>NC_047047.1:78813239-80081249 GCF_011762595.2 Tursiops truncatus | reverse complement strand
CTTGCTTCTTTGTCTTTGAAACTTGAGTTCCTTCTTCACTTGACCAATTCTTACCAATCTTTCAAAATGCACCACAAAACAATTTTTTTTTTTAAATTTTACTTCCAACTTCAAGATTATTTTTGAAATGGAAAAATTTATTTCCATCTCATAGGAGTTTTCAAGGTTTCCATTCTTTGGTGAAATAAGAAGCCTGAACTTACTGTTTTCAATTGACGGATAACACACGCAGTAAACTACATAGCAATTATCTTAAGTACAGCCTGATAATATTTTATACATATCTGTGTAACAACCATACAGATTAAAATGAAGACAATTTCTAGGACCCATGACGATTCTTTTCTGTTCCTTCATCATCAATAACCCACCCCTGATATCAGCGCATTTTCTGTCACCACCAATTAGATTGTCCTACTTTTGAACTTCATGTAAGTTCAGTATGCAGTTTTGTGTGGTTGGTTTCTTTTGCTCAGAGTAATGTTTTTTAGATTCGTCCATGCTACGTGGGCATCAGTGGTTCTTTTTTTTATTGTTATGTAGGAGTTCATTATTTGACTACAGCACAATTTATGTATCTATTCTTCTACTGATAATCATTTGCTCCCAGCTTTTGACACTTACGAATAAATCTGCTATAAATAACCTTGTCCATATTTTTGTTTTGTCCATATTTTTTGATGGACAAATTACTCCTCTTGGGGATAAAACTGTAAGTGATATTGGTGATTTATAGGGTAGGTCTATATTTAGGTTCAGTAGATACAATCAAATAGTTATCCAGTGTGTTTGCACTAATTTATATTCCTAATAGTTGAGATTTCCAGTTGTCCTGCATCCTCACCAAAACTTTGTACTAGAGTATTTTTTGTTAATTTTAGTTTATTTTCTTAGACAAGTGTTGGTATCTGTTCATTTGCCTACTAGAAACTTGAGCAACCAGTTTTGCAAAGTGTCTGTTCAAATCTCTTGCCCTTTAAAAAAAAAAAGAATTATTTGACTTTTTCATATTGGGCACATCATTTGAACAGACACTTCACAAAAGAACTTTTGCAGAGCCAATAAACCCTTGAAAACATGGTCTTTTCTTTAACCAACCTCAAAAAACAAAAAAAAGGTAAGATCTGTCTTGGGCAGATCTCTGCCACAGATGGGCACTGGCCTTGTTCTCTGTTTACTAGCCTTGCTATTGAAATTCTTTTTGAGCTAGAGCTACAGCTGGAGAACAGGTGGGCCTGAGCAGATCTCAGCCTAATTCCCAGATTCTAGAAAACACTCACCTGGCACTCCTCTGCTCTGCAAAGATGACAACTTCCTTTAAATCTACTTGTGGTTTTCCTGGTATTTGGAACTATTATAAATTATGATGTAAAAAATGCCATTTTCAGGAGGCAGCGTTCTGCTTCTCTCCACTCTTATTTATCGGGGTTTCTTGTATAATTAGGCAAAAAAAATATTATTTTACCAGTTAACACCAGCATTCCTTTGTTTGAAAGAAATATTTTGACAAGTGGTTGCTGTAAAGGGGTACTGTGTTGTCAAGTACTAAAATTTAACGAGGTTTGCATGAGAACAAGGGAAGAGTTGTTTGGTTCTGGAGAGTGGGGAAGAGGATGAGAAGGGAGGTGAGGGCTACTTAGCTCTTTGGGGTTTTTCAAAAGCACTTTAAGGTGATGATATCCACTAGTGCATTTAAAAATGCTGATGTGGTAGATGGTATTACTGTTCCTCTATTTTTGGTGCTACTTCCTGTGGGAGGATTATATATCCTCACGCTCTCAGAACTCAGGCTTGGCCATGGGACTTGCATTGGTCAATAAATCATGAGTGAAATTGATGTGTGTCATTTTCCAAGCAAAAGCTTTAAGAGTCAGTGAGTGATTCCCTCTTCGGTGATGACTGGCTGCATTTCAGGTAGCAAGTGCTCTGTCAGCCTCCATCCACAAAGGAGAAAATGGGAAGAGAGCCAGAGCCAGTGATGAACTCGTAGGGTGAACAGACAGTAAAACTTTATTATTGGAAGCCACTAAGATTTGGGGATCATTTGTTATTTTAGCCTTACCTGATTGATTCAGCTCCGTTCTGTTTTATAAATTCTCCTTTATGCTCTATGCCTCCAACCAAACAAATCTCTAGGAAATTCTGCTCTGTCCACAAGTATTCTGGATGAGGAATTTTTGTTGTTGAATCATGGAAGGAGATGCCCTTTGGGTTTGGGTTGATGCATTGCTTAGATAAACACAGGCTGAACCAGAAGAAAAAGAATGATCTAGAGAATGCTAACACCCCTGGGATGCTCAGAAACGGCAGGCAGTGTTTCGGCATTCCAGGACTATGGAGGGGGAGGTTGAATCCATTTTAACCAGATATTCAAAAAGCAAGGGACTCCCATCTGACATCTGGGGTATCTTTGAAGACAACACGTACACATGCTACTCTATGTAATCTCCATGTCTAGTTATTTTTTCATTTTCTAGACTCAGTTTGGCAGGATGGTGATAACTTTGATTGCAGAAAGGAATCATCACCCGATGGGTTAAGATGAGAGATGGCTGTACCTGGTTACTATAAGTCTGGGGTCTTTGGACCAATGGGTGATACTGGAGACTTATGAAATGGCTTCATACATTTTAGACCATTACATTTTCATTTAGAGAAATGGGGATTTACCATTTACTGAACTTTGGCCATTTTTTTCCTTCTAACATCTCTTCTAACTAGGAAGAAATTCCAACCAGGTTGTGGCAGGGAGCTGCCTGTCAGGCTGATTCCCTGGTGAGCTCTGACTTTTTACCTTTTTCTTTGCCTACGAAGGTATTTTGTGGTGGAGGGAATTGGGTAGAAGCTGCTACCTAGGCATCATTTCAGCCATGTTTCTGCAAAAAAATTTCTTTTGTACTAGAAAATTGTGGGAGAAGTGGTGGATGCCTTTTCGCCTCTGTTTAGAGCAGGGGTCCCCAAACCCCAGGCCACAGGCTGGTACTGCTCCCTGGCCTGTTAGGAACCGGACCACACAGCAGGGGGTGAGGGGCAGGCGAGCGAGCGAAGCTTCATCTGTATTTACAGCCGCTCCCCATCCCTCGAGTTACCGCCTGAGCTCCGTCTCCCATCAGATCAGCAGTGTCATTAGATTCTTAGATTCTTATTAGAGCGCGAACCCTACTGTGAACTGTGCACGCGAGGGATCTAGGTTGCGGGCTCCTTATGAGAAGCTGATGCCTGATGATCTGAGGTGGAGCTGAGGTGGTGATGCTAGCCCTGGGGAGCGGCTGCAGATACAGATTATCATTAGCAGAGAGGTGTGACTGCACAGAGACCATCATAAATCAATTGCTTGCAGACTCATATCAAAACCCCATCAGTGAGTGGCAAATGAAAACATGCTCAGCACTCCCACTGATTTTGCATTATGGTGAGTTGTATAATTATCTCATTATATATTACAGTGTAATAATAATAGAAATAAAGGGCACAATAAATGTAATGTGCTTGGATCATCCTGAAACCATCCCCCTCCCCATGGTCCGTGGAAAAATTGTCTTCCACGAAACCGGTCCCTGGTGCCACAAAGGTTGGGGACTGCTGGTTTAGAGCCCATGTGCCTAAATCTCGACTGGTGAACAAGCTTCCTGGTGGAGGACCAGCCCTTCATGGCAAGTGAATCTTCTTTAGTTTAGTAGAATAAAGCAATACTTTAGGGTGACAACCTTCGGCAGGTGATCTTATTGGTCTCTTGGAAGAAGCAACGATGTTTTCTCTACACAATCTGGCTTATCATTTTTTTAGGGTGCAGGAATTAATGTCCTTCTGAGGGAGCACAGTGGCGACATGGAAAAAAGGGTCTCAGCTGCAGTTGATGGTTACCAAGAGGGGTTACCATATAAGCCATGGATGCCTCCCCCACCCATGTGCCCAGGGTCTTCTCTTTCTGAGAGTCAGGGTGTCCTTGCATCACCTGATGGTGGCAGAAGGGTACCCAGAAAGTGTCAACCTACAGAAGACGCAAATGCATTGGTGTCTCTGATTACCTCCATTTATATGTCTCTCGCTGGTTGCTCCTTCTAAGCTCCAGACTCTGATATCGAACTGCTGACTTGAATCTCCCGTTCGAAGTCTAACGGGTATCCAACCTGATTTATCCAAAATGGAACTCCCGTTGCTCTTTCCATCCCAATCTGTGATCTATTTGTGCTTTTCTCTCTTTGCATCCTCCCTCAGTAAATGGCATCACCATTCATCCACATTTTAAAGAAAAAAAGCCAAGTGTTATCCTTGAGTTTTTTCCACATCTTCATCCACTAGAAGGACCTATTAATTCTATCTCAAAAACATATCCTGAATCTAGCCATAGCTTCCAGGATCCATAATCAAATTTCCATTATCTCTTGCCTGGACTACTGAACCCATCTTGAAACCCTGCTTCCACTTTTGCCTTCAAATAGTCTGTTCTCCATAGAGTAGCCAAGAGTTCTTTGAATAATTTCAATTTAGTCACTTTTCTCTGGATGTCCCTCTTTCAGCATCCTGTTGCTCCCAGGACAAAACCAAAATTCCATACTGTGCCTTCAAAGGCTTGATGTGTTCTGGCTTCAACCTGCATTGCTAATCTCCATCTCGCTCCAGTCTCCCCTGAGCTCCTTACCTTCTAGACACACTGATCTTTACTATCACCCCAAGTTCATTCCTACCCAGAGCTTGGCGTTAGTGTTCCTTGTGTCTGGAACTTTCATTCCTCACATCAGCCGGGTCTCAGGTCTCATCTTCAATGCCACCTCCTCAGAGAGGTCTCCCATGCCGAGGACCTCCCCAAGCATACTCTGCAACACCACTCTGTTTTATTCCTTTATAGAATTTACCAACACTTAAATTATATTTGTTATTTTTAACTTGATTAGTGCTCATCCTCCCCACCCCCTACCCCCATGAGAAATATGGGTTATTTAAGACAGAAACATTATCTTGCTAGTTGATCACTAAGCCCAGCTTAGCATAATGTTGGCACATAATAGGTACATAATAGATAATTTTAGGAAGAATGAATTGACTGTTTGTGAAAGTGTGTTTTTTCCAATGACATAAAGTGATACTCTTATCCCATGTGAGAGAAGTCATAGCAGTATTTGTCAGCAGCCTTGGCAGAGCTAGGGTTTGTGATAGAAAGAATAATGTCTCCCCAAAGATGTCCGTGACCTAATCCCCAGAATCTGTGAATGTTACCTTACATGGCAAAGGGAATGTGGAGATGTGATTATGCTAAAGATCTGGAGATAGGATGTTTACCCTGGATTATCCGGTGAGCCCATTGTAATCACAAGGGTCCTTGTGTGATGATGGAAGCAGAGGTCCGAGTGATGCAGCAGGAGCCAAGGAATGCCGGCAGCCTCTAGAAGATGGAAAAGGCAAGGAATGGATTCTCTCCTGGAGCCTGTAGAAGAAATGTAGTTCTGTCCATACTTGGTTTTAGCCTCATGCGACCCATTTCTGATTTCTGACCTCCAGAATTGTAAGATAACAAATTTGTGTTGCTTTAAGGCACTACGGTGGTGGTAATTTGTTACAGTAGCAATGGGAAACTAATACAACGACAGCATTTTTCATGGCCACCAACGATGTTTGAGATTTCCAGGGAATCAGACACCTGGCCTCACTGGCAGCTGGAACAGGAGGGAAAGAGACTGAGGCCATGTGATTTTATTCCATGAGTGAGCAGGGCCACTTCTGTTTTATTCACCACCGCATTCCTGTCTCCTGACATAGCATATAGCACATGGTAGGTGCACGATAATTAGCTCTTGAAAAAACATACGTCGTATCTCCTGTAGGTTTCCTGAAATATTTAGAAGAGACTTTTTGAAGAGGGTTTAAAATTCCCCAAACAGCAGGTGAGACAAACATAACAGGTCCTCAACAGTTAGAGTTGGGTCAATCCTGAGAAATTTCTTAAATCTCTAAATTCATAGTGTGAAATAAAAGTCATGTTTTTATGGCAAGACAAGAGAAATTTAAGCAAAAAGTCTTCTCTGCCCTTTGGCCTCCTCTCTCTCCGGACTATGCATTGTGTATCCGCATCACGCATCACCAGACCTCCCCCAGTGGGGAAAGATACCTGCTCACTGAGGACACCTGCTCCTTGAAAATACCTGCTCAACTGTAAAGAGCGACATTCTCCTAACATCAAATAGACAACTCTTTAAAAGACAGCATGTCTTCTTGATCTTGTAAGGGGTCCTGTAACCTACCACGATGATGCTTACATCTGGATCATGTAAACTTTCAATAATAATAGGTCATTTGATGTACAGCCCTCTGTCTCAGAAAACTTATATAACTGCGCCTTGACTTCTAACGGGCAGAACAGTTCCCAGAACTTTCTGAGATGCTCTTCCCGGGTTATAATCCTCAAATTTGCCTTGAATAAAATTTTCCATTTCTTTCTTAGATCAACTGATTAATTTTTCATCTACAATAGATAAGAAAATGGTAGACTAGTTTGCTGATTTTATCCGAAATTTCAATCAACGAGGACCTATGTCCCGTGCATATTTTTACATGAGAAATCTTTTAAACTTTATTCGTACCACATTTATTTCACGAGAAAGCTGTTTTCCTCACAGAAGCATCTTCTCCGTCACAAAATTTGCTGTGGAAACAGGGGTGGATGGCAAATATCCAAGCCACATGGACATGCTGTTAGCGCAAGTTCACGTGCCGGATGCACAGTGAGGCCGAACAAACGGAAACGTCGGAGTTTGGAGCAGAGAAAGGTTTACTGCAAGGCCAGGCAAGGAAGCGAGGTGGCTCATGCCCTAAAAAGCCTCGAGCTCCCCGAAGGGTTTCAGAAAGCATGTTTAAAAGCCAGGTTGGGTAGTGGGGTGGGTCTCAGGGTACGTGATCAGCTCGTGCACAATTCTCTGATTGGCTGATGCTGAGGGAACAGGGTGGTGTCACAGGGCTTAACTGTATCAGTCCTGACGCTCCAGGAGGCCTGGGGCTACGTGCTCATGGTCATCCAGTAGTTAACGTTTTCCATTTGGTGGTGGGAGGGTTCACATCTGCAAAACAACTCAGGAAATTTGCATCAAATACTAATATCTAGGTACTTCAGAGAGGAGCTAAAGCAGAGGATATGGGGGGGAAAGGCCTGTCAGGGGGAGTCCCCATAGGGTCCTGCTCTGTTCCAATGTGGCCGCTGCAAAGTCAGCCTGGCTCACCCACCACCTGGGGGCTTGATGGGCACACAGCGTGGATGATGCTCAAACAAAGAGCAAGTGGATACGTTTTTGGAAATAAAAGAAATGATGGCATTAAATCATGAATCTTTGTCTGTAATTTATTATCCTGAGCCTAGTTTTAACCCTAGAACAATCTGGCCCCAAGAAACATAGATTAAAGGTTGGGGACTCCCTAAAGCATCAACCGATATGGGGACAATTGTCTGATTCCGGGGTGATGGCTAATGTCTGGGGTAATGTCCAGGGTGGCACTGTCCATAGACACGTACAAAGTGATAGATGATGAGCTCAAGGTCACTGCTGGTTTGAGAGGTATGAATTCCCAGTAGCAATTTTAGTGGTTCATTCTGTAAAAATATTTTTATGTTTTCCCCTACTGACTGTTTTTCTGGGCTTCTTCATTATTCCTTTCCTTTATGGAACTAGGGTTTTAAAAACCGTTCAACTTCGGATCAGTGGCTTTGCTTCTGCCCTTCCCATCCCAAGAGTGTTCCCAGAAGATTTAACTCTGGCTTTTTGGTCTGCAGTTATTATTGGGGAACTTTTGTTTCATATCCTCCAGAGGAAGCCCTTTCTTCTGGCTCTCTAATCAGCTCTGACAGCTCTGGGTGCCACGACCCTGGTAATTAGTCACACCGAGAAGGCAAGTGGCATTTACATTCACTCACCTTTGGAAACTTGCATCTGGGGTCTCCTGCGGAGAAATCTAGGCTGGGATTCAAAGTCAGTGATTGCTTCACCACCCCAGGATCACTGATTAGGAAATGGCTGCTCCCCTAAGACCATTTCCATTTCTGTGGCAGGTTTTGAATAGAGCTAATACATTTTAGAAATGCAAATGGCTTTAATTTGAGCAAAGTGAGTGACAGGCTGAAGCTGGAGTCTGACTTTTCTCTGGTTGCTTCCTGCCACAACCTTTCAGGCAGATGCTTTGGACTAAAGGATAATGCCAAGTTCAGATCATGATGATAAGGGTCACAGTGCTGGCTTTGCTGATGCTACGGCCCTGTTCAAAACTTCCTCCCAGTGTAGAAGGGAACAGTGGGAGAAGCATGCCTGACAGACTGCTGAAGGTGGGGTCATTTAGAATAAACGATGAAAATAAAAACTTTGAAGAAAGCCAGCCTCAGTAGAATCTCTTCATGTACTACGGAGCGCTTTCACGTACATTGTTTTAGGTTATTAGCCTCCTTGTCAGCCCCCAAAGAAGCAATAAGGCATGAAGGGCCAGCGAAGGTTTTGGCCTGGGATCCACCAGGATGAACATTCTGCCTCTGCTTCTTCCAAGCATGTGTCTCTTGGCTCAAGGAGGGAGGCCCCGCGTTGGTTTTCTGTCAGAGGCCCTCGTGGTGCAGATTCCAGCAGTGAGAAAGAAATGGCAGGGGATGCAAGGCCTTCTCTGTGCCTGCCGAAACACTCCAGTGGGGCAGCATTTATCCTTTCTACGTACAAGGCCTTCCAAAACGCTGCGTTTCCTAGAAAAACCTGGACCCTCCAAGGCACCTGGTAGAGGTTCAGATAACGATACATGTGCTTCCGGTATCAGAACATATTTTCTGAGAGCCTTGAATCTGAAGGCTGGTAGGTTATTACACTATGATGCTGAGTTTCATCATCACTATGTAACCCTCGTATACAATGTTAACAGATATCATTAACATAACATTAGAGTCATCAACTTAGCATCTATTATGGCAAAGACTTTTCCTTGACCAACCTCTGGACAGCCTTCTCTGAGCCCTTTTTTGGACTAGGCTCTCTCTGTGGGCCTTGTCCTCAAGAGCCCAGTTGTAACAAGAATCCTGCTGAATCAATTTAGCCGGAATCTCCCACCCTCGGTACTGATCATATCCATCTTCCTTCACCACCCGCCCAGGCAGCACCTGGTCCTTCTGCCCTGACTTCAGCAAGAGTCCTGCTTGTTCAGTCTAGGAAGAACTCCTCCCCACCTCCAACCTTGATGTCTCCTCTTACTAACTTTCCTGGACCGATGCCCCAAATCTATTCCTTGGCTGTAAATCCCTACTTTTCCTTCTTGTACTTGGCATTGAGCCTAGTTCCATACGAAGGAAGGTCTCTTTTCCCCTATTGCAATAGTTCTTGAATAAAATCTGTTTTTATTACTCTAACTACCGTCCTACTCTGGTTTTCATGAGGAGTGTGGGATTAACATATACACACTGCTATGTATAAAACAGATAAACAACAAGGACCTACCGTGTAGCACAGGGAGCCCTATTTAATGTCTTGTAATAATCTATAATGGAAAAGAATCTGAAAAAGAATAGATATATATGTATAACTGAATCACTGTGCTCTACACCTGAAGCTTACACAGCATTGTAAATTAACTATACTTCAAGAAAAAAATGGTAATAAAAAAAGAAAACTAAAAAAAAAATAATAACAGAAAACAACTTTCAATACCTATGCTACTAATAATAGCTGACATCTGTATGACATATAACAGTTCATAAGACATTTTCACAACCTTGTCCTATTGGAGCCGCACACTACAGTTTCTGGAAGAGGATGTCTGTCTATACATTCGCGTTGGCTTATCTGTACACATTCATCAAGTAAGGTGTGTAGGTAAGACGTGAACCTAAGTCTCTCTTTAAATCCTTTATCCTTTCAACCTGGACTCAAACAAGGAGACTTTAAAAATAAAAAAATAAAAAAACTCTTAAAAACTAGAGGCCAGCGTGGTCTCTGGAGATTTCAAGGGAAATGAAGACAAAAATAAAAAGGGCTTACATCTTTGCAAGTGCTTTTCAGTTTACAATGCCCTTTAGAAACAACCCCTCACGTGGAATTCGGTGAAGGAGCCACGTCCCATTGTTTCATAAAGGAAGAAACCGAGTCCCAGGAATGAAGTAATGTGGCCATGACCGTGAAGTTCATGTGTAGCTCAGTCCTGTGACTTTGGGAATTGTGCTCTATTCAACCATGCTCCTCTCAAAATAAGGTCCATTGCCTTAGATTAAAATGGAGGGACAAAACAAGTTTTAACAGATTTTAAAAAACGAGAAACTAAAACTGCAACAAAAAAACTCAGTTGTCTGAACTGGGTGCAGGGTTACATGGAAACTTCTACTCTCTGGCCATACTCCCTCCACCTCCTTCAGTCACACACTGATGCTGACTTTTCTGCACAGTTTTAATTTTCATCTTTTATGTTAAAAATGATCAGCCTGTCCCTGGTGATTTCTCTCTCATGCTTCCAGACACACAAGCTTTTCTGATTCCAGGGTTTAATGTTTACATACATTCTCACATTGGGTTTTAGAATGCAGTTGGTTTTATCTCTATAATATCATGAGATGAATTTATTAAGAAATAAATGTATGTTTTCTAATGATCTATAGTTGTATCTGTTTCAGACCAAATATCAGAGCCAACCCTAATATGCGAGCTACACGTGTTCGTAAACATCTGGATGCGCTGTTACCATGGACACAGAATATCTTCATATTTGCATAGATACATTTCATAAAATATGGGCAGTACTGTAATCAGCACGTACCCCCCAAATAAAGAGTAACACATGGAGGCTATTTGTCCCCAAAGAGAAATCTCTTTACTATTTATCTTATTATTAACATATACCTAATAACCATTAAGAAATCAAACACTACAGAAAATGTCTAAAAAATAAAATGAAAGCTCTCTATGACCTACTTCCCTGAGAGAACTATGGGCCATAGTTTGGCAAAGATATTTTTAGCTTTTAGATTTTTTGATGTGTATAAATACATATATGCGAATATTATATTATTTGCATTAGAATTGGAGTAATATACACTAGCTTGTCATTTAACTTTTAAATTTAAAAATATGTCAGGAAAATCTCTTACCTCTATTTATATATCTGTCTACATACCCATACACCTATATATTCCTCTATATTTATCTCTATATCTCTATATCCATGTATTTGTGTATCTATATCTCTATCTTATCCTTTAGCATATATATAATATTACATTGCCTAGATGTACTCTAATTTATTTAACTAATCCCACATCGACAGTTTAGATTTTCACTATTAAAAATAATGATGCAATGAATATACTTTCTATATACATTTGAACAATCATTCACTTACTTCCTTAAGCAAAAATTCCCCTAAAAGGAATTGCTAGGGCATTTCCAATTCTGACGCACGTTGCCAAGTTGTCCTCCAGTAAAGTTTGCCAGTACACAGTTCCCATCAGCAGAGTAGGTGGGTTCCCTTCCTTACACCCCTGTGACCATGATGAGTATCATCAATCTTTGAAATCTTTTGCTGCAGATTTTTCAACTTAATGTAATTCTACTCAAGCTCTAACACTTTCCCTTTCAGAAGATAATATAATTAAAAGTGTAAAAAATAAAGTCAGCCGTGGTGATCAATCGAAGTATAATGTCAATTAGAGCTGTGCAGAGAGAGCTTGAGATGGTCAATGATGAATCCTAAAAAGCTCTTAGAAACATGCACAGATGAGACCTTTTGAAAACTCTTTCGTCTGATTAAACAATGGCAGCAGTAGGAAAATCACAGGCTCCCAGCATCATGCAACGTGTTCAACTTGGCTTCACACAGCAAATAGGAAGGCGCTGAGCTGTTTAGAATAGCATTTAACACAAAGGAAAGAAGAGGGACTCTGCACTTTGTGCGGTTGTACTTTCTTCATCTGGTCCTAATTATTGGCACAGGTGCACACCTCCTCATCAGTCCTTCTGTCCTTCCACTGTTATTTTATTTGTCCTACATCTACCCATCCATCTGTCCATCATTCAATAAACACTTCTGGGTGCACTTTGTTTATTGAATCAGCTCTCCGTGTCGCTCTCTGTGCCAGACATTTTCAGAGCCTTGTGTCATTCTACCCCACAGCAGCTCTGCATGTTTCATGTCTGTGTCTGGCCGCATCCTGTAAACAAGGTCCGACCTCCAGGACCCACATCCTGTTATCTTCATATAACAGCCAAACAAAAGATGCTTATCTTTCCACCCTCACTATCAATCCCAGGGAAAGAACGGGCAAGCCCTGCTTGGGACATGTCTCCATCCTAGAATAATTCTCTAGGGACACAGGATGGAGTATTTTCATAGGCTCACCTGTGTCCTCTGCCCAGCCCTACCCTGAGAAGGACATGCACCAATTGATATGATTAACAGAGAAAGGGGGGTCGGTAATCAGATTAGACAAAACTAGGCTACCACTGTTTTCTCTGAGAGAGAGGTGGTGATAAAAACGTGGGTGCCTCTGACTCCCATACATGGTACAGGGATATGACTAAGGGAGCACTCAGAAAGGCGTGTAGCATGTACGGAAAGACTGGAGGAGAATCGAAGACAGAAGAAAAAGCATGTGTATTTGGGAAATAGCTAGTCATTTTGTCAGGCTGGAGGATGTGACTTGTGGTGGGACATAGCAGACTATGAGACAAGAGAGAAAGCCAGGAACTAGACTCTAAAAGGCCTTGCGTGGCACACTCAGGAGTCTGAATTTCATCTCGTTGGAAGAGTGATGGAGAGACAGTATCCATCTTGGAGGATGGACTGGGGAGTGGGAATCTGGAATGGATGGCCGGGTAGGCTGACGGCAGGGCATGTTTAGAAGCTGTTGCGATTGTCCAGGTGAGATGAGAGATGGTGAGCACCTGAAGCAGAGCAGTGGCGATGACCTGGGGAGGGGGCACAGGCATTGAGGTGGGAGGATCAACAGGTGACTGATGTAAGAAGGTAGGGAGACAAAAGAAGTTTCATGTGGGGAAGAGTAAAAGGTATCTCCCATCTCCTCAAAGAATTTCAGACTCAGGACTGGCCCTCCTGTATCCCCAGAGCCTTGAGGTCATCTCCCAAGGAGTTACTACCTAACTCTTTCTTTCCAAGTAAGACCTCTCTCTTCCCAGCCCAGCCTGCTGTGAAACTGTGGCCAGTTCTTAGCCCCTGCCCCACCCGCTTTCTCATCCCTGGCCTCAGGTGTGCCTTCCACTCTGCCCTGATCTAGTTTATCTTCATCCTGGACGCTTGCAGTCTTTGCCTTGTACTTGAACGAGCACCTTCATTCCTTATTATTTTTCCGTTCTCCTTGACTGTGTTCTCACACAACTGTAATGGGACTTATTAAGATTATCAGAGAATTAGAGTGTCCATAATAATGCTGGGTGAAGGAGCAACGTATGTTGGAATCAGTACAAGGAGCTTCTCCTTCTAGTGCATTCATTAAGCACCCACTTAGGGCCAAGCACTCTGCTGTCACTTTGCATATCTTATCTCATTAATCACCAAAGTCTTGATTGCATTTGTTTGTTTAAGGCAGGCAACAAATACATATTGAACCTTACACATAATTTCAGAGTACGGAGAATAATGTAATGAACATGGCATCAGAATTCTGCCCTTATGAAGATCACCGTCTAACAGGGGAAACAGACCGTTAATAATTAAATACACAGATATGTGATGTAATTTGGGATAGTGGCAAGTGTTCTGAAAATAATAGAGCAGGGTAAGGGCAAAAAGGGTGACAAGGAGGTGGAGACAAAGGGGCTGGCTCTTTTAGGTAAAGGGGTCAGAGAAGGTCTTTTTAGAGGTGACATTTGAAGGGAAATCTTTTGAAGGGAAAAATTAAGCCATAAATAGTCTGGGGGAAAAGGCACAGAGAATAGCAAGTGCAAAGGTCCTGAGGTAGAAAAAAGCTCGGCTTGTTTGGAGAAGGGAGGACCAATGTGTCAAGTGTGTCCGGATAACATAGAGAAAAGGGACAGGGAGGGGAGATGTGTCTGGGGGGTAGACCGTGCAGCCTCGTGGCCATGCTCAGAATTCTGAATTTTGCTTTACCTGCGCTAGGAGGCTACAGGTAAAGTCTGAGCAGAGGAGCGCCCTGATCTGCAACTTACAAGTTTCAGCAGATTGTCTGGATCTTGTGGAGACAACAGATGAATGGGGGGGAGCAAGGTAGGAATAGGAGAAAGAGTGAAAACAGAGGGAGCTGTTCTAGGTGTCCCGGCAAAAGATGATGGTGGCTTTTATGACGTCCATTTAACAGACGAAGAAATTTTAGCTCTTAGAATTTATACTATTATCACAGTTTCTCTCACCTTCAAAACAGTTCTAGGATCTGAATCAATGGTTTTTTTGAATCCAGCGACAGTGAAAGTCTAAATAACTTGCTCAAGTGCAAAATTTAAATGATAATGAAAGGACAAGTTCTAGAATTGAAGTCACGTCTGCCTGGCTCCCAGACCTGGACTCTTTCCTCAGTGCTAGAGCGCCTTTCATACTGCAACACGAGCTGATTTCTCTGAATCATTTTCCATTAAAGATATCATTTTGATTGATGATATTAATCAAAAAGAAATAAGAGAATATTATCTCTCTCTCTTTTTTTTTTTTTACTGTTGGCCAACCTATTACTTCATTTTCAGACACTAGAGTTACAACACTCATTTTATAGAAAAAAATTAAGTGTAATAACCAAGAAAAGGCACTTATTGGAATAACTGAAACTATAACTAATATCCTTAATCATGGAAGATTGAATCTCTAATTTTGAATATTAAAAAACCTGATTTAATATCTAATGTTTACTTCATGTCATTATGTTTCAGACATTGTATGCTTTGCATATAGTATAGCTAATCCTTAACATGAGACTTTAAGCTGGTATTACTTCCCCCAATTTACTGGTAAACAAAAATTGGGCTCACAGAGTTTAAATAAATGGCAAAGCAGGAATTAAGACAAAACTCTGAACTCTGTGTCTCTCTGTGTGGAGGGGAGGGAGTTGGTTTTGGGTCGAGCAGTCCAGCTCCCTTGAAGCTCCCTGACCCCCCTCCCATCCCATCCCTCCACGTTCCTTTAATAACAAGCCCAGGACAAAAGCCACAGGAAAGGCTCAGAGTTGCCAGAGCCAGGAGCAGTCTCAAGAGGCTTATGTAGGTATAAGTCAGGATGGTTGAGTGGTGTGTTGTTTTCTTTGACTAGGAAATTGTTATTATTCCATCATGACGTTGGTTTGCATTGAAATGACCACAGTGGAAAATAAAATAGACCAGTTTTTAAAAAAAAATCACATAGCAGGTAAAGAAGATAGAGCAGGTGGTGTGTGTGTGTGTGTGTGTGTGTGTGTGTGTGTGTGTGTGTAAACAATTTTTATTCTCAGGTTCCCTTGTAGATAAAAAGGTTGAAAACATGGAAGGAAAAAAAAATCCCCTTTGCAATATAAATTGTTTATTTCTCTTTCTAATTCTCCCTTTCTCTCTTTATTTTCTTCCTTCACCCTTGTTGAAATAATTTTATTTTCCAAACTAACATCTTTGTGTTTTGGTACTCTTGTGAATAACTGGGCTTGTCTGGGAAAGTGGGACATTGTCAGAACTCTCACAGTTTAATAGTTGGAAAGGATAGATTGTTTCTTCTCATCTATCATTCATGGTTTGCTGCTGTGAGTTCACAAAGCCAGGAGCTTTCAGGAAGTGGAAGATAATAATGGGGAAACAGGCAGAAAAAGAATGCTAGCAACCTGAAAGAGGATGCCAACATTCTGCTGCCCATTCACATGACATGGGCATAACCATTCTTCTGGCAATTTCACATCACATATCTGTGTATTTAATTATTAATGGTCTGTTTCCCCTGTTAGACGGTGATCTTCATAAGGGCAGAATTCTGATGCCATGTTCATTACATTATTCTCCGTACTCTGAAATTATGTGTAAGGCTTAAACAAACAAATGCAACCAAGACTTTGGTGATTAATGAGATAAGATATGCAAAGTGACAGAAAATGTTAATCAGTAATTTTACTTTGAAAATTCTATATTACCTAGTGAGGGGGTTGAGCACACGGCAGCTGCCGTATTTGCTTTTCTTAGCCATGAGAGGCCTTTACATTTGCAAAGAGAGGAAAATCAACTAAAGAATGTCACTGGTTGGAACATCTCAAAGAGCTTGGCATGGTCAGATCTGGTATATGCAACCAGTCATACTTACTCTCTCCTCCCCAGAAGCTGGTTTCAAAGCAAATGAGATGCCAGTAAAGAATATGTGTGGAAAATGATAAATTGTTATATGCATGGGTACATTAACTGCATGAGATAATTGTTAACCCTTTGAGAGAGCCACGGGGCCTGGTGCACAAGCTTCCTTGAGAGCTTGGCGCCCATTTTCCATGTGCCCTGAACATGTGGAATGGGACCCCCTCCCCCTTCCGAACTACAGGGCCTGGTTACCCTGATGCAGTATGTCAATGGCCAACTTGATCAGTACTCTAGACCTGGGCTCCACTGTCCTTATCTTCTGTCTGTCTTTACCTTTTACCTGCCTGACCTTGACTCTTTGGATTTATCTCATTTGAATTTGGTGAACTAGATTCCAAACCGAACCAATCAGTTCTCAACTTGCTCTATGTTCAGACTAGGCTCTAATTCTGAAAGTGGTAGCAAAATTTACGTTCACATTTAGTTGAATATAAAATAAACACAGTTTAATGTGGTGAAAACAAAAGAAGTGAAATAGGCATTATATCTGATAAATTTTATTTTTAAAAAATTTATTTTTTAACTGAAGTATAGTTGATTTATTTTATTTTTTTGAAGCTTTAAATTTTATTTTATTTATTTTTTTATACAGCAGGTTCTTATTAGTTATCCATTTTATACATATTAGTGTATATATGTCAGTCCCAATTGCCCAATTCATCACACCACTACCACCCCGGCCACTTTCCCCGCTTGGTGTCCATAGGTTTGTTCTCTACATCTGTGTCTCTATTTCTGCCTTGCAAACTGGTTCATCTGTACCATTTTTAGTTGATTTATAATGTTGTGTTAGTTTCAGGTCTACAGTTCAGTGATTCATATATATATATATATACAGATACATATTCTTTTTCAGATTCTTTTTCCTTATAGGTTATTACAAAATATTGAGTAGAGTTCCCTGTGCTATACTATAGGTTCTTGTTGGTTATCAATTTTATATATAGTAGTATGTATATGTTAATCCCAAACTCCTGATATAACCTTCCCGCCCTTTCCCCTTTGGTAACCATAAGTTTATTTTCTATGTCTGTGGGTCTGTTTCTGTTCTGTAAATAAGTTCATTTGTACTTTTTCTCTCTCTTTTTTGTTTTGGATACCACATATAAGTGATATCATATGATATCTGTCTTTCTCTGTCTGACTTCACTTAGTATGATACTCTCTCAGTCCATCCATGTTGCTGCAAATGGTGTTATTTCATTCTCTTTTATGGCTGAGTAATATTCCATTGTGTGTGTGTGTGTATATATATACATATATATATATATATATATGTATATATATACACACACACACATATATATATATATCTTCTTTAAATTAAAATTCATTTTAGTAAAAGAGCTTAGAGAATGGACAAATTACTTTAAGATAGATTTTAAAAAGTCAATGTGGAGTGCTAAGAAATTATCAGCATTTGAAGTTGTGATTCTCAGCATCTACTTTTGAAAATTTTTCATTTAGATGAAAATCAGAAATGTCATGCAATTTTTAGAAAAGTGAAGGTTAGCATAATTATCTGGAGGTAAATTAGAAAAAAAGGAAAAGTGTAAAAAATAAGAATAGATTCTACAACAATATAAAAGATATACGGAATTAATGAAAAAGTAAAATACTTTCTGAGAAATGGATTAAAATGCTAAAAGATTAATAAAAAGTTTGAATACTGGCCCTTTGTGTACAAAAATCATTGCATGAAGAAGATTTTGCCTGAGAAACCATCATTTTGGTTAATTTATTTTTGACAAATTTCCTCTTTGTCATCAACTGTCAGAAAAACATGTGTGTCTTACCACAGAATTCAATCTAGTAATAATCACAAACAGCACTGTCAGCCTCCAGTGGGGTGTTAGACCAGTATCAACCCTGGCGTCATAAAGAGTTTGGGAGGCCACAGAACTACTTCCCGGGGAAAGTTCTATAGCTTCTCAGCTCTGTTCCTTTTCTGCAAAATGGGAAAAATTATGTGAGATGACATATTTGAAAATTATTTGTAAATGTAAAGCTTTGGACAAATGTATAGAAATATTATAATACATTATTATTATTTTTTTTAAGTGCGAGAAGCACATTATAGCAGCTGCTAATGGAAGCATAGGTCTGCAAATAGTACTGAAAGTCATCTCTATAGGATTTCTAAACTCTCTGTCATCCAGCATCTTGTTCTAGTTAGTTATGTGTTCGCTGGCACTAGTTCAATGGATGCCTTCTGTGTATCTTTGGCTAAAACGCTTGATTAAACGGACTCTTCAACTCATTCTTTGATGCATTATTGACTCATCCATTTATTGGTTTGTTTAACATTTAGTGAATGCCTATATGGGCCAGACACTGGACTAAGTGCTGTGGACGTAGGCATAAAATAAATGATCCCTATCCTTAAGGAGGTCACATTTATTGGGGTGACAAGTGAAGAAATAGGGAACTCTGTTGTACTGCAGCAGTGCTGTGACAATAACCAGCACACAGCCTCCTGGGTGAGAGCAGCAGCATTTAACCCAGCTGCGAAGATCAGAGAAAGACTCTTGGAGGAGACAGCAGCTAGACACCTGGACTAGCTCTTGAAGAATAATAAAGCATTAGCTCGGGAAAGAAGGGGTGAGGAGAGGAACATGTGGTTTTTCTAACAAGCAAAATATTTAGTTTAGTCTCTATGTTAGTTGAACTGAACTGAGTCACCTTTAAGGTAAAAGTTTTTTTTTTTTTAAAGTGTTTACAAGGTGCTGAAGAATAGAAAAGAGCTCTTCAGGTAATCAATTCTCTTTCATGCTGCCCAGTTAATAATTGCGTTCATTCTTGAGCAGCTCATAAGTATATTACCACTTCAGACCCACTGCTTCAAAATGCATAAATGAAAAATGATCAGTGTTGCTTTCCTTACTGTGAATATTTTAAGTTGCAACATTAATATACTTATTTCTCTTTTATTGGCACCAAAATAAGCATTGAAAATAATGGGTTTTGCTTTATTGATTTCAGAGAAACTACAGAGATGTAGAAACGTTGAGTTTAAAAAAAAAAAACAAATAAAATAAACTCTTGCCTCCTGTGGAATGCTGTATTTTCATCTGAAATAGTCCATGGGATTCTGACGTTATATTTGCTTATATTAAAAAGAGAAAATCATATGACATCTCTTATAGGACTGGAGTCATTTTGGAACTGGATCTTGAAGTGTGTTTGGAAAATATCATTGATGGAAAAGCAGCCCAAAGGGCTACAGCAACATTAGGAAGAACACAGGAATTGAAACAATGGGACTAAGACTTCCAAGGTTGTGAAAATGAAGGTAAAAGAGAGGGAATGAGGGCAAATATTTATTGAGCGCTTACAATGTCTCTGCGGCTTCATGGGGGCTCTGTTATCCGCATTTCACAGATGAGAAACCCAAGGCTCAAAAATGTGGAAGAACTTGCCCTGCGTCACAGAATGTGTAATTATCAGGGCTGGAATTCAGTCTCAGATCCTTCCGATTCCTGATCCCATGCAGTTTTCATTATGCCTTTCCACTGCATTAAAAGAAGACAGAGTAGAATAGAAACAAGGGCTTTGAGGAGGAAGAGACAATAGGCATTTTTACCAAAGAGCTATGATCATTTGGGTTAAATGGGAGGCAAGTCCTGTTAAGGAAGAAAGGAGGGGATTGGGGTAGTAAAACCCACTGTTCATCTGGGATTCAGGTGAACTAAACTGTAATGACCACTCGGGTTTTACTAAATAGATTTATTTTACTAAAAATAATAAAAGGGAAAGTATTTTAGGACATGAGTTTTGATTTTGGTTTGAAAAATATGGCCACCATAAAAACAAGTATCTTTGTAATGGAAAGTCATCAACAAATGAGTGATTCATCCAGTGCCTTCCTACTTGCAGTGTATGTGCGTGTGTGTGTGTGTATGCATGTTTGTATATGTGTGTGTGTGTGAATGAGGCTCTACCTTTTGTCAAACAGTGCCACCTCAACAATGCCTGCAACTTGAATAATAAACTCTTTCTTTCCATAAGTCCTTCCCCCCTTGCTACCAATGTTCTCTTTCCTTTTAGCCAACTAGCCCCTGTACAAATCTATTTAATCAATATCCACTAATAATATTGGGAAGGACTCCATGAATTTGTGTCTCAAATAAAATAATATTTTACCTGCAAACTTCTAGGGGACATAATAATATAAAGCTATGAATCTCAAATAGCCCAAGCCAGGGGAAGGAAGAACTGGGCTCATGGGAGCGAAGGAGTTGTTCTGGAAGCCCTCATGTACCACAGAGGTGGGGATTAATACAAACAGGAAGAACAGTGCATGACCAAGGCTCCCTAGTGTGGCCCCCAATCTCCCCAGTATCCCTAAAAGCTCCAGGATTTCCATCATTGGAGATGAAATCTCTTCAACTTGAGTATTCAAGTGCTCTTCATGGCAGTACACCTTGGAGTGAGGTTACATTTTAAGCTGCTATCAGTGAAAGTGTTCTTGTTCAGACAGAGAGGAAGGAGATGAGAAAGCCAAAGGGCTCGCCTCTTCCGATTTTGCTAAAAGCCAGCCTTGCACATGGAAGATTATTGAGATAGATTCTGATCAATATAACACTGCCTCATTATAGACATAGTCATTCAGCTTTGATATCCAGTGGGGGTCTCATCCTGCTCTGATGCTGTCTCATTGGTTTCTTTGTGCCTATAAGAGATGGTTGTTAAAGCCTGTCTTACAAAGACAGTGAAGTGTGGTGTGCAGGGCATGGCATTTAGAGACACAACATTTGGACCAATAACGGGCTTGGCCAATTTCTGGCAGTTTGACATTTATTCCCACTGTCCCTGCCCCATGGCCAAGTTCAAGCCCTCATCACTCTTTCCCTGAACTTCTACCTGGTCTGCTGGCCTCTGGTCCCTTAATCTCTGATTTAGTCAGTCCTTGGTGCTAAATAACCCACCCAGCCCACATATTCTGTCATTTCATTGCCCTGCTTCGTTTTTTTTAATGATTCTGTATCAGTGAAACAATGAAACTTGAACCCAGCAGAAGGCCCTTTGGGATCTGGTTCTTGCCTCCTTTTCCAAGCAGCCTCTCCTAACTCTCTCTGCTGTCCTGAATCAGGTAATATGCTATTCCCGGATAAGTGCTTATGCCTTTGTGCTGTATTGGCTTAATAGTCCTCAGGATTTAGCTTCAAAACTTTCTTGACTTTCCAGAGCCCCTCTCCTTGCTCCCCATTTCAGTTTTGATTCGTTCCTCTTTGGTTTTATACTGTACCTTGCACAGACCTCTACTGTAGTCCATCTTTGCCCTCACAGTGATCTGTTTACTGGGGTGTCTTGGTCCTGCAGAGATCGTGAGCTCCTGGATGGACAGGCTGCAACATGTACCCTGTAGATGAAAGAATTGGATGCAGAGTTTGGCACAGGGCTGCCATTCGGACAGTATTTCTTAAATAAAGAACACTACTTAAACCTAAAAATCTTTAATTTGTAAAACAAAAATGGTAACACCCAACTCATGGCATGGTTGTGAGGTTAAAATAAAAAACATGTGAAAAAGAACTTCTCAACTACACATGTCATTAAGCATCCTAGCTCTTACTATGGGGCTCGTGTAGGTCCTGAGAATAAAGCTTTGTCTTTATCTCATGGGCATTGGAGACACTGCAGATTCTACTCCAAGTCAGGAATTAGACTTCGTCTAAGGATTCCTGTAATATACAATGTTTTATGTAATTATTAAAATTTCTACCTGCCTATTAGGCCCACACTGCTTTTTAATTATCTTAGCTTTAGGGAAAAAAAGAGATACATTAAGAAAAGAAAGCCTCATAACAGCTCGTTATAGCATTATTTGTTCACAACTACTAGCAAATGTATTTTGCCGAATGCCTCAAATCCAGTTTTCAAAGACTGAGCTGCAGTTAGTAATCATTTCATAAATATTAATGGGGAACATGCAAGTGGAAAGTTAAATTAAAATGCTACCAAATGGCTAGCGTGGAGCAGAAAATGCGCAGGAATTTCTAATCAGTGGAATACATGGTTGTATAACTCTTATCCTCCCATTAGAGTACAAAACAGAAGTTGATTTTTCTCCCAATTAGCATCAGTTCATGTTGAAGGGGAAATGCAAAACAGCTCAGTTACTGAAAGATTCTAGAACAGCTATTCTTTACGGTAAGTTTACCTTCCCTGGTCTTGGTTGAATGCAAATGGCTGGACACATAGACTTCACGACTGACGGTGGTCTTCTCATTGGGTTGCTTGGCAAGACTTCACAAGATTTTGGGAAAGGAGAGAACAAGCAATATTTTACTTTCATTCACCATCAGTTTATCATTTTTAATTTCTGGAGTTTTTATAAATCTATATTTTAACCAGCCTGTTGAAAATATGATTGATTTAGAGATTTCAAACTGGAAGAGAGGAAAAGTACAGAGTTCTGATTAGCTGGGCCCAGTGTTGCTGTAGTATCTAATTTTAGATTATTTTTAGTATCAGCATTAGACACCTTTGCCTCATATTAAATTCATCCATCCATCCATCCACCCGTCTAGCAAATGTTCACTGAGTATATACTATGGACAACAGCCTGTGCTAGGCATTGGAAATGGGTAGTTGAATAAGATATGGTCACGCACGTTCTTCTCCTATAGGTTTCACAGTCTAATACAGCAACTATATCATAGCTTTGTTATGAGATTGAAGGAGTTATTGTATGTAAAGCTCTTAGAACAGTTCTTGACACCTAGTGTTGACATATGGTAAGCACTGTGTGATGGTGAGGGTAGAGCAATATTAGGGGATGAAGATGGACATATTGGGAAGAATCAGAAAATGACGAGCTTCATATGTCATGCATATTTTTCATGCATGAAAAAAGGAGTGATTGAAGAACAGGAAACAGGTGAGTGAGGTGATCACTCATGTGTTCCATAAAGACCATTGTGACTGCTGTTTGGAGGATGGATTTAAGATCCAGGAGCTAGAAGGCTCCACATCAGTTGTAAGGCAATTAACTTAGATGAGGAGAAAGAAGACAGTGGGCTGAATGAAGGGAGTAGCATGCAGGCTGGAGGACGGAGGGAATATTTGAGATTTTTAGGATGGGGGGATTGGTGGCTATTGGTAATTCACTGGAAATAAAAGGCAGTGGGGGGAGAATGTAGAGTCTCATTTGATGCCCTAGTTTCTAGAAGAGGTGACTGGTAGACAGTTGAGCCTTAAATGAGAAAAGTGAAAGTAAAAGAGGGGCACTTTTAGTGGAGAGGTTTTGAGTTCACAGCTTTCCTAAGAGCTGCATCGCTAAACAGAGAATGCACTTAGCTGGCTTCAAACTCTGCCAACTCAGCAGTTTAATTTTTGGATAAGGCATGGCATCACTCTGGACTTCCATTTCCAAACTTATAAAATGGGGGCAAATACTATCCAAAGGGTTGTTGAGAAAGTGAACAAAGATAATGTATATGGAAGCCCCTTACTTGAGATGACAGGACTTAGTATGTGCTGGAAGTTCTTACTTTGAAGAATGGTGAAGATTTCACTCTGAATGGTTTGTTCAGTTTCGGAAACTTGCCTGAGAGGAAAAGACTTATTCATAAACTTGTTCATTCATGCCCTCTCTTTTTCATTTGTTTATTCATTCATCCAGTTGGCAAGAATTTATTGAGGACTTTCTGTGTATAGGTCATGTGTCAGTCAGGTGCTTTGACAGGGAGGAGTCACTTTGGCAAACAAGGATTCCTTTGGGTGCCAACTGTGTCTCTGTGCTAAAACTACTGTCAGATTTACTTTGATTATGTCTGTATTCCTGCTCTGTAGCATAAGAATGCAACAGAGATGAGATCTCCCTTAGGATCTCAAAGGACCCAACATTGATCCTTTACGTTACTCCGATGACAACAAGGTAGTATGCTGGATGGTTGCCAGTTAGTCAATATTTCTTTTCATTTTGAATTAAGTTAATTGGTAGACAAGTTGCTATTAACAGCAACAATAAAAATAATAGCTAAAATCTACTGAGTGTTTTCTAATAAATTGTACCTCACTACCTCGATTGATTCTGTGAGGTGATTTATTCTTTTCCTAGTTCACAGCTGAGGAAATCGGGACTAAAAGAGGTTAAATCTCAGTTAAAATCATACAGCTGGTAAGCAGGAGAGCTGGGACTGTAACCGAGGTTTGTGTGACAGTATCTCCTATTGTAGTATCTTACAGTGTATTGTAATTCTGTAAGATACTAATGTAGCATATTGCCCATATTTCAATGTGTTTAGAAGATTATGCTATGTTGACCTCCATAGTCTAAACCTATTTCCTTCCCTGTATATACATCTTGTACATACATCTTTCTCAGCATATATCATATTGTTATGTTGTTCAGTTGACTTCTCTGTCTCCCTTCCTAGAATATGAACTTCTTGGAGGCAGGACCATGTCTTATGGTCTTGTACTTGGCAGACAATGAACAGTTACAACATGTTTGTTTGAGAACTGAATGTATGTATATATAAACTACAGATGAAAACTGTTTTTTAACACTCATCAAAGTGTTTCTGCTTTTGATACAACTAAGGACTTATATAGATGATTGTATTTAAGTTGTTATAGAATTACCTATTCAGGTTTCAGAAATCTTCTTAAAAGTTATCTGGTCAGAAAACCCTCTAATATACAATTATTAGCTATCTCATTTATGTTTTTCACATCACTGCCTATATTGCTGTATTATTTATTTTACAGAATGGTAATTATTTGTCTATCAATATCTCGTTCCATGTATCTTGAATTTAGCTGTGCTGATATTGACCTTGGCTGACAGAGCTGCATGGAAACTACATGGTTGTGCCTTCCTGAGAACCAAAGACACTGCAACCCTTTTAGTCAGTGCCCTTGCATCCACCTTCAGGTGAAAGTCTTTCCCCACTGAAGCCCGTCCAAAAGTTTGAAAAGGTGACTGCACCCTCAAATGCACAGACATCAATGTAAGGCCATCAGAAACATGAAAAAGTAAGGACCATAACACCTTACAAAAGTAAGGTGTTACCAAAGTAAGACGTAACACAGAAAAAGAAACATAATAATTTTCTAGTAACTACCTCCAAAGAAATGGAGATCTTCAGGTTACCTGAAAAAGAATTCAAAATAATTATTTTAAGGAAGCTCAGCAAGAATCAAGAGGATACAGATAGACAACTCAATGAACTCAGGAAAATAATACATGAGCAAAATGAAAAATTAAAGTGATACAAATCATAAGAAAGACGCAAACAGAAATTCTGGAGCTAAAAAATACAATTAATTAAATGAAAAATATGATAGAGAGCTTCAACATCAGGCTCTATTGGGCAGAAGAAAGAATCCGGCAACTTGAAGACATATATCTTGGTATTATGCAGTTTGAGGAGAAAAAAGAAATTAGAATGAAAAAGAGTGAAAAAAAGCGTATATGTAGTATGGGGTATCACAAAGTGAAACAATATCTGCATTATGGGAGTACCAGAAGGAAAATAGGGAAGGAAAGAAACAGAAAACTTAAAGTAATAATCTCCCAAATCTGGGGAGAGTTATAGCCATCCAGGTACATGAAGTTCAAAGACTCCCAAACAGAGATCTTCTCTGAGGCACATTATAATCAGGCTCTCAGAAGTCAAAGACAAATAATTTTGAAAGCAGCAAGAGAAAAAAAGACACATCACATACAAGGTAATCCTGGTAAAGCTATCAGAAAATTTCTCACCAGAAACCTTGTAGTCCAGAAGAGAGTGGGATGTTATATTCAAAGTGCTAAAAAAAAATAAAAACAATTAAAAAAAGCTGACAATGAAGAATACTTTCCTCAGAGCCCTTTACATTTTTTATTTTATTTGTGCCATTTGTTTTCCAGCAGAGCACCTTTGTCCAGTGTATTGGACTCTCTGTTACAGTTTGTTCATCACTTTCCAAAAGTGAAGTGATGAGCACTCTATTGGGTCATCATGCTCACTTACCAAAACTTGATTCTCAAGTATTTAAACCTGCAAAATCAGAAGGAAATCATGAAAAGCCTTCCCTGGTGAGACAGATAAGGTCAGTAAACACAGAAGCAATTTCTAACCCTCTACCAAGGTCATGGGTTTGGAGAGCATCGTCATTGTATCCTGTGGAAGGGATCGGGGGGCAAAGCCCTGGAATCCCCTGCCATAGTCAGTGGGTAGCCCTGTGTCCCCACTGGATCCTCTGAGACTCTTCTGTGACCCTGATAATAAAATCAGAATTTTGCTTATGTTAGTTTCAGTAGGCGTCTTTATTTTATTATTTATTTATTTACTTATTTATTTCGGCCGTGCTTCATGGCCTGTGGGATCTCAGTTCCCCGACCAGGGATTGAACCCAGGCCACGACGGTGGAAGCCCAGAATCTTAATCACTAGGCCACCAGGGAACTCCCTCAGTAGGTTTCTGTTCTTGCAATGGAAACCATCTTTGACTAAGATCGTTTCGTATACACTTTTGTATACTCCTTGCCTACTCGTAGTCGTTGTTCTTTCACTGTAAACATTACTAAAATTTCTAAAACAAAGTGCTTTTGAAATGTACTAAATGAGTTAACAGATACAGATGCTCACAACTGTTCAAATGTCACCAAGCCCCTGCTGTATTAGAGCACAGGGCATCCAGAAGTGTGAGGCATGGATCCTGCTCTCAACCTATCATGGGAATAAATAAGGAAATAATAGCAGTGTTTGCTAGTCACTTACTTTATTTCTTAGTGTTTTTGGCAGTCAGGGAATTATTTCTTTATGTTATCATAATGGCAACCTTTTAGGATAGCTTTTATTAACCCATTTTACAGATGAGAAAATTATGGTTTTAATGAATTTAGCCAACATATATTCTAGTAATGTCAGAGCTGGTGGGTGCGGGCCAGGGGGCAAGTCTGTCTGATTCTGCCTTCTGTGCTTGTGCGCATTACATTCCAACTTGGAAAAGAGTCAGTAAGACTGAATGGAAAAATGTTGTCCCGGGTGACTTGTCCCATGGAGACAGCTCAAGAGACCTAACTGAAATTTCTTCTCCTGCTTTCCCTGACTGACAACACCCTCAGAATCTGTCCTTCCTGCCTCCAGCTCTGTGAATCATCTTCATTAAAGTCAAAGAATCTTTGAGCAGCTGTGCATCTGCACGTTGAATTTTCGCACTCAAATGAGAAGTGGCTGGACATCATTTTCTATGGCAGATACAAGCCTTTGGTGTGTGATGAATGCCTGAAAGCTCCAATTCAGTATGAAAATCCAGCACTTCCTCACATCAGGAGACGGTAGGATCAAAACTGCATTTAGGGTTGATGAATGAAATGTGTTATTAAAGATAATTCTTCCAAAAGTAGTGGTAATTATCTCAGCATTAACATTTCTAATTTAATTCAGCCCTGATTAAATCTTATCTTTCAGAAGGAGGAAATTGAAAGTGTGAAACACAGGATGGGAGGAAAAGGTTCTAACGGGTGTGGCTTTCAGTTGAAAAGAAGCTCGCTATAGCTTATATATTGGGCTGCATTATGCATACTTGCTAGCACAAGCCAGCTGATACCTGCGAACAGCTCCATCTTACATGGTCGTAACTCCAACACTCTTTCAAGAGGGGGATTTAAAGGTTGTTAATATTGATTTTAAATATCATGTGACTTTCCCCCTCTGCCCTCTGGGCTGGGCTTATCGTTACCCCTCTGGGCTGGGCTTATTGTCTACATTGATTCTTCCCTCTGTCCTTTGAAATTGAAATGTCTGGTTACCTGCCCTTCTCTCTCACTAGTCAGAGCCCCTCAAGGACAGGAACGATGATGTAAGTACCTTTATACCCTCTGCATCCAGCATAATGCTTGGCACAGAGTAGAAACCCAATACATGCTCGACAAACAAAATGACCAAAGGGCTGATCAACTTCAATAGCTTCTATTTTCATTTACCAGCATCCCTTTCTCAATCCTTTATGCTCCAAAATAATTTATTCATTTCTTGGCCTGAGAGCAAAGTGCTTTAGCAAAGCACTTGGGGTTGGGTGGAACCGAGGTTAAGGAAAAGAAGAGACTAACGACTGAGAATAATAAAATGCAAGCTTAGATCTCCTGAATTTCAGAATGAAAGGTGGAGTTTCAGATCCCATTTCCCATGTGAAACTCTTGGCTTGCTTTTGCTAACAGTCAAGCTAAAAAAAGGAACTTTTCACAAAAGAGGTACTTTTCTTCTTGGCCTGGAAAATCAATTCCGATGTTAATCTGGCTCCTTGGAATGTCCTCCCCCACCCTTTTTCCACCTAGCAAAATACTCTTCATCTTTCATAGCCTGGCTCGAATGTCAGCTCTTCAAATAATAATAATCATGGCTGATATCTGAAGAGTATTAACTCCGGGACGAGCTGTGCTAAGAGTTTTATAGAAATTATATCACTTGCTGTTCACAAATCTCCATCAAATCAGGACTATGATTTATTATAAATGTACAGATGAGGACGCGAAAGCCTATAGAGGTGACGTAATTGCTTGAGCTCAAACATTAAGTGGTCCATAGATTTGAATGCAGGAGGGTTGACACAGCTGGGCTTTAACTGGGAGGACACACTGACTCCCTCTGAGAACTTCTGTGATGCTCTCCAGACAGAGACAGCCTTTTTCTTTATAAAGACCCAACACCCGACCCTGGCCAATTCTCAGGAGACCACCACAGCCTTTTAATTCTTCCCCACAGCTTCCAGCTCCGCACTTGCAATAACACCTTAAGCACCGATGCCAAGTCAGTCAGTCTTCTAGAAACGATCTCCACTTCTGTCACTGCTCTGCACTTTGAACGCTCCAGTCTTTGCTCACTGCCCTTGTAGTTTCTTCTGTTCCACTCTGCCTTGCCTCGGTCGAGCCAACATCGTATTTGTCCTCTCGGTTTTTGCTTTCCTCCACATGGCTGTACATCAAGAAAGGAATACACTCTCTTGTGTTCTCTCCACCTCACAGAGCATCAAGCCTGGAACACATATAAATTTCTGCATTGTGTTAAAAACAGTGATGACTGTTTTTTATCTTTATTAATTCTTTGGAAGTCATTATTCCAATATAGTATATTTATGCATTCCACCACAGCCCTGATACAGCACAGCAGGGAATTAGAGCTCACAATAGCATTTCAAGTGTAATCCCTCTACCCAACCCTAGCTTTTCTAACAACTGATGCTTATCAATCCAGAAAGGTGTTGCAGGTTAGTCTTCCTTTTCTCAAATCACATTTCCTTCTTAAAAGAATCCCTTTATATGTGACTGCGCAATTGATATATTTTAAGTTTTCAAAGTAGATGCATGGGCATATAAATGACATCCGACCAAAATGCTCCTCTGGACGTTGGACTGTGGGAGTTGGAAGGCTAAAGTGAGAGAGGAATCATTTTGGATTCTGGTTTGCTATTTCCACTGAAGACGAATGTTAGACATCCCTGAAATTAGTGTACATTCTCACCATATTGAGAAATAAGTGGATAAAATGGTACTCTTCTCCTCAATAAAGATCAACTTATATCTTGCAAGGTTGCTTGTATATATTTTCCTGCTATTTCAAATATATCATAAAAGCTGACCTTTTTCTGTACATACTATCATCATAGAAGATAGTACAGAGGAACCATGAAATAATGACTAAGACAGCTAATATTACTTGTCAGCTATGTGACTTTGAGCAATACTCAAACTCCCCATGCCTCATGGTTTTTATCATAGAAGTGGGGTTAGTAATAAGGATAATTATTTTATTGGATTGTGGTAAAGATTAAATGGTTTAATGCATGTAATGTCTCACCATGACTACTAATACCCGTAAGCCATTGTTGCTTAGTGGAGGTAGCATTGAATTGGGAGAAAGAAGACTCCACTTATCTCTGGTAACTAGCCCAGTGGCCTTGTGTCCACCACTTGATCTCACTAGATGGACCTAAAGAGCCCTCCACAATCTGGTCCAGCTTCATGTCATGCTCCTCAGCACATCACACGTGGCTTTCCATCAGTTCAAGCTCTTTATAGTTGTTGTCCCCTAGACACAAGTCTACTCTTTCTCCTATTCCCACCGTGCCTGTATCATGTGGGCACATATGTGCTCTCTCTCTCTCTCTTTCTCACGCATGCCTGCACACACATGCTCCACCTCCCTGTGTCTTTGCTCATCCCATCCTCTTTGCCTTGCTATCGCCTGGCTAACTCTGCTTAGAAGGTACTTCTCAGAGTGGCATGGACTTCTATACACCACCAAACATAAAATGGATGGCTAGTGGGAAGCGGCCACATAGCACAGGGAGATCAGCTCGGTGCTTTGTGACCACCTAGGGGGGTGGGATAGGGAGGGTGGGAGGGAGGGAGACGCAAGAAGGAGGAGATATGGGGCTATATGTATATGTAGAGCTGATTCACTTTGTTGTACAGCAGAAACTAACACACCATTGTAAAGTAATTATACTCCAATAAAGGTGTTAAAAACAACAACAAAAAAGAAGGCACTTCTCAGAAGAGCTTGCTGACTCCCTGAGTCTGACTCTAAGTCCTTCCTTGGCGTTCACTTCACACACAGCCCAGCATTGTCATTGCCTGTTTTAATGTCTGAATCTTTCACAGGATGTGGCGCTACTTAGGGAAAAGACTGTATTTTATGAAATCATCTGATGTCTGGCACATCTTGAGCTCACAGTATGAGTTTCATATATGGTTCTTGAAACATTGACTTAGTGGTGGCATCTCTCAAAAAAATAATGGGAAGAAATTCATGTTCTTGAGCTGGGGTGTGGGAGTGGTGACAGTGGCTTATGAAAATAACCTATTGGGCTTTTAATTCTGTACATGTCTTCCACTAGCCCTTGAGAAACATAAGCCTAGTTCTTTAAAAACATTTTTTTATTAAAAAATTCTTTTATATTGTAGTGTGGTTGATTTACAATGTTGTGTTAGTTTTAGGTGTATAGCAAAGCGATTTAGTTTTTTATATATATATATATTCTTTTTCAGATTATTTTCCCTTAAAGGTTATTACAAATTATTGAATAGAGCTCACTGTCCTATACAGTAGGACCTTGTTGGTTACCTACTTTATATACAGTAATGTGTATAAGTTAATCTCATACTCTTAATTTATCCCTCCCTATCCCTTTCCTCTTTAGTAACCATTACTTTGCTTTCTATGTCTGTGGGTCTATTTCTGTTTTGTAAATAAGTTCATTTGCATCTTTTTTTTTTTTTTTAGATTCCACATATCAGCAATCTCATATGATATATGTCTTTCTCAGGTCTAGATTCTTAATTCCACCTGGTGCCCATGAAGGTCATATATGGTAGTGGGGAGAAGGAAGGAGATTCATGAAGTATTTCCCACATTTCTGAAAGCCTGATGGAATTGCTACACTTACCCATGAGGAATCTATTCAAACTTAGTCAATTTCACGTGTTTTTGTCTTTAAGTGAAATCGTATTAGTTCAAGATGGTCACAGTTTCTCTTCATGTTGATCAGATGTTCTGATGGCAGTTTTCTCTTTGATTATTGTAGAATGATAATAAAAAATTGGTTATTTTATACATGCACTTTTACAGGTAGGCAAAATTGTTTGAAAAATGACAAAGAGTGGGGGCAATTAAAGAAAGAATCTGTAATGACTGGGGAGTTAAGGTAGGTGACATCTGCAGAAGAAGATGGCAGCTCTCTCGTTCCTTTTCTGTCATTTCTGGAAGCTTGGTATACTCGTTGGATAGGCCTTCCACAAACTGAGTGGTTTAAACAACACACATTCATTATCTCACAGTTTTGGAGGTTGGAGGTCTGAGATCAAGGTTTCAGCTGGGTTGGTTCCTTCTGAGAGCTATGAGGGAAAGATCTGTTCCAGGGCTTTCTCTGACGTGTAAGAAGGCTGTCTTCTCCCTACATTTCTTCCCATCAGCTTCTCTCCATGAGTGTCTGTGTATAAATTTCCCTTTTATAACATCAGCAGTCATATTGGATTAGGACCTACCCTAATGACCTCACTTTAACTTGAATCCTTCTGTAAAGACCCTCTCCAAATCAGGTCACATTCTGATGCACTAGGGGTTAGGCCTTCGACATATGAATTTTAAGAGGGGTGCAAATCAACCCATAACCCTTGGGGGCCACCTGGACCTGGGGTCTTGTGGCCTCTGGCATCATGTTGGCATTTCCATTATTTACCACATGCAACTCCATCCCTTATGAATTGACAGAGAGGCACATGAATAACATTTCCTGAATCCTAACTTCCTTTGCTGCTGCTGCAAAGCTGTTATTCTCTTTGGTTTCTCCTTTCATCAACCTGGCTGCCAACCAATGTCTAAAAACAAAAAAAATCCTCATGCTGCAAGCTGAGTTCCTGCCTTGGGTTGATGTGGCTTTATTGATATTCCAGCATGGTTTGCTCCACGATTTATGCTCTGCAGTTTGTGAACCACAGACCCAAGGGGAAAAGAGATAGTGAAAGAGGGGATTTTTTTGATCACTTTATATGCAGTAAGTGAATCTCAATTTCCTGCCATGCTATTTCAGAGTCCTTAAATATCCTTTGCTCTGCCTGGGTGTTAGAAATGACAAAGGATCTACATTCTTCAGGATGAAATATGAGTCCTGGAAGAGCTGTAATCAGAGTGACCTCTTAATGAGAATGGACCTACGGACATGTGCATCCTTCTGATTTGGGGTGAGGGGAGGATGCCTGTGTTGGGGTCTGAAATGATAAGAACAGCTGCAGGTCTGTGGGAGACCTTAGTATTCCTGGATCTCGAGGGGAGGAACCATACCATAACCTCCGTCCTCATTTCCCACAGTGTAGGGACAAACTGAACCACATCATTAGAGAATTGAGGATGGTTATTTAGAATGTTGACCTCTGCTCAAAACAGGACTTTCAAAGCAAGGCCAACCATGAAAGGGGGAGTGAGTGCTGCAGCCCCAAATTCAGAAGATGGGAAAGGACATATTGGCAGAACTGGAGGAGAACTTAGATTTCATATGAGAAAAAAATGGAGACCCATGCCACCGATTTTTAATATGTATTGGTTTCACAATAAGACAAAAACCAGGCCATTATCTGTAATGAGTAAAGTAACTTAAAACATCTATTTCTGTGTAGAAATCGCCATAGGTGGCTTGCACCAACAGAGGGGAAGACAGAGAGGAAAAGGGACCAGGTGAGGGAGACTTGGAGGGGGAAAGGATGATGGAAGTTTCCAAGCTCTGGCCTCAGGGGACACTGAGGACCAACCCATTTACTATGCAAGCTTCCCAGTGGTTTGATTCAGTAAAAAGAGCCCACAAGGAAGAACATGTGAGGTTGCTGAAGGGTTCTGCTCCCAGAGCAGCAGGCAGGTTCTTTCCAAGCCTGAGGCGTGCACGGGAGCAATGATTAACAACAACCACTTGAGATGAGCAGCTCTTTAGTGTTCCATTTGTCTGACTCTCTTGCGGTCCTCCAAGGTGGGGGATGGGCTGACTCATAGACAGGATGATTTAATCTTATTGTAAAGAGCCTGACGTTTGGAATGTGAGGAACAGGTTCAATTGCCTCGACCACACTGAGCAGGCTACTAAAGTTCTCCGAGGCAGGACTAGAACTCAGGTCTCTTTGGCACCAGCCTAGGGTCGTGTTCACTTCACTTTATCTTTGGCTTTTCCTCCCGGCAGGGTCAGATTTTTTGGTCCCCTTTGCCCTGTGAATTCCTTGATATTAAGAAGTCTATCTTATTCACCTCTGTTTTTGTCTGGTGACTTGCTGAAGAGATGACAGAGAGATGGCACAACCTGATGGGCACCTTCCAAATTATTTATTTTAATCCCCCACTCTTAGGATGCTATTATATTTGCAGCTGAAATGTAAAGACCATGGTCTGTAACTAATCCCTTGTCTTCACTCGGCTGGATTATTCCACGGGCAATCCCTTCTATTCCTGGCTTTCTTCCTTCCACAGTTATTCATTGAGTACACATTGGGTGTAAGCCCCGTGCACTCCTAGTGGTGGTCCGGGCCATGAGTTTCAATCTGGTCTGCTGTGTTCCACTTAAATCTGCTAGATCCCTCGACTAAAACTTGTCAGTGGTTCCTCTACCTAAAAATTAAAGACCAAGTTCCTCGACAGGACAAGGTCTATGGGCTCTAGATTCTCTGGCTACTGAAGATGACGTGGGTGGGAACAGAGCTGGGGGATGAGCCTGGAGTGAGGCAAGGGCAGGTCACGGAGGGCCACACGTGCCTTGCTGAGGAACATGGACTTGGGAGCAAATGCGAGCCTGTACAGAGAAGAGCTGAACTAATGTTGCACATGCTCTACATTCTGCAGTTTGCTCCATATGAGCAGCCTGGTGTCACTATACTCAGGACCACTGCCACAGGTTGCATTATTATTAAATTCCTGCTTTTTAAAAATTAATTTATTTTTGGCTGCGTTAGGTCTTCTTTGCTGTGCATGGGCTTTCTCTAGTTGCGGCGAGCAGGGGCTCCTTTTCTTTGTAGTGTGTGGGCTTCTCATTGTAGTGTCTTTTCTTGTTGTGGAGCACAGGCTCTAGGCCTGCAGACTTCAGTAGTTGTGTCATGCTGGCTTCAGTAGTTGTGGCTCGCAGGCTTAGTTGCTCCATGGCATGTGGGATCTTCCCGGACCAGGGATCGAACCCACGTCCCCTGCATTGGCAGGTGGATTCTTAACCACTGCACCACCAGGGAAGTCCCCTAAATTCCTGCTTTTTGCAGTCATCAATTCAGTTGCTCTACTCCCAGAACTGTAATGGGTATTGGAAAACACCAAAGGGATATATGACATAGTTCTTATCGTCTAGAAATGTACAACCATACAGGTTATGAGATCGGCCATTGTTGCTTTTAATATTTATTTATTCAGAGCATATTTATTGAACGCTATAGCTCTAGGTTATAATCATATGGCCATGGATTCTGAAACCAGACAGCATGGATTCAAATCCTGACTAAGTCACTTACTGTGTGACCTCAGGCAACTTACTTAAGGTCTCATTTTCTCATTTATAAAGTGGACATAGTAATTCCCTCTAGTGTTGTGGTGAGAATTAAAAGAAACAATGGCCCAGAAGTACACGGGGCAGTGCCTGACCCACATAAGCACCCAGGAGATGTTAATTTGCATCGTTCTATTATGATGTGGGGAGTTGGAGACACGACAGAATGCCAGGAAGATGTGCTTCACACCATCCAGGGGTGGCAAGTAATAAACAGAATAATTACTGTTGAAATTCACACTGCAGGAGAAACAGTCACCATGCTATGAGAGACACAGGGAAGATTCTACTTTGGAAAGATTGCCTGAGGAAGGGCTCAGAAAACATGACACTTAAACTTCGACTATGAGAAGAGCCAGGCATTGGAAGCATCAGAGAGAGTGGCTCCCAACTGAGGGATTGGCGAGCAGAAGGCCTTTGCCACAGTGCCGAGAGTAGCATGTTCTAGAGACTCACAGCAAGCCCAGTATGCCTGGAGCTTGGTGAGCAGAGGGCTGGCGGAGGTGGGGGGGGGGGGGGGCGGGGCAGGAGGTGAAGCTGGAGAGGAGGCAGTGACCCATCGTGCTGGGTCTTGCAGGCCCCAGTTAGGCGTTTAGATGTCATTCCAAGTGTAAGGGACGAAGGGGCAAAGTGACATGATGTGGTTTTCATGGCCTTGCTTCATATGCGCAAATGGCTGAGCTAATGTCTTCCAGGCACTCGGAATCAAGCAGTGGATGGGCGGGTTCAAAAAGCAGAGAGAGAGACTTCCCTGCTGGTCCAGTGGTTAAGACTCCGTGCTCCCAATGCAGGGGACCCGGGCTTCATCCCTGGTCAGGGACCTAGATCCTGCATGCATGCTGCAGCTAGAAGCCCGTATGCCACACAGCCAAATAAATAAATAAATATTAAAAAAAAAAGCAGAGAGAAAAACCGCAAGCCCTGGCAGAAAATTGGGACCCACTTGCTGGGAATGAAAACATTCGTCATTTGTAGAAATAGTACAGGGAAATAGGAGCCTTCTGGTCAGAGGCACCTGACAAGGCAATCCCACTTCTGAAGGGCAGACACACGGCCGTGGTTGTTTGCATTTGGCAGGACATGGGAGAATTCTCAGTGCCTCCACTGGGAACGTTCAGTCTGCTGGTTAGTTTGCTAGTCCCTGTGCTGGGCTAAGGACATAAAGATACATTGGACACACAGAGTCACCCCCTGCTGCTGCCTGCCGGATGCCGCCCGTGGCAGGTCGGTACCATCCGCATGAGATGTGCAACGATGAGGGGAGAAGCTGAGAGGATTCGTGTTAGCACAGAGAAGGGAGGATTCTCTCTCCGGGGAGCACGGGAAAGGTGTAACAAAGGGATAATGAAGGAAGGTCACCTCCTCTGGATGCCTCTCACCTCCATGGTTCACGCCAGGTGGATGCACCCTCTATGCCGTTTCCTCAGAGTCTCCCCAGGTGAGAAAGTGTAGATTTGAAACACTGACCCAAGTCATAAAGGAACATGGGCTCTGAGAGTGTCACATGTTCTCCTACTCGAATGGAGTATTTCAGCCTGAATTGGGGCTACCAAGGGAAGGTCTTAGCTCAAAGGCGCCCAGTTTTATTTTTGAGAGTCTTTGACCTACAAATAAGAATCATGAGAGGATCGTGAGAAGTTATAAGACAAGAATGTGACCTACAAATATTGTTTTTACATTCACTTGCATATTTTATCAGGCATGCGTTTGTTAATGCCGTTTATCCCGCGTACATCCATTAATTCAGCCTCCATTTAGTGACCTTTTGTATGTCAGGCATTGTGCCAGATTCTGGGGATTCCACATGAGTCAGGCACCAACCTCATCCCCAAGGACCTCACAGTTCCAGGGAGAATCCGATAAATAAACACGCCCCATTGGAGAGGAAGCCGGTGTGTTCTGAATGACCTTAAAGGGTAAAACCGATACCAGTGGATGTAAGTAACTAGCAGATGGATTTCAGCTCAATATTAAGAACAACTTTCCAGTCGTTGAGTTTTCAAGAGCAGGTAGGGTTTCCTGCCCCCCACACGGGTGCCCTTCCCACAAGAAGGCAAGCACAGGCACATGTCAGTTGATGGTATAGCTGGACCTCGTGGAGGATGCTATAAGAGGGGCCATGCAGCAGCAAAGGGGGATAGTGGCGCTGGGCTTGGGGTCCTGCGACTCCCCACCAGCTGCTACACTAGAGAAGGCTCACCTTCAAGCCCAGACAAGCCTAGACCAAGCCTAAAGCAATTTAGGTAAGAAAGAGATTCCTTGAAGTTCAGAAGATGGGGTTGGGCTTAAATGACAGATGGGCAGGGACCTTCAGCCCTGCTGAGGACTTTGCTGGACACCTTTGCCCCATGAGGATCTTCACTTGTGGGTCCAGTGCACCCAATGGTACGTGGAATCCTTTTAGGATCTGAAAAAGCATCAACTCAGCTAGAAGCCACAGGACTCATAAATATCACTCAAATGTCCGTGAGAATACGATGTGCATAGAACACAGATATGCCCAATTGAGGTGTCTGCATAAACCCTTCAGTAGCTCCCTAATGTGCCTTGGGGGATAGAGCCTGGGCCCTTGTTATCAATCTAAAGGTTTCTTATCATCAGCTCCTACTTTTCTGCCCCCCACTCCTGCCACCACCCTGCCTTTTTCATCTCCTCCCCCATAAGGAGTGCTGTCCTGTATCCGACCCCATCCGTTCCACTGATCAGGGAGCTGCTCTGGGCCAGGCAGTAATTTCCTGCTTCCTTGCTCCCCCAGGGAGCCTAGAACAGCGACTCACAAAATAGGGGTCAAAAGTGTTGTCCTACAGATGCTTGGGAAGGTACAAAGACAGATCTCACCCTGTCATTTAGTCAAGGGGGTGGCTACGACTGGGAATGCATTTCTCTGAAGTAGTCATTTTTGTTCTTTCGCCACTGGGGATCACACTGTCTGTTCAAATCAGAAATGACCTAGATTTCTTCTTAATGGACTCGGGCTGTTTAGTAGAGCTTGGCCTTTTCTCTAATGGGGAAAATAACCACTGCCGTTCACTGCAGTCATGGTGCTGAGTGCCCTGAGTGCCTACGCCATCCCATAATAGCCTTGTCGCTCACAAGCTCCTTGGGGAAAGCGTTTCCAGGATCCAAGACCGGGGAGCAGGGTCAGTGGAGGCTGGATTTCAGGAGGACTCTACCCTAGATTGGGCAGGACAACTGTATTCTATTTTTTGCAGGATATAAGTGCTGAGGTCACATCCTAATTGAGGTATTGGCCACGCGTCTGGATGTTAAGACTTTGTTCTTAAAAGACTGTGGAGAGAAGACAGTGTTTTACAAGATCTCGTGTTGAATGGATGTAGGGGATGCTTCAGAAGGGCTTTAGAAACCCCATCACTTAATGACAAACTTCAAACAGGATTTCGTTTAGGCTGCTTAGTAGCTGCATTTTGGGGTAATGTCTCTGCTTCGTGACCCGAAAGGCAGATACAGAGCATCTCGTGCGCAGGTGGTGGGGAATCCTTGGTGAGATGGCACGCAGGGTGCCCAGTGCAGGCGGGGGTCACGGGCAGCGCTGGAGCTGGGGCCGCCCTTCTCCTCCCTGCCCCTTTCCCCTCCCCCAAGCAGATCTGACAGAAAGTGGATTGAAACTCTGGGTTTAAAAGGGATTCTTCTGTAAAGAAGGTTACATGAGGATTCTTCATGATTATTTCGTTCTTTTTCAGCAAGTGAGAAGTCATTACGGTATCAGTAGCTGCTCACTTCTGTGTGTGCGCCACAGTTTAAAAGGTGCTTTCCCAGTTGATTTACCCTTTATGGCAACTCTGTGAGCAAAGCAGAGGTGGGGGCTAGGGGGAGCTCCCGAGGACGAAGTGACTTTCTGAAAGTGACAAAGGGAGGTGGCACCAGCTGTGGAGAGACCCGTGGCAGCAGCCAGTTTGGGATCAGGGCGTCCCTTGTTCGAGTCCTGGGTCCATTGATGCCTATCTTGGCATCGCCGGGAATCTGTAGACCCTCCCCAGCCTCCTGCCCTCATCTGTAAAACTGCTGTATTGTGACAACTGGGAAATGATGTCAATTTATTTCTAACCCCGATGGGTTCCGGAGAAATTTAAGCTGTTGATTAACTGGATCATGCAGATAAATCATCAATACAGAGTACGTAGCGGCACTCGGTAAAGGATGCCTGTTTTGTTTTTTGTTTTTTTTTTTTTTTTGCGGTACGCGGGCCTCTCACTGCTGTGGCCTCTCCCGTTGCGGAGCACAGGCTCCGGACGCGCAGGCTCAGCGGCCATGGCTCACGGGCCCAGCTGCTCCGCGGCATGTGGGATCTTCCCGGACCGGGGCACGAGCCCGTGTCCCCTGCATCGGCAGGCGGACTCTCAACCGCTGCGCCACCAGGGAAGCCCAAGGATGCCTGTTTTTACTTTTAGCTTCATTGAGCCCCTAGAATTTCAGGCACCTTGCTTTACCTGCGAGCTCTGCTCAGTAAAGCATTCTGTCCCCATTTACAGAAAAAAAAGAGGTTGTGACTTAGCATCACCCGGAGAACGAGTAACAGCTGTGATACAAACCAAGGAAAGGACTTTTCCTTCCTAGTCAAAGTTGCTGATTGGTAAAGATGAAATTTTTGAGTTGGAAAAGAGTTTTGAACGTCCGACCCCCCCACCCCGCTTATACCAATAGGGAAACTGAGTCCCAGGAAAGGGGCTTGTGCAAAGTCACGTGGTGTGTCAGCTTAGGGCAGAGGTCAGAACCAAGGTGATGTGATTCCTTCCCACGGCTGCCTTCAAAGGTGAGCCTCTGCCCCACTGTGAGGCTTGAAGTTATACGTTCTTCTTCCGGGTCAGTGTTGAAGTCCTACCGAAATCTTAAAAGTCACGTTTATTAGATATGTAAGCGCCATGTTCCAGTGGATATGCATATCTTATGTTAATAGTCATGAGTTATTTATTGTATTTAATGAGTGTATCTCAAGGATATTACAGGTTACATCTGGGGCAGAAAGAGGCAAAGCTTCAATGCATATTGAAGCTTTTCACAAGATACATGTTCGTCTGGTTGTTGTTTTGATAAATATCAAAAGTATCAGAAAAATTCTATCATCTAAAACATTTCATGGCCTCCCACGCTGGAAGATGGTTCACGTGAGTTTTCCGGGTAGGCGCAAGGATACAGTTGAGCAGTCCAGGGCATCTGCTCGGACAGAGGGGCCGGAGGGGTTCAGCTGTGTGGATTGCTGCCTAGATTTTCTTTGTTTGAATAAAAACTAAAGGGTGTGTTCATCTGCATCAAATTCTAGGCTCGCTGAGGATGAGGAACCTATTAAAGTCAAGCGCTTTTGAGTTTTTCCGAATGTTTGTCAAATATGCTCTTTGAATAATATGATTGCTTTGGCTCTTTGACCTTTACGAGTCTTATAGAGACAACCTCAGAAGGATGGGGACTGTAGCTGGTGGCCATTTCCTCTGGTGACAGAAGGTCTGACTCTAAAGCACTACTTCTTAACCCTGGCCGCATCTTATGAACACCTGGAAATCTTAAAAAAAAAAAACACTGGTGACTGAACCTTACAGAAAATATTCAGATGTAATTGCTCAGGGTGAGACCTAGCCATCATTATTTTTCAAGCTCTCCAGGTGTTTATAATGTTCATCCAGCATTAAAAACTACATCCGATGACAAGTGAAGAATAAGCCAGATTCAAGGCAAAGGGGTGCCCTGGAGGAGATGCTGTTTAGGAGAAGTCAGTATCCTCTCATCCCTTGGCTAGAATTAGGAAATTGAATAATTGTCTGACCAGGGTCATGACACGCTGCCCCCTTCCAGTTGGATAAGACCCAAGCTCTTGGTGTGACATTCAAAGCCCTTCACGGGGTTTCCCTGGTGGCGCAGTGGTTGGGAGTCCGCCTGCCGATGCAGGGGACGTGGGTTCGTGCCCCGGTCCGGGAGGATCCCACATGCCGCGGAGCGGCTGGGCCCGTGAGCCATGGCCGCTGAGCCTGCGCGTCCGGAGCCTGTGCTGCGCAACGGGAGAGGCCACAACAGTGAGAGGCCCGCGTACTGCAAAAAAAAACCAAAACCAAAAACCAAAACAAAAAAAACCCAAAGCCCTCCACGGCTGGTTAGCACCTGTACTTGGAGCCTCACTTCTCACCAGTCTTGAGATTCAGTTGCACAGGACTATTCAATGCACACAAACCCGCTCTGCATTTCCTCACCTCAGTACTATGCCTCCTTCCTAAGACTTCTGTCTGCCCAGCTTTGCATGGTGAGCCCTTATTCACCCTTTGAAACTCGCATCAACAATTCCCTGCTCATGGACCTTCTTAACCATCCCAGGCCAGGAATCAACGCCTCTCTGAGTGTTCCCAGTACCTGGTTCATGCCTCCGGAAGAGAGATCAAGTCTCTGTCCCCCTTGCAGACTGTACATTCCTTGATTCCGCACCCTCGGTCACCTCTGTCCTGTGCCTGTCCCAGACCAGGTGCTTAATAGATGTACCTCAAATGAATGAATGAGTGCAAATGACATAGCTCTAGTTTGGAAATGGGAACTGAGACTGAATTAATTTTTCCTAATTTATTTTCCACACTCCAGTCACATGTTCTGAGCCACTCGGTCCCTGGGGGACTATTTATCTCCTTTCACAGATGGAGAAACTGAACTTCCGAGAGGAAATGCGGTACTTCAAGGATGCCTTGATGATATTAGAAAAAGGAATGGGGGAAACTTTACTAGTTAGTCTTAGGTTTCTATCTTCTGCAGCGAAGCTTCTGACCATTACCTGTCCATGTGGTGTGGTGAGCGCTGTGTCTGGGGCATAGAACTGCTATCGTTAACGCAGGAGTTAATGAACCCGGCTCAGTTCTATCCACTCCCAGGGCTTCGGCTTCCACCCACATACTCTCACATCCTGCATTCAAAGTTCTTGCCGAGTTTTTCTCACCTAAGTCAACTGCCTCCTGAATACCTTCACTTGCATTTTTTACAGAGGTCTCAAATGCTGCAGTAGAACTCGTCTTCCCTTTCAATTCTTCTCATTCCCTATCAGGAAAAGAGGCAGAAACATGGGAGTCATCCTCTCCACTTCCCTTTTCCTCACCAGCCACATCTAATTGCTCACAAGGTCTTGCTGATGTCACTTCGGAAACATCTTTTCCCAATTCTGGACTTGGTTTCTTCATCTGGTCTTTGAGAACCCTCCATTTGGGGCTGCTTGTTATTTTTCCAAAACAGAGACTCTCAAAAAGTTAAAAAAAAATGGTGCCTCTTCCCTGGATTCACAGATGATTTCAAAAATGATAATTACCTCTTCCATCTTCAGTTATGATTCTATTTTGAAATCCTCTTCCTCTAATTAAAAACAAAATCACCAGTTCCTCATGCTATTTGAGCCTGAGTCATTTGTGCAGCAAAATCAGCAAAGTTGCAAAAATGACTGTGTGATACAGGAATCGGGCGCCCCAGGCTCCCCCTTGGGATCGCTCATCTCCATGAGATGCACATATCAGCTCCCCTGCCGTGCTTTCCAGATCACCCACGGCAAACGAAGTACATTGCATTTTGGGATAATTTCCTCCATCTTTTTTTTAATGCTTAGGAGAGCCCCTGGCAAGTATATGAATTCAATCAATATTATCTATTACTATTTTTTCTTCCCAGCATGTATTCTTTAGGGATTTAAAAATACACATAGTTCCTGCTTATGACATGACTAATCCCCTGAGGTGATGACTGGTCTCCAATTTTCGCTCCAGTGAGCATACAGATATGTCTGTCACTTCATCTTCTTCAATTTCATTCGTCATTAAAGACTCATAAAAGTTAGAGTTGGAAAACCCATAGGGATCACCAAGCATGACCCTTTATTTTCACACAGGGGAACTGAGGTCGCACAACTCAACAACTTCAGTTTAGTGGGTTTTACTGCATTTCAGAAATAACACACATTGAAACTAGACTTCTCCCTGGAAGAGGTAACCGCAGACTGTTACAGGTAGGGTCAGTGACATAGCAGTTACTTTGGAAGCGTCAAAATGCATTCTTAGTTGCTGGCTAAAGAACTGGTCTTGTTAGTCAATTAGTTCAGAGAAAGGGCAGTTCAGGAAGAGGAAAGCCTTGTGCAAAGGCACAGGAGGGTCACAGGGTCAGACATATCCCTGGAATGTAGGCAGCAGGGATGAGGCTGGAGTGGGAAGGGCTAAGAGGTTAGGCTGGAGCTAGATGGTGAGGGAACTTCAACCTCATGCTAAAGACTCTGGACATTGTCATGAATGAACGAGGTGGCAACAAGAGTGTTTCAGCAGAGGATGATGACCCATCACCTTGTGTTCTACTGGGGTGGCCATGTTGGCTGGCCCCCTCCACCCATAACTTTCCCCTCTGGATGTTATCATCCAATCACTCATCCAAAAAGCTAGCAATCCTTTTGATTCTCGCTTCCTCAGTTCTTTCATTCAAATCATCCTAAGTCCATTCATCACACCTCTAAAGGCTACCTCGCATCTTGCTACTTCTCTCGGTCACCCTTGTTGCTTCCTAGTCAGAACCATCATCGTTTCTCACCCAAACTCCTGCAACCATCTCCCAGTGGATTTTCCCTCTTCCACTTATGCCTCCCAAGCTCCCCTTCTCACACAGCAGCCAGAGATATCTTTGAAAATGCAAATCCCATCACGTGGACATATCACCATCTTAACATTTAAGATGTTAAAACATCTCAGTGACTTCTCACTAAATAATCTTCAACCGTCTTCCTGTAGCATGTAGGGTCTCTCCAGGTCTGGATCTTGCTGACTACTCCAGGCTCACTGCGTCCCCTTCAGCCTCGTCCCATCACCTGATGCACAACCTCCTCCTCTTATCCTTGAAGTTTACACAGTCTTCCCACCTCTCTCTTCTCTGCTGCACATGCTTTTCTCAGGCTCCTGTGCTGATGAATCCTTTCACCTCTCAGACTCAGCACATTTATCATCTGCTTGGAAAGACCTTCCTGACTCCACTCTCTTATCCCATCAGTCTATTTTGCAGTGTCCGTTTCTTTTCCTTGATAGCACTTATCACATTGTGCTTTAGTTTTGTTTTTTTAACAGTTTATTTGCAGTTCCCAGTACAATGCTCGCCACATAGTAGGTGCTCAATAAATAGTTGTGGGCTGGGCGACTTGTTCACACATCTTGCTAAAGACCAGATTTTAATGACCTTGGTTCATGGCATGTGAGCAGCTTGCCCTCTGAATTGGGAATGGACCAAGCCAAGCTGATTCATTGGCTGATCGTCCACTGATCAGATTCTCTGTCTCAGGGATCTCAACTAAGAGATATTGAAGCTCTAATCAGTTGATGGTAAGTGTTGAATCCCTAACGTATCCTAGTCTTGAGGTGGAAGCCATTTGGGGATACTGCAAGAGGGGAAATTAGTCAAGAGAGAGGAGAGAGAAAAGGGAAAATAAAGGCAATATTGAGAGTGATTATACAGATTCCAAAATCAGAGAGAATGGCATCGAATCCTGGCTCTTCCCTGTTCCTTTTCCCAAAAAGCCCATGCCCTTTCTGTTCCTGTGTCCCTGAGATTTCCCATTATGGCTTTTAAAAGATTCCTCTTTATTCTAAACAGCTGGAGTGGGGTTACGTTTCTTAAAACAAAAGATGGTGACTGAGACATTTAGGAAGACCGTTCTGGCTAGAATGTGGAGGGCAGCCTGGGGCAGAGATGAGTTAGGCGGCTTTTGCAATGGACCAGGTGAGAGATGACGCTGTCTGAACTGAGGAAAGTAGAGGTGGTTGGAAGGGATAGATTCAAAAGTTGTTCCATAAGTAGGATTGACATAGTGCCAGTAGCCTGCGAAGGGGCAAGAGAAGGGAGTCCAAATGATGCCCAGTTTCTAGCTTGAACCACCCAGTGATGGTCTTTCTATAAGCTGAGCTCTTGAAGGTGGGAGGAGTGGATTTTGGAATGAAGAGAACTGGTTTGCACTTCCCATGACTACCCCATACAAACTATTCCTATTAGGCAGGTAGGCTGCCTGGCTGCTCCCACTCTCCGTCTAGGAGTCCAGCAATGCTCATCTCTAAAGCTAACACTGTTCTTCAGTTATTTTCTTCACTCCAAATTATTCTCATTTATTTTGACTTATTGATATCCTCCTCATCTTTCAAGACTTATTTCAAGTTTCATTTTCTCTGCAAGAATTCCCTGTGTACCAAGCCCTCTGACATGGTATCACCCGGGGATCCTGTAAGCAATTAGAAACAAGTGCCAAGGAAAGGCACAGAGACATTCTATGCACCAAACATGGTGTATAGAACTTCAGGACTTGATCCATCATTTATATATTCATGTGCCCTAATGGAGACAAACTCTTGAGAAAAACCCTGGATTATCCTTTGGATATACCCGTGGCCCAGCTTTACACAGAAATGGACGATTCTCCATTCTCCCACAAGTCTTGGATAGAGTTATGAACTTTCATAAATGGATGATAGCCTTACATTGGTTGTTTGGGCTTTTCCTGCAACCCAGGACACAGGGCAATGACATGGCGGGCCAGTGGATTAAACCTCAATCTTCTACCGCCTTATCAGAAGCCCGGGTAATGGAAGTGATATTTATGAGGACTTGTTTGAAGGGCATGCTGTTTATCCTTTCCTCTAGTGTGCTAATTTTTATTCTTGCATCAAGCTGTGCACTTGGACCATATGTTCTTAGTCCCCAGCAGAATTTTCATGCATTTTAATGGTATTTCCTTGGCTTACATCCAGGGATATTATACATAATAGCTTTATGAAAACTATTACTGTAGGGATGTCTTTGAAGTACTGTGCATTAGGTCATTCAATTCCTTCTATATGGAGCCTGAAGCAAGAAACTCTTCTGTAAAGATAAAGGTCAGGAAAAGCTTGGCTTCCTTTGAGGAGCTGGGGCAATTATAACTTTTTGGTGACAAGACTGACTATATCTTCCTTTCTGGATTGACCATCAGGAAACTCAGAGCCAGATATGCAGGTGAATTGCAGGAACCATGAAGGCATCTATGGCTTACAAAAAGGTGACATGTGAAGTGATGCAGGTAACAGAGTAGAGGCACCTGTGGGTTTTGCTCAGCACCAAAGAGGGGGACTGGGGATGAGAACAGCTCAAAGTCAACAGCTTAGGAGGCTTGAAGGTCTTGCTAACTGCGTTCTCCAGTTCCCCCACCTGAACTGCTATCTCTTTTGATTTTCTTGTTTTATGACAGTGGCAAGTCACCAACCCATTCTGGGAGTCTTGTAAAGTGAGGGCATTAGAGCAGAGGCTGTCTAATTAGAGGTGAATTAGAGACCATCTCTAACAACGCCCTTTATTCTTCCTCCCTCCTCACCTGTTCTGGACTAACCACAGGCACCTCTCATCCATGCCAGTGGCTGTCAGACTAAAGAGGTAACTTAGGAGTTTTCAAACTTAGCTACATATTAGAATTATTTGGGGAGTTTTGAAAACTCATGATGCCCGACTGTACCCTTAACAAGTAAATCAGACTCTGATATGAGACCCAGACACCTTTATTTTTTAAAACTCTTCAGGTGATTAAAATGTGCGTCCAAATTTGAGTACCAGTGCTCTTCAAACTTTACTGTTAGTTTGAACCACTCCGTATCTTTCAAATGAAGATTCGGATTCCAGAGTTTCTCGAGGAGGCCTGAAAGCTACCAGGTGATCTGATGTTGTTGGTTCCCAAATCACACTCTGAGTGGTGAGGGGAGAACACACATTTGGGGACTCGTACAAAGGAGGAAGGACCCCGATTCACTTCAGCTGGGGCCCATTGAGGGGCATCCTGCAGGCTGAAAAGAGCAGAGCCATTAACGGTGTTCTGATTGGCTGAGCCTCGGGCAATGTCAAGTCCAGGGTGAGGACCAGAGGTCCAGGAGGACCATGAAGATGCCCAAGGATGCGCTCCATCTTTCCTGCCCACCCCCTGTGGCATTGATCTCTTTCTCGAAGTTTTGTCGGTGGTCAGGTACCTATGTTATTACACACACGTGAATTTGTTGACTAACTAGATAATGAGCAGCTTGAAGGCACGGTCACCTCTTTGTCTGCAGAGCCTGAACCACATGGGGGTCTGCTGAGTGAGGGCATGCATGGAGGCCAGGTACTTCTCGGAGGGAAAAAGGACAGAGGACTAATACTGATGCTGCAGTGCCCTGTGCGACAATAATTCTCTTCTGAAGGTGCCTCACCAAGGAAAAAGAGTGCCCTGGATCACCACCATCCTATAGGGAATACCCACGGGTTCCCAGGGCTGCCTACACAGCCCTGTCTCCATGTTTCTACTAGTAACGGGGGTAACCGCGGCTCATCTTTCAAGGTTCAACTCCGAAAATCTCTTCCTGTGTTACGCTATCCTTCCGTTCTCCCTGCCTCTGTGCCACTCCAGCTCCTGAGCGGCTTCCATCACAGACTCTGTCGTCCTCGACTGCTTGTGTGTCGACATCTCTCTGTGTCACCAGCACTCAACACATTGCCTGGCAAGGAACAGGCATTTAGGGAACAAAAGCTCAATGAAATAAAATGAATGACTTACCACAAACTTCCCTTCTCGGTGTTTCCTGACTTTCATCCACAGAGGAATAATTAATCAAGATGGCCGGAAAGAGTTTATTTTTGGATACCACTGGGATTACCAGGATACTAAATCCCTGTGTCCTCTGTAATTGGAAGCTATTAACAGAAATAACCCGCCACAGTGGTGTTTTCTGTCCTTTGTGGGCATCCGACCTGAGCCGAGAGGATGGCAGGTGGCTTCCTAATAGCAGGAAGGCTGCGTGTGAATCCCAGCTCAGGGAGCCAGGTTTTGGAAAAATCTCTTTGCCCTCCAAGCAGGGCCCCAAGGCTGCACATGCTCTTGGGCACTTTTATGGACTGTTTGCCAAAGGAGACTGCAATCTACTTGCCAAGTTGGAAGTGCCCTCTGGGCACCCGTTAGGCGCTGTTGGTTTCTGTTGAGCTTATGAGTGACACTCCTATCTTACGGGAAAATGACATTTGCTATTATGTGATTCAAAGCATACTTGTTAATTATCATATTTTTAGCTGATACATAGCATCTGTTTTTAGAACATTCAGAAAAAATGTCATGTCTTTAAAGAAACGTCTAGGTAATGAAACTCAGGGTAGTCACATATAAGAGTTTTCTTTTCTTTCTTTTCCCTTTCCTTTCCTTTTCTTTTCTTTATGCTCTTCCCTTCTCTTCTTTCTTTCCTCTCCTTTCCCCCCACCACCCGTCTTTCTCTCTCTCATAAATTATGAGCTAGAAAGACTACAGTTCATTCTGAAATGGTGACAGCTTCTCCAGTAGAGAGAGTTGCCTTATGACACCCGCTCCCCTGTGTGTGCAGGGCTGACGATGGTTGGAGGGACTCTTCCTGCACAGCTGTGTGACAGAGGCTGTATTTGAAATAGGTGGATGGAGCCAATGTGTATTTCAAATAAGAGAATTGATAGTTGGATTTAAGAGAGAAAAGTGAAGATTTAATCCGTGCATTGAGGTTGGATTTAATTTTTGATATCACAAATTAGTTCCTACTTTAAATGGATTATCCATAGTAAAGAATAAATCAAACTCTGCTTGAATTTTCTCAAAGAGGATTGTTTTCTCTTTTGAAGACTTAAAAAGGAGCCAGTTGCATCGATACTGTGCTGTCACCTAGAATCACACCAGAGTCCTTAATTCACCCTTGATGAGCCGTGAGACAGAGGAGGAGGGACTCTCCTGCCCAAAGCAACAGACTCGCTCCCTGGTCCCCGGTCCCCAGCCGCTCAAAAGTTCATCTCTCCAGTGCTACTGCTCTCTCATTTCCCCCTTTTCTCCTTAAAAAAAAACATTGCTCATTTTCTTTTTCTCATTTCCCCCATTCTCTGAGGGATAGTGAAACACAGACATCCAGAAGTAGCTCGTGCAGGGAAGTGTTGCTTTGTTTTTTCTTACGAATGTGCCTCTCCTGTTCATTTCTTGCAGGTCACAGGAAGGGCTGTGTGGCTTGAATTTGTGCCTGGCCCTTCACTGGAGGGTCAGCCCACAATTGGCATGGGTGCTGGCCAAAGGTGTGCTCTTGACCTTGACTTAAAATCATCTATCATGTTTTTGAGCTTCTTTCCTTCCAACGGCTCCTACTGGAGCGGCAGAGAGCCCACAGACATGAAGCCTGCCTTCTGACACTTCCATAACCACGCTCTATTCCCATCCAGGGTCCTGGCCCTCAGACCCTTCGTACACATTCCTTACTTGTTTCAGAGGTTTGTACACTGGCTAGTGCTTTATGTGGTACCTGACCAGCAGATAAATTCTTGTTAGCAGGAGGGAGCCCTGTTTAGAAACTTGAATGTGCTAGAAAACGAACAAAATAATCTTAAAAAGGTGGGTCAGTCCTTCATATACACAAGAGCAGACCTTAGTATAAACAAAGGTAGGACTCATCTTCGTAGTCTATGGTTGCAATTGACAGTGAAAATTGATCTGCATAATAAAGTAACAGGAATTTGCAGGAATTTGGGGTCTTGCTGGCTCATAGGAAGGGTGGAGAGAACAGGTGTGTGCAGGTGTGTGTGTGTGTGTGTGTGTGTGTGTGTGTGTGTGTGTGCTCGCCTTTGGCAGAAGAGTAAGTCCTTGGGAATCCTTGGAAATCTGGGGGAGGGGCCAGATTTCCCACTGCACGAGGAATGGGGATCTAGGCCCTTTGATCTGGATACAAAGAAAGGCCGAGCCCAGACAGCTGGAAGACATGGGGACATGTGAATTAAAAACTTCAGGCATAAAGAGACTGACCACAGTTCTTAGTTAATAATAGTAGGTAACACCTAAAGATTATTTGCTAAATGCTAGGCATTGTTCTGAGAATATATTAACCCCCCCTTTTTTTTTCAACAACTGGCGAGGCAGGTGTTTTTATTATCTATGATTTTTTAAAATGAGGAACCAGGGTCCTAGAAGCTAAGGAAATTGCCTTAAGTCACAGAGCTGGTATTCCACCCGGTTGGCATGTGTCCAGGAACTGCGTCCAACCATCACTGTGCTCCCTCTAGAGGAGGCCTGAACTCACCAAGTGGTCTGAAACAAGGAACTCTACCCCTCAGACCTAGGTTTCCTCCTTATTAAAATGAAAGGCTTGGACTAGTTGATTGACACAATCATTAATTCACTCATTCATTCCAGGCATAAAATGGGAGTTTCGTGCACTTGAATAAGACTGTTTTCTGTTGCCTAGGAGTCTCGCTTCTTTGTGGAGATTCCAGGCCTTTCTTTCCTTCTTATATCCTAACCTTCCTTGCTGGATCTCTGTGTCATCAGTGTACATCCCCACTGCCCTCCTTGTTGAAGCCATCCACCAACCCCTAGGTCCCTCCCCCATCATTGCTTTAGCTTCGGATTCATGGTTCATATGAGAAACATCCCCACCATGGGCAATTTCGGTATCCATCTAGATGACCCTTCTAACATTCCTTGGCCTCCTCTCCTCTGTTTCCTCCTTTTCCTCCACCCAGCTCAGCTGTGCGTCCTACATTCACATGCAAGATCTCACCACGACCAGTACCAGTACCAACCGTTACTCTCCATAACTCCCATTGTAAGTGACCTTCTCTCCTTGATCACCTTTTCAGCTCCTTTCTTCTAGTATCTTTGACTCCAAGGGTCCTTTAACCTCACAGGGTCCTTCAATCTATTCAGCCTGTCATTGTTCTGTCACTGTCTCTCACCCTTCTGCTGTCACTGCCCTATGTACCCAAATGAAATCCCATGGCCCTTCAGTATAACCAGTGGGAAGCTGGACTTGCCTGGAGAAAAAAAGCTGGTCTTGCTTTACATTCCTGATCATTCATTTCAAGTGGACCCTTAAAGCAACCCAGCCAATATTTTATAATTCTCTTGCCTTACATACGCAGTCTTACAGTCCTTGACAATTATATGATTCACCTTCATTTTCCTCCTCAAATCTGTGATGTCTCCTTTCCAATCCTCAATCTCAGCTGTTTATCTTGTTGAGAAAATTGAAGTTTTCAGAAAACTTGGGCAAGCTGCCATCAACTCACCCACCTATGAACCTGCATCTGTGCCCGTATACACTACTTCTTCTGTTGCACAGATAAATTGTCTGTGCTCCTAGACAGTGCTGTTCCCGACATGTGGGTTCCAGATTCCATCCCCTCACCCCACTTCTCTGTCCTCTGACCTCACCATCAGTTTTTCTTCTCTACCAGATATTTCCCACAAGCGTGCAAACATAGTCATTTTTCCCCTTACACAAAACAAAAAACAAACAAAATTCTCTGTTTTTAATCTACTTCCCCCTCTATCATTCTATTTACCCCCTTCCTTTACACCAAAATGTCCTCAAAGAAAAATGTCCTAACTCACTGCCTCAATTTTTCTCCCCTTGTTGTGTCAGGATAGTACAGTAATCCTGCAATGAATGACCATAAACATTACTTTTGTCTCTCACATCCTAGTTGGTGTGGATTGATGTCTCTCCTGGGTGGTTCTCCCCCAGTGGGTGATCCAGGCTGTCAGTCTGTACTTCTGCTGTGACACCTCCCTCTTCAACATGCATCCTCCATGGTGACCACAATGTGAAGGGTGAGCAGGATCGCATGGGGGTCTTGGTGGGCAGGCAAAAATCCTCCTCCTCACATTTCTATGCCTGAGATCCAGGTCACAGGGCCCCAACATAACTCTAAGGGAGGCTGAAGGATGTAGTATTCCAGTGTACCCAGGAAAAGGAAATGGGACAAACCCTCCTCCTGCTGAACCATTAACATTTGGACGGTTTTTGTTGCAGCCTCTAGTATTACTTGTCCTGACTAATGCAGACATTGGTATAGGTCTTTGCTGTGCTAAAAAACTAAAATAGATGACTTTGGCTTACTGGAAATTTTAGAGATGAGAAGAGTAGATATAACACATTGGCGAGTTAAAAATCCATGTTATGTAGCAGCGCATTATTTGGTAAAGCTCTAAGATAAAGCTGGAAAGCCGAACGTTAGCGAAGCGTGGAGCCTATTGTTGACTGAGGGCGCGAGATATTAGATTCAAAACAGATGTGCTCTGGATGAACTGGCCAGTTTGTAAGCAAAAATAAAAGCACATGAAGTCCAGAAATGTGCGGTCTGACAGGATTGGAAAAGCCAACTGTTTCCATTTCTAAATGACAAGATAGAGGATTTAATCAGGCTTTGAGTGAAAAATTGTCAGAACACTCCTGAATTGAATAAAGTGACTCAGAGCAAAGATCAGGTTGAGGGTTTGACCTTCCCATTCAAGGCTGATGGTGGGAGAGGGAGGGGATAGGGAAGAGAGAGAGAGAGAGATTGGAGAATGTGTTGAAGAAGCAAAGAGGTCATTTAAGAACGATGTGTCTAGGAGTACATTTTAGTGTGTTCCTTACTTATGAAACTGCCTGGGAAAAGCCGTGGTCCTCCTCAGTGCCCAGGAATAGGAAGTGAGATTGATGAGTGTCTCGCCAGCCCCACCGTGATGCTCTAATTTGGCTTTTGCCCCCATCACTCCACGAAAACTTCTCCTGTTGTTCCACAGGAAGGTCACCAACAAGAGGATACCCAGTTGCTAAATCAATCAGTCAACTCTCAGTCCTCATCTTAGTTGACCGCCCAGCAGCCTCAGATACAGTTGGTCACTTCCCTTTGCTTTGAAATAAATTCTGCACTTGGATTTGTTCTCTGCTCATTTTCTTCCACTATAGTCTCCTCATCTCCCCGATCTTTTCATGTTGAGACCCCAGCACCCAGTCCTCGGACCTCTCCTTTTTTCCATCTATGTTCACTCCCAGGTGATGCCATCAAGTCTCATGGAATTAAATACCGTCTATGCACTGGCACATCCCAGATTCGTGTATGCAGCACAGACCTCTCTCCTACTTGAGGTTCATCTGCCCAGCTGCTTCCTTGTCCTCCTCCTTGTATCGGTCCTATCAAACCTAATGGGTATAAAACTGAATCCTTGATTTTCTCCCCCAAAGCTGCTCTTTTCACTGTTTTCCCATCTCAGGAAAAGGCAGCTCCATTCTTTGAGGTTCTCAGGTTAATAAACTTTTGGTTCACATTACCTCCAGTTTATATTTCAGTCTCTCATGCAACCCATTGGCAAATCTTGCTGTCTCTGCCTTCAAAGCATCCCCAGCATCCAAGCAGTTCTCAGCATCAGCGTGGCGAAGGACCAGGCCAAGCTGCCATTATCTCTCACCTCGATTAGTGCCCTTAACTGACGGCCCTGCTTCTGCCTCTGTGTCTTTTCATCCGTTCTCAACATGGCTGCCATGGTGATCAAAAATAAGTCAGATCATGTCATTTCTCTGCTCACACCTGTGATGGCTTCCTTCCTAAGGCCAACCCAAAGCCTTTCCAAGGGTCTACACGGCCCCACAGGTGCTAGGTGTCTCCTACCTCTCTGGTTTCTTCTATTTCCCCTCTGCCTTGCTCCTTTCTGGCCACACAGGCCTTCTTGCCATCCCTGAATGTTCTAGGCATGCACCCTCCCCCAGCGCTTGGCAGGTATCACCCCTCCAGGTCTTTACACCTGTGCCCTTTGGGCAGGGAGTCTTTTCCCTGGACACCTCGGTTAGCTGCTCCCCCCAGGTCCCAACACTCCCTGTGTCATACTTCTCTGTAGCAGTTTCACCTCTACCCTAGTGAGTATCTTGCCGACTGATCATATTCACTGCCTGTCTCTCTCCAGTAAGACCGAAGCCCACAGAGGTAGAGATTTTTGCCTGTTTTATTGACTGCCATGTCCCACGCGTCTAGATGAGCGTACAGGCACAGGGCAGACATTCAACACGTAAGCGTGCAGGAATAAATGCACATGTGTGAATGACGAGAGACAGGAATGAAAGAGGACCCGATCTGGCAGGAGCAGGAAGTGTCAGGACTGCCTGGCGGAGGTCTGGGCTCTGGGAAGTCGGAGGAGCTCCAGCCTGGTGGGGGCTCCACAGATGTGCCTTGTCATGCTGCAGTACCCTCTCCCACAGCTGGACCACATCCTCCTTGCTTGGAGTCTTCCTGCTCTCTGCAAACCCTGCTGCACTGACATCTTCTGGCTGCTTTGCCCAGCGTAAACGAGGAAGTAAATTGGTCCCTGTGGGGCTGTGGGCTAACGGTGGAGGGAGGCGGTGGGCCTCCAACCCTCTCTCCATCTCCCTCTTCTCTCCTCATCACTGGGCAGAGTCTTCCCCTGTTCTTAAAGGGAGATTGCATGCTCGTAGCCTGAGCATTGCATTCTGTCTGTCCTCCCTTGCTTCCTCCTTTGCATTTCTCATGGCTGGAGCTTACAGGTGAAACTTAGGATATGCAGACTTCCCAGGAAAGGATGCTCCCAGACCTGTGACAGCACGCTCAGTCTCGATGCACTAGCTGACTGCATAGCTTCAGACTGGGTAACATGCACAGTACAGCTTCAGCTCTGGAGAAGATAGAAAAATAACATGGCGGCCGCTTTGCAGAGAAGAGGTCCTCACTTTGAGAAGGGTGTGTGTGTGTGTGTGTGTGTGTGTGTGTGTGTGTGTGTGTGTGTGTGTATGTGTGTGTGTGTGTGTGTGTGTGTGAGTGTGTGCAGTGAGGGAACCTTGAGTCTCTTCCACGTCTGTCCACCCTGGACTCTACTGGGCACAGTGGTGTCACCCAAGCCTCCTGGAGAAAATGCAACGTGTGGACAGAGGAAGTTAACGACAAAGGTTTGGTTAATTACCTGAGCTCAGTGGAAGAGATATTCTGAGGACAATATGGTGTATGTCACTCAGATTGCCCCCAAACAAAAAGAGCTGATTTTATTTCTACCTTAATACCTTCCTTGAAGTGTTGTTTTGAGATTTAGACATGATGAATGTAGGTAGCCTGGTGTAGCGTATGTACTTGAGCAAATGTGGTTGTTTTATTGTTATTAGTACTGCATCGATGCCCAGAGGAAGAGCAGTATGTGATTTATGTCTGAACTCTTCAGACGTGGTTCAGCGCCTGATCAAACTCTCCTTTATTAATGCACATTGACGAGTGAATACCTCCATATAGGAAGGGTTAGAAGTAGGAAGCAGCGGGTCTTCTCACGGATGTCCTTTCCTAGGAGCTGGGTTGCTATGAAGTTTGCTCCCTGACCCCAGAATGTTCAAGAACATTCTAATTTCTAGTGTTGCTGTCTCTTTGGCCACAGTTGTTTTGAAGTCTTTATGTCTGTATCATGGTATGTGAGGTGCTCTTCAAGACACTGGCTTGTAATTTGACATCCTCAGGTCATTTAAGGCTAAGTGTACTAGCACTTTATGTGCTGGAGAGAAAAAAATGTATTCAAAATATAAAATTATCTGTGAAAGGCAAGAATCATCTCACAGGTACTTTGCTCTGTGATCACCAAATGAGAAGTGATGACACAGCCTGCAGAAGCCAATGCCTGGATTCAGTGACGGGCAGACAGTATTTCTCACAATGTAAAGATGAAAAAAAGAGGTGCTATTGAAATTTTGAGGAATCAGTGAATGCAGTATTACTGTGAGACCCACTTCCTGTGTAATTCCCGGGGAGGTGGGTCTATGTCAGCCGGTGTCAGTCACCAAGAAGCACTCCCTTTTGGGACCAAGGTCTGTGATCACCATCATTCATTTACTGACCCCAAGTGCCAGGCGCAGGGCTGGGGGCAGGGGACAGTCCAGGGGGCCAAAGTGAGCATTCCTAACAGCCCACATAGAAAATGCCAAGGGGAATCTCAGAACAGCACAGAGGAGATGCCATCCTCTGACTTGCTGCTGGGGGAAGGCTGCCCGGAAGAGGCTTCCTCTTTGGAAACCTACACATCCATGAAAGAAGATAACAATTCGAATCAGGGCAGTTGCCTAACCGACAGGAAATCAAAGTCTTCCGAGGCTCAAGGTTTCCTCTCGGCCCTGGGCTCCTCGATGTCCCCTTAAAGAAAAATAAGGATTAAAATCTAATTTTAGAGTGTAGTCCAGGGAAACAGATTTTCTTACAGGAGATTTGACATCTTGTGGGCTAGGAGTTTCTAGAAGTGAGGTGACTTCAGTGGAGAGACTTTGGTGGTTAATATCATGCATTGGGAAGGACAGCCCAGCTGGAGGTCATGGCTCTTAGGCTATAACCTCACTTAGTTGTTCCCTCAAGTTTGACAAATCACTGAACCCACCTGCGTGGGAAGGGCAGGACTAGGGCATCTTGTAGGGTCCCGCAGGCCCTGTGTCTCCAAACGGTCTCCCTATCTCATCCTTAAGGAGGGTGTTGATAGCAGAACCGCATCCCTCCATCCCTTGGGAATTTTTTCCTTTTCAGGGTCTAAGTGACCAAAATGGGTTTCAACTGTGTCTGGTTGAAAATCAGTGCGATTATCTAAATAATTGAATAGGATAAAACATTTTTTGTATTAATTATCTGGGTTAGTGGCAATTAAACTTTTTGGGGATTCAGGGGCCCTTTGTGAATATAATAAAACTATGGTCTCTCCAGGAAAAAAAAATATATTTATATGGATGTCCAAGAAATGCTTTACATGGAATTCATAAAGATGGATGGACTCTTGGAAACCCACCCAGGACAAGAGACCATACTTTAAACATCCATGGTCGGGTATGGATGTTGTGAATTACTGTGAGGCAGGAGTTACCTAGACGAGTGATCTCCAAAGTGGGGCCCTCTACCCCAGAGAAAGCGAAGGATGACCCACTGGGTGTGGGAAGAGCATGTCAGGACTTCCAATATGATGTATTTTATGTTTGAAAAAGTCAGAATGATTAAGCTTTACAAATATGTAGGGTACAAGGTGACACTGAGGGCTTCCAACAAGCATATAATGTGTTCCAAGGGGCACACGAGGTGAGAGTGTGGATTGGTGTCATTGCTGGTTCATTCACTTATCAGAGGCTTGTGGTGCGTTGCAGTTAATTTGTGATAGAAGACCATGATCGATGTGGTAGATATTTTAATGACAACGCCTTTAAATAACATTTGCAACACTTTGCACTGAGATGCAGGTAGCCATTTTAATCTTTTATATCATACAGAAGGTTTATGATTTTCTCTTTGCAAATAACTTAGAAGTCTTTTAGAATCTAAAGATGCATTTTCTTTAATAGCAATAACATAAAACATATTCCAAATGCCCTGACTTTCTCATGAGAGGATAGATGACAGAAGGGCATATATTTAATTTTCCTTTTAAGGTAATAGTATGTTTAAAATGTGAATTTCATAACAGACTTTTGAAAAAAGTTCTTCATGAGAAGAGAACATTTTGGACATGCATGGTTAGGTATGATTCTACTGTTTTGTGATTTGCTGTTAAAACTAATAAATCACTTAAATAGGCTCACGCCTGCATACTTAAAAAATAAAACTTGGCAACAGAATTACTACCAAGTTAGGACATCCTCAATGGGTTTTGAAATGGAGTTTGAACTCATTTGTTTGAATTCACTTGTTTGAGAGAGATACATATGGCATTTATATTAGTTTGCTATAACTACCAACTGACATCAGTAGTTATTTCAGTAAAGTCTTTGCATAATCAGTGGAAAGGATTGGAAAGTAAGTGACATGATTTATTAAAGCACATACAACAATGCACTTCTTTGTTTTGTATATATTTTTCTTTTGAGGTATTTTTTTCATCTGTGGCAACCATTAAAGCCAAGGATTGAAATAAATCTAAATTAAAACCAGTTTCTGTATGGAAAACTTAAATCCACATTTAAAAAAATAATAGTTTATTGAATTGTATACGTCTCTCTAAAATGTTTATGTATTAAGTTCTTTGTTCTACTAATAAATGAAATAAGGAAAATAAAAATTCAATATTTCTCATTGCAGCTTTCATTTTAAAATGTTCTAGTTTTTGAATGTTTCACTGTTTATATCACATGTTGGCATAGGCATCGATTTACAGATACACAGGCCAAATTTATAATGCAGTAAATTTTCATATGTCAAGGAGTCTGCGCTCAACATATTTTTTTCTGATCGGGTGGATGATCAAAAAGTTTGGAATCTACTGATTCAGATGATTGTTTGAGACAGTAGGAAACATCTAGAATGTGTAGATTTTTAGGAGCTGTCTTCAAACTGCTAGGCTCACTCCATTCTCTGCGCAACTACAGAATCTCAGAAGAACAGAACTAATGAATTCACCCAGATCTCTCTGGCACACAGAGACTAGATACAGCTACAAGAATAAGGCAAGAGGGCGTGTGTGTGTGTGTGTGTGTGTGTGTGTGTGTGTGTGTGTGTGTGAAGTAGTAGGAATTGCCAATGCATTTTGAGCCATAGTAAAACTCTCTCATGTGCTGTTACCAGATAATCCAGTGATGGGGGAAGAGGAGGAAGAGAAGAACGGGAGGGGGAGTAGGGGTTGTTGACAAGCAAGGACTTGCTTTCGTGTGGCTGTTGTTTGGTGCATCAGGATGACCCTGCAGTGCGAGTCCCAGGCCTGACACCCATGAAGATATTTTGTCCCACCCGTGACTTTGCAGAACTCACCTGATTTTTCTGATTTTTAGTCTATCTTCAAATTGTGCCAGTCTCTCTCATTGGTTTCCTGTGGGGAGGGGATACATCACATACAAGAAAGTGGTTTAGAAACTCTGAAGTGCTGTACACAGGCTCAGGACTAAGTTAACAAAACATCTATCTAATTGGATTGATACTGTCTTCTCTTTTCTGGTTGGAACTCACTCACCTAAAAACATACCCCAGTGTTTCTCATGGATCAGACATCTGAATGACTGACGCCATCTTTGGCTGAGTGACTGGAGGTGGTGTGGTTCAACGCAACTGCAGACCTACGAGTAGCTGATGTATTAATTCTGGTGGCATGCCACATGGATTTGCTTTGGACATTCTCTATGAAGCCTTGGGTTGGGTGACACCTTCGTATTCTCCATGGCATCTAGGACAGCGCGCCAGGCTCAGTAGATGATCGTTAATTAAAACTGACCTGGTGCCTGACCTGATTGTCCCAGAGAGGGATTATTTAGCATCAATTCAATGGATCCATCAGGCCCTCTTCCCCCCACCCCATAGCCCTCAGGACTGCCTTAGCCCTTTTAGGGCACTGCTGCTTCACTATGAAGACATGACTGTGCCTGCAGGCAGGTATTCTTGGTCTACTTTACAAATTAGAGTGCAGAAATACAGAGACCCTGATTACCATGGCCAATTTTAGCTGCTCTTACATGATATACGATAAATATTTGTAAGGCACATGCACATGAATATACCTCAGAAATCAAGCATCCTTCTCTGTGTCAGTGGAGTTGGTTTTCTCTGTTGTCATAACATTGTCCTTTTCTGAAGGCTTCTAAACATTATTCACGTCTTTCTTCTAATAGCACAGAGTCAAGCTAATTAGTAATTAGGTAGGAAGTTGAAAAGACAGTGACAGTTTTTTTATTCCTAATTATGCCCGATCCTTCTGAGACCTTCCAGCAAAGAGAAATACTTTTCCTGTGCAGACATGGGATTTGGATTTCTTTTTTCTCTTCTTTCTTTCTTCTTAACTTTATAGCCATAAGCCAGAGCCTTTGTCAGTAACGCTCTTGCCAAGCTTCAGTTATTCCCCTGGAAATCGTTCTTTTGCTTTTCCAATCCTCACTCTAGACTTTGCGTGTGTCCTCTTGAAACTCCATCTTCTGATATCAGGGCTTCTAGCGCTGGCCAATATCTGGGGGCAAGTTTGGAGGATTTTAGAGGTGAGTGTCAAGAAAACGTTTTTTGTCAAAATAGGGGCACAGGAAATTTTCATTCCAAACTCTAAAAGCCTCCTGACTCTCTGAGAAATACAAACCAATTCAACAAATGCTGTGTCAGGCACTGGCTCTGCTGGGAGCCAATGGCAGGAAGTCTTCATCTTCAAAGGTATTGCCAGCGAGCTTCCTTCTCCTGGGGCCAAGAGAAGATGAGAGGCTAAGGAGGAAATAAAGAAGATGATGAGAAGCTGCCTTCTCCTCCCTGGAAACCCAGATCTGGGAAGTATCTTTTTTTTTTTTAATAGTCTTTTTTAAAAAATTAATTTTTTCTTTTTTTGGTCACAGCTTGTGGGATCTTAGTTCCCCAAGCAGGGATTGAACCCAGACCCCAGCAGTGAAAGCGTTAAGACCTAACCACTGGACCACCAGGGAATTCCCTGGGAAGCATCCTTAAAGCACTAAAGGCATCATTTTAGGCACATCATTAATTGGCAACTATTCAAAAATCATGAATCCTCCATCTAAAATGTGCCAAACACAAAGACAGGCAGGAGACCATAAAATGAATCGCATGTGGTCTTGATCTGGAGGATTACATGGGAAGAAATGATTATAAGGTATGTACTATCATTTAATATGAGGTATTCGGTATTCAGTGACGGCAGGGAAAATCCATAGAGAGGGAAAAGTAATCATTTCTGGGGAGTTTCAAAAACTTTCGCTTTGGAGGTTAATTTGAAATGATGATGTTGTTCAACTGAGTTTGCCGGAGCAGAGACATGAGGAGGTCATAGCTTAAGGTGTCGGGGGGCTCAGAAAGCTGTACAAGCTTGAGAACTGGGAAGTGGGAAGTGGTGGAGAGATTGCAAGGTTTGCTGGGGGCAGAGGTTACTGAGTCCAAACTCATACTGCCCACCATGCAACTAGCCAATAAATTTTGTTAAATAACAAAAATAAGTTATTGGGGCAAGTAATAGTGATTTTATTTAGAAAGCCAGCAGACAGAGAAGATGGTGGCTAGTGTCCACCATCTAGTCCATCTAGATGGACTAGTGTCCCAAAGAACCATCTTACGCAAGTTAGAATCCAGGCTTTTTTATACTAAAAGAGTGTGTGTGTGGTTGGTTGCTGCAAACATCTTGGTGCTGGAATCCTTCGTTCTTGCAGCTGTCCACGTAGGTCTAGTCACAATGTTCCTGTAAACCTCCAATAAGACAAATGGTATTCCCTGTTCTGCAACTTTTTATCTCTGTATGAATAGAAAAGTGTTATACCTTTAAGGTCAAAGACTCAGAATGGGCTACCTTGTATATTTCAGGCTCTAGGCAACATTCTTAACTTGTAGCAAAGCAACAGAATACAAAGGTTAAGTAAAAGAAACAGATCCAATATGGAGTCCAATATGGATTTGTTTTTCCCCATTACAAGGGGGCAAGGGGAGGAGGAGTGGGCATCAGAAGATGAGGCTGAAGAAGAGGCAGGGACCATAGTGCACAGGACCCCAAAAGCCTAGTCACGGAGTCTGAGCTTCATTCTGAGGGTTATAGAGAGCCCTCCAGGAAAACAGAGACAAATGAAGAAATTCCTTTTACAACTGTGAGAGGCCCATATTGGATTGTTTGCAATACAGAGAGCTCCAAATGAGCCAGTCCTTACCCCGGATTAGGGTGTGATCTCCAGGTGGCTGCTGGGACCCTCCCAACTTTGCTTTCTCAACCTCAGGACACTTTGAGATCTGGCTGGTGAATATCCACACTCTAGGGGGAATAGCAATAATAGAGGAAACTTGGCCTTTTCAGTAGAAATGTCAAGGGCATATTTAAAGTGACCTCACCGAGCATCACCGTCTATGGCAGGTCAGGTCCATTTTCTGGGCCAGTTTCTCAGTCTCTATCCATCCTATAATTTCAGGGAATGGGGCATATTTTACAACCCATGGATTAAAACGAAGTCTTTAAAAGGGTAATAAAAACAATGAGCCTGTTTCTGGCCTTTCCTAGTGAATTTTTCTCCGGAGAACTCTTCAATATTGGATTCAGGATGGGCAAAGTGAACCTATTATGGAGCAACTCTCTTGAATGTACTTCCAATTCTCCATCTTACTTTTAGAAGCAGACAAGGATTTCAGTTAAAATACATCCTACCTAAAATGTGTTGTGCAAGCTGTCTCCACTTGTTTCCACACATCTGACATGCATCTGCCCTCCCATGTGTTCATCTGTGGAGATTGTCCTGAGGAACCTGCTCATCGGTTGGGCTGAGTTTCAGGACAACTTGATCAATGGAGAACGTGAGATTCTGGGTAGAATGGAGAACCTGATGAAAACGGTTCTGCCACTTCCCAGCCAGAAGTGTGACCTTGACCCAGGTGTTTCTTCTCCCTGAGCTACTCACAGGCAAAATGGGACTGTTACATCAAACTTCCATGGTGTGAGGGAGACAGAGAAAGGATTCCTGGGATACCCATCTAATAATTAAGTTAATTATGAAAAACTGTTTCCATGGCCCACTTTCTTTGGCCCTTCCTCTTCCTTTTGGTATGAAAACGTGTCTTGTTTTCTAACTTAGTCAGCAGAGCTGGAAAAGGATGCATTTGAGAAGAGCTGCATCGGCTCTACTTTTATAAGAGGTTCTAATGCACTGGGCTGATGGGACTCTTTCTCAAATTTGATTGGTATCTTGACATGAGAAAGTGCTCAACTCTCAAAGTGGATCAAAATTGCCCTCTCTGAGGCTGTGTGCCTCCTGGATTTGAATGATGATGTTACCCAATGAAGTTAATAGGTGCAATATAAATATCAGTTTGGTAAAGCCAAGTGAAGGAAAGGGCAAAGGGGAAAGCGGCTTAAAAATGTAATTGGGGACTGAGCGCCACAGTGCCCCTAAGCTGACATTGGCTATACTTTGACTCCGAGTGGCTGAATAACCAATGGTGAGTAAATGAGATGCTGAAAAAGAGATCTGCTTCCAGCTTGGAGGCTCCTGGCACTACACTGGGATGATGAATTGCCTCTTAAATGGTCTCTTCCTGTTTCCAGTTGCTTCCCATCCAAGGCGCCAGTTAGCTTTCAGTCAGGAAACAGAGCTACCCATGCTTTCCACGTAGGAAACCCTTGGAAGGCTGGGAGAAGGAGGGAAGGAGGTACGCCAGAGCCACAGGCTGCAGCAGTGAAGCTCACTTGGACTCTGCCTTGACCCTCCCTCTGCACACTTACTGGCTGAAGCTGCCTTTGCAGAATGCTGGCGTGGTCTTCTCTCTGGCTTCCTCGTCTCTCTGGAGTGCCCTTCCCTGGCACCTGGAACCACAGGAGAAAAGGCATCTGAGAAATGCAGTCCTGGCTCCTCTCCCACAATGTGGAGGCCTTAAAAGGGGTCATGGCCACGTCAAGGTCACAAGAGACAGTCCAGAGCACCACCTGGCACACGAGTTGGGGGCATTCTAGCAACATTCTGATGGAAACACCTCAACCATGCAGCCTGTTCCACGTCTCCCCATGTTTTATCCTGCAAAGCACACCGTGAGAGCTTCCGTAACGAAGAGACAGTCTCTCACTCAAGACTCAGCTCCCATCACTGCCTTCCTGAATGAACTCGCACGTGCCTGACAGCTCTGCTCGCACAATTCCCCTTCACCCAAATCCCTCCCTTTCCCCACACTAGTTTTTTGAAGTACTTTCTAATATTCAAGGACAGCACAAATGCCATCTCAACCTTGGATTAATTACATTGTGAAGTAATAAAAAATTCTTTATTTCAATCGGAAACTCTCTCTCTTCTTTACAAAGCCCAAGAGTACTTACTGCGTAAATACAGATTCAAACCCAGCCCTTCTATAACCTTAAATGTTTGTGATTTCCCTTCATGCAAACTATTTATACAGTCTTTCTGAGCTTTAAGTCAGTGAGGTTAAATGGTTCATGATAAAATCACTCAGTGTTTCAGTTTGAAAAACGTTTTCAGAAAGTCTGATAAGAAATAAGTGTCTCTCTCTATCTATTCATAAAAGCACTGAATGTTCAGGTGAAACGCCAGGCACCAAAAGAAAAGAAACGAATTAGTTAAATAGCATATGTAGATAAAATTTAAATGCAAAGTATCTATATTGAAGTTTTACTTAAGAAGTATGTCATTCATATTATCTTCAGTGTCTCTGCCTGTCACAGTTGTTTCAGTTCAGTGACCACGGCAGTTTTTCTGAAGGCTTTTCTAGACTCACTTCCAAATACTAAGCCCTATTTTTACTCATAAGATCACAGGTTTCTTAAGTTGAAGCCTTGTTTATTGTAGAGTCTCAGAAATAGAATTCCTCTGACTGGGAGAGGGAATATACACCTCCCAAAGCTTGGAAGGAAACACTCGTATGTCACAAGTGCAACGTGACACTGACATTCAAGGAGTGTTTGCTCCCCCAATTCCCAAAGCCTCCTAGAGCCCTACTTGATGATGTTGCCCTGGGTGTCTGCTCATAGCCAAAGAGCCAGCTGGGCAAGCCTGCAAAGCCATCAGGCAGGAAGCATCTCTGAAACACATGTCAGATGGGCACTTCTGTGGACTTGATTCACAACGGTAACTTGGCTCTGGAACAAAAGTGGAACTTTCTATTCTCTTGACTACCTTTTGTATAAATCAAGCTAGTGTAAAATTATATTTTTCAAACATGTATAAAGAAAAAGAAGGAAAGTGCTGAGCCAAACGTCTTTGGGAATCCTTCGGGCCCAAACTGTTTGAAGAGCTGGCTGATTCAAACCATGTGTCCATTTCACTGGCCAACGGAGAGGATTGAATCCAACTGTTATGAACATTCTCTGAAATAGTGGATGAGACTTCAAAATACATAAATGTATATGCAAAATATATACATATTCTATAGTACATATATCCTAAAATATCCTTCCACTCAGAATAAGTTAATTTCAGATAAAATCATCTGAGTCTAATCATCTATCTGTTTATTCTCCTAATCTAGGACGAGAGAGGCAACTATCAAATTAGTAAGGTATCCATAATGACCTCAGGTCTCCTCCCTCCCACGTCAAGGCTACTTACATGGGGTTAAATATTTTTTTCTCAGGTATGGAGGAGGGCAAACTGGGCAGTTTAGTACATCTGTGTGAAGTGCAACATGGGAAAGAATCTAGTGGGCATCAAAGGGATAAACTCAGTGAAAATGCTATCTAAACTGTGAAAATTCTGTGCAAACATTAGATATCATATTCCAAGATTTGATGATAAGCCTCATTTAAACTCCCTTTGTGATGACTGATGCCCCCTCCTCTTCCTTTCCTGTAGAACAGGTGAGAGATACAGGAAGCTAAAACCCTAGCAGCGTCTGATTCCCTTTGTAAATCTCAACCACTCTTACATCTAAGCGAGTCTTCTGGCTGGTTTCACGGACACGCCCCTTCCTGGGAAGTAGGTAAATATCAAAAGGTAACTTCTAAAATAATTGCAAATGAGAGTAAATCCGTGTTTCCTGGCACACTCCACAGCTCTGTGTACTTTCCTGATATAGCGAGATCATCTTTAATAGGATGGCTCTGTGTTCAGAATTCTCAACTTCTCTCTTGTTTCTGGGATGATTCAAGCCCTGTAATTGAAGTTCCAAGAAAATTGAAGTCATTCATCTCTTTTTATCTCTAATGTAAAAAATATAGAAATACTGTAACTTTTACAGAAAAAGCCCCACAACTGCACAAAATTATAATAATTGACTCTGTTTGTCTTCATTGAACCAGCTGGGAAGATAGTCTGGTGGAACAGAGCAATTTTCTAAATTCAGAAATAGTTGATTCATGAGAACAGCTGTTGCCCAATCCAGTCCCAGCTCTTCTTTATTTCATACAAGAAACCCAACGAAGAACAGGCTGCCACAAAGGTCTTGAGGTACAACAGGGCTCTGCTCTTCTGAAATAATAGCCCAGTCTTTTCTGAGCCAATCACCTACCTGATGTTCCTTGAAAAGTTACACTAGATAAAGAATATCTGAGAAGGTCTTGGGTTCACCAGGAAAGAAGATAGGAGAGCGTTTTGGAAGACAACCCTGTTAATTTTTGCATAACATCAAGGGCTTATCTATGAAGAAATTCCCAGGTAGAGTCACCCTACTTGACATTACTGTGTTTCAAAAATGTTTTAAGTTTCTTTCAAACAATGTTCTTATACTTTAGTGTGTGTGTGAGAAACCCTCGAAAAGTCGGTTTAAAATGCAGAGTCCTGGGTCCTTGTCCCTCAGGTTCTAGAAGAGCAGGTGCAGGGTGGAGCCAGGGAACCTGCATTTTCTTCTATGCGGACCAGGTGATCATGATGCTGGCATCTGAGGAGCAAGCGGAATGAGACTCCTCACATCCCACCACCCCTCATGTACTAAAACTCAGGTGCAAGGCTCTGCTTTCTGTCCTCAGAGGCACCAGCTCCCTCCTGTCTCGGGGAGGTTTTGCTTGCTCTGTTCTTTGCCTAGATCTTTACGTGCTGGCTCCATCTCAACAGTCAGGTTTGGGCGCTGATGAGGCTTACCCAAATTCCCTTTGGGAAAGTCATCCCCCTCCCCCAGCTCACTATCTGTTACCCTCTTTCTTCCTACTTCAGGGTCGGCATTGTGTGTCCTCTTAACTCCACCAGACTCTAAGCTCCATGACGACACGGATCTCATCTGCCTCATTCACTGTGCCTGGCATATTTCGGGAGCCTGGGCAGGATCTGATGATGGGAACATGAATCAATGAAATGTCATCTAAAGGCAGGAGAAACTGGGTGTCTGCAGATCAAGCATTCACCGCTTTTGGAAATTTTCTTTAAAATGATTCCTTTCCTCTTTAAAACTATTGCAGTGAGTTTTGCCTTCCATTCCATAATATAACACTATTTTGATATAAGAGTAATTCTTAAAATTTCTTCCACTAAATAAAATCGACACTCCAGGAAGATAGGCCACATAAATTTCCCAAGTCCGAGTACTGCTGGCGCATCTCCAGATGCATTAGGGAATACGAATAACTCAGTAGTAGAACCACCCTGTAAGGACAGGAATGCTCTTATTGAAACAAAACATAGGATCCTCCAGAAACATAGAGAAAATTCTAGAGGGACATGGTCTGGCTGCAGAGGGGCTAGTGACACAGCAGGATGACTGCCTTCCTGGGTCTCCATCTGGAGTCTCATGGGTCCCTCTGTGTGACTGCTGTCTTCACTGCCATGCAGGAACCCCATGCTCACTGCTTGTCAGACCTTTTATATTGTTTCCTGTCCGAATTGCTGAAGTTCTCCACATTTCAAGACCCTATGTTCAGAGAGAAAATAAAACTGAAATGGATAAGGACATTTTTTAGAAAGTCTCATCGGCTTACTGGTTATAGGTTTCTGACAATTACATGGCAAGTATGCCTGGTGGGTTGGGGGTCTTGCTCCCCTGCATCTGCTGTCTCTGATCAGAAGTGTATCACCGCACCCAAGGGCTCACATTCCCTAGGCGACTGTGTCTGACTCTCTGTTCTAATATCTTATTCCAGTAGAAGATAAACTCCATGTGGGGAGAGATTTTCTGTGTTTTGTTCTTTGACTTGCTTCTCATATTCTTTAATGCCTGGGGTGGGTCCACAGAACCTGTAGTTTATCATCAGCCAGACTGAGTAGCCACTGATCAGGATTCTCAACCAAGATTGACAAATGAAGTTTGCTTCCCCAAATGTTGCCCACACAAAGCCTTCCCATTAAGTGCTGGGCTGAGGGATCTTAATTCTTCTGAGGGACCAGACTGGGGGAATAGCCTCAGTCGTGCCCTGCCCTTCAGGTTAGACCTGACTTAGGGGAATGGTCATATCTGTCTATGGACACAGCTTACCACAAACCCAACCTGAAGAGTGGCCATAAAATAAAAATGGCCCTCCCATAGTACAAGGAAGTTTGTCTCCTCTGGGTGCTAACTTATAACCTGATGTTTTAGCTGAGAAAAAAATACAGGTTCCAGGTGTCTTTTTTGACACCAATTAGTGGTATAATCTTAGAACAATTATTTATCCCTTCTTTCCTCATCTGCTAAGAGGGATTAATAATTATCTGATAGAATTGTTCAGTGCCTGGTAAAGAGCAAGTGTTCAAAAATCATCACTGCTATTTCTCGAAGTATCAGTAGTCTTTTTTTTTGTTTTAAGATCTGAATATGGATTTGTCTGTCTGCTGGGGATTTGGCAAAAATATCTTGGTTATTGGCAGAAATCAGTCAATATGATTGATAAGTGCTTGTTGAGTTTATTGAGCATCTGCTAGCTTAGTAATATGCTTGCCTAGAAATAACTAGTCTAGATGCTATGACTTCAGGAGATTCTACAGTCACCTCAGAATCACAATTTCTATGGTTTTAGGAAAATTCTCAGTGTTTGAGACAGGACCAGCTGGACTTCTGAAAACCTGAATTAAAAGCTGGATTTCCCTTAAAGGTGGCTTTTTGAATATAGACATTTACCCCAGCTCTTTCCTGTAACACTGTTGACATGGCATTAATCACAGGAGTAACAGAATGGGAAAGGAACACAGAGCAAAAGACTTGGAATCTGGAAAGCTGCGAGGCAAGTGATAATTTAATGTAACAGATTTGAAAAAGCTTAATGCTATGGAGGAAATGGGAAAAGCAAAAAAGGAAAAACAGAATGTGTTTCAGAATCTCATGGGAACATCAGGTATTTCTGATCATAAAGATGGAACTGAAAACAGGCAGATAGGTTGAAAGGCTATGGAAAAAGAAGTCAAACTCCCAGAACCCAAAACACAGCCAGGTGACTGCCCATCCCTCACGTGGTGGGGCTCTGCAGGATGATTGTTTGGAAGGGATTCATCCGAGGAAAACTTTCTCCTTTACTACTTTTGGAAGTTTCACTCTGAATTTTCCTTCTTGCATCTTCGTTGAATTCTTCTGCTCTTTAAATTCTTCTGTCTACTCTTCAATTACTCAGGGTTTTATAGTTCTCATGCCTGCTCTCTACAGACTTTCAGATTATGATCTTATCAACATCTGAAGCTTCAGATCTCTCCCCAAACTGATGACTTTTAAAAGCTTTCACTTCCAAACCTGCCTGGACTCTCCCCTGCATTTCAGACTCAGGGATGAGTCTGTCCACTTGACAGCTCCACGAGGTTGCCCCAGGCTCTTTGTATGCCCCATGTCACAAATATACTTTCTCCTTTCTTCCTCAAAGCCTCCTTTGTACCTGTGTTCTTTACCTCAGTTTCTTGTCTCACCTCCTGCCTTTTCCTCCCAGCTACACGGCTGAGAGTCACCCTAACCCCTTCTTCTTCAGTCCTCATGACTTGTTATTTTTATTCTTCCTATTCTATCAAATGAATGGTACCAAATAAACAAGAGAAAGTACCACATCTGGAGAAGTGTGTGGTCTTTCTGTGGTGCTGATATGTGAACACTTAAATTGCATTGGAACAGAAATGTTTTGTGTGCTATATCTGTGAAGTTCCACAGGACAAAGAGAAGGAAGTGATGGATTCTGGGTGGAGAGAAATTGGCAAAGTTTTCAGCGCGATTACACTGCAGCTGAGTCGTGAAGCAAGAGTAAATACTTTCAGAAGAAGCAGAACGTACAGGATGAGTGCCAGGTACTTACCGTTTAGGAACAGGCAAGCCATTGACCCCAGATCATCCACTGCACAAGGAGCCCTGAACTTAGCAGTGAAGCTTCAGTCAAAATGTGGATGACAGGGTAGAATCCAGGCTTGGATGTCTAGACTTTCTCCTAGAAGCAGGGAGAGGTCATGAGGAATAAATGAGCAGGGAAGAGATTAACTTTTTGAAAGATTATTCTTGCAGTAAGGAGGAGAATGGACCAGATGAGCAAGGCTAGAGGTAGGTTTTGGAGGATTAATGGAGAGCGTGCTGAGGCCAGGTTCTCTTGAACTTGAATCTGATCAGGAGAATGAGAATGGGGACAGATGTGACATGCTGATTATGATTTAAATGAAGTCACTTTTACTTTAGACTCTATTTTCTTTTACTTGAGTTGGAGCATGAGATCTGTTCTTGGCCACCATGCAAGCTCAGGACGTGCATTTGAAAAGAAGACGATGTCCTTTTCACATTGGTGAAGCTTTCAAATTAGTGTGAAGATCTCTACAGAAAGCTGGGCTCAGGCATCTTGCTGCAGCTCTTTGCCATACGATTTACATATCAGAATCTCACAATATATGGTGGTTTCTGGTTCTGCAGTTAAAATCTCCCCTTGCCTTTAGACAGAATCCATTCCCAGAGGTCCAGCAAATCAGAGTGGGAAGTGGAAAGAGGGTAGTAATCCTCCCCAAAGCTGCACATTCTTGTAGAATCTATGTGCAAGGAGCCATTGTCAAGCCCAAATTCAAACTCGGTTCTAGGTTAGCTCTTTTGCTAACATATTTCCTTCCCTAGAGGGATTTGGGAAATGGAGAAAGTAGCTCCGTTATTGCCAAGAAAAAAAAAAAGAGCCTTATCTGAAAATACCAGAGCATTTTCTTCTCTTTTAAATTGGGTCTAACGCACTCAATTTAATTGGTAAATTTTATAACACAAAATAATAACTCTTCTGCAAACAGAGCTTTCTGCTTAAAAATGCAGCTGAAAGCATTATTAGACTATAAAGTAGTTATTGTGTAGGTCAATCTTAGGGTGGGCTAAGCTTGTACTTGGAAGCAGACGCATGCAAGAGATAGTCTGTGAAATGTATAAACTACAGGTTGCAAAAAGAGGTGAGTGTTGCCTAGCAAATGGAATTAAAAAAATCAGGGAAAGCTAAGCATGGAATTTTCTCAGAACTGGAAAGTTTTAGACCTCAGGGAATGGGCTGAAATGAGCTGGGACCCAGAGTCTAAGCCACCTGTAGCATTAAAGACTCAAAAATGTTCGACTTGATGGTATTCAAAGGCTTTTTGGTTTTGTTTTTACAGCTTCCAATCTGCTTTTCTAAAAGCTTTATTTAAATTAACATTTCGTAAAATTCGCCTACAAAATGTGCAATTTACTGCTTTAGAAAATTTATAGAGTGGTGCACCCTTCACCATAGTCTAGTTTTAGAGCATTTCCATCACCCCCTAAAATTCCCTCGAGCCTGTTTGCAATCAATTCCCACCCCAACTCCCAGCTCCAAGCACACACTGATGTACCTTTGGTCTCTTAATAAGTTAGTCTTTCCTAGGTATTTCATATAAATGAATAATATGTAGTCTTTTGTTCTGGCTTCTTTACACTTTGCATAATATTTCTGAGGTTGGTTGCTGAGTAGTATTTTATTCTGCAGCTTTATACATTTCTTTATACATTTACTGTGTGATGGACGGTGTATAGTATAATACCATATATACATTTATATATAAGTCTTTGTGTGCATGTATGTTTTCATTTCTCTTGGGTAGAATCCTGGGAGTAGAGTTGCTGGTTTTCATGATAAGTTTTTGTTTAATATTTTAAGAAATTTCCAAACTGTTTTCCAAAGGGGCTATACTATTTTATATTGCCACCGGCAATATATGGGGAGGTCATTCACTCCACATCTTTGTCAACACTTGATATTGCCTGCCTTTTTATTATAGCCATTCCAATGGGTGTGGAGTTTTTCTAATTACTAAGGATAAGTACCTTTTCATATGCTTATTAGTCATTTGTATGCTTCTTTGCTGAAATGTTTAAGTGTTCAAATCTTTGGCCCACTACTTTTTGGGGTTGTTTGGGATCTTATTATTGAATTATAATTTTTCATATAGTCTGGACACAAGTCCTCTAACAGATACATGATTTGCAAATATTTTTCCCAATGTATGGCTTATTTTTTTTCATTTTCTTAGTGTCATTTGAAATGCAAATAGTTGTAATTTTAATGGAGTCCAATTTATCGTTTTATTTTCTGTTATGGCCTAATCATTTTGGTATTGTGTCTAAGAATTCTTTGCTTAACCAAATGTCACAAAGATTTTCTCCTATGTGTTTCTCCAGAAGTTTTTTTCATCTTAGCTCTTATATTTAGTATACAATCCACTTGAAGCTAAATTTATGTGTGGCATGAGACAATAGTCTAAGGTGTTTTGTTTTGTTGCATATATTTCTCCAATTTTCCCAGCACCATTTGTTAGAAAGATCATCCTTTCGCCACTGAATTACTTTGGCATCTTTGTTGAAAATTGATTGACCATGAATGCAAGAGTTTATTTCTAGACACTTAATTTCAAACTTTGATCAATATGCCTATTCCTCCTTCAGTACCATACTGTCTTGATGACTGTAGCATTATAGTAAGTTTTGAAACTGGGTAGTGCTCTCCAATTTTGTTTTTTATTTTCAAAATTGTTTTGGTTCTTCTTTGTACTTCCATGTAAATGTAGGTAAATTTCTTGTCAGTTTCTACCAATAAGTCTGCTAGAATATTGATAGAGGTTGTGTTGAATTTGTAGATCAATTTAGGGAGATGTGCCATCTCTCCAATATTTACTCTTTGAACCCATGAACATGGAATATCTTTCCATTTATTTAGATCTTCTTTACTTTCTCCTAGCAATGTTTTGTAGTTTTTGAGTACAGATCATGCATTTCTTTTGCTAGAATTTCTCTAAATAGTTTATTCTTCTTGATACTATTGTGAATTGCATTATTTTCTCAATTTTATTTTTTGATTGCTCATTGCTAGTGTATACTGCAATTTTGCTAAACTCGTTTGTTAGCTCTAACGGTTTTGTTGTGGATTCCTTACGATATTTTACATATAGAATTGTGTCATATGTGAAAAAAGACAGTTTACTTCTTCCTTTCTGATCTCTCTTTCTTTTTTCCTAGGGTTTTCCCTCCCTACATCCCTCTCTTCCTTTTTCCTTCCCTTCTTCCCTCCCTCCTTTCCTTCCTTCCTTCCCTCCTTTCTGCCTCCATTTTCCTCTCCTATTTTCTGTGTCAGTCTAGCTAAGAGTTTGTCAATCTTAGTCTGGTCAAATGTATAACTTTTAAAAAATTGAATTTCTGGGGCTTCTCTGGTGGCGCAGTGGTTGAGAGTCCGCCTGCCAATGCAGGGGACATGGGTTCGTGCCCCGGTCCGGGAAGATCCCACATGCCGCAGAGTGGCTGGGCCCGTGAGCCACAGCTGCTGAGCCTGTGCGTCCGGAGCCTGTGCTCTGCAAGAGGAGAGGCCACAACAGTGAGAGGCCCGCGTACCGCCAAAAAAAAAAAAAAAAATTGAATTTCTGTTTTTATTTCATTGATTTCCACTTTAATCTTCCTTCTATTTGCTTTGTGTTTAATTTGCTCTTCTTTGCCTTTCTTAAAATGGAAGCTTAGGTTACTGATTTAGGTGTTTTCTGATATAGGTGTTTAAAGCTATAAATTTACCTCTAAGTAATGCTTTAGCTGCATCCCATGCATTTTGGTATGCTGTTTTAAAATTTTCATTCTTCTAAAAAATATTTTCAACTGCCTTTGTGATTTCTTTTTGACCCCTGGGTTTTATAGTATTGTTTTGTTTAATTTCCAAATATTGAGGATTTTCCAAGGTATCTTTCTTTTGTCAATCTCTAATTTAATCTCGTTGTCAAAGAATAGACTTTGTGTGATTTCCGTCTTTTTAAATTAACTGAGATGTGGTTTGTGTCCCAGTATATGGTCTATCCCATGGAAAGTTTTGTGTGTGCTGTATGTGGGCTGGACAGTACATTTTCAAGTCTGTTCTGACTTTCCTTTTGGCCCGACTCACTCACCTCTCATATCTCTTCTGCACAAGTAAGCACACAAGCTCTGAAGGCCAGGAAGGTGTGGATGCCTTGGGCCTACTCCTGTCTCTGCTGTACATGTGCATGACCTGTGGGCAACCCAGGATATGTGAGAGCTTGTCACGGCCCTTCATGGCTGCCTCAACTCCCATGACTCTCTGTGAAATTCCTGGCTAGTCTATTAGTTTATTCCTGGCCTAGTCTGTTGGTCCATTGCTTACCCTAAAAGGAGCTCAGCCACCTGCTCTTCCTGTTTCCTTACCACTTGCACTGGCAATACCGCAAATCAAGTGAGCCCTTTTGGGAATGGTAGCAAAGCTTATTATTTTTACAGCCTCACCAACCTGCTTGAGCTATTGATAGGGTTGAAGATGGAGATGGCGGTGGCTCTGGGCAAGAACACCATAAATTCCTGTTGACCTTTCGAGAAATTCAGTAGTTTTCTGAAGAAATGCTTCTCAGTTTGTTGTCTGATTTTGCTTGATTTCCAGAGGACTGAAATGCTCTTTGAGGCAGGTTTGTTCAACCTCATTGATGCTTTTTGGAAAAGTGATTTTATCTTGACAGAAGTTGGACTCATATTTGCTTATCTTTGTTTTGCTTATATTTTAGCTTTAGGTGGTGTCCTTTGTTACCTTTAAATCTCCTATGGGAGGCAGGAGCCCCATATCCAAAAAAGATAAACATGGAGTTGCTGACGTTGAAGCCAAGGTGGTCCCAGGACTGCCTTCCCTGCATTCCCCCTCCAGCTGCACACGTACTCCCTGTGGAGATCCTGCAGGGATCTCTCAATCTGATCCAGATACTTCCTTTAATTTGGAAAACTGAGGCCCAGAAAGGGAAGGGACTGCTTCAAGTTCAACTGCACAGTGGCTGAGAGGAGGATGTTAGGATGAGGACTCATAGCAGTTGCAACTGAAGTGGGCACCTTCTCTTGCCATAAGGGGATTGCACCCTCATGAGAGTGGAGGGGACTTCCAGCTTCACTGCCTTGTCCTGTTAACGTGGGAGCCCTCAGCAGAAGCTACCAATGGAATCTCTAACTGAACATAAGAAAACCTGGCCTTCTCCTTTCCTTCTTCTCTCAACTCTGCCAACCTCCCCTCATTGCCATAATCACTACCAGTCTGGGTAACAGTAATGTGTGCCTTATATGTGGTCATATAGGGAACACCTAGGTTGTATCAGATCAATGGGACAGAGTCCTCAGCTTATTCAGTAAAGTACTTCCTAAGTGTCAGATATGGAACTTAGTGTTTTATGAACATTTTCTCATTTAACCCTTACAACAGGGTAAATACCCAAGAGATAGTCCCCCCAGTCTTTAGATGTGATAAATGAGATTCAAGGAGGTTAAATAACATGTCTGATTTCACACAGCTATGAATGAAGCTGGGATCTGACTTTGAGCCTATGTGTTTCCAAAGCCTGTGGTTTGTTCCACCAACCACATGCCTCTTCAGAAATGGGAAAGCCTCATCAGGATGGCAGTACCTCCACCTGAGCCGATATTTAGAAACATAACTGGATCCATCGTTACATTATGACCCACGCCAAGAAAAATACCACACATAAACACACACTCATACCACACACACACACACACACACACACACACACACACACACAGGCAAAACACACACCACACTACCCCCCCACCACATCACACACACCCACTATACACACACACAGGCACATACCCACACATGCATATACCACATCATACATACACTACACACACATATACACCATATCACACACACACTGCACACACACCACACTACATACACACACACCGCATCACACATACCACATCACACACACATACTGCATACACACACATACACACACACACCCTGTTTCCCACCTCCCATACAATCTCAGCTCCTGTAGCACTTTGGGGTCAGCATCTCACTTTCTGAGCTCGGGTGAAATTGTACAAAGTTCTCAAAGATGCAGTTTTCCACCAAGGTGCACTTCCAATGTGCTCTGGGGTGTAGTACTATTTTTTTTTAAGCCAGAACAACCACTCTTCACAGCTTCTCCACTGTGGGAAGAGCGAGCAGGTTGGTGGAGGAGTTTAGCAGATTTATTGACATGAACATAGTTTTGAGACAGAAGGCAAGCTGTCAGAGCCTGACACGCAGGAAGCTCGGCATCAATATTTCTATTGACGCTCCGTGCATTCCTTATCCTCACATGCCCTAGGTCGGGCCTCTCGTGTCGGAAGGAACTGGTGAAAGGGTTTGTTCTCACCCGCAAAGAAATTCATGGGGGTGGGGAGTGGGGAGAGGGAAGAAGGGGAGGACATTCATGAAAATCATTGAAAGGAAAATCAGACGCAGAATAAAATTGTAAGAGCCCTGCCTTCATGTTTACTTGCTCTTCCAAAAATGGACTAAGAATGCAATTCAAGAGCATAAGTCATTTGCTTATTTGAGAGAATAGCTAGCAATAGGTGACATTTAAACACTGTACATTTCCGAGCACTTGGCATCCATTCATTCAGCAAGTTTTATTGAGCAGGTACTATGTGCTGGTTTAGTCATAGGCACTGGGGGTTTATCAGTGAATAAAATTCTCATGGAACTTACATCCTTAGGGAAGGGAAGAAGGACAACAATAAAGATGATGAAAGAGTAAACTATAGACAGTGTTAGGGTAAGTGCCAGATGCCTGTGGGACAAAGTCCAAAGTTGGCGGAGCGCATGGGAGGGAACTGTCCCACCAGGCATGGGGCTCTCCTAGTCTGGTCTCTGCTGCTCCTGTCACACACCCCCTGTGGCTGGGGCCTGTCACCTTCCTCCCTAACCCATGTTTCTTCACATACCAGGCCTTCGATCGTCTAGTTCTCTTTTCCACTGAAGGCTCTCTTTCTCTTCCTTCAGTGGCAAACTTACCTTCATTCCCCACTTCCCACCCCCATCCTCACCCCAAGATCAAACGTCTCCTCCACTGAGTCTGCTGCTCTGCCCTTGGCCAGTTCCTGCAATGAAGTCATGAGGCCTTCCTCGCTGTTCTCATGGCTTGCTGTGATCTCCTTTCCTATGACATGTCTCCCGCCATCAGTGAATCCCTCAACAACAGACTCCCCCCACTCATTTATGATGCTCTGTCCTACGTCAGCCTGCTCTTGAACACGTGACCATAGCCCTGTACTGGCTAGGACAGAGACACAGGAGCAGAAGCCATGCTTATGTGTTTCTACTCTCTTTTCTCTAAGTTGGCCCGAGTCCTTGCCACACTGAAACATAAATGCTCACTCTCCCCAGCCCATCCCTTCCCGGGGACCTGGTGATCACCCTTCTCCTACTCCAGGATCTCAGCTTAATTCCTGACATGGCTTGGCTGACATATCTTCACCTGGGCTGTAACCACCCTGTCCTTCCCCCGGAGGCCGGGTTTGTTCCCTCTTCTCTACATGTTCCTTTTGCCCCAGGCTGGGACTTCTACCCCCGCATGTTCAATGACATGCCTGTTCTCCTTGTGCAGACTGATGGCAGCTTTAGGAAAGAGATGACATGTGTCACAGGATGATGACCTAAGGGTTTGGGTCAACTTGGATTCTTCTTTCACTCGGGAGACTGGAGGTCCTGGAGGGTCTGAAGCTCTGTAATCTAACGTAATTATTGGTTTATTTCTCTTACCCTTCCGCTAGGCCACAGAATTTTAGCTCTGGAATTTGAACACCCTGCGTAGCACATTGGTAGTTGCTCAGTGAATATTTATAGAATAAAATCACCATTTAGATAATCTAAAATTTACACTGTGAGCACAGAAAAATGAAGGTCCATTTTCTCATGCATCTCTGAATCTCTGGCATGTTTGCCAATCATTCCTGAGGGCGTAAGATGTGGCAGGCCCCGGGCTGGCACTGAGGATGGAGAGATCCATGAAGATGCTGCCTGCCAAGAGGAAGACCTTGAACGAGGCAGAAGGGAGCCTGACACCAGCACAGGAGTGTGCGCGTGGAGGAGGAGGCCTTTCTGGGGTGGGGCGGCAGTCAGGAAAGGATTCACGTAAGATCCTTGAGCTTTTTTTCTGAGATACAGCCAAGAGGAAGGGCCTCCGCCCTGCACCCTGGATGGTGATTACATGGTGCCTTCATTATTCCTACAGAGAGACTTTGCTGAGTCTTGTGGAGTGCCAGCTGCCAAGCTAAGCCCTCTGACAGGAGCTCGTCTGCTGCCATACTGCCCTCGAAGGCAGGCTCTTATCACCCCAATTTGCTGGGGAAAAGCGAGGTTAAGTTCTCCGTTCACGTCACAGACAGTGGGTGCTGAAAACTGGAGATGTCCACCTTTCCAGTACAATGGCCTTGATGCCATGGTCTCTGCAAAGGCTTCCTTAAATATGGTACATCTGTGGTATTTCACATGTCCTTGAACTATCGTGGCACCTTAAGCTTTTCTACGTGTCAGCCCTTCAATAATTGCACATTAGTCATAATTGTCTGATTGCTTAATAGTGGCTAGACCTACTACTCAATCTGTTCATATTTTTTATGACATGGGAGAAGCAAACTCATCCAGAGATTAGTACTGTCGCAGCCCCCAGGAGGGTTCTAGACCCTTGTCGCTGCTCCCCTCTCCACGTTCCTTGGAGTAGCTGCTGTAAATGTTACATGATCAGGCAACTCGGTGGATGTGTGTCCCCCATCGTGATCCTCAGCAAGTTATACCATTTCTCTCAGACTCCTTTTACTTGTCTGTACAAAGAGGACACTTCAAAGGCACCCCCCTTTGTGGTGATTTTGGAATGACAAGGCATGGTGCACAAGAAAACACTATTTTACCTTCCTGACTTCCCTCCTTTGAGGGAATTTGTAAAGGGAAGTACTGCTTCTAATAATAGGAAAAAACGGTCTTGCAGTCAGTTTATAAAACAGAATGTAGATTAGGACTGTAATTAGGCTTAACTTCAAGAAAACAGGGCTCAATTCAGAGCTTTCACATCTATTAGTGGTATAATTCGGGATGAGTAAGTTAATATATACTTTTCATTCTTTTTTTCATAAAATGTTGATTGGCCGACTCCTGTTTTCAGGAAGGATTCTGAGGCCCAGACAGAGCGCGATGGACAGAGAGAGCTACTGCATCTCCAAGCTTCCACTTGCTACTGGAGCTTAACCTGGGAGCAGGCAGGATGCTGACTCCCAGCATTGTTCCCAGAGCTGGCAGACGCACTCTGAAAACAAGAAGTGTGGTACAAATGTAATCGATGGAAAGAACAAGGCATTTGCAGTCAGAGGAACTGGGTCCGAATCCTGTTTCTGCTCTTCCTGAGTGAGTCACTCCCATGGACCCCATGACTCTGCACTTTAATCTTCTCATCTTTTAAACAGAAATAACATTCCCCTGCTCACAGTGCATCGCAACAGTTCAATGTAATCGTGTCTATGAAGGCATTTTGTGAATAGGAAAAGACTAGGTGAATATTAGTCATTTAAAATGAGATGTAAGAACAGTATGGAGGTTCCTTAAAAAACTAAACATAGAACTACCATACGACCCAGCAATCCCACTACTGGGCATATACCCTGAGAAAACCATAATTCAAAAAGAGTCATGTACCACAGTGTTCATTGCAGCTCTGTTTACAATAGCCAGGATGTGGAAGCAACCTAAGTGTCCATCGACTGATGAATGGATAAAGAAGATGTGGCACATATATACAATGGAATATTACTCAGCCATACAAAGAAATGAAATTGAGTTATTTGTAGTGAGGTAGACGAACCTAGAGTCTGTCACACAGAGTGAAGTAAGTCAGAAAGAGAAAAACAAATACTGTATGACCACACATATATATGGAATCTAAAAAAAAAAATTGATTCTGAAGAACCTAGGGACAGGACAGGAATAAAGACACAGATTTAGAGAATGGACTTGAGGACACGGGGAGGGGGAAGGGTAAGCTGGGACAAAGTGAGAGAGTGGCATGGACATATATACACTACCAAATGTAAAATAGATAGCTAGTGGGAAGCAGCCACATAGCACAGGGAGATCAGCTCAGTGCTTTGTGACCACCTAGAGGGATGGGATAGGGAGAGTGGGAGGGAGACGCAAGAGGGAGGGGATATGGGGATATATGTATAGGTATAGCTGATTCACTTTGCTGTACAGCAGAAACTAACACAACATTGTACAGCAGTTATACTCCAAGAAAGATGTTTAGAAAAAAAAAAACAAAGCTGAAAGAAGAGTAAAAATAAATAAATAAATAAAATGAGATGTAGGGAACTGTCTTGTCTGGGAAAGCAAAATATATCTGAAAGAAACAATACTGGGAGGACAGCAGTGCACGTTAGAACAGCAATAAGATTGGTCACAAGGCTCTGGAGGGCCACCAGGGCAGGCCGGCGATGGAGCCAAAAGAAGTCATCTTTCTCTCTTAGTGAGGTGCTCTCTCTGCAGGATGCTGACCTGTGGGAAAACATAGAGAGTTCTACTGCAACTCTGGGTCCCCCCAGAATACTTCAGGTGCTGAATGCATTTCCTACTGAGGCTTTACTCACGGGGAAAGGCCAGGCCCACAGTCCCCATGGAGAATCCCATGGGAACTTCTAGCATTTCCTTTCTTACTAGAAAGTGAGAAATTCCTACCAGCGACTGCTTTTCTTTTGTCTCAGTTGTCTGTAAGTTTGGGTAGCCCATTCTCTAGTATGTCTTGATTTCAGGAGAAAGTCACTTTCTCAAATACCCAAAGCCAGAGGTTGTGGGGAGACTGCCAGAGGTGGGTCCTGCCTGGGCCAGCCTACTGGATGCCTCCCCGTCACTGCCTCAACCGGCAGCCCAGGGGGCGGCAGAGACCAACTGGCCAGGTGCACACAGGGCCGCATCTGAGGAAACAAGGCCTCATTGTGGGTCCAGGAGGATTATAATTCAGTGGCCTCCTGTGTCCCAGACTCTAGGACTGATGGCAAGTGAGTTCATTGTGCACAGGTTCACACCCACAAATGCCACAATGGCTCCTTCCACACCCAGTCAGGCAGGCCCCTGCAGAGGCCGAAGGAGTGACCCAGAAAGGCTAAGGGACTTGTATGAAATGGAGCAACTGAGGCAAGTGGGTCTTTCTGGATGCACAGCGCTTGCTTTGTATGTTACCTCAAGTGGGAACTGCCAGGATCTATGAGAGACACAGGGGAGAGCCGGGGGCTGGAAGGAGCTGGCGGCCCCCAGCCGTCACCCAAGGACAAAGGCCGTGTGGTAAGTGTCAGGCTAGGAGCTGATGTCAAAGGTCAGAGAGCAGAGGTGACGTCCTGCTGAAGATGCGGGTCTGACTTCACGGAGGAAGGAGTACGCAGGAGAAGGAGTTTATTTGGAGGAGGGAAGAAGACGGGTACCCAGGCAGGCGGAACAGTGTGGAGGGAAGCGTGGCGGTGGGAAACCTGAGCCCCAAGGTGAGATTTTATACAAAATGTGTGAAAACTTTTGTCTATTTCCTTTGAGGAATATATTCCCAAGTGCAAGGTAGGTGGAAAAATACAGCCAGCATTCTATCAACACATGGACGACAGCATATTCCCCTAAGAAATATGAGAGTGCAGCAGTTTTCTGAGGGACTGAATGGTGTAAACTAGCCTTGCCCGTAGCCTAGTGCACTTTTGACTTTGAAAACCCCCTTGGTGTTGGTCACACAGCATCAGCCCGGACCCTGAGCATCACGACACCCAGGACAGTACCCAGGAGACACACGACCTGGTCCTGCTGCAAGCGCTGCCCACCTGACCACTTCACGTGGATCCCAAAGAAAGTCAGACCCAGAAGAAAGAAGACAGGGCAGTCCCAGAGAGAAGGAAGTGGGTTTTCTGCCTGGGCTTCAGCTCCCTTGCCAACTGGTGCCTGGGCACAAGGGAAAGAGTGTGGAATTTGCAGTTGACCAGACCCAAGATTAGAATTAGATGATGTCTTTACCATTTGCATGTTGTTTGTTTTTTTTAGCATCTTTATTGGAGTATAATTGCTTTACATTTTTGCATTACTTGCTGCTGTATAACAAAGTGAATCAGCTATACATATATATATATATACACATATACATATGTATATATACATATACATATATATATATATATATATATATATGTATATATATATCCTCATATCCCCTCCGTCTCGTGTCTCCCTCCCACCCTCCCTATTCCATTCCTCTAGGTGGTCACACAGCACCAAACTGGTCTCCCTGTGCTATTGCATGGTTTTTATAAGTCACCTTAAGCTCTTGGAACTACAGTCTCCTTATCTCTAAAATGAGGGTAAGGATTCTGCCTTCAAGACTTGATGTTAGCATCACAGGAAGTAACAGGAAAAGCAATGAGCACAGTACCCAGTTGTCAGTGGTAGGAGCTGGAAAAACATTAGTTTCCTTTGCTATCTCCTGAGTAGTTAGAATGAGACAATCATATAAAAATCATTAGAATTTTCGCTCCCCTCAAAACACTCAAGTTCTCTTAAAATGGAACGTGATGATTTTTAATCAACTGTTTGGGATCCAGGATGACTTCATAGTCTTGTGAACCTAATTGAAACACATCCAGCCCTTCTGGCTCTGAATTGAGAACTGCAGGCTGCTCTGAACTCTCAGTGACCCCGGCACAAATGACCGTTTCATCGGCTCTGCCCGGGGAGGAGATTCAGAGGCACGAAAGGTCAACACGGGCAAGGATGTCCAAGGAGCTCATTTCCTTCTGGGGTTGATGATTGAGTCAACAACGTTTTAATTATTCAGTAATGAGCTCCTAGAACCCCAGAGGCCAAAAGGGCCTCCTCTTCCCCACAGAATTATTTCCCTATCTTGCGCATGACCTCTTGATTTTACTGTCTGACCGGTCCACGTTTATCTTTGTGACATCTCCACCTCCTAATTGCATTTCCTGGGATGACCTTTCCACCTTCCCTGGGTCTTTTGCAGCTTGGTACCAAACAGAACATTCCACTTGTTCTCAGGTGCCCATGAGTGCCATCAGTTTCCTAGGTTATAGGGAGCCCCTTATGGGTTTATCCCCTCGGAAGTGGGGTCTTATCCCAGAGCCAGAGATAGAGGCCCGGCTAGGGATTTCAAATTCCTTTGCAGGTGTCACACTTCACCTACCTGAGATGAACATTTGGGGTTCCTATTTTATACAAAGCAAGCTGGAAATGGTGCCAAAAGTGTGGGAAGATGCCAAGATGGTGGAAGCTCTTGAGTACCAGGGTCTTATGGATACGTGGAGGCTTGGAGAAGTTTTGATGATGCAGCTGCTGAGAAAGGGACGGTGGGAAGCAGGATGGTGATCCACGAGATCCCACATCCAGTGCTCCTTACCCACTTCCCACCTGCCTGAGGGGCCTCCCCAGGGTGCTGACAGCAGGAAGGGAAAGAACGAGTGAATGCGGGAGGTATTCAAGGTTCTAGAATTCACTGTGGCTTGAGAAGCAGAAAGTGCTACATAATGTCTCAAGGCTGGATGATTGTGGAAAAGCCTGTAACTATCGTATGAGAAACCCCAGAAAATGCCAGGGCCACATAATGACTTGGATTCTCCACGGAGAAAAAGCTTTTGGCTCTGAGACAAAGACCTTAAATCCCTCTATACTTAAAATGTGCCCTAAATTTGCATTGTAGCTCTGTTTCTTTAGTTCTTTTGTGATTTAACATGGAAATGAAACCACAGTTTCCTGGGGGGATTTTTCTAATCTGGCTGCAAGGAGCAGATGACCAAATTCACCACTTCTGTGTGTTTAGACCTGGTCATCACAGCCTATAAATCCCTCCAAATCCCACTTCAGGGACTCAGACAAAAATAGCAAGTGAGGTCAGCCCCGAAGGGAAAAAAGAGCCCTTGTCATCTACGTAGAAGGAGTCAAATCATTTTTTAAATGTAAGGTTAAGAAATGCCTTATTCTTACTTGTATCTGTGTTTGTGGCTGCAAACTTAATTTTTCATTCATTCACTAAACAGGTTCTGAAGGTCCACTGTGAGCTAGAGGCCAGGGAGGAATTAGATGCAGAAGAGGATTTGCTGTGAAGGTAACGCGGCTTAAGCTTCAGGGCCCCTCACTGATGAGGCTTGGGGAGGGGCCCTTGCAATGTGTTCACGTGGTCACATGTGTTTGTACAATACATGTATGTAAAGAGGGCCCCTCTTTACATGATAAAGGCCTCAGTTTGCATGAAGCCTGAATCTGCCTCTAGTCCTTCCCCAAGAGTAGCCTCAGTCTTGTGGGAGGAGGCTTCATGTAAACGAATGAATTCCTAAGTACATTCCAGAAACTAGGGTAGAAACCCTGCAGAGTGTGGTGGGGCACAGAGAGGGGAACTCCTGACCTGCTGAGAAGCCTGTCCATAGAACTGAAGCTTGGGATGGGGTTCTTTTCTGTTTTCACCACAACTGGGTGTACTGCAATGCAGTCCTGACGCGGGCCCTGCAGTCAGCATCAGACTCCACGTGTTAGGCCTAGACCTCTGCAGGTCGGCCCTCCTTCAGAAATCAGCTGTGCTGTGGGTCCCCAGGCCTCCTGCCTCTGACGGAATGACTGTACATTTGTGGGTTTCCATGAACCTCTAATGTTTGATATTACAACTCGCAGAACTCAGGAAAGTGCTGTACTTATGATGAGAGTTTTATTATAAGGGATACACACAGGGCGAGCTCTTGGAGGGAGAGTGGGGTCTCTGCACCCTCTCATGGAGAACCTCCCAGCACATCCATGTGCCCACCACCCAGGAAGCTCCTCTTCCCCTCCCAGCTCCTCGCCAAGGCAGGTCAGTGTGTTTGGCGGAAGAGAAGAGCTGGGCTTCTCGAGCTGGGGCTCTGGTCCCATCCTCTGCCCTCCTGGTGGCTGCTGGCCATGCTGGCATTCTCAGATCTGCCGTTGCTTTAATTCAATGAGGTGGCTCAGAGGGGCAAGGCTCAGGACCCTCGTCTCCCCAGGACCCCGAGCCCCAAGGCTGACACTGCTCTGCTCATGTTGCTGAAGCCTTTCAGAACTCTCAGAGGAGAACGAGGGCCAGGGAGCCCTTGTGCTCTAATAAAAAGAACGGGGAGGGGAAAGTACAGACCATGGCAACACAACGTGCTCTCCTTCTTCTCTCTCCCTGTCTCTTCCCCCCATGCCCTGGGGTTGAGAAGGGGGAGCTTGGCTTTCCCTGGGTCAGATCCTCCTTCTGTCAAGGAACAAGGAAGCCTTATGCCTTTGGTGTCTCAGGTAGCCTCACAATCCCTTTACTCTGCAGCAAACCCTAAGGGGTGGTTGGAGATGGGTGTACCTGTCCACGCTCACCAAGCCAGATGTCCTAGGATACTGTCTTGCCTGTCAGAGACATCCCTTCTTTCTTTTCTTCAGTTTTTAAATTAATTTTTTTATTTGAAATAACTGTAGATTCACATGCAATTGAAAGCCATCATACGGAGAGATCCCGTGGTTGATCCTGTATCCATTTTCCCTCCATGGTAACATCTTAGAAAACTCTAGTATAATATTACAACCAGGATCTGGACGTTGAAAAAGAAATGTCCAAAATACAGAGCACTTCCATCACCACAAGGACCCCTCCTGTTACACTTTTATAGCCACACCCAATTCCCTTCTACTCCTATTCCTTCCTTCATGTCTAGCAACCATGAATCTGTTCTCCATTTCTATTAAGAAAGCTACTATAAACATTTCTGCCCAGGTTTTAGCATGAACCTAACTCTTTATTACTGTGGGGCAAACAGGCATCTCATCTGTAAGAAGTTCTAACCTCCCCTCTGGAAGGAGGGCATCCTGAGCAACCATGGCTGAGGTTCAGTACTCAGAAAGACAACAGGTTATGTATGAATAATTCAGACTGTTGCCCTGTCACACATATATACGAAGCTAAAGACAACACACATTTAGTTGCCTTGTTGGAAAACATGCCTTATGACTTTGCTCTCTTAGGCAACATTGTAGTTCCTTCACCTGACGGCAAACCCTAAGAGGTGGTCCTTGATACAATAACGAATACTTTGTATGCATAACTCTAACTCTAGAAAAATAATTTTGTCTTCAGTGCTACTTTCCAAGCACGTGGAGGCAGCAATGGGTCCAAGGCCCCAGGAGGGAGCAAGGTTGGTAAGTAAGAAAGTTTTATTTTTCACAGGATGTTGGAGGTTCTCACTGATGTGTCCAGATTGGCACCATCACACCAAGTTCTCAGGGAGAGAGAGGAGCCAAAGGAACTTGGAGATTTTCCCCCTTTAGAGATCTTATCAACAGTGAGTACATGCATGTATGTATGTGTGTGTGTGTGTGTGTGTGTGTGTGTGTGTGTATTTTTTTTTTTTTTCCCAGTTCAAGGGACTGAAGTAACAGAGGGAGTCTGAGCCTCCTCTGACTGTGTAGCAGTTGCTGGGGTGAGGAATGCGCTGAGCAAGAAGACAGACCCAAATTTCCATGGCATTTCATCTCCATAGAAACTCCTTCCAGAAGGGAGCTGGGACTCTTTACATGTTCCTAATAACCTTCTCTGATGACCTACATTCTCTCTCCTTTCTTGGAGACCTAATCTCTCCAGCATTTCTGGATATGGGTGTAGGTCAGACCCCACAGAATTGGCCCTTTCTCAGTTCATTTAGACACTCTTCTTTCCTCTCACTTTTTAGAGACAAGGGATATGTAGAAAGAATCCTGGAAAAGACTTCACACTCCCGTCTCGCTCCCTCCCTCCCTCCCTCCCTGGATCACAGGATTTAAGATTCAGATTTCAAATAAGACAGTATCAGCTTCTCAGAGAAAATCTGGTAAGTCAGCATTTTCACAGTGACTGTCACCAAATGCAGTATATTCTGATGGTATTTATTGTTTTCTTTTTGTTTGGGGAACAACTTGGCATATAGGGAAGTACCCAAGTCTGTCTGGTAGAGAGCTGGGTGGAAGTTTTACATATATACCTGTGTGACCAGCACCCAGTGGAGAAGACTTCAAGCATTTCCATTATCCTGGATGTTCCTTCATGCTCCTTCCTAGTCAATATTCACCCCCTCAAGGTTAGTACTCTCTTGATTTCTATATTTGGACAAGATTTTATATTAGATTTAAATTAACATTGAAACTTTAGAGCAAAATGAGCACACAGTAACAAATAAAAAGATGAAATTTAAAAAAATATATACAAATGTTTCAGATTTAGTGTTTGGTGAGGTGAAAAGAAGTAAGTCATCTCCAAACAGATGAGCCACGCCCGCCAGGAACTCATGAGTCAGTGACCCAGACGTAGGAGTGGGAGATCCTTGGTACCAACGTGCAAGGGAGGAAATGTTCTGAATTACTTTTGGGATGTGCATTTGTTATACATATAATCACAGAAAATCAGAGCTGGAAGAGACATAACTCATCAGTTAGGGTCCATCTCCCCTCTTTGTAGGGTGGGGAGCCAAAGCCTACAGGGGCAGTGAGATTCACCCAAGGCCTCAGAGCTTATTCATGTCAGCACTGGGCTATCACACTGTCATGCTGTCAACCACTGGGCATTTCAGGTCTCTCTGTTAACTTCTCAAGGGATTAAAGCAAAACATCTGCAGAAATTGAGAATCATGGGCTGTTATGAGCTGAATTGTGTCCCCCCAGAACATACATGTTGAAATCCTCACCTCCGGGACCTCAGGATGTGACTGTATTTGGAAATGGAGTCTTCAGAGAAGTAATTAAGGTTAAGTGATGTCATTAGTATGGGCCCTAATCCAATCTGACTGGTGTCCTAATAATAATGATAATAAGAGGAGATTAGGACACAGACAGACAAGGAGGGAAAACCACGTGAATACACACGGAGAAGATGGCTATCCACAAGCCAAAGAGAGAGGCTTCAGAAGGAGCCAACCGCACTGACGCCTTGACCTTAGAACTTGACCTCCAGAACTGTGAGGAAAATATATTTCTGCTGTTCAAGCCCCCCAGCCTGTGGTGCTTTGCTATGGCAGCCCTGGCAAACTCATACATAGACCGCCAAAAGTACTAGTATCCGTTCGTTTATTCCATCTCTTTGATCCTACATTTACTAAGAACCTACCCTGTGCCGGTCACTCTGGCAGATGCCATTCTAAGGGCTTTAAACATATCGACTCACTTAATCCTGAGCGCAGGCCTTTGAGGTAGGTATTGCTATACCCATTTGATGGATGAGAAGAGTGAAGTAATTAGCCAAGGTCACACAGCTGGGAGGTAGCAGAACCAAAGACAGGTAAACATGTGCAATGCAGCATGATAGAATCTGTGATGGAAGGTGGGACTACACGAGAGAAAGGGTGAAGGGGTGGTGGTGGTATTTCAGCTTCAAGGAAAGAAGAGCTATGACACAACAAGGCAATTTGGGAGACTTATAAGTGGTTATGCTTGACTGGAGGTCAGAATTAACATTAAAGGCAAGTTGCTGTGATAAATAACACAGGGACTAGATTACTAGGGCCTCATATGATGGACTTCTCTGTTTGGAAATGGTTCCCCAGGCACCCGGAAGACCTAAAGGAGGGTTACATATGACCTCATATGATCAGAGTTTCATTTTATAAAAGTGTAAGGAAAGGAATGAGGCTAGAGGCAGGGGTACCACTTGTCAGGGTCACAATATTTGAGGCAGATGGAGAAAAGAGCATGGTCCAGAACCGTTCTCAGGTCTGTGGATTACTTGACTTAGCAGATGATGGAAATGCAAGATGGCAGCAGGATTAGAGGCAAAGGGAAAGGCTGTATTGTGGGATAGATACCCTGAAAGACTTATACACTGGCTGTTGGCTCCCTGGGACTTGAGTTTGGGAGAAGGATGGGTCTAGAGAGTAGATATGAAGGTCATCAGTGTAGAAATGGAAATCGAAAACTTGAGGGTGAATGCAGAGAAGTACAGCAGAGTTGGGGAAGAAACTGGATGATCACCAGCTTATAAGGGATGCAGAGAAGAGGAGCCTGAAAGAAAAGTCTGGAAAGAATGGTCTGAGACGCAGGAGGAAAACAAGACATGAATGGTGTCACCAGAACCAAGAGAGAACGAGTTTTAAGGAAGGAGGACTCTAATGTCAACTTCTGCAAAGAGGTCCCCTCCAGTGGACCAGAGCTGGACCGGAGCAGTGGTTCCATTGGAGAAGATGAGCTGCATGTGCCCTTTTCATCCTCAGAAGGAGAGTTTTGTCTTTTACTATTAACATGATTCTCTGACTGATGTTTCTAATCCTACTATGACATTTTTTTTACAAATGCAAATAGGGCATTTGATGTTACCAATGTTGACGGGGACACTGCACATTCAGGTCCCACAGGAGCATCTGTGGCCAGAGTTGTGGGAACATGGGATGCAGCAGCCAGCATTTCAGGACAAAAACAATGAATGAAACAAAAGAACGCTGACTCCACTTAACACCCAGAGTTTTAAAATTCCCCAAATCTTATTGGAAATCAAGAAGACCGCTCCTAATGAGCTGCAATAAAGCTCTTCTTCTGAGAATGTAAATCCAGTCTTGCAGAGGCAGTTTCTAGTTGTTTAAAGGAGTTATTGAAATTCAAGGAGGGTCCTGGACGCCTGTGCCTCTCTTTTTGAAAGGAACCTCCTCGTCCCTGGTTGACCCTGAGCTAATGAGTCTCTGGCTGATGAGTCATCTCCCAGCCTGGACTCAGAGTTGCTATCAGATTCATTAGGTCCCTGCAGTCACATTCTCCAGTGCCTGCAGCAGCCAGAGAAAGGCCATTAGCTCAGCCATGCGCCCTCCCTCGCCAGCCTGCCCCCACCTGTGCTGCCTCTAATTTAATATTTGCAGACATGCCGGGCATTTGCTACTAAAATGTATTATTCTCCATGCAAACACCCTTCCATCAGCTTGCCAAGAGACCTGAAGCACCGTGTACTGCATTGGCTTAGCAGAGCTGCAACCTGCCAAGACTGTTTGAGAATGACCCCGAGTGTCTCTTTTTTTTTCTGCAGAGACATTATGGCCACATCTGTCATGATCCTTTCCAACTTGGAACTCTGCTGAGAGGTGTCCCGTGCATTCTCAGCCAGATTTTTGGTTTCTGGGCTGGGGCTCCAATGCAGGCTACAGGTTACTTGTTTGGAAGTGCTTGTGCTGAGCGGTGCTGCTTCTGAGTTATGGCCCGGCTGGCAGGACCCATGGCCATGGACACATGGGAGCAATTGCATGCTTCTCCCCATCACATAGATGAGGGGTAGGTGAGCATCTCTCTTTCCTCGGGCAGCCAAGGAGACCCTCTGCTAGACCACACAGGCCCGAGCCGCACCTCTCCAGGGGCCCCAAGCAGAATTATTTAGTTATTGAAAGGAAGAGTGTTTTCCTTTTCTTGGCTCCATGGGGTCCAGAGCTATGTGTGTGGGGGGAGTCTACACTGGACCGCTGTCTGCTGGTCAGTAGCTTCCACTCTGACTCAGCTCAGAGGGGTCCCAGACGTGGTCTGCAGACTGGACTGTAAATGAAGAAAATGAGGCTGGAGTTATGAGTTATCTGGAAAGCTGGACTGATCTGGTTCAAAGCTCTGTCCTGTATTTTGCTATTCTGTTGGATCCACATTTTTGTCATTGACATGCCTTGGATGTAAGGACACGATGGTGATAATACCTCATGTGTTTTTTGGTCATTATTTCTGTGTTACGGTTGTTCGGTTCACGATCGACCTCCTCCCTTGCCCTGTCCCCTTCTCCTGAAAAAGGTAGTGATCCTATGTGTGTCCTTAAACTTTCCAGATAAAGATTCCACAAGTTGTGTACAATTCTGGAGGCTGAAATTGATGGAGAGGATCTGGTATTTGAGACTATGTCTAGACATAGTTTCCAGATGTGACCTGGCCACTTACTAGTTGTGTGGATTTAGGCAAGTCTCTTAAATCCATGGAGCATCTGTCCTCATCCATGAAATGGGGATCACGAATATCTACCTAGTGAGATACAGTGCGTGGGGCTTGGTAGATAATTCTATCCTGTGAGCGAGGACCCACTCAGAGCTCTAGAGCAGAGTGAGGATGCCCCCATCCACACCCAGAAGATCTCCCTCCATGTCGGGAAGAACCGCCATCCTCCAGAGAAGGTCAGTCAACAGGGACTGGCTTTCCATCCAATCCAGTCTAGACACAGGAGCTAGATTAATACAAGAGAAGCAACAAATGGAGGGGTACCTACAATGGGCTCTTCTCAGACCTCATGTATATCAAATCCTTTAACAGTCACACCAGTCTTATGAAATAGGTCCTATTATTATCCTTCTTTTATTTTTTTTTCTGTGCTTAATTCCTTTATTTCCTTAGGATACATTCTTTTCTAAAATTTTTTTATTGAAGTGTAGTTAATTTACAATGTTGTGTTAATTTCTGTGATACAGCAAAGTGATTCAGTTATACATATATATATATATATTCTTTTTTATATTCTTTTCCATTATGGTTTACCACAGGATATATTCAATAATATATTCAATAATATAGTTTCCTGGGCTATACAATAGGACCTTGCTGTTTAACCACATTATCCTTCTTTTACATGGGAGGCAACTGAATCTTAGAGCTGAAACGACTAGATAGAGGTCCCAGAATTCACAAGCAGCAGAGTGAAGCATCAAATCCAGGTAAGTTGGCTACAGAAACCAAGCTCACAACCAGCACACAAACTACCTCTCCTAATATACTCTCCAAACTAGTCTCCGAAACAACCTCAGAGTCCAATTTTTGTTGCAGAATATAGTACATTTCAGGGTGAGAACCTGTGACTCATATCAGATCTCGACCCCTCAGCCAGACGCTCAGGATGTGTCTTTATCTCTCTTTGCAGCACGTGTCCAGTGTCTGCACACCGTGTTACTGAAGCCACAGGACACGGGTGGCCCTATATCTTGTCTACACTTAGATTTGGCCATGAGCTATGGTTATGAAGCCTGTGTCCTAAAAAATGAGAGAATGGCAGAGCCTGGGTTTGACAAGTAACCACTTGACAAGTAACTACTTTTTCTTTATTTTTAGTGCCATGTAAAGTGTTCAACTTCACAAAGAGCTGTCATTTTAAGAGCATCAGGAAAAAATAAATGAGCTGCACCTGCAAACACCTTATCGCCACGTAAACTAGGAGGTATGAAATGACTGTTCTTCTGTCTAGCTCATTTTCCTAAGTAGATATTTAAGAAAGGTGGTTGAAAGCCCTCCACGGAGAGATTCTCATCTAATTTTATGAGCTAAAGGGGGACTTGGGGTGTGTTTTTCTCAGAAATTATCTGGCTTCTTGCCTCCGGTTTCTGCCAGACCCCAACTTCTGAATCTAGACCCAGGTTCTGAAGGTTTTAGGTGTGTGAATGGGAGCGTGTGTGTGTGTGTGTGTGTGTGTGTGTGCGTGCACGCACACACATGTGGTTAAAAGAGTGCTGACAGGATTCAGTATGGAGGTATTCTAGGTGCTGGTGTGGCTTTGACCTTGAACCCTACCTGGTCCTGGTTTATGTGCTTCTACCTTGATTTGGTTACCTCGTGCCCCAGGTTGCTACTGCTCCACGTCTGGTCCCAGTCTCTGAGGCATTGCCTTCTTAGCCTATGATACACAGGAAGAAATAAGTGTGTCCTGCTCTTTCAACGAAAAAGATAATGCACTCACAGGTGGAGCACAGGTGCAGTCCCTTTATCCATACTAACGAAATCATGCAAGCTCTGAAAACTGAAAGCTTTTTGGTATCTCTTACCTGGCCTGAACATATCTGGCAGCAAAACCTGATGTGAACTTTAGCTACTTAGTTTTTTAGTTTAATTTTTATTTTATATTGGAGTATAGTTGATTTACAATGTTGTGTTAGTTTCCGGTGTACAACAAATTGATCCAGTCGTACATGTCTGTATAGCCATTCTTTTTCAGCTTCATTTCCCGTATAGCTTATTACAGAATATTGAGTAGAGAAATTTACCTGCTTATAATGCTTAGTCGTCCTGTTTGGTGTCGTTTTCACATATTTTACTGCATAAATATTAACACACTTGATTAAGCATTGTTGCCCCAGACCCCTTGGGGGCTGTCACATAATATATTGCATATGCGCCATATTACTTTTTTTAAATCTAAAAGTATTCTGGATTTTGTAATACATCTGGCCGCACGTAGTTTGGATAAGGGATCAAAAACCTGTGATCTCATTTAATCCTTGCCAATCATCTTGTGCGATAATGATTATGGCCATATTAAGAGGAGAAAACTAACAGAAAGATTGGTTAATTTGTCCAGGGTCACAAAACCATTAAGAGGAAGGTCCAGGATGAAATATATGCTTTTCAGCTTCCAAAATACATACCCTTCCAACTACTTTACATGGTCTTCCAGCTTCTTTGGGGCGGTAAGCTGTGTTTCTAAATGATGTAGGCATTAGGAGTTTGGGATTAACATATACACACTACTATACATAAAATAGATAAACAACAAAGGCCTACTGTATAGTACAGGGAAATATACTCAATATCTTGTAATAACCTATAATGGAAAAGAATCTGCAAACGAATATATGTATGTATAACTGAATCACTTCACTGTACACTTGAAACTAACACAACATTGTAAATGAACTATAATTCAATGAAAAACAATGATGTAGGCAAGGTGGAAACAGGACCGTGAGCAGAAACATGGGCGGTGCTCTAGAAACTGGCCACTCAAAGTATGGTCCTTGGACCAGCAGTACTGGCATCGTCTGAGGGCTTCTTAAAAATGATGAATGGGCACACCCATGACCTACTGAGTCAGAATCTGCATTTTATCAAGGACCAGCCCCACCAGGTGCTTCTTGTGCTCATTAAAGTGTGAAGAGCCCTGGGCTAGATGATTGGAGGAGGAAAAGACCACATGCCACTCTAAAGAGTTCTCAGAATTGTGGTCTTTTGCCAAGAGCGCGCTGTTGGGCAGCATCCTCTGAGGCAAGGCAAAGGAGGAGGGAGAGGAAGGCAATGGTTCGCAGCTCCTCGGTGGATGCCAAGGACAGAGATGTGCCCACGCTTGTTCTACTAGTCTGTTGCCTCAACAGTTTTTTCCCAAGGTGGGGCTATTTTTCTACTTATCGAAGAAAGTCCTGCAACTGCATATTTATCTCGGGGAAAAACTCAGGGAACTGGCCTATCAAAAAAGAGTATCAAACTCATTACATCATAATTATTAATTATTTGCTCATCAACGGTATGGCCCTAGAGCAGGTGAGCAAAACAAGGATTCCTAGACACCTGTGATTATGAAGAGCATGCATTTTGGGGCAGGGGGCTGGCCAGACCAGAAATACTAAACCAACTTCTATGGCATGTGAGAAAGTGGTTAAGTTCTGAATCCAAAAGGAGAAGTAGACATGGGTAAGGAGGAACAGGGGTCGGGGTGCAGGGTGGCCAGGGAGGATGCGGGGGGGGGCAGGGGGGTGCGGGGGGCAGGGCAGGCATGGTATCTGACAGTGTGCTTGGGGGTACACCTTGTACGGGCCGTGCCATCTAAATGAAGTCTTGAAGGAGGTGAAGGAATTAGCAAGTGGAATCTGGGGGAAAGCGTTCCCAACAGAAGAAACAGCAGAGCAAAGGTCCTGAGGCAGGACCATGTCTATTTCATCTGAGGACAGCAGACAGACTCAAGTGACTGCAGTCGGGAGTCCGAGGGGAGTCATCTCAAACCCGATACCAAGCTCTCTGGCTCTCTTCTTTGCCTGGCTTTTACATAAACTCTGGGGCTCACGGAATCCAGAAAGGATTTCCGCCATGGGCAGAGCCTTGCCTTCACCATGGCCCTTCCAGCCCTCTGCCATGGGAGAACGCCATCCAGAGCAGTGCAGGTGGGGTTGCTGGTCCACTCTGCAGCAGGGTCTCTCTCACCCAGCTTCCTGTTTAAGCCAAACAATCCCTGTGTCTCTGGACCAAGCCCGGCCTTTCATAGCCTCGCAAGGCCTGGCTGGAGAGGATGCGGAATGCTGGCCCCTGTGTAACTGACAGTCACGTTGCCCTTTCCAGTCTTGGGGGAGCGACCCCAGGGTTGGCCAGCTTTCCCTAGTTGCAAAGCTATGGCCAATGCTGCCTACCAAGATGTGTTGATTGTCAGACAGGTTACAGGGAGAAGAAAAGGATTTGATTGTGCTTCGGCAGGTGAGCACTCTTCCCCTCGTGGCAGATCTCACTGGGCTCCGTCTTTACATATCTTCATGGCCACAGAGATGTTCAAGTTTAGAATTACAAGAGGCTGCTCACTTTCCCCTGGGAGGGCAAGATGGGCTGCCTTTCATACCTCATTGATGGTTCCCCTTATTTTGGGGGGGGGGCTCACACGCATGGCCCTGTCTTATTTTAAATTGTGGCCTTTTTCTCTCTCGAAGGAAGCTGTAGAGCACCAGAGGCCTGTAGAGGTCATTTCCTCTAACACCAGCATATTAAGGATCATGATCTTGAGACAGAGAGGTCATCTGGCGTGTCCAAGGTCACTCAGTTGGTGGCCAAGCTGGGACCAGCATCCAAGCCTCCTGCCTTTAGCCCAGAACTTGTTTCACCATATTGAGACTCTGGGACTCACTCTTTTTCTCTGATTTTGTGCTTTTTGTTTTTCTTCCCGTCCCATTACCAGACGTAGTTTTTCTCCTCCAGTGTTCCAGTTAACTTAGGGACAACTAGTTCAAAATAAGTCTCGTATTTGCAACTACATAGGAGGCACTGTGCAAATGAAAATTAAGGGCGAATAAGGAAGAAGTTTCAGGGCTTCCCTGGTGGTGCAGTGGTTAAGAATCCACCTGCCAATGCAGGGGACACGGGTTCAAGCTCTGGTCCGGGAAGATCCCACAGGCTGTGGAACAACTAAGCCCATGCACCACAACTACTGAGTCTGTACTCTAGAGCTGGTGAGCCACAACTACTGAGGCCCACGTGCCACAACTACTGAAGCCCACACGCCTAGAGCCCGTGCTCCACAACAAGAGAAGCTACCGCAATGCAACGAAGAGTAGACCCCACTCGCCACAACTAGGGAAAGCCGCACACAGCAACGAAGATCCAACACAGGCAAAAATCAATCAACCAATCAATCAATCAATAAAAAAAGAAAGAAGTTTCAATCTTCAAGACAAATTCTAGGAGGAGAGACAATCATTACGAATACACGTAAACATAATGCAGTGTTCTAACAAGAATACGAGGAAATGCTAAGGTTGCTAAGAGCAAGGATGAGAAAGTTTTGCTAAAAGAGAAGGGGTAGAGAAAAGTGAGGTGGGCCAAGCCAAGTTTTCATCTACTCGTTCCACTTATGAAGGAAAAGCTCTGTTTGGAAACTCACCTTGCCATTAAGAATTATCAACACTTTGGGTTTCCATGTTGGTGAGAAAGTGTCTGGCTGTCACAGGGATCGAGTGTGGGTATTTTAAAATGAAGGCATGAAGAAAGCCCTGCTGTTCTCCACGCAGTCACCGCTTCGGGGTTTGAACGAGAACCCCTATTGCCTGTAAGTTGATCTTTCTCCTTGAAGTCACTCTTCATAAATCTTCCCAGAGTCTAGGGTCTCTTCTTTAAAATATACGAGGTGTCTATCGAGGCAGCACAGACAACAGTATTTGAATGTGCAACGTGGGACAGAACAAAAAGGCCCATGTGAGATTAACTGGAAAATGTATCCAACGGAATATTCATGCTTCATAGAGTATTATTACACATATGGCCCTGAATTGAAAAATAATGTTCCTAGGTTGAATTAACTACTATTTCCTCTGTGTCCCCACAGTATTTGTGCATGGTTCTATTACTCAGTGAGAATGTACCCAGCGTGTATTCAGCCTATCCTATGGTACCAGGCAATGCAACAGAGATTGAGAGTATAGAAAATTGATGAGAATTTGACGTGGTATTCTCATTAGTATTGAACACAGTATTGTAATATTATAATGCACTGTGGGAAATACTATAAACCCTAAAATCTAAGTGACTAAACACAACAGAAGTTCATTTCTTGCACACATAAAGTCTAAAATGTGCCTTTCTAATCAGTAAGGGGTAAACTCTCCTCTAAGCAGTAAATGGGAGATCTAGGTTCTTTCCATCTTGTGGCTCCACCATCTTCGACATCTGACTTCCAAGTGAGGAGAGGAGGCATCTGCCTCTGAGTTGCCTTGGTGTGGAAGTAGCCACCTCATCTCTGTCCACTGAGTGCTTTTACGTACAAGAGAAGCTGAGAAATCAAGTCCTTGGCTGGACAGCCACTTTCCAGCAACAACTTGACACTATGAAAAGGCAATAGGAATCTTTGGTGGACAGCTAAAAAATCATCCATGCTACGGTCCTAGAATCTCTGAGTTTGGTTTGGGTCGAGGTTGCAGTTCCCAGCTTCTCATGCGGCTGGGTGGAGTCATGTGACTAAGTCCCAGCCAATGAGATACATAGGTATGTTATGTGATCACTTCCAAGAAACTCCGTCAGATCAGCTGTGTGCTCTTTTTCTATTTTCTTTTCTTTTTTTTTTTTTTTTCCTTTTTTGCGGTACGCGGGCCTCTCACTGTTGCGGCATCTCCCGTTGCGGAGCACAGGCTCCGGACGCGCAGGCTCCGGACGTGCAGGCTCAGCGGCCATGGCTCACGGGCCCAGCCACTCTGCGGCATGTGGGATCTTCCCGGACCGGGGCACGAACCCGTGTCCCCTGCATCGGCAGGCGGACTCTCAACCGCTGCGCCACCAGGGAAGCCCCCCATTTTCTTCTTTATCCATTCCTCTACTCTGTTAGAAGTGACAGCTGGAGTCCCCACCACCATCTTGGATCCTGAGGTTGAGGACCATACCCACAGATGGCAGCAAGGACAGTTCACAAATGCCTGATGCCCTGAAAGATGGGGTGAATGACCTGGGCTACTTACCTCAGCTTTTATGTGAGGAAGAAATAAACTTCGCTCTTTTCACAGCTTACGTTACTGTAGGATTTGTTAATTACAACTGAACCTTATCATAAATGATATGTAAGCAGAGGGAAACACCTGTAAAAAGATTTGGAACTACATGAGATTCTGAAAAAGTTGAGAGTGTGATGTTGCTGTAGTATAAGGCTCATGGCCTAGGGCAGGGATAAGCAAATGTTTTCCAGAAAGGCCCAGATGGTAAATATATTAGGCTTGGCGGGTCATATGATTTCTGTTGTGATTTCTCAACTCTGACATTGTTCTGTGAAGGCAGCCATGGAAAATGGTGTAAAGGAACAGGAATAGCTGTGTTCCAATAAACTTTTACTTCTAAAAACAGGTGGTAAGGAGCGAAATTTGATCATCTTAGAGGATAATCACACTGCGTTGTTTTATCATTATCATTTATTTATAATGATCTCACTATTGTTTTTTTTGGTTTTATTTTCACCTATATATCCATGTATGAATCATAGTGTCAGGAGTGGAGAACAGGTTTAACTGACAACTACGCAATGATCAGGTGAATGGTCAAACTCAGTCCTCCAACTGTGCTTACTTGGATCTACTCTGGGTGCCAAGGGGATCATCATCTAACTTACTCCTACCCACAGATGCCATTTTTGACCTCTACTAGGAGCTTTCAGTGTCTTCACTGAAAGAAGAGGCTAGTGGTGAAATATTTTCAGAAGCTTGACAGTCTATAACAGGGGAGAATTTTTCATCATTTGGTAGCTGAGCCTTTTCCCTTTTTTTCTAGTAATGGAACTGAATCTGATTTGACAGTCGTCTCCCTCTTCTCAAACAGAACAATTACTCCATCAAAAAGGAGGGAGTTACAACATTTAGGGGGTATCTGTTATGATGAAAAGTACTCTGAAGTAGGAGACAGAAGTTCTCTTTGTTTTTTACTTTGCTGGAACCAAGTGTTTGGGGAAACACATTAATCTTCTAAGTCTTAAGTTTCTCATCTTTAAAATGGTCACAGGGCTAGTTACTTCAAAGTAGATTGGTAGCGTCTCATGGGGCTGATGGTATGAGCTGTAGGAAAATGTTTGCACGAGCTGGTACATCTTAGGTCATATCCGATTGCCCTGCAGTCAATATATAAGAAAACACAGAAGAAAGACACATTATAAAAGGTGGAGAGGGCAACTTGCCCTTTGAAAATACATCATGCCTTATGCATAATAGAATTCAAAGCATTGATTCACATTTGGGAACCATACAGATAGAAAGCAATCATGTCAGGAATTCAAATGCTTCAACAAAATTGGATCTAAATGGGTCAAAAATGAATCTTTCATTTATGGGAAATGCTTCTAAACATGGCTCTAGAATGTCTCGTATTGAGTTTGAGCAAACATTTGGGAAACTGGCAAGAACAGAGAATCCGCAGATGTTTTCCATATACACAGTATATATTAAACAGACGAGTGAAACAGAGAATTCAGGAAATGCTCAGACAGAGAGGGAAATTGTTAAGTGGAGAAAAATCTGTTTGCTTTCCTGACACCCTCTCTCTTGTCTAAATCAATTATGAACATTCATCTAACCTACCCTTATAGGTCATAGAAACTTACATGATCAGAAGTCTGAGAAGGTCTGGAAACAGAACTATTAACTAAGCTTTTATCACTAATTGTTATGCTTCCTTTTTTTCCCTCCTAAGCTTTTATTGGGAAAATTCCCCCAAAGCTATCATTACACTGAATAATGACAGAACTTACTTACTGAGGCAGAGAGCAGAAACTTTTTGAGATAGCAAAATTTGCAACCAATTAAATATTAATGAAAAATTGTCTACCTCAGAATCCATTTCTTCACATTCATTTTATCTCATACTTGCATTTAATCTACAGAAAGTTGCCATCATGTATATTAGAATTCGAGAAATAAAAAATGTATGAATAATTTCATGATTTTCCCAAGAGCAAGTTTCTGTACCAGTTAAGAATACGGGGCTTCCCTGGTGGTGCAGTGGTTGAGAGTCCGCCTGCCAATGCAGGGGACACGGGTTCGTGCCCCGGTCCAGGAAGATCCCACATGCCGCGGAGCGGCTGGGCCCGTGAGCCATGGCCGCTGAGCCTGCGCATCCGGAGCCTGTGCTCCGCAGCGGGAGAGGCCACAATAGTGAGAGGCCCGCGTACTGCAAAAAAAAAAAAAAAAAAAAAAAGAATATGAGTGAAAAAGAGGTTAAAATCACCATAAAGAACCATACATTTCTAGATTATTAAAATCAATGCTGTCAAATGATCATCACTGTGAAGATATATATCAAAGTTTTTATCTGGTAGTTATAGAATAAAGTCTTGGTATTATATATGAGTAGCAACTCAATCCAAGTGATATTTAATGAATTGCCCAGATAGTTTATTTCATGAAATATGTTTGTTCTGAGATACAAATTCTTCTTTATTTTAGTTCTAGAAATACCATACATAAAATCCAGTCTTTGTTACCATCGAGGCATATGAAGATTTTTAAATAATAGAAAGAGCACTCTAAGCCCTGCTAAGTGGGTAGACTACACACAGTAACTGAAAATGGATGACAAAATGTATGTGGGACCTTCCGGTGTCCAGGTTTCCTAGGTTCCAGGGTGAATGCTGATAATTGTTTGGACTTAGGGAGTCCCCGACTGTCAGCTCTTGCTGTCTTAGGTACAAGACCCCCTCCTATTTATTTAGATAGAATTTTTGCACTTCTTGCCTTATCATGAACCACAGGACATGCAGTAGTTATCGCCTGCACAATACATTGCCCTTCTACATCTGGGGCACAACTATATTCTTCCATTATTCCCATGAAGCAAGGAAACTTACTACTATTTGTAGGTGGTGACCACATTGACTATTTTCTAATATGTTCTGTCATGGCCTATTTTGCTAGAATGTTAGTTCCTGGGAAGCAGTAATTCTATTTGTCTTATTTACAGTAGGTTCCATAATTCACAGAACAGTGCATAGTGTAAGACAAACAGAATAAATATTCTTAATAACTTACCCAGGGTTATTTCCTATAACTTTTGGGTTTTACAAGGGCCCTTCTGCCATCTCAGCCCTCCAACCTTGATCATTTCTATATTAAATCTCTGTGTATCATTTAATATAGAAATTTATGTAGCTATTTATTTATAAATAAATATTGTTATTTATGTTATACTTGGATTTGTCCAACTGGAAATATTAACCTTTAATTGTAAAGGATCATCAATGCCAAGCAATATTCTAATCTTACTACTGACAACACATTAGGAAAGTGCCTAGAACCACATAGAAAGTTACTGTTGACTTGAGCTAAATTTATAGAACAAAACAATGCCTGAATGACGAAAACAACTGGATTCATATTTTACCAACTTTGGGACTGAAGGATAGTGATCGACATAAGCTTTGAGAATTTTACACCCTGCAAAAGTATCACTCAGTATTGAGAACTAAACAATTATATTTTCATGTGTAAGAGGACCAGAGAATTTTATTACTGTTAGTTTTCATTAAACATATTTATAAAGGATCTACTGCAGGAGGATGACACTTAAACAAAGGCAGGGGTAAAAGAAATAATAATGAGGGGATATATAAATTAATAAAATATGTCAGAAACTATTGGTTATAAAAGTAACTGTTTTATATTAAAAAGTGCAAAATTAAGCCTCTAGATAACAATGATAGGTTAGTGGTGATCAGTGGCCATTAAAACATGATAATTTATATGTGTTCTGGAAAAAGACAAAAAAACCTCACATACTTTAGACTTTATACATATATAAAGTCTATATCTATCTATCTATCTATCTATATATCATGAGTGTACATTTAAAAATTAAGAACAGTAAGTGTGAAACTAGAATTATGATTATAGACTCCCAAACACTAGATGAGAAGAAAAATTTTAAGACCCCAAATAAATTAGGGAATATAGAAATTATTATCAATGCAAAATATGTTTGAAAAGAGGAAAATAAATAAATGTTGATTCGCTGAAAACACAGTGGCAGAAGACAGTGGAAAGCTTGGACACCAGGTCTCTAAAGATGCCAGGGTAAAGGCCAGAGATTTTCTAACTGCTGAATGAGACAGCAAAGCAGCGGTAGGGGCCAAAGTTCTGCCACATCATGTTGCCGTTGGGTGCCAGCCCCTGATAATGCCAGGGAAGGGGCTGTGCTTCCCCAATAATGCAGCTTATGGGCCCTACAGTTCAGGAGGTGGAGGGCCTCTCTTTTCAGACTGACGTAGAGTCATAATGGATCTCTGTGTGCTCTCCAGAGTGCAGTTGGAACTGGGCACTTGTGATGTTTAATTTTATGTGTCCATGTGACTGGACCACAGTGTCCAGACATATGGTCAGACACTATTCTGATTGTTTCTGTGAGCCTGTTTTGGATGAGATTAACATTTAACTTGGTGGACTTTGAGTAAAGCAGATTTCCCTCCATAATGTGGATAGACATCATCCAATCAGTGGATGGTCCGGACAGAACAAAACTGACTTCCCCTGAACAAGAGAAAGTTCTGCCAGCAGGTTGCCTTTGGGCTTGTACTGCGACACTGACTCTTCCCTGCTGGCCTGTCCTGCAAATTTTAGACTTGAAAACCTCCTTAGTCACATGAGCCAATTCCTTAAAATAAATCTCTCTCTATATATACACATATTATTGGTTCTATTTCTTTGGAGAACCTTGACTAATACAGCACCCAAACACCTGCCCCTGCTCCTGTTTCCATGAGTTTCCCTTAGTAAATGCTTTTTAATAAAGTATGATGTGCTTGTCTTTCCTTGCCTTTCCTTTAAAAATAGGGAAAGTATAGTTTTTCAACACACCTAGAGTGTTGTTCTTTGTACTAGCTAATAAAATGAGCATAACTTTAGCTGATACAATGTGCATAAGGTTATTAAAAAAGCAATGAGAAATGTCATTGATGAACAATGTTAAAAACAAAACAGAGGGCATAAAAATAGTAAAGATTTTAAATGCATAAGAATATATTCTAAACTATATTCAATGTCCTGTAATTAACCATAATGGAAAAGAATATGAAAAATTATATATATGTATAACTGAATCACTTTGTTGTACAGCATAAACTAACACAACATTGTATATCAACTATACTTCAGTAAAATAAATTTTTAAAAAAAGGAAAAAAGAACATGAATATATATATATATACATATATATATATTTCTTTCTTTCCTCTTTATTCTGAAAAAAAAAAAGAATATATTCTGAACAACTTTATGCCCATAAATTTCAAAAATTTAGATAGAGCTGATATTCTTCTAGAAAGAAATCATATATACATTGAAAAAAAGAGAAAACATCTGAGTAAGCTTATAACTATTACTAAGTTAAATAGGTAATCAAAGATTTCCTTACCAAAAGATGCAGGCTCACATGGTTTTCGGGTGACTTTTACTAAACTTTAGAGAACAGTGATTTAAACAAAATGATGCAGAAGCTATGAAAACAGTTATCTAACTTCTTTTATCAGCCAATATGATTTCAGCACCCAAACAAGAAAATTTTTATCACATAGAGATTAAAAATCTTCAGTTATATGTTAACAAAGCAAATCTGTTAGTGTATACAAAAGCATTAGTTTTATTATCTTAAATTTTTTGTTAATGTATTCATGTCTTAGTAAAATGTGATTATTTCTATGGTGGGAAAGACAGAAGTCCACATAATGAGGAAATAAGCACAGGAATTACTGTGATATATGGAAGAACAGTGGTCCAATGGGGAAGACTGAGGCAAAAGGGTTATTCTGGAAGATAAAGTATAAGAGCATTCTGGGCCAAGGGAGGAGAAAAACACTGTGTGTTGAGAGTGCGTGGCAAGCTTGAGTCACTGTTGGTATTTGGCTATGACAGAAGTAGGGAGATTATCATGGCAGCTAGACCAGGCCCATTCCATGGAGGTTCCCCTTCCTTGGGCTGGCTATCACCCAGAGTCCTGAACTGATTTCCTCATTAATGCTGCATTTGTTCCCATTTCCCTTGTTCCTCCAGCAACTCATAATCCCTTTAACAGGAGCAGAGGCCATGTTGTTTATTCTGTCTGTAAGTCAGGAGTGTTTCCCCATAAATGCAACACAATTGTTTTGAGTTCAGTCTTCTCTCTGCCTGCTCTGGGCCTTGCATCCAGTGTGCCCGCAGCACCTCTTCACTGACTGATGGATAGCACTTTGGCAAAGAGCATATGGTCAATTAATTAAGTCTCACACATGGCCCAACCGTCTAAGGGAGAAAACCAGAAACAGACTGAATGCAAAATGACGGAAGAATCGGAAACAAAGAACAGGGGATAGAAGCAAACTAACTCACATCTTTAAAGAAGCATTGGGTCAATAGGAGGGGATGCGGCGGGGGCAGCTCCCCTAATGAGCAGCATCACTGTACAGAGCCAAGCGTCTGGATTTGGCGTCAGAGGCCTGGGCTTGAGCATAACGTGTTGTCAAATAAACAAGTGCCCTTGAGCCAGTTGTTGAAACTTTCTGAATAACATCCTCATCTGAAGATGGAGAAAATACATACTTCACGCGGTTGTTATAAGGACCACACAAAATACGGTCTGTGAAAACGCTTTAAAATCTGCAAGTTGTTACTGTCATTTAATTACAAAGCTTGCCTGGTTGGGCAAGAAAGACAAAGCACACTGAAAAACAAAATCCAGATTGATTTAAAGCAACGCAAAACAAAAACTAGTAGAAAACAGGAAACGATGTCAGGCATAAAACCTTGGCATACTTTCCATGTTTAGAAGCATTTCCCATAAAGGATTATATATAACTGAGTGACTGGAAAACCTCAGGAAAGTTCCATTTCCTCTCCTTCCTTGCTTAGCTCCACTTGGAGCGCAGGAATGGTTGCTTGGAGGCCCTGCAAGCACTCATCAGCCCCCTGTAAGGAGAACTGGCTGTGCAGTTCATGGTTATTATCCTTGAAGCTAAAAATGTGATGGGAATGTTACTGCGTTTCCTTAGAGCAGGTTTCTGCATTCACAAGTCACCTCCACTCAACCCACAGGCCTCTCCGAGCTCACTTACAGCCTTGTCAGCAAGAATGCAGAGAGCAGCCTGCTGCAGCTGCAACTGAGCCCTTTGGGCTGTGCAGGGTTCCTGACACTGCCAGTGGGATAGTAATCACTTTTATGGTATCTAACTGACACCTGCCCTCCTCCCCAATAAATCATGAATATACTTAAAATTTTTTCTTTTTCAGCCAGCAGAGGGATTGTGAGGTTTTAACACAAACAGATTATTATCTTGACGGCCACAGTCTTTTAACTAACGCTAAACCCTCGCTTTAATCTCTCCTCCCAGATCTGGGACATCGCAGTTCAAATCTCAAAGGCAGGGACCTACTGTCCTGTATCTGAATGTAACTTTGGCTACACCACCTTGGACACTGTCCTCTCTGAGCTGCAGTTCCTTTACTGAGGAAAAGGTAGAGCAGATGGCTAGATGGTGGCTAGACGATCCTTATCATCTCTTCCCATAAAAATTTCCTCTTCAACCTCAACCTCATCTTACCCCACAAGATGCGAAGTCAGGCTGGAAGCATCGCCAGCAGCTGACAACTGTGTCACTAACTTGGCGGACTTGTGTGACCTTTTCTGCAGCAATAGATCTGCTTTCATGGTCACTCACTGCCTCACACTCTCCCTGTGTAAGATCAGAGCAACTCTTCTTCAGAACCTTTTCTGGTTCTGTTGGCTTTAATAAAAGGACCTTCCCATACGGAGCTGGAGCGAATCATTTGGTGGCCACACAGTTTCCATGTCATGGCACACACTCACCCTTATGACCTCCTCCACGATAAAATAAGAAGGCATCACTGTGCTTTTGCCCTCGAAAGTACTGAAAATCTGTGTTGCTCTCTGTCTCAGCGACTTCGATTGATCTGCCCCTCAGTAGTGTGTGTTACTCCTGGCAGCCACGGGACAGAAATTGTAGGGGTCATGAGATCTTGTGACCTCGGCCAGCCCATTCACTGAATTCTCCATCTGCTTACAAACTGCACCCTGTTGCTTTTATCAAATGACTCAGCGAGTTGGGGATGTACGTGCTTTTTTTGGTTTTTTAATACAAATTGAAAGTGGCAGGAGGGATTTTGTCAGACAAGAACTTGAGGGCAATTTTGAAGTGTTCTATGGAACCAGATGTTGTACAGTTTATTAAAATTAAGAGAACTATTTAATACAGATGTTTATAGATATTGAACATATTTATTACTGACTTTTATCTTTCAGAAGTTCAAATTGCTCTACATTTCTTAAAGAAGGGCAAAGAATAAGAAAAGGGGAGGAGGTGCTGTCACGATAGCATTGCCAAGATATGACCTTAGTCACTTTGTGTGTTATAAGAGGAGGTCTTCATCATAATTTCGGAGATGGTTATCACCTTCACCTGTGTGGTCCTGCGTATAAATCTAGAAAGAATTACCCAAAACAATTTTCACCATGATTCTGAAACATCTTGAAGTAAAAACAGACTTCAGTTTTGAAACTTTGTGCATAATGAAAAATAGGACACTGGTATCACAAGAAAGAGTAATGGAAACAATTCTGGGATTTACTGATGACGGAGTTGTTCAGGATTCAGTGCCTCTTTTCAGGGTCCAAATCACCTCTTCCAGCAGAGCAAAAGCTGAACGTTCAAAGCCAACTTGAAGGAGCTCTACCATTGACCAGCCGAAGTTCACAAACGTCCAAATAGCGTCCTCATCTGTAAAATGGGATTCTTACAGAACTCGTCCTGTAGGAGTCAAGAAGAACCAACTGCAGTATGGCATGCTAAACACACAGCACATGCATGGCACTTTCTGAGGCCCTTGACTATCAGCAACTATGGCGAACTTTATCACTCTCAGTCTGGGAAGTATAGTGGTGAAATTTTGATTCTAATTCTGTTCCCAAGTAGACATAATAAATATAACTAATAAAATTGTTGTGTTGAGTAAAATGAAAAAAGCAACAGTCTGGAAAATTTCACCCCATCTTGAATATCCAAAGCATAGGCATAAACTTTGTCTAGTGAGCGTGAAATGGTTTCTCACCCCAAGGAGAATGTTACCAGAAAAAGAGAACATTTGTCTCCAGCTCCTATAGCTCGAGGGATATCTGGAAGTGAGATAGAAGAGGAAAAAAAAAAGTGAGGCACTGTAAATAGGCACAGGAAAAAGGGCACGTAAGAAGTAGGGGGAAATCATTCAGACAGAACTCTGACCTTCTTCCCACCAAGCGTACAAGGAGGATGGGATTGTCCCTCCCACCACGGTAGTCAAGTAGAGGGCATTTGGAAGAGAATGGACAAGGAAGCCCAGGTCCCTTGGGCAATTATTGTAAAATGAAAATTGAGCAGCTAAAGGCACTGAAGCAGTTTGTGTGTAAGTCCTGAGACAGGAGCTGGGCAATCAGAGAGGCTAAGAACTTGCCAAAGCTAAAATGCTAAAATGCAGGCAAGCTGACACAGGTGCAGAGAGTACATATACCTTAACAGCTATATTCGTAGTCTGGGGAGGAGATGCTGGCACTTGTCACTAGTTCTAATTCAGGGGAAGACCAGTGGCTACAGTGCACAATTCATCATGTAATAAAGTTGAGTGTGTCTGTATCCCTTCCCCAAATACATGCATGCACGCACACGCACACAGACACACACTTCTAAAATTCTTCTAAAACTTAAAGATCTTTTATGGATATATTGAAAGGGAAGGATAATGAATAAATGATATCAATAACATTTTTCGCACTCACCATGCCAGTGCAGGGATAGGATAGTCCCGTGGTGTGGGAGCTAAAGATTGCGGAGAGACCACTGTATTATGGTTGACTCTGCAGAATAATATTACCACAAACGCAGAAGCTTAAAACCACACACATTTATTATCTCACAGCTTCTGTGGGTCAGGAGTCTGAGCATGCGTTCGGTGGGCTCTCTATAAAGCTGCTAACTAAGTGTCAGCCAGGGCTGAGTTCTTATCCGAGGGTCGATTGGAGAAGGATTGACTTCCATGTTCATATGGTTGTTGTCATCTTTAAAATCCTTGCGAGCTGCTGGACCGAGGGGCTTAGTTTCTTGCTGGCTGGCTGCCAGAGTTTTCCCTCAGTTCCTTGTCATGTGCCTTGTTCTTTAGGGCAGCTCCCAACGTGACAGCTTGTTGCTTCAAAGCCAAGAGGGAAGAGAGTCTTTCATCACGACAGTCCTTACAATTTTATGTAACATTATCAAGGAAGTGAAATCCTGTCACCTTTGTTGTATTCTGTTGGTTAGAAGCAAGTCACAGGTCTCACCTACAGTCACAAAGAGTGAGTTATACAAGGGCAAGAATAGGAGGAATAAGTCATGGGGGCCAACATAGAGTCTTTCCACCAAAGCTACTATGTGTCAGGAACTTTAACATATTGAATACTTGATCTTTTCAGCTTCACTCTGAGATCCATATTATTATTACTTTACAGATGAGGAAATTGAGCCTCCCAGAGATGAAGTAATTTGCCCAAATATCACAAGCTAGTAGAAATGCGTCTGGAATTCTAATACAGATCAAAACAGGTGTTATTTTTCCTACCCTTCTTTATTCGCCCTTTTAAGGCAAGTGTTATTTATCCTTCTTTCCTGGGAAGACCATGGAATGACCTCCAAGAATGCAACAGGAGTGAGCAGCTGAAATTACTTCCATCTTGGCCTCTGACAGTTGAGTGACACCTCTTCTTCCCCAATGCCATCACAGTCATCTCTTAACAGAGCTATTTTAGGCTCACTGGCCTCAAGGACCAGGCCGCTCAAATCATCTCAGTGAGGCTTATTCTTTCTTACTCTCACAAAAAACAATCTTTAGAATTCAGTTTACGAGGGTCCCTGTGACTATCATGTTCTTTCTAATCTAAGTATGGGAATCCTTTGATTTGGAGTGAGGAGACATTTTCCCACATTTTTGGGTGAACAAGGTCAGCTGATAGCTCGTTTATAGATACCATAGAAAAATGCACTTGAAAATTCTAGTCATTTCACCAAATCTTTATGTTTAAAGATGTAGTTTTGAGAATACTTTTGATTTTCAAATGTGTACATATAAAGACATTGGTATACATGAGACTTGTAAAATAACTCCATATTAATCTATTTGCTATGCCTGGAGCATTACTGTTATTTTTCATTCACTTAAAATTTTATTTAAACACAAAAATAATTTTGAACTTTATTTTGTAATGCATTGATTGAATTTATTGATTTAGTTTAGTTCTATTCAATAGCAGTATACTGTAATGTAATTAAAATTTTCTTCTAGTAGCCACATTAAAAATATAAAAGAGGGGCTTCCCTGGTGGCGCAGTGGTTGAGAGTCCGCCTGCCGATGCAGGGGACACGGGTTCGTGCCCCGGTCCGGGAAGATCCCACATGCCGCGGAGCGGCTGGGCCCGTGAGCCATGGCCTCTGAGCCTGCACGTCCAGAGCCTGTGCTCCACAACGGGAGAGGCCGCAACAGTGAGAGGCTTGCGTACCGCAAAAAAAAAAAAAAAAACAAACAAAAAAAACATATATATATATATATATATATATATATATATATAAAAGAAATAGATGATGTTAATTTTAATGATAATTTTTCTAAACTCTATATAGCCCAAATCTTATTTTAATATACCATCAAAATAAAAATTGTCAATAAGCTACTTTGCATTCTTTTTATCCTACTAAGTCTTCAAAATCCAGTGTGTACTTTATTTACAGAATATCTCAATTTGGAAGCTACATTTTCATTGTAAATATTTTATCTATACTTAGTTTTCGTAAACTATGCAACGATAAGTGTAGATTCACATACCCAAATTGTTCTAAATATAAAAGTTTTCGGCCCGCGCGTTGCCGCCCCGCCCCGCCCCGCCCCCCCCCCAAAACGTCACAGCCTTCATCTCGGGTTTCCCTCAGCCCGGTTCCCCGGAGGATGAAGTTCGTGTATAAAGAGGAGCATCCTTTCGAGAAGCGGCGCTCTGAGGGCGAGAAGATCCGAAAGAAATACCCGGACCGGTTCCCGGTGATCATTGAAAAGGCTCCCAGATCTCGGATAGGAGACCTGGACAAAAGGAAATGCCTGCTGCCTTCTGATCTTACAGTTGGTCAGTTCTACTTCTTGATCCAGAAGCGAATTCATCTCCGAGCTGAGGATGACTTGTTTTTCTTTGTCAACAATGTCATTCCACCCACGAGTGCCGGGATGGGTCAGCTATACCAGGAACACCATGAAGAAGACTTCTTTCTATATGTTGCCTCCAGTGATGAAAGTGTCTACGGTCTGTGCAGTTGCTGTCCCTAAGGTGTGTGGGGGGTCCCATTCTACAAAGAGAGAGGGGGCCCTCTTTCCTTGACCTACTCCTCCTTGAGGGTCATACACCACCTCCCGTCTTCAGGACCTGCACTTCCTAATGTTTGAGACTCTCCTCCAGCTCCTCGTAACACAAGGGTTAATGGGGGGGATGGCCTCTAGTACCTCTCCTTTCTCCATTCTTCCCCTTTCTTTACCACCTTTCCCATTCTGCTTTAAACTTCTTGATTGTCAATCTCTTTCACATCCAGTGATTGTTTTGGTTTCTCTTCCCTTTCTAACTGCCCAAGGGGCTCAGAACCCCAACAATCCCTTCTTTTCACTCCCTTCTCTTTTGGGGGTAGATGGAAGGGACTGAAATTGTGGGAGGAAGGTAGGAGGCACTTTAATAAAGAGGAAACCACCAAGCAAAAAATAAATAAATAAGTTTTCGAATAACCAAATCAGTATGCTTTTGAATTTAAATTAATTAAAATTAAGTAAGATTAAAAATCAAGTTCCTCAGTTACACGAGCCATATTTCAAGCGCTCAGTATCCACACGTGGTTAGCAGCTACCATACTGGAGAGCATAGGTCTAGAGCAAGCTCGTCACAGAAGAGATTTCCACTGGGCAGTGAAGATCCAGAAGCTCAATAAACTCTTTCTGAACATTGTTGAATTGGGAAGATTAATGTTATCAGCAACAAATTAGAGGAAAGACTAGGCAACGAGTATTTAAGCCTACATTTTGATTTGATCCCAGATGAAATGATGATGATGATAATGATGATGATAATGACATTTTATTCAATGCTAATTCTGTGCCCAGATCTCTACTAAGCACTTTGTACCCCTCTGGTGTAATTTCATCATCCCCATTCCACAGATGAGGTACAGATAGACGAAGTCACTTGTTTAAAGACATGTATCTAAGAAATGAACATTGTGAGCCTACACGACCAGACAGTCTGCCTGTAGAGCCTGCATCCTCACTTAATTTACTCTTCTGCCCCTCAGAGATTAATATCTTTTTAAGACTTATCCTAAATAAGATGGCAGAGTCCTTGAAGCAAAGACCATACTGCATGCTCCTCTTTCTTCAGTGACCTCCTCATTCCCCAGTTCAAGACCTTTGCTCCAGCTTTTCCTGTAGTGTCTTCTTTCTTCACCTTCACTTGTCAGAATCTGAACCATTGGTCCATAGTTGCTTCAGGAACAGCATCCTCCAGAGATGCTGTCTCAAACTTCCAGTGGAAACATTCTTGTCTTAAGGTACTTTATAGGTAACTACATTTCTTAGGGCATAAGAGTCCTTTTCTCTTTTGCATTCTGGCTACTCTGCATGCATATTTTGTCTCCACAAGTTGGCATTATGTTCCTTGAAGGCAGTTCCTGTTTTGTTGGGATTACTGTCCCCATTTTCCAAAATACCTTCTGCAGCCTTAGATGTCTGTAGCGTTAATAATTCCATATTGTTCATACAGTTCCCATCCCACGTGCCTGCTTTTTTTTTCCTTATATGTGGAATCTTTTTTTTTTTTAACATCTTTATTGGAGTGTAATTGCTTTACAATGGTGTGTTAGTTTCTGCTTTATAACAAAGTGAATCAGCTATACATATACATACATCCCCATATCCCCTCCCTCTGCGTCTCCCTCCCACCCTCCCTATCCCATCCCTCTAGGTGGTCACAAAGCACCGAGCTGATCTCCCTGTGCTATGCAGCTGCTTCCCACTAGCTATCTATTTTACATTTGGTAGTGTACATATGTCCATGCCACTCTCTCACTCTGTCCCAGCTTAGCCTTCCTCCTCCCCGTGTCCTCAAGTCAATTCTGTATGTCTGTGTCTTATTCCTGTCCTGCCCCTAGGTTCTTCAGAACCTTTTTTTTTTTTTTTAGATTCTATATATATGTGTTAGCAAATGGTGTTTGTTTTTCTCTTCCTGACTTGCTTCATTCACTCTGTATGACAGACTCTAGGTCCATCCACCTCACTACATATAACTCAATTCCATTTCTTTTTATGGCTGAGTAATATTCCATTGTGTATATGTGTGCCACATCTTCTTTATCCATTCATCTGCCGATGGACATTTAGGTTGCTTCCATGTCCTGGCCATTGTAAATGGAGCTGCAATGAACATTGTGATACATGACTCGTTTTGAATTATGGTTTTCTCAGGGTATATTCCCAGGAGTGAGATTGCTGGGTCATATGGTAGTTGTATTTGTAGTTTTTTAAGGAACCTCCATACTGTTCTCCATAGTGGCTGTATCAATTTACATTCCCACCAACAGTGCAAGAGGGTTCCCTTTTCTCCACACCCTCTCCAGCATTTACTGTTTGTAGATTTCTTGATGGTGACCATTCTGACTGGTGTGAGGTGATACCTCATTGTAGTTTTGATTTGCATTTCTCTAATGATTAGTGATGTTGAGCATCCTTTCATGTGCTTGTTGGCAATCTGTATATCTTCTTTGGAGAAATGTTTGTTTAGGTCTTCTGCCCGTTTTTGTATTGGGTTGTTTGTTTTTTTGATATTGAGCTGAATGAGCTGCTTGTAAATTTTGGAGATTAATCCTTTGTCAGTTGCTTCAGTTACAAATATTTTCTCCCATTCTGAGGGTTGTCTTTTCATCTTGTTTATGGTTTCCCTTGCTGTGCAAAAGCTTTGAAGTTTCATTAGGTCCCATTTTTTTGTTTTTGTTTTAATTTCCATTTCTCTAGGAGGTGGGTCAAAAAGGATTTTGCTGTGATTTATGTCATAGAGTGTTCTGCCTATGTTTTCCTCTAAGAGTTTGATAGTGTCTGGCTTACATTTAGGTCTTTAATCCATTTTGAGTTTATTTTTGTGTATGGTGTTAGGTAGTGTTCTAATTTCATTCTTTTACATGTAGCTGTCCAGTTTTCCCAGCACCACTTATTGAAAAGGCTGTCTTTGCTCCATTGTATATTCTTGCCTCCTTTATCAAAAATAAGGTGACCATATGTGCGTGGGTTTACCTCTGGGCTTTCTATCCTGTTCCATTGATTTATATTTCTCTTTTTGTGCCAGTACCATAATGTCTTGATTACTGTAGCTTTGTAGTATAGTCTGAAGTCCAGGAGCCTGATTCTTCCAGCTCCATTTTTCTTTCTCAAGATTGCTTTGGCCATTTGGGGTCTTTTGTGTTTCCATACAAATTGTGAAATTTTTTGTTCTAGTTCTGTGAAAATTGCCGTTGGTAGTTTGATAGGGATTGCATTGAATCTGTAGATTGCTTTGGGTAGTATAGTCATTTTCACAATGTTGATTCTTCCAATCCAAGAATATGGTATATCTCCCCATCTGTTTGTATCATCTTTAATTTCTTTCATCAGTGTCTTATAGTTTTCTGCATACAGGTCTTTTGTCTCCTTAGGTAGATTTATTCCTAGGTATTTTATTCTTTTTGTTGCAGTGGTAAATGGGAGTGTTACCTTAATTTCCCTTTCAGATTTTTCATCATTAGTGTATAGGAATGCAAGAGATTTCTGTGCATTAATTTTGTATCCTGCTACTTTACCAAATTCATTGATTAGCTCTAGTGTTTTCTGTTAGCATCTTTAGGATTCTCTATGTATAGTATGTCATCTGCAAAGAGTGACAGCTTTACTTTTTCTTTTCTGATTTGAATTCCTTTTCTTTCTTTTTCTTCTCTGATTGCTGTGGCTAAAACTTCCAAAACTATGTTGAATAATAGTGGTGAGAGTGGACAACTTTGTCTTGTTCCTGATCTTAGTGGAAATGGTTTCTGTTTTCCACCATTGAGAATGATCTTGGCTGTGTGTTTGTCATATGTGACCTTTATTATGTTGAGGTACATTCCCTCTATGCCTACGTTCTGGAGGGTTTTTATCATAAATGGGTGTTGAATTTTGTCAAAAGCTTTGTCTGCATCTATTGAGATGATCATATGGTTTTTCTCCTTCAATTTGTTAATATGGTTTATCACATTGATAGATTTGTGTATACTGAAGAATCCTTGCATTCCTGGGATAAACCCCACTTGATCATGTTGTATGATCCTTTTAATGTGCTGTTGGAGTCTGTTTGCTTGTATTTTGTTGAGGATTTTTGCATCTATGTTCATCAGTGATATTGGCCTGTAGTTTTCTTTCTTTGTGACATCTTTGTCTGGTTTTGGTATCAGGGTGATTGTGGCCTCATAGGATGAGTTTGAGAGTGTTTCTCCATCTGCTATATTTTGGTAGAGTTTGAGAAGGATAGGTGTTAGCTCTTCTCTAAATGTTTGATAGAATTTGCCTGTGAAGCCATCTGGTCCTGGGCTTTTGTTTGTTGGAAGATTTTTAATCACAGTCTCAGTTTCAGTGCTTGTGTTTGGTCTGTTTATATTTTCTATTTCTTTGTGGTTCAGTCTCAGAAGGTTGTGCTTTTCTAAGAATTTGTCCATTTCTTCTGGGTTGTCCATTTTATTGGCATATAATTGTTTGTAGTAATCTCTCATGATCCTTTGTATTTCTGCAGTGTCAGTTGTTACTTCTTTTTCATTTCTAATTCTATTGATTTGAGTCTTCTCCCTTTTTTTCTTGATGAGTCTGGCTAATGGTCTATCAATTTAGTTTTTCTTCTCAAAAAACCAGCTTTTAGCTTTATTGATTTTTGCTATTGTTTCCTTCATTTCTTTTTCATTTATTTCTGATCTGATCTTTATGATTTCTTTCCTTCTCCTAACTTTGGGCGTTTTTTGTTCTTCTTTCTCTAATTGCTTTACGTGAAAGGTTAGGTTGTTTATTTGAGATGTTTCTTGTTTCTTGAGGTAGGATTGTATCGCTATAAACTTCCCTCTTAGAACTGCTTTTGCTGCATCCCACTGGTTTTGGGTCATCGTGTTTTCATTGTCATTTGTTTCTAGGTATTTTTTTATTTCTTCAGTGATCTCTTGGTTATTAAGCAGTGTATTGTTTAGCCTCCATGTGTTTGTATTTTTTACAGATTTTTTCCTGTAATCGATATCTAGTCTCATATTGTTGTGATTGGAAAAGATACTTGATACGATTTTAATTTTCTTAAGTTTACCAAGGCTTGATTTGTGACCCAAGATATGATCTACCCTGGAGAATGTTCCATGAGCACTTTAGAAGAAAGTGTATTCTATTGCTTTTGGATGGAATGTCCTATAAATATCGATTAAGTCCATCTTGTTTAATGTAACATTTAATGCTTATGTTTCCTTATGTATTTTCATTTTGGATGATCTTTCCATTGGTGAAAGTGGGATGTTAAAGTCCCCTACTATGATTGTGTTACTGTTGATTTCCCTTTTTATGGCTGTTAGCATTTGCCTTATGTATTGAGGTGCTCCTATGTTGGGTGCATAAATATTTATAATTGTTATATCTTCTTCTTGGATTGATCACTTGATCATTATGTAGTGTCCTTCTTTGTTTCTTGTAATAGTCTTTATTTTAAAGTCTATTTTGTCTGATATGAGAATTGCTACTCCAGCTTTCTTTCGATTCGATTTGCATGGAATATGTTTTTGCATCCCCTCACTTTCAATCTGTATGTGTCCCTAGGTCTGAAATGGGTCTCTTGTAGACAGCATATATACAGGTCTTGTTTTTGTATCCATTTAGCCACTCTATGTCTTTTGCTTATAGCATTTAATCCATTTACATCTAAGGTAATAATTGATATGTATGTTCGTATTACCATTTTCTTAATTGTTTTGGGTTTCTTATTGTAGGTCTTTTCCTTCTTTTGTGTTTTCTGCCTAGAGAAGTTCCTTTAGCATTTGTTGTAAAGCTGGTTTGGTGGTGCTGAATTCTCTTAGCTTTTGGTTGACTGTAAAGGTTTTAATTTCTCCATCAAATCTGAATAAGATCCTTACTGGGTAGAGTAATCTTTGTTGTAGGTTTTTCCCTTTCATCACTTTAAATATATCCTGCCACTCCCTTCTGGCTTGCACAGTTCCTGCTGAAAGAGTAGCTGTTAACCTTATGGGGATTCCCTTGTATGTTATTTGTTGTTTTTCCCTTGTTACTTTTAATATTTTTTCTTTGTATTTAATTTTTGATAGTTTGATTAATATGTGTCTTGTCATGTTTCTCCTTGGATTTATCCTGTATGGGACTCTCTGTGCTTCCTGGACTTGACTATTTCCTTTCCCATATTAGGGAAGTTTTTGACTATAATCTTTTCAAATATTTTCTCAATCCCTTTCTTTTTCTCTTCTTCTTCTGGGACCCCTCTAATTCAAAGGTTGGTGTGTTTAATGTTGTCCCAGTGGTCTCTGAGACTGTCCTCAATTCTTTTCTTTATTCTGCTCTGCAGTAGTTATTTCCACTATTTTATCTTCCAGGTCACTTATCCGTTCTTCTGCCTCAGTTATTCTGCTATTGATTCCTTCTAGAGAATTTTTAATTTCATTTATTATGTTGTTCATCATGGTTTGTTTGCTGTTTAGTTCTTCTGAGTCCTTGTTAAATATTTCTTGTATTTTCTCCATTCCATTTCCAAGATTTTGGATCATCTTTACTACCATTACTCTGAATTATTTTTCAGGTAGACTGCCTATTTCCTCTTCATTTGTTTGGTCTAGTGGGTTTTCACCTTGCTCCTTCATCTGCTGTGTGTTTCTCTGTCTTCTCATTTTGCTTAACTTACTGTGTTTGGGGTCTCCTTTTTGCAGCCTGCAGTTTTGTAGTTCCTGTTGTTTTTGGTGTCTGACTCTGGTGGCTAAGGTTGATTCAGTGGTTTGTGTAGGCTTCCTGATGGAAGGGACTAGTGCCTGTGTTCTGGTGGATGAGGCTGGATCTTGTCTTTCTGGTGGGCAGGACTGCGTCCGGTGGTGTGTTTTGGGGAGTCTGTGACCTTATTATGATTTTAGGCAGCCTCTCTGCTAATGGGTGGGGTTGTGTTCCTGTCTTGCTAGTTGTTTGGCATAAGGTGTCCAGCACTGTAGCTTGCTGGTCATTGAGTGGAGCTGTGTCTTAGCGTTGAGATGGAGATCTCTGGGAGAGCTTTTGCCATTTGATATTATGTGGAGCAGGGAGGTCTCTGGTGGACCAATGTCCTGAACTCAGCTTTCCCACCTCAGGGGTACAAGCCTGACACCCAGCCAGAGCACCAAGACCCTGTCAGCCACACAGCTCAGAAGAAAAGGGGGGAAAAAAAGAAAGGAAGAAAAAAATAAAATAATTAAAATAAAAAATTATTTAGGGGCTTCCCTGGTGGCGCAGCAGTTGAGAGTTTGCCTGCCGATGCAGGGGATGCGGGTTCGTGCCCCAGTCTGGGAAGATCCCACATGCCACGGAGCGGCTGGGCCCATGAGCCATGGCTGCTGAGCCTGTGCGTCCGGAGCCTGTGCTCCGCAACGGGAGAGGCCACAACAGTGAGAGGCCCGCATACTGCAAAAAAAAAAAAAAAAAAAAATTATTTAAAAAGTATTTTAAAAAAAGGAAAAAAAAGAAAGAGCAACCAAAGCAAGAAACAAATCCACCAATGATAACAAGCGCTAAAAACTACTTAAAAAGCAAACAAACAAGAAAAAACACGGACAGACGGAACCCTAGGACAAATGGTAAAAGCAAAGCTATACAGACAAAATCACACAGAGAAGCATACACATACACACTCACAAAAAGAGAAAAAGGAAAAAAAAATATATCTTTTGGGAAGTCTGAGGTCTTCTGTCAGAATTCAGTAGGGGTTCTGTAGGAGTTGTTGTACATGTAGATGTATTTCTGATGTACGTGTGGGGAGGAAGGTGATCTCCACGTCTTACTCCTCTGCCATCTTGAAGGTCTCCTCCATGTGCCTGCTTTTGAAGAAAGTTTATTTATTTTGTCTGTGATGTCTTAGAAAACTCTTACTTATGGTAGCCTAAAAATTGGGAGATTCTGTCATTGAGTCTGTGTGTCAGTCTCTTGACATCATTCTTAGAGGGTAACGTATACACTGCTGAAGTCAAAAAGGTGTATCTCAAATGAGTCCATGGACCACATCTCCAAACAAACCCTAGTGAAATATTCTAATTGTTGATGATCTCATAAGCCTTCTTATGTCCACTTGCCTGGACAATGATGCTTCTTTTAGGTTATTTCCATGGCACAATCTGGGATTCTGAGAGAAGAGATGGGGAATGGTTAATTTGACTTAACTGTAGCCATAGTGATCACAACTGAGGGCAGGAGACAGTGAAGAGAGCATGGAGATAAAAATGGGGAGACTCGACTGTTGGTTTCCAGTTTTCCTGCTATTCTTCCTCTCCAGGGCCCAGGTTTCCCACCTATAAAGTTAAGGGTTTAAATTGAGATTTCTTGGTCCTACTGCTCTAAGATGACACAGCATCTTCCATTCACTATTTTAGGGACTTTGGGTGACCTCAGGTGTGCTCATCTGTCACATATCTGAAAATAAAGTCATTCCCTTGTGAGGCCAGTGTACCATACCTGGGCCATTCTCAGACCCTCATCACCTCTCACTGGGTCTGGGACAACTGTCTCCACACTGGTCTTTCTGCCCAGAAAATTCACTCCAACTCCATTCTCTACGCAGCAGCCAGAGTGACTTAAACCAGCGGTCCCCAACATTTTTGGCACAAGGGACCCATTTCATAGAAGACAATTTTTCCATGGAAGGCAGGGTGGGGGAGGGCAGGGAAGATGGTTCAGGCAGTAATGCGAGCGATGGGAGGTGATGGGGAGCAGCAGATGAAGCTTTGCTCACTCGCCTGCCACTCCCCTCTTGCTGTGCGGCCAGTTTCCTAACTGGCTGCAGGCTGGTACCAGTCCATGGCCTGGGGGATGGGGATCCCTGACTTAAAGCACAAAAATGATCACATCACTTTTCTGTGTAAACAGCTTCAGTGCTCCTCTCACTGCTCCAAGCTGGGGGCACTTTCGGCCCCTCCTTCAGTTGTCCCCTGAGTGCTGAATCCCACAGTCTTTGGGGACCCCTGGGACCTTCCTCACCATGCACAATGCTCTTACCTCCCCTCTGTGAACTCAGGCCTCCTTTCCTGTCACTGAAATTCCTTTTCCTCACACTCAGAGTTATCTGAAGCACAGACCTTAGTTTCTAGGAAGTGCCATTCCTCATGTTTCATCTCCCTGCAGCCCCAGGACTCGCCTACCTGAAGGTCATCTAGACCCATCTAGACTCTGCTCTTCATGCTTTCAGGTTTTAATGGCCCCAGCTGCCCAGGAGGCTCTCAGACTCATTAGGATCAAATCCAGTGAAGCCTTCCAGGTTTAGGCTGATTTTCTTCACCAATGGATGTGTAGATATTATTTTCCTGTTGTTCAGAGAAGAGACAGAAGCATTTAACTCACTCTTCCAGGTTACGGGGACTTAAGTCTGTCAAACACCAAATTATTCAACAACAATTTCTGTATATGTGACATATGAAGAGAAGGATTTGATCACCTCTGAGGCTTTTCCCCTCAAAATGGCATCCCTTTGAAGAGTCTGGAGAAGAATATATTTTCCTTTAAAAAGTAATACTTCCTACACCTGAAGGTGAATCCTGTAAGCATATGAGAGAAGCTGTACTGGACCAAGAAATCATGTGCCCCTTTGGGTTCCCTTGACTGTCCTTCCTTCTAAAGCACCACCCACCTCCCAGACTTCACTTATGGGCACAGCCCTAGGCAGTGGAACCCCTGAGCCTGCCTGGCCCATATGGCCACACACTTAGCCCATCTGCAGTGAGATGCCTGTCTACTTCCAGACATGGATGAAGTACCCCACACAGGGCTGAGATCTGATACCTGAGTTGCTGCTGAAGGGCCCAATGCAACCTGGAATACTGGAGGTGTTAACTCTTCATGGAATGGACAGATCAACGGAAAGAGGAGATGGGAAGGTCCTAGGTTGATACATCCCCTTCTTTCCTTTCCCCCCTGTTCTACTCCAAAATGCAGATTTGTGTTACAATCCTCCTGACAAGCCCTGTGTGCCTGGGGAACACAAGTTTGGAGCTGCCTGCTGTATCTTCAGGGTTCATGGTGAAGCAGAATCATGGTAACTTCAACCTGGCTTCCCATGTTTCTTTACCCTGCCTTTCCTTCATTCTCTCTACCCTGGGTTTGCACCTCCCAAATAAAGTCTTAGGTTTGTTTTCTAGATGACTTAGGCTAAGACAGAAGCCCAATATGAAAGGGACTTATTATTATTATATTTTGTTTTTATACAATTTTTAAAGGTTACTTGTCATTTACAGTCATTACAAAATATTGGTTATATTTCCCCGTGCTGTATAATACATACCTATAGCCTATCTTATACCCAAGAGCTTATACCTCCTACTCTCTTGCTCCTATGGTGCCCCTCCTGTCATGACTCTCCCCTGGTAACTGGTAACTGGTAACCACTAATTTGTTCTCTATATTTGTGAGTCTGCTTCTTTTTTATTATTATATTCACCAGTTTGTTGTATATTTTAGATTCCACATATAAGTGATATCATACAGTATTTGTCTTCCTCTGACTCATTTCTCTTAGCATAATGCCCTGCAAGTCCATCCATGTTGCTGCAAATGGCAAAATTTCATTCTTTTTTAAAAGAAAGGTGCTTATTATGTTTATACCTTGCTGCATCATTGCATTATGAAATTGAGATTCAACACAATAGACATTCCAAGGAGTGCCACGCTCACGGCAAGACCGAACGAGGAACACGGCACTCGAGATTTCAAGGCAAATACTTTTTGTGTCATAATAAAAATGATTAGCTTCAGACATTACAAAAAAAAGTGACTCATAAAACATGTATTGATGTTGCATTTGAGAACAGCTGCAGTCTGTGTGCAGGAATACACAAAAAAGATTATCTGCCGAAAATCAATCTTTGCAGTTTTGGAAAAAGAGAGAAGACGGAAATAACTCTTTGTGGAGATGACTGACATGTTCTGGCCAGGCATTCTTTGTTAACAGAACAGCTGAGAATTAGACAAATTGGAGCTGGAAAGCACTCCTGTCATAATGTGGTTGATGGGTCTGTGGAAAGGAAGTAACCACACCTGCAGGATGTGTTCACTGCTTTCCTGAGCTCTTTTTAAATAATCCAAGCTGTGAAGCTTGCCCTGGGAAGCTCATCTCCAAAGTGGGCAAAATGTTCCATGTGAGAAATCAGGCAGAGTGGTGGAGAGGGGCTTCATTGAAAGCCTCATGGTGGATTGTTCATTCATTCATTCATTCATTCATTGAATCCAGGACTGTCCAAGAGAACTTTCTGTTATGATGGATGTATCCCAGAAATACACTTACTGATACTGCCATCACTAGACACTAGTGAGCACTTGAAATAAGGCTAGTGTGGCTAGGAGCTGAATTTTTAATTTCATCTAATTTAAATTAATTTAAATTTAAACCACATGTGGCTAGTGACTACCCTATCAGGTAGCTCAGCTATGCATTCATCCAATTAAAAATATTTCCTGAATATCTATTAAGGGTCTTAGAAGTTGCTTGATCTGTTTCTTTGGAGGATAGCAGATACTATATAGTTTTTTTAAAAATGATAAAAAAATGTGCTCACCTACTACCTCATAGTAGCTGAGCTGGGTTCACAAGTATTCAGAATAAAATGAGAATTAAATTTAGTAATACACACACACAATTTAACGAGAATAGATATACATGTACCTGATGATGGAATAGTTTTATAATAAGGAAGACCAAATCTGACTCCACATCAGATCTATTTCTTTTACTTTAACCTTTGTATTCTATTGCTTTTGCTACAAGTTAAGAACGTTGCCTATAGCCTGAAATATACAGGAGAGCCCATTGTTAAGGGTATAACACTTTTCTATTCATATAGAGATAAAAAGTTGCAGAACAGAGAATAGCATTTGTCTTGTTGGAGGTTTACAGGAACATCATGACCTGAGCTAAGTGGAGAGCTGCAAGAGCAAAGGATTCCGCCACCAAGAAGTGTGCAACAACCAGCCACATCCCCTTCCCCTTTTAGTATAAAAGAAACCTGAATTCTAACTCAGGGAAGGTGGTTCTTTGGGACACTAATCCACCATCTTCTCCGCCTGCTGGCCTCCTGAATGAAATCGCTATTCATTTCCCCAACAAATCTTCTCTGGATTTATTGGCCTGTCATGTGGTGAGTGGTACAAGCTTGGACTATGTAATAGTTTATTTTACTCATTTATTTATAATTATATTGATTCAAAAATAATTTTAAAAGGCCAGGGCAAAAGTCAGGTATTTCTTCATGGCAAAGATGAATTTGTGTTGATTCTGGAATGGAATTCCAGGTAGAGAGAACAGAAATGGCCAGGTAAAGAGTCCCAGAAATGGCTTTTTTGTGTGTGATGGATTAGACAAGAAGGGTCTGGAGACTGCACAAAGAGACATAAGGAATTATATATTATCTGTAGCCAGGAAATAAATTAAAAGTCACTGTTTCTGCATATTTGGATTAGCAAAAAATATCAGAAGGAAAAAAAAAGACGATAGGCAGTTTCTGAGATCAGAATATATGTCATAATCACAAATGGTTACTTAATCATTTGTCACCTGCCCAACAAAAACTAGTAGCTTTTCCAATAGACTAGATCTATCTGTCAAATTATGGCAAGAACGTCCCCAGAGAAATCAAAGGAAGCCCTATCCCACGGAGCCTGTTTCAACGAAAGTGTTCTCATATGGCCTGGGTGTTCAATTCAAGGAGTTACTATTTTATACTAGTAGAAGTGACATGCTTTTAACTACAGGTACTGATGAAAACCTTTTAACTGAGCAAGAATTTCAGTTTTTGGAAATAGAAATTGCAATATGGGGCCAGAATGTCTTTATCTTCCAACTAGAGAAAGCCTCAGCAAAAGTCAAGTCATATAATTATCATCCAGTAACAGGAAAGTGGAAGTGATTCTCCTGAGCTCTTTATTTAAAAAAATAAATTTATTTATTTTATTTATTTTTGGCTGCGTTGAGTCTTCGTTGCCGTGCGCGGGCTTTCTCTAGTCGCTGAGAGCGGGGGCTACTCTTCCTTGCGGTACGTGGGCTTCTCATTGCAGTGGCTTCTTTTGTTGTGGAGCACGGGCTCTAGGCACGCAGGCTTCAGTAGTTGTGGCTCATGGGCTCTAGATCACAGGCTCAGTAGTTGTGGCACACGGGCTTAGTTGCTCCGCAGCATGTGGGATCTTCCTGTACCAGGGCTCGAGCCCATGTCCCCTGCACTGGCAGGTGGATTCTTAACAACTGCACCACCAGGGAAGCCCTCTCCTGAGCTCTTTATGCCTACCAATGCCAACAAGAGTAGGAAGGGACACAAGCCTGTGCCCAGGGGCCCCTGGCATGTTACAACCATGGTTGCACTTAACATTTACAGCTCCATGAGGTAGGTAATAATAGTCAGAATTTATGGTTAAGGAAGTCTAGCTCTGTGTAGGCTCATAACGTTTTTAAGGTCATAAGGCGAGTTGGTTTCAGACACAGTTAAGTTACTCTTACTGCAGAGCTGTTGTCTTTTTCATTACATCATGCTTCTTTTTTTTTCTTTTTATTATTGAAGTATAGTTGACTTACAATATTGTATTAGTTTCATTTGTACAACATAGAAATTTGATATTTTTAGAGATCATACTCCATACACAGTTATCATAAATATTGACTATATTCCCTGTGCATCCCTAATTCCCATTACATCCTTGTAACTTCTTTATTTTATACCAAGCAGTTTGTACCTCATAATCCCCTTCACCTATTTTGCCCTTCCCCCTTTGCAAAAACATGAACAGATCTGGAGGGTATTATGCTTAGTGAAATAAGTCAGAAAAGGAAAGACAAATAATGTATGTTCTCATTTATATGTAGAATCTAAAAAATAAAACAAATAAATATAACAAACATAATTGAACTCATAGAAAACATCATATCTCTTTCAAGCTCTCCATTGCCTTCAGTCTCAAGTGTCACAGTGCAACTTTACAAGCTAATGGAGTGAGGAAGAAAAAGTCAAACCATTCCCCAGCTGATGATTACATGTGGTAGAGTGTGATGGCATCCTTAAAGAAAATGCCATGGGATTCCAGTCCAAAGCAGGGGCGGGGAACTTGTGGTTGAATAGAACCAGGGGTACTTTATGGAGGAGGTGACACTGAAGATGGATTTGAAATGCAGGTAAGATTTGGCAGTGGAGCAGAAGGAGTACTGCAGGCAAGGAGGAGGCCGCCTAAACGACAGAAAAGCTTACTGAAGATCTGTGTCACGTCTAGCTGGAGATTTTGTGGGAGAATAAATCTCTGAATTAAGTGTAACGGAATGTTCCGTGGCTGAAAAGAAGCCCCAAATGTATGTCAAATAGGTACAGTTAGAGGAAAAGAAAACCTGACATTTCAAAGCTTCAAACTAATATTTGTTATCCACCAAGGAAAACAGAATTTACCTTTGGACCAGGATAACCCATTGGTTGGTGAAAATCATTTTATTCAGAATTGCTAATTATGTACACTTGTTATGGCCAGGTGCAGGGGAGAGGCAAACAGAAACGATGTGGTTCCTCCCCCGCTGGAGGTCAGGAGCCTGTTTGGAAAGACAAGCATTATGTGCGTCATGAAGGATAAGCACAGACTTATGAGAGAGACAGTCCTGACTTTGTCTGAGGATGCTGGAGGAGAGGTCTCAGAAGGTCATCTGGAATTTGCAAGATTCAGGGATGAGTAGCAGGGTGGGGAGGAATGGTGTCCCAGGCAGTGGGAACAGCATGTGCAAAGGCCCTAGTGTAAGGAATCATTTAGCTGCTTACCTTTTTCAAGGACTGAAGGGGGACCCGTGAAGCTGAAGATCCAGACGGCAAAGCAGAGAGCAGCAAAAGGGGGTACTGGAGAATAGTCAAAGTCCGGGTGCTCACAGCTTTCTGGGGCAAGGGGATTTTATTCTGAGCACCATGAATCTGTCTCTTCTGCAAATGAAGGAGTGTCACAATGACCCCCGGAACACATGAAAAGAAAGTATTACTCCTGAAGTTGCAACAAAGTTTGCAGAGATATGGTTCTCCCTAAAAACAGGAAGAATTTGCAAACTGGCAGCCTACCTCTTCCATGTATTCATTGGAATTCAGGTCAGTTGAGGTTCATTGTTGGCGAGCCCCCCAGGGCACAGGGAACTGCATGCACGTTTGCTCTCTGTTTACCTCTAGCTGGAGACCGTGAAACAGGAGACTCACGGTCCCACTCTTAACATCCTACGCACAGAATTTAAGACTGAATAACCCAACATGTACTGGACTTCAGCCATTATGTGCTGATGGAATTTTGTTCTCCTTTTGGGGCTGCAATTTAGAACCACACCCCTGTGGATAAGAATAGGGTTCCCCAACGGGGGAAGTGATATTCCCACTATCATTCATCCTAGGATGAGACAAATTTGGGAATAAGAAAGTAGGGTGGGAAGGCTGGCTTCAGACCAGAGAAAGGTGACCCTCTTTTCTCTCTGAGACCATAATGAGGGTCAGGCCCTAGGAACTTTTATGGTGGGCAGAGCAGCTTGCAGACTGGCCAGCATCACAGAGGGAGCCCTATATAGAACAGACAGATGGTAGATTTGAGTCTGTAGACATTGAAAGTTGTCAGATCTTTGAATGGTTGCAACTTACTCTCTGTGTTGTTCTGTTATCCTCAGGGTATTGCTGTGGTTAGGGGAAAGCATGGGGTCTGGAAATGCAGTCAAGTGGGAAAACATGAGATACTTATTCCAGAGCACACCTGAAATAGGAAAGGAACTGGGAGCCCAGAGGTAGGTTGGAGTCCGAAGGAGGAGCTCTTCCTTTGTAGTGTGAGAATTTAATGGGAATGTGACCTTATACATCGTCCCAGGTTGGAGAAGTCTGGCCAAACCAGTAGAAGGGTGGAGAGACGAGAACGTGGCTGGAGGTCTGGAGAGGACTTTGAAAGGAATGGATGCGTAGAACCCCAGAGTGGGTTTGGAGCACATATGTAGGTTGGTGCTGCTGGGGCTTAAATCACAGTGGGTGTTGGGAAATGAGGATGAAATCTAAATAAACAGGATTCCTTGAGGAATCTCATATGTCATGCCAAGAAGTTTGGATATGGAAAATTGTTGTCTTTACACAGGGGAATGGCATAGTCAGATTTGGATTTGAGAAAGGTTCCTCTAGTTTCAGTGGAAGGAATGAAGCAAAGGAGGTACGTTTGGTGCCAGCTCTCCAGGTGAAAGGCAAGAAAAGTATATCTTAAGCCAGTGATGATAAAGCTAGAGAGAAGGAGATATCTGATATGGTAGGAAGTGGAATCATAGAAACTGGGGATTGATTGAGTGTTGGTGGATGAAGAGGTGAGATTCCCAGTTTATGTACTTGTCTGCAGGTATTTCAAATAACTAGCATCATCTATTTAAAAGGGATGAACAAATAATTGTCTTGGTCAAACTGTCTCATTTCCTGATTAGTATGAGTTTATACCTGGATGGGTCAAATACTCATCAAGCCATTATTAGAATAAAGAGACAAATGTCATTTCCTGTTTCAAAACAGAATGCTTAGGAATTGCAACAGGTCTGTAGACGAGCAACATGAGAGCTACATTAGATAGAGACTTTCCAGTAAGCTCTAGGGAGTTGGGGTCATATGAAGGCAAAAAGTAGAATATTTAAATGGAATAAGTGGAATATTTAAATGGAATGTTTAAGACTCAAGCACAATCATTTACATTCAGATGTTTGTTATCATGGAGCTACCAAAACAACTGACTTCCAATACGTAAGTTGTTCCTGGGAGAGGATACTGTCTGATACTTTTTCTCCAGGAAGGGTGGAGGAGAAATGAATGGTCTTACTTCCTAGCTAGCATGTTTGATCAGTGAGCAGGAGGAAGGATGCCTTCAGGCTTGGTTGAACACTGCCAGCAAAGGATGGCGTTGAGGCTGAAACTCTGGAATCTCCTCAGATACCTCCGGCTCTCCTGGATGCTCTAAGAACTTTCTCATCTGGAAGCTGGAGATGGGAACTTATGACTTCAGGTATCCATTCAGCTCTGAAATTTTATATTCGTTCCACGGTGAGGCTCCTTTTATGTTTGCTGAAGGGTAAAGCCAAAGCAGACATTTCATCTTCAGGAGGAGAAATTGTATCTTTGCCTCTAATTAAAATTATGACCATACAAATGTTCCTACAGTATTTGTGATGGTTCTCATCCTTCTGAAGAAATAATCACTTGATATGAGTGAGCATTAACAGCCTGAAGAAAAATATACATTAAATGTAGGTCCCGTTCATTTATAATTTGTGATTATCTGAATTAAAGTAGACCTAGAAATTACATTTGCAGAAGTTTATGGAAAAATAGAAGAATGATGTAGGTAAGGAAACATGTTTATGGACAGGTAGCCCTTTCTGAAGCAAACTTTTAAATTATTAATAAGATATCTATAAATGTGATACCAGTACATTTAATATCTATCTCTTCTGTTGCCCTGGAAGATGAGTGAAATTTTTGTAAGTTTCTTTTTCCTTCCCTCCCTGTGCCAGAAAGAATGGACTCCCTACCTACCCCATCACTCTGCATGGCTATGCAGTAGTTGTCAGATGACAGCAGGATGAGGTTTGTGGGTTGTTTTCCCCACTAGACCTGGAGCTCCAGGGCATCACCGGCCAGGACTTACTGCTCTCTGTATTTCTGGCTTCTGGCCCAGAGCTCTGCACACATTAGAGGCTCAGTCATTACATGTTGGATAGAAAAGTTCTTCCCCCAAATGATAAAGGACCACTAGTGAATAGCAGTATTAATTAAACCTATTTGAAGGCAAAAGAGCTTTGCTGTAGAACAGGGTGTCACAAAGTCAAATGCTTAAAAAATTCATATATCCATGAATCTGATATGCTGGTGGCCAGGGTCAAAAACAAGAAGAGAGTGTGTGGCCTGTGACCCAGTTGAGGAGGGCATGCCTTCCCTAAAATCCTTCTTAATCAATTTAGAAAAAGAGAGAAAGCATAAAAGAAAATCCCTAAGAGGTACATGGCTCACCTCATGCATTCAAATTATAGACAAGAATGTGAGCTCCATGAGGACAGACATTTTTGGTTGATTTTCTTCACTGCTGTATCTCTAGCACTTAGAACTATAGCTGGCACAGTGAACAAATAATAAGTATTTTTATATGAATTATTGAGTCAAATAAAACACTTCTATAGGTTTGATTCAGCCCTTGGGAGAGCCAATTTGTAACCTCATTTTATAAAGCATTCTTTAATTCGTTCTTTTCCCTAATTTGGACTGGCTTCTTTTCTCTACGAACCCCATACCTATTAAAATCACAGAATTTTAGCATGAAATGTTCTCCTTCCAATTTAGATCATTTGTTTTTATTGGTCTTGACTCTATAATTTCTGATACTATTTTGTTTCTTAAAAAGGAAGCAACAAACCAAATCTCCCCCCTCTCCCACCCCCCAAAACCCCACCAAAACCAAAAACACAACCATGGACACCTTTTAATGGGTTAACCCTGGACCCATACTGCTTTTTCTGTAAGTCTGGGTCATTTGTTTATAAGTCGATGAATTAACTGAGTTTTCTGGTGTGGTGTAGAGCAAGGTTCAGTGGGGCTTGTGTATTATTGGGAAGCAGATTTCCACTCAATGTGTCATTAAAAATACCCCAAGAGGAGGGTTGGGCAAGACTGGGTAATTAATAACATTAAGAAATTATGTTTTAAGTATGAGGATAGTATTTTGCTTATGTTTCTGAAAAACTTTATCTCAGATATACATTTATATATTGAATTTTATATAGTGACAGGACATTATGCTTGGGATTTGCTTTCGAATAATCAAAGAAGAATGCGAGTGGTGGAGTTAGATGAAATAAGATTGGCCATGGGCTGATAATTGTGGAAACTAGGTGACAGACACATGGAGTTTACCACACTATTCTCTCTACTTGTGTATGTATTTAAAATTTTCCATTTTCAAAAAAGATGGTAAAAACCTCCAAAGTAATCTTTTCAGATTTACCGTTGGTGATCAACGGTACTTATATTTTGTTGAACCTATATTTTAATATACCTTACATTGCTAAATATAGTAAATAAATTACTTATATTGCAAAATATAGCTTTATTTTGTGAATTGTACCTTTAATTTATCAGTTGGACCTACATTTAGCTCAGCTCAGCTGTGGAACTAACCTAACAGGGATCACAATGATTCGCCAAGAATGTCAGATCACCGTATTTAGTCTCTTCACTTTATAGGATAAGGAATTGAGCTTGGCAGTGTTAGTATTTGTTCAAGGTCAAGTTTTTTGTTTCTAGGGGTTTCTGGCTATCAGTTGAGATCAGGGAAAGTGGGAAAAAGTGGAGGATTCAGGGAACTTAGCCTGGAATACCAAACTGAGGAACTTGGCTTTGGTGTGAGAGGCAAAGTAGAGAGAATGTTTCTAGGGTGGGAAGGAGATGTCGAAGCAGGTGCCGGGGATGGGGGCTTGGGGAGAACATTGTCTAATATGCAGACTAGACATCAGCTGGGAAACTCTGCCTCAGGTTTTTCGTAACTCCAGATTCAAACCCCACTGACATCTGGATTCCAGAAGTGGGTGTGGAAGAAGCCAGAAGACCATGCTGAGGCAGGATCAGCAGGTGTTGTGGTCCATTAGTTTTCCAGGGCAGGAAGAGGAGAAAAGCATGGGGAAGGGTCCTTGTTCTGTGTGGTCTTCAGATACATTTTGCCTCCTTTAGATAAGGACTAATGACTATATGTCAAAGGCTGGGCAGGCAGTATAAGAGACCAAGGCAAAGACAAAAGCAAATTTATTCTCATATAGACGAATTTAATAACTCAGTTCAACATCACACACGTCAGGTAAGCACTGCTGAACTTGGACTTGTTTAAAAACAAATAGATGCTACTTATCAAGACCACAAAATTAAATATTATATGTACATATGCAAGCTGAAAAACAGCTGTGTTTTTCTGCTTTAGACTAGAACACAGCAGGCATCTTTCCACACTATTTCAGTTCTAAGGAGCAAAAAAACATAGACAAAGCAGGAAAAATGGACAATAAGCTACATGCTGGCATTTAGTTCGAAAAAGCCTAATTTTTAAAGAACCAGAGAAATGTAGATGGAGGATCGACCGTGTCTTTCCACTCTCATTGCTCCTGACTTCTTCCAAGGCTTAGAAATAAACATGCCCAGGATTATAGTCCAAAAGATTTCCCTAACATTTTATCATGCCTTCAAAATGAGCCAGTCTCTATTTTTAAATACGATTTAGTAAAAGGAACATTGCTTTTGGAATCAGTGATACTGGCAATTAAATTCCAGGCTAGATGACCAGAGGTAAGTTACCTGGAGGCTTGGCTTCCTGATTGTATAATGGAAAGATTTTACTACTCACACTACAGTACTGCAAACACTGAAGATGTTCATGCTTTCCTGTGCCCAACCATTGACAATAATTAAAACTCCAGAGGGTCAAAATATTTTACTTTTAAAACATGAGGAATATAGACATGTAGCTTCCACACAAGATTATACATCCTTGAACCCTGTGCCAAGGTCATTGCCTACAACAGGATGGTTGCTCAGTAAATGTCTAAGTGAAATCCCTTGGTTAAAAAAATTATTTGTGCACTTATTTGTATCAGCAATTGGTGAACTTCATTCCTCTTCCATTAGATTCCAATGATCCAGAACAACTGCTAAAAATAAATCCAGGCACCAGGCTAAGAGTATTTGCCATCCCAAATTAAGATGTGATTGGCAGTAGGGCAATAACTCACAAATATTTATTGAAACCCCAGTTTCCTTTCAAATAAAAATGGAAGGTAGATTTTTTTCCCCATGCTTTCCTCAAACAGAAGCACCCTTTCCCCTTGCTTATGTTCCAAAGTGCAAGCAAAATGTACGGTTGTAAACCACCAGTACCAGCAAAGCCAGCCTGTCATGGCTATTTTGCAGAGGGACACAACAGCTGGAAGCTTTTTCAACAACATGATAAAGGGTTCATGTTGTGAATATTGTGTGTGGTAGGCAGAATGACTCTCCAAAGATGCCCATGTGCTAATCCCTGGAATTGGGAATATGTTACTTTGCAAAGAAAAAGGAAATTGACAAAGGAGCTGAGAGAGACTCCTAGCTGACAGCCAGTAGGAAATGTGCACCTCAGTCCTACAACCACAGGAATTGAATTCTGCTAACAATTTGAATGAGCCTACAAGTGAATTTCCCCCAGAGCCTCCAGATAAACACCCAGCTATCTGACACCTTAATTATAGCCTTGTGAAATATGGAACAGAGCAACAGCTAAGCCCACCTGGACTTCTGACCTATAGGGCTGGGAGATAATAGATTTGTGTGATTTTAAGCCTCTTAGTATGTGTTAATTTGTTATAGCAAGGAAAGAAAACTAACATAAAATGAAATCCTAAAAACATAGGCTTGAAGAGTGGGTTCCCTTTAGCAATAGACATGGATACCCCTTAAAGAGATGAAACTTGTGAGGAAGATATAAGAGACCCCAAATCAAAGAGGTCCAAAAGTTTCAAAAATATTTCTAGAAAATGTGAAGCCTGTTGTTGCCTTCAAAACTGGGATTAAAAAGTAGAATATTTGAAATCAGCATCTCTTGTTTTGAGTACCATTTATAAATTTAAAGTCAGATTTCATTTTTAAGTTTTCATAGTAGGCATATATTTCGTAGCTAAAGCAAACTGTTATTACACATGTACACATTTACAAGTTGAATTCATTTTAAAAAATGTTTAATTTTTGTAACAATTAAAGTGACAATATTCTGAACTGTTAGGAATCAAGCATTTCAAGATTTAGCAAAAATTTCTCGTGTGTGCGTGTGTGTGTGTGTGTGTGTGTGTGTGTGTGTGTGTGTGCGTGTAGGGAAAACAGGAGTATATCTAAATGATATGAGTACATGGCGATACAGTAAGGCTGTTTAGAGCAGCCAAATAAAAAATATTCCCCAATGAAATGCTACTTAATCTGTGCTTTGAATATGATATAGTGTTGAAGGTGGAGGGTGGGGAGTAGACTTTAGAGAGGCTAGAGATAGAGAATTCTAGGGAACAGTATCTGCAAAATCCCAGAGGCACACATGAGGCTGGTTTGTTGGGGGCCAGGTGCAAAGGGCTGCCTCCTCCATGCTGCCAATTTTAGATTCGGAAAAAAAGTCACTCTTTTCCTATACTTCACTACTCAGAATAGGTCTATTAAAGACAGCCAGTTAATACAAACATCTCCTCTGGCTGCGTGAATTGGTACATACTTGTCCAAGTGTGTTGGATTTGATTTGTTGTACTCTTTCTCTAAAATAAAGCCATCTGGGAGATGGGAGAACTTTTTTTTTTTTTAATTGAGTGATACCTTCAAGTCATACTCTGGATTTGTACTTCTACTCAGACTACTGAAATACACAAAGAATATCCTGCAAGAAAAAAGAGAGTTCACCAAAACCTCAGTATAGTCTGGCTTCATAAAAAACCATTTGGCTGTGTTATGGCTGCTTTTGATTGTAATGGGATTTTCCATAGTCTGGCACTAAATCCAGGATCATCAGGCAAAAAAAAAAAATCTTCAAGAATGTAGGAATATCTGTTCAGAAACAGAACATCCACTCTTAACTGATGTGGAAAAAGGATATTTCTTTGAGTATGGCTCCTGAACAATCCTACATTCAAGTAATTTCCTTGAGCCTTTGAAAAATGTTCTCCATTTGGCAGAACAGAGATAATAAATGATGTGCTTTTTAGCAATTCACCTATAGGAGAAATAAGAGAATGACGAGCTTGCAACTCGTTTTCCCCCCACTTGGTAGACTAGCTATAAGTTCCAAAATACAAAGGGATATTTTTAGAAGCAGATCTGTAAGCACATTGTACCCAAGATGGGATTTGAGTGAACTCAATAAAGAAAAGTCATTTTACAATCTGGAGCCATATCACATGGAGAATGTGTTAAATAATACTATTCTTTCCAGAATGATTGTATCCTGTATAATGCATTTCTTACTGTAACTTCATTAAAAAAATTATCTTCAGCTACAACTAACGAGTTTTAACTAGGGTTAGGTAAAGATCTCATTTCCATGGTAGATTCCAATTTCCTATGACTTTTGTTCTAATAACCTAGCACTAAATTAACACATCTCCCATTCTGCCCTATTGTCTGCACCACTGCAACGTTTAATGTTTAGTTCAATTATGTGCAGAGACCCAATATCCTGCAGATGCCCCCTGACAGTCACTTTGAGTTTTGCTACTCTTAATCCTCACAAGGGCTCTGTGAATGGGCTTATGGAGCCTTTTAAGGTTGTGTGAATATTCAGTGAGATAATCCACATAAAGCATAGAGCCTGGAACGTAGTAACAAGCCATTAAAGTGTAGCAATTCTATCCTAATTTCTGCCATATCAGTCAGAGTTCAATGGCATGTGCAGTTGAACAATGGCAGACCCAGGGCTCTGTATGCCCCACGTCTGCACGTACCTGAAGCTTGTACTTTCCTTGACTTCATGCTTAATGCTTTTGTGGACTCTGCTGAAACAAACTTCAACCAATTTTAAAAAGAAATAAAAATTTGTAAGAATTTTATGACAAATTGTAAAAAAGTCAAAAGAGGAGAGATAGGGAAATATTTGCAACACAGATGATAGAAAAATATTTTAATACATGCAGAACTTCTACAAGCTCATAAAAGAGACAAACAAACAAATAGAAATTTGGGCAAACTATTTAAACTAATAATTTATAGAAGAGAAAATAAAATGGCCAATAAACATATAATATGATATTCATACTCTCTAGTAGTCAAATAAACACAAATTAAAGAAACAATATGATATTCAATTCTCAAACTGACAAAAATATAAAAAGGATGTAAAGGCCTGGACACTCTTGGGCTGGTGAGGGTGTGAATTGCTATACTGCCTCTAAAATTAATCTAGAACTATCTAGTAAAAGTAAAAATTCAAAAACACTTTTCCCTAGTAACCCCAGTTTGGGAGTTTAATAGCAGCTAAACGGAAGAGTGAAATTAAAGTGAATGGGAAGTTGATTTTTAACTTTGTATATTTTTGCATTCTGTTGCTTGATTGCTTAATAAAATAAGCATGTAATGCTCATGTGATTTATATATATTATCTAACACACATATATATATCACATGAGCATTACATGATATATTATATCATGTAATATATATATATTACATGATATTATATATATAATATCATTCTGTTTAGCTGCTATTGCTCATGTGATATATATATATAATATATATAATGAGGTGATATAATATATGATATATATATATAATGAGATGTCCACAAAACTTTAGGACAAACTTAAGTGGCTTAGGTGGCTTCAGTGGCAGTTCAGAAAGTTCAGAATAAGGTAAGTTACAGTCTTTTCCATTCTCTGGTGGACATACCACATATGGTATCATCTGCCCAGTCTAAATGTTGGAGGATGACATGGTTATTCACAAATTGAAGAAACTCCAGAAAAGGGAAAACAGAATAATGAAAGACTGGAAGTCACATCTCATATGCAAAGATTTAATGACCTGAGTGATGTAAATTAACAGCTTCCTGTCCTTCACTCTTCAACCCTCTGCAAATAGACCTTGCTAGTCCATGACCTATTTATCAAATCCAAAGGCTGTGTTTTTTTTTTTATTTGAGCTGTGATGGAGATTACATGAAATATACAAAAACTTTAAAAAGGTTTCTGGCATGCAGAAATTCTTAATAAATATCATTGTTATTGTTGGTGTCTTTGAATGGCCCGATAAAAACATTCCTCTTTCCCCACTTTAGTTCTAAATCAAACGACAAATAAGACAAAGAATTGTCAGGTGGAGACCAAATTACTACCATTATCACTGGGATGGAAAGCATGCTTCCTGATTTTAATGCCAAAATTAGTGAGACTCATCTTCCTTTAGAACAGGCAGCAAGAAAAACAGTGAGTGTGTCTGGAGCTGGATTCTAGCAACAAAGATACATTTGTATCTCTGGATCTTCTTGTTCCCAAGAGAAAGAGGAAAGGAAAGGATATGAATATTTTGTTTCATTTTTCAGGCACCTCAGTCTGATATCTCACTACCTTCTCCTGGGCAGAGTTAAGTGGGAGAATGGAGAGAGATCAGGAGTGATAAGGTAATAAACTCTCTCCATGTGGAAGGAAATATCTAGAATGGGGAAGAACTACCTCTGCAAACATCATATGATTATTATAGTGACTGCATTCTCTGGTCTCAGCTCACATTTAGACTAGATCTATAATGTTCCATTTATGCTTAACAATGTGGATCTGTGATCTGTTTGAAGACAAAAAGATGATTTTCAACAGGAAATCTGAAAAAGAAAACCACCGTGGTTTTCTATGCACACATGTGCAATACAATAAACACCAGAGACTTGATTGCAAGGAAATAACAAAGGAGCTCAAAAGCATCTTATAATTCCTCCATATGACTAAACAACTACAGAATCAGAAAAAAAGAAAGAAATACCTTAATCAATAAAAAGTTAACCAAGATATTTTAAATTATATTAAAATAAATTGAATAGCAATGGTTCTCACTCAGTATGGCCAAACAGGAAAACAAGTTAATTAATTGTTTCAAGTGCAATAGACAATAATTATTGTTTTGAATAGGTTTTAAAACACTTTCTATTCATTTTCAAAAGTGATAGTGCACAGATTTGCTTTCCTAAACCAAAGTAATTTCCAAGTCAAATTTTAGAGTGTCTCCATTATTTTTCTTCATTAATTTCAGGCAATTACAGAAATTAATTCAAAACTCTTCACCTGTGGTTCAAGATTACAAACTAAAAAAGTAAAATTAATATTGCTTTCGTGCTCAGAAAGTTTTAAGAAAATAAAGTTCACTTCATGTTTTAAAATAGATACAAATCATTTCATATTTTAACGTAGGTGCAACTTAGCCCAAATTACACTGTAAAATTAGCATTTCTCTATACATGGATGATTAAAGGAAAACACTTAAAAGAAGTATATTTAGGAAAAATGTTTTAAGTACTGCTACTCCCAAAGGGGTTGAGTGGCAAGAATGGAAGGTAGACGAAAGAGTAAAGGCTCTTGTCAGAGACTCTTGCAGCTTTTGGTGATGCAAGAAATACTTTACTGCAGACGTTTATGCAGCTTCTGATACCCATCCTGTTTTCCTGACCTTGGCTAACTGGCCTAGAAGTTAGTGAGAAGCTACCAGTATGAGCATGAGGTGGTCAAATCCTCAAAAATGGTGTGGCACTGACTACCATTAACCATCCATCCACATTGGATACTGCAAACCACCCCACATCAACCATATATCCTCTTGAAGGACTACACGTGGGACCAGAGAGAAAGTGGTCTCTTGAGTCAATTCATTTTCTGAGTAAAGCCTCCTCTATAAGGCCTCTTGGTTTTGGGGTGACCATTTCATTGTTCAGGTGACTATTTCTTTCTTTTTTTCTTTTTTTTCAGGTGACTATTTCTAACATAGCTCCTTATTTTCCTTTATTCTAGCAATTAAGTCATAACGAAGCTAACCTAGGGTTCTTGTGGCTTTATATATATACTGAAAGAATCTGACATACTCATGTTGCTAAATCTAATAGACAATTTCAATACCCTTCTTATGTGATCTTTCAACAGCATTTGGTAAAGTTGGCGATCCTCTCCTTGAAAATCTTTATTTTCTTGGCAAGTGACCCACCAGACCATAGTACTTTCCCCCCATACGTGTTTTCTTCTTAAAGAAATCCATCTCTGCCCAGGGCTGAAACTACCATATTTGCATGGGTAACATCCAAATAAACATTTCCAGTTTCTTAGCTCTAGACCACACCACCGCTTCTAAAAGCCCATTAGGAGGTTCCACAGACTCCACTAGTTTAATACAGGTTGATCTGAACTCATCACTTTCTCCCCAAATCTACCTTTCCTCCTCTGTTCCAGACGGTGACCCTGGAATTCCTTCTCCACATTCCTTCCCCTTCCTCCATGTTTTATGAGAAAATTGTGGCCAGTATCTTCCCAAATTTCTCCAGGCTCGAAATATAATTATCTGCAATTCTGAGTGACTCATTTGCAGGAAAGGCCTGCGTAGTTCAAGTATTAAAGCATTTATATTTTTAATTAAAAGTTAAAAAGATTAATTATTTCTGTTATATAAAAATACATAAGGAATGTGCTCATGTACCAGCTTATGAGATAGTTTAACTGATGTCCTCTGTGAGTCCTGCCTTTGTGACATTCCCTTCTCTCCCAATCTCACACCAAATGCAATCACTAACATGGATTAAGTGTTTATATTCACAAGAATTTCCATTAACTTTTACAAATATGTATATGTATCTCTAAAACAATGTGGTATTATTTTGCACATTTAAAAATTTTATATGAATTATGTCATACTAATGTATTTTTTGCAACTTGACTTTTTAATGTTCAATATTTTCTTTGTGAAATATATGTATGGATATACAGTAGTCCCCCCTATTCATGAGGAATACATTTCCCCAGTGGATTCCTGAAACCAGGGATAGTACCAAACCCTAAATACACTATGCTCTTCCCATACTAATGGGTGAATGGCGTATACAGCATGGACATGCTGAATAAAGCGATGATTAATATCCTGGGCAAGAGGGAGCTGGATGGCGTAAGATTTCATCATGTTACTCAGAATGGCACACAATTTTAAATTTATGAATTTTTTATTTCTGGAATTTTCCATTTAATATTTTCAGACCATGGTTGACCGTGGGTACCTGAAACTGTAGAAAACAAAACTGTGGATGAGGGGGGACTACTGTATACATATTTTTTTGTGATATATATATGGATATTTATATAGATAAATGTAGATAATATTAGCTTTTCTTTTCCTTTCACTACTTGATAGTATCCCATTAAATAAAAATTCTTCAGTTTATCTAACTGTTTGTCTTTGGATGCAATATAAGTAATTTCTAACTTTTTGCTATTAAAATCAGTGCTGATCTGAACAGTGATGTACAATATTTTTGTGCATATGTGTAATACGTGCCTGGAAGGGGAGTTCTGGATCTTAAGATAGCAGATTTTCAAATGCATTAGTTATTGCAGTTTTCTCCTTAATTTGTACTTTCACCAGCAGAGTTTAACAGCTCCCTTACTGTATATCATGGCCAAACATAGCATTTATAACTATAATGCATTATAACTAAATTTCCCTCTAAACACTATTTTCTCTGTGTAAATCTCGCTATGTTGTGTTTTGTTTTTTGTTCATCTCAAAGTATTTTCTAATTTCCCTTGCGATTTCTTCCTTGATCCATTGGTTATTTAGAAGTGTGTTATTCATTTTCACATATTTGTGAAATTCCCAGATTTCCTTCTGTTATTGATTTCTAGTTTCATTCCATTGTGGTCAGAGAACATAATTTGTATGATTTCAATCCTTTTGAATTTACTGAGAAAGGTTTTGTGGCCTAATACATGGTCTATCACAAGAAATATTCCACTTTTACGTGAGAAGAATGTGTATTATGCCGTTATTGGGTAGACAGTTCTATAGATGTCTCCTGGGTGTGCTTGGTTTATGATGCTGTTCAGGTCTTCTATTTCCTTGTTGATCTTCAGCCTAGTTTTTCTATCAATTATTGAAAGTGTGGTGGTATTGAAATCTCCAAGTATTTTTGTTGACTTGTTGACTTGTGTATTTCTCCCTTCAATTCTACCCCTTTTGTGTCATGTGTTTAGAGGTTCTGTCGCTAGGTGCATATATAATTGTTATGGCTTCCTGATGGATTGATCCTTTTATTATAAAATATCCTGCTTTATCTCTAGTAACAATTTTAAGTTAAAGTCTATTTTTGATAATGAAAGTATAGCTATTCACCTATATTTTAGTTACTGTTTGGTTACCTTTTTTTATCCTTTTAATTTCAAACTGTTTCCGTCTATAAATCTAAAGTTGTCTCTTGTAGCTAGAAGATAGTTTGTTTTAAAAAAAATTATTCTGCCTTTCTCTGCCTTCTTCTTTCCTTCCTTCTTTCCTTTCATTTTTCTTTTCTTTCATCCCTTCTTTAGTTAGTAACAATCTTGGTTGCCCACTCCAAAGACTGTAAGAAAATGATTGAAGAACAAGTAGCTTATTTAAGAAATAAATCTGGAGTGGAATTCGGGAAGAAACCAGGAGGGCAAGGCAGCCGATAGCAAATATGTGATCAAAATAGATCCCATTGTGAGAAATCAGAGATTTATCCTACTGGGGAACTGTGGGAGTGAGTGTAGACATGGAATCTCAGATTTATCCACTTATTCACTTGAGTGGTGAGGGAACTGGAACAATTATATACCAACTCATATTAGTAACTAGTTGAGGGAGTATTATTTCTGCTCTTCTCTGGATTTCCACTGGCAAGGGTAAAGTAAGCTTCCACTGCTTGAAAAAGTCCTTAGGCAGTTGGGGGGCAGAGTGCTTGTACCATAAGGTTATGCCTGAGGGCATGTGGGTAGTAGTCTCACCCTGTCTATTCCATTGTCGCAATATCATCAAGGGACAATTTCAACTTTTTCTCACTGATTTTCTACTCCAATTCTGTTGTATATGAAACATCCATTACATATGTGGGTGTTCTTCTGAGCTTCTTATTCTGTTCCATTGATCTATTTGCTATCTCAGATCAGAGCCTACGCTGTGCCCTTTCTCATTCTTGTTATTGGTAACGTGGGTTTTCTCTGTTTTGTCTCACCGGCCGACAAGCACTGCATCAACTTTATTGGTTTCTTCAGACAATTGGCTTTGTTACATTGATTTTCTCCAGTGATGTTTTCTATTTCATTTATTTCTGCTCTTGAATTTATTTTTTTTACATTCTTCTGTTTTCTTTGGACTTAATTTTCTCCTTTTTTTTCTTTTTTCTTTTTTTTTGGGGGGGGTGGAAACTTCATTAACTTGTTACTTCTTTCCTGATACAAGCATATAATATTGCACATTTCCCTTTAGGCACCATTTTAACAGCATCCCACAGTTTTTGATATGTTGTATTTTCATCATTCAGTTTAAATTATTTTAAAATTTTACTTGAGATTTCTTCTTTGAGCTATGGATTATGCTGAAGTTTTATTTCTGAATATTTGGGAAGTTTTAGATACCTTTTCAGTATTGATTTGTAACTTAATGATGTTGCGGTTAGAGACCATACTTTAACATTTTCATCTCCTCTGTTTTCTTTATTCTCTGTGTGGATTTCTTGAATTTGGATGTTTGATTTTCTAAACTGATCCTCTAATTGTCTCATTCAACTTCTATTATTTTCTTGATCTTTATCTTTCTGTTTTATTTTCTGAGAGACTTCTTTTATTTCATTTTCCACATGGCACTGAAGTTTTTATTACCATCATATCAATTATTTGATACCATCTGACTTGATATTTTTTAACCATCTAGTTTTGCAACCTCTGTTCTGCAAGTGCAAATTCAGTTAATTTATATCTTGTGATTACTTACATAATTGAATTTATATCTGCTATCTTATATTTTATTTTCTATTTTTTTCTGCTCCTTTTATGATTTTTTCTTAATGAAGAATTTTTAAAGATGCCTTTTTTACTTCTCTACTAGTTTTGAAGTTATAACCACTGTTTATATTCCAGTGGTTATATTAAAGTAGTAATGTGTATATTGTAATACTTATCTTACAAAATATATAGTTAAGCACTCCCTCTGCTACCCTCCCCAATAGACTTTAAAATATTTCACCTCTGGTCACTATCCCTCCTCCACACACCATACCATTTTCTATGTTTATGAATTCTTAGAAGAGACTTTATCTTTTTTTAATACAACAAAGATAGAAAAGTCCCTCATTGTCTGTCTTTACCTCTGGGTGGATATTATCAAGTTCATCATTTCTGTCAAGTACAAGAATACTGACTTGTGATAGCAGGTCTCAGCTCATGTTCCCCATCTTAGCAATCCAATGAATTTCCCTTGGAGTTGTTGCATCTCCTGTGTCTAGTTTAATTAGGTCAGCAGATGCTACTTCAGTAGCCTTGAATTCAGCAAAAAACTTAACACTCTAACTTCTATCTCTCTTTTAATTTTGGTCTTTTGTAATTTCCTTCTTTTTTTCACAAACTCTACTAAAAAGATGCTTTAAAACTTTTATCCTTTACTCTTAGTATTTGAATTGAGAAGTTTTTTTTTTTACAGTGAATCTTTTTTTTTTGTGCTTGTGACATACTGCCAAAAATAAAAAGCTTGTATTAGTATTTGACTATTTAAGTTATATTTTGATTTCTTTTATCTTTATTATTTCATTCTGATATATTAACTGTAGTTTTCTGATGCTAACTGCCTTGATAATACTCCAATGGCTATGCAAACCAGTGTTGAGTAGGAGAAATAATGCATGAATTGCTGTATAAACTCTGAAGTATCATATAAAATTTTTGTCACAAACATTTACCAAGAGTTTCTTACATGTTAAACACTTTGCTGGGTTCTTTGCAAGTGCTGAATTACTCTTCACAACGGCATTCACTCATCAAGAGTTGTAACACAGGAAGAAAGGGATCAGGTTTCTCAAAACCATCTAGTCGTTGGAGGTCAAGCTGGGATTTGAACTCATGTCCACCTGATTCCAAAATATGTTATTTTTAAAGTCTCCAAAAAAGACTGCAAAGTGCTTTGGAACATTTCAAAAGGGCTACTCTACTAATCCAAAAGCAGGTTGCTAACAATTGAAACCATTAAAGAGCATTCTTGTCTGAGTGCTTGGCAAAAGAATTAATCCAAGTGGCCACAGTTTCCTAGATAGCTGGATAATTATTTCCTACTTTTGCCCAGAATTCTTTCATTTAACACACAAATTTAGCTACCTGCTGATAATATGTGGGAGGCATTGGGAATAATTCAGAGTCATGTACTTTAATTTTGATAAGGTAGATATCCAGCCCACACATGAGTAAATAATCAAAAATAGGAGACAAAATTTAAAATATAGGTGCTAAGGGTTAAGAGTGGTATTTATTTTAAGCAACATTCCCAATGAGAGATAGGTTATCTGGTCATGCCTAAGAAGTGTGACGGACTTCTTAAAATGTTTCTAAAATAACAATTCTCCATCTGTCAAAAATAAATGAGCATGCACTCACTTGATAAAGCAATGTAGATCCGAACAGGTGAAGTAGGTAGAGGTGAACATTGTAGTTTTTGTTAATAATTTTTCTTAAGAATAGTTAAGGAGTCCAGGTTCTGTAACCTCTTAACTGAACTCTTCTGATTAGACTGATGAAGCTCACTCAAACTTTGTTGAAACAACTTTTCTATTAATAGACCTCTTTCAAACCAACAGTGCAGCTTCCTCTTTTTCCAAGATTAACATTTAGGTTTTCTGATCACAGGTTTCATTCTTCAGCAACAAAAGATGACTCTGGCACTTTCTCTGGTCCTTTCCACACTCCCACCTCTCCTATCCCCTTGACATACACCTTCTCTCCATTTGTTTCTGAACCGTTGCTAAAATAAAAGGATGAGTCATCCTAGTGGTGCTCAAATGGAAAACTCATGTGGATTTTCCAAGTATTGAAAAGCATACTGAGTAAATTATTAGAGAACTTTAGAGAGTAATGGAATACTTTTTGATGACTGGGAATCCTTGCTTAATCAGCTCTAATGGAAAGATGGACTATTTTACGCCACTGCCAAAGACTGCATCTGCTGGGGATTTGACAGTATATTACTTGCCATTCTAACTCCCTTGTATCCAAAAAACAAAAACAAAAGAACAAAAACAAAATTCTTACCAAACTTCTTTCACTCACAAATGATTATCACATTTAAATGAGTCTTATTTCGGGTATCCTTCAAAGGAAGAGTGAGGTTTGGTCCTCTTGCAAAGTTTGCTGCACACCTACCCTGCATCCAGTTCTTCTGCAGCTGGTGTTTAGGACCATCTTCTTCTTTATCTAATGACCTTGTTCACAAATCGTTGTACTATCCAGTTACTACTTTTGTTTATGTGTGTCTAGGGTTGGTGCAGTACGGAAAAGGGCAGGCAGGAGGGTAGGATAGACATTTAATTATCTTAATGGAGAGATGGGAGATTAGGGCTCAAGAAACTTCAATTTAAGGTCTTACAAGGTTCCTATCTGATGAGAAATGTGTCCTTGGAACATCTCTGAACCTCATTTTTCTTATCTATAACATGTGGCAAATAGTACCTGACAGATTGTTCTGAGAATTACATAGTATAGGCAGGAGTTGGAAAAGCTAATGGCACCTGGATCAGAAGTGCTAAGAGATAGTTTAGGGACAGGCTATAGGCAAAAAGACCCATTAAGTCTGCTCAGTTATTTCACAATCAAACTCATGTTTTAGAGAATGTAAACATTTAATCTTTATTCTCAATAATACACATGACTTATTTATAATGTTAGTGTATTTTAGAATAGTCGTCTATTTACACCTCACCCATGCCGCACCCAGTATCCATAGCAATTTTTCAGAATATCATCTTACATATGAGGTTATTACATCCAAACATTTTCCAGAAACAAAAGAAGATCTTGATAGTCTTCAGACAGTTCCTCAGAGACAATTCATCCCACACTTTTCAGTGACAAGGAGCTCAGCTGAAGAGCAGCCTTAATTCACTGGCAATTCCTTCTTGAATTGAGTCAAAGACGGAGTTCTTATAATTTTCAAGCATTATATTTTCTTGGGTTATTACCTAAAATATTTTGAAACATTTTGCATATTCATCTCAACGTCTTCTTTGCACTTGTAATTCTTTACAGTTTGTAATTCTTACAACATTCCTTTTGTGCAGGATTTGTAGGTAAAATATTACATATTTATGCTAAAATATTTTTGCTGTTTAAATAAAATGCAAATTTAATTGCTTTGTATTTTTATTGGCTAAATCTGGCAAATGCAAGATAGTTTCCAGAATATTAACCATTCTACTAGCCTCCTCTTGTTTGTCTTTTAGGAGTCAGATGTACCTGGATTCAAGTCTCAGTTCTATAATTTGTAAGCTACATGATCTGGGACAAATTACAATATCTTTCTGAGCCTCCATTTTATCATCTATAAAATAGGCATAACACCTCTAAGGGCAAGGACTACACTTGCTCACCAAAATCTGTGCATCCTCTTATTCCAGGGCTCACAGGTAGACTAAACTTCCAGGCTTCTCTTACATTTAGGAATCCCATTTGGTTGACTTTCAGACAATGGAATGGGAGCAGAAGTGACGTGCCATTTGGGTTAAGGCTTTTTAACATGCTCCATGTTCTTCCTTTTGCAAGCTGGGGCTGGGGGCAATGAGGTCTCAGGGATTAGTGAAGCCTTCGAACGAAAGGAGCCTAGATCTCTGAGTCGCCATGTGAAAAAAGAACAAGAACAAAGACAAAAATTTTACATACCAGGAACACTTGTACTCACTCTTTATGTGAGAAAGAAACCAACTTCTGTTGGGTTATACCACTGAACTTTGGAGGTTAATTTGTCCCAGCTGCTACTACTACCATGACTAACATAAAAATTTCTACAGGAAAAAAAATGCTGCTTTAGTAGATACCTAAAATAGATGGCATTCTGTAGAAAAGAGTATGGAGGTTTCTCCAAAAACTAAAAATAGAACTACCATATGACCCAGAAATTCCATTGCTTACTATATAACTGAAGAAAACAAAAAGATTATTTTAAAAGTACATGCACCCCAATGTTCATAGCAGCATAGCCAAGATGTGGAAGCAACCTAAGTGTCCATCGACAGAGGAATGGAAAACAACAGTTGAAAAGAGAATGGCATCTGGACCCCAAATGGTAAGAGATAATTCTAGGAAAGGCTAGCAACCAAAAAAATGGACCATTAAGTTTACCCAGATAAGCACAAGGAACTCAGCCCTGTGATAAAGATCAGACTAAGGGTTAATAAAACTTTTCTACTCAGACTTATTGTTTCAGATGATTCCATGGTATAAAATATGAAGTTGAGAGATGTAAGAATGGGTATTAGGAAACAAAGATACGGCAAACTGTATTATCATGTTTGGGGAAAATGAAGTCTTATACATGGAACTGATTGGCAGAAAACAGATCAGAAACTTTTAAAGGAAGTGTATTAGTTTGCTAGGGCTGCCATAACAAAGGGCTACAAATTGGGATGCTTAAATAACAGAAATGTATTGTCTCACAATTCTGGAAGCTAGAGGTCCAAAACAAGGGTATTGGCAGGGTTGGTTCCTTTTGAGGGCTGTGAGGAAAGATCTGCTCCAGGCCCTGGCTTTTGGCCTGTGGATGGGCTTCTTCATCTTCACATGGCATTCTCCTATATACAAGTCTGTCTCCAATTTCCCCTTGTTATAAGGACACCAGCCGTACTGGATTAAGGTCCACCCTAATGACCTTAAGTTAACTTACAAAGATCCTGCCTCCAATAGTGTCACATTCTGTGGTACTGGTGGCTAGAACTTCAACATATAAATTTGGGGTGACATAATTCAATCAGTAACTGGAACTTTTTTTTCCTTCCAGTTTTATTGAGATATAATTGACGTAGAGCACTGTATACTAAGGTATACAGAATGCTGATTTGACTTAGTTACTTATGACTTATGAAATGATGATCACAGTAAGTTTAGTGAATATCCATCATCTCATATAGATACAAAATTTTAGAAAAAAGAAAAAAATTTTCCCTTTGATGAGAACTCTTAGAATTTATTCTCTTAATAACTTTCCTATATAACATACAACAGTGGTGGTGCAGTGGTTAAGAATACGTCTGCCAATGCAGGGGACATGGGTTCGAGTCCTGGTCCAGGAAGATCCCACATGCCGCAGAGCAACTAAACCAGTGCGCCAGAACTATGGAGCCTGTGCTCTAGAGCCTGCAAGCCACAACTACTGAAACCTGCGTGCCTAGAGCCCGTGCTCTACAACCAGAGAAGCCCACACACTGCAACAAAGACTAGCCCCTGCTTGACGCAACTAAAGAAAGCCTGCACGCAGCAACGAAGACCCAACGCAGCCAAAAACAAAAAAATAAAGTGTTAATTATATTTATCATGTTGTACATTACATACCTAGTGCTTATTTATCTTATAACTGAAAGTTTGTTCCTTTTGACTACTTTCATCCAATTACCCTCCCTCCACTGGCTGCCTCTGGTAACCACAAATCTGATCTCTTTTTCTGTGAGTTGGTTTGTTTGTTTTTGCAATATAATAGACCTACAATGTGGTGATTCAATATTTCTACACATTTCAAAATGATCACTATGATAAATCGAGGTATGATATGTCACCATACAAAGATATTATATAGTTATTGACTATATTCCCCAATCTGTAACAGGAACTTTTAAAGAAAATTATATTGCCAAAGAAACAAATATTCTGGATGTTAAAAACAAGACCCAAAATCCCTGTGATTATAAAACAACTTTTGGGTTCCCAAATTTGCAAAAGCAGAAAGTATACTGCAAAAGCTCTTTAGCCTCCAACACATTCGTGATCATGGAGGATAATGGACAATGAACCACTTCCCACAAGCCAGAGCCAGGGTCATGGAGAACAACAGAAAAGGGAAATCCTCCCAGGTAGCCTTTCCAAGGTCTTGTCCCAAAGAACATCCTGTGCCAGAGCAAGATATCTTCACCTGCCCAGCAGGATTCCATTGTGACTGTAGACCACTGAGTGCCTCCTGTTTCCTACTCTTCCCTTTATAAACGGGAGTTTTGTAACAGAGGAGAACAAACCTGCCTCCATTTTGAACTTATTCCTTTAACTCTAAGCTTTCTGCTCTGTTGCCTGTGCTTAGTCATGCTGGCTCTGCACCTTTGGAAAAGAATGTTGCCTATAGTCTGAAATATACATGACAGTCCATTCTCAAGCTCTGACCTTCAGAGGTACAAATCTTTTCCGTTCATATAGAGATTAAAAAGTTACAAAACATAGAATAACATTTGTCTTATTGGAGGCTTACAGGAACACTGTGACCAGACCTACTGGACAGCTGCAAGAACAAAGGATTCTGGCACCAGAAAGTTTCTACCAGCCCCTTCCCTTCCCCTTTTAGTATAAAAGAAGCCTGACTTCTAACTCAGGCAGATGGTTCTTTGGGACACTAGTCCACCATCTTTTCGGTCTGCTGGCTTTCTGCATGAAGTTGCTATTCTTTGCCCCAACTAGTCACCTCTTGATTTATTGGCCTGTCATGCAGTGAGCAGTATGAGCTTGGACACAGTAACAGTTTTACTGCGGCTATACTGGATCTGCTACTCTGGTATATTGAATGTTTGGAGGGCAGTTGCCTGCTTTTCTTAGCTCATAGATCACCAGATCATGAGGGGCCACCTCTGTACTTGATGGAGAGGTCACTGGATCTGGGGATCATAGACTCTGAGCTGAGGATGCTGTAACTCACAGTGAATGTGTCTCTGGGTAGGAAGAAGGGTGCATCACAGGCTGGTCAGAGACTGCTTGGGAACCAAGGTGGCTTACTGTTTACCAAGATCAGTGCTTTCCTCAACGTTCTCCTCCTCTTTTTCAGTGAAACAGCCACGTCAGAGTTTTAGCCCATGAAATGTATGGGGAAGCTATTGGTACTGAGTATTGCTTTTAAGACATGAAAGTAGATTCTCTGCTCCCATTTCTCCTTCCACAGGCAACATGCTGAAAATGACTTGGCCCCCAGGGGGTTTTAAAATGGAAGGAGCCTGGATCCATGAAGCAGCATGGGGAGAAAAGTTGTCCTCAAACCAAAATAGTGGTATTGGACTATAATTTGAAAGGGAAAGTTCAATTTTGTTAAGATGCTGAAATTTGGGGATTTATTTATTATAGTAGGTAGTATTACTCAAACTAGTATTTCTGTTTAATTTTAAGGCCCCCTCCAGACATAATATTATACGATTCTACAGTAAGTTTCAAGGACTGTGACACACCTAAAAAAATAGCAAGCCTGCTCTTTATTGTACCAGAAATTTTCTGTTTTGTGTATTATTTACTCTCGAAAATGAAAGCTAACAATGAGATTCGACTATCTAATAGCTGGGGGCTGCTGCTGTTGATGTTTTCTGGCATTAAAAATGCAACACAGGGGCTTCCCTGGTGGCGCAGTGGTTGAGAGTCCGCCTGCCGATGCAGGGAACACGTGTTCGTGCCCCGGTCCGGGAGGATCCCGCATGCCGCGGAGCGGCTGGGCGCGTGAGCCATGGCCGCTGAGCCTGCGCTCCGCAACGGGAGAGGCCACAGCAGTGAGAGGCCCGCGTACCGCAAAAAAAAAAAAAAAGCAACACAGCCCAAGGAAACAGAGAAATATAGAATTTTCAGACAAGAAAGGACCTACAAGTTAGCAGACATTAATTTCATTTTACAGATGAGGAGCGTAGGCTCAGGGAGGTTAAATAAATTTGCTTAAGTTTAAACTACTTGTCAGTCCATGATAAAGATTGAATTTTGACCCAGCTGTTACTTCAATGATTCTGTGCTTGCATCTATACAACTTTGTGTATGTAATTTTTCAAATATTATTATCTGCACTGCTAATCTTTGTTTGTCAATCTGGTCTTGCAGTCAGGCAAAGTCATACTCAAATCCTACTCGGCCACCTGTCTGCTGTGTGGTTTTGAGGAAATCACTTACTATCTCTGAGCCTTAAGTGCCTCATCTGCTGTGTCGATATAATAATAGCCAACAAATAAAGTTGTTCTGGGGATTAAAATGTGATCGTGTATGTACAACACAAAAATACCCTGCTTTCTAGGCAATGAATAATTATTGTCATCGTAATGAAGATGGTTTTAGAAAAGGAATTCTTTTGGTTATGCGTCTCATCTATGAGGAATGATAGGGAAAAAAATCTTAAATTATTATATGTCTTTACAATCTATAGTAGAGACCTTATACTGCTGTAATAAATGGGCAGTCTCTATTTCTATTTCACTCTAATTGTAACAGATGGATTAGCCATGGAAACTTTCCATAAATAAGGAAGAGAATCCTATCCTAAAATGGAAGTAGTAGAATTTATTCCTGGTATCTTTGAAAACAGGAAGGTTATGGACACAGTGTTACTATGAGATGCCATGATCTGGACTAGAAGGTCTCATAATTTAGTCTTACAAAAATTATAAATGAGTAAAGCTCAAAAGAATGTATGTAACAAAGAGATCAACACAAATGGATTGTAAATTCTCTTTTCAAGCTCTAGTGAGAGATGAGGTTAAAAAATCAAAGGTACTATATGTGATATTTCACAATTCACAAAACATTTTTCACATTCACCATCTTTTTTAGACCACCTACAGATCTCTGAAATTGAGATTGATCTTATCCCTGTTTTACACACAAGGACTTTGAGGCTCATGAATTTCAAATGGCTAGTCCAAAGTTACCCACCTAGTAAGTCCTAGAGCTGAGATGGGGCTCAGAATTGATTCCAAGAATCCTATGTGTTTTCCATTAATAGATCATTATCTCTCTAGATAGAAGATCTATTTCAATAGATGAGAAAGATTTGATGAAATATAGGTTTGAGCAGCAGTTGAAACTCTTGATGAAAGATGAACACTAATTTAAGAAATTGATCCATGTATTAAAATGAAGCAAACCCTGTGGCCAGAGAGAAGCCACTTACAGAAAGATTTGCTTGTTAGGAAGAGAATTCTAATCAAAAAAATGTGAGATGGCTTATGAGATAATTATAAGCAAGAAGCATCATCTAAAACTATATTCACTAGGACGGCCAGCAGTGTTCTTTTAGCATAAATAGGTTCTAGAACACTACCTATCTTTCAGATTCCTCCCTATTAATATTGTAAATTACTATTAGCACTAAATATTCTGAAAATACCTTATCTTACCTCTCTCTCTACTCCCCGCTGTGCCCTCCTCTCTACTCACCAATCTATATGCTGGAGCTCTTAGATGTTATCTCTCCCACTTACCTCAACACACTCCCACCAGCACACACTCACACTAACACTGTTGGGCTCATGTTTACTCTTTCACATCCCGTCTCACCTGTTTTACGTGGTTAATCAAGGCTTGATTTAGATTTAATCTAATCTACTTTCCCAGATTGCCCTAAATGAGATATTCCTCCTCTCTGCTCAGCTTCTGTGACATTTTGTCTTTTCTCCTATAATAGATCTAAAGAATTGTCTGTTCATTTGTCTGTCTCTTTTGTTGTCTTCAAGACCAGATAATTGCACTTTTTTTTTAAGAGACAAAGGCAAATGTTTATTTAGAAGGAAAAAAAGAAATCACAAGTTAAATAGCTAAAAAGCTGAAATATACCACCAATAATACAAAATCCAGAAAAATAATAGCACATTTTAATCTATTTGTGTTTATTTTTCTTTAAGAGCTGACTCAAATGTTATCTTCTCTTCCGATCACCCTATACAAAGGAGCAAGCACCTTTTTCATCATTTTTCATCCCTGTTTTCTGCTTTATTTTATTCAATAGCACTTATCCTTTGGACTCTCGTATCTATTTTATTTGTTTACTTATTGTCTTCCTTCCCCACTAGAATGTAAACCCTAAGAGGGCAAAGACATTTTCCCTTCAGCCCAACACACAGAACATAAGTGCCCAATAAATGTCTGTTGAGTGAATGTTGAAAATTTCACACAGAGTTCCATATTTTACAAAATGCAAGTAGAATATAATTCAATTTTTGTTTAAAAAAGTAATAATATGCATAAAAAAGAGAAGTAGATCAAAATATTAAAAGTGATTATCTCTGGATGATAAAATTATGGATGATTTTCATTCTGTTTTTCTGGATATTCCAATTTGCCTTTTGTGACTGTACTTCTCACCTCCACACACTCTATACAGGAGTGCCTCCTGTACTGCTTTGCATGAACATGCTTTGGTGTTCTTCAAGGATGTATAGTAGATTTCATCTCCCTGTTCTCTGAATTATTTTCCTGTGAGATCTTAACCATATTTTCAAATATCACCTACATGCCATGGATTCTAAAAAAAATCTTTATTTCTAATCCCTAACTTTTCATAAGCTCCAGACCTCTCTTCTACACGGGTAACTCCATCAGGGCATCCAAAAGGCATTCTGAATACAATTTGGCTAAGCTCTCACTCATTTTCATAAACAGCTGTGAGCCTGGCACTATGATAGATGCTTCATGTAGACTACTCATAACCACAGTATAAAACAAATGAGAAAATTAAGGCTAAAAAAGGTTAAAGGACTCACAATGGTACTAAAGAATCTAATTTCAGGCATCTGGAGAGCCTCAGTTAACCCCAAATCCTTTGGGGCTCAGTGGGCAGCAAAGTCCAAGAGCCACGTCAGAGGCACTGCTGGCTCAGCCCTGGTCAAACAGCCTTCTGCAAAATGATTACCCTGGCTCAGAATTCTTTGCTAGCAGTATAAGCAGAAGGATAGATATTTTAATCGGTCCATATTAATTTCCATTCTCTACATGCTTTACAGGCTCGCAGGTCTATGACTTGGCTTCGGGGGTGGCCATTTGGAATGTCCCTCCCTCTTAACTCCATTAATTACAACCCTCCTTATCCTTAAAGTCCAGAGTAAAGAACATGACCTACATTCATCCTGCTTTAATTCTTATAGAGAATAAATTCTCCCTCTACTTTCCTATACAGTATTCTTCTTCCATGTCCATTATAGCTCTATTCCAGTTTGCCTAACACTGAAGTTAGCTGTTGAACTGCTGACAGTGGAATTGCCTGTTAAGCTCTTAGTGGGAAAAGTTTCTGTCCCATTAATTTCAGGGTCTTCCATGTGCCCAGCCCAGTGCTTAGGTGTATCCTCCACAGCTTGTACAATTAAGTTGTTGCCCAATAAATGTTGTGACAATGATGCCTTTCGGTAATTACAATGGTTCTTTAACTATTAAGTAAAAAGAGGAACTTAAATATATACAGAAATAAAAAAATCAACAAGAATTTCAATAAAAATAGAGAAAAATTCATGGAGCACTTAGCCAATGCTTGGCTAACTGGCATTCACTTTTACCCTCGAAACAATTCTGAGGGGTTGGGGGAGAACTATAATAAAGGGGATGACAGAGATAGCTGAATTCATTTAACTATAGAACTAAGACTATAATAAGCTTGAGAATTATGATTACCAGACATATAGAATTATCCTATAAATAGTGTAGGGACAACTGGGTAACCATCTGAAAAAAGTAATGCTGATAGTTCCTTCACAACTTATGATAAAATAAATTCTGGATGAATTTAAGGTTTATACATAAAAAGTGAAACCCTATATGAAAAGAAAACATTAGAGAAGTAAAAATAAATCTTGGAGTGGGGAGGCCTTTATAAGTTAAAAAAAAAAGTCCACAAGTCATAAATTTTACTATATGAACAAACAAAAAACAAGAAAAATATTTGACATCAAAATGTCCTTCATATATAAAGAGCTTCTGTATATTGATAAAAAAGATCAACAATGCACTAATTAGATGATGGGATAATTCATAGAAAAATATATATGAATGGCTGTTAAATACATGGAAAGATATTCAACTTTACTCACGATAAGAGAAATGCAAATAGAAATTAAAATGATATAACATTTACTAGCTACCAGATCAGCAAAGATAAAAATATTTGGTATCACATTATGTTGGTGAGTGTGTGTAACAAAATAGACTCTTATGAATTGTTGGTGGGAGTTTAAATAGTACAATTCTATGAAGAACAATTTGGCAACATATATCAAAATAAAAAATGTGTATACCTTCTGATCAGTAATTCTACTTCTAGAATTTTATCATAATGATAGATTTGCTACAGGCCTCACACATTCAAGGCTTAGTTGCAGCATCTTTATTTTGAAGTTATTAAAGAATGACAGTGATTTAAAAGCTCATCAATAGGAAACTATTTAATAATTATGATAATCCATAATATCAGATAATATGCAACCATCAAAAAACATGAGGTAGGGGCTTCCCTGGTGGCGCAGTGGTTGAGAGTCCGCCTGCCGATGCAGGGGACACGGGTTTGTGCCCCGGTCCAGGAAGATCCCACATGCCGCGGAGCGGCTGGGCCCGTGAGCCATGGCCGCTGAGCCTGTGCGTCCGGAGCCTGTGCTCCGCAACGGGAGAGGCCACAACAGTGAGAGGTCCGCGTACCACAAAAATAAACCAAACAAACCAACAAACAAACAAAAAAACATGAGGTAGCTTTATACCATGCATATAAAAAGAGCTCTAAATTAAATTACAACAAATTTTTAAGTGAGAGAAGCAAGCTAATCTGCAGAGTATGTTTCCATTTGTGCAAAAATCAAAGAACATATACATACATGCTTATAAAACACAAGCAACTCCAAAAGAAAATTGTACTGCCAAGCTTCCATCTAATAGGTGAGGAAATGGAGGATCAGAAATGTTATGAATTACCTTCAGAGTCAACCAGTTAGCTCAGTAAGAAATTTAAACCCGTCACCTGACACCGATCGTTTACTTTTCTCCCTAGTTAGGATGCCAGGTTTTCCCGTGAGAAATTCAGGGAGAAAAGATATAGTCCCTACCCTGGAAGAACTTATAGTGGAGGCGCAGATGCAGAAAAGAACAATTACCTAGAAGCATGGTGACAGTGCCAAGCTCAAGAGTCTGTGGGATCACAGACAATTCATGTAATAGGGAAGAACAATTCTGACTCCATTTTGCATCTGTTTCTTTTACTTTGACTTGTATTCTATCGCTTCTGCTATGAGTTAAGAATGTTGCCTAAAGCCTGAAATATCCAGGATAGAGACCATTCTCAAGGCTTTGACCTTTAAAGGTATAACACTTTTCCATTCATATAAAGATAAAAAGTTGTGGAACAGAGAATAACATTTGTTTTCTTGGAGGTTTACAAGAAATCATGACCTGATTTTGACACCAAGTGCAACAACCAACCACAGCCCTTCCCCTTTTAGTATAAATGAAGCCTGAATTCTAACTCAGGCAAGATGGTTCTTTGGGACACTAGTCCACCACCTTCTCGATCTGCTGTCTTTCTGAATAAAATTACTATTCCTTGTCCCAGCAACTCCTCTCTCAATTTATTGGCCTGTCATGGGGCAAACAATATGAGCTTGGACTAGTTAACAGAGTGCTCTGAAGCGATATGAAGATTAATGTTTGAGTTGTGTTTTGGAAGGAGGCATGTGTTCATGACTTATGAGTCACATCATAGAGAACAAAAAGAAGGATGAGAGCCTGAGAGAAGAGTCAGCATGACTGAAGGCTCAGAATTCATTCATACATTCATTCACCCAGAAGGTATTTATTGAACATCTGTTAAGTCCTGGGCAAGAAGTGATGACCAAGTCAGACAATGTTTGCAACCTTATTGTCATCCCAGAGGGAAGACAGGCTGAAGATGTAAATGGATAAGCTCATCTAGGAGTAGTAAATGCCATGAAGTTTTATAAAGAAAACAAAGAAGGGTGATATGACAGTGAGTGAATGGTGGTGGTCTAAGGGCTTACTTTATAGACCAGCCAGATCAGCCCTCTCTGAGAAGGTAACATTGAGGCAGAGATTTACATCTCCTCCTCCTCCTCCTTTATCTTCATCATCGACATCATCCGTCTTTCTATCATCTCTTTATTCATCTCTTTATAATATAGACCACATATGTAATTTAAAAGTTTTTAGATTCCACATTAAGAAAGTAAAATGAAGCATTGTGGTGGTTAATTTTATGTATCAACTTGAGTGACCATGGCAATGGTCCCCAGATTAAATATTCTTTCTGGGGGTGTCCATGAGGGTGTTTCTGGATGAGATTAACATTTGGATCGATGGGTTTACATATTGCCCTCTCCGGAGTGGCTGGGCACCATCCAATCTATTGAGGGCCTGAATAAAACAAAAGGCAAAAGAAGGAGGACTTTGCCCTCTTTTTTCCTGCCTCCCTCTTGAGTTGGGACATCTCATCTCAGACTGGATTTCCACCATTAGCTTCCCTGGTTCTCAGCCCTTTGGACTAGGACTGGAATACATTACAGGTTCTCCTGGGTCTCTAGCTGACAAATGGCACACTGCAGGACTTCTCAGCCTCCATAATTTCATGAGCTAATTCCAATAATAAATCTATCTATCCATCCATCCTGTTGGTTCTGTTTCTCTCTGGAGATCCTAACAAATACAAACAGTAGTCACATTCCAAAGGTAAAAAGAAGCAGGCTAAATTAATTTCAATAACATATTTTATTTAATCAAATATATCCACAATATTTTTAATATACAATGATATAAAAATTATAAATGCAATATTTTACATTATTTTTCAATTTAAATCTTAAAAATCCAGTGTGTATTATACACTTATAGCATAATCAGTTATACCAACCACATGCCACGCACTCACCAGCCACAAGTGGTTCACAGCTGCCATACTGGATGACTCAGGTCTAGAGCCTGTGCCTTTTAGCAATACAGTGTTTAGTAGAACCTTCTAGAAAAAAATGTTAGGATCATTGTTTGTAAAAAATAGTAGAGCTGACTATAGAAGTCTAATGGAAAGAGCAAACATAACAAAATAAGAGTTGGGACAAGATGAAGAGAGATGAAGGGATTTTGGATTTCTTAATTTCAAACTATTTCCAGAGAAGTAAAAATCTTCTCCTTAGGCTCCTCCATTATTTACTCCAAATATCCCACCTCCCTCTTCCTGGGTCTCCATTTCCTCATTTTCTTGTGAATGCATAGAGGTGGCAGAGGTGGATCAATATTAATACTGATAACAGTGTTCACCTTTGCACCCAAGACTTACGTACATTGGGTTTCTCTACATACAGACTGAGTACATGACATGAAACCAGGTGGCAATAAGGAACATGGGTGTCACTTTGTACAACTGTATATTATAAAATGTACAAGCTATTATAATCTTCACAATTTAGGAGCTCTTTTCAAACTTTCTAAAATTCCCATGGAGCAAATCCACAGCCCGCATTTCTAAATTATCTCCCTGAATAAAATCGAAGATCACTTCCTTTCCAACACGAATAATATTTATGCTTACATGTAGGTCAGAGTCAGCCAAACAGCTCTTGTGTCTGAAAGTCTATTTTAGACTTGGCTGTCATGACAACCATGGGATTGGGCCCAGGTGTCTTCTGTCTCCTGACACACAGACAGCAAGTTTGCAGGGCTGGCTGTGATTTCTGGGGAGCAGCACTTAGGAACTGCCATAGGATGAATCAGCCCACTTGGTCTTGGCAGGGGTGCTGGACTATCAGACTGAAAAAGCTTCTGTTCCATGTGGATCCTGAGTTTATCAATCTATATGGGTTGGCAGAGGGCACAGCAGGGAGGTTGGGGTTACTAATGGGCTAAGTTTCCACGGTACTGTAAGAACAAGGAAAGCTGAGAAAGTGTCCAGGGCAGAGTCCAAGGGATGCTTGCTCCTAGAATCCAGATCTGAGGTTTCAGACTGTTGGGCTCACATGCCAGTCCAAGGGCACGGGTTCTGAAGGAGTTCCCTAGGAGGGAGTGCTCGAAGAGCTCACACTTCTCCTTCTAATTAACCTGGCTCCACTTGAGTTCAGCCCCGGGAAGCCCAGTGGGCTCATCCTGCCCATCAGAGGGTTTGCTCCAGGGATCCGATCACCCTTCCTACAACAGTGGTTCTCAAATCTTGCTGTATAACAGGATCACCTGAAGAGCTTTAAAAACTCCTGGTCCACTGGCAAAACCCCATACGTATAAAATCAGAATGTCTTGGGGAGGGGACCTTGGGTATCGGTAGTTTTTAAAGCTCCTTGCTGATGACAATTTACAATCATAGCTGACACATACTGATGTAGAACGAACTGAGAGAGGTGTGTGGTAACATACAGAAGCTTGGCTTATAGGTTTTTCTTACTATCCTAAAATGTATACTAACATGGACTTTATTGGATGAGCTGGAACAGGGATTATCAAAAGTTCTGCTTTTAGAATCCTTTCCACTCTTCAAAATTACTAAAAATTTCAAAATGCCTTTGTTTTATGTGGGCTACATCTATTGATATTTATTGTACCAGAAATTAAAGCTGAGTTTTTTTAAAACACAAGAATACACCAGCACACATTCTATTGGCCATCAGAGCAGTGATGTCATCACACATCATGGAGCCTTTAGAAAAGCCCACGGTAATCCCAAAAGAGAATGAGAGCGAATAAAGCAAATGGCATCTGAGTTTTGTCATAGCAACAGGTTGGATCTGTGGACCCCTTGAAAAGGCTGCAGGGATCCCAGTATATTTCTGGACCACATTTTGAGAACTGTTGGGTTAAATTTTCTCATGATTTTGAGAAAAATCAAGACTGTTTCTGTCTGCGAATAATTCCTCTTTTTACTGATGTTTTGTGTTTGTGCACTTGCAAACATTTCTTACCAGAGAATGTGGACTCATTAATTCTTGGAGTATTGGTAAAACAGAGAATAAGAGAACGTTTTGTAGCAAACTGTTCTCTACCTCTGTCCCGTCGTCACCTCTCACCTCTGTGTCCTCATTACCAGTTCTGGATGTTGGGAAATAGCCACAGAATAATAATTGCACAGTACATTGTGTGCACACTACATTAGACTGTTTAACTCATTGCTTTCTCACACTGTGCTAAGTTAGGAATTGTTATTCCAATTTTATAGATGAAGAATCAGAATCTAGGAGAGGTTAAAGCCTGGCGTGGTTATGCTGCTGTTACATGTTAGAGCAGAGGGTGAACACTGTCTGTATCTCCCAGGGCCCTTGTCTTTACACTCTGTCTATGCAGCCCCCATGAGCGCCAAGTTCACAAGCACAGCCAGAACTACGAGTGCACTTGAGTCTTTTTCTGCTTCCTGGGTAGAATGTAGACCAAAAACCAAAGAAAACACACACACATAGAGCAGTATCCAGATATAATTTTCAGCATATATATTTTATGAAACATTTCCCAGTTATTAAATTATCTGCCACATAGCTCTATCATAGCTGTATCATTTAATATTTTTTTAGATATGAAATTGTCAGCAATTTTCAGAGCTGGAAAAGACCTTAATATTCATCAAGGCCAACCTTTTAATTTTACAGAGCAGAAAATTCAACCTGATTAGGCAGATTTTCTGAGGATCACACAAATTATTACCAACAGATCTTGGTCAAGAAAAGGAGCCCCGTCGCCGAGGGATATACTCCTAGTTTTACTTATCATTGAACAACATACTGGATGCTTTATGAGCTATGCTTGGAAGAGATCCTGCAGAAATGAGGAAAGAAATGTTAGGTGACCCAGATTCCAGTTTAAAAAAAAAAAAATATATATATATATATATATATATATATAGTATATATATATATATAGTGTATATATATATATATATATTATGAGTGTGTGTTCCTTAAAGCTGTATAGGGAAGCATCTTAAAGACTAGCAAGGGAAAAGAATGCTAAAACTTGCTAGGTCCATCATTTGCCTCCCTCAAATACCCCTGGGAATGAGCTTCACAATGAACTTCTGAAGTTCTTACCTTCTCATGGTCACATGCGGTGAAGCAAAAGTTTTCAACCTCGGCTTCATGTTAGAATCACTTGGAAGGCTCTAAAAAGAAGACAAAAATAATAAATAAAAAGCAAAAAGCCAGTTTTTACTCCCCACCTTCAGAGATTCTGATTAATTGGTCTGGGGGGTAGTTTTTCAAAGCTCTCCAGGGTTGAGAATCCCTGCAGTAGAGAAGCACGGGCTTTGGTGTCAGAGTATCTAGATCCCATTCTGGATTTCATCACCTCTGTGCTTCACGAGCACAGGCAAGCTGTTTAGCAAAGTTACCTCCACTAAAAATGAAGATACCACCAAATACCAAGAGGTCTGTAGGCTACGCACACATGGCCAGGCAGTGAAAGAAACACCTTCCTGCCCACACAGGTGTGGAGAGCAGAAGACCCCAGCTGTTCATGGGAGGGAGTCATCTTCCTTTTGTTCCTGGGAAACAGAAATCTGTGAGATCAGAGTGCCTAGTTGTCCCTTTCACCCCTGCCCTTGGAGGTCTGTCTCCTGCCTTTCTCACATCTCACCTCTGTCAGCTTTGTTTTTTATTTTCTTTTAGTACCAATACTTTTATGTCTCCTCCTATCACATTTTCTACATCTTTTCGTACAGGAAATATGCTAACCACTCCTAGTGCTCTCGTCTACCGCCTAGCGCTCCGTTGCTATGGAAGGAGACCTCTGATGGGGGCAGCCAGGTGTACACGGAGGATACATCTCATCCTTTTGGGGCTGTTCATTCTTTTAGATCTCTGGGCGTTTGATGATATAAGATAGACCTGGATGACTGTATCAGGATTTTTTTAAATTGCTGAGCTACAAGTCACCATGAACTTCATGGCTTAAAACAGCACACATTTACTATCTCATATTCTGTACATCAGGATTGAAACATGAACACATTTAGCAGTAAGAAAAGTAGATGGAACAAATCCATCTAAACTGGGTCTTTTGCTCAGTCTCCAAAGGTTGAGATTAAGATACCATCTGGGCTATATCCTCATCTGGACATTCAACTAGGGAAGAATCCACTTCCACACTCATTCAGATGGTTGGAAGAATTCACTTACTTACAGCTTCAGGACTGAGACCATCAGCTTCTTACTGGCTATCGGCTGGAAACCTTTTATCTTAGAAGTCACTGCAGTTCCCTGCCACGTGGCCCTCTCCCAAGGTATTTCACAGCATGGCTGTTTGACTCTTAAGAGCCAGCAGGAGAAGATTTCTCCAGCCCTGGAAGGAGTCTTATATAATGCAATATAATCATGGGAGTGATATCCCACCACCGTTGCCATAGACTATTTGTTAGAAACAATGTGAAGGTTTTACCTGTACCCAACGGGAGGGGATTCTATAAGGCGTGTCACCTTGGGGCATTTCCAACACAGTTGGTCACATCTTGAGGGGGGGGGGGTCTGTTAGAAGATTCCTGGAGGATGAAGATGAGGTCCAGAGAAAAGGAAGAGGGCCGGGTGTATATTTTTATTGTCAGGGAGAAAGACTCTCGTATTGGGGATGTTAAATATTCAAGGTCAAACACAGAGTATTGGATCCATAGGAAGGAGTGAGAGAGCGGGCCACATGGCCAGCCTCTGGGATAAGCCTTCGACTGAGGATGGGAGGCCCCGTGTCTCCTTTGTGGTCCCATCAAGTTGGAGGCCGCATGGGGCTTTAGGGCCAAGCCAACAGGAACCAGCAGATGTGGTAGATGGTGGAGCCAGAGTCTGGGATCATGGACAACATCTACAGGGTATTTCACATTGCAGTGCCTTTACCAGTGCTCTTCTGTTTACCCCGGATTTGTTCCATCTACTTTTCTTACTGCTAGATGTGTTCATGTTTCAACATTAAGCTCAAATACTACGACCTAACTCCTGTGTTAGGTCATCTTCCTCTGGCTAACATAGAACCTACATCTGCCTTCTTCCCAGCATTATGGCTTACAAAATCCTGTTCACACAGCTGACCCATCATGTCCTACTTGAGGTCAAGGAGGATGGTCTTCTCTTTCTCTCGCATTTAGCCTGTCACAGAATAAACGTCCTTTAATTCTGACATGTATCTATATAATTCTATATTTTATAGAAATGAGATAATATTTAAAAGTGAACATACCTGGAAAACACATTATTTTCTTCCTGTTCTATGTTTTAACATAATGAAGATGCTTAGTACGTTTATTAACGCAAGGTTTTATTCACTTTGGGGAGAGGTTTGTACTTTGGGAATCAACTACTTAATGACAACAGAAAGTTTCAGGCTTAATGCTTCTTTTCCCCCTGAGGCTTCTATCATAATTTTTGGCTGTTTGCTGATCAATTTGAGTGAGTTTAATCTACTTTTGAGCACTCTTGCTTTTCAGCAAATTTTGTTTTTAGTTGGCACGGGCTGTCACTGAAATCTGTGTCCCTCTGGATATACCCTCAGGAATCTTTCAAGAGAATGGGGATGTGGAGAGGCTTCGGGAACATTTGGTGTTTTATAGATGCCAGTGATGGGATTCTGGAGTCCTGGGTTGGGCATATAGTGTTTCTCTCCAGCTAGAGTTCTCAGTACATTATTTTACCAACTGTTCATTACACTGACGGAGTTATTTAGCCTCTAAGCTTCGGTTTCCTCAACTGAAAAAAAAAACAACAACATGGAAATGACACTACTTTACGGGATTTATGTTAGCTGATTTTCTTTTCTTTCTCTCTCTTTTGAGAATTTCATATTAAGCCCAAGGAACATGTAAAACAAAAATAGATTTCTGTTTTACAGGCCTTTCTGCTGATAGCTAATGAAACCACTTACTCAGCATGCTTTCTATTAGTCTTCCCAGAAAAATAGGAAATTAAAGAGGCCTGAGAAGTATTTTAATTCAGAATGTACTCCCAAATATGTAACTCGCAGAACAATAATAGGTTTATTGAGATTTTTAACAATAGAGGCAGAGGGTGAATCTTGAGGAAAGGGATGTACTTTCAAGACTTAATCATAGCGCACTTTTCAAAAACAAGAGTTATATGATATTTAATTTTTAGACATGGTTTGTGTAATCTGCTGCCTCACTTTTCCAATGAGGCGAATGAGGCCCATAGAGGTGAAGTAACTTTTCCAACATCACACAGCTCACCAAAGATACACTTCACTTCAATATAATCTTTCTACTTCAGATGCTTATTTAATTTTCATTAAGTTTATTTTAGAAGTGATTTACAATAATTTATAACAAAGACTGGGGTGGGAGGATGCAATCAGCTTTGTAAAGATCCTTCTTGCCCTGGACATTATGAAAGCCCACTTAAAGTATAAGAAGAGTGATACTGTCAGGTGTATGTGTTAGAAAGTCCCTTCTGGTAAGTGTGAGAATGGTGGGAGAAATGAGCTAGAATGGAGGAAAGAGATCCAGCCAGAACATGAGATAAAGGACAGTCGCGTGGATGCTCCAATAACAGGGCTCAAAGTTCTCCTCTATCCTCTTTCCCACAATATGGGCAGCTCTGGATGAGTTTTGGCTAATAACACTTTCCTTTCTCACATTGAAGACTCTCTCTTACTCTTCATGTGACTTCTCTTCTTCTGCTTAATGCTTTACAAAACATCACCAATTGCAAGAGGCTCTCTGAGAGTTCTACAGTAAAAGTCCCTCTGCCCCAGTTTCCTAAATGCCTTAAGCAAACTATATAACATTAGTTAAGGAGCCTGTGCATGCGTCTCAGAATAAACAACAAATTGCATAAAAGTGAGTATTTCCTCCCAAACACACAATTATATTGTTGATCATAGGAAGGTTTTGCAGAGTCTATTCATAAGCCCTAAGTCCACAAAACACACTGAGATGGGTAGAAATATACTGGATTGTCCTGTGTTTTAAATTAAGGTCCTTAATTTGAAGGACCTTTGTTGTACCCACACCCCCCAACCCACCCAATTTGTCCCATGAGGTCCTGACTATATGGTACAAGAAGAAGAGAATGATATGTGGAATTGGCTTGTTCTGTGCGTTTCTTCACTTCGATCACTCTCTATCTTTAAGCAATTTATGTAACCTGTCCAGCCTGTGGAGAGCTGGGCAGAGAGCGGAAGCTCAGCAAAGGGTAAGTCCCTTCCACAGTTTAGCTCACAGGCTTTTCTAAGGGGACGATACACATGTTGATGAGACAGCCGACTCCTCCCTTGTCCCACCCTATCTCCCCCACTCACTGCAAAAGGGCAGCTGTAAACCAAGCCCTTTTCTGAGCGAGGCACCTACAGACCTTGATAAGCCAAAAGATGATGCCAGAGACAGACTTCCTTGCCTACGTAGAAAAAGTAAACCAAGGGAAACAGGCAGTAAAGAAACTAGTTGACATTTCTTTGAAATTAACCCACTTGGCCACCTACAGAAATGAACTGCTTCTCCGACGCCCACTATTTCCTACTTTCTCTGGATCAGTGGCTTTGATCCGGAAATCCCAGGTGCCTGAGTGAGGGGCAAAGCTATGAAAATTCAAGCAAAATGACATTTTCCAAGAAGAGTTGGATTAGCAGAAGGGAAGATGCTGCCAAGCTGAGAACCTTTCGGGATGGAGGAGCGATAAACGGCATAAGCAACGTCATACCTTAAACATGATTTTATTCACACTGAAATGATGCTAACCTTTGTGTGAAGGGAAACTTGGGCTCCGTAGTCAACATTTTCCTATGTCTAATGCTAATGTTCCTCTACCCAGCTGCAAAATCCATCTGCACCGTTCTAATGCTTTTTCTCTCCTTCCTGCCCTGGTTATTTTTCCAGGCACGCTTCTTAACTGTCAGAACTTAATATTATTTTATAGCCCTGAGCCAAACCTTGGTAGCTTGAGGAATAGCTCAGCGGCAGACACAAGTGTGAGCTGACCCCTTTTAACACAGATGTGCTCATGAGATAAAGGAGAAAGAAATTCGGGACTCTGCTATTGTTGTGGAAAATGTTTTATCCTTATCTGAACTCAGATTGTGACCTTGGGGTCTTCTCAAGAAGTTCCCTTTGCTGAGTCACCTTCTCAAGGATGTCCTGAGGGTGATTAACTCAGAGCACCTGACACAGGGGACTACAGAAGAAAAAAAAAAAAAAGACCCATGAAGTCCGTGAAGGCAAGGGGCTTTATGTTCTATAGTCTTTATAACAATGTTATAGGGTTAGTGTCATTAATCCCATTAAACAGATGGGGAAACGAGGGCTTAGCAAGTTTGATTTACCCAGCGTCACAGAGCTAATAATTAAGAAGTAAGAATTTGTTTCTAGATTTACTTACCTTCAACATCACAATGACAGTAGCTACCATTTATTGAGTATTGAACTTGTCCCAAACACTTGAAGGATTTTATATATTTTATCCTAGTTATCCCTTATAATTCTATCATTGTACCTATTTTAAGATGAAAAAAAGTGGGGCTTAGAGAGGTTTTCTTACTTGCTCATCTAGGTCAAGAGTGGAACTTTATGTGATGGAAAAAAAAGTGTAAGGCAAGCGAGAGTTAAATGTTCATATTACACAGGCACCAGGTGTTAGGACCGTGTACGCTTCAATTACTATGTGTGATCTTGAAGAGTTTCATGATAAGAGCCTAATAATATGGATGTAATTGAGGAGTAATTTTAAGCACTTTTAGATCACCAGGCAATCCTTCTGCCCACAAAAGATTGTAGTGTGGGACTAATAGACCCTTTACACTCATGAAACAGTTCATATCCAAGTCAGATGAATTTTCCTCTTTGTAATTGTCACTCCTGTTCACTCACTCACTGAATTTCAAGGAGTGAGTGAACAAAGGCTGCTGAGCAGAGGAATAGTTATTCCAGGGGGATGTGGATTTACTTTGGGTAAATTTGAATTCAGCTCACGTTTATTGACACTGCGAATTCATTCAAGTACTGCATGGGGTGCATCGTGCTTGAATGTTTCAAAGACAGTTATCTTACTAACATTCACCACCAGGTGTGGTAGGCATTATTCTCCACCTTTTTCAATAAAGAAGCTAAAGCCCAGTGAGATACAGGCCATAAAATGATGGAGCGACAGAACAAGAATTTGAACTTAGGACTCTGATTCTACACAATTTTGCTTTTATTACGACACCGTGACGTAAACTCAGGACTTTCTAATTCTGATATTTCAGTCCTAAAATAGTTGACTGAGTGTTTGTATGTGCCCAGACCCATGTTGGTTCCACCTCAGTCTTTACCCATGGAAGCTCTGTTCCCCTAATTCCTCCCAGGTCCTTAAATACATATAGTTACCTGGCTTGCTTCACCTCCTACTTAGGCTGGAAGAAAAACAGCCTTTTTAAAGCCCTAATTCAGTTTTCATAGCACTCAGATGGGGAATGAAGGGGATAAAAAAGAGGGCACACAGACCTGTTTCTAAGGCTTCCAGCTGTGTCCATGAGGCAGTAGGCTGGAAGGAAATTCAGAGAGCTATTATGGTATGATTTTAACAAAAGAAACACATTTTTAAGTTCATTTCTGTTGTCTTTATACAGAAACCATCCCTGAGGTTCCTGCAGACCCATTTGTGATACAAACCATTTGGGATTGCCTCATCACAGGCATCCACCTTCCCTCCGGTGTATTTTTATCATCTCTCTGCAATGTCTGTAGAACTTGAACTGCAGATTCATTAAGCAGAGACAGGGTCTGCTCTTGGTCAACAGAAAACATCTGTCATGTTGTCAGTACTCATTATGTCTTCCATAAAGTATTATTCTCAGAATATTTTAGTTTTAAAATATACTCCCATTCTCTTTTTCAGCAGGCAAGCCTGAGCAGATGTTTTCTCCACTGGTTTATAGATATTGTTGATTTCCATTATCTGCCTTGGATAAAACTGCCTTTTCAATAACTACCATTTACAAACTAATTGATTACAGATGAACGCAAGGCAAACATTTTACTGATTCAAGAGCTGTTGGCATTTTATTTGATATAACTTTTAAAAGAGAATCGTTTTAGGAGTACTCACTATGTATCAGAACTTTTTTATTTCCCTCTAGGCTATGACCAGAGAGACAGTTTCCCCCTACAGTGGTTATGGGAAGTTGAACCATACGAAAATGGTTAGAAATTGTCTAATATCAGCAGTTTCACATGGTTCAATCTAGTAACACACGTGGAACATAGCAGGTTAACAAATATTTGTGGGATGGATGAATAGATGGAAGATAGACATCTAGGTGTGAATTTAGCCAACTAAAATTTATAAAAGGGGTGAGACTGTTAACCTGGTGGCAGAAAATCGCTCCTCTTCATTTCTGTGTCCAGAGGGCATAAAGACACATCGATGTACTTTTGTCGCATTCCCTAGTTCATTTGTTGACCCTTTTGGTAATTATTTAGCATCTGCTATGTGAAAGCATGGTGCCGGTTGGGCAGGTGGAGACAGCCCACTGTCAAAGGTAGAGACGGAGTACTTAGCCAATGCCAATGGTACAGAGAGGAAGTAGGTGCCCTGGTGGAATTACGTACAAATGGCAGGAACACTCAGAGCACAAGCTCCTAAAACCGCCTTGTGTGGAAGTGACACCTGAGCTGAGTCCTTGAGAGACAAGTTCAGAGGTTTCAGGAAATGAAGATGCTCCAGAAAGAAGTAGAACAGATCATCTAAAAATTGATTTCTCAATTTCAAAGAAAAAAAGAAGAATGGGAGTTTTGCTGGACTTGAATCAAATGTGTAGATAATTTTGGTTTAAGTGTGGTGATTTCTTTCCATCTTTACTATATTGAGTCTTCATGTACATTATCATCTCATCATTTTGGGGTGTTTTCATATTTTCAAGTTGGTGGGAGAGTTGGTTCAAATCACCTGTTCCACCGCTGCTGAAAATAGAAGTCTTATTCACCAGGGATTCAGACTTGAATAGCATTTCTCCAAAGAAGACACACAAATGTTCAACAAGAACATGAAAAGATGTCCAAGAGCATTGTCATTAAGGAAATGTAAATTGCAACCACAATGAGGAACGCTTCATACCCACTGGGATAGCTGTTTAAAAAAAAAAAAACAAATGGAAAATAAGTGTTGACAAGGATGTGGGGAAATAGGAACGCTTGTAACTTGCTGGGGAACAGTAAAATGGTACAATGCAGCCACTGTGGAAAACAGTTTAGTGGTTCCTCAAAAAATTAAACAAGGAATTACTGTATGAACCAGCAATTCTACCACTAGATACATACTCAGAAGAATTGGAAACAGGTACTCAAATAAGTACTTTTTTAGGAATGTGCATAGCAGCATTATTCACAACGGTGAAAAGGTGGACGCCACCCAATGTCCATCAGTGGGTGAATGGATAAACAAATGGTGGTCTACACATACAATTACTCAGCCCTAAAAAAGAATGAAGTGCTAATACGTGCTATAACTTGGATGAAATTAGGAAACGTTACACTAAGTGAAAGAAGCCAGACACAAAATGTCATGTATTGTGTGATTTCTTTTATATGAAATATCCACAATAGGTAAATTCACAGAGATAGAAAGCAGATTGATGGTTTCCAGGGTAGGGGGTGGGGAACAGAGAATGAATGCTTAATGGGTATGGGGTGTCCTTCTCGGGTGATCAAAAAGTTTTGAAACCAAAGGCAAGTGGTTACATTGGTGTATTACATTGAAACCAAAGGCAAGTGGTTACATTGGTGTATTACAATGTTATGAATGCACCAAAGGCCACTGAATTGTGCGGTTTCAGATAATTATATGTTATGTGAATTTCATTTCAATTAAAAAAGTGTATACATCGACACTGCAATAGAACCTACAAGGCAGTTATTAGAATTCCTTAAAGACTTCAGAATCTCCGGTTTTGAAAACAGTAGCAACATAGCCGAGCAAATCTCCACAGGCCTAGACATAGAAACTAATTTTAATGATTATTATCTTTGATGTGAAAGAACACTATTGTTGTAGTATGCTTCACATGAACTAAGTATTGATAAGCAAGACACATTTAAAACTGATTTTCATTATAATTAGAGATACAGTGATACAATGCATGGACAGATGTTTTAAGTCATATACAAATCATCAAGCCATTTTCGGTTTCTTGAATGACCCCCATAAGCTGTAGGAAAGTCAGAGGAAACATCCAAAAGCCATTGTATGATCTTATATTTTAAATTAAATTCATTTAAAAAAGCCCAACAGAATTGTGCTTTATTATAACAAGATTGCACTAGAAAAATGTCTTTGAGATACATCAGAAGAGCTGCCCAGGTGGAGCCCTTACGCTGTTTGCTAAGCTCACCAGGTAACACAGTCTGCCCAGAGCTGAGCAGTTTCCCAGGGTGCAGGACTAAACCCGAATGGTCTTGGGCAAACTTGGATGAGTTGGTGGTCATCCTCTTGTTTACTCTCTCATTTTATAAAGTCATTGAAATGACCAACAATACTTTCTTTAAAATAAACAATCTCTCCATATAGAAGTAATACTCCTATATTGTTTAAACTTAAAGATCTTATCTCATTTTTATTTGACAACTTTATTGAGATATCTTTGATATATAAAAATTATAGATACTTAAGGTATAGAACTTGATGTTTTGAAATAAGTAGACATTATGAAAAGATCACTACAAACTAAATAAATTACCCATCATGTCCACATAGTTACCATTGTGTGTGTGTGTGTGTGTGTGTGTGTGTGTGTGTGTGTGTGTGTGTAGACGTAATTTAGGGTCTGGCCTCTTAGCAGATTTCAAGTATGCAGTACAATGATGTTAACTCTCATCCCCATGGTATGCATTAAGTCTCCAGAATTTATTCACTTTGCAAAACTGCAACTTTGCGCCCTTTGACCAGTGTCTCTTCATTTCCTCTTTCCCCACACGGCCCCTGGCAACTGCCATTCTCCTCTCTGCTTCTCTGAGTTTGGCTGCTTTGAATTCCATGTACACGTGAAATCATACAGTACCTGTCTTCCTGTGCTTGAATTATTTCACTTTGCGTAAGGTCGTCTAGATCCATCCATGTTGTTGCAAACGACAAGGTTTTCTTCTTTTTAAGGCTGAATAACATTCCATTGTGTGTGTATATATTTATATATCACATATATATACACATCCTATATATATCACTTATATATATGCATCATATATACATATATTTAATATTTTCTTCCTTCAGTCATCTATCGATGGCCATTTAGGTTGTTGCCATAGCTTGGCAACTGTGAATAATGCTGCAATAAACAAGGGAATGCAGATATCCCTTGGAGATACTGACTTGATTTCTTTTGGATATATTCTCAGAAGTAGGATTGCTAGATCATATGGTAGCTCTATTTTTAATTTTTTGAGGAACTGCCATACTGTTTTCCATAATTGTTGTACCAATTTACATTCCCACCAAAAGTTTCTTTTTCTCCACATCCTTGTCAACATTTGTTATCTTCTGTCTTTTTGATAACTGCCATCCTAACACATGAGGTGATATCTCATTGTGGTTTTGGTTTGCATTTTTCTGATGATTAGTGAAAACTGACTGCGTGAAGAGTTAAATCTCTTTAGAAAAATTGTGTAAGAATCATTAGCTCTAGATATACTATAATTTATCATTTGAAATAACTTATCAGTATTGTCACAACCTATAAAATCCTTTTAATAGCTCTAGTAACCGTTGCATCAGCAGAAAGATCCTTCTGAAAAATAAAAATTATCAAGCAATGTCTGTGCTTTTGCCTTTGCCAAGAGTGACTGATGACACTCTCATTGATATAGATTGCAAATAAAGTCACAAAAAGTGTAAATTTTGATGACCTAAGAAATGAATTTTCGGAAAAGCAAGACATAAAACTGTTTTGGTCAATGAAGACATCACATGAATAAAGTATTATGTATTGTCTTATATAAAATTGTGACACTAAAATATTATTTTTTGCAGTTTGTAAGTTTGTGTCAATAGTCATGTATCACTAATATCTTTATTATGGCTTACAAGTAATAAAATATTTTTAAAGGAAAAGTTTTATATTTTAGTCCCGTCACCTGTTCTTCTTCCATCCTGCTTTTTGTACTACAGACCCTGAGATAGCATTTTGCACTGGGCATCACAGATTATGTGTCTGACCGTGGATGTGATGCCTGAATTATGGCTTTCACCACCTCCTTCAGGAGACCCGGCCTTCCAGATAATAATTTTTTTTTTTCCCCCTGAGGAGGAAGGATAAGGAGGAATTCCCACCTTCTCTGACTCAGGCTCCTTGCTTCCAAAAGACCAACCAGAAATCTTTCAACAAATGGTATTTGCCTAGGATTACTTGGGCAGATATCTGCACATCAGACTGACAATCCGAAATGCTTAAGACATAGTCTTAAAAAAATTTAAATCATATCAATACTTAAGACATAGTCTTTAAAATAGTTAAATCATATCAATACCTAACTGCCAAACTTGTTCTGGACTCTATCTGTATTTAATTCTTGGGCCAAAGGGAGGGAGAGGGATTTTGTGGCAACCAATCCTTTTTAGAGCAAGCATTCTTCACAGTTTTTCTTTACTATATATTATCTCATTTCCTCTTCACAACAACCACATGAAGGCATTACATTAATTTTAAATTAGGAAACTGATGCTCCGAGAAGTCAAATCGGACTCTTGACTCAGTGGAGCGATTTTTCTGATGCCAGTGGATATGTATGCGCATATCAACCCAAAAGGAGCAGAATTTTCCCTTTAGATCACTTGCCAAAAGCACGAAAAACACTTTAATATATTTGCTCTTTGCCCTTTAAGGAAATAGGTCTTTTGGAACCAAGACGACTTATTTTAGTTTTCAGAACCCAGAATGAAAGGAAGCAAGTTCCCTATGATAAAGATCTTTCCTAAGATGCTCCCTCTTTAGCATTTAACCTCACCTTCCAGCATTTCCTGTTGCTCATCTGCTGTGTTTCTCTGCCAATTAAGCAAGGTACTTTTTTCTATATTCCCCTTTCTTCACTTTTGTTATTTATTCTCCATTTGTAAACCATCTAAAAGTTTGTACCTACAGCCCATATTAGGCTTTCTTTCATTTATGACATGATTCAGGTTTCTAGCCAATTTCAGTGTCATTCCTCATAGAAAAATAAACAAACAGCTCAGAGTCACTCTGCAGAGGGTCTGGAAGGTGTCCAGCTCATAGAGACCAATCTTGAACAAGTCCTCCCAGAGTGGCAAGGCAAGCGCTGACTCCTTTGTGCCCTCGTAGTACTGACAGAGGAGTCATTGGAGAACCTAGGAAACCACTACCTACCTGGAGGACGATTTGTCTCTGGAAAACGACCAGCTTATGCTTCACATTATAGCAAACAGTAAAGACCATAGGTGGTCCTGGATTAGGCAACCTTAGGTTTGACCCTTGACCTTGGGACGGTCGTATCACTTTTCTGAGCTTTTGTTTCCTCCTCTACAAAAGGGAGATAGCAATAGCATCTACCTAGTGGGAGGTTACTGTGAAGATTAAATGAAGAAATGATTACACGAGATAATGTCTGGCTTAAGTATACACTTCTGATAAATATTACTATTTGTGAAGCAATCCTAAAACAATCAAATCAATCTTCTTTTCTCTTTCAAATCAACTGATCTGACTGTACTTTTATTTCTAACACTCAGGAGATAAAGCTCACCAAGTCGGGGTAAGATAATTATTGAATTAAACCCTCGTCGAACGGGTTCTGCTGGAGAAGAAGCAGGCAAGACGCCCTACTCATGCGGCTGCAGAGAGGGGTACCATGACCATGTGAAGGAAGTGAGCCCTTCTCAGGCTTCCAAGACCCACACTCTTCTCTTTTCCCATTTCTGTTGGCAGTACCCCCAACAAACGCCTCAAGAACGTAGGTTTTCCTTGCTCTCCCCCATCAAACTATTGTTGGCAATCATCTCAATAGGCAACCCTGGGACGTTGAAATGGCTGAAGATGTTTAAAGGGTGGCTCCCTCCCTGGTTCCCTGCATTTGAATAGAGCCCTAGACAACGGACTTGCCGTCTTGTCGATGTCAGCCTTCGGAGGATGCCAGTGTTGGGGGAAGGAAGGACTTACTGCAACACCCTCCTTGCGTCGGAGCATCTATATTCGTTTGTAGGTTAATGTTGCCTAGGCAGAATTCATATCAGTAGCGAACAAGATTTGGGGATGACGACGATTAGTCACAGATATTTGTCCAGTGCTTGATGAACTCAGCATAATATCTGAATGCATTTTATTTGGTTTTCCCAGCATCAATGTGGGCAGACAGAGTATCTCAGCGCAAGAGCAGGGACATAAGACTTGTCTGCGGAAGTCCAGGTTCCGATTTCAGCTCCATCATTCCCTTTCTGTGTAAGCTTAGAAAAATGGCTTACCTCACTAAATCTCAGTGTCTAACCTGGACGATGGAGAATAAAAATAATGCTATACTTCACAGGGCTTTTGAGGGGGGTTGATGAGACAAAGGCACGGATGCTTGTTGCTTCCCCAGAAATCGACAATTCAGGAAGTTCAAGAATAATAAAAGGCAGAGGCAAAATCAGAGCATTGATCTTGGGGTCTAAGGCCACGCCCTTAGACAGAGCTGGGACTTGGGCAATCACTGGGGACTCACTCTAAAGCGAGATCTCAGCACTGTGCTGGAAAATTTGGGGTCTTGGTAAAACAGTTGATCAACACAAACAGTGTTTGTCTCCCGGGAGACAAGATAGTAAAAGAAGCCATGGCTACAGACATCTGTATGCGGAGGCAAGGAAGCGGGGAGGCAAGGAAGGAGGGAGTCTGTGACATTTCTGCAGCGAGGAAATGAAGCATCTAATGCATTTCAAGATGGTGTGAGGTCAGCTGTAATAGTGGTAAAGGAACCTGAGGCCTCGCACTAAGCTGTCTGTGAAGAAAAACAGACCACTAGGCACACAGGGCTCTGAGCCCTAAGAACATTTCCCTTTGGGGGAAAATTACCAAGCATAAAAATTGCAGAATTCAGGATCAGCACGAACGACTTCAGCGGCCTCCACAGTCTGGACTCAGCCTAGTTTTCTTGCTTTATTATTTTAAAAGACATATTTCCTACCTAGAAATATTTCTATATATTTGTGTCTCAGGTAGGATTCGTTGGGAATATATTTGTGTTTTATTATTATTCTCTAATAATTTTTATATTTACATATTATTGCTATAAGTTTCAAGTTATTTTGTAAATTCTGTTTATTTTCTGTTTTATTTCTTTCCTTCTTTTGGCTAGATTAAACATTATTTCTAGATTAGGTATTTTTTCTCATTCCATCTTTTCTACTGATTTGGAAATTAAATAGTCTACATTTTCTTATTAATTAGCCTAATTAAATTGATTGCATGTTGGATAATTCAGATAGGTCAGGAACGGCCAACTCACTTTGAATTTTTATACTCTTGATTTCTAGAACATTTATTTGGTTACTTTTCAAATCTACCTGATCATTTTTTATAAGCCCTTAATCCTTCTTTGGATTTCTTCTTTCACCATATGTAATGTAATATTAATACTGTAAATGTAAATATTTATACTCATGTGAATTTTAGTGTCTAAATTCTTTGCAGAATTTAATGCACTCTTTGCTGCTTTGTCTGACTCTCATCATGGTGTCCAGTTCCCTTGTGTGTGCATGTTTTGTCCCTGTGGTTTTAGTTTTCCCTGAAATATTATCTATTCAAATTATTTCAAGCCTGGCTTGAGTTCCCAAATTACTTCAGGAAACATCTGCTTTTACCTCTGTGGGGCACCTAAGACGACTACCTTAAATAATCATATAAAATTCTTGGTCTAGACCTTTTTAGAATACACAGGTACTTCAGACCCCAAAGATACCTGAGGTCTAACTGATTGTTAGTAACTTCCTGGAAGTATCCCCCTTACTCCTCACAGTATCCAAAACTAAAGGTGAATAGTTTCTTTGTACTTTCTTTCTGAGGGATATTTTTCTACTCTACCTTTTCTTTTTTTTTTTTTAAATTACGGATATAGGTCTTTGTTATCCTGGCTTCATGCAGGAGTTTCCCATCCAGCTACTTTCCTTGTGCAGGCCCTAGGCATTACTTTCTGTTCCCTTGAGCCTGGTTAAGATGGATGTGCTCTTTCCTGGAGGATCACAGATATCCCCAAGGAAGCTGATGCTTTAGTTCTTATCTCTGGATTCTGATTCCATCGGCACTTGGTCTCTGCGTTTTTTCCTTAGTATCTTTTAAGATTATCCATTGATTTAAATTATATATATATTATATACATTATGTATAAGACATGTAAATACAATATTTATAATAAATATATAATTAGCATTTATATATAAATAGATACAATAAATATTTATGATATATAATTAACCATTTTGTCCTTCTTAACCTAATTTTCTACCCTTGCTTTCTTACTGCTTTTGCAAAGTTCCTCTCTTCTTTGCTGTCCTCAACCCAAAGAAGTTTGTATCTAGCTATAGCACTTACTTCTTTATTTCTTCATGCATTCAGGTATTTAGTAAAAACAGACCTTCTCCTATTTGAAATCAAAACTTGTGCTTGACATTTGTGACCCAAGGATAAGACTTGATTTTTGTTGCCAAAGAACTCACAGTGCACTGGGGGAGATGGACTGGTGATCAGGTAGCAACCAAGAGTGTGATAACCAAGGTAAATATTGGTTGAAATGGAAGCATAAAGGAAGGGAACTTAACCTGGATAGGAGTGGGCAAACTTGTCCAGCCTTCTAGAAGACATGACACCTGAGATGTCTTAACGAAGCAAGATGAGAAAGAGGAAAGGACTTCTCAGAAGCAGCATATGATTAGGCAAAAATTACTGATTGTTTAAACCTGTCCTGGGTGTTATTTTCCCCTAATACTATTTTCATGCTCAAGACAAATTTTGAAATTTTTACAGCACTTTAAGGTTAAAACCTTATGTTTCTTCCTCTCTGAAATCCACCCTGGAACTCAGTAAAAATGGATATTTCCCCCATTTTGTTCTCACTACTTCCCATCATTTGGCTCCTAACTCACTCAGGAAAACTCTCAGATCACAGTTATTTATGAGTGGATCCCCAAGGTTTATGAACCTTTGAACAGCTTAGTACTCATATTACTTTTTTCTGTAACCTCATGGCCTAGAATTTTCACTTTTAGTCTCCCATATCCCTGCTTCACTAAATTAAGAAATGACAAGACCAAATGACTCTAAACGCAACGGGATGGACCTCGGTTAGATGCACAGTAGAACTGCTTGACAGGAGACGTTGTCACGAGTGGAACAAGTGAAAAGGAGTGGTGTGAACTGGTAGCAGGCAGTCTGTCCTGAGATACAGCAACACAGCTGTGAACTATTTCTCTGATTCTAACTCACAATATGATCTCAGAATTCTCACTTTGAACACAGACAGGTCAGTATAGGGGCACTGGACTGATGAGTGAGAATGTGGAGAAAGGGGCCAGGAGGACTTGTAGATTTCTGGCTTGACCATTGGCCAAATAATGTTTCCATCCCCTGAGAGAGATCTGGTCTGCTGGTGGTGGGGTATGGCAATAATGACTAAGACTGGGACCTGTGTGTGAAGCCTACACATGGAAATGACAAGTAGGCGGTTGAATATCTAGACCTGGAATAAGTGTACTCTGGTCAGGAGACATAAAAATAAGAAGGAGTAAGTTCAAATTTGCATAATCCATTTTGTTCATGATTTAGTTGACTTCATCCATCAATTTTCATCCTTCAAGTGAAGCACTCAAAATCTTTTAGTATGATTGCTTTTGGAATATATATACCCATTACTCCTAAATTCTCCCTATCATTTTTATTGTTTTTCTTTGGACAGAGGACATGAGAAAGGAAGACATAACTTTGCCTCTCCAGCATTCCCAGGCCAACATTGCTGTATCCCCTTCTGTACCCTATTGCTGTCCCCTTCTCTGAGCATCAGTCACCCTTATCTGTAAAAGGAGGGATAGGAAGAGATGAACTCTCAGGTACCATTTTCGTCTAAATTCTTCTGAATCTTAATCTGGTTTGGAGGGAGAATTAGGATTGAAATTAGGAGTAGAACTTTGTCTAGAACTTCCCAGCTTTTCTTTGACTCTTTCTGTATCATTAAAAACAGAAGAGTAGCTGTGCTTCCCAGCCCCAAAGCAACTGTCCTTCTGGTTCAGACCACACGATCAGAGAAAGGAATTAGCAAATAAAGAATGTAATCTAAATGTGGAATTGTAGGTTGATTTTTTTCTTACCTTATTTTTCCTTTCATGTAATAAATGAACAGCAGCAGGAACAAAACCCTAATAAAGTCAAAACAAAATAATTGGAAGAATTGCATTCAGATCTTCACAGTAAAGTCTCTTTTTAATCAGAATGCTCCAGGGTCAGCAGTATAGTGTAACAATGTAAACAGATTATTCAACTATAATAATAGAGGTATGCATTTGATTTTTGGGGAGAACTGCACTCATCTCATTTTAATGTAACCTTTTTTTTGTTAAGTCTCTCTTCTCAAAGAAATCCTAAGACCGAGGCCTGAATATCATTTATTATTGTACCTTCAATTCCTGATTGCTTGTCTGATGCTCAGTAGATATTTGTTGATTGAATGGTAGCCATTATTACACTGGAGTTTTTTAGCACAAAATCTATAATGCAGATGTCTTAAAAAAAAACAGAAAAGAGACATCAGATAGCAAATTTCTACTTTACTATCTTTTTTCAGAGTAAATAGCTTAAAAACTATTGCTGTATGTTGTACAGAATGGGGCTTAGGGATCAGAGCCCAATAGTATTTACAAATAGAATCAAGATAATCTTGAAGAGAAAAGAGGGGAGTTGGTAACTCATACAAGTTCCATATTAGAGGTTTGGTGGGGGCGGGGGTGGTGGTGGAGAAATTAACTTGTTATTTACATAACCGTCATACCTTAAGAAAGGGCCACTGTAAAAACAGCAGGGTTGATGGTCTTCAATCAAGGAAAGAGCTAAGAGTGGGGGGAAATGATTCAAATGTATGTAGTCAGTCGAGGTTGAGGTGAGATTTGAGTTACCCAAGAAAAACATGGTCTTGATCCTAAATGCAATGGAAAACCTGCTGTATTAGTCAGGATTTTCCAGAGAAATAGAATACATATACTTATAGCTGAAGACCAAGAAATCCAAGATCATCCAAGATCTGCAAACTGAAGACTCAAGACAGCTCATGCTGTAGTTTCAGGTCTGAGTCCAAAGGCCTGAGAACCAGGGCTGCTGATGGTACAAGTTTCAGTTTAGGAGTCTGAATCCAAAGTCAGGAGAAGACTGATGACCCTGTTTGTGGACAATCTGAAATAAGGAATTCCCCCTTCCCTTTTCTGCTCTATTCAGGCCTTCAATGGATTGGATGAGCCCACCCGTGCTGGAGAGGGTGATTTTCTTCACTATCAATTCAAATGTTCATCTCATCCAGAAACACCCTCAGACACACTCAGAAATAATGCTTAACCAAATATTGGGGCTCCCGTGGCCCAGTCAAAGTTGACACGTAAAATTAACCATCACCTTCATTCCTCTCCTTCCTGGCTTTGTGACCTTACAAATAGAGCACTGATACCTCCATGCCTTGCTTTTCCCATTTGCTAAATGAAGATGGTCACCTTAAGCTCGCAAGAGACACAAACAAGAGTCGTGAATGTCATGGTGGATGAAATAATGATGACAATATCTACAGATGACTTTTACTGAGCACTTTTGTATGTTCTGGGCTCTGTGCTAAGCATTATCAACATACATTATATTTTTCAATGTTGCTTTACAAAGGTAAGACATCCATTAATACAGTGGATGTCTATCCAAACTATTTTTTAAAGTAGTGAAATATTTTCTTCTAATGAAGTTTTAGCCAGAAGTCCAAATTATAAAACAAATAAAAATAGAGATGCTCAGGTTGAAGTAGGGCCCAAGAACTAGTATACTTGAGTTCCAGAATCCCTCTCTCCTCTCTATGGGGCCATTCAGTATGGATTAATGACCACTAGAGAAGACGGTGATGGTTCCAAAGGCAAGAGCAAATTTCTCTAATTCTAATCTGAGAAGGGATATTGTTACATTCACTGCAAAGACCAGCAAAATCTTAGGAAAATTACTGAGTTCTCTGTTTCCGATTTTATGGAACTGAGTAGTAATGTAAATCACACAGAAGATGCTGAGCACATAAAGAGTTATCATTAAATGTTAGCTGTTTTTATTATCATCAGTTGTTTCCGAATCTAACAGGCAGTGGTGGGGTGGTGTTTACAGTCTACACTGTGCTATTTGGAAGCTCTTCCCAGGTATCAAGAGTAACACAGGAATTCTATACACGCATTCTATGCTCCTAGCCTCATGGTTTTCTTGGAGAGTGGTGTCTGTATTTCTTATTCTAGCTCTTTGTTATCACATGCTTTATATCCATTTGCAAAATCTTCCATGGCAGAAACAATTAGGCACTTCCTATTTAAATCGTCACTTCCCTATTCTGGGACACTTTCCCAGCTAGAAGAGGGTCTAACCTGACCACTCACTTCCAGGGACTCTAGGGTGATGTTTGTGATGGACTTATTTTTATCTAACCATTAAAACCAGAGATTCACTCATTTATTCATTTCCTTTTACTGAATTACAAATTAGGTCAAATAAAGGCTGAGGCCGCTGGAGAGTGAAAAATAATACAAATCCTACTCTTGGAAGACTCGGGGTCTAATAATAAAATAAGATAGAGATGCATAGATGATCATAGTACAAGGCAGAAAGTGATCATTATCCTAAAAGTGTTTCAAATACATTCCCTTGAGTAGTCAAAGGAGGGAGTGAAGGAAGGTTTTGCAGAGAAGGTGGTGATTTAATAGATGGTAAATTGCATCCCTGCTGAAGGAATTAGGGAGAGAATATATACAAAGAAGAGAGAGAACAGGGTTTGGCAGAAGGAGGATATGTAAGGCTGTTGGGGGGAATGAGGCCGAAGGGCAAGATTGTAGACAGTGCTTGGAGGGCCTTGGGTGGTGTTTTGTTTGCTAAGCAAAGGGACAGCTGCAGTTGTTTGAGTGGGAGTTTACCTTAATCACACTGTACTGGAGAAAAGAGTAATGTGTTGACGACTTTTCCGATGGGCTGTGTCTGGATGCCTGGCTCGGGGAGGTTGCAACAGCGGGCCCGGGGACAGGCAGTGAAGGTCTGAACCGGGGCGGTGGTGATGGAGATGGAGCAGGGGACTCAAGAAATACTGGAGATGTTTAATCAATAGATGCTGGCAACGGGTTGAGTATTGGCAACCAGGAAGAGGGAGCGTCCAGAGGTCCTCTGGATGTGACTTTATCTACCTGGACCACTGGAAGGTTGTTACATGATTCCCGGGTAGGCCTGGGCCTTCCTTTTCCTGGGGTTCTGACGGAGTGGCCACAACTGGTGTTTCAACCTGTTGCAGAGAGCACATTTATGGCCATGATCATCTTGACACCCCCCATGATTAGCCTACCACGTAGTAAAATCTAATAAAAATTTGTGAAACGAATGATGTCACTAGGATGCAAACTTGATAACCAAGACCAAAGCTATGAATGGCTACATTCACTAGTGACAGCAGGCTGTCTCGTGCAGTCTGGCAGGATGTTCCCTGCACAACTCCAGGGAGGGATATGCACAACATGGTGGCCAGAGAGGGCAGTGAGCACAGTAGGCTGGGGTGGATGTCACAGCGTCTGCATCTTATCAGGCTCCCAGCCCATTCCCAGCATGGAGTTATCATGAGGGGCAGAGTGGCGTTATTAGGGGTGGCATGGCTGCTGTCCTTCTCTCCATACGTGTGAGATTCAGGACAGGATGCCTGCATTCTGTTCACGTCCTGTCACAGATACGCCACCCCCATTTGGCAGAATTGCAGGCTTCTGTATAAGAAACTTTAAAAATATGAACAAATTGAATCTAGTATATTTCAAAGGAGGGAAAGTAGGCTCTTGGGAGCATCCTTAGCAACCTGAGAGGTAAAACGCTGGGTTCCAGATCTAAAATGCTCTGATTATAAGATTGTAAATGATCCCTATTGAAATAATCAAACTGGGAGGCTCCTGCATTGTCTGTTCACTTAACTGAAACCTTTCATACTTTTGGACACGATTCAGACTCCATATTTTCTGAGAAGCCTTCTGACACCCAGTCTGAGTTACATTTTCCTTCTCAAAGCATGTGACATGCTGGGTCACCTCTGTCATAGCTTGGATTGCCTCACTCGCGCCTGCTCCGTGAGGCGCGGGTGCTGTGTCTAATTTATCACTGCATCCCCAGCGCCTGCACATAATAGGTGTGCGGTAAATATTCATCAGATGAGAAATAAAGGCTGCGGCTTACGTTATAATTGTTATTTTAATATATATATGCAGTCAAGAACTTTCATTTATATAGCAGACTGAACAGAGCTGTAAAAAATAACGTGATGTAAATGTAGTCGTTCAAACACTTCTTTCCTGAAACATTTCAATCCTGAAAGTGGTGGGGGGGAATATTTGCAATTTTCATATGTATATGAAGGAAATGCAAGGAAATTTCAAGGGTCCTCCAAGGTCAGGTGAGGTCCGAGCAGCCCAGTGATTTCTCATGGCAGAATTTCTGATGAAATCAGAACCCCAGGGTTCTGACCTAATGTTCCATAAAGTAGGTGATACCAAACTGGAGAACTTTGAAGGGGGGTGGTGTATTTTTCTTGGGGCAATATGGGGAAAACATGTTTGCCTACGACTAATTCCCCTCCTTCAAACTGTTGGTCTTATCTTTGAGGGTTTTCAAGACAAATAGATTTAAACTGCTGTCAAGTTTCACCAGACAAAAACAAACAGACCCGGGGTCTCTTGATGTGTCTGCCCTTCCACAGTCACCCCCCCCACACACACACTGCTTGTTGCTCTGTGGTTTTGTGGTGCTGTGGGTGCCATAGAGACAAAGAGAGTGTGCAGGGAAGGGGTGCGTACCAGGAAGAGGAGAGCATGGTCATAGTTGAGCCCGGCGCTGCTGGAGGACTCCCCGCTACTCGTGCAGTTCACTCAAGGCACCAAACCATCACTGAGCACCCACTCTGCACCCAGCCCTGTGCCAGGTACTGAGGGCACAAATGCAAATAGACCTTGTCCTCACACTTGACCTTGAGAAATAACCTTAAAAATAACACACAGAGAATGAAATTGTCTTATTGCTCTGCTGGAACATCACAAAATTACCAGCTAACAAAAGCCTGCTCCATCAGTGATCAGAAGTGACAATTCTAGCCCCAGCACTGTCATCAGCTGTCTGTGTGACAGTGGACGTCCTTCTTCCCACTCTGGTCCTGGGTCTCCTCACTTGTAAATAGGAACTTTTAAAATAACTTTTTATTTTATACTGGAGTGTAGTTGATTAACATCGTTGTGATTGTTTCAGGTGTACAGCAAAGTGATTCAATTATACATTTTCCTATTTAGGTTGTTACAGAATCTTGAGCAGGCAGAGAGAGTTCCCTGTGCTATACAGTAGGTCTTTGTTGGTTATCTATTTTAAATATAGCAGTGCATACATGTCAATCCCAAACTCCCTAACTATCCCTTCCCCCCTCCCCCCGGTAGCCATATTCTTTACAAGTTGGACTTACTCTCTGGAATCCTTCTAGCTTAGCTAATTAGACTTTCAAAGAAGTTAGAAATTGTTGGATGAAACGAATTCATCTACCTGACATAAAGTGCTAGGAGTCCCTTTTGCCTTCATGTCATTATTACACAAGGAAATGAAAACGATTTAAGGATGCTTTTCATATTTTCACTATTGGCATGGCCTTGACTCTGACGATGAGACAATAATTTGTGGTCAGTACCAGATGCAGCATCTCCTTCATAGACTGTGTCACAAAATCAAAACAGCTGTTTGGGACTGAAAGCAACTTTCACTGAGTGCCAGATGGGCTGCTAGATGCCTTCTCCGGATCCAGCCCTCCTGGAAATACACAAGCATTTCAAATATTTGAGTGAGTAATAAAGGAGGTGACCACCCACCTTCCCCTGAAAATATTTCCACAGTGTCCATACAGGCTGTTGGTGATATTTTCCCTTTATCTTTATGTATCTGAGAATGTGGCTGTACGTAGAGCATTCTGGTGACACATACAGACTCTGCTGCAGGCAAAAAAGTCACCCCCAATAAATGTGGATGTCAATTCACATCCACTGTGTCCTTCTCTCTTTTCCCAACCCTCCTGGGAGCCCTTTGAGTGGGCTGTGCTGTGTAGACATGCTTCTCTTGTGTGTTGTACTTGATCTGGGAATCACCCACCTATGGTCTGTGGGTGGTGAGGAAAATTGCCACAGCCAGTGGGGGCTGGCCCAGCCTAGCTCTCCTGTTTGGGGAGAGAGCATCACAGTGACCATATTAATAAGCCCACAGGTACCCTGTTGTGTCTGCTGTGAGAAACCTGAAGTCTGGAGAGGCACTCCTTTCTTCCCTCCTATCTAGGCTTGATGGTGTAGACTAGTCCTATCCAGAGGCAGGGGATGAATAAGATGATCCCTTAGAAAGTAGAAAGGTGGCTAATAAACACATTGAAGGTAAATCTTACCTTCAGGTTAATAAGAACAAAAATACCACCAAAAATAAGAAAGGTTTTTCACGCGGGCATATTAGCAAAAAATTATATTTGAGTCAGAGCAGAGATTTTGCAGTGCTGGTGGGAACATAATTAGAAAAATCTGAAAAAAAAGAATTTAGCTAATATGTATCAAGAGCCTTAGAAATTTTAGACATAATTCCTTTCTAATGATTAAATGTTCACAAATGATTCTTTCACCCTTTGTGTAATCTATGTAAAAATTGCCACATCTGTTATCTTGAAAAATAAGATTTCTTCACTGGGTGGAATTCATCTTAAAATAGATTTTTTTCAAGAAGAGTATATTGTGAATGTTTTTTCTTTATCCTTATGTTTCTGAGAATATGGCTATATGCAGAATTCAAGGGTCACATTCATTTTATTCAAAAGTTCACGGGCAATTGTGTTATTGTTTTCTATCATCTCATGCTACTGTTGGTAAATTCTGAGTCCACCCATTTTTTTGCAGTTTTGTGGGTAAATGTCTTTGCCAGGACACTTGTCAGTATCATTCTTTTATCCCCGAGTTTCAATACTATCATCAAAATATAACACAATGTGAGTCATTCTCACAAATTCTTCTTTGAACATACCACACCCTTTAGGATTTCAGATCCAGGTTTTCATTTCCAGAAATTTTTCATTTATGTATTTGAAATTTTTGCTTTAAGACATTCTGTTTACTATATTAGAAATATTAATTATCCCAAAGTGTTGGCTCCATTGCTTATTACCCATATCTATTCGTTTTTTATTCTTTATCCTTTTCTTGTTTTATGGAATTTTTCTCATTCTATTCTCTATGTCACTGTCTTAGTTTTCTGTAGTGTCATATCAGTTCTATTTTTGATGTTTCTAATGCCCTTTAAAAATGCTGCAATGGTATTCTATTTTTGTGTCCTTATTTTCTTTATCATTGCTGTCGCCATGTATCATTCATTTCATCATCTTCTCTTTGCTCTGATCTTCTTAACATTTACATTCTTTTAATTTTCTTGAAAATTAAAAGCACTTAATCTAAAATTGGCTCCATTCCTGGCGGGGGGGGGGGGGATACATTTTTCCAGAGTGCTCATAATCTGTGTCTCTCTTTTTATTTCATTTCATCTTTTGACACAATTTTTGCATTGCTTTCATATTGTTTTGCTTTTTCTCTTAATTCTCTCTGAATAGAGGCTGTTGCAGCTAGGATGGATAATAGTCAGTAACGGTGTAGTTGAATCAGACATGGGCTGGAGGGTTGGATATGATGGCTTGAGTCTTTGCTCGGTTCTTCAGCTGCCTTGGAGGGAAAGAGGAGAGCTAGGACATTGGTCTTCAGCAGACGGCACTGGCTCCTTTTCCTTGATCTATAATTTTATTAAAATTTCTTCCGAGTGGGGACTGATCATCAGTCTGAGATTGAGGGCATGTTCTGCCTTTACTCTGTCCTTCTATCTGGGGAGACTAACATTCATATGAAAGGTTTATGATTCCACGGGCTTTTAGTTTGCTGCATCTTACATATGCTTAATTTTTCACCCTTCTGGGGTCCACCAGTCTGTGAGCTTCTGTAGGTCAGAGATTTATCCATAGTTCTTGTACAGCATGTTTTCACCTAGCACACGTTCAGAAAAATTTTTTTTAAATCTTTCCAGTTGAATTGACTGACAGACTCAAGTTCAAGAGCCTAAACATAAATTAATAACCACATCCCACATCCTTGGTGATTTCCATGACATAAAATTACAATGAATAAACATGGATGGTAGCGGGAAAGCATGATTTCCCGAACATCCTTAACTTCTGTGAAACAGAACTTTAATTTTTGCCATGAATTCGGGGCACAAGGATCAGGATAAGATCATATTCATCCATTTTCCTAATCAATAGGAAAGCCCTGGTGAAGATATTTGGCCACATCGCGAAGAGAGATCTTCCCCTTTCTTGAGAGTTCATGCTGCGTCCCTACTTATGTCAGTGCCTCAAGTGCCGTATGTAGATATGTGTAAATGAGAGGCGGTTTAAAACAAGGAAGAACATAGCAGATTTCAAACCGTTCTTTCTATGCCATTACATACACTATAGTATTAAAACATAACAAAAAGGAAAATAAAAAAAATCTGTTCTAACAATCTGCTTCATGAATCTTGAAAAATATACAAAATAAATCACCCCAGATGAGATGCATATCTCAGTTCTCACCACCTCAACCCAATAAAGACAATCCCATGGGCCCGAGAATGGAGAAGTCAGGAGAGGTCAGCACATACATCCTCTTCCTTTAGGCAGGACTGTAATGAAATCATCGTTGACCAAGGGCTGTTAATGGCTCTGGATGACCAGAGCACAACAGTCGTTTCCATTATTCTCCATAGGATTTGTGAATGGCCACCTCCTTCAAGTCCTATGGCCTATAAACCAGGCCAAATCATGTCCAAGTGTCTGGTCGATTCGTGGGATGGTGCATGACCTCACAACTTCTAGAAGATAGCAACTCTAAGCTCAGCATAATGTGTCCATAATTAGGACGTCCTTTCATCCTTTTGTAAAAAAAAAGAAGGAAGAGATGGGATTCTTCTGTGACCTCCAGCTTCCAATTTACAAGCTGGTGGATTTGTTCACTGACCTCTACAGGAGTCAGCTTGGAGACATGCAGTTCTAGGTTCAAATCCTGGACCCATCATTGTGTGGTTGGGTGGCTTTCCTCCATCCTGAATAATGAGGTGCATACACACCTCACCTGGTCTTTGTGAGGTCAGGGGGACTGTCCACCTAAGGTGAAATGGAGACATCATTCATTCACAGCCCTCTTTATACTTACAGGGCCTGAGAAAGAAAATTGGTATTAGCCCCAGGAAGCCTGTGTTCTACCACTGAGAGTAACCCCATGTGATCTTGTGCATGTCAGTTCCCCGCTCTGGTTTGACTTACTTTTTAATTATATGAGATTTGATCCAAATCGATCTCAAAGACCCTTTAAACTTTAAATAAGGCAAAGTCCTACAGAGCATTCTAATATTGACACCAAGACTACCCACTGGCACAATATTACTCAGCCATAAAAAAGAATGAAATAATGGTATTTGCAGCAACATGAATGGACCTAGAGATTATCATACTGACTGAAGTCAGATAGAGAAAGAGAAATATTGTAAGATATTGCTTATATGCGGAATCTAAATGATACAAATGAACTTATTCACAAAACAGAAACTGACTCACAGACTTAGAGAATGAACTTACGGTTACCAGGGGGAATGGGTGGAGGGGAAGGATAGTTAGGGAGTTTGGGATTGACATGTACACACTGCCATATTTAAAATGGATAACCAACAAGGACCTCTGCTCAATATCATGTAACTACCTAAATGGGAAAAGAATTTGAAAAAGAATAGATATGTGTATATTATAACTGAATCACTTTGATGTACACCTGAAATGAACACAACATTGTTTATTTATTTATTATAAATTTTATTTATTTATTTTCAACTGTGTTGGGTCCCTTGTTGCTGTGCATGGGCTTTCTCTAGTCTCGGCGAGCAGGGGCCACTCTACGTTGTGGTACACAGGCTTCTCATTGCGGTGGCTTCTCTTGTTGCAGAGCACTGGCTCTAGGTGTGCGGGCTTCAGTAGTTGTGGTGCATGGGCTCAGTAGTTGTGGCTCGTGGGCTCTAGAGCGCAGGCTCAGTAGCTGTGGCGCATGGGCTTAGTTGCTCTGCGGCATGTGGGATCTTCCGGGACCAGGGCTCGAACCCGTGTCCCCTGCATTGGCAGGCGGATTCTTAACCACTGCGCCACCAGGGAAGTCCCTAACACAACGTTGTTAATCAGCTGTACTCCAATATAAAATAAAAAGTTAAAAAAAAAAAAAGACTCCCCATTGACACCTCCTTGTCTCCCCCATGTAGTCTTAGGATTCCCTTCTCTGCTTTCTTACTTAGCTCTGTAAGGCCTTATGACCATTCTAGCAGTATCATACCTTGTGCTGTCTTATAATTGCCTGTTTTGCACCCTAGACTGTGAACTCTCTATGACAGCAACTGTGCTTCATTCCCTTGACATTCCTTGTGGCTTGACAAAGGCTTAGCACATAGCAGTTGCTCATTAAATGCTTGTTGAATTATGGTGACTTATCCAGTTTATTTACCGCAACATTATTGAACACATCTGTTGGCAACCATAGTCTCTCTTCTATGGGCGTTGAAAACAGAGTACTTCTTAAATATTTCTAATGGCATAATTTCAGGTAAAGGCAGCCTTCCCAGGAAACCTCAACTTTCAATTCCAGTGGAACAGGCAGAGAGATGTTTATTGGATATATGGATAAAGACAAGAAAAATTTTAGCATCCTTATGAGGATAGATTTTCTAATTTGAATTGCATTCATTGAACAGCATATGAGGTGCCAACTATTTGTCATATATAATAACACACACCAGGGGACAGATTAGAGAATAGAATGAAACAACATGCCTCAGTTTTAGAGTTAACTAAGCCATTTGAACTTGGAAAACTCACTCAGATTTAATGAGCATCCTTTTCTATATATGTTGAAGATAATAATCATCACCTTTCGTATCTTAAGAGGCTATTATGGTTATCCCCATGAGATTTTGGACATGAACTTTATTGATAAACTGTAAAATGTCAGATTAAATAAAGGCAGTGATCATCTTTCTAGATGCTTCCCCTTCTCTCCTTTTTAACTTTTTTCTTTTTTTTTTTTTTGGCCACATGGTTTGTGGGATCTTAGTTCCCTGACCAGGGATCGAACCCAGGTCCTTGGGCCCTCAGCAGTGAAAGCGCAGAGTTTTAACTACTGGACCACCAGGGAATACCTGTGCTTTTGTTTCTCTTAATTAACCCTGTTTAGGTTTAATAACTGCTCAAATACCTAATATATGCATACTTTTTCCCCCCTGTGTTTCAGGGCAATGGGATAGTTTCAGAACATAGACCTGAGAGCAAAGTTCCATGACTTCATTCTTCTTTCATTAGTTTCTGCCTTCCCTAGGCACCCATGCTTAGTCCACTCTTAGACCAATAAAGACTATGAACTACACTGTTTGTATTTGTAATGTCTCAAGTGAAAATTCTCAATTACTAACTTCTTCCCTTTGGATATATTTGACACTAATTCTTTGTTTTGATAACACTTGGTCATCATTTTATGTCCCTTCTGCATCTTTCTAGAGAAATATTAGTGTGAATTATTGAAAAACCTCACACTTAGCTTCTTTTAAGGCTGGGAGAGACAGCGGAGGTGGCGTGTCCTCTCCTCTCCTCGTTCTGTTGGGGAAGCCTAGGGATTGAGAGAAGACATGGCCTTATGAGGGGTCTGCAGTAGAAGGAGCTTGGCATTGGAGTCAGTTCTGTGTGACTTTGAGAGAGTTACTTAACCTCTCTGATCCTGTATGTTCTTATCTCCAAGAGGAAGTTACTAATCCCTAATTACAAAACTACTGTAAGACTGGCATGCAGTGGGAACCAGTACACCTCCGTGCTCTGGGCCCAGGTCCCCCAGAGAGTAAGTGCAGATTTGAGGTTGGGGTCCAGAGCATCTGGGTCCCAGGCCTGCTCCAGTTCCACTACAGCCCCCCACCTCTTCCTCCACTTCCCCCCCCAACTCCCGCCCCCCTCACGCCCCACCGCACACAGTCCAGAAAATGCTCACCACAGATTTACAATATCAGCCTCCCTGCTTTGTCTGCCTCAGGGGAGCTTACGGCCAGAATGGGCCTGGGAACAGTCAGATGAGGAAGCACTGTCATTTGCAAACACATTTCTTTTCCATTTAAATTTCTTGCACAGGGATTAGTTGGAGAAATACATCTCAGCTAACTGCATGATAAGAGGCAAATGGAATTCACCAGTCCTCAAAGTCACACCGTGGTGAGCACAGGTTGGTGTGGAAGGAGCTAGAGATGAAGGGGCCTTGACTTTTACCATGAATCTGATTAAATACATCCTCCTGGCTGCTTGCAAAACCTCCTCCGATTCCATCTCTGAAGATTTGGGGTCATTTCTTTTCTGAGCTGCTCTTCCACACAGCCTTTCTGATAGCTGTAAATTCACCTTGTGTTTTTTTCTGTGCAATTACAGGAAGACTTTTGTGTAGAAAATTAACATGAGTCTATTTACATTCAAAGATTCTTGGGGTGGGGCAATTCAACGGCTTAGTTTAAGTGTTTCAAAACAATTCTTTCTTTTTAAAGGACACCCACTTATCCAGGGTCTTTATTTCTGCTTTGGAATTCTCACTGTATCACCCTGCCCCATTGGCCAACTTTGTTTAATTAGCACTGAGGAGTGTAAACCACCTAAGCCTTCCACTCCGGCTGAGAACTCCTGGGCTCAAGTTCAGGGTCTTCAGTTAATTCCTCAAGGGGGCTGAAAGGGAAGGCCGGGGATACAGAAACATGTAACCAAACAGGGAGAGGGCCAGTATGAAGAGGTGAGTGCCATTTGTGTGGGTCTGAGCAGCCCCTTTCTTAGGTAATGCCCCCAGGGTCTGTCGTAAGGTAAAGACCGTGAACATCATTCCGTAGATGGGGCAGCAGCATGTAGGGGAAGCAGGGCTTGGTTCACCTGTACCATGAGGCCTCTCAAACTTGGAACCGGAGGTCAGGGATCACGTTTGGTTTTTTTCCTCTATATCTTTGGTGCCTGTTATCCCCTATGGTTCGAGATCAATAAATGTCTAATCAATGAATATCCCTATTGGTAAAGATTTGCTCTATTTGGTACTATTTGCTCTTCAAGGATGAGATAAATATCCAGTAAACCAAAAAGTGATACCATTTACTGTTAAAGAGATTTAACAGCCCTGAGTGTGTGCGGTGAGGGGATCTTTCTTCTGACCTCATTGTTTACCAGCGATGTCGAGGGGGGGGGGGGAGCTGGGTTTAGGGCTGTGCTAGGAGCAGAGTTCTGGGTAGAGTGAGCACTGTGGGTTCCCAGATTTTCTACTGGAGCACTGGTTTCTAAAGCCCAACATGAAACCAGCTCTCACTGCGCTGCCAAGGCTGGGACCCGAGGGACTGAAGTCCCCTTGTTCTGAGAGGATGAGTTTTGTCAAAAGAGCATGAATAGCTCTGGCTTTGGCTCCGGCAGCTTTCTGCCTATCGAAGAGTTTTCCTTCACTCAGGCCAGGCTGAGCTTCATTTCAGAGAGGCGTAAACAAGTCTCAGATCCTCAGGGGATCTGGCACAGGAAAATGAAGTCATTTTACATTCGCGGCGTGATTCAAATTGGAATTGCACAAGTCAGAACGACAGGATGCTGGAGTTCTTTGTTTAGTCCTGTGCTCCAGGAGCCCCGTTTGCTCCAGCTTCCTGAAGGGAGGAAGTGGAGATGTATGGAATCCCCATTTGCATTATATAGTCTTCAAGTTTCTTTTCCCTAACGAAAACATCCAGTCGAAATTTTACATTCATCTCAATAAAAGGCAAAACAAGGAGCCATTGAGGCCTTGCAGTAGGACTGACTTCACCGTCCGCCAGTGTCATGGGGACAGGGCTTAAATTCCTTCCCCGAAGGAAACCCACACAACTCTCACTTCATCCGGCTGGGGGAGGGGGTACGGGAAACACCTATGAAATTGTCCTTGGACTCAAGGACCCCACACAGGACAGTAATAGGGATTCTAATCGCTTTTGAATTTTCGCTGATCTGACTGGTACCTCCTGGGTCTTTCACTTCCCTGTCTGCAGATTTAAGCAATAGCAGCGGCCTCTACTTTCCCTTCTCTGTTCCTGATGACACATCTCTTCATGACATCATCCAATCTACCACATTTAACAAACACAACGTCCCAGTAGGGTGGGTGTTGCTCCCACTTTACAGAGAGGAATCTGAAGTGCAGAGACGATGAGTGAGTCTCTCAGGGTCGCATGGCTGGTGAGAGAGAAGCCATCTCTTGTCGGTTTACAGATCCTCTCCACGCTTTTTCCACCAAGTCATGATATGCCTTGAAGTTTACAGTACTTTATCCTGTACCAAAGCTTAGCCCAGTTGTCTTAGTCAGCTTGGACTATTAACAAAATACCATTGACTGGGCGACTTAAAGGACACATTTATTTCTCACAGTTCTGGAGGCTGGAAAGTCCAAGATCAAGGTGACAGCCGACTCAAGGTGCCAGTTCTTGGTGGGACCTGCTTCCTGGCTTACAGACAGCCGCCTTTCTGCTGTGTGGTCACCTGGCTTTTCCTCTGTGTGTGCAGGTGGAGACAGATACGGGGGTCCTTCTCTCTTCCTCTTCTTTTTTTTTCTTTTTTTTTGGACGTGGACCATCTTAAAAGTCTTTAGTAAATTTGTTACGATATTGCTTCTGTTTTACGTTTTGGTTTTTTGGCCGCGAGGCATATGGGATCTTAGCTCCCTGACCAGGGATCAAACTCGCATCCCCTGCATTGGAAGGCGAAGTCTTAATCACTGGACTGCCAGGGAAGCCCCTCTCTTCCTCTTCTTATCAGGACACTAATTCCATCATGAGGGTCTCACTCTGACAACCTAATCTAAGCCCATATACCTCCCAAAGGCTCCATCCCAAATACCATTGCATTGGGGGTTAGGGCTTCAACATATGAATTTTGGGATGAAGAAAGCATCCAGTCCATAACATTAACCATTTCTATTTTTTAGCATCCTCTGGAAATAAAGAACTCGGCCCATGTTCTTTCACGGCTGCATTAGAAGATGTTCCTGTGGACCGCCCAATGAAGTACCTGTTTCTTCACACCTGTGCAAAGCTGAAAGTTGTTACTAACCTCAGAGTTCTTGCTTGCTTGCTCAGGTGCTCTCTCCAGAAGACTTTTGTTCTTTTGCTCCCAACCATCAGTCTCAAAGCTACCTCATCCTCTCAGAATGCTGAGCAGATCTTCAGGCAAATAGGGCTCCCTGTCTATCTTGGATAAGCCCGACTAACAAGTGAATTTGTCGATAGGCCTTTCCCTTTGCCTGGTTATAGTATCCTGAAGTTGGAATCTGCTGTTCTGAGAATTTGGATAAATGAACCTCTCCTCTAAATATCTGCTTATCCACCTAGCAGAAGGACAAGGAGAAAATAATTCTGCTTTTTCCTTCTTTCAAACCCTAAGCCTTAGATATGCATTGGAGTACAAATAAACACATTTTGGAGAGCCAAAGGGCAAGGAAGGCTAACAAAAGTCTAGCTTGTTGTTGTTCTTTTAACCTGGCCTTTTGAAATGCAGTAGGATTAAGCTTGCGGAGCCATACAAATTGTCCCAAATGGCAGACGGTTCCCAAAGAGTCCAGATGCTTTTCTGGATATAAAGTGAGTTGGTGGCTGGCTGTACCAAGTGCCTGCTTGCGGAACTTTCATCTGGAAGGGACAGGATGGAAAGGCTGAGCACTGATGCCCCAGCATTGCCCCTTGGAAACTGAAATGTCACTGGCCACAAAAAAATAGATCCCTTCACCTTTTGCATAATCCAGGCATGTGGTTTGGAAGAGAAACAATTCATTTAAATCTTGCTGCAATGAAGATTGGCTGAGAATTTCCTTGGGGCTGGGCTGCGTTGTGGACACAGTGACAAATAATATGTGGTCTTGGCCCTCGAGGGTCTTGTAGTCTGGAAGGAGAAGCGGTTGGGTAAACATTATGATGTACAAAGATTGGTCACATCCTGTGGTATAGCAGGATTGTCTGGGTTGACAGAGAAGAGTGTGTCAAGGCTGTGAGGCAACCAGGAGAGACTTCAGTGGGGCCAGTGATAATAGCTGGGACTTAAAGGATATGGATGTCTTCACCTGGCAGTGAGGGAGCGGCATGGGTAAGATGTCAGACCATGTTCCAGGCAAAGGGAACACTGGTAGCAGAGGCACAGAATGGTGAGAAAGCCCAGAGTGTTGGTGGAACAAAGTGTAGGGTGTGTGGAGGTGATGGTGGGAAGGGTAGCAAGGGCAAGGATTACTGATGGGGGAGGGGGGCTATGCTTGCCCCACTCAGGGATCTGGACATTACCCCATTGCAATGCAAAGCCACAGGATGCTTTACCAGCAGGGAAAAGACACAACCAAAATGCAGACGAGAATGATGGCTGTGGAATCCTGGTATCAGATGGCCTGGTGGGCAAGACTTGTAGCAAGGAGACAGGGGACTCTTTGGAGAGATGATTCCAATTATCCAGGAAGAAATGATGATCCCCCTCCCCCTTTGAAGAGTGCAGGTGGGGAGTGAGGAGAGACTGGGTCTGAGGAATAAAAAAGGCAGGATTGCCAGTTACCGACGGGATGTCAGATGCCGGGTAAGGAAGGAGTGCTGGAGAGCAAGTGAACCCAAGTCAACACTAAAGACGGATGCTCTGAAAACCCCCGGGCTTCTCTGATGACTGTGATTGCTCCTTTGCCGTGGCCGTCACTGCCGTCCTTGGACACCTGTGTCAGATTCTCTGCTCTTAAAGTCTGAATCTCTCCCTCTGTTTTTACAAACAGATCCCCCAGTACTAAGCAAATCAGAGCCTGCATGGTACTTTTCCTCTGACTTCAGACGAGTCATAAATTTTGGAATTCTTCCACAGTGAACTTTCACATCCTGCACAGAACGCTCTGGCCCTCAGACTCAGCCTTACACCATTTGGTGAGACCTTTGGTGAAAATTCAAGGTCTGGGCTTATGACACAATATTTTTTTCCTGGTCTGTTCATTCTTGGCACAGTTTGGGACTAGCATATTGGAATGGGCGTTTTCACCCTGCTCAGTCACATGGTCACCCTCTGACACTGAAGGAAATCAGATCATCCATCCCCTGGATCACATTCCTAGAGTCTATGTGGGTGAAAATAGACTCAAGTGCATCCCTGAGAATACACGCAAATCATAAAGCTCACATACATTCAAATTGCTTTTTAAAAACAAAGACCGTGAAAACCGAAGCTATAAAAGTATGTGAATCATCAACCCAGACATCTTCCCTCCAGGCATGCATGACACCCTGTTCCTTCCCGGATGCTCTTCCTTCACAAATTAGGAGGCTGCTGACATCCTTCTGGGGAAAGGATTATCTGATTCCACAGGCAGTTAAGAATAACATGTAAATGTCATTTAGCTGAGCGATTTCTACATGGATCAAAAGACACACTCAAGTTACTAACAATGATAGCCAAACCCTTTATTTCAATAAAATCACAGCAAACCCACAAAACTCTCCCAACTGAATTAGCACCAGTGTGGTGCGGGAGTCATTCAGACATTCCTTCCAGGTTAGTAGACGACTATTCGCAATTCAGCTTTTTTTTTTCCTTCTTTTTACTGATGCGCATGTTATATAACCACCACCAGCCACAGGGGAAGCTAGAATCCAAGGCTTCTTAAAATTTTCCACTGAGTATTCTAAGCCAACAGAAGAGAGTGAGTGATCTCTCTCTTGCTTTATGGTGACATGGCTAAAACTGCCCTTCCCAGTAAATATCAGAATGAGAGATGCTGTAACGTAGGGGTGAAATTTATGGGCTCTGGAGGTTGATGTTCTTGTGTTTGCATCCTGATACCTTTAGGAGCTGTGTGACTTGGGCAGTTTCTTTTGCCTCTCTCAGTTATAATTCTTGCCTGCTCCACTGATTTTATCTTCCTCATAGGGTTGCTCTGGGTTAATGTATATTAAGCTCTTAGCGCAGTTCCTGTGTATAAGGGCTCAATAAATGTAAGCTACCATTTAAAAACAAAATTGCAAGTTTCATGTTTCATTTAAATTCAGGCAATGTTGTATTTTCCTCTAGAGCTGTCTCTACTTTTTTAAGAAAAGAATGTTTCCCCCCAAATTTCCAGTAGAATTGGCTTTTCCAGATGAGGTACCATGTTTGGGCTTGGCTCTGCATAAACCTTGGTGTACTGCCCCAAACCCAAGAGAGTCACCACCCTGATTTGAAAAACAGTCATCCTGAAGAGAAGGCAGTGATGCTTCATTAAAACCTCCTTGAGGATTTATTGTCATTCATTTTCTGGATAACTGAGTAAAAAACCAATCCTTATAGATAAAATTCCCATGGAATGAATTACCTAATGTCTTGAGTTGATGGGTAAGGTCTAGGAAAAAACTGATGTCTACACCTGTTCATGGCTTTGTTTTTCCTAAAGAACTTCACTAGTAGATCTTACTTTACCCACAGGCTCCTGGATGACTTCTGGTTAGCACTATGGAAAACAATGGCCACTGTCCAAATCTGGAGATGAAGAAGGTGACAGAGATTGTGGTGAATATAGTTTGCGACACTGAAGGAACTCTGGCCTCTAAATCAGGAGACCTGGGTTCTAGGCCTGGGTCTCTCTCTCATTTGCTCTGTAGTTTTGCACAAATTTTTTCTCTTCTTTGGATTGTTTCTCCATGTGTACAAAGAAGGAATGGTGACCGACCTGGATAACCTCTACCGTCTCTTCAAGCTCCAAAATTTCAACTACTTCCACACTCCTTAGTACTCCCATGGTTAACATAAGTTAACCCTTTTCTTCCAGAAAACAGAAAGCGTAAATAAATTTTTGTAGTAGCGGTTTGCCTCCACATTAGACATTATATTTTTCAGTACATCACTTTGTTCACACTATTCTGAGAATTCTTTTTTGAAAAAAAAATGATCACAAAACTATACATTATTTCATTTAAACCCCGCTATCATTTATCTCAACTTTCAGATAAGAAACTGAATCTTGGTCTCTGTAAATCAATCTAGATCTGGATCTGATCTGTCCCCCCATCACTGGTTGGGCATTTCTGACTGCTTTGCAGAAAGTCCATAACTTGACCGTGTGTGTTCACACCAGTGGTCATAACTCATGCACATGGCTTCCTAAGTGACAGACACATGGTAGATTCATGGTGGTAACTGCAGATTATTGAAAATGAAATCCATGAACTCAGAAGGAAACATTTAAATGTAATACCAATTCTAAATACAAATTTAACTTTTGTTTGCTTTCAAGGAACAATGTCATTTTGATGAAGAAGTCTAAAAATAAAGAGAAATGTTATTTTTCTGAATCAGAAGGAAACCAAACAAAACACTGACCACAATCACATTGCTTCAGCACCAGCATCATTTCAACATCCATTTGGTTTCTCTTGATTCTGGTGACTCTGTGGTGAATATGGAGAGTGAGAAGGAGGAAGAGTTTAGAATACAGCTGAGTTTAAAGCATTTGTTCTGGAAATAACAGGGCCAAGAATTTAAAATCAAATCTGAGCCCTTTGCAGAGGAGATTTGGGGAAATGAACAAAAAGACTGATTTTGACTCAAGGAAAGGGAGTTTATCGAAAACTCAAAATATTTTCTTGAAATCAAATTTCTCTTGCAAGATGGCATTTGAATACATTAAGGATAAATAGCCTGCAAACATATGGATTGAATTTCCCATGAAATGTACATGAATTTCGATATTAAGGGGGCACAAACTTCAGAAAGATAATTTGGCCTCTGCCGAAACCAGAATATTTCAGAAATCCTTCCAGAGACTTTGCCAAAACCCGGAGCCACTAGACAAGTCGATCCAGAGCAGCTTCCACTTTAGCCAGTATCCCCAGCAGCCTGGCCAAATGAAACAGAGAACTCAGCATCTTCTGAGGGGGACGTTTGCCAATTTTAACCCTGCAGACATGTTCAAGGGCTTCCAGCTGGCCCTCTGAGCCAAGAGTACAATTCGAAAATGCTGGAGTCTCTTAGCATATCTGCTTCGGGTTACTTTGAGAGATGGTGAAGTGAAAGCTGCCAGGCTCTGAACAGTATCCATGCTATAAACTATTTGCAAAAGCCCCACTTCCTTCTGCTGGGGCCAGGTTCTTCCCACCCCAGACAGTCTGTGCGAGAACAAAAAGCAAGAACTATTGTCAAATTAACAGCTCTCCCCCCAAAACTATGGCAGGTGACAAAATTCTTGGCCATTGAGTTCCAGCCAAAACATGTCACTTTTTTTTTTTCTCCTGGGGAGGCTCTGGGAACCTGCTGTGAGTCAGAGTGAGGGGGTGGCAGCAGAGAGTAAATGTTGCTTGAGCATCTTATCTGGTACTGATGAGAATTAGTCAATTCTTGGAAAGAGGGAAGAGTTTTCTGCCTGCTACCCAGTTCCAGATTCTCCCCTTGGCGTTGGGATAAAGAATTAGCCATCTAATGTAATTCTCTTTTTTCACCTCAATACATACATGTTTATTAAATTTCTCTCAGCGTCAGGCTCAATGCTGGGCTCCAGAAAGAGATAAATACATTCAACTCAGCCTCTTCTCTCAGGGGACTTACAGGTTAGTGCAAAATTTCTCTGAGTATGTTTACAGAACATTAGTCCCTGGAGATGAACCATTGAAACAGTGTACCGTGTCTAAAAGTTTTAGAAAATGTTGAATTCTCTGTCATTCTTCAGGGAAATACACAATACAAGGTCACCATATTAAAGTCTTTGAAAAGTCTTCCAGTAAGGTAACTAGCTTAACTTTAACATGGCTTTCTCAAATTTTTAATGACCAGTAACCACCCTCCTACTTTATCCCCCAGGATGATTTCCCACAGCAACTTTGGGAAATAATAGCCCAGTGCCAAGAGCCAAAATTACACTTTTGTGAGACAAGTATGATATTTAAAGAAAATCACAAAGTATGGAATTAGCACAGAAGGAAAAAGGTAGGGAATCAGGACCCTCTTGAAAAGATGATATTCTAAGTAACTTTTGTTAGATGAATGCTATGCTCTGAATGTGTCCCCTCCAAATTTATGTGTTGTATCCTAACCCACAAAGGTGATGGTATTAGTAGGTGGGAACATTAGGAGGTATTTAGGTCATGAGGGTGGAACCCTCAGGAATGGGATTAGTGCCCTTATGAAAGAGGTTCCAGAGAGTGCCCAGCCCCTTCCTTCATGTGAGGACACATTGAGAAGGTGTTGACTTTGAACCAGAAAGTGGTCCCTCAGCAACCACCACCTTCGTCTTGGACTTCTCAGCCTCCAGTACTGTGAAAAATCAATTTTGCTTGGTTATAAGCCACCCAGTCTGTGGTATTTTGTTATAGCAGCCCAAATAGACTGAGACGATGAGTGAAAGTTTTCCAGGTAGAAAACATAGGAAGGGCATTTCAGGCAAAGAGAAAAGCATGCACAAGGATGTGGAGTTTGCAGGAGCAATGCACTCTCTCCTATGGCATGTACGTATATATGTTTGGGAAACAGATGAGAATAAGAGCAGAGATGACACTGAAAGGGCTAGAACTGGATCTTGGGGTTCTCATATACCACTCCATCATTTTGAGCTGTAGGTAAATATTAAAACATGAAGTTTTTTTCCAAGTTCAATTTCTTCCTGTTTAACACAATGACTTTCATGTATGGTATGGGGAACTCTTTTCTACTGCATTCATTCAGAGTCACAGAATCAAAACTTTTTTAATAATGAAGTTCTCTGAAAACAGTTAGGTATGGCTCCTGCTGTTTAGGGACAGCCACCTTCAATGAGCACATTTTGACCCCTGGGACATAGGAGGCAAACTTAATAGACACATCTACTCAGGGACAGGCAGAGGGCAATGCAATGGTCTGCATTGGGAATGTTGAAGAATGAGGCACAGTGAAGCTGAGAATCCAATGGGTAAACTAGAGATTGTCCAGGGAAGAAGGAATGAAATCAATGTGGTTTTACCACCTGAAGGAAAATTCAGTGACTGCATGCTCCATCAGGCAGAAGGAGTTCTAGAAAGAGTGGTGAACTGGAGTCAGGAGGACTGGGATCTTGTTTCAGCTTGAGCACAACTTGCTACGTAATCTTGGGAAAATGGTTTCCTTGTAAAGTGGAGGGATTGGACTATGAAACATAAGGAACGTTTCAGCTCCAAAACACTGGAAATCTCTTATTGCTAGCTGGTGCTCAACATTAAATTATAAGCTAAAACTAGATTATATTGAAATTCAAGAGATCACAGGAAAAGGGGAATATTAGTTAGCTACAATATGCTAGACATCATTCTACACTCTGAAATAAATTTTTCATTAACCCTCATATCAACCACATAAAGTTACTTTCATTCTCATTTTGCACATGAGTAAACTGAGGCTCAGAACAGTGGGCCCAAGTTATCACAACCCCTAAGCGAGAGAGGTAGGGTTCAGTAGCAGGGCAGTGTGATTGTAAAGCTCTTTGTTTGCATCACACTGTCCATCACCATGAACAAAAGTTTATTAAGTGCTCTGGAGTGGATTGAGTTACAGAATGGTCTGCCCTCCAGAGTCAAGAGGATGCTGTTAATGGATCAGGGGATAAGATGGAAAATGCTGAGGCAAAGAGTTTCCTAATTGGGCTTCTCAGCACAGAAGTGTGACATCATGTAGGGGTAGCTCATGGAGTCCAGCAATTTGGGGTAAACAGGGAGCAAATACAATGGTAACCAGGTAAGCTGAGCCCACTTGCACGAACTAGCTGCCTCTTACCAGCCTCGTGCCTCTTCCACCAATGTCAGATGGGGCTAGCTTTACTTCAACATGGTCCATAAAACCCCAACCCCAGACAACTTGACCAATTTGACTCCACTTTGAGGAATAGACAAGAGGAGAGAAGTCAAGTGGCTACTTTCAGATTCTGTCTGAACAACTTCATGATCACACTGCAGAGCTGGCTTATCTGAGCAAACCTATTGATGCCAATGGATGATGGAGCATGTTAGTCTGCTGGGGCTGCCATAACAAATATGGCAGGCTGGATGGTTTAAACAATGGAAATGAAGTTCTCACTTCAAGTTTTGGAAGTTGGAAGTCTAAGGTCAAGGTGTTGATAGGTTTGGTTTCTCTGAGAACTCTCTCCTTGGTTAGCAGACAACCATCTTCTCACTGTGTCCTCACATGGCTTTTTCCCTATGTGAGCATCCTTGATGTCTCTTCCTCCTCTTAAAAAGACACAGGTCCTATTGGACTAGAAACACACCCCATGACCTCATCTAATGCTTTTGGAACCAAGAAATATGATTCAACCAAACAACCTGGGCTCTTTCCAAGCTGCTTTAGTCACGGAAGCCAGTTTCTCCACCGGTTCCTTTCTGCCTTCTATTCAGGCCCTGGTTTTCCACTTTGTCTGCACACTCTAGTTTCCTGGGGAGTTTTAAAAATAATGATGCCCAGGTTCCACCACTAGAGATTTTGATTTACTTGGTAGGGGGTAATCAAATTTGAAAATGCAAAATGTAGTCTGGGTATCAAGGGTTTTAAGATTCCCCAGGAAATCTACTGGGCAGCCAAAGTTGAGAACAATTATTCAAGTAGTTTCATGTATTGAATATTTATTCAGACTTTCAATTTAAGCTCATGAGAAACTTACTTCTAAGCTGCAGTTTCTTTGTAAATCTCACCTGATATGGGAAAGTGGGATTGTAAATGTGTCTGGGTATCGTTGATGAGAAATACATACATATGTATAGATAGATAGATAAATAGATAGATAGATAAATAGATAGATGATAGATATATAGAGACAAAGAGAGAGAGAGCACTTCAAAATGAAATTAGCGATTTAGACCCTTACATGTAGATATTTATTCCTCCTACAAACTTTCATTGACCAATTTCTCTATGGTACCATGTAGGCATTCCATCCAGTCCCACAGGAACGACAAAGCTGAAAAGACATTTTGTCACTGCTTAAGGGAGTTACAGTTGAATGAAGAAAGCACACATTAATGTCACCTTTATAAAAATGTGGTAATTGCCGGGGAAGAGGAGGAACAAGATCTCTCTGATCCTAGAGGATTTCTCCAGGTAGTAAAGGGAGTGAGAGAGGCATCCTAGGCAGCAATGAGTTGCACTAAAAGCCCAGTGATGTGACAGCTGTTGGGGCACTCAGGAAATGGCAAATAGTCTGATGCTGGTGAGTCAGAGTTCACGGGAGAAGTGGCTGGAAAGGTACTTGGAGATTAGATGGTAAATAGCCTTGAAAGCTAGACTAAGGAATTGGAACATTTTATATCAATCCTAAGGTTTTTTTAAAATTAGAGATAACATTGTTTTAATGAAAATTATATGAAAGCAAGCAAAGGGCAGCATTGGAAGTAGGGAGGACAGGCTGAAAGGAAGTTTCTAGAAACAATCTAGGTAAACAATTATGACAACCTGAACTTGAGAATTGGCAATGCGGATAGAGAGGACAGAAAAGATGGGGAAATGGGCAGTTGGTGAGCCCAGGTTAGTGACAAAGCCAGTATTTGAACGAAGGTCTTGGTTTGCATTTAACACATGTGCACATACACAGACACACACACAGACACACACACTGAGGACAGAATGTGTGCTAGGCACTGTGCTGGAAGCTGGGGAAACATAGACAACGTCTCTGACCTCACTGTGCTTGCAGTTGAGAGGGGAATCCAGAGAGAAAAGAAGCCATGATCCAGTAGAAATATGATGAAAAAGGCAGTAGAGGGCATTGTGGGGACAAGTAAGGAAGAAAGGCAGTCGACCTGGACTTAGAGGGGCAGAGAAGCTTCCCAGTGGAAAAGTTGGACGTCTAAGTGGAGATCAGAGAAAGGAGTTGTAGTAAGAGGACAGAGGAGCAGATGGAGAAGGAAGTTGGGTTCCAAGTAGAGGGAATAGCAGCACTCTTGCCTGGTCAGTCCAAACGCACCCATTGAAAGGGCCTCCAACTGCATTGGAATGTGTTGCCTAACATAAAGTTCCTGGTATCTGTGATCCTATGGTGATTCCAGCTCATGAGACAGCCTTCCGCTCACTGGAATCACCCACAAAGGATCGGAGAAAGTCACAATGGAAAAGATCTTTAAGGACCCCCATTTCAACCCCTCAATTTACAAAGAAGGTGAATAAAACCCTGGATAAAAAGATAATGCAGCAATTTAGAACTGGAACCCAGGTCTGCTGTTTCCCCATCCAATGTCTTTCTAATATGCCACGCATGCTTCTTACATCTGAGTTTAATGTCAAGGGCACTCCGTGTCCAAAACTTCTTGCCAAGATTTTTATGTAGGTTATTTTACCAATGTGTTCATTTATAATTATTAAGTTCTTACAACTGTAGCAAACAATCTCTGTTACCAGAATGTGCAGTGTCCTTTGCAGTAATTCTGTTCACCTCATTCCTTTAGGACTTAACATTAATTCTCTCATCATCTTGAGTTTTATTACTTTCGTTTTCCTAAGGCACAAATGAACTCAACAGTTGAATTGCTTCATCATTCAACTAAAAGTTTCATTTCAGGAGTTTCCAGGCCAGGTGCATTTCCTTAACTTCTGGAAGTATCTGCTGCAGGCATGTTTCGGGGTACACACAGGACAGCCTCATTCCTCCTGTCATCATCCGTTTTCCATCTCAACCTAGAATCATATTCAACCAATGCTTTATTGAGCAGACTCCATGCTGGATGCTTCCTAGGCATCTGACCCTCCCAAGAATTCAGTGTACTAACTATTACTATCCCCATTTCCACGTGAGACCAGCCATCAAAATAATTTCTTTCAAATGAGGATGGTGGGACCTGACCAATGGTTGTTTTCTGCTCTCAAATCCAGGAGATGAAGGTAACTGACTGAAAGCTAAGAGGGAATCATTCTCATCTGGGCCAATTTCTTTGCTTGGGGGAGACCAGCCATCACTTAGTCATGCCTCTGGATGTGGCACCCTGGTTCCTCTGACAACTCAGCTTCTCAAGGATGTATGAGAAAGCCCGTGGGGTCAAGGTGACTGACAGAGGGTAACTTGAGCTTGGGGAGGAGGTGGGAGCACCCTGCCTGGAGTTATGACCCAGAATAATGATGTGTGAATCCTGCGTGACTCAGCTCTCCAGGCAGGTAATGAGAACCTAAGGAGACAGGAGCTTATTTAAGAAAACGTGCATCATTGATGTGGCTATTTTGGGAGAAGAGAGAGAGTTTGAAAAGGAGAAACATGTGAAAAGTATTCCAGCTGAGTGAGTGTGATAGAAAACTAAGATTTATCTTCATAATAGAATGGTAAAAAGCAAACGTATCCTGGCCTTTCAAGTCTCAATATTGGAAGAATAGGTGTTGGGGGCAGATGTTGGCGGATCTTTGTTCTCTGGATGTATGGATTGTGATTTGGGGATTGAGGGGTTTTTGGAAGGGATTTGCTCCTGCATTTCTTTATTGTTGCTAGGACAAACCAGGCTTCAAGTGGGACTGGGGCTGGAGATTCCCCACAGCGGCCCTGGAACACACTGGATCTCCCCTGTGACAAGACGCATTGCTCTTCTCTCACAGCACGGTAAGAGCAGAATCCTTTTTCTAATCACTTTCAGGAGGTCCACATGGAATGGTGATCAGCTTGGGAGAGGGTGGCACACAGGAGCAAACAGACTCCATATGGCTCTGTTGCCTTTGAAGAAGATGTGTCAACTGTGGGGCTGACATGTGTTCTTTCAACATCATTGAAGTCCCAAGGGACAGGAGGATGAGGCGAGTTTGAGATAAGATCTGAATCCTGCCTGCCCTGTTCTCTCCATAGCCTCCTGACTGGGCTCGCTTCCAGGCATCCATGTCCAGCCTTGGACCTCAAGTAGAAAAGGGGCATCCAACACCTTTGATTTTATCTTTCTGGTTTTGTTTTTCCTGAATCTCTGATCCTGATTTGCTCTCAACCCTCCCGACTTCTAATATCATCAATTGTTCATTCAGTCAACACATATTTATGGAAGTCTTTCTAGGTCTCTGGAAAGAGCAGGACAGTTCAGGTGATAGAAGGAAGGTGACAGTTCAGGTGACAGAAGGAAGGTGGTGTGACTTGAGGATAAGTAGTGCTCTCAAAGGATGATCCTGGAGTGACTTGGCAGAATCATCTGAATACTTAACTAAAAATACAAATGATTGATTCTAATTATTGAATCATGGTCTCTGGTAAATTGATTGCAAAAGTGGCTGTGTTTTTTACACTTTCCTGAGTATATGACCTTTGCAGTGTGACCTGACAGCTTTTCCTATCAAACAGTGGGATCTCTGTCTCCACTCTTTGAATCTGGACTGGCCTTGTGACCCACTTTGTTCAACAGAATGAGGTGGGAGTGTTTTTAAGCCAATTATGAGCCTAAGACTCAAGAAAAGTCTTCTGGAACCCTGCTACCACTCTATAAACAAGAGAAGGTAAGTCGGCTAGAGAACAAGAGACCACATGGAGGAGAGCCAAGTTGTCCCTCTGGGGCCATCCTAGACTAGCCTGTGGCAAGCCAGCTCCTTAATGTGTGAGCAAGCTCAGCCAAGATCAGCAGAGCTGCTTACCTGACCCATACCTGGTGACAGACACATCAGTAAGTCCAGAGAAGACCAGTGATTAGTGATTTATTATACAGCAAACCAAACTGATACAGAAACCAAAAATATGGACAAGTGTTTTTGAGAGTGAAATAGGCAGAAGTTAGATCCAGTAGGATTTTGTAGGACATGATAAGGATATAGCATTTTTATCCTAAGGGTTATGTGAAGTTATTGAAAACTTTTGAACATGAAAGGGACCCAACTAGCTTTGTGGTGTACAAACATGAACTTGGCTACTTTGTGGAGAACGAGTGGCAGGAGAAGGGGTTTAGGATGGATCAAGGTAGATTGAATTGAACGTGTAGAAGTTTTGTTTTGTTTCACTTTTTTCTTTTAAATATATATACCCTGAGATCTGACTATGCATTAAGTAATAGGATTATGAGGAATCCTCTTTGGTCTCAAGTCTAGTGGGAGAGAGTTATTATGTATTTTGACAAGTACCAGGGTAGAGGTACACTAAGGTAGTCATGGTAGCATGAAGAAGTAGCACCTAGTCCAGCCTGGGGAGAAATGAAGAATTCAGCCCAATTGGTGGTAGCTGAGGATGCCAGGAAGATGAGGAACATTATTTCCTAGGAAGACGAAAGAGCTTAAGTGAAATTTGGTATTACCAACATATAAAGATGAGGTGGGAAGCAGAGGGAAGTATGATGAGATATGAATGCAGGGGGCAGGTCATAGAGTCTTCCTTGTACCTATTGAGATTATAGATGGGCAAGTCCAAATGAGGCTAAGTGACAGAGTTTCCTGATGCCTGAGATTCGAATGGACTGGTGGTTAGAAGAAGATCAGTTGAGAAGGGTAGGACCCTGCTTTGAGAGCCCTTAGGATGATGTGTCACCATGGCCATCTGACCTGACACAGCCTAGGTAGAGCTGCCTGTTACCTAGGAGACTGATGGGCAAGACAGAGAAATCACCACTAGCCAGACAGCTCCCTTGGTTTATCGATTTTGGCCGAGGCTCCTAGGCTAGCCCTCAGCTACTCCTGACTGTCTTCTGGAAGCCAGCAGTCAGTGGAGGCAGGAAGAAAACATTTTTTGCTGAGGTACCTCCTCCTCTCCAAAATGCTTGGCATCCTGTGCTGCCAGTCTCCAGCTGTCTGTCTAGATGGAGCCCAGATGGGACCTGTGAAGTACCAAACACTGTGATCCACACCCACACACTCCTGGCCAACAGGAGGATGAGCACCAAGGACAGAATCTGGGCTGAAGGGGTTTGGGGTCTCCTTTTCCCATGAGCACTCTGTTATCCCCCACATACCATGGAAATCTCTGCTCACTGTATTGCCATGTCTCCAAATGTGCACTGGATCTGCAAGAGTCCTCCCTCTCCTGCTCTTGCTGACCGTGTCTCAGACACCAGAACAAACACAATTTCATCACGTAGTCACAGGTCCCTGGGAAAGTCTCAAAGCTTCTATAAGTAGTAATAATTTTCAAAGATTGAATGCTTACATGTGCAAGAGTGGGACCCTCCTGTTATCCTCTTATTAGCCTATTCATGTCACATAGCAACTCTGTGAAAGAGACATTATTAAGTCTATTTTCAAGTGTTAATTAGGAAAACAAAGCTTTGAGAAGTGAAGTAACTCACCCAGGATCGCACAGTTACAGATGCGGTTAAGTCAGGATTTGAACCCAGAACTATTTAACTCCACGTCGGGTACATTTCACCTATTAAACTACATTGTCTCTGCTGTCCAACCTCATCATTTATAGATGAGGACAAAAGGACCAGTTTGCTAAGATGCATGGCAGAGCCTAGATCTCTCAACCAAGACTCTGGACACCCATTTCCTTCTCCTTTGGGACACCCACATATTTTCTTTGGTGCATTTCCCAGGGCACCACTCCAGGCTCTCCTCACTAAGCCTGGAAGGCATGAAGCTCTCTGGAGATCCCAGGCAGTATTTGTGGACTGCTAGCTCTGATGCTCTCAGCAGAGAGAACACAGGCGTAGGCAGGCAAGAGGCCCTGATAGAGAGCAGAATGAGGTGTGGGGTACCACATGGAAATCCTGGACTCCTCATCCGACATTCACACTGGAAGGACTCTGGTAGCAGTTAGGACCGTAGGGTTTATTGTGATCATTTGAGTCTAACCTTTGTCTTCCTTTCCCACCTGCTCCTCAAGCAATCCCTAGTTTGAGGGCTCAGAGACATAAAAAGTTGGAAGGAAATTAGCACCTTACTCCACTCTGAACACATACACATTTCTCAACTTCTTGACTTAATAACAAAGAGAATTTTCTCCCACAATGTCAGAATATATGGATGCAAGGAGCCAGTTCCTAGCTCCTCCCAGATCAGGAGTGTTTCTTTCCTTTTTCTATAACTATTGACCCTGCATCTTCCCCTGGAAGTACTTGACTCAATTTAATGAGCTCACCTCTGTCACCTTCATCTTGCCTACATCACTGGGGTTCTGTTGAGTGAAAACTACACCCTGTAGAAAACACCTTTGTCTGCTCCTGAGCACCTACGACCCAGAGTCTCAGTTGCCAGGGATCATAGAATCAAGGCAGGATCAGCTACGTAATTTGTGCAGCCCAATGACAAATGAAAATGTGAGGTCGTTCTTCAAAACTGTGCATTTTGAGACCTGTGCAGTCTCAAAATTACTGTGCATTTTGAGACCTGACAGTAGAGCGTTAAACCAAGCACAAAACCCATTTGAAGTTGGACACTCATGGAGCCAGCCCTCAGTAGAGCCATGGACATGGGGCAGAGATGGAGAAGAGAGGAAAGGTAAAACTGAAAGATTATACCTCCATCTACTGAGTAGGGTGATCACACTTACCTTGCCAGTTGGGCAGCAACTATCAGTAATATACAGAGAAGTGTTAGATGTTATTTAGGGGAAGTTCCTTTCCCTGAGAAAGAATCTGGTTCAAATCCCTCTTTCGACAGAGGAGGAACCGGAAGCCCAGAGAAGAAAAATGGCTTTTCACCATTTATCCAGATAATTCATTTGTGGTGGAGCAGGGATGGGGAGAGCAGGTGTCCTGATTCTCAGTCTGGTGGTCTTTTCACTAAACCAGGTCATTTCTCCCCTCTCCAGCTGCCTTGAATGTTTCCTGCTTGACTAATGAGGTAGGGCCTTGCTGCTCATTGGCAGATGGTTTGGAAACTGAGTCAACCATCTGTAAGACTGGCCACCACTTCCTGCCCAGCTACTGGGTCCCATGACTGGACTGCACTGAAGTAAACATTATCCTTTGTCACAGGATGCTTGGGGCGAGAGGATATCTTCCTCAAATGATTTATCACATGGTTTGCGATGATGTCACTTTCTCTGTGCATAGTCACTTTGTGGTCACCAGATGGCTGCTTTGGGCATTGACAAATGCCCACATTGATGTACCTGGTAGTAGTGTTATTCAAAGGCTATACTGTAGACAAAGGTAGGGTCCACTGGATCTCTTTCTACTGAAATACCACTGACCATGGCTTTGTCAGTGCTGACTAATAACAATGATACAACAAAAACACCCTCCGGAATAAACTTGGGGAACTATAAACCATTGTCATATTAGATGTCATCACTCTGATAGCAGAGGAAGGGCAAGGCTACTACGATTTTATTGTAATTTTTCAGAAGAGAACACTGGCTCAGAATGACCTGACTATGTGTAAAGTCACATTTGTATATGTAGTAGACATGGTGGTTTCTGAGGAAGGAGATTATATTTGATTAAGTTCTTTATCTCCTGGGCCGAGGAGACAATTATGAACTAAATCAATGATACTTTTGATCTCTAAATTTTACTCAGTTAGAACACAATAGGCAGACTTCCCTGGTGGTGCAGTGGTTAAGCATCTGCCTGCCAATGGAAGGGACATGGGTACGAGCCCTGGTCTGGAAAGATCCCACATGCCGTGGAGCAACTAAGCCCATGTGCCACAACTACTGAAGCCAGCGCGCCTAGAGCCCGTTCTCCGCAACAAGAGAAGCCACTGCAATAAGAAGCCCGTGCACCATAACGAAGAGTAGCCCCTGCTTGCCACAACTAGAGAAAGCCTATGCGCAGCAATGAAGACCCAACACAGCCATAAATAAATAAATAAAAAACAAAACAAAAAATACCCGCAATAGGCTAGACTGAAAACAAGATGGAATTCAGGGTCCTCTATTCCATCCTGTCTTCCCTGATGCTCATTCTTGGAAACTGAATCCTAGCAGATCTCTCTGCCATTAAGACCTTAATCCTGGTGCTGCTCTTACCAGGATCCTGGTCAGTAGGATGACCTTTGGCAAAGATGTGGGGTTTGGTCTTACGTTCCCTAGTGATCGTGTTGGAAAATTATGGTGCTAGTCTCAAAGTCATATGGATTGGTTCTCTGTGGACAATTTTACCATAATTTGTGAATACAGCTGCCATTTTTTCTCTTATGACTCTTGACTCTGTTGTTTAAGGGCCCAAGATTTTACCCCAAGCTTCAGAACTGTATGTGTCACTATTTGCTAGACTTGATTCTTGGGTGAATCTCAAGCATCTCAAACTCACAATGTCTCTGAACTCCTCTCCCTTCACTCTAAATATGCTTTCCCTATGGATTTTTCTATCCCAGCTGATGCCAACATCTTTATGTATCTTCACTCTTTCCTCCCCTTTCTCTGAAATAATGACTAGGTTACAAAATTCTGTATGTTCTACTGACCTCCCTGCCTCCAGTTTTCCTATTTCCAACCCATCCCCTACCCTGACTCCAGAGTGATCCTTGATTATGTCTCTCCCCAGTGAATATTTTCCCTTTTATTTATTGTTTTGCCAAGCACTATTCTCATTCATAACAACCCAAAAGTAATTATTAATACTATTTTGCAGATGGAAAACTGAGGAAAAGAGTGTTTAAGTCACTTGTCCAAAATTGTACAGCTACTAAATAAAAAATCAAGGATCTGAACCTAGGAAGTCAACTGCAGAGTCTCTGCTCTTGACTACTACATTCTTTTTATGGGCTGAATTTTGTCACCCTAAAATTCATATGTTGAAGTCCTAGGCCCCAGTACTTCAGAATGTGACTCTAGTTAGAGATAAAGCCTTTAAAGAAGTAATTAAGTTAAAATGAAACCATTAGAGTGGGCCTGAATCGAATCTGACTGGTGTCCTTATAAAAAGAGGAAATTTGCATACAGACATGAAGAAAGACCACGTGAGGACACAGCAAGAAGGCAGCCATCTGCAAGCCAAGGAGAGAGGCCATGCAAGAAACCAAACTTGGGACTTCCCTGGTGGTCCAGTGGTTAAGACTCTGCACTCCCAGGGCAGGGGTCATGGGTTCAATCCCTAGTTGGAGAACTAAGATCTCACATGCTGCATAGTGTGGCCAAAAAATAAGTAAAAAAAAAGAGAACTCACTGACACCTTTATCTTAGACCTGCAGCCCCCCAAACTGTGAGAAAATAAACCTACTGCTTAAGCCACTCAGTCTGTGATATTTTGTTATGGCAGCTCTAGCAAACTAATACAGTCATACTGCCTCTCACTGAATATGAGTAAAGACTAAATTCCTTCAACATGACAAAGTCCTTCTCCTTCTGATTCATTACCCTCATGACACTAAAAATCTGTATTCCAGACACCCTGAGGACTCAGCCTTCCCCTTCTATGCATTCCCATTATTTCATGTCTTTCTTTATGGCCTCCCTCTGCTCATTCAATAACTTTAGTCCTTTTTTATCTGAAAACTTGCAATTATCTTTTAAAATTTGACTTGAGTGACATCTCTTCTCTGAAACTTTACTAGACCCTCTGTTTGGAAGTCTATTTGGTCTCTCCTGTCTCTATTCTCCCACTAACATCTTGCATGGAAGTCTGTTCACCACTCATCACACTCCATTTCTTCAGAGACCATGAATGAACTCCCAGTGAGGGCCTTGCATTGTGCTGAACATTGAAGATGCAGAGATAAACGTGGTGAGTGCTTGCCCTCAAGAAGGTTATTCTCTAGTGAAGGAGCCTACAATAATCCATGGTGGTGTCAAGTCTAGAGATGGTCACTTAATCCAGCCTGTAAGGCATCAAAGACTTCTTGGAGGAGCTGAGGCTTTAATGACAAATATGAATAGGAAGAAATGGAGAGGCACAGAGGCCATTCCAGAAGAACAAAGCAACATGAACAAAGCATGGAGAAACAGTGGAGTGTAATCTTAGTTCCTTCCAATGGACTATAATCTTGAGAGCAGTTATTATGTCCGATTTAATTCTAGGGCCTGCCCAAAATATTTGGTAAATAAATGATTATTGAATGAACAAATGCATGAATGAATCAATGACTCAATGAAAGAATAAATGAGAAGCAAAAAAAAAAAAAAATACCCTCATATATCAGTTAAAACCCTTTGGTTGTAAGCACCAGAAACCTACTCCAACTGACGTAAACAGAGAGTTTATTAGAAGGCTGGGGCGGAACTCATAGGATGGGAGGGAAAGTGAAAACCAGGCTGGAAAGGCAGGAACAGGCCTCAGAACAGGACCTGCTGGACAGGGTTGCCCCTGTGGGTGCCACGGCTGGAACACTTGAACCTCCATGTCTTATCTTTTGGGTACTCTCTCTCTCTTCAAGTTCTAGGAAGGGAGATCTAGCATGGGCTTACCTCCTGGCTGAGCCAGATCTCTCTGTCTCTGATTTTATCCAGTGGTAAAGAAAAATTTCCCAAGTAAAAATCAGGTTTCACCATCAAAAATGTGCAATAGATTTTGAGGAATCAAGAAAAATAGATAACCACTACATAGGAGTTTTCAGACACTTCACAGCTGGCTCTTTTTCATGGGCTGAAGCATCTTTAGAAACTTTTTCATGTTCAGAGTCATGACTTGTTTTTGCTACTGCTTTCATCAATCAATTAACCCAGTATAAAATTTAGACAGGGGGTAAAACTACCTCAGGAATTAATGCATCCTCTTCTAGCACTTACTCCTGTGAGGTAAGGTGCTTTCAATAACTCCCTTCTAAGTACCAGGCCAGCTTCAACACCTTACATTAGTTGCTAATTTCCCCAGTACTACTCAAGAGCAAGTTTAGGTGTTTTTATATTCCTGGGTCTGTTTTATCTGGATTAGGGAATATTTGTGAAGGTACTTGATTCATTATCTAGTGTTCTATAAATGGGAATTGATATTTCTTTTATATTCCCACTAGAGAACAGAGGACTTTGTTTCCCTTATTTTATCAATTTAGTATCAAAAAATTATAAACAGTGGTTCCACAAAGTCTGTTTATTCCCAGAGTTTAGCATAATCCTTGGCTCCCAGTTTAGACTCCAGGAGACTCCATTTCTGTTGTTCTGGTCTTTGATTCTATGGCATTATACTTTTATTCTTAACTGGTCTCCTGGCTAGTATCTTGCTACAGAGAGCCCTTATTTAGATGCAATCCCTTTTTTGGATATATCTCAGGACGAAACTTCACCGACAAGATATAAAAAGCATAGGATTTACTAATGCCATCGTTCATCACTCAGAAGGAAACTTGCATAAGGCCATAAAAGAGCTCAAAAATTTCCTTTCATTTCACATATTAATTTGTTGAGATATTTATATACCTCCCAAGTCCTAAAACTCATTATTTTGCTAAAAAGTAAATTCTCACCTACAAAATACCTTGAGAAAGAATTGCTGTCTTTCTCACGTAGGTGGAATTCCAGTGTGCTTTCATTTTTATGAGGTCAGATGCTCATTTATGGAGGTCTTGATGGTGTGTCCAAGCTCCGGCCCTGGCTTGCCATGGGACCACCACACACCTACAGCCCTTAGTTTCTACATCTGTAAAATGGGAACCGTAATACCTATGGTGACTTTCTGTCTTTACTTTTTGTTACTATTTTTAAAATTGTGGTAAAATACATATACATAAAATTGACCATCCTAACCATTTTATGTGTACAGTTCAGTGGCATTAAGTACATTCACATTGTTGTGCAGCCATCACCACCATCCATCTCCAGAACTCTTTTCGTCTTGCAAAACTGAAGCTCTGTACCCATTAAACAGTAAATCCCCCTTCCCTCTCTCCCCAGTCCCTGGCAACAACCCCTCTACTTTCTGTCTCTATGAATCTGACTACTCTAGGTCCCTCAAATAAGAGAAATTATACAGTGTTTGCCTTTTGTGACTCAATCACTTCACTAAGCATACTGTCTCAAGGTTCATCCATGCTGTAGCATGTGCCAGAATTTCCTTCCTTTTTAAGGCCAACTAATACTCCATTTGGATGCATCCATTTACATTTAAAGTAAGTAAGTGCAGAGGGGGAAGGACTTATTCTTGCCATTTTGTTATTTGTTTTCTGTGTCTTATAGCTTGTTGTCTCTCATTTCTGCCCTTACTGCATTCCTTTATGTTTAATTAATTTCTTGTAGTGACACATTTTGATTCCCTTCTCGTTTCCTTTTGTCTATATTCTATACTTTCTTTGCAGTCACTATGGGGACTGTATATAACTTCCTAAAGTTACAACAATCTGTTTTAAACTGATGACAGTTTAACTTCGGTTGTATACAAAACTTTACTCCTTTACAGCCCCACCTCCTTTATGTTATTGATGTTCCAAGTTACGTTTTTATATATTGTGTAGCAGTGAACATAGATTTATAATTATTTTTTATGCTTCTGTCTTTCAAATTCTGTAAAAGCACAAAAGTGGAGTGACAAACCTAAACTACAAGAATACTGCTTTTTATTTTTGTCCATGTGTCTACCTTTGCCAGGGAGCTTTTCTCATATATTTTTATATAGCTTGGTTTTTTTTTTTTCATTTTTAAGATTAAGTAAAATTAAATATGTAGAATCACCTAGTAAATATCAAGTACATAAGAAGTAGCTGACAAATGGTCGTAACCTGTCAGTAAATACCTTTGACTTAACTGATCAATCAATTGGATGAATGATTGGATTTCATTCTGCAAAGTGAGGCTTATAACAGGCACAATATATTTCAGCGAGTGGGATTTCTTTGACCACCTGATATGAATGTGGACAAAAAGAAATCAAAGTCAGTCAAAAAACGGGTAAGCCAGGGACATACCTTGACTTTTTCTCCAAAAAGTTCTATGGCCCTTGATGCTAGGTTTCTGGCTTATCACGTAGGTAGGGTCACTAGGGTTAAACTCTATTTTAGAAGATGTGACTTTAAATAGTTTTCCTTTTCCTTTCACTGCTTCAGGAAGTCTCACTCTGAGTCAATGCCAAATGGGTTTGGATTTCAGCGTTTCCCGTAAAAGGTGGTAGAAGAGATGATTCATAAATCCCCTCCTGACCTTATTTATCTCCTGCTCAAGCTGCAGCAGGTGAGCTGTTGGACTTTGAAGCATGGGATTATTACAGAGAAGTAAGTGTGGAAAGGAAAAAAATGTGCTTGTGAAAGGATTCAGGCAAAGGCATATTTCAAATCACTCATGAACCTATGTAGGCTATATAAACAGACCAAATGAAAAATGAGTGTATAACATTATTATTAAGTGCAATTATGCACATGACATTCTGTGGAACCAGGGAAAATGTGTGATTGCATTTGTTGGATTCAGCTACTGCTTGATTTACAAACATCGTAGGGGGAAAAGGGGGGAATATTTTGCCTGCTACATTGAAAACAATGTGTCTTACAGTCATAGGTTTTGTGCTTTTCTTAAGGAAATATTTATGTCATTCCTTTGTTCAAACGCATATTGTGATGTTATATAGGAAAGAATAATGGAGCTGATGTTGAAGACCTGAGTTCTAATTCTAGCTCAGACACTAAGTACACAGCCCTAAAAAACCAAGCCACAATGTCTTCATCTGTAAAGAGGGGTCAAATATTGGTATTGGGCTTTTTTTAAAAGAATAAATGGATACTATATTGACAACCCAAGATAGTGCCATGTACACACAAGCATCAAACAAATGCTAGCTATTGAATAAATACTGGGTTTTTCTTCCCAAGTCACTCCAATTGTTTCCTCCCCTTTAAAGATACATATTATGTATCTTGTATCTAATTATAAAATTTCTACCTGTGTTCTAGAACAATCTTCAATCAAGACAAAATAGTCATCTGTGATTCTGTCTGATTCTGGGAGATCACATCCCTTGTATTTTTCAGGAAATGTATTTTAATTCTAAAACAAATTCTATTTTGTAAATGTTTATACATTTGGAAAGAGAGTTGACTTTAATCCACTTATCTGCACACAATGCTAAGATTAGGTTGTCGGTTATATGAAAGTATTTGATTATCATATTGAGAGCACTGCATATCATGACAATCCTCAAATATCTTGCTAAGAAAAAGCAATTATCATTGCTTTTTCCCTTCTTCAATAAATCACTTAAATTGATGATTATAATAAATGACAAGTCTAAATGTATGAAATGACAAAAGCTCGATGCAACTTCATAACATACGTAGGTCATGATTACTCTTTTATTAAGATGCTGGAGCCTGTATATGAATTCAGTACAAATACACATGATCCTTCTACTAAAAGCAATAGATTTTCAAGATCCATTGGAATTCATCTAATCCATTAGTATTTGGTTTTAACAGTTTAAAATGACAGGATAATTCCAAATCCTCTACTCCTTTTGATTATATTTGGACTGCTTCAATTAGACGCAGGTACATCTTCTTCATTTGTCTCTATCACCTGACTTCCCCCTCACAATTTACTGAGGAAAGGAGGCCCTATGGAAAGCAATGGTGCCAGAAAATAAGAAGTTGAATGCAAATACGTGATAACACGGCGACGCAGAAAGCAGTTGAACCCACTCAGCAAGTAATCAGAACTAGAAAGCATGGCCTGCAAACTCTACCAGTTTTCTGTAATTAATGTATCAATGTATTAGTCACTGGTTTCACATAGCCCTGAGTGTTTTCCAGAGCTAGACCACTATCATGTCACTAAAGATGGAGAGAATAAGGATAGGAGGAGAGATGAAATGGGGGAAATAGCATTAGACGAAATTGAAAGTAGCTGCTTTATTTTAGGTGGAAACAAGGTTTACTCAATCATTCACAAGATTATCTCAGTTTAGAGTTCTCATACTTTGACAATGGGCTTTAACTTACTTAATCTTCGTAATGAGCCTGTGATAGAGGAATCATTAGACAGAACAAGAAACCAAGTCTCAGGAGAGAGAAAAAAGAAAAAAGCCTTTGCATTAAATCACCCAAGCAGAACCTGGACTTAAAACCAGGTTTTCGTGTTGCAACGTTCTGCCCAGGTTACCCCAGTTACATATTTTGACTTTAGCACTGCGCTGGGGTTTATGGAGATGCAGGATGAATAAATCACAGCCCGTGCTCTCAAGGAATTTACAGTGAGATGCAAAGATAAGTGCCGAATGTTTCATCTGGAGACATAGCTTGTGTGTGACTTCAGAATGGATGCTTAATGCCTAGGAAGAAAGGAAATTCTGTGCCTGACCCTGGGCCGTGTGTGCCAGTGATACTGTGAGGCAGATTGTGGCCATTTCTCAGATTCAGTCATCCAGAAATTTTGTCTAAGTTGCCCATTATTATCTCAGACCAACCAAGTGGGACAGATGAGATCCAAACACACGTCAGCTTCCAAAACCATTGCTGTTGACTGCAAACTATATGCTCTCTCACTTCACTGGGTTCTGAGTCCCTAGCCTTGGATTAGGTTTCAGTCTTGATACTTACACAAGGCCAAATATCATACACACACATACACATATATGATATAAATGAAATATTAAATATTAACAAACTGACCTGGGATCCAATCCTTATCCTCTCTGCCATTAGGTTTCATCACTTATAAAATGGGCATAATTATGCCGACTCTGTAGCATTTGGTGCTCAGAATAAACTAAATGTCACATGTCTAGTGCACATCTGGGAAACAGTGAGACTCATAAATGTTTATTTCTTTCCTTCCTTCCTGAAATCTGCACAAGTGGGGCTGCATTTGTCTTAGCACAGTCACCTTGTGCTAAGACTTGCATGCTCTAGAAAGACTGAATCATATCGCATCACTGCAGAATGGGCTTGAATTCATTGCACGGCTACTTAATTCTGTTCTAGGTGTATTAGCACAATTCTTCAATAGTTCAGCTGTGCATAAAACTATAGTAATAATAAGAGTGTGCACTATTTTAATAGCATTTGATAATCACAGTAGCAGGGAGGTCAGATGTTATTATTATTCCCATTTTACAGATGGTCAAGACTCAAGGAAGCTAAGTAGATTGTCCCAAGTCACAAGGCATCAGTTCAGGACCCAGACCAGCATCCTCTGATTCCAAGTTCACCATCCTTGCCAGTGTATGACACAATACAGCACACATATCAAACCAAAAGGGACATGTGGTTATTAAGAAAAACGAAGTGAGCAGAATTTCAACCTTTGAGAAAATGATAAAGGAAAGGTTTTGTTACAGGGTAGATGTCATCACCAAACACGACAGAACACTATTATATCTCCAAAGCTGTGGAAAATTCCCAGGCAACAAAGAGAAATCTGCTACTGCCTGGGAACAGGCGTCTGCCTGACCTCTGCTTTCTGGGGATAGAAGTGTGTACTGAGGTCAGGGAGAGGACCCACTGTCAGCAGGAAGAATCATCATTATTTCTGTTCAGAACGAAGCAAAAATGACATCTGTCAAGGCCATTGTTCTTTCGGATGTGGTTTGAATGAACAACACATAACAAGGATGGGTTGACAACACTTCACTGAAAATAAGAAATCCCAAGCCACAGAATGTAGAGTTTTAGAGCTTTGTGGGGCCTTAGAATCCGAGAAAAGGACTTGCAATTCAAAGAAAATCCCAGCTTCAAGTTCATGCTGTGCCCTTTCACCACCAAAGCTCAGTATCTGCAACTGTACATGGATTTGTTATAAAGGTGGATGAGCCCATGCACATAAAAGCACATTGAGAAATAGGAAGTGCTTTGCAAATATGGGATAGTTTTTATTTTTATTTCTTTGATGGGAAAATAAACGATCAAGACTTGTCCAGCTATTATTATGAGAGAAATGGACATGATCTCAGTATTCTAGAGTTCACTACTCATTCCAAGACACAACGTTGCCACAACAACGTAACCACCATTGTCCAAGTTCCTACGATTGGTACTGGGATAAAGAGAAAACAGTAAAGCTGATGCTTCCTCTGACCACTGGAAGGGCTAGGCTGGGACAGCTGTCTTTATTGCTCACTCAGCTCCTGATATTTAGCCGTCACTTATTACCTGTGACACCAGTACATACCAGAGAGTCTGGTCTGAATAGAAGCTCTGTAAATGCAGAATGAATGGTCTCTATACCCCAAAAGCTCCGACTCTAGTTAAGGACCAGATTCAAATAGGTGCTGTGGTAGAGAAAACCGTGCCTTAGAGAACCATAGAGGGAAAAATTCACCCCTGATCTACAGAAAACATGACAGTGTTAACAGCATTAGGTGAAAAACACAGGAATAGGGAAGGTGTTTAATAGAAGTACAACAAAGGATCGTGTAGCATAGAAAGGGAATGTCTCTTTCTTGGGGACAGGACAGACTAGGCTATGCTCACATCTGTGTCCTGTGGACACCATGCCAAGGGCTGAACTTAGCCTTGAGATAAGCAAGTGGCATTGCTGGAAGGAGAGGCCACGTTTTCACCCATGCCTATGCCCAGACTCATTTTTGTGGCAGTCCCAACTCCTTTGACTTTCTACAACATGCTATTGCTGTTTCACTCCTTCATTCCTTGCTACATGTTGCTTTCTCTACATGGAATGACATTTCTCATCAGACATCTACCCTTCCCCAGCTCACACACTCAAATTCATCCTTGAAACTGCACTCACACATTACTTGTTTGGCAATCCCCTGTTTAATCCCGCTAGAGATATTTCTTCTTTGGCCTGAATATATGTCTACTGTTATGTGTGTCCTCCAGAATCAAAACTGTTTCTTCAGATATTGGCTTTCCCTGATATACCATGAGGACAGGGACAATGCATTCCACCCAAATACTCCCACTGAGCATAAGAGCCCAGGGCCTAATGGCCTAACACAGAGTTTTTCCATAGGTGTTCGTTAGAAAAATGCAGTTTTAGTTTTTTAAGGAACCTCTGTACTGTTTTCCATAGTGGCTGTATCAATTTACACTCCCACCAACAGTGCATGAGGGTTCCCTTTTCTCCACACCTTCTCCAGAATTTATTGTTTGTAGATCTTTTGACGATGGCCATTCTGACTGGTATGAGGTGATACCTCATTGTAGTTTTGATTTGCATTTCTCTAATAATTAGAGATGTTGAGCATATTTTCATGTGCTTCTTGGCCATCTGTATGTCTTCTTTGGAGAAATGTCTGTTTAGGTCTTCCACAAAGTAGAAATAGAGACACAGATGAGAACAAATGTATGGATACCAAGGAGCGGGGGTGGGCAGAATTGGGAGACTGGGATTGTCACATATTCATTATTGATACTATTTATAAAATAGATACCTAATGAGAACATATTGTATAGCGCAGGGAACTCTACTTAATGCACTGTGGTGACCTGAATGGGAAGGAAGTCCAAAAGGGAGGGGACATATGTATATGTATGGCTGATTCATTTTGCTGTATAGTAGAACCTAGCACAACATTGTAAAGCAACTATACTCCAATAAAAATCAACTAAAAATATAAAGTTCTTGTTATTTTTAAAGGAATAAAATAAAATAGGTTATATCTGGGGGAAAAATAAAAGAAGATTGCATAACAGAACTGGTGGCTTGCTGCTTAAACCCTCACCTGCTGGCGATGGATACGTCAGGTGGGCTGCAGTGGACAAGCTGTCCAAGACCCGGGCTTAGTTACGTGGCTGCAGCATCTATACAGGTTTTGAGTATAACTTAAAGATTTTAATTTAATTTTATCTAAATGAATAGTCCTGCCTCTGATTCTCCAGTTCAAGAAATAGAACAGTCTTTTTTACAGACAACATAGTAGGGGATTTAGTAGTGAGGGCTTTGGTAATTTCCCACCTGTTAATGGATCAACAACAGCAGTCCTAGTATATCCTGGGCTGTGGGCACTGAATGGTAATTCTCTGGTTGCAGCTTCTGGCAGTGTATTTACTCAGCTGTTAGTGGACCCAGAAGGTGGGAGTGGGCCCCCCAGCCAGCTATAAGAAAAGTACCAGGGACTCATTTATTTACTGTTAAACTGTAACCACTTGGCAGGAAATCTGGTCCCACTTTCCTAGGTTATGGTTGGGTGCTCATGAGACATGGTTGTTAGGAGAGCAGCTGGAATATTGAAAATGTCAAAGAGGAAATTCAGAAGTTTGAGAATCTCTGCGCAGTTTTCTCATGGGGTAGAAGGGGACATTATGTAGAATTAGACCACATTTGTAATCTCCGAGGTTCCCTAGATTGGACTTACCTTGAACTCACACCTGTCACAGCTCTGTTTGCTCTTGTAGGATACGATTTCTTGATTTGGGGATGACAGCAGGGTCTCACAAGGGATTCTGTGGGTGAAAAATGTATATAAAAATACCACATTTAAGTGGGCAGGGAGATTATCTAGTACAGTGGGGGAAAAGGACAGATCTTTGACAAGTATATGTTTTTAATCTTGATCTTGTCATTTAGTCCTATGACCTTGGGAAAATTTATGAAATTCCATGAAGCTTAATTTTATCATCTGTAAAATAGTGTGATAGTATCCACATCAGGGGGCTGTAAGGATGGGTCTGATGCTAAGTAGCATCTTGTCTGACCTGTGGTAGTTGACAAGGGAAATACTTGAAAACATGCCAGGGGTTGATTGATTCTACCTGGTGCCACAATAATTGAAATACTTTTTTTTTTCTAATCTCATCACACCTATTGATACATATCTGGTTAAAAGTTTATGTGTTTCTTGGGCCATTCAGCTGAGTATAGAGATTATATCCCCATTTTTCTTGTCCGTACATTCTTGTAGCGCAACTACACAACGTCCAAGAATGTATTGACCAGGATGCACTGGGAAGACTACACTGGGGAGAGAAACATACCACTAGGAAAGCCCATTAAAAGGTGAGGGTTGATGGTGACATAAAGAGGGAAAATGGCAGTTAGATGGAGACAATTTGGATTAATAGCAACAGCGACAGTTACTCTTTAGAAAATAATTTCTATGTGCTTGGAACTGTGTTAAACACTTTTCAAAGTACTTTCGTTTGACCTTTGGAAGAACTCCCTACAGAAGAAATGATCCTCCTGTATCAGATAAGGAATTTGAGATATAAGTTTCTTATCTGAGGGTGCGCAGGTAAAAAGCATCAGAGCTGAGATGTGAACTCAGGCATGTTTGTCTCCAAAGCCCTAGCTCTTAAATGGAAGTCAGTGCTTGACCAGATATAGAACATGAGCAAGAGGAAGAATTATGGAGGTTGTGAGATGCAGTTTATGAGCCAGCCTATATCCACTTAAGCCTGTTACCCCTGGTCCTTGACTTTCTGTGGGTACATCAGCCCTAGTGATGGCTAAGGTCTCTCTTGTGGTTTTGAAGTCCATCTGCTACCCACTCTCCATTGTCTAATGAGACTGAGTGTCTAGTTTCCTGAGGGAAAGGGCCACTGAGCTCTCTGAGGAACTCAAGTATCCACATTTGATCTCCCTGGACCCATGGAGGCTTGGGTTTTGCCAGTGGTTTCCCAGAGGGGCTGAATAAGCCAAATAGGAAGAGTGGGGTGTTCTCCTTAGGGGCAAACTTCATTTCTCTTGGTAAATACATATGAGGGAATTGTTGGATCATGCGGTAAAGATGTATGTTGTGTTTCATCTAAGAAATTTCTGCCTAACTCAAGGTCACAAAATTGAATCCTATGTAAATATTATTCAAAATGATTTATAGTTTTATATTTTAAGTCTATTCAATGTTTTGAATGAACTTTTGTATATGGTTCAAGTTATAGATTGAAGAAGTTCATTTTTTTTAATATGGATATCTAATTTTCCAATACCGTTTGTTGTAAAGGCTGTCCTTTATTTACTGAATTGTCTTTGCATGTTTTTCAAAACCTGTCAATATATGTGAGGGTCTACTTCTAAAGTCTCTACTCTGTTCTATTGATCTCTCTCTCCATCTCTATATCACACTGGTTTTAAGACTCTACCTTTAAGTATGGAAACTAGATAGTGTTGATATTTCAACTTTACTCTTCTTCAAAGTTGTTTGGCTCTTTGCAAAGGGTATTTGCATTTCCATATGAATTTAAGAATCAGATGTAAATTTTCACAAACAAGCTTTTAAGATTGTGATTGTATTTGTGGAGAATTTGCATCTTAACAATATATAGTCGACTGATATACGAGTAGTATATATCTCCATTTATTTATATGTTCTTTAATTTTTCTCAGCAATGTTTTGTTGTTTTCAGTCTACATGTCTTATATATCTTTGGCTAGGTTAATCCCTAAGTATGCTGTATTTTTTATGCTATTGAAAATGGTGTTGCTTTAACTGACAATTCTACCAAGTAGACTTCAGGGCAAAGGAGAAAGATGAATTTTTTAAAAATATGACTACAAGGATTGCATCTGGGTAAGAAGACAGTTTAGGAATGTTTTTCACAGGAAACAAAAAGTGAATGACTTATATTTTAGATTTGTTGAAATTAGTAAAAAAAGCCAGGAAGGGCCTATAGGTAGGTGAAAGTTTGGGTCTAGAGTGAAAAATGGAATCTTAGGTAGAATTATAAATCTGGGAATCATTCTATTGAGGTAATGATTAAAATTATAGGTGAGATTAACAGAGCCAATTAGTCCTGCAGAGACCAGGACCTGGATGGGTCCCCAGAAGAAGAATACCATCACTTAGGGAATGGAGGAATGGTTCCCATCCAATAAGACTCAGAGACAGTTTCAGGAGGGGTGGGGAGGGGAGAGCCAGGGCATTCCAGAAACCAGGAACAAGGGTTTCAGGGAGGCATAAATAGAAAAGATGAGGAACGAAAGCAGTCATTAGAAGGTCCTTGGTGAATGGTGAAGACTGGCAGGACTAGAAATCTCATTTGTGTTAAAAAGTGAATGGGAAATTAGGCTGTAGAATCAGCAAATGCAATTGACCTTTTCAAGAGGTTTGTTCGTAAAGAGAAAGAAAAGCAGGGAAGCTATCTCCTGTGCACTCTTGGAGAAGGTTGCTTTCTGGGTTTGGTTTGGCTTTGGTATGGAACAAGGAGAAGAGATATTAGTGCGTGCTTCCAGGTGAGAGGAAAGCTCTGATAGAAACTGAGAGCTGAGAGAGAGAAGGGTGGTGTGTTGTTTTTGGAGGAGATGTGAAAGGGGTGGCAGATTGACAAAGTGTTCATGGGAACGCTATGGTCTCTGCACTCTTGAGTACACAGTCTGTTAGACCTTAGCTAAGTCTCTCCCACTCCCTCGACATTGTTTTCATTATTTAAACTTTCAGGGGTTTGGACTGTGATCTCCCGTGTCCCCTCTGCTCTATGACTGTCTAGATTCTGTAACGTACAGTGTTGACCCTGTCTTATTCTGGTTCCCACTGTACAAATGCTCCCTGATGAGCTCTGACACTGGTCCAGAGATAATTTATGCAGGTCCATTCCAGAACCCTGACCCAGTGAGCTCCTTGAATTCCTTCTGAGTCATCTAATTCGATGGCTTTAAACATAGCATGAGTGTTTGGTGTATCTCTCCACACTGGGCATCTGTGAAAATAAGAAACCTCCTTAAAATTTGCCAGAACAGTGCAGAATTACTGAAAAGAAGATGTGATTCCTCAACACATCCTTTTTTGCCAATTTTAGACAATATTGTTCCCTGAGGTCATATAAGAAAAAAGGGATTATTTCAGAGTAAATGTTAAATGATCTTAATGCCCTTTGGAAGCACTGAATGTGCAGAGGGTGGAGAAGGCAAAATCAGGTTTAGTAAACGTCTACTGTTTGCCAGCTACTGTGCTACAAGCTTTAACTACTTTTCAGTGAATGCTTGGATAATCACAGGAAACATATTATGTTTATTTTACAGACAAGGAGACTGAGACTCAGAGAGGTGGGGCCATTTTCCAAGGCCCCCTCCAGATAATAAATAGCAAGGCAGGTATTTGGGCTTAATGATAATCTTTCCTGACTTCTAAGTCAGAACATTTCCCAACACAACTCATATCCTCACCATGGCACCAGTGGCTGGATTCATATTCTAGCTGCCCCCTTTTTAAAATTGAAGTATAGTTAATTTACAATGCTTTGTTAATTTCAGGTATACAGCAAAGTGAGTCTCATATATATATATATATATATATATATATATATATATAAACTCTTTTTCAGATTCTTTTCCATTATAGGCTACTACAAGATATTGAATATAGTTCCCTGTGCTGTACATTAGGTGCTTGTTGTTTATCTATTTTATATATAATAGTGTGTATACATTAATCTCAAGCTCCTAATTTATCTTCCCTCCACCCCCGCTATCCCCTTTGGTACTCATAAGTTTGTTTTCTATGTTTGCGAGCCTATTTTTGTTTTGTAAATAAGTTCATTTGTATCATTTTTTTAGATTCCACATGTAAGTAATAGTATATGATAATTGTCTTTCTCTGTCTGACTTAATGCACTTAATATGATAATCTCTGTATCCCTTTCTAAAAACTTTCCCAGAGATGTCCAAGAGTAGGGGGCATATAGTATGGTCTGTTACGAACTAACAGACTTTTTATCTTTGCTGGTCTTCAGTTTTCTCATCTGTAAAATAAGGGATGATTTCTAACTGGATTTCTGCCCTACTTATACCCTAGTAATATTGTGAAGGTCAGATAACGTGATGTATATGAAAGCTTACTGAAATCCAAGGTGCTGTATTTAAGGTATGTGTTATTAAGACTATTAGTATTTCTTACCAAGAGCTCTTCCACTTGCACAGTGGGTACTTGGTAAGTCATGGCTAATTGATGGTGGAAGGGAAAGATCTCGCCTTTTTAAATGCCATACCACATGCCTTAAGGCGGAGGAAGATAAAAAAAAAAAAATGGACCACAGATAGCTAAGTGTAAAGGTTCTGGAGAAAATAGATACTGTCAACTTCTGAACTGGAGGCTCTTCAATCTTAAAGCATTGGAAGGTTTTATACTCTGTTTTCTTTATTGTTTTATTTTCTATATTTACTAAGAAGAAATGTCAATACACTATGCTAGGACTAGACACATGATATCTCATTTTATTTTTAGGATAACCCTGAGATGTATTTACTGAAAATCCCAATTTATAGATAAGATAATTTTGTCAGAAAACTAAGCTGCTCACCCAATATTCTTAACTGATAAGTTGTAGAGGTATAGGAATGGAACCATGTAGGATGCCCACACCCCTGTGGTTTCCCTTCTGCTGCATTACCTTTGCTTTAGCTGGAGAGAGTTTTCCTGCATTAATTGTAGTAGTGATTGTAGGGAAAAATGAGGAAGCCAAACAGATGCTTATCCACCCACCTCCCCTAGTAACTGTGGTTTTGCAGGCTGTTTTAATAAAGGCCATTTTTCTTGGGGAGGGATTGATCGAAAATATCAGAAACAATATTTTGATACAAAATGGACCAAACACGTAAAGTAGAGTCAGGAACTATGGGAACCAACTAGGAGGTGAAATGAACAGTAAATATGGAATAAGAAACAGGCCCTCCGTCATTCGTCAGGAGAAGATTATTCAAAGATCATAATAACATATGATCATAATAATACGTCGTCAAATAACAATAACTCACTGCGTGAGTTAGCTTGGGCTACTGTAACACAGACTGAGTGGCTTAAACCACATACTTTTATTTCTCATAGTTCTGGAAGTTGAGAAGTCTAAGATCAAGTTGCTGGCCTGCTTCCTGGCTTGCAGACTTTCTAGCTGTGTCCTCACATGGCAGAATGAGAGATCTCTCATCTCTTCCTGTTCTTATAAGGACAATAACCCCATCGTGGGGCCCCACCCTCATGACCTCATCTAACCCTAATTACCTCCAAAATGGCCCACCTCCAAATACTATCACATGGAGGGGTAGAGTTTCAACATAAGAATTTGGGGAAGACACAAATATTCAGCCCATAACATACATGTGGAACAAGTGAATGCAAAATACGTAGAACCACATTTAAGCAGGAAAATGGGGTTATAAAACTGATAGTGAGGAAAATAATCAACTTCCCTATGAACCTGAGGATACTAAACCTATTCATTATTTCTAGTAATTTTTCTGTGCATTCTTGTAGATTTTCTACACATATAATATCATATGCAACTAATGACAGTTATGGTCCCTCCTCAACCCCAAACTTATACTTTTCCTTTTTTCTGTCTAATTGTGCTGGCTGGGGTCTTTATTATAATACTGAATACAACTTGTGATAATGGGAAACCTTGTCTCATTCCTGATTACAGAGGGAACTCTACATCTTTTCAATGTAATTTTTAAAAACTTCTATTTTTTTGGTTTCAAACATTATCTCAGATTAACAAAGTTTCTTTCTAACAAAACATGTTCGGATATTCGGGAATGAATTTCAAATTTTCATAAATAGGATTATTTTTATCTATTGTCATGGTCATATTAATTTTCTCATTTTTTTCTGTTAATGTAATGAATTACATTGATTCACTTTTAAATGCAGTCTTGGAACAAATGCTGTTTGACGGTAAGAACCCCTGGGAAATTTTCCTTTTTATTATTCTGTAGAAAAGTTTGCCTAAGATTAGTGTTTTTTTTTTTTTAACAAGCCATAATAGAAGAATTTATTCACAAATCACAAATCTGGCAAAGGACTTGTATTCAGAATATGTAAAGCACTCTCAAAATTCAACATTAAAAAATATACCCAAATTTTACAAGCAAGAAAAATTTTGAGTACACACTTTGCCAAAGAAAATATACAAATGGAAAACAAGTTCAACATCACTAGTCACTGGGAAAGAAAATTAAAATTACAATGAGATAACACTACACACCTATTTGAATAGCTAAAAGCAAAAGAACCAACAATACCAAGTCTGGCAAAAACATGGAGCAACTGGAATTCTCACACACCGTTGGTGAGAATGCAAAATGGTCCAGCCACTTTGGAAGACAGTTTTATTTCTTATATAAATATACACTTGTCACATGGCACAGCAGCAATCCCACTTTTAAATATTTATACAAGAGAAACAAAAATTTAAGTCCACAAAACAGCTGTAAGCTAACATTTAAAAGCACTTTATTCATAATTGCTAAAATATTGGAAACCATCAAAATGGCCCTCAATTGATAAAAACTGTTGTACACACGTTCAACGCAATACTACTCAGCAATTAAAAGGGTCTAGCTACAGATATGTGTAACAACATGAATGAATTCCAAATGCAGGATGCTAAATGAAAAAGCCAGACCCAGAGAACACACACTAGTTGATTTCAGGTACTTATGTGACATTCTGGAAAAGGCAACAACCATCGGTCAGAGAACAGATCATCAATTGCCAAGGGCTGGAGTGAAAGAGGGGTTGATTACAAAGAGGAAGCACGAGGAAAATTTTTTTTTTTTTTTGGTTATGAAACTTCTGCATCTTGATTGTGGTGATGGCCACAGGATTCTATATATAAGCAAAACTTATAGCACTATACAGAGGAAGCAAGGAAGAAAGGAAGGAGGGGGGAAGGAGGAAAGAAAGTTTGTTGTAAATTTAATAAATTTAAAAATAAAGAAAAACTTTAAAAAATGATTATATATTTATCTTTGCACAATAAACTGTGTGTGTGCCTAAGATTAGTATTATTTATTAAAAATTATTTTATAATTTACCGATGAGTCATCTGGGTTTGGAGTTTTCTTTGTGAGGTTTTTAATTTTGTATATTTAATCTCTTTAAAATTTATGAGCTATTCATATTTATGTTTTCTTCCTATGCAAGAATTAGAAATTTGTTTAGGCATTTGTTTGTTTATTCTTCTAAATTGTTGAAATTTTTCAATTACCTTCAGATATGCTATTTAAAATTCTGTAGCATCTGTAACATAGCCCACTTTTTCTTCCTAATCTTGATATTTTGTCTCCTGTTTCCTTGGTCAGTTTTTTCTGGGGTTTCTCCATTTATTAGTGTTTTGGCTTTGTTATTCTCTATTGTATATCTCTTTTCTTTATCATTAACCTTCTCCTCATATCTTTATTGTTTGCTTTCTTTGGGCTTAATTTGCTATTCTTTTCCTAACATCCTGAGATAGATGTTTAGAAAATACTTATTTTTCAGCTTTTGTTCTTTTCTAATGTATTTATTCAAGCCTATAAATTGCTAAGCTTAGCTTTAGCTACATCTCACTAGTTTGCTATGCCATGGTTTTATTGTCACGTTATTCAAAATGTTTTAATACGCATTATGGTTTCTTCTTTAACCCATTGGTTCTCACAGTATACTTCTTAATTTCTCAACATATGTGAATTTTCAAATTACTTCCTAGTGATTGATACCTTAATTGTACTCTGGCTAAAAAATATTCTCTGAATAATTTTTGTTCTTTTAAATGTGACAAGATTTTATAGTCCAGCTATGGTCAGTTTTTAGAAGTATTCCATGAGAAGTAAAAGGAGTATTGAATAATAAATGGGTGACAGTACATGGTCAAGGGTTCCAGTTCTGATTGAGGTGGGGTGAATACACGTCCATTTTAGATCCAAAGGCAGCCTAAATCCGCCTGTGTACCGTGTACTAGACGGAATAAAACCCGTCTCTTCCTGGCTTGAGGTGACAGAAGGGGGCTTACAACTGAAAGACAGAGTAGGAAAAATTCTCTTATTTTTCTTCTCTTGGTCCTAATCCCAGGCAAACCCCAGATTTATATATGGTAGAAAGGATTTATTTTACATTTGAAGCTCATTTTAAAGCCTTTGTTGAATTCATTCCTGCTGGAAAATTGCAGATAATAGTATTTGTTTTGTATTTTGCGAAGCTGAAATATAGGGAGTGTGGGTGACTTTGTCAATGATACACATTGCTCATAGGACCAATTTTATCCCAATTAAATTAAGCGAATGTTCACTTACAGACTGTGTGTTTTATCTGAAAATTACAGACTTCATTAATAAATCAAATTCATAGATTTCAAGGTTTTTGGTAGAAGGAAAAATTGTTTAGAAACAGAAGTTGCTAGACCTTCCAATTACAGCTCTTTTTCAAACACCCCCTTTGCCCTGGGAATCTATTGCAATTACCACCTCTGCCGATGATCAGGCCTCAGAGGTTCACAGCTTTGCCTGGGCCATGGTAAGAACATGCGTGGAATCGAAATTCTCTGCAGCCGGCTGGGATTAGAACAACGTATTCAACATAATTGTATCGAATTATGGGAAATCCGACAATTTGGTTTATAAGCCTCCTCTTCATCATTTGGGGTCCACATTCTACACAGTCCCGCCTGGCACAGGTGAGTGTAAATCCCTAACCAGGACAAGGTGGGAGCGAGCCAGATCCAGACTGAGGCAGAGCCTGAGCTCCTGCTACCCTGATCCATGTACATTTTCTTTCCTTTCATCCTTCTTCCCCTTGCCGAATACTTAGTGCACCCGCTTAATGGGAAACAAGGGGTCACTGCAGTAATAGGCCATAGAAAATAGGGCACAAAGCAGAAACCATCGTAAGGAAACATAATAAGCCCGTCATATATTTTAATACACTACATAAGATCAGGAGTCTCTTTTCTTGCAGATCTCTGTGCAACAGACTTTGAGGGTTATATGGTGTACTGGAATGGATAAGGTTCCCCCCCAAAATTCATGTCCACCAGGAACCTCAGAATGTGGCCTTATTTGGAAATAGAGTCTTGTAGAAACCAGGTTTTTGTTGAGATGAGGTATTTGTGGATTTGAGTGGGCCCTCATCCAATGCCTGGTGCCTTTACAAGAAGAGAAAACAGAGACACACAGACACACAGGTAAAGCAACGTGTGATGACATAGGCAGAGATTGGAGAGATGCTGCCACAAGCCGAGAGACACCAAGACTGATGGCTGGTGACAGAAGCCAGGAGAGAGGTCAGGACGAGAGTCTCCTTCTGAGCCCTGAAGAAGACATTGATCCTGCCGATGCTTTGATTTTGTACTTCTAGATTCCAGAATTGAGAGTAAATTTCTGTTGTTTTAAATTACTAAGTTTGTCATCATCTGTTACAGCATCCCTAAAATCTAGGACAAATTGAAAAGATATTGTTGAACTAAGAAGGGACAAATGAAAGGCTGAAGGAACTTTGCAGAAAACTGTTTGATCCTACTTCCATTTATAATAAAACTGGCAAAGATTTTGTATTATCTATTACTTATGGATGTATAAATACCTAAAACACAGCTATAAATATATTTACATATTTAAAGCAAACACTCATATTTTTATCTGTAGATACAGTTTTCAAAATATCAATTATTTCTGATTCTTACAATTACTCTGCAAAGCAAGCAGGTCATATGTTAGGTAGTTCATTTTATAGACATGTCAGATGGCCCACGGGAAGACAACTTGACCAAAGATCCCTTATCGAGTTAGTGACAGAGCTGGGCTAGAATCCTGATCGTCTGGCTCTCTAAATATTCTTTGAATAATGGAGTAATCAAAATAATATCTTTACTTGAAAGAGGAGGGAACGGAGGCTCAGAAGCACAAGTAACTTACCCAAATTTGCTGAGCAAACAGCACAGACAGAACGAGGAACAAAGGCTTTCTAACCATTAGGTCTGTGTTCCCAAATATCATCTCCTGTATCCCCACTTTGCCTGTGTGTGTGTGTGTGTGTGTGTGTGTGAAGTGATGACATCAGGGACTTGGGTTAAAAAAAATGTTCCCTGTGACTGCTTATAAGTGAATTCTATAGCATAAAGAAAAATGAGGAGAAAATATTCTGTTGTTTTTGATTGTCCTTTGATGAAATAGTCAGGATTTAATGCAAATAGTTTGGGCACCTCAATCAACACAGAATTAGTATGGTTGAACTGAAAGTCAACCATATTTAACCTTACTTTATAGCTACTTTGTGCTATGTTACTTAAAAAGCTTTAGTTTAAATTAATCTGTCCACTAACTGAGGTGAATCAAATATCTTTGAGATGTTCAGAGACTGCTTGGAACTTAAAATGCTCAACTGGAAGGTCTCCCTTGCCCACCTCACCTACCCTTGCACAGTGATGGTCCAGCATAGGTGCAAGCACCTCCAGGTCATGACATTCACCACTACCCTGAGTGTTAGAAAGCGCTCTCTTATTCTGGTCCTTGTTTCCAAAAAGAAGCATCTAATCTCCCCTGCACATGAAATGTGGGTTTTCCTTTTTGTTCAGCTATTCAAGTTCTAACATTCTGGTCCCTCCTTGATGAATGTCAACACATCTATTGGTTCATTGATTCATTCCACAAAAAAATTGGTATTGGACTCAAACTATGAGAGAAAAAGTATTCAGCATCTATGTAACATTTATCATGAGACAGGCATGGCTCTGAGAGCTTTATAAATATTCTCTTTGAATCTTCTCAACAACCTCATGAAGTAAGCACTATTATTCACCTGATAATACATATTTAAAGTTTAATAAATATGTTTTCAATAAATGAGCCAGCAAATGGATAAATAGATGGATGTACAATAAAAATTATTTCATTATATGGGTTTCCCTAATTCTCTCTTATTACTCTTTTGATTTTAAACCCAGGGACATTATATGATACCCAGAATGGACAATGCCATTAGGGGCACACTTTGGATTCTAAAACAAATGCCTCATTCTGAACCGTCCTCAAGAGGCTGTTCCACAAGATGCTTTGAGTTGATAGGCTCTTCTGAAATTGTTCAGATGAGTGGGTGACAGGAGACCCTGTAAAACCCAAGCCACAATGAAATGCATGACGTCTGCCTAGGGGCAGCTATATTCTATAATCAAGACAATTCTACTCTGAATGGATCCTAACCCTTTCAGATATATTCACTCTGGCTCTAATTAGCTCAAACCCCAAATTATACATGTAGCTCATTTCTTTGAGGGCTCTTCAAACTCCGTGATGATTACGGGTTGCAATTTCTGTTGCCATGATAAGAATGACCTTCAGCATTCCCTTCAAATAATTGTACCTACTAGCGTATGAACAGAGCAGGCCCTAGTGACTCCGGCTGGTACAATTCTGCTGCATATCAATATCATTAAGCAGTTCTGAAAAAGAAATGGCCTCGATCTCAGGGATAAATGTCCATTTGCAAACACCTACAAATTAACTTCTTTCATAAATACCTACAGGTAGTTTTCAAAATGTTCAAGAATAATTTCATTTTTGAGGGAAAATAAATAAAGGCAAAATACAGAAACTTGGCCCAGGTAGAAATGGATTTTATTCCTATAAAATTCCATGAAAAACCACTAAACTTTTGGGATAATACAGACTGTTTCGTTTTGGTTTCGTTTTCTTTTTTTTCAAACAGTGATATTCACAAAGGCCCAGTTTAATTGCGTCAGTGTGTCTATGTGTAACATGCTATCCCCGATTCTCTAGACAGAAATTATTTCTTCTTTATCTAAATCCATCCATTTAAAAATTTCTTCTTGTCCCACTCTCCACTGGAGGAAAAGTGTCTCCTTGAGTTCAGGGGATATATGACATTTACGTCTGTTTTATTTCTTCATCTACCTGAAACGGGATAAACTAGGCAAAGTCCCTCCTTCCATGGAGCTTACAGTAGAGTGGAAAAGTCAGACAGTTTTCGGACAGTTAAAATTCAGCCTATATTCCAGGATAGGAATAAGACCAGGGGCTCTTGATTCCCCCCCAAATCATCACTTATTGTCCATATTAAAAGAAATTCATGTTTGTGACTGAGTAGTAGGCTTGTCTTCCTGATTCCTCCACATACATGAATGTGGATCTCCAGGACTCTTTTTCTTTCCTAGTGTCTCTGTCCTTTTTTGCCCAAGTTGACACAATTCCTTTAAAGATTCTGCAGGGTTCCTACGTGTCAATTTATAATATCCACCATTAGACATAGGTCACACTCACGAATAGCCTTGTGATCATCTCTTCTCTAACTTGGACTCCCTCTGAGGCTGGCTTGGGACACAGTCCTTATAATTCATGGAAGCTCTATTGAAAGAGTGTGTGAGGCATGCCCTTAAGATCCTGGATGAACTTTCACCTCTTTTAAAGGGTTTATGAAGCACCAATTTAAATCTTTCTGAGGTCTTGTCAAAGGGTTTTTACAATCACATACTTGCCTTTACCTTCATTCTAAGACTTTTTTTTTCTGGCAACACTCTCAATTTGATCTTTGCTCTGAGGACTTTTCTTAACCTGAAAATAGTCTGCTGGGAGAGACTAAGGATAAAATATAGGGGTTTTTTTTTGTTTTTTTTTAACCCACACATCCTGAATACTTTATATTTACTTTAAATTTTTCTGAAAGCTAAAAGATTCTTTTTTTAGCTCATCTCTTTCTATTTTCATCTTATCATACATGGCTAAAATAAACCAGATGGAAATTTTAACAATCTGCTTTAAAATCTTAGAAAAATCCACCAGTTTGTTAAGTATATTTTCTAATTTCCCTGACATTACAGGTGACAGTGTTGACAAAATTTTCTCTGAACTCCCACCTTCTCTCAAGGCCCTCCCAGTTGCATCACTGCCTGGGCCTATAACTAATGCCACATGTTTTGGAATTTTTCTTATAGCTGTGTCCACAACCTCTTTCAGGCACCGAATTCTGTTGCAATCATTAATGCTACATCACAGACTACCTCAAACCTCAAAACAATCACCATTTTCTTATGCTCATGGATTCTGTAGGTCAAGAATTCAGAAGGGGCCCATCAAGGATAGCCTGTTTCTGCTCCATGATACCTGAAGTCTCAGCTTATAAGGATTTAAGGCTGTGGTGACCCAATTGTTATGGGCTGGGATCAACAAGTCTCATTCACTCACTGTCTGGCAGGTGAGTGGAAAGGATTTGAAGGTGAAGATGAAGATGAAAACTAAGGTGCCTATGTGTGTCCTTAGGCAAAGACAAAAAGGTCCTACATCTAACGGAGTGATTCCAGCTTCACCGCCCTCAACAGTGCTTGGTGTGGACCAGCATTGCTAACACTGTCTTACCAATACCTGCATCCTCTGGCCTCTCTCTCTTTCCTTTGTTTAACACTTGCTCAGCAAAGCCCCATCCTTGGGTAAAGTGGTTACTTACCTTTACCATGACTATGCCTGGAAATCTTATACTTTCAATAAATTTGATTTCCACTTTTTCATACTTCTTCTTCTCTCCTTGAGCTTCTGACCTTTCTTCTCCACCTTAGTCTGAGTGGAGACCTAACACTTCATAGAAAAAAGGAAAACTAACACAACATTGTAAATCAACTAGATTTCAATTAAAAAAGACAAAAAGAAGAAAAAGAAAAGCCTATTTATAATGACTGTATGTGATACACTTAAAATCTGAGCCATAATCTCTTAATAATAATAATAAAAATAATAACGATTATTATTATTAACCATATGTCAAAGGATTAAAAGAGCAGTGATGTTTCCTCAGTGAAATTTCCTGCAATATTTCAAAAGGGCCACTGGAGAACAAGAGGGAGATAGACCCTAGTTCCTGACCCTGAGCTACGTTTAGATCTGATGGTAAGTAGCACACCTTTGAGAGGTTGACCAGTTAAGATACAAAACAGAGGGCATGTTAGTAAAGAGGTTGGAATACAGGGCTTGGTGTAATAGGGAATCAAGATTCCAAGGGATACAGTGGGAAGACTTGAAAGGGAGAGGAGAAGTGGGAGGTGGTGTAGGGGACAAAAGGGCACAGCACGGTGCAAAGGCAGAACAGGACAGATGCCTGCATGGGCCGTTTATCTTAGAAGGTGAACAAGTACATTAGCCATTTGTGTTCCCATGGTGACGACCTAGGCCTTCCTAGGGACAACAGCCACACCGCTCTCCAGAGTGGACAGTGTGTGAGCCCAGAGGACTTCTGCTCTCCTCCTCAAGGACACGTGCTGAGGATTCCCTCTGTTTGCCTTTACTGCTCTTTATGTCTTTTTCTTCTCTGACAAATGGATTCATCCTCACACTTCAAAGACTAGAAAAATAGTACTCAGAAATGAAAGTGTTTCTAATTCTCTAGGCAGAGTTAGCAACTATATTACAGTACTTAATACACTGTAATACAGTGAATTACTTACTGCCTTTTTCTCCAAGTAATTTTTTCAGAGCTATGTATTGCCTTTTATCCCTACATATTCTCACTCTTAGCATACTTCTTCAGCCATAGTAGGAATCCAAGACATATTTGCTGAATGAAGATTCCAACTGCATGTGTACGTATCGGTCTTCTCCACTAGAGTGTGTGCTCTTTGATATAAAGGATTTTTATTTTATTCATTCATTCACCGCAGCTTTAGAACATTTTCTGCCACATAGTAGGTGCTTATTAAAAGTTTGGAGAATAATAAATTTGTCTGTATTCTTCCCTCCTATTCACACCATGATTTCAATGGCAAAAGTTGCTTTGATAACTGATGAGGAGAACTGATATTGGTATAAATGTTTCTCTGCCAAATTGTCCTCCAAATACATACAGCTTACAAAACGAGAAAGTAAATTTCATTTGTATTCAGCGATGCTGCAATCTTTCCAACCCAGTTTAGCCTAGACTCACACGACTGAGCTAGAATGAGGTTTAGGAATCCCGAAGCTCTGCTCACTCAATCTGCAGGTGTGTTCCCAGGAAGGTACAACAGAAATGATAGAATTTCCATGCTTTTTGGTTCCTGTCACCTTTCCTGTTTTCAGTCTCGTAGAGATTCGTAATGGCTAGGGAGATCTCTCCTGGATGTAATTTTCTTTTCATTAAGATTAGAATTATCTGGGTAATGAAATGCTATCTTAACATTTCCAAGTATAAATCACAAATTCCCAAGAAGTAATTTCATATTTATTTACCTAAGAGCAATTTTAGGTTTAGAATCCTTTGAATCCAGTTCAGCAGAAACTCAGGGGTCCTTGACTCTGAGCCAAGTGCGTGTCAGGTACTGTGGAAAGCATCATGGAACTGTATCCCACGTGAGGCAGCAGAAGCGTGGTTGTGGATATGCCCCTACCCCCATCCCAGACAAATGCCCCTAAACCTATGTGAGACACACTCTGGCCAAGAGAACTTTATCAGATGCTGTCCTCTCTGGACACAAGAATCATGACCTGAATTATCTCACTCAGTTTAGGTATTTCCTAAAGAGTGTTCTTTAGAACTCCAGCATTTTAAGATGCTCAGAAGGGCAGTGGGGAAGCAGGTGGGAAACTGGGTTCCTTGTGTTTGGAAATGCTGGATGCTGTAACTTCCTCCTAAAGAGATTTTTAAAATATCTCATGGAATTTTATTGCACACATTTTGAGGAGCAATACCTGAAAAGCTTCTTTTGACTCTGAAGGGATGTTTTTTAAAATTGTTTACTTTAAATTATTGAATCTACATTCTGTAATGAATGTAACTACTGTATCTCCCAACAACTTTTCCCAAATGATTTTAGTTTTCATCGATGATACATGCCTGAATCAATTATTATATTGGTGGTTGGAAAATAGTGATTTTTCTAACCATTATTATTTCTACATTTATAAGCTGATCTTCTTTCCACTTCCCCCCTTTTTCTCCCTATCTTTTCTGACTAATATTTATGGGTATATGGATTTTAAAAAAAATCAGTGTGATCCATTTCCGAAATTAGTCTTTTTATGTTCAAATTATCACACATTTAGACAATAAGAGCCTCTAAAAATGGCTTCGGTGTTCCACCTGAGTTTCCAATTTTAGTTTCAATTTCAAGTTTATTCAAGTCACTGCAAAATCTAGTTTTTCAGCTGTAGAACAAAGAAGCGGAATCAAGAAAACACACAAAGCAGTTATGTTTTTTATTTTTTAAAGCATTTACAAATTAAAGCATTATCTCCTTAAAAAGTTAAGTGGCAAAATTAAAATGTGGTAAAGGGATCCATGACCTGAATCCCCTGATTGTTCGGTGTTTTGCTCTCTGCCTTGCCTACCACCAAGTGTCCTCTGCCTGCTGATACTCTGATCTTTCCTGGAAAGTCACAATAGGGAGAGCACAAGGGTTTTTCGATGAAAGTAGCTGGGAGAGGGGTGGGAGGAGAGTGGCAGTGCTGAGTTTTGTGCTAGTTAACGTAGGACCTGAAAGTTACCATATGCCTCACATTCTATTAGTTCCAAGTTACATCATTGACTTACATCATCTGGGTTAAGTCATTCAGGGTTACATCATTATTCTTGAATGTTCTCACGCTCACCACGTTTGTATCTTTCCTAAGCAAGGTGGCCATATGCCTATCGGAGTAGCTGAGTCTCATTTGGGGTGACATAACCAGGGATTACAAGCAAACAGGATGAAGCAAACTTTATTATATTTTGAAATACACATGCCAACCACACTCCTTTATTCATGGTCCCCTAAGCTTTGAGCACTTTTTTGCCTTATGGTCCATGAGATTGAAGATTTATTGCAGCCTTTCCCTGTCTCAGATCTGGAATTAGCTCTTTCTTAGGGAAGTCTGACTCCCTGGAATTTAGAAACTAAGATATGGGTGCCATGTATGCTCATTGCTTCTGTGGCATCCCTGGTTCTAAGTCCTTTCAGTAGAAAAGCTAGGAAATATTTATATATTTAAATCACAAGTTCATACTGATATTTCCAATTCAAATTTTATATCACAGGGTTGCCTTTAATTTCTTTTATTGTATATTTTTATTTGACTTCTTCTACAGCAAAAACCTTGGATTCTCATAATATCAACATGCTTACTTATTTGCTTAGCTATAATATAAAGAAATACTTCCAGATTTTTAGTATCAATTTAAATATTAACAATAAAACTACTAAGTAAAAATTAAATTTTCTTGATTTTTTTGTCCTTAAATAATATTTTGCTACAAATGCACATTCAGAGTACCACGTTCAATTACTTGAATTAGTCTCTTTGATTATGTTAAAAATTGAAATACAGTTAGAAGTTTACAATTTTTATGTTTTTATTAAATTGGATTTTCCAAAAGTCCATAATGGTTTTGATCCTAAAGATGTTTGTTTCTCTAAAAGTAGAGGGTTGTACCTCTTAATAATTTTCTATATCTTGTTCTTTATTCTCTTTTATCTCTTGCATGTGTTTCTTCCCACTAGAAGAGTAATACTAATGATAATTAATATGGATTGAGCCCTTCATTTAATACTAACAAATGTAAAGAGCAGTTACCATATGACAAGCATGATTCCAAGTGGTATATACAAATACAGTTGATCCTTGAACAGCACAGGTTTGAACTGCACGGGTCCACCTACACGTGGATTTTTTTTCAGTAGTGAATACTGCAGTACTTCACGATCAGCGTTGGTTGATTCTGCGGTTGTGGAACCAAGGATACAGAAGGCCGCAGATATGGAGGAACCACAGATATGGAGGGCCAACTGTAAGTGAAACGTGGATTTTGACTGGATGGAGGGTTGGAGCCTCTAACCGCTGTGTCACTCAAGGGTCAACTGTATACTAACTTAGTCCTGACAAAAGAAATAAAAAATGAAATTGTTTTTTTTAAAAGAAATCAATTAATTCATTTACTTTATTTTTGGCTGCGTTGGGTCTTTGTTGCTTCGCTCGGGCTTTCTCTAGCTGCCGCGAGCGGGGGCTACGCTTCGTTGTGGTGCGCAGGCTTCTCACAGCAGTGGCTTCTCTTGTTTTGGAGCATGGGCTTTAGGAGCGCGGGCTCAGTAGTTGTGGCTTGCGGGCTCTAGAGCGCAGGCTCAGTAGTTGTGGTGCACGGGCTTAGTTGCTCCGCGGCATGTGGGATCATCCCGGACCAGGGATCGAACCTGTGTCCCCTGCATTGGCTGGTGGATTCTTAACCACTGCACCACCAGGGAAGCCCAAAAATGAAATTCTTATTTTCATTTTGCAGATGAGAAAACCAAAGCATTATATACAGTAGTAACTTGCAAAGGATACACAGCTAGAAAATAAGGAAGCTGGGCCATTTCATATAAAAGATTTAACATTAAACTATACCCCTACTCTGTATATTACATCTTTCTAGAGATTGCACTTCTTGGTAAAAACCATAAGAATAGAAAAAATGAGGATAAAAACAAATGTAGGCTTGGATTGGATGAATAGAAGCAGAAGCAGAAGCTCTGAATTAAGGTGATTGCAATAGAACCCTGGGGAGACATAATATATGCCTGGCATATAATGTCCCTCAGAACATTTATGAAATGACCACTGTGTGCTAGGTGCTTTCATATAATTATCTGACATAATTATCACCAAAGTCACTTTAAAATAGCTTTTATTAACCCCTGGTCCAACAACCAATAAGTTCAAAGATGAGATTGCATACAGGTCAGCTTGAGGTTCTTTTACTAGGATATTGCTTCTGTAGCTTAAAGGAAGCCTGATACTCATGGGCAATGCATTTTGGTTTACCAAGACACAATAATGAGATTATCTTTCCTGGGGAAGGATTTGTACCTCAGTAAATAAGAGAGCTACGTTCACTACAAGCTCATTGGTCTTGCCTACATAGAAATGACCATATAATAAGCATCAAAACTTGGAAAACCAGATAATAGCTCTTATTTCTTCTGGGCTTGAACCTGCAATGTCTACTGATTCTCTGCCAAGTTTTTGAGAATGATCAGGGAAAGTTGAAAGCAGATCAAATTAATTCATTTTAAGATCAAAAGGGTATGCATATGACATGATTTCATTAAGAATTAAATAATCCACATGATTTCAAGGTTAAAGGCAAAAAAACTACTCCACATAATGGCTTAACAGTCCCAGAAGGAGTTTGAATGAGGAATAATGGCCTTTAACTAAGAACAGGCCCTTCTAGGTTTAATAAGAAGTGATTTCTCTTAATTGCAATTGCCTTGAAGAAAGGTATTCAAGGTCTCAGAATCTGACAAATTGTAGCTAGAATTGACATAGGAGATTTAATTGGGGGGGGGGGGAAGAATTTTTTTAAAATTCAACCAAATCTAGGATCTCCTGACAGAACTGAGCAATTTTACTCTGCTTAATGTAGACCCTCAGGAATATCAAACCAAATTGAAGAAAAATAATGTGTGGAAATTACTGAATTCGTTGAGTGCGATGGTTTTTCCCCATAGCAGAACTGTAACAAGAGCAAGACTAATGCCTCTGCATGAGGAGGGGGCCTTATGAGAGCAGGAAGAGAAGCTTGAGGAACTCAGATCACAGAGCCTGATGGTGAGAAGCTCTGAGAAGAGGATGCTGAGAGACCAGTAACCAGTCAAAGATAGGAGACATTTGGGCAAGACAGATGGACCCAAGAGCCGATGCAGTGAAGATATGGCATTTACTGTGAGCTGGATGGAGGTCCACAGTTCTGAGCCTAAGTCCTTCTAGAAAGCAAACAACCAGATAGATCATCGTCTAGAGTCTATGACTTGGTTTGCCGGGAGGGTTGTTTAGTTTTGTTTTTCAGGTAAGAAAATCATTTGACTCTTAACATGTTGGACCCAACATCTCTCTGAAAATCTGGTGGAAGGCAATGACCTCTATAAAAAATAATCACATATTTATACTTTCACAACATTTTGCTTATAACATCAGGTGTTTGTGATCTAAAGGCCATGCTCTGTACTGGTTAAGAACCTCTGATGCACAGGACCAATAAAAGCAGGTAACTCCATTCTCGGGGATTTAGTGTATGATATTCCTTTACATTTATCTTCTAATTTAATCTCTACCACAGCCACATAAAGTGGATGTCTCTATCTCCATTTATCTAGAGGAAGAAATAAAGTTCAAATAATTAGAGTAATGAATAAAGTTCATGTGACTAATAGGCTGTATAAGATAAAAACATTTACTAAGTATCCCTGTGCTCTCCCGTGCTTTTTCAATCTCCATTGTAATTAGGTGAGGCCACGAGACTAGTTCTAGCCAATAGATTGAAAGAAGAAGTGATATGTGTCATATCTGAGCTAAAGGTAAATAGAGTCAGTGAGTGACCGTCTAGCTTTTCTTCCCCTACTTGCATATTGAGAGGTTGGACAAGTTATGCTGCTATAACATACAAGCTCTAAGTGCTTCTCCACCTGGGGACGGCAGCAGCTCTACTGACTGTAGTTACTCAGGTACCCAGGCTGAAGTGTGGTCCACCTCGGCACATACTTCCATGACTGTTGAGACACTTTTGGTCTGTCTTTCAGAAGTGACAAACATTACTTCTTATTTCATTAGCAAGGAATTTCACGTGGCCACTGTGATGGCTAGTTTTATGTGTTCACTTGGCTAGGCTATAGTACTTAGTTATTCAGTTAGACACTAAGCTGTGTGTTGCTGTGAAGGTGTTTCGTTAATTAGCCTACTAATGATGGGGAGCCTTTAACAAGTTCTTTCCCTTCTAGCCTCTGATTCTTCTCCATCTAGTTCTGGGTGGGCAGATTCACACCCACCAATAGTGCTAACTCAGGTTTCCAAACACTTAAGGTCAGTAAGTTGGAAATTAGGGTTTTGTGAGCTGTTTCCCCACAGCTGTTACTAAAAATTTCAAAATACAGAAAATTCAGAATAATAGTATAATACACACCCGCATACCCTACACCTACATTTGTTTATATTTTGCTATATTTGCTTCCTTTTTTCCTCTCTCTCTCCCCCTCCTCAGTCTCCCAGCATTTTTGTTAAACCATTTAAAGAAAATTGTACATATCATTCACTTAAACTTTACATATTTAAACATCCATCTCCTGTATATCAAGGACAATCTCCTTCATAACCACAAAATTAGCAGTCTTCAAAAGGTTAATAATTTACAATACCATCTAATATGCTCTCCTTATTAAAATTTTACCATTTGCACCCAAAATGTATTCTATCACTTTTATTTATTTATAATTTTGGAGCCAGAATTCAATCAAAGTATGGTATTTCATTTGGTTCTTGTGCCATTTCAATCTCTTTTAAGCTAGAGCTATACTGTTCCATATAGTTTCTGAGTAGCACTGACCATGTTTCAGGTACTCAATACCCACAGATAGCTAATGGACACCAAGTTGGAGTTTCGTTATTGCTGGAAGTTCTATTGGATGAGTCTGAAAACAATTCCTGAATATTTTCTTTTCATGATACCGACTTTTGGAAGAGTTTAAGAGTGCTGTCTTATAGATTTCCCATGTTCTGGGCTTGTCTGAGTTTTTCTCCTTGGTGTTTTCGAACTGGAATTTAGATCTAAAGCTTGATGAAATTCAAGTTCAACGTGTTTTGGTGTGAATAATATGCAGGCAATGTTATATTCCCTAAGGTATCTCATCATCAAAAGGGTAATAATATCAGGTTGTACAATGTTGCCAATACTATATTTTATCACTTGGTTAAGGAGGTGATCATCAGATCTCTCCATTGTCAAGGTAATGCTTTTCCCATATAATTACTACGTAATCCATGAGCTGACATTGTAACATCATGCAAAGATCCTGTTTCATAAGTAGACATTGCCCAATAATTTCTTAAACCATGATGATTCTTGCTTGAATCAATTATTATGTATTCAGGGTTGCAAAATTATTTTTTAAATACAATTTTGTATCCTTTCTATTTATTAAAAGGCATTATTTTTTACAGGAAAGCTTCATTCTCTCTATTTTTCCTTTTCTTTTTTGGAATAAAACTATGAATGCATGGATTTTTACTTATTCAACTTTTAAAAATCAGTCTTTAAAACCAATCTCTCTCAATTTTATTCTCACATATCCTAAACGTGGCCAGTGGGAGCTCCCTTGAGCTGGCGATGCAGTCATCTTGTCATGACCACATTAACCTTCAAGCACTTCTTTTTTTTTTCTGGCATACCAAGATTTCTCAAGCTCATCTTGTACTTTCTCTGGCCTAGACCTGGCAACAGCCATTTCTCTAAGAAGCCCTGGTTATTTCTTGATTGGGGAATGAGATTTGGCATCCAACAGGTGTATGAGCACTGTGTCTGGGAGCTATTTTAATATCTAAAAAAATCTAACTGTTAATGAAAACATCAAGTTTCTTTTCTTTCAAATGAAATGACATCAAATTTGTTTTTTATATACTAGGTGGATTATTCCATATGGATTAGAAACCCTCATGAGTATTGCCATTGACTGAGGTTAATTTATAAAGGAAAAACAAGGCTTTATCCCATCACCATTGCAGTAGGATAATCTCAGTCCCCTTTCTGTTCTACCTCTTTATTTGAAAGAGCAAAACTCAGCTTTTAACTATCTCTAATAACATTTTAAATTGCCATTCATCTCAGGATTAACAGTGTAGCAAGATTATGGTGAATAATCCTGAAGCTTCAGGCTAAGAAAATTTCTCAGGGGGACATGAGTTATTCCAAACTCTGGCTGCCTAGTTCTTGCTTGGTAAATGGACCATAAGTTATCACAGACCAGAATTCGGTAAAACTGATTTGCCACAACATTTAAGGTAGAGCCTCTTCTGGCGAATTATATCTTTTAACAGGCTTTGATATAAAATGTTATTTTATATCTCCCTTCCCAAATGTTAAATGTTTACTTCTAAAACTTTAAACAACAAAACACCTGTTAAGTACTAGGTGTTTGATAGAACACTTTTACATATAACATCATTTCTTGATTTTAAGGTACCACCAATTATAGTATAACCATAAATTTAAGAAAAAAATTAAGGACAAAATGTTTTAAAATCAATAGAATATATTGCAGTAACTGATATGACTATGCATATAGTTGTCCAATTAAAAGCCTTTTTTTTAACTTTTATAGTGAGATCTGATTTAGATCTCTTCATGAGAGGCTAAAGACTCATTTGAAAAACTGGTGGCCATTGGATGACATTCATAGATTCCTGAACATGATGGTACACTCCTTTTCATAATCCACGCTCTGATTCAGACTTTTCAACAACTGACAGATCAATGTCAAAACGTATTGAAGAACAACAGGACTTTGTATGCATTTCCTCTTTGAGTCATCTTGGATTTCTTTAGATAATATTTTAAAATAATTTATTGAGGGCTTCCCTGGTGGCGCAGTGGTTGAGAGTCCGCCTGCCGATGCAGGGGACACGGGTTCGTGCCCCGGTCCAGGAGGATCCCACATGCCGCGGAGCGGCTGGGCCCGTGAGCCATGGCCGCTGAGCCTGCGCGTCCGGAGCCTGTGCTCCGCAACGGGAGAGGCCACAACAGTGAGAGGCCCACGTACCGCAAAAAAAACAAAATAATAATAATAATAATTTATTGAGGTATAAGTTACATATTTCATCCATTTAAGGAGGTATGCTTGGAGGAGCTCTGAAAGATGTGTATACACATGGTATCATTTCAATAATTCAAACACAGAATATATCATCACCCCAAAAGTTTCTTTGATACCCTTGTAGTTCCTCCAACTCCAGGAAGCCACTTTTTGCCCTTATAGATTAGCTTGTATTTTAAAGAATTATCTGTAATAGGATCATCCAGAATGTGTATTTTGTTTCTACAATATTTTGAGATTCATCCACATTGGTACATTCGTTCCTTTTTATTACTGAGTAGTATTCCATTGTTTGGAAATAGTCATGTTTTGCTTATCTGATCACTTGTTGATGGGCATTTGGGTTGTTTCCAGTTTTGTTTTGTTTTGTTTTGTTTTGTTTTACAATTTTTAATGAGGCTAACATAAATATTTATGTACAAGTTCTTGTGTTTCCATGTTCTTGAGTAGATATCTAGCAGTGGAATGATAAGATCATGTAGTCAGTGTATGTTATACTTCACAAGACACAGTATGTACTATGCAGCTTTTCTCTGGCTCTTTAAAAGTACTCTCTTCATCTTTCGTTTTCAAAAGTTTGATTATGATATACCTAACCATGCTTTTTATTCATATTTCTTCTCTTTGTGATTTTCTTTGAGCTTCTTAAATGTGAAAATTTATATCTTACACCAAATTTGGGAAGCGTTTGACCTTTTTTTTTTTTTTCTTGCGGTACGCGGGCCTCTCACTGTTGTGGCCTCTCCCGCTGCGGAGCACAGGCTCCGGACGTGCAGGCTCAGCGGCCATGGCTCACGGGCCCAGCCACTCCGCAGCATGTGGGATCTTCCCGGACCGGGAAGACACAAACCCGTGTCCCCTGCATCAGCAGGTGGACTCTCAACCACTGCGCCACCAGGGAAGCCCCTGACCATTATTTATTCAAATATTTTTCTGCCCATTCTGTCTCGTCTCACTTTCTGGGACTGGGATGACAGTCCCACGTAGGTTAACCTTTTTGATATTGTACTACAGATTCCTGAGGCTCACTCTTCCTCCCTCCCTCCCTCCCTCCCTTCATTACTTCCTTCCCTCCATCTATCCCTTCCTGTGTTTATTCTCTTTATTAAATTGGATAATTCCTATTGATCCATCTTCAAGTTCATTAGCCATCTTCTGTGATCACAAGTCACAATTTTATTAAATCCATCCCACGTTTTGTTTTGTTTTTAAATTCAGATATTGTACCTTTGAATTTTAAGATTCCTTTTGGTTCTGTTTTGTATCATCTATTTCTCTGCTGAGATATCCTACGTTTTTATTTAAAATGAGCTTATTGTCTTTAGCCTCACTAAACAAATTTAGAGATGCTGCTTTAAAATGCTTGCCTGCTAATTTCACCATTCATTTAATCTCAAGTTTTTGTCTCCGTGACTATTTCTTCCCTTGAGAATGGTCTCATTTTCTTGGTTCTTCTTCCATCAGGCAATACTAGATTGCATTGTGAGCACTGCAAAGGATTTGTTAATGAGACTGCAGATTTATTATTTTCCTTTTAAGATTGTGATGCCTTTGTTTGAGCGGATAATTCCTTTTGCCTAGACTCAAACTGAAATCTTATCTCACCTGTGGTTCAAATCATAATCACTTCTTTTATCTTTTAAGGAGGTTGCTTTGAGCTTGCCCCAGGAACCGGCCAGAATCTTGCAGAGTTTGCACACAGAACCTGGGGCTTCCCATCTCTAACTCTCTCTCTTTTAGGATGCTCCCCTCTCCTCCTGGTGGTTGCAGTTATCCTAGGTTCTGTTGTTCTATGCCTCAGAGCAGAAGGACAGTGGGATTTCCATGGGAACTTTAGCCATCCCACGCAGTCGCACAATATGATTACTGTCTGGCAAAATCTGTAAAAATGTGGAACTTATATTATTCCCTTATTCAAAATTTCAATACCTTTCCAGAATCTGTCTGCTTTTGGTCTCTATTCAGAGACTTCTAGAAGTTGTTTTGTGTATCTTTTCTTCCCACATATGTTGATCTATTAGAAGCTTATGCTGCTGTGTCGAAAGTGGAACCACCTTAGCTAAAAATTAAATTGCTGGCAATTATATAGTTGCTAGTGGAAGTCAAGGTGAGGACAACTTGTTCAAGTTTGCTGCCTACAGTAGTCAGAGTAAGGACAGAGTAGAGGATATTTTAATGGGATGAGACCAGAGCTGGTAAGGCAAATGAGGAGGTTTTTCAGGGGGTATGCCAGGAGAGGATAAGTGCTTGAGATTGTGAAGAGGGGGCAGAGTTGAAAGATATTTAAGAAGTAAAATTGACAGAGCTTGATGTGCTAGGATTTGGTGAGTGAAAGAGGGTGATATTTGAGACTGGATCTCGGTGCTTTTCTGGATGAGTGGCTACTTGATTATAATGAAAGAAATAGAAGGAGGTTTTTTTTTTTTTTTCCATGGGAAGGAAGTGGGTATAAAGAATCTAGTTTTGGAAATTTTGAGTTGGAGAAGCTTGTGGACAACCAAAATGGGTATGTTTATCATATGCAATTTGACGTGTGGGTTTGGACCTTTCGCAAAGAAGTCAAGATTCAGGAGTCATCAGCACATACGTGGCAGTGGAAGGAAGCCCTAGTAGTCAATAGGATTTGTTTCTGTGGGCAGTGGCAGCTGCCAGAGCCTTGTGGACAGGACATTGAAGGGACCCAGTGGAAAGCTTCATCTGGTTTAGTGGAGGGCAGCCTGGACTGGTTGGGTATGAGCTTGACAGTAGGTAGGCCAAGTAATAAACTTACTTCAGTAACTTAAACGTGACAGCATCCAAGGTGATACGCCTCAAAATAAAGAGGGTGCAAGGGGGAATAGATAGAAGTAAGACTTTCTGGAACGTTAAAGTGAGCAGAACTTTTGAAATACTTGTATGTTCTCTTAACGTGTTTCACTCTTTGGCCATGAATGAAAAAAAGCAAAAAACCAAAAGAAGGTTTCTCACAAGTACATCACCTGTAGCCAGTGCCCATACAACAGCATTGCTGATCTGGTGATGGGAAGGAAGCCCACGATCCCATGACGTAGATCAGGCCAAACAGAGCAAGGACTACACTTGTGGAGTGACAATGGATTTCAGAGCAAAGGCCTAGGGAAACATAATGAACCTCCAATGATCAAGTTCAACCCTAGAAAGTCTTAAATTATTCATTCTTTTTATCACTTGCAAGCTCTTTCCTCTGACATTCTACAGGGTTATTTCTCTCCTCTGAATCCTTCAGAGCCTTGCTTTTATCATTTGTAACATTAAAAATAATCCCTTAGACTTTGGACCTGTCAGTTATTTATAGACAAATGGCAGGGCTGCCATGCCAAGGCTGCAGATACAGAATGCTTGAAGACTCCTTTAACCTTTGCATTATTCATGTCATGACAAGCCTAGCTTTTCCTGAAGTCCTTTATCTCCACCTTCTTTTTACATTCTTGAAGCTCTCAAACTGAATTTTGGGGGTGAGAATAGTTCTCATCAGAAGGTAAGAGGAAAAACAATCTCCTTATCAGGAATAGAGCTATTTTTATTCACAGGCAGCTCCATATAATGGATTTAGATTTTGTTGATGAGACGCCATGATGCAGTGAACTGAAGCAGCCTCTGCAATTCAAGAAAAGTTGGGTGCATCCGTGCCTTAAAACAGGGACATAGACTGTATACCTGCTATGTTGTCTTCTGATGGAAAATCAGACTTCGATTTCTCTTATGGAATGTATGTGTGTAGGTAGGTATTATCAAGCACTTATATAATGCATTCCATATGGTCAAGCTGTCTTTTAAGTGATTTACAAACATCTACTTGGGAGGTAATTAAGTTTAGATGTGGTCTTGAGGATGGAGCCTTCATGACGGGATTAGTGTCCTTATAGGAAGAAGAGAGACCAGAGTTCATTCTCTCCACCTTGTGAGAACACAGGGTGAAAGCAGCCGTCTATAAGCTGGGAAGAGAGTCCACATCAGGAACTGAACCATCTGGCACCCTGATCTTGGACTTCCCATCCTTCACGACTGTGAGAAACAAATATCTGGTGTTTGAGACACCCAAACTGCGGTATGTTTTTAAAGCAACCCAAGTAGCCTGAGACAATGCCTCATCTAGATGAGAGGAAAAATGTCCCAAGATATAGGTTACATAGTATGATTTTGTATTTCATAAAGGTAGGAAAGAGAGAGGGAGAGCAGGAGAGGGAGGGGGAGGACAGGGTGGGGGAAAGGGAACGGGAGGGAATATCCTACCTGACGAGAAGTCATTCTCATACAGTATTGTTAGGTGTATAATTTAGTACACACTTAATGAAAGGCAGTAAGAAAATAGGTACCAAGTCTTACAAATATGTCTACACTTACAATGCACAACATTTAAATTAAAATTCTCCAGGAAAATCTGGAGGTAGGATATGGTTATTATCTCAGCCATGACTGAGGTATGTATTTTATTTTAGTTTGCCTTAGTCTTCTAACCACAAGACTGGGTGGCTTAAAGAAGAGAAATCTATTTTCTTACAGTTCTGGAGACTCTGGAAGTTCAAGGTCAAGATTCCAGACTACTTGGCTGCAGCTTCCTTGGTATTCATGCCTCTCCTTTCCAGGGTAGTCAAACTTTCTCTTGTATCTGGTTGATTTTAGCCTGGAATTTCCCATCTTTCCTTCGGTGGTGGGATATTTCTGCTAGACATTGGTATCAGATTCTGAGCCCAGGATGGTTTACTTTCTCTCTCATGGAGGTAGAGGATCTTTACCTCCTAGGTAGTTTTCTTTTTACTAACCTGTATGAGGGCCGCTTATATCTCTTGTGTTCTGTTACAGGTGAGAGGATTTGAGTTTCCCCGTGGGAAGGATTGGCCCTATTTAGAATTCAGGCTACATGGTTCTGTTCTCTGATGGGCTCAAGAAAACTGATGATTTAATGTGATCAAAGTACCTACATTGTCAGAGTTACATTCTCTGCAGCATTCTTCATCTTAGGTGGAAGCAAAATCCCACCTTTTTAAGAGATTAACTATAACACAAGGCTCTGAACTGAGAGAAAGAACGTGGGGGAGTAAGGAAGGAATGAAGGGAGGAAGGTAGGTAGCCTTTTTATAGCATTTTATCATTCATAAAGTACATTCCCATATCCTATGTTACTAACAAAATTCTACTGAGCTGTTACTGAGCCAGGTGCTTCTTAAGCCAGATCCCGCCAGTGTTAAGCATTTCATTTATCAAATCGAATCTTACAACATGCATGCTACCATTATATTCATTTTACATCTATTGAGACCTAGAAAGTTGATTTTGTTCAAGATTGTCCAACTAGGCTTTTTATCAGCATCATTAAGCTCATTCCTTTTTATGTAAGCCACCCCAAAATATCTGTGCTATAAGAATCATTGCTTTATTTCACAGGAGAGGAGTCTGCAGTACAGAAACAAAAAGTGACTGCTACAAGATCGTAGAGAAGAAACGTAAATGGTGGAAACAGTTGGAAAATAGGTGCTTGATTCTGAGTTATGAGTGCTCTCTATTCTACAAAGATATTGGAAATGGCTTGAAGCAGGGCTCATGGAATATCATCTCTAAATTATCCACAGTCATTTGCACATTGCCCAGCATATAACGAGACAAATTCTTGTTGAATGAAAAAGGAAGAACAATGGGAGAGACGCATAGGGAAGAGAGAGAGAAAAGGAGAGACATAGAAATAGAAGGAGGGTCATAAAGATAAGGGGGACAGGAGGAAAAATAGTTCCCATTTATACAATAGTTTTGAATGAAAAATAAAATTGCCTTTTCTGTGCTGTTAGGACATGATTTTTAATTTGCAGAAGTCATCAGCTGCAGACATTGCCTTCCATGCAGCTTGTCTGATCACCATGACAAAGGCACTGCCTCATCTATAAATAGATGGTCAGATGGATTTCACATCCTGCCCTGGTTCTCCCAACTGCTTGATGATCCTGACAACAGGATTGAAGAGTGATTCTCTCCACCTCAACTGCGGAGGCTTCACTTGCACTCTCTTCTGGAAGATGACAATCACGCTCATTAAATTCAACATGAAGGAGCTTCAAAGACGTGTCCTTTCAGAGAAATTGAGCCAGAGCCCTTTTCCATTGCATCAAAGGGAACTGTGATATAATCAGCCATCCAGCCTGAATCTATTGTTAGGACAACAATCTGAACCTTTCTTTTGCCTGTTTGGATCAATGTTAACTGGAACGTACATGGCGGAGCTGATGTCAGTCAAGGCTCAGGTAAAAGAAAGCTATTCCACCGGACACTTGACGCTTACAGGTTTCCATTGTAAGTGCTGCTGTGATGTATTTGAGACACCTGGAACTCAGATCCCAAGAATGAACACTGTTCTTGACCTTGGGCAAGTCTACAGTTCTTGACCTTGGGCAAGTCATTTAATTACCCCCGAGGCTCGGTTTTTCCTTCCCAGTGTGTTTAACAACAGAGCTTCTGCAATAAGACAGCACTGGTTAAAGCACCAACTCGGCAACTCTGTAACTGTGGGCAATTTACTGAACCTCTCTGAACCCCAGTTTGCTCACCTGTCAATAGAGACGCTGGAAGTGTGTCCCTTAGAGGTTCTTGTGAGCACTATGAAGAGAGTGTCTGGTACATGGTTTCCATGGCATAAGATAATGGTGAGAATGAGGGGTAATCTCACAGTGTTGTGAACATTAAATGACACATTATGTAAGGTGATTTTTAAAATATTAAGGTGTTTTTATTATGATTGAAATGCAGCAGGGTCCTTGCCCCCCATCCCGCAGGTCCTCAGCCTGACTTTTACCTGTGGAAAAACTTTAGCCAAAGAATAAGTTTAATCAGAGAAGTGAGAAAATGTAAAAACAAAGGAAAACAGTCAAAGGAGACCAAATAATAATAGTTTAGTCATTAAGCAAAGTCAAGGACCTTTAGTTCCTCCTCAAGGACTATAGATCATATTCTGAGCCATGTCCGGTGAGCTGTCTTATAGACACTGAAACCCTCACCAGGTGGAAGAAGGTAACTCCATGATGACCAAGCTGTAGCCATGACATGAGCTGCCACAGTTCCAAGAACTGGCCTCAAAGAAATGGAAACAAACCGAACCTGGAACTGAAGATTAATTGTACCTAAACTAATCAAGATGACCAGTTTCACAATGACTGTCGCAGCTGACTGGGCTGTTTCTGCATGTAGCCCCCTGCCTCTGTCTATAAAAGCTCTCGCCCCCTAATTGTCAGAGGAGGGAGTCGGCCTTTGGACAGGGGTCTCTCCCCCACCCCTGGTTGCCAGCATCCATAATAAAGCAAACTTTCCTTTCCACCAACCTGGCCTCTTTATTGGCTTTTGAGCGGCGAGCAGCCGGACCCCACTTTCGGTTACATGATTACAATTGAAAGTATTAAGGATGCTTAAATATTAATACACATTCATTCATTTAATTAGTATTTATTATGGACGTATGCAATTGAGCTACCTACAAAACCAGAAAAGAGCTTTGTCCTTTGTAACAAAGGTCAAGAATCACAGACCCCTTGGGAATTCCCTGGCCGTCCAATGGTTAGGACTCTGCTCTTTCACTGCCAAGGGCACGGGGAACTAAGATCCCACAAGCTACGTGGCATGGCCAAAAAAAAAAAAAAAAAAAAATAGAGAGAGTCACAGACTCCTTAACTTACTAAGACTAATTTAATTTACTTTTTTTTTCTTTTCTTCTTTTTTGCATAGATCAGTCTCATACATACCTGAGACGCTTCACTCCCGCGTAGGTGGTTAGATCAGATGCCATTTCTCTTGGTAGTCTTCAAAGCAGGCATGTTTGTGAACAAGAACGATCATGTCTGAAGGGTCCCAGACAACATGAAGAGGGCTGTACCTATACAGGACTCCAAATCTCTTCCATTTAGTTGTGCCCTTCTTCCTATGTCAGAAGTCTCCATGTACTTGAAGATTTCTCTGATGCTCTGCCACTGTTTTGACACTGTGCTTGTTTGGCACTCTGTAACAGAATATAAACTTTCACTGCTAAACCAACACATCTCAGTAAAAGTCAGGGAGGAGAGTTGAGTCACATTTAGGGCCAGAGATTTGTCTCTAACCAGAAGCTCAGTGAATTGCTTGATGTAAGTGTCATCTCCCCAGATGGTGAAATCTGAGGTCCCGAATGGAGTGTGCTGAGGTGGGGGAAGTCGTCTGTGCCGTGCTAAAGTCCTTCCTGATGGCAGTGCAGAACCAGGCAGAGGATGAAGGAAGGGAGGGACATGGCAAATACGAGCTTTAGAAGGATTACTTGGATAGCTGCATAAGGAGTTTTACCCTGCCAAGGTGCTGAGAGATTTTTCAATAAGTGACACAAAATGTTACCTGGGGCATGTGTATCACACAAATCTGAGTATTGATTTGGTATAACTTGATGACTGGGTTGGGCTGTGAGATTTTTCACTTGTGGCTGGATTGACTTGGGTCTATATTAGGTAACTCACAAGTGAGGAGGAAACCACTTTAGAATGGGTACACGTGTCCTTTTACTGGAAGTGAGAGCTTTTATTCTTCAAAGGAATCAGATTTTCCAGTGACAAGGCTCCTGTCAGGAGAAACTGGTTTTGGATTGAGTGACCAGTCTCAGTTCCTTTCCTTTCCTTATTTTTTGGGAGGGTGGGTACAGATTGGGAGTGCATCTGTGGGGGAAATTACATAGCGGAAGAGGCAATAATGTCTACCCTAGTGGATTGTTGTGACTATTAAATTAGATAGTAGAAGTCAATAGAAGGATGTGTCTTCATAAATAAGAGATTCAACAACGAAGGTGAATAGTAATTATTGTTATTATTTCACTGGAAAATAGGATTTAAAAAAAAAAAGCATCATTCCTCTGTGGGTAGCTCGGAGGCTATCTGGAGAGGTAGACAAGCAGACAGGTCATTTGGGTACAGGTCCATATAACAACCTGCCTCTTGAAAGTCCACAGCAGGAAGCCCAGGGATGCTGTCATGCCTCAAGCAGCAGGGAGGGGAGACAAGCCCAGGAAATTTTTCTCAGAGAAGGTGACAGCTGAGCTAAGCTCTGGATGGACCAGGATACCTGAGCTGTTACAGTATTTGGAAACGGAGAATAAAATCTATTTTGAGTCAGTTTTCCTTCTAGAGAATGAAATACAAGAAGTGAAATTTAGATTCTTGTGGAATTGGTTTCCTTTATTAATGGTGCCTAATGGCCTGTAATTAAGGCACAACTTGTTAGCTAAACCAACAATTACTGTTTGTTTGAAGTGCAAAGGGAGAATAATGAGTGACCTTATTCCACAGATTTCCTTTCTTTTAGTAGCTTTAGCAATCTCCGGTTGAGTTTCAATGTCTCTCTCTCTCCCTTTCCCTCCCTCCCTCTCTTTCTCTCTCTCCCTCTCTCTCTCCCCCCACTCTCCCTCTCTCTCCCTCTCCCTCTCCTCTCTCTCTCTCTCTCTCTCTCTCTCTCTCTCTCTCTCTGTCCTCCTCCCTTACTCTCTACACCCCTCACTTCCCCTGGACAGAGATACCCATGCTCACGTGTGCGCACACAAATACACACACACACTGAGTAGAATCTTTTAATCTATACAGAAATTAGCTTGCTCTCTTTAAGCATTTGGAAAAAATTGCCCTTCATTTAAACATATTTCACAGCTTTCATGACCACTCCACCTTTGCTCCAACTCCTGGTGTCTGTATCAAAATGAGTCTTAAACAGGAAGAAGGATGAGGATGGGTGGGTAGGTTGGTGAAGCAAAGTAACCATGGCTGGGTTAGATGGTAGAACAGCTGAGAAACAGGACCACATTGACCCTTTTAATTCATTGTGAGATGGATTTCCTGTTGGAGATGGTCATTGCTGCTCTGACATGGGCAGAAATGTGTGTGTGTGTATATATGTGTGTGTGTGTGTGAGAGAGAGAGAGAGAGATACAGAGAGACACAGAGAGAGAGGGAGATTATTTCCAAGGCATAGGAAAGCTGGGAGAGGAGCCTGGGAGGCACATCTAGGCCAGTAGTTGTCATCCTGAAAAGCAAGGGCAGGTGTGGGGAGGGGTGGGACTGAAGCTTCTTGTAGCCACGTAGCTCAGCGTGGCAGGGAAGGAGACACCTTTCTTTGTCTCAGGCATTTTGTGGATGCTTGGAGTGGGGGTGGGGAAGCTGGTGGTGTTTTTCTAAAGTTTCTGCTATTTCACACATCTGTGCATTTAACAGAGAGGAAAAAATCAGAGGAACAGATGCAGATGTGTGGTCGGTATGGATCTATAGGGAGGGCCTTTTGAGCACATATAGGCAGAACACTGATTCTTCTCGGCAGGTATCTCTTCCATGGAAAAGAAAGACATGACTATTCTGACATCGTCCTGGACATGGGTTGCTATTAGCCCAGGATGTGGATGACTAGCGAATGCATAGCTGTTACGAAGTGAAAGAAGGAAGGGATCATATCACATACAAAACTCTTTTTGTCATAATTTCTTCTTAAAGAGCTTGTCAGTGCTGCTCTACCGAAAATTAACTGTCACTTAATAACAGGACCTCCTTAGATGAATCTTTAAATTCTCCGGAAGATAATTTTTATAACTATTGATTAATCCACATATAACCCCTCTAAGGTTTGTGTAGTCTTAATTCTTTGTTGTCTTGATAAAATTCCAAGTTGAAAGAATCCCTTTAAGGAGTGTGTGTGTGTGTGTGTGTGTGTGTGTGTGTGTGTGTGTGTGTGAGAGAGAGAGAGAGAGAGGGATTGAAATTAATACATGGAGTAGTATCTTTGGAGACAAGCACATTTGAGTTCAAGTCCTGGGTCTGTCATTTATTTATTATCAGTGCTGAGTTTTCAACCTTGCTTTCATTCTCCTTACCTTTAAAAGACTTTACAAGTATTGAATAAAATAATGTAAAAATCCATAGTGTGAGGCCTGACATATAATCAGTGCCTCATATATAATAATAGCTATTCTTTATGGCTGTGAATTGAATTGTATCCCCTCAAGTACATATGTTGAAGCCCTAAACCTCAACGTGACTTTCTCTGGAGATAGGGCCTTTACGAAGGTAATTAAGGTTAAGTGAGGTTATAAGAGTTGAGTCCTACCCCTATAGGATTGGTGTATAAGAAGGAGAGACTAAAGCTGTCTCCAAGAGGCCAATAAGAGACCTCTCACCAGAAACCAAATTTGTAGGCACCTTCATCATGGACTTCCAACCTCCTGAACTGGGAGATGTCTCTTAAGTTGCCCAGCAGGTTGTGTTCTGTTTGGGCAGCCTGAGCCCACTAAGCCACTTTAATTGCATTATTATATCACCTCTTTTGTCCCACTCCAACCACCTCAGAGTTACTGTCACAAGGCCAAGAATAGAAAGCCTCACCATGAAAGGCAGTGGGGAAGGGGCTGATTCCTCAGGGATGGAGGATGGGGCTGTCACTCCTCAGAACATGGACCATGAGGTCTCTCTCAGCCCTTATGATCTCCAGAGACCCTTGTCTAACCCTCTCCAGTTCTTGGGTAAAGTACAGAAACATGCACAGAGAAGAGGTGAACCTCTCCTCTCTAACGTTACATGAAGGCCATTTTCTACCCAACGAGGTCAGCTCCAAATTACCTAAAAATTTCAAAGAACGTTCATGGTTTCCCAAGGCAGAAGTATACACATTTTCATATAGAGTTTCAGTGAGTCAACAGTAATAGAAAAGATGGGCAAAATGTCCATCTTGAGTGACCTTTAAAGTTAAACCCATTAATAGTAGGGGAGCCAGCAGTGGCTGCACATAAAGAAGACAGAACAGAGCAATGTTGGTAATCAAACATGATCAAATCCTCCTGCTGCAGACTACTGTTCCCCAGAGTTAGAAAACCCAGGTAAAAATATGACTTCTTCCTAGCTCTCTGTGCTCCAGGACACACATTTCACAGATAGTCTCTGGCTACAGGTAAAATTCTATCATAACAAACTCAAAGCTGGTGGGCAGGGCACCCATGCCATTCAATACTGTGTAACTGCAGTTTAAGATTTAGAATAAATCCAAATAAAAACGAGCTACTTACAGATTCTTTTGACACATAGCTCCTTCTTTGCCCCTCCCTTGTATGGATTGCAAAGGACGATGAAAACAGCATGAGTTTTCGGGGTCACTCCTCTGAGTCTGATTCTCAAAATCTGCTGATGTTGAGTTGTATAACCTGGCCTGTTACCCCCCAGGACTCAGCTGCTTTTTCTGTCACACCAGACAAATAATACATATCTCTCACAGTGTCTGGATTAAATTACAAATATTACCAAGAAGCCAGTAGAAACATTCCTGGCACACAACAGCTTCTCAAGAAGGGTCTGCTTTCTTCCTCTTGTCACGATATTATTGAATTTTTAAACATTAAGGGAGAAAGCAGGATGTATGGGTGTTGAAGTCAGAAGACCTGGGTTTGAGACCTGGCTCTGCTATTGACTGACAAGTTGGCTAAACAAAAGTCACCAAGATTTCTGGGTTTCAGTTTCCTCATCTGTACAATAGAAATAATATTACTCATACATCTTTCCCCTTATATGATTGTTGTTCAAGTAGTTTAAATGACAGAGCAGGAAAGTGTTTATCGTGTACTACGCTATAAACCAATGTTCAGTAGTACAGGGCTTAGAGGTAGGAGAATTCTTCATCTCAGAATGATCTCTACATCAATAACATGAAACTCAAATTCCCTGCCATGAAGGATGAGAAATTCCAGGAGAAAACTGTGCATATAGTAACAGGATTGCATTTTTACTGAAAATATTTACCTCTTAGGTAATTCCAACATGTCTTTCCTGGTGAAAACTATCCCAGTGTACAAAGATGTGATATTATGATGACAAGTAGGGAGATGTAATTAATAGTGCTCTCATTAACTTCTAGTCCTCTGATATGTTATTTGGTTTAAAAATTACATCTAAATTGTAAAGTAGGAATTACTGTCCTTATATTAAAGATTAAAAAACAAATAAAAGCTATGCAATTATGTTAACAGAAGATAAATTAAAATAGTGGAGCTTGAATTCAGACCCAGGCCTGTCTCATTCACTGTCTCCATCCTAACTCTGCTTTTAGAGGGTCTCATGCTCCATCAACTGGTCTTGAAGAACAAAGGCTCAGGATGGAGACTCATCATCACGGTATGGGTGCTATTTAGTGAGTGACAAGTTTTACATGTCAGTTTCCTAGTCTAGCAGAAGAATATAATGATGAATGAGTGAATATTGTAGGACATTTCTGTATAATAATGTTTTAACTCCCAGCAGTAGGCTAGAAGACAAAACCTTATCAGTCTGAATTTTGAGTGTTTCTCAGTAGATAGCATGGATCTATTTCTTTGATCATAACATTATGGATAAGAGAGTGAAAATGGAATATCAGAGGAAAATTAAGGAGATCAAGACATACTTTGGAATTTACTACTTCCAAGTCTGAAAATCCCCCTAGAAACTCATCAGAAGTGTTCCGTGGGGTATACGTGGAGGGCACACCCTAGTGTCCCCTCCCATCCTTACTGCTAGTGATTTTACCCACACCTACTATGTCATAATACCCTTTCTGGGTCTCGAAGAAATAAAATTTTTATAACTGAAGGGATTAAAGGACTTGCAGTTATTTCTACAAATCATGAAAAATAACTTTAAGCTAATTATTTAATAATTTCAATATCATACTTCATTATCTATAGAAAACCTATAATCAAAGGTAAACTACAAGCATCAGTTCATGGAGAGACCCACAAGTTCATAACTTGAATGGTCACCAAAGATAGTCATCAACAATTCCTCCCCACCCCCCGACCCCACAATAAGTTCCTCCTCTCAAAAGTGGAATCAGTTTCCCTTTCTCTTGAATCTGGACTGGCTGATGACCTACTTACATAATAGGTCATGGAAATATTTCTGTGGACTTTCAGGCCTAGCCCTTAAGAGGCATGGAAGGTTGCCCTTTTGCTTGCTTGACACCCAGCTGCCATGCAAAAAAAGTCCAAGCTACCCTGCTGGAGAGAAATGCCATGGGGGGAGACTTCGGAGGATGAGACACCATATGGGGAGTGGGGCCATGTGGAGGAGAATTGTGATGCCCTATCTGACAGTCAGCTCTAAGGCCACAGACATGTGAGTGAGGCTTTCATGGACCTTGTAGTTCAATTCAGTCATCAACTGATGCAAAACCACTAAGTGACCGTAGCAGAGACCATGGGAAACAGAAGAACCACCTAATCAACCTACAACATCATGAGAAAAGCACAAATTATTGTTGCTTAAACCATGGGTTTTTGGGGGTGGTTTGTTATGAGATAAAAAGGGACTAAAATTAAATCTCCCATCACAACAGTGCCTCCATTGTGCAGTGAAGTGGGATGGGACAGAGTGGGTGTGCAGGGTGTGCGTATGGTGGGAAGCAGGGATCTGTGTACTTTCCCTGATACCACCCTGCAGTGTTTCTGGGTACCACTGATGAATACACAAGTGATCTGTTCATCTAAACAGCTGTAATTTATTTAGAATGTGTCTTGAGAATGTACTGAATAGCCTTGTCTCTCATGAGTTTGCAAAAGTTGCAGATGAAAGTTTGCAAAAGTTGCAGAGGAAAGTTTACTGGAGTTCACTGAATAGGGCTCTTGATTATAGTTATACATCAATCAGTCCATCCAGCAGTTTTTTGGATTCTGTTGAGCTCTATGCTTATCACCTTGATCAAAAGTGCTATGTAAACACTTGGAGAAATGCCATCCTCATCTTTTGACAAAACTCACTGTGAGTAACCAATGTTACCGAGGGAAACGTAGAGCACGTAAAGTGAGAAGATTCAATTATATACGAAATCTTAGGTTCAGAAATAAATGGAACTCCAAAACCAGGCCTGATGCTCTATAATATGACCTGTGTGGAGAAGAAAAGCCACCAAGAAAACTTCTAGCTTATGAATTAGCTTTTCCTACCTCAGCCTTCTCAAGTAGGTGAGTTGTGTGTACTTGTTTCCTATTGTGATGTAACAAATCATCACAAACTTAGTGGCTTAAAATGATATAAATTTGTGTCTCACCGTTTCCATGTGGCTGGAGTCTGGGTAAAGCTTAGCTGGATCCTCTGCTCATGGTCTCACAAGGCAAAAGTCAAAGTATGATTTGGCCTGCTTTCCTTTCTAGGGTTTGGAATCTTGTTCTGAGTTTACATGGTTGTTAGTAGGATTTAGTTCCTTTCGGTTTTAGGACTGAGGTTCTTGCTTTCTTGATGAAGGTCAGTTGGGGCTACTCTCAGCACCCAGAGCCCACCCAGAGTTTCTCTTATAACCTGGCAGCTCACTTCTCGCAGGTCAGCAGGAGAAAGAACCTCGCACTGTAGTCCCCTATGGTAGAGTCATATAATATATCATAATTTTGAGAGTGATTATCCAATTACATTTGTCATGTCTTATTGGCTAGAAGTAAGTCACATTTTCCACCTGCATTCAAGAGCAGGAGTTTATGCAAGGGCATGTTCACTGGGGCTCATCTTAGAATTCTGCCCACCACATTACCTTAGGAGAGGTTGCTCCCCAAACATCTTCAGATAAAGATTGCAATTGTAACACCACAGTGTGTGGAATAGCTCCCAGATTATCGCTGATCCTTCTGTGAAGAGCCACTGTACAAGTAAGGGAGACCCACAGAGTTCAGAAGGGGAGGAGTGAGGTGCAAGAGAAAGATTCTGCTGGAAACATGCATATTCAAAATACCAGGGGTGCTAGAATGAAAACTGCTAGATGGAAATCCAAAAGCTTTGAGTGTGGCTGGAAGGAAGGTGTCATCCTCAGTATTTTCCTTAAATGCCAAGGCGCTTCATCAGAAGGTTTCCAGTGATTATTTTTTCCTGGGTCTTACCAAATTAGTTTGAGTAAGTGTATGACAATAAATCTAATCTCTGGAAAACTAATTGTACGTAGTGATGATGACTTCTGTGAACAGTGCTCCAGGGAAGAACCTGTTTACTTTTGTGGAGGCAGATTTTAATAGGGCAGCAACATTATGCTAGGCTACTTCACATAAGAACTGTATTTATTCTTCCCAAGGAGATAATGCTATTTCCACTTTCTATTGTAGAAAACAAGACCCAGCGTAATAAATAATTCGCTCCATCTAGGTCGTGGTTGCCTTAAGACCTGGGACTATGCCTTGGTCACGTCTGTATATCCAGTGCCTTCAGATCATAGAAATCAATCCTATCCATCAGTGGATCAGTGGGTATCACACAGCTGCTAAATGGCATTGTCAGGATTCAATCCCCAGTTCCTCTAAATTCAAGGTCCAAGCCACTCTACTACCATGGCACCCTCTTCATCAAAGTTAGGAATTCTCCCTTTTTTCTTGGGTCTCTATCAAATGATCCTAGGTGTTCATTTTTTGTGTTCTTCATCAGTAGGAACGTTTTTAGTGTTTCAGATGAGGAGTCATGCATCAGAAAATGATTACAGAGTGTACCCCAAAGGGAACTTTCTGGGGCATAGAGTAGGGAAGGAAGAGTAGAAGGGCAGGAATGGGACAAGGGTGTTATGAGTAAGACATTAGCCTGGGGTACAAGATATAAGGAGGCTCCAAAAAACTCAGTAATCCTGATAAATAATATTTTAATGCAAGATTTTTAAAAAATCAAAATTAATGCAGAAACATTCGTGATGAATAAAATACCTAAATTTTAAATAAAGGCAGGATCTGACCCTACATTTACCTGACTTGTCTCACTTGCTTCACCCTTATTGCTCTCTTGAGGGAGGAGAAGGAAGGGGAGAGAGAAGCAGCAAAAATAGGGTCAGACAGAAGGAGAGCAGAGAAAGGAAACTGTCATGCTCCCATCTCCCCAGCCTTCTAAGAACTGGAATGGGGAAGAAGAAAATGACGTCTGGTCCACAGAGATCAGATTCCAGAGAAATGGCTGCAATCTCTACAAAAAGGGCTAAAGCAGAAGCTTACCCAGTAAGCCACCATATCCATGGTTTCACATGTCAGGAGACTGTGCCCTAGTCTGGACTTCGGCACTGACTTACCGTGATTTGGGTCCAGTGCCTTTCTCCCCTCTGGGCCTCAATTAACCCATTAGTAAGGTGGGAGTCTGGAGACAGATGCTTTCTGAGATCCCTCCCAGCTCAGACATTCTGGAAGGCTAGACTGTGGAGTAGCAGTACCTTGGGAGGATACTCTGTCTCTTGTTCTATGTGAAAGGGCAGAATTACAGAGAAAGCTTTCCAATGGGTCAAATATGAACATCTGCTGTCTGTTGACCTTCCTTGGCTCTTTCCTCTTTTGTTTGGCAGTCAGTGGGTCACAAGAAGAGGCCAGCAATCATTTCTACTGGTCCCCAAATGTCAGGCCACAAGGAGGGTTGATTGAAGTATTTATCTTCTTGTGACTCAGAGCTGATGATATAATATTTTCAGCTACCTCGTAACTGGGTTTATGTTTAAGATAATGGCTGCTGCATAAGGATCCTTACATGTGAATAATAGTTGTGAGGCTGCATGCAGAGAGGTTGTCTCCAGCACACAGCTGGCTGGTTTCAAGTTCTGTCTCTGCCCCTTACAGATGCACTGGTCAGGGCACAGCCAGGATGCAGAGCATGCAATTTACTTTGACTAATGGAGAGAATTTGCAAATGATTGTTAACAGGGAATAAAGTGGTTAACTAGGTGACTGAAAAGGTAAGAAGCGAACTGTAAGGTATCATAGAAGTAGCAACTGCTGGATGTATCTACTGCCCCCAGGTCTGAGGGGATGAAGGTTTTAGGTGATTAAATCATTGAACCATAACATAGGGCCACTTAGAGCTAAAACACAGACTTCTGAGAAGAAGGCCAGCTGGCTGGTGAGCTTTGGGGGGTGCACAGTAGAGCTTGTCCTACAAGTGGTAGAAAAACTGCAAAGTGGATTTAGCTGTAGCAATAGGAAAACATGGCTTCTGCCAGGGGAACAGGTGTTCTAGGGGACTCACAGTGGACAGGAAGTGATACAAGTGGCAAACAGGAAACAGCAGGTCCCTTGGCCTTGCAGAGGCTTATGGGAATCTGGGTGGCAAAGTAGACACGTGCTTTGCAGAGCCCCAGCCTCAGCATCACAAGGCAGAGAATAGAAGGGAGGTTTGGAGCTGAGAGTCAACAACTTCACAACTGGCACACTAGCTACTTAACCTTAGGCAAATCAGCTGACCTTTCTGTGCATCTGTTTGCTCATCTGTAAAATAGGAATAATAATGGAATCCTCTGCATAGCCTTGCTATAAAAATTAGATTAGGTAATCCCACAAAAGCGCTTACAACAGTCCCTGCAACAAAATATGTGCTCAATAAAATTTATCCAGCATTATTATACAAAGGGAAGAGGTGAGGACAAATATTCTGTCCTGCCCCAGGCACTAGATTGGGATTTTCCATATATTTTGTACCTTAATATCCAGTGACCGAGACGTGAGTGCCATTTTCCTGATGTTTCCACGTGAGGAGATTTGACAAGTTTACTGAAGGCACGCAGGTAGAAGGATTTTGCCGAGCAGGACTTCATGTCGAGATGTGTTCCACTCCAAAGACTATACTGTTCTCATGGCAACGTGCTGCTTCCCCTGGAACAGGAGACACAAGGCAATTCTTATTCTTATTTCACCTCCCACTTATGAAAAGCTAAGCTAAGCTAAGCCTTACTCTTTCTAAACCCCAGATCAGCCACCTGTAAAATGAGAATAAAACACTTATTTGTAACATCTGATCAAACTTTATAAAAAATAACAAAATTGATCTCAATAGACACCGGGTCCAGCAAGATAAAATATTTAAGGGAGAACACAAATTCCTATAGGGTAACCCTACAAATGACAGCGCTGTGCAAAGTATGTAAAAACCACAGGACTTAGGGAAAAGGGGGGGACTTAGGGAAAAAGGGGGGACTTAGGGAAAAAGGGTGGAGGTCACAACACTCAAAAACATCATCAATGACACGTGCTCACAAAGATAAGCACCTAATAAAAATGGTACAGAGTCGTGCACACATTCAGTGGTGAAGATACACAAACATGCCACAATAAACATGACATTTTTCCTTGGAGAAGGCTTGAAGTTTGCTGATTGGCCGTAGTTGTCAGAGGGGGCAGCTGATGAGCTGTAGTGAAGTAGAGGAAAGAGGGTGATCAGAAATTGGAGAGCAGATTCTCATACCAGACGTGGCTGGGTGTGGTCATTACATATTTGGCCTTCCTCAGTAGCTGGGAGAGGTGTGAAGCCTGTGTATTTTGCATAATCCTATGAAGCTTGGTCGGCTGAATGCTATTTCCAGGTGATGAAATCATGCATACACAAACACAGATACACATGATGCTCAAGTTATCCCCTAAGGTATCAATCATGCTGGAACGAATTCACATTTTCAAAACAAGTGTTTTGAAATGGACCGTTTTTAAATCCAAGCACTTAGCCAGCACTAAGATGGAAGGGACCTGGGTTAGCAGCCATGTGGATAAGGACGTCTCTTGAGTAGGCAATCAGTGCCCTGTGAAAGCAGTGTGCTGGGTAAATGAAAACCCAGTTTGCATTAAGAAATGATAGCGTAGGACAACAGTAGCAATAATACTAAAGTAGCTATTCCCTGTTTAATCTGTGCTATGATGCTGGGTGCCCTGCTTACGTCATCTCATGGTATCTTGTTGATTCCTCTGAGCAGTGCTGTGAGGTAGGGTTTTGCAGAAGAAGAAATTGTAGTTCATAGTATTTTTTCTTTTTTTTTTTTCTTTTTTTGCGGTATGCGGGCCTCTCACTGCCGTGGCCTCTCCCGTTGCAGAGAACAGGCTCTGGACGCGCAGGCTCAGCGGCCATGGCTCACGGGCCCAGCTGCTCCGTGGCATGTGGGATCTTCCCGGACCGGGGCATGAACCCATGTTCCCTGCATCGGCAGGCGGACTCTCAACCACTGCGCCACCAGGGAAGCCCTGTAGTGCATAGGTTTTTAATCACTTGTCCTTAGTGTGGGCAGTCTGGGATTTGAATTTAGTCCCCTGACTCTGAAGATGCTTCAGCAGACACTGGACAGCCATGTTTTATAGAGGAGATACAGGTATTTAGAGAAAGTCTGCTTATATGTGCTCATGCGGTTAAAAATAATAACAATTATCACATGTAAAAGCATCTTGGAAAATTTAGAACATTCTTCACAAACGATGCAATGCTTTTATTTTTAAATGGGTTATCATAACACTTTATATTTCTTTTTACAATGCTGTCTTATATAGCATCTTAGTTGAATCTCATAGCAACTTGGTGAAAATCAAGCAGACATTCTCTCCCCATTTCACAGACAGGGATCTGGGTGGGCAAGATTATGTTAATTTATTCAACACACAATTAGAATCTCTTCTGTGCCAGGCAGAGCCAGCAACATCCCCAGAGAAGATGCTGGTCTACTGAGATGACAGACCGTGGAACACACTTCCTGTAAGCACATGGGTATCATTATCGCCATTAATCCGGAGACCAGGATTTAAGGCAGTTGCTTCCTGGTCCAAAGTAATTTCCACTGAATGATGCCGCTGCCTGTATTGTCTTGGTGAGAGAACCTGTATCTTTCCTGCTCTCCTGAGCGTGAGTTCGTCTTAAACGCTAAGTCTTCTCTAAATGACTAACCAGGCCAGACTCTCTTGAGCAGAATGACACCACTCGGACTTGGACACAGCATGGTCTCTATCTAGATACCCGGGACTAGAATAAGAAGCAATGCCTTTTGAACTATGCATTTATTCTGCAGAAGTTCTCCATGCCCTCCACCGCCAGCCTCTTTGGAGGTGCAGAGCCTCCTCTTTGCCCCACCCTGTGCTATAGTTGTTGTTGGACCGCCCGCCTATCTCCCTCACTAACCCAGAGCTTCCAGGGAGCAGAAACAGGCTATGTTCATCTTAGGACCATAGGCTCCAGCCCTGTGTTTACACACAAAGCGTGCCCATGTCAGCTCCCTGAGGACAGGGACCTTGTCCCAAGGCCTGTGGCATCTAGGCCAGTCCCTGGCAGCATGGAGGTACACATTATTACTTGTTAACTGACTGTATGTTCCTTTTCATTAAATCAAATACTTAAATAAATATCTGTACAAAATTCTGTGATCAATGAAAAAAAATCCAGGAACTTTTAATGACATGAGGAGATGTTCAGAGTAGAATGCTGAGTGAAAAAAAAAAAAAAAATGAAGCTATAAATATGCAAATTCGATATCACTCCCATTATGTTTAAGAAGTGACCTCTGGGGCTTCCCTGGTGGCGCAGTGGTTGAGAGTCCGCCTGTCGATGCAGGAAACACGGGTTCGTGCCCTGGGCTGGGAAGATCCCACATGCCGCGGAGCGGCTGGGCCCATGAGCCATGGCCGCTGAGCCTGCCCGTCCGGAGCCTGTGCTCCGCAACGGGCGAGGTCACAACAGTGAGAGGCCCGCGTACCGCAAAAAAAAAAAAAAAAAAGAAGTGACCTCTGGCTTACAATGGCTGTTCCTGGGCTCTGAGACTTGGGGTGACTTTTATTCTCAGCATTATACCTTTAGGTCATGTTTTCCCAAATTATCTAAAATAAATCTGCCTTATTTGAAAAGTTAAATCACTTTAAGAACAAATAATTCCACGGAATGCTTTCGCTGGTGTGTTTATTCATTTGGGCGCTTTTAGGGATAGGATGACTGCTGATAAGGGAAAATAGAGCAAAATTGTTTTCCTTTCTTGGCTTTAAGAAGTCCAAACTTTCTTTCAGTTCAATGACTCTGGGAATTCTCACAGTTAAGTGCTGGTCACCACAGCGGGCAGTGCCCTGAGAGAGAGCATCTTTATTTCTGGTTGCTATGACAGAGGTGAGAAAGGATCTGGGAACACTAGGGCCTTACAGCCTTGTTTTATTTTGCTTTGTTTATTCTAATTGTGTGGGTTTGTTTCAGTGCCTGGAGGTGGTACAAAATTAAAATACATTAGCATTGATTAAACCAAGGATGATTTCCAGTATTTTTTTTTAAGGTCTCTGAGTGTTCTGTGGAAAAGTTGTTGAAAACATTATTCCCTTACATTTATTTTTATTTCATCACAGTATATGCCACTTCAAAAAGAAAAAGAAAATTACTGTCATGAATATAGTCCTTTTCACAATGACGTCATCATTCCATATTAAAAAAACCAGGGGTCAACATAATATCCCACATGGCCAGATCTGGCCCACAGCTTGTTTTTATATGGCCTGTGAGTTACGAATGTCTTTTACATTTTTAAATGATTTGAAAACAAATCGAAAGAAGAATAATGTTTCATGATGTGGGAAATCTATGAAATTCAAATTTCAGTGTTCATAAATACAATTTTATTGGAATGCAACCACACCCATCCGTCAGTATATTGTCTATCATGGCTCTTTCTCAGCGAGGTAGAGTCGGGTGGTTGTGATAGAGACCAAATGGCCTGCAGGCCTGAAATATCGGCTCAGGCAGCCCTTTACAGAAACCATTTGCTGACTCCGGTATCAGACCTGTGTCAGTACTGAAAGGAAATTTGGAATGACTTCAACCCCTATAAAGATGAAAGGAGATCAGATTCAAAAAGAGACTCAGAATTGTGTTGTGGGTTTTTTTTTTTGCAGTTCTATATGTTAACTCACACCAAAATTCTCTTTTCTTTTTCTTTTCTTTTTTTCCTTTTTATTATTATTATTTTTTTGCTGTACGCAGGCCTCTCACTGTTGCGGCCTCATCCGCTGCGGAGTACAGGCTCCGGACGCGCAGGCTCAGCAGCCATGGCTCACAGGCCCAGCCGCTCCGTGGCATGTGGGATCTTCCCCGGACCGGGGCACGAACCCGTGTTTCCTGCATCGGCAGGCAGACTCTCAACCACTGCGCCACCAGGGAAGCCCCTATTTTCTTTTTAATTGAAGTATAGTTGATTTACAAGGTTGTGTTAGTTTCAGATGTACAGCAAAGTGATTCAGATATAGATAGATATTCTTGTTCAGATTCTTTTCCCTTATAGGTTATTACAAACTATTGAGTAGAGTTCCCTGCGCTCTACAGTAGGTCCTTGTTGGTTATTTTATACACAGTAGTGTGTATCTGTTAATCCCAAACTATTAATTTATCTTCTCCCACTCCCAACTGCCCCGTTATCCCCTTTGGTAACCATAAGTTTGTTTTCTATGTCTGTGAGTCTATGTCTGTTTTGTAAATAAGTTCATTTATATCATTTTTTAAGATTCCACATGTAAGTGATTTCATATGACATTTGTCTTTATCTGAGAAAAAGACTCAGAATTTTGAGCTGGAAGAAATCCGGAAAACATACAGAGTCCCATGGAGACGTGGCTCAGGCCTTCCCCCTCTGTCGTCTGAAGGCTCCAGCAGCCTCTGCACCCGCCCCTGCCTCTCACCTTGACCCCCACGCTGCACACCCGCCATCTAAGCCACCCTCCCACCCCCCTCCACCACTGTGCCGCATTTACCTTCACAAAGGGAAAATGTGATCACACCACTCTCCTGCTTAAAGCCCCCCCAGGGCTCCCAGTAACCCATGATAAGTCTTCACTCTGCCTTGAGGAGTCCTGGATTCCCTGGAGGAACGTGTGAGGTACAGAAATGGTACAAGAGGGTCTGTTGAGTGGGCAGATATAAGGATCCTCCTCTCTGTGTCTTCACTTCAACCAGAAAAGCTCTACGTTTGCCTTATTTCTATATCGTATTTTATTTGAAGAAAGGATTCTGTTTTTAAACAATAGCTTGCAAACCACTAATAGATAAAGTCGAAGCCTCTGGCAACGTCCTCTGTGATGTGGTGTGGTAGACTGTTGGTGCTCACCAAACGTGTCGTGTGCTCTCTTCCGTTTCCCAGTCTCCCCTGCAGGGAATGGGGTTATGTGACAAATTCTTGACAATGACCTGTGAGTAGAAGTGACTCCTGTCATTCCTGGGCTGAGACAACTAGAATCGTCTCCTCCATCTCTTTTTTCTCTCCCTTGGTGACCTGGCAGGCAGGCCACTGGTTCAGGATGCTGTAGCTAAAAGATGGTCCCTGAATGATCACCTGGAAGATTATCCTTCCCTCTGGCCTACTTGAGACATGTAAATTAAAGGAAAAGGGAACTTTTACAATGAAAACCTCTGGAATTTTGAGCTCTACTTATTAGTAGAGAATAACATTCCTATCCTGACAAAGGCATCCGGCCTTTGTACGTACATCATTTGCAGTTGGTTTGTTGATGTATTGGTTGGGGGATTAATTGATTCACTCATTCTTTCAACAACAGATATACATGAGTAGCCTAATACTTATTATGTCAAGTGCTAGAGATAAAAATATGTATCAACTATAGAGCAAGGCAAGCCCCAACGCCTTATAGACCCTGAATCTCAGTCATTCTGAACCATTTGTATATGCCTGAACTCACCAAAACGTTACATATGTCTGTGCCCTTTCCTGCAATACTTCTCTTGCTTATGGATTGAAAACTGAACAACTGATACCATAACCTGGCTAAAACATACTCTAATATTTCCTGTTGTTCAGAAATCTGTTAAATCATTATGGAATAAAGGAAGCATAAAGTCTAGCTGAGTCTACTTGGCCTAAGTCAATTTGGCCAGTGGGTCACGTGATCTAAGGAAGAAGGAAAACTTCTGCTGTTTGTTGCGATGCCTTTGTTTCATGATGCTCAACATCGAGACATTGAGAAACACGTGTGGAGTCCTTCTGCCTATGATGATGGGCATGCTCTACATTGGCTATGTCAGGCCTGGCAGCCACCAGCCACACGTGGCTGTTGAGCAATGAAGATGGGGCTGATGTGACTAAGGGACTGAATTTTTAACTTTAATCACTTTTAAACAGCTACACATGGCTACTTGCCACTTTTTAAACCTATTTCACTCTAGAAAATATTTAGATCTGCTTCTCCAAATTTTTTTGGTCACTATAGCCTATATATAATATTAAAAAAACAAACTGTAAACACATTTGGAAATAACCAAAGAGAAGTTTCTGCCAGTTCAATGCTAAGGCTTCATTGTCTTTACCAATGCTTCCTTCAGGCTCCTTTTGGTCCTTCTCTCAGTTAGATATAGCTCTGGCCTCTAACCCAGGCCACTAGACCAAAATACAAGGTTGCCAGAGTCCAGAGGTCCCCTCAGTTGCTGAGACCTCACTCTGAGGCCATCTTGCAGAACAGCAAAGGAATAAATTCAGTAGTAACATTAAAAACGTTCAAATAAAGATATTTTTAAAAGATTTATGCATTCTATCAACAATAACAAAAAAAAAATTAGAAGCCCAGTATATGGCAGGCAGTACTATTCTAGGCATTCGGGGTACAGCAGTGGACGAATCAGAAAAAGATTCCTGACTTTCTCAAACTTACGTTTTAGTAGAGAGACCCAGTCAATAAAGGGAAATAAATAGAATACACAGGTAGCAGTAGAAGTACTATTTGGAGAGAAATGGAGCAGGGTAAGGAAGGGAGAGACAGTGGTATTTGAGCAAAGATTGAAAAAAGGTGAAAGAGACATCTGAGTGTCTGGGGGAGGAGCGTTCTAGGTACAACTTCTAATTCTCTGAAAAGCAGTATAGTGTGCTTGGGACCCAGGAGAAGGGCAGGCCCAGGGCCCAGGAAACATCTGGGAAGGTCTGAACTAGAGACAGGGGCGTTGGCCCCTGGAGGACTTGGATGGGCGTAGGGTGCCTCCGTGAACTGAGCTGGAAGTTTGGATCTTTCTAGGTTGAGGGCACTTTTATATTGAATGACTTTACCTTTTCCCCATTTATCTCCTAGAAAAGAGTACAGTGGGGTAAAATAAACACATACCACCCTCCTGGTTACCAAGAGTCAAGGCTTCTAGTCAACCCCTCCCCTCTAAGTATGGGGGGAACCTTCTAGATATTATTTCCTCATGGATCCTCAGGTGATAGCACTGAATGATTTCTAAGCGTGCCTTCCACCTCTAACAATCTCTAACTCCCAGGAATGTTAGGCACATACAAAGTATATTAGTTTTCGAGGGTAACAAGATGCCACAGGTTGGATGGCTTAAACAACAGAGATTTACTGTCTCAGTTGTGGGTGTGGAAGTCCCAGATGAAGATGTTGGTGGGGCAGGTCCCTTCCGAGGGCTCTGAGGGACAATCTGTTCCATGCTTCTCCCCTACTTTCTGGTGGTTTGCTGACAGTCTCCGGTGTTCCCCAGCTTGTTAGAAACATCACCCCAAACTCTGCCTTCATTGTCACATGGTGTTCTCCTTGTGGACGTGTCTGTGTCAACATTTCCTTTTTTATTAGGACACAGTCATGGCAGATGCAGGCCCACTACTTCAGTATGACCTCATCCTCACTCATTACACCTGCAAAGACTCTATTTCCAAGTAAGTCCACATTCTGTGGTACTAGGGATTGCTACTTCAACATATGAATTTGGGGGGAGTGCAAATTGACCTATAACACAAGGTTAAGACTGTGAAACTGAAAGGCTGTTCCCGGCTAGACCTGATCCTTATTCTTTGTGCAGATGTGAGCAACTTGGCAGGTTTTTCCCCAAAAGACACTTCTCTCTATACCAGTGGGTGGTCATGACAAGAATGACTTATGGGACAGCTTCAAAAATCATGCCGACATGAAAGACACGGATATTATAATGATTTTTAATGTAAAAGAGAAAAAAAAATCTTATTTGGATCTCTTTTCTTCTAGAAATGGATGTCTATTTTCAAAATATTGCACTGGCAGCTTCAGCAGAAGCGATCTATCGCCCGCAAAGGGGGAGCTGAGCCAACAAATGCATGCGGATATCAATACAAGCCTGGAGTTATACATAAGCAGAGGGAGAGCTGACGGGATGCTGGGCAGCCTTCCACCCAGGCGCTCTCTTATAAAAGGCAGTGTTCCGTTTCCCTTACAAAATACGAAGGGGTTGTGTTTGATATTCATAGAAGCTGGGGCAAAAGAAATCTCTAGTCTATTCTGAGAGTAAGTTGCCGTTGACGTGGGTCCAACTAGAGAAATCACAATTCTCTAGTTTTCAGAACCAATCAAGGTAATGTGCTCTTACCCTAAAGTAGGTAATCTTGTAGTTTACTTCTATTTTATAGATCATTAAACAGAAGCCCTCAGTGAATTATTCAAGGTCATGAAGCTTTTCAGTGGCAGAGCTGGGATTAGAAATCATTACTTCAGAGGGTTGCAAAATTCATATTCTTTCCATTACCTGCACTGGTTCCAGACATGAAAACTGGGTTTGAAATCAAAAAGCCAAGAGGGGGAAAAAGACACTCTAAGATCAATGCATTTCTAAATAAGAAAGGCACAAAAAACACAACTCAAAAACTTCTTAAAGACATAAAGATTTTAAAAAAAAATCCACCTGTGTGAAAGTTTGATTATAGGATTAAGAATACCAAAGGGCATTTGACGGTTTACTAAGTGTTTTCACACTTAAGATCTCATTTAATCCTCAGAAGTTTACGGGATGTTTACTTGGTTTTACAACGGGGAAATCGAGGCCCAAGATAGTTAAGGATGAAATTAACATGTCCCTGACAGGATGTAGCTTAGCAGAACTCAAACCTGTATTTAAAGCAAAAACAAATATTAATTCACCTAATCTAGTTTCATCCCTTACCATTTGTCTGCTTTGATCTTGGCCCTTTAATGAAGCAGACAGGCCAATGAAAGCAGTTTCTAAGGATCTATCATGGCCCCTCTCTGTGCTGTCGACCCTCTATTGACCCCTCCTCACCGTTGTTTTAGGATTCTGCTGCTGGTGCCACTGCGAGCTCTCCTGGGATTTGCCTCGCAGGGAGAGGTGTGCAGGGTGCAGGACATGGGGGTCGGAGCTGGAGAACCCTCTTCCCTGGCTTAGCTGCCTTGCTGCATTTTTGTCCAACCCCTTAGCTTTGGTTAAGAGTCAGTCTCTCTCCCCCTCTAGCCCTGAGCAGCTCACACCAGCTGGCCTGGCGCTGAGTGAGAACAGGGGCGTGGCTGGGTGGCCAGGAGGCCCAATGCTCACACTTTTCTGTCCCTCGCCAGGCTCAACACAGACAATGTCTTCGCTCAGGGCTCAGATCCACCCTGCAAAATGCCCATAGACACTACTCAAACCAAGGAGGCAGAAGGAGGAGGAAGGACCTCCCTGTGCTATGCAGCTGCTTCCCACTGGCTATCTATTTTACGTTTGGTAGTGTATATATGTCCGTGCCACTCTCTCACTTTGTCACAGCTTACCCTTCCCCCTCCCCATATCCTTTGTGCATCCTGGTCCTTCAGAGGGTCCCCTCTAGGGCTGGCCATCTCTATACAACACCTGTGTGTCCCTGCTTCTGTTTCTTCCTTGAGCTTGTGGACACTTGGAGGGCAGGACCGTGCACCCCTTTCGTGTTTGGATGTTCAGCACATAACACTAACAGACATTTGGGGATTTGTTTCAAAGTAAATGAGTGGGTGGATTCTGTGATATGGCTTGTTGAGCATGTGCTATTAGAAATGTTTTGAACTGGAAAGCAAGGTGAAATGGAGAGAGCTGGTGAAGTGCACAGAGAAATATACTAGAAGTCGGGAGATGGGGGTTGTCGTTTGAGGTCTGGAGGACCTATGGGGTAAATCCACCTTAGAATTTACTCTCAAGGAAAAAATTCTCTCTGTCTCCCAAGAACCAGTTATTTTTTTTTTTAAGATAATAAAAATCATTACATCCATCCTATTACTTTTGTAGTTTGGCCTTATAAAGTATGGCATTAAAATTAACGCAGCAAGTTAGTCCATTTTAGGGCATAAGAGTGAGAAGAGAATTTATCTTCCCAGTCCCCCTAAGGGTTTTTTTGACCATATATACATTATAAGGATCCTTAAAAAGAAAACTATATAGAGAGATCCTTATATATATTATATGCCTTATATACATTATAAGTATCCTTTTTATATATATATGTGTGTGTGTGTGAAGTATATATATATACTTCCAAAAAAACTTATACTTCTATATAAATATAAAGGCTACCCTTTTTTTGGAAGTAGAGCTAATAATTTCTAATAACCTTCTGCCTATGAAAGCTAATTCAAATTCTCAGTAGGAAAATAATTTTAAATCAACCATTTGAGTTTTAATCACACCTGAATGCCTTCTGGATGATTTTGGAATAATTCATAGACTATTTGATGGGTATTTCATTGATCTGAGCTCTTTTCCACCAGGGTTTTAGACTCACAAGCTCAGGGCTGGAAGGCCTGTCTCTAGCAGCTGTAACATCTCCCAGCATCCCCTGATGCCAGGACATGCCGTGCTTCCTGGAACTTCCTGTCTATAAGTATTGGAAAGCTTATACCTTAGACTGGGCCATTCTTTCTATTTCTTCAGATTACTCGTCTGCATCTGGTGTTGACACATAGCTTCATACGGAGTATTCTTTTATGTCTCCTGCATGGCTGCCCTTATGGGTCTATCTGGGTTTATTACAGTGAGATTTAACCTATGCAGAAGTATCACCCTTATATGAGATGACTTGGAGTTCTTTCTACACTTTTTTGCACTCCCCAAATGTATTTCAGTTTGTCTGTATGTTTGGGCACTGCAATTACTGTTTATTTTTATTCCATGTTTTTCCAAGTTAGCTAATTATAGACTCACAGTGTTTTTGAGTGAGACTCGTAGTGGGAAAAACTTATGATAGCATCCATAAGTTATATGGATGGAGAGGAGACTGAGGCCCAGGGAAGGAAGGTGACAGGTGAGAGGTCACCGAGCAAGGTAGAGGTAGGGCTGGTCCAAGAGCTGAGAACTCTGCCTTCTCTGTTCCACGCTGTTCCGGTCCCAGTCCGCTCCCTGCAGGGCCTCTGTGAAGGTTGCTCTCTCATGCTCCAAAGATCCATGACTGTGTGTAATCAAATAGGCCACCTACTCACTCTCATTTTTATTCACACGTATTGCACCCCCCGCCCCAGTCAATACTTAATGAGCACCAGCTCCCGAGTGAGCATCTATTTAGGAATCACCTCACGTAGCCTGACAACAGCATCACTGATTCAATATCTCTTCCCACTTTACTAACGAGGAAACTGGAGATTTGGGAGAAAAAGGAGCATTCCTCAAATCACGCGGTTAGTAAATAGCACATCTGTGATGCAAAGCCAGGTCTGCCTTCTGCTCAAGACGCTGCAGGTTCAACGTCGGGGGTCATGGCCTCTTCCCACATGAAGTACAGCTCCTGGTTTTACACCTTGGGTTTTTGATATTTAAATGCTGAAGTAATACATTAGAATCAGGTGAGACATCTGGATCTGTGATGCAAGAAGTCAGACAGTGGTCCCCCTTCGAGGACGATGGTGACTGGCAGGGAGCACTGGGTGTGAAGCACATGGCTGTGTTCACCTTGTGAAAATTCAATGAGCTGCTAGGATTTGCGTATTTTTCTGCATTTATTTACACTTTAATTTTTTTAATTAAAGTAAGAATTTTAAAGATGTATCTGTCTGGATTCTCAGCATTTGGTCCCCTCTTTTACTCTTTCTACCTCTATGGACAATGGGTACATGCAAAGGTATCCCTCACTGTACGTCTCCCAAGTGGGATTTACTAACCACCCCTTTCCCATCCAATCACGCCGTCTTCCTGGCCTGATGGAAGCAACTGTGCCCCTTCTGCATGAACTCCCCACCCTCCCACCCAGCCATCCCATCCCAGGTCCCCTCATGTCCACATTCCTTCCTCTCCAGGCCTCTCCTGCTTCCTTTCCTGTGTCTCGTCTCCCATCCCTTCAGCCTCACAGATGGACAGGCTCCTTGCTGCCACGTGGCACTCTGAGCTTCCTTTAGAGGCTCGTCCCATATAGTCATTTCGAGTCAAGCGCGCGCTGGGGACAGGGCTCACCGCAGAGGGCTAGCTCGGACCCAAGCCTGGTCTTCCTGCCCTGCTGCAGGCCCTTACTGCTTGGACCTGCAGGTACCAATGCCCCCCAGTTTCTGCCCAGTCCCACCCTCATGACTGAGCCAGTCCTGGCCTGGTCAGGGAATGTCAGGACCATGGAAGCATTCGATTCTAACATTCCATCAAATCACTAGACTTCTCTGTGTTTGCTTCCTTACGTCCAAAGTGTCAGTTTCAATACTTGCTTTACGTACACCTTCAGGAATGCAGTGAGTATCAAACTAGATTTTAAAGACAGCAGTGATAACAATGGCAACAAAACTTTAGGCACAGGTCCACCGTTTTAAGTGACTGAGCTCCAGACTTGTCAGGTCCATCCTGCCTTGGTGGTAGAGAGCTGGGGCCTAACTTGTCTCTATCCTCAGGGAATTCACAGTTTCAGGAAAAAGGAAAACCAAAAAACAGACATATAAACAATCAGCTCTGCAAAATGCCTGTTTGAATAACGCTTTGCAGCTAAACCCATTGCATTGCCTAGGCTCTACTGCATTTAGTTTTATAACAACCCTGCTGGGTAAATGTTAATACTTCTCTTTGAGCAGAGAAAACTGAGTCCCAGCAGAAGGAAATCTTTCACCTGGAGTCAGGATTTGAATCCAGGATTTTTTGCTTTTCGTTTGTTTGTTTTTGTTTTCACTTCTAAAGCCTAGTTTTTAATCCCTTTTGGACCCAGCACCATAAATGGCTGTTTTTCCATCCGGTGAACTGAAATCGACTGTAACACAACATTTCTAAGAGTGCGTCACCATTGCCTGTGACATTTCCTTCCAAGCTGTGACACCATTTTGTAAGCTTTGATGCTGGTGGGTCGTTCTCCAATGAAGACTATTTGCTTCACTAATATCAAAATAATGCCTTACTTCTCGAGTTCTCTGCCTTTCTGTGCACTCAGATGGCTTTTTGCTTTAATGCTGAATCATAACATAATCTCCTTGATGATTTTTTTTAAGAAATCTGTTTTTTTTCCAGTTAGCCTGTGAGGTTTTTTCAAAAACGGGGTCTCACCCATGCATACTTGGCATCTAGGGAGCTGAAAGAAAAGAGCAGGTAGCTAGTGTTTATTAGGGGTTACCCGTTGTCACATAGATTGTTTAGTTGGATCATCACAACAGCCCAAGTGTGAACAGCTCTTTGTCCGTCTTACAGAGTCATTTTTAAAAGCCATTGTGGGGCTTCCCTGGTGGCGCAGTGGTTGAGAGTCCGCCTGCCAATGCAGGGGACGCGGGTTCGTGCCCCGGTCTGGGAGGATCCCACATGCCGCAGAGAGGCTGGGCCCGTGAGCCATGGCCGCTGGGCCTGCGCGTTCGGAGCCTGTGCTCCGCAACGGGAGAGGCCACGGCAGTGAGAGGCCCGCGTACCGCAAAAAAAAAAAAAAAAAAAAAACAAAAGCCATAGTGGCGCTCCTAGCATACTTTAAGGCACTCTATAAGATGCTGGCAGTAAATGCCTGCTTGTGAAATGAATGAATAAGTAGAGATTAAATAACTTGGTCAGTCAGCTAGTTGATACTGAACAAAAACTGATCCTTGGCTCACCTGACTCAAAGCCCATGATTTTGGCAACACGCTGGTCTGGCAATCAAGGGGTCTGGCAACCAGGGGGAGCCAAAAATGTTTACTGAGTTGGAAAGTTGAAGGAAAAAGGAGGGAGTGAAAGAGGAAAGGAAGGAAGGAAGGAAGAAGGAAGGAAGGAAGGACAGGGAGGAAAAAAATAGGGAGAGAAGAAAAACACAGAACGAGAGGATGAAAACAAGGCAGGAATCTGTCAGCAATGGCTAAACATTAAGTAACTGGGTTGGAAAGATACTGTTTTTACAAAACCAATGCTGGCTTTCTTCCAGATTTTACTAGTTTTACAGTGATCCCAGAAAGTTCTCTAAACATCAGGTTTTGAAAACACGAAACAGCTCTACAACCACCACTTGTTTTCAGGGTCTTGACCAACAGAGGATTAATGAGTAATACAGCTGCTCACGGTGAGCTGAGGAAATCAATACCCAAGAATACATCACACTGGTTGGCTATGTGAGAGAGTAAACCCCTCCCCCAGGATTTTATATAAGGTATGCATACACTTAAATTGATAACTTATTAAGAAATTAAGTGATGAGACTCCAGGGCCTAATTCAGCCAACACACTAAATACTTAGACTCAAGCATTAACCCCACAGAACAGGTGGGAATGCTCCATTCAACAGGAAGAGCATTTTAACCAAGATCCAGTATAATGGGGGAAGGGAGAAGGGAGACTATTATCAGAGGCAAACATTTTCTTTCTCATTAATCTCCTTATTCAATAATTCTTCTTGTCCTTTCAGTTCTGGGTGAAGTTCTCATTCAGGTCAGAAAGTTCTTGATATGCAAAAATTGTGATAGTGAGAATATTGGAATACAGATCAGGAGAGCCAGGTTCTAGGATGGGTCTTGCTACTGACAAAGACTCTCTCCTTGACCAAACTCCAGCCAGGCTCCTCCAAGCCCTCTGCTGGGCTCAACCTCTAGATCTCAGCCTTGGCCTATACAGACTTGAACACTGACACAGTTTCTGAAGGCTCAAGGCTGCATCTGTAGGTAGACCCCAGCTCCCCTTAAAGTGCTTGCCTGAGAAATCTCAAACCTCAGAAAGAATTGACTGTGTGTTCCAGCCGCTACCTGAGGTTAGGACCCCTGACCCTCAGCCTCTTGGAGGGAAGAGCCTAACTTCTATGAGCACCAGTTAGCAAACCCAGATGTGTTTCACATGGAACAGTGTGCCTCTTCCTTTTTTGTGATTTTTCCCTTTCCTGACTCTACTGAGCCCCTCTGAACTCCACATGCTCGCCCCTCATTCTGCCTTTAAAACTCCCAGACCCCTCTGTACAAATGGAGGTCATGTTCAGTTCACACTGGAGTCTTTTTGCTATTGCAATAATATACTACTGGTTACAACCTGTCCTTGTGACTTTACGTAGACTCTGGCTTTGTACGTAGACTCTGGCTTTGTTTATCTTTGACGCTACACACTTGCGACATGACCTTGGATGAAATGCTTCATTCCTCTGGGTCCCCTCAAGATGGAGGATGTTAAACACTGAAAGATTCAGGAGCACTGCTAAATAGGTCATGCCCTTCTGCAGTCCCAGTGTCTGTGGGTGGTAATGCATCGCCAAGGAGAACTTTCTATACTCCCAGAAATAACATTTTGTTTTTAAATCACAGGTTTTAATTGAACCATACCGTAATACAGATTCCTCATAGAAACTTTGGAAAATATGGGAAAAAAATGTGGAAGAGAAGGAAAGATAATCCCATCATGCAGAGATAACTTATTGATATTTGGATGTATTGTGTCCAGTATTTTTTATGCACACAGAGTTATAAACATATTACGGAGATGTTTATATTTAACTTTTTTTTACTTCTTACTTTGAACAAGCTCCCATGTCATTAGTCTTTGAAAAATCTGATTTTTAGGAAGCGATTAGGAAGAACTCCATCAAATGGATTGACCGTAACTAATGTGACTATTTTTCCATTGTTGGTCTTTTCAGTGTTTTTGATTACTTTCTTTTTAAAAAATGGCTGCTCTGAGCAACTGCAAACATGGATATATGCATATATTCATGCTTTTGCAAATAATACATTAGAAGGCTTAAATGACTAGTTTAAAGGCCTAGGACCAATTTTAACTTGTCCTGCACAAAGATTGCTGCAATTTCCCACGCCAGGATATCGTAAGATGGTTCGTGCTCACTAACGTCAAATCACATGTAATAACAACAGCAAAACTCCACAGCACATTCTCTTTATCCCCTAGGAGCAAATTTTATGTTACCACTGTGTTCATAATCCTTTCTTTGATTGCTAGTAAGATTAACATTTTTATTTCGTATTTACTTCTGATAAATGGAATATTGCCTGCCGTATCAGTAAACAAAGGATGTCACAGCCATCGGTGATTGCAGCCCTCCAGCGTGAGCTAGGGAGCCCTGAGGAAATTCAGGGAGGAAAGAATACCTGCCATCTAGCAGCCATCACTGCAACCACTACCTACGGTGAGCCCTGAGGCAACTCAGGATATGAAAACACAGGATACTGGCCCCAGATAGCTGAGGTACTTATGGAAGGAATGATTTCAGTGAGTCCGACTCTTGCATCTTCTCATACATAGAAAAGTGGTAAATTCCTTAACTTGGGATATCTGGTTTTCTTTAATTAACAATAATCTTTTGACGTTCAGACTACCTGCCCTTTGTTGCAAAATTTCTGTATCACCTAGCTCCCCCCTCACCTCCTCAACTCTCAGGTTGTGAATAATTTTTTAGTCTACACTTTCCACATGCAAATCTTCTCTTGTAAGCTGCCTTTTGTACTCTTCTCACACTTTTTTGGGGGGCGGGGAGAGGTTGTTCATTTTTCCATATAGATCTAAAGTCTTTAAATGATAAGGATATAAAACAACGCTATGTTTGCTGTGGATTTTTTGGACGATATTTTATTTTTATTGTTAAGGTGTTTTGTTTATAATAGCTAAGGAAATCTATTTTTAGGACAGAAGTCAAGCTCCCTGAAACCATGGAAATATATCACTTCCCACCAGAAATACATTCTTTTGGTATTAGCACAGAGCTTTTAAAACAATAAACATGGGATTCACATCCCAACTGTCCCTCTTAATTTTTTTCAACGAAGCCCAATTCTCAGCCCACAAGAACAGAAAAACCTAAAATTTCCATTATTTTAATGCTGTAGTTATTTTTTTAAACCATGAGAAGTATCCAAAAGAGAGTGCAAAAATCACTTTAAAAATGATTTTTCCAGTTCTTCCATCTTGTAGTAGTCACCGTGAAGTCAGAATATTTCTTTCGTGAGGGAATATCACTATTCCAGAAGAGTCTAACAGGATGTAACTGCAGGAATGGAATCTTTCCCAAAATTGGCAAAAATAAGAGAAGAAAGCCTTTGGCTGAAACACATGAAGCAAGTACATTCAAAAGTGTGATCTCAGAACTTCAACCTTTTAGCATCACTGGTTTTCCTTATTAGCCCTGTCTCGTTTCAAGGTTTTAGGAATATAAGTCTATTTATGGATTTCCCCCTTCTTGTCGGTATCCTGAATAACTGTGTGTCTTCCTCCCCTTATGCAGGCCATCGAGCTGCTTCTGTGCCTTTCAGCCTGGACCTCCTCAAGCACCCGTCCTCATGTTCTTTACTGTTCATAGTTTTAAACTTGAATTACAACCTAACCATCTCCTGCACACAGCATATCTGGCCCTGATCCTTTCTATAGCTGATCTAGTGTCTTTTTTTTTTTTTTTTTTTTTTTGAACAGGCAGAAGTGTCTTTCCTTCCTATAAAAGAGAAAATAAAAGTCACATGTTAACATCCCACTAAGATAAAACTACTGCTAACTTTCTTGCGCCTTCCCCTCCAGTCTGTGCTTATATATAAATATTATATACACTACTGCTTCTCACTTTTTATTTAAAATTATGTCACCATTTCCCCAAACTGTAATTCTTAGTGGCTATAGGGTAGTTAATTCAATGACTCCTCAATAGATAGTAATTTAAGATGATTTTCAGTTTTCCCTACTTTCAGTAATGTTTGTTGAACAATGGAATTTTGACTACACTCCAGTTACTTTCTTAGTGCAAATTCCTAGAAGGAGGGAAATTGTGTGAAAACATATGTGAATATATAAGCCTCTTGTCATGCATATTAGAAACAGTGCAAAAGAAAGGTAAACATTATATATATATAATGTTTATATAATATATAGAAATATTATATATATACACACACACACACACACACACACACACACACGCAGGCAGACAGCATTTTTTTTCACTGACACCTTCCAAAGGCTTTCACATTTTTTCACTGACACCCTCCAAATATCATCACATTGGTCACATATATGTTATATTTTATGTATATATATATATATATATATATATAGAGAGAGAGAGAGAGAGAGAGAGAGAGAGAGAGAGGGAGGGAGAGAGAGAGTGTTTTAGTATGTAGCCACATTCTGGCTGGTGTTCTTTAGGGTGTGTATCAGTATTCCCAATTTTTAAAAGGAATAATCATTACCTAATTCCATACAATAGGAATTAAAAGAGCAAACACAAAGGGAAAGCTTGAACGTGGTTTCTAATACGGATGTCAAGAGACTCCAAATTGAGAATTCCTCTCAATGAGAGTTTCTACCCCCTGATTTCCAGGCCTTTGTGCTCTTAGAAGTATCAGGATTACCCCCAGTCTGAAAACCAAGGAAGAAACATCTCTCTTTAGCTGATGGGCAAGGAGAGTCTGGATGGGTGGGCTGATAGGGGAGCTGATAGACGTCTGAGCGATAAGATGCAGTGTGTGGAGAGAGATTACGGGAGGTGCTATCTGCTTGTTAAGGAAGGTCAAGGGCTGGCAGGCACTGTAGGGGGTGAGCATAATCAGGATAAAAACTGTTTTTGTCGTTGACTGGAAGAACTCTTAATCTCAGATCTTCTTAGGTTTCCAAATAGAGCTTTCCTGCAAGCACTGACTATGACCTTCATGTAGAAGGTACAAGGAATTGGTGAATTTCCTTGTGTAAAATATGCAACTCTTGTCAAACTAGTCCCAACCTATCATTTCAATTTTTTTTTTAATTAGGGTACAGTTGCTTTACAATGTTGTGTTAGTTGCTGCTGTACAATGAAGTGAATCAGCTATATTTATACATATATCCCCTCTTCTTGAGCCTCCCTCCTCCCACCCCCATCCCACCCATCTAGGTCATCACAGAGCTCGGAGCTGAGCTCCCTGTGCTATATAGCAGGTTCCCACTAGCTGTTTTACAGGTGGTAGTGTATATATGTCACTCTTATCTCCCAATTTATCCCACCCTCCCCTTTCCCTACTGTGTCCACACATCTGTTCTCTATGTCTGTGTCTCTATTCCTGCCCTGCAAATAGGTTCGTCTGTTCCATTTTTCTAGATTCCACAAATATGCATTAATATACAGTATTCGTTTTTCTCTTCCTGATTTACTTCACTCTGTATGACAGTCTCTAGGTCCATCCACATCTCTACGAATAACCCAATTTCATTCCTTTTTATGGCTGAGTAATATTCCATTGTATATATGTACCACATCTTCTTTATCCATTCATCCGTTGATTCACATTTAGGTTGCTTCCACGTCCTGACTATTGTAAATAGAGCTGCAATGAACATTGGGGTGCATGTGTCTTTTTAATTATGATTTTCTCAGGGTAAATGTCCAGGAGTAGGATTGCTGGCCTTGCTTTTGTCTCCCATCAAAGACCTCTAGTCTGCTCTGCATTTGCTGGAAGTGTCAATCATTCAAGTTCATGTGTCTATGCTTTTGTTTAATGCTATGTTTTCTGCCTAGAAAGTCCTTCTTCTATTGACTGTCTAGAATGCCTACCTTTACTTCTAAACTCCCAAATCACTTTCCTTCTTACTAACTCCACAGAAATAATTGCTCTCTTTAACGTCTTCTGATGGTGCCAGGTATTTAATTCAGCCAGAGCAGCTCTCTCATTGCATCACTGTCTGTCCTTTGTACTAGTCTGGGGACTCTTTGAGGAAAGTTTCTCTGTGTATCTTATAATGATCCTTACAATTCCAGGGCCAAGATTAAGACCCCAACAGCATGAAAAGAAATACATATTTATTGAAGGAAGGAAGGAGAATAAATGAAAGGACGATGTTATGGGTTGAATGTCTATGTCCCCCTCAAATTTATATGTTGAAACCCTAATCTCCAGTGTGATGGTATTTGGAGGTGGAGCCTTTGGAAGGTGTCAATGAAAAAAATGCTACCTGCCATACCAGTAAACAAAGGATGTTGCAGCCATCCAGCCATCACATTTCAGCCGCCCAGAAGGTGAACTTTGAGGGAACTCAGGATAGAAACAGGATGCCTGTCATCAAACCATCAGATACTGCAGCCACCCCCCAACAGTACACCCTGAAGAGTCTCAGGATGAGAAAGCACAGAATACTGGCCCAAGATAGCTGAGGTGCATATCAAAGGAATGATTTCAATGAGCCCAGAATTTTGCATCTTCCCATACATAGAAAAGCGCTAAATTCATTAACTTGAGATATCTGGTTTTCTTTAATTAACAGTAGTCTTTTGATGTTGCTACTACCTGGTCTTTTGTGGCCAAAACTCCTATCTATATATCCTGGTTCCTCTCTTACTTCTTCAGAGCAGTCCCTCAGAGCTATCTGAGAGGCTGCGTCCTGGGCTTAAGTCCTCAGTTCTGTCTGCCAATAAAATGTAATTCTCAACTTTTACGTTGTGCATTTTTTTTTTTCAGTTGACAAAGGTAATTAGGCTCAGATATCGTCATGAAGGTAGGACCCCCCCATGATGGGCTTACTTTCCTTATGAGAAGAGGAAAAGAGAGCAGAGTTCTCTCTCTCTCTTTTTCTCTCTTTCTCCCCCCGCACTGCCCAATGTGAAAACACAGAAAGAAGGAAGATGTCTGCAAGCAGGAAGAGGGCTCTCAACAGGCACTGAATCTGTCAGCACCTTGATCTAGGACTTCCTATCCTCCAGAACTGTGAGAAATCAATGTCTGTTGTTTAAGCCACCCACTCTCTGGTATCTTGTTATAGCAGCCTGAGCAGACAAACGAACACAGAAGGAAAGACGTAAGGCAGAGAGAAAGGAAAAAAAGAAATATAATAACATGTTTACTGCGTTGAATTTAAGCTGCTGTCTGTGTTAAAGGTGTAAGTATAAGCATGGTGAATACGGTGTCTAAGACCTGGAGCTGTACAAATGTGTGAAAAATCTCTTAACTGAAGATCAATTTAACTCTCTGGAACCTGGCCAAGAATCTGAAGGAAGCGGAAAAGACCTTTGAATAGCACGCAAGCACGTATGAAAGCTGAGCACAAAAGCCCATGCCTGGGAGATGTTCCCCTGCTGTTCACCACCTCACTAGAAGTGGCTCTTTCTGCTTTATTTATTTCCTTGTTTACTGCCCTGACAAGTCAAGATACAGTGTGTTTCCAAGAGCATATATATTTCGTTTCTTAAACATGAAATGTTATCTGAATCATTTACGTCAAGAGGGGATACCATTTCATTTAGGAAATGGCACTCTAATTCCCAGAAGTGTTAGTAGATGAAGCTAGATTAAAATTCAAATTTAGTGCTTTTCAATAACACACCATTTCAGGGGTGTCAGTCTTTCAAATGCCATCTGCAAGACCCTAGAACAATGGGATGTTTATGACGCTCCAATCCCCAAGTGATTGTGAAGTGGCCATTTATCTTCATGAACAGTCAATGGAAAATGTCAGATTTGTAGATGATGCAAAGGAACTTCTTTCAACAAAACCACTTCGGATGGAAAATAGGTATCTAGTCACAGGTCCATACAGATGCCTGAGGACCACGCAGCTCCGGAGTTCTACTGAGGGTTATCTCACCCATGGGATCATCCCTTCATCTTTCAAGAGTGCAATTGTTTTAATCACCCACTTAGCAGAAGTGACTATAAAGCAAAATCTCTATCAAGGAGATGAAATTACTGGGAAATAAGTGGAGAGTTCTAGGAGTTCAAAAGTTGGCCTGTTCAAAGTTTTTTTCTTTACCTTTAATTTTATTCATTTATGTTTTGAATGGCAACAGAGTGCAAAACTCCTTCCCATCTGTCTTCCCCAGTCTCTCAGGTTTTAGTCCTCCACTGTTATCTATGGCTTATGTGTCTTTTCAGAGATGTTTTACTCTAATACAAGGAATGCACATATATATGTATGTGTAAGTGTGTGTGTTTGCTTGTGTGTGTGCATAATGTGATATCTGTTATATCTGCATAATATATTTATCTACGTAGTATATTTGCCATGCACACACATGCACACAGAACTATGATTATTTTCTCTTTTTCTATATAAATGGTCGATGTCACACACACTTTTCTTCAACTTGCCTTTTCACTTAATTGAATACTTCTGAGAACAGTCCATATCAGTGTATAATAAGCTTATTCTTTGCTATGAATGCAGAGCATTTTAGTGTATACAATATTCATTTTACTAGTCCGATACTGAGGTACATTTGGGCCATTTCTAATCTCTTATTATAAGCGGTGCTTCAGTGAATAAGCCTAAATATACTTCACTGTGTACGTAGGCTGATTTAGCTTAGCTGTAAAGTAAATTTCCAGAGAAGATATTGCTGAATCAAAGCCTAGATGCATTTGTAATTTTATTTTCTGAGATTCTTTTTGTTTTATTTATTTATTTAATTTTTTTTTTTTTAATTTTTTTTGCGGTACGCGGGCCTCTCACTGTTGTGGCCTCTCCCGTTGCGGAGCACAGGACTCAGGACGCGCAGGTTCAGCGGCCATGGCTCACGGGCCCAGCCGCTCCGCGGCACGTGGGATCTTCCCGGACCGGGGCACGAACCCGTGTCCCCTGCATCGGCAGGCGGACTCTCAACCACTGCGCCACCAGGGAAGCCCCTATTTATTTTTTGACTAGGTAACACATGTGTGTACACGTAATTCTAAAGGAACAAAAGCATAAATAGTGAAGATAAATCTTCCTTGTATATTTTTTCCTTAGAAACCAGTTCTTCTTCCTTTTAAAAAGATATTTGCCTCTGGTATATGTTTGTTTCCAGTGACAGGCAATGCATGTTTAAGTAAGTGTGAGTATGTACACATACATATATACTTACATGTACATACATGTGTATACCTGCATATATATATGCGTGTATATATGTATATATACGTATGTATGTATTCCTCTGTGTGTGTGATTTCAATGTTTTAATGTATGAGGTCTGCAAGCTCTTAGCAGGATACTGGTTAATAGATTGGTACCAAGCATCAGTTTAACCACTCACCTTTGGGACTCACTTCCTTATTGTCTCATCTTTTAGGCTCAGTCATATTTGGTGATACGTAGGCTGGTGATAGTCTGAAATATGGGCGGTCTCACTTGTGTTCGGTGGAATAATGACTTGATAACACATACCAAAGTTTAAAATGCACTTAACTTTTGGTTAAGCAATACCACTATTAGGAAATTTACCTAACATCAATACTTGCAGATGTTCACCAAGATCTGTGCAGAAGAATATTCATTGCAACACTATTTTCAAAAGTAAACAGCAAATAAACAAACAGAACCTGGAAATTGAGGTGTTTATCAATATCGGACTGCTTAAATAAATTAGGGTTCAGCCTGGAATACTCTGAATATTTTTTTTTAATGAACTGTTAATATAGTCATTCCAAAATCTCTCCCAAGAAAAGCAAGTCAAAGAACAGTGTGTCTAGCAGGAACACATGTAACTTTCAAGAGTAGTGACCTTTGAGGAGAGGAAATGGGTAGGAAAGGCTTTTGCTTTTCCTTTGGAACTTTCTGTACCATAAATATACATTCTTATATCTGCACATATCTATAATTTTTAAAATATGTCAACAGACATCAAAGATAATATAACTTAGAGGGGACCTAATGAGCCATTTTTGCTTTTGCTTTAACTTCCCCATATTAGGATGCACATTTATTTAAAAAACAAACTTATGGTTACCAAAGGGGAAAGGGGGGGATAAATTAGGAGTTTAGGATTAGCAGATACAAACTACTGTATGTAAAATAGATGAACAACAAGGTCCTACTGTATAGCACAGGACACTATATTCAATATCCTGTAATAAACCATAATGGAAAAGAATATGAGAAAGAATATATATATATGTATAACTGCATCTGTACATCAGAAACTAACACAACATTGTAAATCAACTATACTTTAGTTTTGAAAAGATGTACATTTAAAATGAAAATGAAAAAATCATAAGTATGGAGAACATAAGAGCTCCCAGATCTTAGAGATGCAGTATGGTTTTTAACCAAACAGTGGCTTTCTGTGGCTTTCCTTGGAAAGACTGCATCAGAGCCACATTGGAAGCTACATAAAAATACAGATTTCAGGACTCAGTCCCTGGAGATTCTGATCCCGTAAGGCTAAGGTGGAACTCAGACTATGAGAAACAAACAAACAACAGTAACAACACAGCTGTGATGTGCAGCTTCCGGTGGGAACCACTTCCCTCCTCAAATGCTGTGGCCCCGTTCACTCACCGAGTCACATTCAGATCTGGAGTTGGGACGCCCCATGACCATATTTTATCATATTTATCCAATTCGTTTTTATTACCTTGGTATATTTGAGGGATAGTGCAGTGTACTAGAAAAGATGTGGGCTTTGAAGCCAGAATAAACTGTGTTTGAATTTTGGCTCTAAGAGGCACTCACTGAATAACACTAAGAAGTGATCTCACCTCTCGGAGTTGTTACACTCACCCAACAAGGCGAGTGTGAGAACTGGAGCTACTGCCTGTGAAACATGGAACAAAGTCCATGGGTTACAGGAGAGCTCAGGAAGTGATAGCTGTTGTTATTTACAGAGGTAGACACAACACCACTTATTCATCTTTTCATTATTTTAAGTGCTAGCAAGTAATAGGTGTAGACAGTGAAATCAGCTGTGTTTCAAATGCACTAAATGGGAGAACACTAGAGAAATGGTACTTTAGGGACAGAGCAGGGACCCTTAGGCAGTTCTGCTCTTTTATAATGGCTTCAGAAAGCTACCTGTCGGGACTTTTAGAAGACCCGTAATTACATTCACCTCCAACGCAGTGTGACTTCATCCCAGATTCCAGCAGCAAACACAGCCCCGGGGAGTGGGGATTGGTGATCAAACACAGCATCCAGAAATCAGAGAGGAAAAGTTATACTGAACGTCATTTTGCTTACCTCCTGCCCAGATACTGGGTTCCACGGAGCACCTTTCAGAAACCTCACTTTTAACTACTCCAAGGAATACGTCACGATAGTGAATATAGCACATTAGACTGAGAGGGCCCTCAGGAATCACCCACTTATTACTCATTCAGTAATTTATGCATCCAGCATATATAGCGCAGGCTCCCAATGACTTAGCATCTACCAGGAGCCAGTATGATACTAGTTGCCTCACATCTATAATCTCTGATCCTTCAGCCACCCGTCAAGAGAGGTGTTGTTGCTTCCATTTTACATTCAAAGAACTACAGTTCAGAGAGTCTAAGCAACCTGCCTGGGATGACGTCATTAACAAGTGTTGGGGAGCTGGTGTTGGAAGCCAGGCGCATCTGGGTGCAAAACACATAAACTCTCGCCACATCCCATTAAGGGCACTATATGCCAAAGGGATGTGCACTTTCTGTGCCCACTGACTAGTACAGTGACTTGGCAAGGCACCCCAGCTTGGGAAGAATGAGTGACATCTCAGGAGAGGTCATCCTTCCGGACCTGCCACTTGAAAGCTGTGTGACTTGGGGCAGCCCCTCAGTTGAGCCACCTTAGCCTTTAGAGTTCCAAAGGAAAGCGAACACACGCCATTCCCTATGCAATGGAAGCCAAAAGGTTCTTGGGAGCCTGGGGGAGGGGTTTGCATTCTTCCTGGTCCCTTTTTGCTCTGATGCATTCCCCTCAAGCAAAGTTAAGTGTAATCTTACTATTTCATATTGCTGTTCCTACATGGCACGTTGTCTCAGAGGAAAAATACACCTGTTTCTCCTTCTAAGTGATTCCCCTCGAAAGAGCATGTGCATCAGATCTTATTTGAATGTGGCATAGAGTTGACAGAATATTTTCTGTCCCCCTGCTTCCTTATTAGAATGATTTGCCTTCCCAGCCCCTGTCCTCAGCTCCTGGTTCCTGGCCTACATCTGAATCTACACATACCTGGTCCCTAATACACTCTCCTTCAGCACCATGAAGTCCCCTAAATGGGAAGATTCAGGGAGACCTCATCCTCTTCCTTGCAGCAAGAAAGACGGAGTGGTGAAGGCTGAGAGAGAGGCACGGACCAGCTCTCAGAGGGCCTCAGACTCTAAGCTAAGGCATCCAAGCTTTACCTAAAATAGCACAGAGCTGTTGGAAGGCTCTCACATAGTAGACAGCCTTCAGCAGCTTCAGAAAGTTCACTGCATCTGTTAGAACCTGGATAGAGACTGTCTTACAACAATGCTGAAATGACATTATAACTTATATCTTATCCCTTTGAAACTGTCTAGGACCCTGTGGAGCCTTCCTGGGTATAAAAGCCTTTCTGTGTCCCCTGTCTCTTGTTTGTAGGAAAAAGGCTTTCAGTCTCCTGAACCTTCCCTGAGTTCCAAAGAGCATATTCAGATAGTTCCTGATTAGAGTGAAGGAATGCAGAAACGAAGGAAAGGCATCAAGACACAGTAGTGCAGGGATGGGACAGGGTTCTGGCTCCTCCTGTGGGGATGCGCAGAACAATCTGATATAGATCTCAGAGTTCTTCTACAGGAACAAAGAGCCCCACTGGGTGGAGGATGGTAACTTCAGGCTAAGCCCAAGCACATGAACCACAGGCTGGATGGAACCAGAAGGCTGGTGTTTGAGATTCCCAGACCACCACCCTGTTACCTCCCCACTGACCAATCAGAAGAAAGTCACAAACCCTGCAGCCCTCCCCCCAAATTTTGCCTATTAAAAAAAACCTCTTCCCCCCAAACTACGGGGAAGTTGGGGCTTTTGGATCATGAGCTGCCCATTCTCCTTGCTTGGCCCTTGCAATTCATCTTTCTCTGCTCCAAACTCCAGGGTTTCGGTTTGCTTACCCTCACTGTGGGGCGGACACAGGAACTTAGGATCAACCACAGCTTCATATCTCTGCAAACTAGGAGCACATGGTGCCTTGCAGTTACTATTAAACTGCAAGAAGACCCTTCAAGTATTGCATAGACCATCAACCAAATGATAGTGTCAAATGCACAGCTGGGTTTGTGTTCAAGTTCCAGGTGGGATGGAGCTGTCCACGGTGAGCTTTCCTAAGCACTCTGCTTAGGAAATGGACTGTGGACTCTCATGAACTGGGCTCATGTTGTAGTTGGAAATCAGAGTTCTGATCTGCACATCTCTGCCTTCATTGCAACCCCAGTTCCTTTCCTCAGGAGCCTCCACTGTGCCCCACCACCCTCACTTCTCTCGCAGTCTTGCACCCTTCAATCCGTCTCGCCTAGGCCTTTGCAGACCCGACAGCAGGCCCCTGTCTCCAGGTTTAACAAGGAAAGCCCATCAGAAAGGCTGGAGCCAAAGTTTTATGGAGGCTCTGGGCCAAATGGCTTACCCAGAAATTCAACCAGCACGGCCCTCTATCCCCTGGGAGCTGCAAAATGCAAACAGCTCTGGTAAACGGGCGAGAGCAATTTCCCAAGCAGGAGACAGGAGCCTTTAACGAGCTGAAGTGAGCCTGCCCTTGTCCTCCATGGTCCTCCAGTCTGGCTAATTAGATTGCCGGCTGTAAGGAACTCTTTGATGGCTCAGAGACAGCAGAAGGGTTGAGGCTCAGAGGGCGGCAGTGGGATGGATGTGACAGTAATGAATAAGCCATAGGCTGGGAGCTCAGGCATTTGGGATGTTTTCTCTTCCTTTTCACCTTCTTCCTCTTCTTTCTTCCTCCAAGTCATGTCTCAAAGCCTACTACTGGCACAGTTTGAGATTTTTCAAAGAAGGAAGGAACAGTAAAATGAAGCATGCAAATTTCCCTGGAGGAGGATGGGATAAACTCCCTCAATTATGTCATTCATTCATGCATTCTTTTTTTTTTCATTGACCCATGCTATAGTTTGGGATATAGAGATATGACTTTAACATTTAAGAAAGAGAAGAAATTCAAGTATGTAAAGAATTACCAGATAGTTAGCAAAGTGACCCCAAGGAATTTGCAGATCGAGTGAAATAGGCAATGAGAGTAACAGGAGAAGGTAGATGGAAGAGAGGAACATTTGACTGGGTTTTAAACAATAGGTTATTTTTTTACATTAAAACACAAGCAAAAATAGCAAGATAAGTGATAACTATAAAGGATAGAAAGGACATTTCAGAAAACCGGAATGACGTAAGCAAAGGTTAGATGTTTGGAAAAATACTGCAAACAAGGAATTACTAGTGGTTCATAATGCTGGAGATGTGAGGGCTGATCTGAAGGCCACCAGGAGCTGAGACCAGGGGCTGTCTCCATGTTCTCAGTGTTGTCAATGGGGAATGGGAGGTATGGCCCCTTTGCTCCTAGATCTGGCCACCATCTAAGGCTGGAGCTACTGGTGTGATTTTCAGAGAGGGGATCTGTTATGGACTAAATGTTTATATTCCTCCCTTAAACTCATATTTCTGCAGTCTTAACCCCCAGTGTGGCTGTATTTGGAGATGGGGTCTCTAAGGAAGTGAATAAGGTTGGCTGAAGTCATAAGAATGGGACCCTGATCCAATAGGACTAGTGCCCTATACGTCCTATAAGAAGAGACACCAGATAGCTGGCTCTCACCTTATCTCCATGTGCAACACCAAGGAAAGGCCACTTGAGGACCTGGCAAGAACATGCTTGTCTTCAAGCTGGAAAGATGTTCCTCACCAGAAGCCCAGCAAGTTGAAACCTGGATATGGGACTTCCAGCCACCTTGAGAATGGTGAGAAAATAAATTCCTGTTGTTTAAGCCACCCAGGCTATGGGATTTCATTATGGCAACCCAAGCAGGCTAAAATAGAGTCCCAGGAGCCTAGGAGATTGTCTTTGGTTTTGTCCCAACCTTTGCTCATGGGAGCACCCTTCAAGGGAAAATCATCTCCTTCTGTCTAAGATGGACCAGACTCTGAATACTGTGTTATTGTTCCCTGGCACTTCCTGCCTTTCTTTTAAGATGACTGCACATCCCCATCCTTTGCCACGAGATTCCTGTTGGAAGAGAATTCCTGTCTTTCTTTATGTCAGCCCTGGTCAGGTGACACAGTCTGGTTAACGGATTATGAGAGGAAACAATGTTTCCTTTGTGTCTGAGCAGAAGCTTTAGGAGCCATGCATGGTTCTAACATCCCTCATCACCCTCTGCCATAAGAAGAGCATGTTCGATGCAGGAGCTGCTTCATTAGCCCAGATCTCCAAATAAAGAAGATACACAGACCCAAGTCACAGCTGCTGCAGCCAACATGATGACTGCTGCCAATATAAAATGTGGGAGACACATGAACATTTATCGTTGTTGAAGTTCTTATTACAGTGTAGCAGGGAAAACACTGAGAACCCTCCCACCTCCTACTATTAGCACCAAACTGTCCATGGTCCCAATGATACACATCACACAGTTTCATGTTACTTTCTTTGTCTTCACATTTATTCTCTCACTCGCCCTCTTTTCCCCTCTTTCACCAGAAAGGGCTTTTTTCTTAATTTTCAATACTCAGCTCAGGTGTCAGTTCCACGAGTTGATCTTCTCCAGGGCTGTAGATGGAGCGCATTGCTGACGGCTCTCATCCCCTGTGCATGGCTCCATCCCTGCATCCACCGAGGGGAACTGAAAGACTCTGCCTCTGCATCTCTCTCCCCAACTAGACTTTAGAGGGCAGGGATCTTGTCTAATTCATGACCCTCCACAATATCCGGCTAAGGGCTGACACATAGAGTGGTTTAAAGATTAGCTATCTCCATGCCTCAGATGTTTCCATCCCTGAAATCTTTGCCCTGGTGGATCCAGGCTATTCAGAAACTTATCGGACTCAAGGGTTCAGCTCTACATGGATGGAGAAAGAATGGCTGTGCCCAACATCATCACAGGAAGATCAGGGAGCAGATCCATAAACAGAAAGGAGGCAATCACAATCTCAAGGCTATGTATCAAAGTCATGAACAACTGCCTCATTGGCAAGAACATGGGCAGGTCCTCAACTGCACAGACATTGCCATGTCCTCAGCTCAGCAGGGCTGACTGACACGCTTTCTAGGTGCTTGTGTGGTGGCTAAGAGGAATAAGGGAGGAAAATGAGGACCAACTGGGCAAGTATGTGGTTCCTCCAGCCCATAGACCTCCTCGCTTCCATATTGGGAGCATGGACACACACATGCATACCTGTGTGTGCACACACCATACCCTCCCACACACGTGCATGCGCGCACACATATGTACACATACGTGCACACATATATGCACACACGTGTACATTTGTCACAAATCAGAAGGTTAACATTGACCGGGGAGAGAGGAAATAACCAAAAATTGCCATATTGAAACCAGCAGAGGTTGAGAAAATGTTGTACCGACACACAATAGAGACTCAGCAAAGAGCGCTGTATATTTGGGATCTGATTTTAATTCATAATAATAATGAGATCCACAAAACAAGGCTATTTTAAAATAAATTGGATTGAAAGTTCTGTTTTAAAAATACTTGAGTGTTTTCCCTGTGTTGGTTGCTATGCTGGAGAATGAGAACACAGAGCTTAAATGACATAGTTACTGTCTTCAAGTGCCTCTGAGTCTAGTGAGAGAGACAATCCTCAAAACAAATAATTCCAACATTTGTTAGAACTGCTGTCATCGATGTTTCTGAAGGAAACAATAGAGGTACAAAGGGAGCCATCAATTTGAACTTGATAGACCAGGAAAGTTGGGGAAGAGATAATAAGAGGTGTGAGCTTTGAAAGATGAGTTAGTGCTCAATGGAGGATGTCAACACACGCACACACACACACACACCCCTACACACACACACAGGCTGATTTGTGACATAATATGCAGAGACTGTATTTGTAATGAATAAAAGTATCTCTAAATAAATGAATTTCTCTGGAGATGCAGAGAGATTATGCCAGAGAACATATCTGATATGTAACACTTGATTCAATATAATTGATTCATTAAACAAACAATATTTGCTGACATTTTCTGATTTCACACTCCTTATCCAATTTAATTTTCTCCTATGCATGGTATCAGTGGACAAGAAGAGCTTCACTGTAACCCCATAGAACATGAATCTTCTATTCGTCTTTCAGCTTAATGATTCAACTTAGGATACATTGTAGTTTAATGGAAAAAGAAATGGACTTGATATTTGAAACACTTGGATCTCTGTCCTTTCCTGATTGTGTTTCACTGGGCAGTTACCTCAGTTGCCCATTTGTGAGTTGGGAAGAAAGGTAATATTATAAAATAAGTTACCGGCCACATGATAGGCAGTCGATACGATGGCATGAGTGACTTTGACCTTCCATATTAATAAAGCCTGCTAGGAATTGAATGACTTTTACTGTTGTCAGAAATCAAATCCACAAATTATTTGAAAGTTATGAAGAGTTACTGTTCTTTAAGAACATTCAGAACAGTCTGTCTAGACTTTGACAGTAAATTAATAATAAAATTTGAAGTATTATATCCCATTTGGGTCTTAACAGCTTAGGATAATGGGTAAGAGCATTGACTTTTAAATACATTTTTGGTTGAATCTTGGATCTAGGGTTTTATAGCTGTATATTTTTGGTAAGTCATTTCACTTTTCTAGGGCTATTGGATCACATATCAAATTAAATATATAATAATAGATGAATAGGTTTATGGGAAGAACAAATTAGTGATTAGCTATTAGTGATTAAGCAGTTACTACATCCGTGTAGTCATCATAATTATATCAATTTTCCCCAACTGTTAGTAAAAAGAGGCCCATATGTAAAGCTCACACCTTCATATAAGCGGTTCTGAACTCCATCCTGGGTAAGAGAGTCCTTGTCCAGGACTCCAACCAATTTACCCACAACCTTCCCCAGTGAGCAAGGAGTCTTTACTCCACCATCCACCCATTCTCAAAGGGCCAAAGATCATTCAATTCCTTCCCCAAGTTGCCCAGAACCCCCTTCTAGAACTAGCATAGACTTCTTCTTTGGGTCCACGTGGCTGCAGGTTGATTGTGCCACTGGTGTGCACATCCTTTGACACGAGGGATGGTCAAGAGTTAACTTGGAGGAGAGTGTATTCAGGTCATGTGGGCTAGGAGGGTACATGGTGGGGGGAAAGAAGGAGGCTGGGCTGTGGTGTTGATGGTTCTCCTTAGCCCTCCAGGCCATGGTGAGCTTTTCTCAAGGCAGGAAGTTTGATGTCAAAGAAATGTTATTTTTACTGAACAAATTTTTAGCTTGGTTTATAACTTTTAAATCTAGGTAGAGGGTATGTAGGCCCTCATTTTTAGATATTTCCAAAACCTAACAATATTAGGGGACATTGCTCTTTCCAATGAACTTGGAATATCTGCTTTGTGTCTTTCAATTCTGAGCCCCTTAGCATTTATACCCTTATATTTCCCAACAGCGGGAGAGGAGAAGGGAGTTCAAGGAAATTATTGGCAGACAGCTGGAAGTATTCCTCAGATATTTTTAGATTACTTAAGTTTCTACAAGAATTGCTAAGATTTTGGTTATCTAAATGTCAAAATGGACCCTGCTAGAATGTCATCTTATCTTCATCATTGTGACTTCTTTATTACATATAGAAACACAACGGATTTAAGAACACTTAGAAATGAAATAAATTTTCTTTTGTGTTATGTAACCTCAAACAAAAATATTTTTTAAGAAGAGCCAAAAATTGTATAACATATCTCCTACTTTCATTATCAGATTTAACCTCCAGAACCTATGTATGACATTGTCACTTTCCTGCTCAAAAAATTTTTTGAAGGCTTTCCATGTCAAAAAGGTAAAGTCAAAATTATTGAACCTTCATATAAGACTTCATAACCTGGATTAATTTTCATTCATTTCACACAAAGCTTTAATCAAACCAAACTCTCATCCCCTCCCTAGTCCTGTCATTTTGCTTCAAGCTGCCTTATATTGTATTTGCACATACAAGTCAGTCTTTCTAGCACAAGGATTTTTGATCTGGTGTTCATGGATTTCCAATGGATCTATAGACAGAGAGCTTGTGAACTTGGATAAGAAATTTTTCACTCACACCACTGAAATTTATCATTTCCTTGTATTAGGAATTTAGCCTAATAAATTAGCACAGCAATAGTGTTAGCAATAACTTGTGATTTTGTCACTAACAGAGAGCATACGTTTTTTTCCGTATCACATTACAGGTATTGAGGATATCCTGAAATATTGTTTATGTTAACCACTATTTTGAAAGTATGGTAGTTATTATACCACTGCTAGAGTATTGTGTTTAAAAAGATCTAGTAATTCATTAAGAAAGAGGCAATACATTACAATTTTTAAAATATTTTAAAATTCTATTTCAATATAATATTTTAAAACTATAATTGGTTCTCTTTATAAGTCTATGCATTTGGTTTTATGCATTTAAATATCATATCCAAGGGTGGGGTGAAGGGATAGTTAGGGAGGTTGGGATTGACAGGTATGCACTGCTATATTTAAAATGGATAACCAACAAGGACCTGCTGTATAGCACAGGGAACTCTGCTCAGTATTATGTAACAACCTAAATGGGAAAAGAATTTGAAAAAGGATGGATACTTGTATATGTATAACTGAATTACTTTGCTGTACACATGAAACTATCACCACATTGTTAATCAACTATACTCCAATATAAAATAAAAAGTTAAAAAAATAAAATAAAATATGGCACAAATGAACCTATCTACAAAACAGAAACAGACTCGGACATAGAAAGCAGACTTGTGATTGCCAAGGGGGAGGGGGGTGGGGGAGGGAAGGACTGCCAGTGTGGGATTAGCAGATGTAAACTATTCTGTATAGGACTGATAAACAACAAGTTTGTGCTGTATAGCACAGGACACTATATTCAATATCCTGTGATAAACCATAATAGAAAAGGATATAAAAAAAGAATGTCTGTATGTGTACAACTGAGTCACTTTGCTGTACAGCAGAGATGGGCACAACGTTGTAAATCAACTATATACACTTCAATAAAAAATTTTTAAAATATTATATCATATTTTAAAACTTAAAAATCACTGCTCTGTGATGGAATTTATAGTTTTTCCTAGCCTGTTGAAGAAGCGGTCCATGTCATAAAAAGGTTTAGGAAAGCCTGAGCTAGATTTCCCCCTTGTTTGCTCTTAGCCTATTCTTACTCATCCTTTAAAGACCCATTCAAATATGAGCCTTTCTCTGAGTCTTTCTGAACTTTCCATGGCAGACAAAAATCACTCTATTTCAATCCACAATATCATGGACTTACCTCTACTGTAGACATTTACAATGGGTTTAATGATCTAGTTCCCTGTCTGTCTCCTCAGCTGGTCTGTGGCTTTTTCATCTCAATATTCTCGGTGACTAATATAGTTCCTGGTTATGGAGAATGTGCTCAACTTAATATTTCGTGACTCATCAAAATGAATGAATGGAAAATGTTTGACCATTTGGAAAAAATGACCTCGGTCCATTAACTTTCTGGAGTCAGAAGTGAGGATCAGGTAATTTTGTCAGCCTTTCTGTAGTTGTGACTCAGTAAAAGTGACATTTATTTGAGTATTCCACAAGTCCTTGATCCTCATGATCTGACACACAGCTGAAATGTTACGCGGGATGAAGGACTCAGTCATGTATATTTTTTGAAGAGCCAGAGGACTGTAGAAAAGGGATCCCCTCCATTGTGTGGCTTAGGTTAACACCCACAGCATGTCGTAGGGTCTTAGCTACATTGGTGTGCGTGTGGGTTGTTTTGTGTATGAGTGTGTCAGATCCATATTTATATCAATTTTTAGAGAAACATACATACATTGCCCAGTATTTTACATACTAACATGTATGTGCATGTGAAAGGAGCAATTTATATTTAAAGAACAAAATTACAAAACTTTTAAGACGTATTAGGTTACATTGAGTTGCAGCACGGTTGAATAACACATGGTATGTGGCTTTAAGTTACACTGTTTTATTTTGATAAGTCATATGTGATGGAGAAACATTTTGTTATATTATTGAATATTATGGGGTTACTTTAGGAATATGTCTTATTAACCTATTTTAGCTCCCTTATTCAGGCAGCCAGTTATGTCACAGCAGAATGCAGAGAAGAGAGGTGACAGATCTAGGTGACCAAATGATAATAGAAAAGATTTAGAATAATATCTGATTTGATCAGACATAACTTGTCATTCCCAGCCGATAAGTAGAGAGAAGCTGCCTGACCTGGAGAGAAGGGAAGGAACATAACATAAGAATGAGGTCAGAGGACTTGGTGGTTACCAAGGAGAGGGTAGACGAAGAATCTTCTAGAAAATAGGACTGAGAACTGACAGTAGAAGAGCAGTGCCTGAGGCCAGGAAGAGGGCTAGGCTATGGTTTTTCCTGGGGAGGAGATGGTGTGAGAAAGAATATCAGACCAAGATAATGAGGCAGAAAGTACTAGGTTAGTTTTACAGAATCCAAGTTTTACAGAATCTACTTACCCAGAGTATCCTGGGAAAATACAAAATCTTTCCCATGGGCCTGAAGGTGTTTCAGACAGGATCCAAGAATCGGCACACTTCAGGGTCCTCACCAGGTGAGGACAAGGGCATGGCCATGTACGCCAGTGTGGAGAGAAGGCAATGACCAGTGACAAGGAAGATGAGACTTACCATCCACCCCTGTCCCCAGCACTATCAGTAGCTTAGGACGGCCACCTTATGTGCCCTAGGACTTAGAAAGAGGCCCAGGAAAAGGGTAGGCGAGCCACTAAATAGACCTAGATTATTTCCATTTCCTGGTAGAATGGGGGTTTGCTATGCTTAGTAAGTTCAGGTGTAGAAAGACTAAGTAATGACATTTGTTTTACTCTTGAGTTTTGGAACTTGCTACTTGACAATGTATCTAGAGAGGATATGTTTTTATTCTAATTGTCCTCTTATTTTGCTTCTGGGCATACCTTCCAAAACCAACTCTTTTAGTGTTATAATATAATTCTCTGTTTGAGTCTGTTTTTTTAAAAAGATCCTTTATCATCTCATTTTTTTCCATTTACATAGTTTGAATTAAATGATATATGAGATTCCTTTCAATTATAGCTTTCTAGGATCTCGATTCCATAAATCAGGATTTTATAATCTAAATGTATTATATCTTACATAGAAACCAGGATATTCTAAAGATTCTTATAAACCTCATTCTTTAATTAAATTACTCTTAATTTCAACCAAAAAAATAGACACACAGCGTGTACATACCATTTAAAATAAAATCTTGGAGCAAAATGCAAACTCCATAGCATGACTTGTATAATTGGGCCACCGTTATCTCTCCATTTCCTCTATTCCCCTCTCCTCACTCACTGGCCTTCCTGTTTTGTAAGCCCTGTGTTGGAGCTCTTGTTAGTACCACTGCCTGGAATGATCATCTCTGAGATCTCAGGACAGATATCACCAGTTCAGTGAGCCCACCAGATCATGCTAATGTATCCACCTGCCACCACTGTCTCTTTTTGACATGTTTCCTCCACGTCCAGGGCTGCCTTGGAGCTGTGTGGTCTGGGCATTACCGATGGCTCCGGCAGGAAGGAGGGAGCTGAATCCACAGATTCTTCCTGAGTGCTAGAGGACCGACATCTTCCTATTAGTAAAAGGAGCTACTGAGTAGACAAGCCTCTCATCACAGAGGGAGGGGTACATTTCTTCTTGATTTTGTCGACCCAGAGGGGGCAGTGTTTCTGATGCAATATCATGAGAGTGGGTACATATTATCAAACATTTTCTTATTTGGTTTGCTTATTTTTCTGTTCATTTTTTACTTATTTATCACCTACTTTCATCCACTAGAATGGAAATTCCACAAGGATAATGACCTGACCATGTCTCTTTCATCTCTAGAATCCCAGATTTTAGAATATTGCATGGCATATATTAATGGTTCAACAGATATTTATTGGCTTAGTTAATAGGAAACCATCTCTATTCATAATTTAAAACAACATTAAATGGTGTTACATGCTGTGATTTTCTGAAAATTATCCACCGTTCTTATGCCTTCCATGCCTCCCTCAAGTGGACCTAATTCCTATTCCCCCAAATGCCCTGCATGTTTTGAACAACAATCCTTTATTCTTTGATTTGCTCTGAATATAATGTTCTTTCCGCCCCTAGCTATGCTTGAAGAAGTGCTGTCTTTCCTGAATAAATCTTGCATTTTCTAAATAAAGTTTTTAGTTGCTTTTTTTTTTTTTTTTTTGTGGTACGCCGGCCTCTCACTGTTGTGGCCTCTCCCGTTGTGGAGCATAGGCTCCAGATGCACAGGCTCAGCGGCCATAGCTCACGGGCCCAGCTGCTCAGCGGCATGTGGGATCTTCCCGAACCGGGGCACGAACCCGCGTCCCCTGCATCGGCAGGAGGACTCTCAACCACTGCGCCACCAGGGAAGCCTAACTTTTTAGTTTTTGCCCTGAGAAGTCTCCCTCCTTCTCCCATCATTACCAGGAAGGTTGTTCAGTGCATGGGAAATTAGCAAAAAATCTAGCCCATGGTAGATTCTTGACAAGCGCCTTCTTTTATATCTTGGAATCTTTGATCTACTGCTTTGATTTTTATCAGAGTTATTTATTTTACTTTGTCTACTTTTAGCAGAGTGTTTATTTTATTAAAGTATTTTAATCACACATCCTTCTCCCCCCCAACTCTAGAGTCAATTCATAGAGGAAAAGGATGACGTTTTACATCTTGGTATTATCCACAATGCATGTGTTAGAAAATACTGACTCATTTGTTTTTAAGTAAAAAATGCCAGCATCCGAGTTGCTTTAGCAGTCCACCTCACAAAGGCATTCACACGTGGTGGAAGGGTGTTGGCGATCACCTGTGGGTCCATCATTAGGGTGGCAAGTAGGTGGAGGAGGATAGTTAGGCGGCAGTTAGATGTAGCAGACACACGTCAGGAAGGAGGGATATGAACAATAGAGTGCACGGCGAGAGAAGTTAGAATGAGATATAAAAAATAACGTCACCTAAAGAAATTAAAATGCATGCCTACAAAACAACAATACACGCAGCATATGAAGACATACAGAGACAGACAGAAACCAGACTAGAGTTGTTGCTGATAGTGGGGGGTAGGAGAAATGGGAGTGAGGAATGGCGAGAAAGGAAAATAAATAACTAAATAGAAAAATAAATCCACAGATGAAAATAAGAATGGATCTTTACATATATACACATGTCGATCTTAAGCCAGGAACTGAGAAGTCTGGTTAATTCACGGCTCTGCCTTTGTAATCCCCAAACACAAAGGAATAGTCAAAACAGAGAAACAAACAAAGGCAGCCTCTCCAGGAAGCATCCTCGCTATTTTTTTCTCTGGGACTCAGGCTGGGGGTAGGTGGCAGGGGAGGTGGAGGTCGGGGGAGTACCTATTCTCTGAGCATTTAGTGATCTGCTATTCCCTCTCATCGAGGAGCCTGTCTCATGAAATGTCAATCTTCTCTGTACCTGTTTGTGCAAACTTGGGCAGAAAGTGCCTGTTTTATTTTTCTAGCAACTTGCCAAGCCCTAGATATGTATAGTAAGTGTTCAATAAATATTTGTTAACTATGTTAATTACTGATGGAGAAAAACTAGGTGTACTGGATATAAGTTGATATAACACATCAATCATAGTCACTTCTGCTTGTTTTGTTCTCCAGATACATAGATAGATAGATGATAGATAGATTTTATGTATTCTAAAAATTTTCTCCATTATCTTCAAAACAGCCATTAGAAAACTCCCTTCACTCTGACTTCTTCAAATAAATCATACTTACGTGTCCTCCTTAAGTTTCATTTCAAGGAACTACACTATATCAAGTTCCTTTCCAAATTAACAATGGAGTCTAAATGCCATTGTCTAAAGGCAGGTTGGACCTGATATTACAAGTATCAGAAGGATGAACAATGGAAACGTTTCACATACATAAGCACACCCCAAAGGTACACATGAACTTGGAGTCCCTTATTTATCTTTTACTTCTCTAACTTGAGACTGTACCAAGCAGGACCACTTGAAAATATTTTTATCCCAAGGCTATTTCTGCAGATGTCAGGGCAGCCTTGCAACTTTAGTTGGATGCCCTGGCTGTAGAAGATAAGTTATCAAACAATTCAAAGGCAGTTAGGTCTCCTCCTATGTGCTTTTGTCTGCGGTAAATGTATTTGTCTCCACTGTTTAATCTGAAACCACTTATCAGTGAAACAGCAGCCGTCAAGTTGGGGCAATGGCTGATGAACAATGGTTTTATAAAAGGGCATGTTGACATTTCTGTTCTGTCCTAACTACACCCCTGAACTACAAGAAACACCTTCTCATATCCCAAAGACCTCTTGATGATGTCTCTCTAGAGCTGCATGTCCTTAGACAAATCAAATATTGTGTTTTACTGCACTCACCAAGACCGAGGATATTATGAAAAAATCAAATAGAAACAGTGCTACCTCTGAACATGATGTTTATTTCAAATGTGCAGGTCCACTGACTGTCCTTCTATATTTAAAGAAGGATGTCTAGCAATTATAATAACTTGACTCAAGAATCAAATATTTAGGGCAGCAAAACCATGTCTATTTCAGGCTGTGCAGCTGACGTACATTCTTAGGCTATACAGGATAAACACAGTATTTCATTTCAAGTTCCTAAAAAGGGAAATGACCATGAGCAAAATGAAAAGGCTTTGTTTCTGCACATCACACACATTTGCAGCGAGCTGGAGTTTGGGCAGCTGAAGCAGGCCATTAATAAAGGTCTGACACAGCCTGTGACAGAGGGCATTTAAAAGGTTAACATATTTCAGTCTTTCACAGTGACATGAAGAAGTGTACATCGACAGAATTATTAATACATGAGTCGAGTCTGTCATTATTATCCTAATGGTTCTTATCAAAAACAGCAAGAGGCAGGCAAGAAATGGATAATTACAGGATGAGCATATAGGGAGATGGCTTTTTTTTTTTTTTTTTTCTGTTCAAAAAGCTTTCCATCAACATAATGACCAAAGTATCTGGGAAGCGTTCTGAAGTGCATTAACCAGATGATGTGATTACTAAGTCACTTATTTAATTAGCTTTTTTCACCAAAGATTAGTAGAATCCAGACTCCCCCATCTCTCTGCCCGACCTACCCCCAAGTGGAAACTGTCCTCCTTCACTCCCAGCAAACACTCATCTTCTTCTATCCAGTTTGGCTGCACCATTGCTCCAGTGACATTTCCCATCACTCCCTCAAAGGAAAATCTGTCTCACCATCTATCCGTCCATCTGCACTTCCATCAACCCAATTTCCTATATCTTTCCAAAATGCGTTTGAGTTGGCTGACAGCAAAGCATTAAATACAGTAAGATTTTTAAAAATCTACTGAAGGAAAAATGGCAGTAGGAGGAGAGAAAGAGAGAGAGAGAGGGAGAAAGAAAGAATGTTGGCGTATAGTCAGTATGCACGATGGATGTGGCGTGGTCCTGAAGGACTGCCAGAGGTGGTCCCCAACTTTTGATTTTTCCTCCTTCATAGCCAAAGCAAAGAAAAACTACCTACATAATCACGCACAGAATTAACTGTGTTCTTAAGGTAAAAGCTAACCCGTTGCTAAGGGGAAGCACAACTATTTTATTTTCTGAGCTCAAGTTGCTTCTCGGCCTAGGTCTTCATAAAGGGGGTACCACAGGATGCTGTAGAGGTCATCCTGTACAGCATCCTCCGCTCCATCAACACGGTGGCACAGTTCTTATGGCTGTTTCTTCTAATATCCCTTCGTGCAGCCAGTGGCGTAACACCAATGTGAAAACTGATGGAATGACAAAATAATAGGGTCCCTTAGCACTCTTGATTATTGCGGTTTTAGCAATTATTGGAGTGTTTAATGACTTCTGGTTTAGTTATCCATAAAACTCAATTCCTTGGGACAAAGAACGGTGTTTTATTCCCATGAATCTGCAGAGACTAACACAGTGCCTGGAACAATAAATATTTCTAAATGAATCAATTCATATGTTGTAAATATAGGTTGTTTTTTACTTGTCAGAAAGGGCCCTCTCTCAGAGCAACCATAAAAAGTTGAGAACATGGCTTGAACTAACCAGAAGAGAAGCACTGAATAAGTATTCTTCTCTTTGCTGTGTGTATTTATAGTGCGTGCCCACGCAAAGAGTATTGTGACAGTTAATTTTGTGTCACCTTGCCTGTCACAGTGCCCAGATATGTGGTCAAACATTACTCTGGATATTTCTGTGAAGATGTTTTTGGATGAGATTTATGTTTATATCTGCGGGCTTTAAGTAAAGCAGATTGCCCTCCGTAATGTGAGTGGGTCACACTCAATCAGTGGAGGGTCTGAAAGAACAAAAGTATGGCCTCCTGGAGCAAGAGAGAATTCTCCAGCAGATTGCCTTAGTTTTTCATCTGCAACATTGGTATTTTCTGGTCCTATAGTAGACTGCCTTTGGATTTGAATTGCAACTCTTTCCCACTTCCAGCCTGCTGGCCTCTCCCATCAGATATTGAACTCTCCAAACCTCCATAATCTTGTGAGCCAATTACTTAAAATCTCTCTCCCTCTCTCCCCATATATTCAATATGTATGTGTGTGTGTGTGTGTATGTGTGTGTGTGTGTGTGTGTGTGTGTGTGTGTGTGTCTCCTATTGGTTCTGCTCCTTTGGAGAACCATGACTAATGCAAATGTCACCCACTCACTGGTCACCTGTGAGATGGCTGCGCTTCCAGTGTCCTCTCTTGCCCTGACACATCCCAAGATTCATCCCAGTATTTACAAGTGCCTGCTACTGACTTCATAGCCTGTGGCCTACCTGAGAGCCTCGTTTGGAAGTACAGCAAATCCATGGTAAAGAGGATCCCAAATGGGGAGGAAGCAAGGCCATGGAAAGCCCGAGCCGTGAAGGTATCGATAAGCAATTCATTCAGTTAAGCAGCAGCTGAATGAAGCCAGGCCTGAAGAGGCTTTGCAGCTGGGTAGATAAGGATGCGGGAGTGACCTTTAAGGAAAGAAACTAGGAGCTGAATGGGAATCAGGGTGTCCCAGGGGATGTTACAGCAGACAGAGAGTAAAATCTAAGGGCTACACGGCTTTGGTTAAGAACATGAACACAAACAACACTCAGGAATCTGCCACAGTTCAGGTATGGAAGTCTCTCAGTGATGAGCTTTAGTTCTTACTACCTAGCAAAATGGGGGCTTGACATGGAAATCAAGCCTGTTTCTAGAAAATAAAGCTACATTTCTCGGAAACAAATTTTTTGTAACCTGAGATTTGTACCTGCTATAAAACTTAATGTTCTAAAGTAAACGATCACATATCTATTGATATTTAGGTTACATATATTAAAATATTAATTTAGACACGGATAGTAAAATAACTTGCTTAGATATAACGATAAATGAGAAAGATATAAGGTTGCTTGACGATGATGTAGAATAAGCCATTAGCTTTGTGGTCATACAAAACTGGAGTTGAATCCCAGATTCACGGTTTGCTCAGGGAACTTTATTCGGTTACAGAAATCTCCTTAGTTTATATTTGTATCTGTAAAATGGGAGAAAATCTTTTGACAGACCTTGGAGGATTTTTGTCAGACAAAATTCGATTATAAATATACATCACTGAGTCCAGTTTCTAACCCAATAATTCTCCGTAGGTGGTACGCTTCCTTTATTCTGTCCCACGGTGTAAAATATGAATTAAAACACTTCTATTGGGGTGATAAAATGAGACAGGATTAATTTTTCTTTTTTTCAAAATTTTCTGTAATGTCGCATCATTTTTCCACAGAAAAGAATGTGTTAGACAGTTCTCAACCTCTGCGGCAGACCCTGCAGTCCACTGTGCAAACACTGAAGTGTGTTCGTGCATTTGGCTTTTGTCTCTGTCACTGCTGTGTCCACAGGAAGGGGAAGGGCTCAGTGGAGCCAGAGCACTTCCCTCACTTTCCTCCAGGTTAATCTCAGCCAGGCCGACTGATTGCAACACTTCGAAGCCTCTTGCTTTTCCGAGCCTTTGAGGCTCTTGCTGAACTGCTGTCCAAGGGCAAATTTTTTCTGTCAAACAGACCTGCGAGGTTGCTAGGCGCATACAAGGATAAAGAGAGATTCGAGTTACTCAACACTTGTTTTGCAAAGTCTGTTTAAAAAAAAATTGCATCATATCCCATTTGACGATTGTGCAACACAGGGTGGATACCTAAGCTGAAAGTTAAGTAAGTCTGAGCTCTGGGCACCTTTGCAATTTAGACATCCATTTATACCCAAGTGGAAAATAGCCAGCTGTTCTCAGTTTGAAAAATAATGTGTAGAAAGCCAATGAAAATAGACCCCAATGTTCCTTGAATGTATAAAATACACGTAGAAAATTTCCCATCCTCATTTTCTTTTTCAGGTACTAGCTGTATTACATTCATGTGATACATATAAATGAGATTAGTTCTTGATCTTAAGGAACTAAATTCCTCCTAACGCTACTGGTTCACTCAGGGTTGACTTTTAGTACAAAGAGTACCATGGAATTGCCTACTCTAAGTTCAAATCTCGGTGCTGCCCCTTACTAGTTAGGTGACCTTGGAGAAATGCCCTAATCTCTCTGAGTGGGATTTGCTTCATCTTGAAGCTGTGGGTGATAATATTTAAGTCAGAAATTAATGGAGAATAGCTGTAAAGTGCTGGGGCTACAGCCTGGCAAACAATGGGGATCAATACGTATTAATTTCCCTTCCAACTCTCAATCTTTTCCATCCTTAAATCTCTCACTATAATCAGTGCCTTTCCACACCCACTAGTGGACATCACGCCAGCCCAGAGGAGACACTAGTACTGGTATGTGGGCCAAAGGTGCAGAGAAGAGTCAGGCTCGGGCACTGCCTTCACGGTGCTCACAGTTTGCAAGAGAACCAGATGCATCTTCAAAGTGATTCCTATAAAGGCAGATGGCAATGCACACCGAGGCAGGTCTCCATGAGAGTGGGAAATATCGAGGGAGAGGGGAAAAGGAGAGATTCTTCTAAACTGAGAGATCCTAGAAATCCCTGTGCAAGAGCTGGGCTTGCATCTGATGGTCTACTATGAGCAAGGCACGGTCTGAGGGAATCTGAGTCGTGTTTCTAAAAACGAAATACTCAGCCCACAATCTATTTTGTACAAGTGTTGCTCTACGAGGTATTTTCTATAAACCTGGCGTGTCATTTACCTCATTTACCCTCTGTAAGCTTCCATTTCCTCAATCCCTAAAAAAAGGCAAAGACTCCACGCTTCCCGATGACGTGTTCTGGGGGGAGATTGGGCAGTGGAAGGGATGCAACAGGGAGGAAGAGGTTAAGGCTAAATGACATAACTGGTGTGCAGGTTTGTCCAACTTGAAATCTTACGTGAATGTGAGAGATTGTTATGGTGTATAATTATGCACATGATGCAAAGAAAGTGGGTTTTCAATTAGACGAAGGACCCAGTGTTTCATGCAGCTTCGACATGGGCACTTCAAATAAAAGGGATGCTTTTTTTTACTGAGATCAGGGGAGAAACTGAGGCAGTCCCCAGCCTGGAAGTTTCCACAAGCAATGGAAGAACATCACTCAGCCACCAGCTCGTTGCCTCACACAGAACAGCCTCTATTACACTCTCAAATGTCTTTGGCACGAGAAACACACACACATACTCTCAAAGGGCAAATGCCATGCAAATGACACATTTTCCCACAAGATGTGGGATTTATTGTGGCTGGGATAGGCCTGAAGGCTCGGGCTATCACCAAACTGGAACATTTCAGCAGAGTGGAGTCTTTCATTCCTGAAGTGAGTTCAGAGATAGGAACACATTTTTTAAAAAAAATTGTTGTTGTAGAACAAATAAACCTGAGATGAAGCCTCCATTAAAATAAACCTGATACCACCTAGAAACTGAGAATCCTTGGTACCGTTCCAACAATGGTAGTACTTTGAGGACTGGATGGAACTTTAAACCCAAAGTTAGTTTAGTAATTGTATTTCCCGAAACAGTAGAAGAAGGCTGTCATTGGACTTTGAAAGTTGAACCTGGGAATTTCAGGTGCAGTTGTTATAGAAAGGATAATTCTGAGGAAAGTAAGATAATTATTTTGGGGTACTTATTCATTTATTCCTTTGACCCAGTAATTTCATTCTGGGGCTTTCTTGAGAATGTTCTCAAAATTGTGAAAGTTGTAAGAATGCCCTCATAACTGAAGTGGCACAGTATATTTTCATGCAGCACTTGAAAAAATAGATACAAACTATATCTGTGATAAATATGTTGTTATATAATGAGAAAAATTTAAAACTTTCTATTTTGGACTAGTTTGAGTCTTACAGAGAAGTTGCAAAGAGAGTGCAGAGAGCTACCACATACCTGCCAACCAGCGTCCCAAATAGTAAAGTATTATGTAATGATGGCCCAATTAACAAATTGTGATCAAATCCAGGAAGTTAATGTTTCCAAACTAGAGTTTAATTGAATTCCACTTGTTTTCCCAAGAATGAATGTATTCTGTTCCAGGATCCTATCCAGAATCCCACTTTGCATAAAGCTGTTATTTTTCCTTAATCTCTTCCAAGTAGAAGTTTCTCAGTCTTTCCTTGTCTTTTATGATAAGGAAAAATATTCATGGTGTAAGCTGGCTGAGGAAAGCAGGACACTGAAGGGTACACACACACATGCAGATATACACACAGACACACACACACAGATATACACACAGACACACATTGACAGGCACACACACAGACACACAGACACATACACACACAGAGACAGAAACACATAGACACACATGCAGACACACACACACACACACACTGACACACTATGGTCTCACCTACACAGAGAGAGATAAGAGCGAAAATATATCAGGAAGAAATACTCAAAATATTAACAGTCCTTAGCTTATCTCTGAGTGAGGGTTTATAGGTAATTATTTCCCTGCTGCTTTTGCTTCCTCTATTTTTTAAAATATAGTTTGAAAAATGATATTTAAAACCAGAAGGGAAGAAACTCACAGAACATAAAACAAGAAGGCTAAGGCAAAGAATTTTACAATGTCAAAGGGTTTGTTCTCCCATTTAATGTAACTGAATGGTACATCATTGTGTTTATAGGTATGAACAAAGTACCCAGACATGAGTGGTTCAGAGGTACGAGGTAGTGAGTCCCCTCATCTAGACTATCATAAATACAAAAGCTCTCTGGAGAAGATGAACATTGAGAGACTCCATCTGAACTGATCTTGATGGAAGGAGGAGCCATTGTCAAGGAATGGACCTCCCCTGCCCTGTCTGAAGCCCCCTGGGAAATTTTGATGGGGATGTCACATGGACCTGGCAGAATAAAGACTGAAGAAGCATATTCACTGCAGTCACCTTCTGTTCAAAGGTTCTAGGAACAGAAGACAGATGTGCCTGATCACAGCTCCCAAGGGCCGTATAGGACACTGCACACTTGGCTGACTCTTCATCTTGGCTATTTTTGTCACCACTAGCTTGTCATCAAAGTGAATGACAGCAGAGTCCTGAAAAAGAAGAGTCCCTTGTCTTTGCAGGTAGAAAGGAAGAGGAACTCTGATGAGAGGAGCCCAGTCAACTCACAGCTTGGGAGAAGGGACCTTAGGAAAAGAGGCTGGGAAAGCAGTCTCTGGTGCCTGTGGCCATAGAACAAAGGACAGAGGAGGAGGTCTGCCTGGCTGGACCCCAGAGGAGACTGCATGGTGACCAGAAAGCACCTGCTCTTCTGAGTCTATAGAACTTGGATTTGGAATTTTTTTACCCACATGTAATAACATTTGTCATTTATTGAGCACCTACTATGTTCTTGACTTCAATGTTAAATCTGTAACTACATTGGGAAATAGGTAATACAAATCCTTTATACCCACAAGGAATATGAGACTCTTACAGGGTCTGTAGCCTTGAATTTTGTAATCTGAGATTCCATTTCCTCCTCTGTATGATGAGAATAACAATCCCTGTCCCCAAAACTGTTGGGATTAAATGAACCACACAGAAAAAATAGTGAACACATTTCCAAAAACCCAGTAGGTTCTTTGCTGCCCAGGTCCTTTGGTGATGCTCTGTCTGGGACATTTAGCCTGAAGTGTGATCTGGTTTAGATTTTTTTAATTTAAGCCCAGAAACCCAAGAACCTGCCAGGGACAGAAACTCCTTTTGGAATCTTCCTGAAATGCAAACAGTTTAAAGGTCACTGAAAACTTCTTCCAGTATATATTTATATTTGTCTTGTAAACTCTTGAGGAGAATTTTCCAGCAGACTGGTGGTGTCTCAGGAGACTTCTTGCTGAGGCTCCTGTAACTCATTTTTTGTTTTCTTTGGCTTCTGCTTCTTGAAAGGAAAAGGGAACTCAGTGAAAAATGTTAAACAAGGCCAAAGATATAAATGCATATAAAAATCACTAAATAAAATGTTTGAAAGCATTGCTGCAGGGGGATTTCTCAGTCATTGGTGTCAAGCAGAAGACTAGCTTTAGTACCCATGAATGTTCTCCCTCCAGACTTCCGAGAGCTCCAGGCATCTAGAATGTTTCCCTACAGACATGTGGTTGGGGGGTAAGGAGTGGGTTAATCATGTGATCTCCATCAAAACGCTTTAGCAGGTTAATGTGGGGGTGTCTACAGACTTCTGTACCACTTCATCCTTCTGTAGAGATAATATAAAAATGCACAGGTTGAAACTCAGAGAGTGATGGAGATTCATCTCTTACCAGTTGTATGCTTCTTTATTTATTTTTACTTAGAGTAAAATTAAATTAAAAAAATTTTTTTGGCTCAGTATTCTGTGAGTTTAACACTAAGAGATTGATTCATGTAACCATCACCACAATCAGAATATAGAACATTTCCATCTCTCCAACCTATTTCTTCATGTTATTCCTTTGAGGTCATACCCTCCCCTACCCTTAAACCCTGGCAACTACTGATCTGCTCTCCATCATTTCAAATTTGTCTTTCTGAGAAAGTCATATAAATGGAATCATACAATATATGACCTTTAGAGATTAACTTGTTTCGTGCAGCATAATGCCTTCGAGATTCATCCAAGTTGTCCATATCAATAGTGTATTCCTTCTTAATTGCTATAATCCCCCTGTTATGGACTCAATATTTTTGTTCCTCCCCAAAATCATGTGTAGAAGTCCCAACCCCCAGTGTGAATCTACTTGGAGATAGAGCCAGTAAGGAGGCAATAAAAGTTAAATGAGGTTATCAGGATGGGGTCTTCAGGGCCGGTGACCTTATAAGATGAGGACACGTGAATTGCCCATGCTCCAAATAAAGGCCTTGAAGGCAACGATCTGCAATCCAGGAAGAGAGCTCTCACCCAGAACTGCATTGGTCAGCACCTTGATCTTGGACTTCCCAGCCTCTAGAACTGTGAGAAATACATACCTTTTCTGTCACCCCATCTGTGCTACTTTATTATGGTAGCTGGAATAAACTAACGCATCCTTCAACTTCATTCTTTTGCAAAATGGTTTTGATTAATTTCTTTGCATTGCCGTATGAATTTAGAATTTTGTTGGGATTTTGATTCCGATTGGTATTGCATTCAGTCTAGATTATTAGTTTTAGGAAAATCGACATTTTTACTATGTTGAGAATTGCTATCTGTGAACATTGTATGTCTCTCCAATTGTTTAGGTTTTCTTTGATTTTTTTATCAGCATTTTGAGGTACATAGAAGAATACAGATTCTTACAAATTTTGCTAAATTTATATGTAAGTATTTTATTTGTTAATGCTATGATAATTGGTGTCGATGTTTTAATTTTGATTCCCCAGTGTTTATGGCTAGTGTGGAGAAATATTTTTTCCCTGTGTGACAGTCATGCATTCTGTGAACTTATCTAACCTACTTATTAGTTGTAGGAGTTTTCCTATAAATTTTCTGCAGATTCTGTGAAATTTTCTATGTAGACAGTGTATTCTGAGAATAGGAACAGTTTTATTTCTTCCTTTCTAAACTCTATGTCTTTTACTTCTTTTTTTGGCCTTAGGGTACTGAATATGTCCTTCAGGATAATTGAATATGAATGGTGAGAGTGGATTCTTCTCTATCATAGGGATAAAGCATTTAAATTTTCACCGTTAAGTATCATGTTAGCTGTAGATTATTTTAGATGCCTTTATCAGATTTAGGAAGTTTCCTTCTAGTTTGCTAAGAGTTTTTACATGAATGGGTGCTGAATTTTCTCCAGTTATTTTTCTGCATCAAATAATATGATCATGTGATTTTCTTCCTTATGTTGATAATTTTCAAAAGTAACCCAGCCTTAAATTCCAAGGGTAAACCTTAACTGGTTGTGGCATATGACATATATATATATATATACATGTATATATACATATATATATGTAGTTGAATTTGTTTTACTAAGTTTGTTAATGATTTTTCTGCATTCATATTCTTGAGGAATATTGGTTTGTAGTTTTCTAGTATTTTCATTTATAGTTTTTATATCAAGGCAATGTTGATCTCATTAATTGAGAAGTGTTCCTTTTCTGTTTACTGAAAGAGACTGTAGAATTGCTGTTATTTTTTCTTTAATTTATTATTATTAGCCTTTTCTACATCTCGTGCTAACATTTATTTTCTATTATTTATTTTTCAGCTTTATTGAAGTATGACAAAATTTTATAAATTTAGGTTGTACAAGATGATTTTAAGTATACAATGTGATAATTTAATATACATATACGTTGGAGACTATTATTTATTTATTTATTTTTAGTAAAAGCTGTATATGTTCAAGGTGTACTACTTAATGTTTTGATATACATGTATTACTAAAATGACTACTACAGTTAAGCTAATCACCATATTCATCTTCTTTCATAGTTACCGTGTGTGTGTGTGTGTGTGTGTGTGTGTGTGTGTATGTGTCTGCATGTGTGTGTCTGGTGAGAGCACCTGAAATCTGTTCTCTTAGCAAGTTTCTAGTATATAATACAATATTATTAAGTAGAGTCATTATGCTGAATTTTGTCTTTAAATGTTTGGTAGAATTCAGGTGTTATGGATTAAGTAATTAATAATTGTTAATAGCGTTGTATAACTAACATTATCTCTCACAGGAGAGCAAAGGGCACTTCCCATATCAAGACTCATTATGTTGACGGAATAAATGAATGAACAAATATGTCAATAGCTCAAATCTGCTCCCAGCAATTGCCAAATGCCATTTCCTTCTGATCTGTTGAGAGTCTGTCAGACTTGTTAGTATTAAGATAATACCCACCTTAGGTCTGAATCTCTGCAATATGCCTCATGATTTATGGACCACTTACAGCTAATGTAACCATTATTATTGGGTTGTAGTCTACCATCTTGTCATTTGCTTTCTATTTTTTCCTTTGGCTTATTTACCTCCTGTCTTCTTTTGGCTTTGTCCAGTATTTCTTAGTGTTACACTTTGGCTTTTCAGTATGTATTTTTTTTTGTTGTTATTTTGTTATTTGTTTCCCAGTAGTTGTTCTGAGTCCAGCAATATGTATCCTTAAACTTACTGTAGTTACAGTCGATACTGTACTTCTATCTACCCTAAACTTGCTACCTGACTCTTCCAGCTCCCAAGGTTTTGATGCACACTTTACATTTCCCAAAAGTATAACATTGAAAAGTATGGTACCATTTAGCGCCCTCCCTTGATTATTGTCATATCACTGGTTTTCAGAGGTTGACTAAAATGTGCATAAGTTTTGTTCTTTTTTTTCACATTTATTCTGCTTGAGGTTTATTGAAATTATTGAATCTCTGTAGCAGTGTTGTTTGTTTTATTTTGTTTTGTTTTTATTTTCATCAAATTTAGGAATATTCTGTCATTATTTCTTTATATATGTTTTCTTCCCCAATCTCTCACTTTGACCTTTGGGTACTCCAATTATACATATGTTAGGTGTTCTTATATTATCCCATGGGTCCTTGAGGACCTTCTAATTTCATTCATTTTCACCCTCTCTCTGTCTTTCAAATTTCATGATTTCTTTTGATCAATCTTCAAATTATCTGGCCCTTACTTCTGCTCACCCATGTGCTGTTAGACCTATAACTGAATTATTTGTTTCAATTTTTGTATTTTTCACTTTTAGTATTTCCATTTTGTTCTTTTATAATAGTTTCCATATGTCTTCCAAGTTTTCTTATCTGCTATTCATTAAGGCCCTTTGCTTCATTCTTTGAATATATTTTTATTTAGCTCATTAAACATATTTATAATTGATGCTTATGTGTGTTAAGTTCAACATCTGAGACATTTTGGATTTGGTTTATATAGACTGCTTTTTATTTCTTAACTGTGAATTACATTTTTTGTTTCTTTGTATGCCTAGTGATTTTTGATTGACTAGTGGAAATGATGAATAACAGCTTGTAAAAACTGTAGATTCAATTATCCATCCCTGAAATGTTGCTTCTTATTTTAGAATGAAGTTAAATTGCTGGATAATCATCTCAAATACGTGTACTCCTGTTTTTACACTTTATTAGTGAATATCTGTGCTAAGAACAAGGTATATCCAAGCCCATTTAGCTTGACAGGACTTAACCTCTTAATTCTGTCTTACCTAGATATCCTTTTGGGACATTGTTTTGGGCTTTTTTAAGGGTGAGTCTTGAGTAAATCCTACTCCAGGTCATGATCCTTCCTCTTAAGACCTTTACATGTTCACTAACTTTTTATTTATTAGGTGATTCAAGTAATGCCTTTAGTTGGATTCTCAATTGTTTGTGTTTTCCACTTTATGAAGCAAAGGATTCTTTCTCAAATAAAGGCTTTCTGTTTGCCTTCCAAAGATGTCTCCCCTCTCCCCTTCTTCTAGTCTGGCATTTTAAACTCAGATGCCAGCTTTTCCATAAGTTGGAAAGGGAATATTTGCAAAAATATTAATAGGCTTCTGAAACGTTTCTTTGCAAAGCAATATCTGGGAAAATTTTTTTAAATGTTTTTATATGTTTATATTTATTTGGAATTTGGGTGACTATTTTTAGAATTCAATCTTTTTTGGTCTTTTAAAAATAAGATATATCATACATGCTAAATAATATATCTTGCATGCGTGTTCAGTTAAAAATGATAAAATGAGCACTCATGTTCTCACCATTGGGCATTAAAAATATTGTCATAATCCTTAAGTCCTATATTTATCCCTCTGCAACTGCATCTCATTCCCTTCCACTAAGAGTTAAACACTAAACTGATCATTTTGTAAAATCGTTCCATTTTTTAAAATAGTTATACCATATAATATTTTATTTCTAAGTAATATATTGTTTGGTTTTGCCTATACTTGACCTTCACATAATGGAACTTATTGTATATATCCTTCTTCTTGTCCCTGAATTTTTAACTTATGAGATTCCTCTATTTTTTTCTTTTTCTTTTTTTTTTTTTTAATTTTTATTGTAGTAGAGTAGATTTACAATGTTGTGTTAGTTTCCGGTATACCGCAAAGTGAATCAGTTATACATATATATACATATATATTCACTCTATTTTAGATTCTTTTCCCATATAGACCATTACAGAGTATTGAGTAGAGTTCCCTGTGCTATGCAGTAGTCCTTATTAGTTATCTATTTTATATATAGTAGTGTGTATATGTCAATCCCCATCTCCCAATTTATCCCTTCCCCCTCTTACCCCCTGATAGCCATAAACTTGTTTTCTACATCTGTAACTCCATTTCTGTTTTGTAGATAAGTTCATCTGTACCTTTTATTTAGACTCCACATGTAAGCAATATCATATGATATTTGTCTTTCTCTGTCTGACTTACTTCACTCAGCAATCTCTAGGTCCATCCATGTTGCTGCAAATGGCATTATTTTATTCCTTTTAATGGCTGAGTAATATTCCATTGTATATATGTATCACATCTTCTTTATCCATTCCTCTATTGATGGACATGTAGGTTGTATCCATGTCCTGACTATTGTAAATTTATCTATTTTAATGTATATAGTTAGGCACTCACCTATTTTCACTGATGTACAATATTTGATCATATAAATATACTATTCTTTATTCATTCTACTACTGATGGAAATCTGTGTCTTTTTGAGATTTTCTGCTCTTATTTAAAATGCATTTTCTGAATTGGTAATATTTTATTTCTACTTTAATATGAAATATTGTTGATTATATTAATGGATTTTTTAAATGTTAAAACACTTTTACGTCCTTGAGATATAACCAAGTTGTTTATTGTAAATTACTTATTATTTAAGCATTTATGAATTCAGTGACAGTATACATTTTAGAATTTCTGCCTCTTGGTCCATGAGTACAATTGCCTTGCAATGTTTCTTTTTTGAAGTATTCTCTGATTTTGATATTATGGTAGACACAATTCTAAAAATGTCCGTAAAATACCATTTCCTAATCCCTGGAACCTGTGAGTATGAGATATCACTGCTATGATTATTTCATGTTTTATGTCATACTGATTTTAAAATAAGATTATCCAGGTGGTTCTAATCTAATTGTATGAGCCCTTTTAAAAGCAGAGAGTTTTCTCTAGCTGGATGAAGAATAAGTCAGAGAGACTGGAAGCACGGAGGACACTTGACTCAACATTTTTGCTCGAAGATGGAAGGGAACATGTGAAAAAGAATACAGGTGGCCTCAAGGACCTGAGAGAAAGACACTCTCAGACAACCACCAGCAAGGGAAATTGGGACCTCATTCTACAACCTGTAGAAATTGAATTCTGTCAACCACCTGAATGATCTTAAAAGTGGATTTTTCTTAGAGCCTCCAGATGAGGATGCAAACCAGCCAACATCTTGATGTCAGCATTGTGATATGCTGAACACAAAACACAGCAGAGCCTGTGTGGGCTAAGACTTACACAATGGTGAAGTAATAAATTGATTTTTTTAAGCAATTAAGTTTGTGATAATTTGTTACGTAGCAATAGAAAACAAACACAAGTATCAAAGATACAATAATCTCATTAAATAAGTTGTGAGGTCTTTGATTTTCAATTCTACAGAATAATTTGGAATTTTCTGTCACTTCAATGTTTACTAAAATTTGCCAGAGTCCATGCCTTTTAACTAGAGACTATAGTCTGTTTATTGTATATCTATCAAATTAATTATAAGTTTGATTTTGTTTCTACCATTTTATACTGTGACTTCTACTTGTCTCTCTTTAACTCAATATCTTTTTTCTCTCTCTTTTTTTAAACTTCTTTTGAATTGATTGAGGTTTTAAAATATTCCCTTCATTTTAACTGTTTCCTTTGACTAACTTTGAAGTTACATACTGTGACCCTTCTTTTGCCATTATCCTAGAAATTTGAGCTTTTATATTTAATTTTAAAATATCCAAATGTAATCAATATTCACTATTCCTAAAATACAAGGATTTTAGACCATGTGGCAGAAACAGTACTCACCAAACATTCTAATTCTCACCCTTATATTCTCAAGCCTCCTTTGCAGATATTTGGAGGCCAAATGACTACTTTTGGCCAATAGACAAAGGACAGAAGAGATATATGTCACCTTAGTGGTTAGACAGTTAAAAACCCTTTTCCTCTGACCCAGGACCTTGGCTTGGAAGCTACTTGGAGGCTTTCCAGGTTTTTGCAGACCACACAACTGGTGTGAATTTTGTGCAGACTGACTGATTCTAAGCCCTTGTGAGTCTTAGCATGTTGTTTAGGAAATGCATGGGGATATTTTTTCCACTCAGGGCTGAGGAGGGACCTGGTGATTATCCCTAAGTTTCTCTCTATTGGGGTGGGAGTGGTTACTACTTCATCCCCTAAGAGTATTAGCTTTTGGGGGTTTCTGTTTTTGTCCAGGCTCAGGATTTGTTCTCTTGTCTTTGTGCACATTTGTGGCCATTGAAACATAAGCACTAACCTACCAGGTCTTGGGAAATAATGCCAGGGTAAATACCCACTTTAAAGAGTTCCAGAAAGTAACCAGAAAGGTTACCTTCTGGTTTTGAGCTTTTCCTAACCTCTGGAGTTTGAGCATTTCTCCTTTTTCTTACCAACTCAGCCATCTATTTGAGTAATTTTTTCATAATATTTTCACCTATTTATTTATTTTATACAAAAAGGAGTCTTCCCTAGATATTGACTACCCTATTGCCCAATATGAGGCAGGCATCAAGAATCTCTATTTTTTTTTTTTTTTTGCCTAATTACAAACAACAGAAGGTAATTAATGTCTTCTAAAACATATTTTTAAAAGCAAAAGAAGTACCAAGGATGGTCATTTACTGGAAGAGAAGTGATGAAGTTTATGGTGTTGGGTGTGTGAATGCCTATGTTTGTAATATCTATAGTGAGATATATTTATTAAAAAATTAACTCAATCCAAAAACCATTTAAGACCATTGTTTTGCTCATGATATTGGGTTGAAAGGTAATAAATTACTTGCAATTCCCCACTGCTTTTTGGCCTCATGTTTCTGTACATCTATTCCTTTGGCTTATAATCTCTTCCTTTGCTATTATCTCTTTAATTATGCAATGAATATTTAGTGTGTACCACCCAGTGGGTGATAGTTTGCACCACCAGGGATAACTGCTGAATAAGCAAGAGATTACTGGGGTCGTCACAATTAAAATAATAGTATGTGACATGTGCCAGGGATGGTAGTCATGATTTTCAGTTATTTTCTTTAATTCTTCTCAAAACAAAATCCATTAGGTAGACGTAGTTACTATTGCTTTAACTAGAGGAAACAAAGTTTTCAAGAGGTTAAACAACATGCCCAATGCCACAAAATTAGTAAGTATCAATGATGGGATTTGAGGTTGTGTGTCTTGAAACCAATGCCTATAACTCTCAGCTGTGGGGCTGCCTCTCTCAGCCCCATTCCAGAGATTGGAGAGCATCACTCTACTATGACCCAAGCAAGCCTGCCCCACCAGAAGCTGAGGCTTTCAGGATAATGCCAGATGATAAAAACATGATGACACACTATTGGGAATATTTTTTATAGAATATTAGAAAATATATTTTTCTTTTCTTGAAGCTCTTAGCTTCCCAAAATTTACTGTCAATTAACATTTATTGTCTCCCAAATGGGAACAGAAGCAGATAACCATGATATGGTTGGAGCTTATCTTGTTGGCTCCAACCTTTGTGACTTTGGGCTAGTCACAGTGACAGAAGCTATTCCTAGGCAGACAACCTGGCTTAAAAATCCAGCCCTCACAGTGGTTTGTGGGATCCAGGGCAAATCCTACTATCTTTCTCTATTCATGTCTATGAAATAAAAGGCTGATCTTTATGTATGGGGCAGTTAAGGCAATAAAGGAGAATTGTACAACACTTAGGAGAGTGTCTGGCACATAGTAGATCTTCTTAATTGGTTGCTTTTTTATTATTAGTTCCTGATTTTTGTATTCATCAAGCCTTTAGTGGAGGAATGGGATAGTATTTGTGTTTAAAATCAAATTTAAAAAAAGGTAAAAGTGATTATTTGCTTATTTAATATTCATTTATCCAATTTTCATCAAGCACTAACTACATACAAGTATAGAATTATTTGAGTTATGACACTGGCTTTTAAGTAAAGAAAACATGAGATAAAGAAGCTTAACTTTGGATATTTACTCTGAAAAATGGGGGGAAAGATTTGAATACCATTTCACCCTACCCTGAGGGAGAGGCTGAGCGGCCTTGTAGGCTGATTAGATACGAATTCTCAAGGAGCAGGGTGTCAGGCTGGCTGGACATTTCTGATCTAGGCCAACCTGGAAAATAAGGAGACCTTAACCTTGAAAGAGAGGAGGTGTGGGAGAAACAATGATTTTTTTTTTTTCCCCTGGAAGAAGCTGATGAGTTCAGATTTAGACCTGAAGACTCTGAAAAATCAAGGCATCTCTCAACATAATTTGCCACTGCAAAATTAAATTGTAAGCGAATAAATAAAGTACATTATAACTTTATAAGAAGAAACTAAACTAGATTTATTATTTGTCCAATCTAAACTTCCAACAGTCAAAAAATACTAATAAAGTGATGGCATAATTAATTGTATTTCCTTGTATGGGAGGCAGTGCACAGAGCAAAAAGAAGAGAAAAAGATCACAAATGTATCCTCTCACACGGACTTGCTATGTGAGCTTAGTATTGAGATCATTTGCCCTTGCTATCCCATTTTCCTTTAATACTAAAATGTGGATGCTAATACTTATAAGAATATTTTGAGGATTGAACTAAAATGCAAGTTAAAAACATCTGATGTAGTGCCTGGTGCCGGTCTCCATACATGACAGCCATGGTTATGTTTCTGTATATACAGTTACCTACCTGCCAATCGACTTAATCTATTAGTCTTACTTTATGTACAGTACAGAGGATGTAAATTCGGTGTGGGCAGCGATTGTGTTGGCTTCCTTCAAAACTGTATTCCCACCATACAGCACCTGACAGACGAGGCTCTCGATAAGTATGAACATTGATAATAAAGCACAAGGGTTGGGGGCGATGGAGAATGGAGTAGCGATTAGTTCAGGGCCGGATGTGGATCCATGGGGGTTTTTCACAGTGACTCTCAAGGCCTGAGTGGGGACCCTAGGAGAGGAAGGCGCTCTGCTTCTGCACATGCGCCCAAAGTAGCCCATGGCTTTGGCTGCTGCCACCACCCGCCTTCCTGAAAGCATAAAGGGAGTCACCTGTCATGAAGCTGACATGATAAAAAGCCACATGAACAGACAGAAAGAAATGAGGTCCTTGGCAACCCCATGGAGCCACTAGATCAGCCTTCTCCAGAAGCCCTACTTACTTCTATCTTTTTAGGTCCCATTAACTCCCATAACAGTTGAGCTGAATTTTCTGTTATTTCCAGCCAAATACACCCTAGATGATATCCCTATTGACCTGGAATTTTCTCACCTTTTAAAATGGGAAGAATGATATTTACTATAACATAGATTGTATGTTCCTTTGCATCAATCCACTACTGCCCCATTAACGTTGTTTTAAAAACCACCCCTAAATCTCAGTCATTTATCAGTAAACTTCTGTTTTGTGCTCCTAAGTCTGCAGGTCATTATCAGCTTAGGTGATTTAGGATGGGCTTAGTGGGGTACAAGGCTGCCCTAGAGTGTATGGACAGCAGACAAATACTTGGTGCAGGGCCTTGAGTAAATAAACACTTGGAATCACTGTAAGTCAGTGTGTGAGTACCATTCTGGCAGCCCAGTCACACATTCCACGAAAGAAATATGGTACTTCCCCGAGAGCTTGCCTGTGCGCAGGGGCAGAACTGACTGGACAGCTCTACTTCAGAACACGGTTGCCTGGGTTTGCTTCTAGGCTGTGGGATGGAAGCCTGCTAGTATTGTTTCATTTTGGTCCCAGACTAAACAAGGTGTTCAGTCTAGAAGAGGAGTCAGTCACATGAACATACAACTACAATAAAATGAATCTGTGCTAATAATAATTTACTGAGCATGTAGCATAACCAGAATCTTGCCTCAACTTATTTAATCTACTCAAAAGTTCTATGAGGCATAATTTACCCAAGGCTGACACAGCTAGTTAGTGGCACAAGATTCAAAACCAGAAACCTCCTTCTAGAATCTTCAACCACGATTGCCATGGTGTGTGTATAGTGAAAAGAGCACCAAGCAAAAATTTGGATGGGAAAGTAAATTGTCAACTATAAAAAGCCCCACGTAGAAGCCAATTGTTATTTGTATTGTCTTTCATCTATTCCTCCAAATAGATTAGTAGAATGTCAAAGTTGGAAAATGTCTTAGAGAGAGTCTGGTCCACTCATCAGACATTTTGTGAATAAGGAAACAGAGGCCCAGGGAGGAGGAGAGACTTCCCTGGTCACACAGCTGGTTAATGTTCTCATCTCCAAGCCCAGAGCTCCAGTGGCTGTAACAGATACATTTCTAGAAGATGGCATGCCACCTGCACTGAGAGTTTGGGTTGATACTGTGGAAAGAGATGCGGTCCAGCTCCCCAGTGATGCGGCCCTGGGCATACAGGACAAATGTGCATTTATTGGCCTTCGGCGATCTAGAACCATACTGTGGACATAAGACCACTGGCTCTCCAGGCTTCAGTACCCTGTCGACCAGCCACACAGCTCCGCGTTAGTATCACGGGAGTGGGGCTGAAAGGTATTAGGTAATAGAAGTTGGGCCATCTCACCGCTCAGTCCATACTAATAATGGCTTTTGGAGATATCTTTTGTATGCTCAAAGATTGCTAGAGTGCAATGGTTTGCAAATTTTTTGACACCAGAATGCTTTCACACTCTTTAAAATTATTAAGAATCTCAAAGACCTTCTGTTTGTATGAGTTATGTCTATTAATATTTATATTAGAAATTAAAACTGAGAAAGTTAAAAGATGTGCATAATTCATGCAAATATAACTCTAATAAGTCAATTACTTATTGACATAACATATTTTAATAAAATAATTATTTTTAAAATAAAATAGTAGAGAGAGATTGTTTTACACTTTTTGTAAATCTCTTTAATGTCTGGATTCTCATATCTGCTTTCGCCTTCAATCTGATGTGTTGTATTGTTTGGACTGCGGTACACGAAGTAACAAAAGACCACTTCTGTGGTTTCAGATTCTGCATTACAACAACTGCTTAAGAAACTACAACGTGTCAAGTTTTAGTATAGCATCGAGGGTGTGTTTGGGAAAGAGTGAGAATGTACAAGGTCATTGTCATTTCGTCTCTGCCATCAGTAAGGTTAATAGAGGTTGTGTGCGTTACAGGGTTTCCCCGGACCTCTGGACGGTTGTACAAGCCACAGGTGATGTCAGAATTAAGATGTCTCGGACGCAATGAGACAACCTCCATCAACCTCGACAAAGAACTATCGGGACAGCTGTCTATGTCCCTTCTCAGAATCTCCCCTGCCCTGTGCAGAGCAGCGGTCCCTATTCAGCGCTGGGGGTGGGCGGGAAGGAGTGGGCAGCTGGTGAGCTAGGGGCAAAGGCAGGTCACAGAGTCCTGCACTGAATGACCACGTAAAGGTTGAGGGTATAATCCTAAATCAACCCACACACAAGAGTATCCTCAGAGTTTCTTAGCCCGCAGTTCACAGATGGTTTGCAAAAGAAGTCTGTGAATACTCTGAAATTTTATGCAAAACTTTCCTTGTACACAGGTGCAATTTTAGGAGGAAGTCTGGCTTTATTTCCCAAGTTTTAAAAAAGATCCCCATAACCCCAAATACTTGAGATGCATTGGGAGGGATGTAGGAGATTCAGAAATAAATAAAACCTTAATCTGTAGAACCATTTTCCCCAGTTGGCAAAACAAAGTGTAGATCTGAAAAGCAATTAGACTTAATTTCACTTCCTAGACCCAAGTTAACTCTGTTACTCATTAACTGTGTGACTTCAACCAATTACTCAACCTCTCTGTTTCCTGCTCTGTAATCACACCTACTTAGATGTTTGAGGGGGAGGGAGGAGGGGGAGGTTTGAAATAAAATAATCTAAACAAATGTCTAGCGCATAGCAGGCAATCCAATATCACAGGGAATTACTTTTACTATTATTATTACTGATACGCTGCGGGTGCCCAGAGAACAGAGAGATTTTTTGGCTGAGTTTTTCTGGCGACAGTACTTAGAGAAAAAAGCACCGTCTGGCTAGAGGCCTCTGTCTCCGTGTGTTCTGGCAGTGTTGTTCTTGACTGTTCCTGGCTAGTGTCTGTCTTTACCTTGAACTGCCCTAAGATTAGAATTTCTTGTAAACAGTGACTTAATTATTCATTTGCATCCTTTTGCAATGCTGGGCTGCTTCCCCCATGAACCGGGAGTTGCCTGCCTCTCTTGCGGTTGCCAGGGGGACTGGAATTAACTTGTGTGATCGCCCTTCTTAAAGGGAACTACCGGCAGCCCCCTTGGGATGAGTGCAGAAAAGCCCATGGATTCCAGGTCACACCACTCAGCACACCCACCTTCTCCCAGGGGCCTCGTGCAGGGACCTGCGTGAGCTCCAAGTGGGCTTTTTGGGTAAAGCTGAGTGGTCAGAAGGAAGTATGTTGGAGGAAGAAGCAGAGGGGGTCACCAGGAAGAGCGTTAGCCAGCAGACCAAGGGGCTAGCCGCAAATAGAAGGGAATTCCAGTCTGACTCATCGTGGGTCAAGGTAGATTCTTCTGCTAATTAACTTCTGTGGCCAAGCTCTGAGCTAAGGAGAGCCCTCTGCAACTAGAGATTCATGTTCACCCTCAAACGTCCTCTCCTCTGGAAGCCTTACCTTTCTCCCCAGGCAGAGCTAGATGTTTCTTCCTCTGTAGATTGATGTAAAATTGTACCTCCAGTACTGACACCTCCCAGGGCAGTCTATTCAGTGTTTCTCTTCCATGAGACCCAGGCCCTGTGCCTTCCAGATTCCTCATCTTCAAAGCCTGGCATCCGGAGACAAGAGGGGAGGAGGGGAGGGAGGGAGGGACGGACGGAATCTGTGCCGGTTCTGGAGTGAGAAAGACATGTATTCTCTTCCAGGTCCACTATGTACTGGATGTAACCCTGAAGCAAACGGTAAACCTTCTCTGGGATTTAGCTTCCCTATCTGGAAAAGGTAGGGGGGAGGGGCATGCTCCTTGCCTTGCAGGATGGCTTTGGGGATCAAATAAGCTTAATATGTGCAAGTGAAAAGAGATGGGATTGAGGTAATTATGATGCAGCTGCCGCTTAAGAAATAATGTGTTCCACCCTCTAAACTTCTATTGCTCCTAGGCTTTGATTGCAACAGAACATCTCTAGACTAAAGTTTCTGCTGATTTGCGTTCAGCATCTGCAGGCTTGTTTTCCCGGTCCTCTCGGCACAGCCCTTGGGATGTCCTCTGATCAGGCTGCGGTCACTGCCCTTGCCCAGACGCCGCCATCTCTCTCCTATGACAGCTGGGTGTTCGAGCTCCAGAACTCCAGTCCTTCCCTCCTGGCCATCCTCCACCAAGCATCCCGTGTGGTCTCCTGAGAACCCAGGTCCACCCACGAGTCCCCCAAGGTCATCCTAAGTCCCTGGCACGGCCCACGTGTTGTGGTGGTCCTGGCTCCTGTGAGGTGTGGTTCACCAGTTTCCTCTCCTGTGTTTCCCACACCAGTCCTGGGTTTCCTGAAATCACTGTGCCGCTTCCCGCCTCCCTGCCTTGCTCTGCATGGGCTGTGGCTTTCATTGGGACACCTCCTCTGCCCCCTTTTGCTCACCCATCCACGAGGAAACTCCCTTTCTCCTTTAAGTCTCACTTCAGAGATTTCTTCTGATTTCCTCCTAGACAGATTTCACTGTGCTGCATCTGAGATCCTACAACCCTTACGCACATCACTGTCTGAGCTCAGACTGCCTTGCTTTCTGATTAATTATTTCCTGATGTGTCTATCTCCCCCAGTAGCTCCTACAAGGCAAAGGCCTGGGACTTATTCTCGGTTGAATTCTTGGTTACATGGTAAGCGAGTGGATGGATAAATGGATACACTTTGAATGCACCCATCCCTTCCAAAGACCCGTGAGGGGTGTGATCCCCTGAGACGATCATTGACTGATGTGTGAATCAAGGCCTGGTAACCCCTTTATTTCAAGACAATGGGTCCCCGCCTTTCAGTTAGCGTTGCTTGCTTCTTTGTCCAGTAGAAGCTCTCTTGTCCACACTTCCTTTCCTGTTATATCAGCCTAGTGTCCCTTCACCCCTAGACTGAAAGCCTTGTGAGGGCGGGGCCCCATCCTACTCGTTCCTGCACCCGCTTCCCCAGTGTCCAGCGTGGGGCTAGAGACATACCATCCTTCTTCCCGAGAAAAGGCTATTTCTTTCCTTCAACGTCCTTGGGGAACAACAGAGCTGGCACTTAGGGGCCCATGAAATGTCTTCTCTGCCCGGCAGGGATGGTGCCTCCCTGCTTCATTCATCACAGGCCATCAACTGACTCCAGCAATATTCAGACACCTCAGGCCGCTTCTGCCTGTTCCTTGCTCACAGCAGGTGGCCCAGCCCGCGCGCTCTCCATGTTTCGGCCTCTCTCTTCTCTTCCATTTTCTTCTTCCTTTCTCTAAATGCAGAGTCACTACAATAAATTAAACTTTCATGGTTCCATTTCCGTCTTTCCCATCGTGGAACCATGACATATTTCCTCAAGGAAATACATTCAAAATCATAATTGAAACACAATCATTCATGGTAGAAATGGGAGGAGGAGAGTCATAGATTTAGCTCTCATTTCTGGTGGCAGACACGTTAATGACATTTTCTATTTCCTCTCATTACCACGTGGCACATCTCCAACAGGCCACGCCCGCCTGCCTCTCTCTCTCTCTCTCTCCCCAGGCTGAACCCACTCTCCCTCACACTCACAGCAGCCTGAAGGCAAACCTGAGAACACAAAAGCCACCACGTCACTCTAGCAGTTTAAAATCCATCAGAGTTCTGCCTCGCTGCGCACAAGTCCTTGGTGGGGATCAGAAGGTCCAGTGCTTCACTCTTCTGTCCTAAGGGCCGGCCGTACTAAGCTGGTTTACTCCCCTGAATACACTTGACCTCTTCCTGCTCCGAGCTTTCCATAGGCTGCTGCCTTTTCCAGGAATACCTTTCCCCTTGAGCATGTCAGGAAGACCACCTCAAGCCTATGTTCGTCTCCCCGTGCACCTGCTCTGCTGCCAAGGCCAGCTCCCGCCTCATCCTGGCATCACTGGCCTCTCCAGTTGCCCTCCACCTAGTAAGGCTGAATTCCTGGCTTCCTCTTCTATGTCCCTGTAGTTGCGGAGCTTAACGCTGCTGTTACACTTATGACACCAATTATGATTGTGATAATTATGACGATCACTTTCCATCTCCTTATCTCCTGCCTCCTCCCCTCCCAGTAACGCACAGCCAAGTGCAGTAAACTGTCAGCAAATCGAGGCAGGACCTTTGTTTACCTATTTCTGAGTTTTCAGGATGTAGCCCAGGGCCTGTTCAGAGTAAGTGTTCTTTGAAATAACTGAAAAATGTAAACTGACTAAAAAATAGTTTTATTTTGCTTATAAACAAAAGATGATATAGACAAACCATCATGAAGCAATTATTAAGACTAATTTATTTCTAACTTAAAAAGAGGAGGAATTGGTATTTCCAGGAGATTCTGAACTGACTAGGGTGGGAATTGTGATTTGAGATACAAGAAAGGACGACACAGGTCTCCGTACAGCCAGACGTCTTGGATGGAGACCCTCCCATGGAGAGTTGATGGAGACCCTCTCAGGAGTTGGGGAAGATTCCTCAGGGTCCTTTCCAATTTGACTAAATTGTCCCCATGCCATGATCCTAAAGCAAATGCCACTTCTTCCCAGAACTAGAGCCTTGCAGAGACGTGGTTGAGCCTGGGATTAAAGGGAAATCTACAGATGTGCACCTTTATACATACTTTTCAAAAGTCTCCTGTATCTTAATCCACGTAGAAAAGAACAAATGAAAACTGACTACCTATACCCAAAATACAACTACACATAAAACCCCGTGTTGCCCAGTCAGTTTTCACTTTGTGGTTAACCCTCTTCAGCCTCCACAGCAGGAGGCACAGCTTTGGAACTGCAGGCTGATTGGAAACGACTGTCTCCCATCATATTGCTCAATGACCCGGGGTCATAAAACAAGTACATGGACAGCAGCCTGTCTTTTTCTAAACTTTAATATTTTGTTCATCAAGGATTTTTGAATTAATTTTGATTTTTAAAAAATATTGCATTCAGGGCTTCCCTGGTGGCGCAGTGGTTGAGAGTCCGCCTGCCGATGCAGGGGACACGGGTTCGTGGCCCGGTCCGGGAAGATCCCACATGCCACAGAGCGGCTGGGGCCGTGAGCCGTGGCCGCTGAGCCTGCGCGTCCGGAGCCTGTGCTCCGCAACGGGAGAGGCCACAACAGTGAGAGGCCCGCGTACCGCAAAAAAAAAAAAATTGCATTCAAATATTTATCTTGACTTCTGAGTTTAATTTTTTTAGTGCACACTTAAATGTTGCACCCAAGATCAGTGCTTTCGTGGCCTCCACTCATCCCACTTCTGCCCCTCAACTACCCCTAATGACATCAGCCCAGTTCCCCCTTCTCCTCTGAGCTCCTTTTCCTCAAGGAGCATTCAATCCAACGGGGAAGATAAGCTTGTTAACAATGTTTTCCCAGGTAGAATGAATGATTGCGACAAAAGCAGGCGTAACCGAAGTTCATCTGAAAGGGCATAACTAAGCACAATGGTGGGTTTCAGGGAAGGCTGGCAGCAGAAAGGGCCATTGGCATTGAAAGAAAAATAGATCTTTAATAAACCAAGAAAGAGAGAGGGCATGCCAGGTAGAAGGAAGAGCATGAACAAAAGCTTAGAGATAACACCGTTCAGGAAAGTTCTATGTGAGCAGAGGGTCTGAAAAGCTCCCTTACATGGATGTGGAGAGTGGTGCAGGACTAGGGTGCTCGGCCTGATGGACAGGTTCCAGAGCTGGTCTCACTGTGACAGAGAGGATTCCAGGTTTCTAGAATAGATTCAACAGGTCAGGACCGGTTCTTCTGGAGGTGAGCTCCTCAGGAAAAGAGAGGGCACCCCGTTGCTGACAAGGCCAGCTCCGCCTGCAGGTGCCAAATGCTGGAGCTCTCAGCCATGCTGGGCTTCTTTCTTCTGGGCCCAGGGGCCCTCGCTGTCCCAGTCAGGAGCTGCCCACTAGACCTCAGGCAGCAAGGGGTGGAAGAGAAAGTTCTGCTTCTCAGGATGATGCTAACAGGAATGGGGCTGCCTGAAAAACGGACATTTTGAAGGCATGAGAGGAAACCTGTGATGCGTGGAGTATTGCGTATAATAAGAAGAGACCTTCCAGCCCCACCACGCCCTGTGCTGTGGCATCTGCAAGTCAAGACAGGATCCAGGACCCCAGCACAACAGGTGCCCGCTTGGCGCTTCAAGGCCTCTGTGCTCTCACTCGCCAAGTGTCATCCTCTAATCAGGATGTAAGTCTTCTCCCCTTCAGAACTTTTTTTTTTAATTGAAGTATAGTTGATTTACAATGTTGTGTTAGTTTCTGGTGTACAGCAAAGTGACTCAGTTATACATATATAGATAGATTCTTTTCCATTATGGTTTATTATAAGATATTGAATATAGTTCCCCATGTTATACAGTAGGATCTTGTTGTTTATTTTGTTTTTAGTAGTGTGTATCTGTTAATCCCAAACTCCTAAATTATCCCTCCCTACACCCTTTCACCTTTGGTAACTCTGTCTATGTCTGTGAGTCTGCTTCTGTTTTGTAAATAAGTTCATTTGAAACATTTTTTAGATTCCACATATAAGTAATATAATATGATATTTGTCTTTCTCTGTCTGGCTTACTTCACTAGGACAATCTCTAGGTCCATCCATGTTGCTGCAAATGTCATTATTGTATTCTTTTTTATGGCTGAGTAGTATTCCATTATATATATACACCACATCTTTATCCATTCCTCTGTTAATGGACATTTACACTGCTTCCATGTCTTGGCTCTTGTAAATAGTGCTTCCCTGAACACTGGGGTGCAAGTACCTTTTTGAATTAGAGTTTTCTCCGTATATATGCTCAGGAGTGGGACTGTTGGATCATACGGCAACTCTATTTTTAGTTTTTTAAGGAACTCTCTCCTGTTTTCCATAGTGGCTGCACCAATTTACATTCCTACCAGCAGCATAGGAGGGTTCCCCTTTGGAACTCTTAATGAACAACAGGACCACCGCAATCCAGTAACATCGAGAGGGGTGTCTCTCTGCTGTCCTCACCAAAGCCTGTGGAACATTCCTCTTCCAAGAGTTTGGCAGACAGCCTGCTTCATTCCTCTCTTGGCTTCCTTTCACTGTCACACCACAGGTGGCTTTCAGAAAACACATTCCACATCTTTATCATCTCTTGTGCAAGTGGGTGGCCTCCTCTCTCGCCCTGGCCCTCCTCTCTGGCCCTGGACTGGGACCCTGGGGGGACAGCACTCCAGATGCCCAGGGGAGAAAAGGGGAGCCAGAATTTACCAAGTGCTCTCTGGCTGGGATTCTAGCTGTATTCTTTCTCCTGCGTGTTTTATTTAAATCACATCAGTGTTACACTAGAGAGTTTTAGTCCTTTTGGACAAATAAGGAAGCGAACTCTTGCTGAGGAAGTAATTTGCCTAAAGTCACTCACTGAGAACCAGATTCTCTGACTCTTAAGCCAACACGTTTTCTTTTTTTAAGGCACTGTTTCATTCCTGAGGTGCCTAGGTCTTTCCTGGAGAGAGACTGAGACAGATAAGAAAAAGAGGAAGACTGTCTGAAGAAAAGAGAAACCACTCCAAGAGTAAATGTGTCTATCATTTCATTGAAATCATACTTCAGGAGCCTCTCTCATAGGCCTGGCTGTGCTGCAGTCCCCACCCCACATTTTCCATCTGAAAAACTTCTCCTTCAAGGTGTGCTCCAAAACAAACTTTCTGAGATGTCTTCCCTGACACTGCTCCAAAATGAGGCAAAAGAAATGGCTTCCTCCTCCTGGCTCCCTAAACGGGTTGTATGAATTTTGCACTACAGCTGTTAACATTAATTCAACTATGTGCTGTCAACTAAAAATGAGAGTAAGACAGACAAACAGACAGAGACAGAGTTAATTTTATGTGTCAACTTGACTGGGACATGGGGTTTCCAGTTATTGGGTTAAACATTTTTCTAGGGGTGTCTGTGAGGGTATTTCTCCATGAGATGAGCAGTTGAATCAGTGTGTAAGTGAAGCAGAGTGCCCCTGTTAATGTGGGTGGCCCTCATCCCGTCCACTGAAGGCCTGAATAACGAAAAGGTAGGGTCAGAAAGAATTCTCTCTCTGCCTGACTGTCTGAGCGCTGGGACATAGGTTTTCTCCTGCCTTTGGACTTGGACTCAAATTGGAATTATACCATCAGCTGTGTCCTGGGTCTCCAGTCTGTGGACTGCTGGTCATGGGATTTGTCAGCCTTCCTAAGGAATTAGCTCTTGTGATTTTTAGATATATCTTGCTGGTTCATTTTCTCTGGAGAACTCTGACTGAATACAGAGAGAAACAAAGAGAGAGAGAAACAAAGAGAGAGAGAGAGAGAGAGAGAGAGAGAGAGAAACAAAGAGAGAGAGAGAGAGAGAGAGAGAGAGAGGAGAGAGAGAGAGAGAGAGAGGAGAGAGAGAGAGGCTCACCCACTGTTATACTCAGTGAGTATGTCCCAGCGTGAGCATGAGACGGGAAGTGAACACCTGAAGATGTCTCCATGGCTCTGAGCTCTGGGGGCCTCAGTATGAGCCCCTCACTCTGCTGTGAGTCCCTCCAAGCCATATTTTTTTCACACACACAGGCTCGGAACCAATGTAACTGCTTAATTGGGGGCCCAATCAAAGAAAGGATGACCCAGTGTCATTTTGAATACGTGTGTTTTTTGCCACATAGGCATAATTTTAGAATATTGTCTTCATATATAATGTGGTTCCATTGTGTGTATACGTGTGTATGTGTGTGTGCATGCATGCGAGTACAGCAGAGTGTGGTAGGTACGTATGTGACTCATTGGAATGTTTTCATTGACATCGAAAGCAATATTGGTTTCTTGGTTTGCTGAGAGAGTTTATGTACGATCAGATTATATGAGTGACACTTTTCCAAAATAGCTCTCTCTCTCTCTCTCTCTCTCTCTCTCTCTCTCTCTCTCTCTATATATATATATATATATATATATATTTTGGTACCTACCTGAAGTGGATTATGCCCTGAGACCAGCCTTTCCATCCATCCCAACAGTTCTCTAAGAAGTAAAGAATGTAAGTGGAAAGAATACTGTCTGCTCTTTTCATCAGCCTAATCTCCTTTACCAGGCTTGGTAACACTTGGATTAGAAATTGTGGTTTAGGATTGAGGTTCAATTTGGACTTTGGTCTCTGAATCTAAAGTTTTAGATCTGCTTACTCAGGCATGCCCGAAGTCTGGAAAGAAAGAAGAGTAAAGAAAGAGAGGCCTGATAATTCAAATTAGTGATTGTGCAGAAGATAAGAGCCTGCCTTTGGAGGGAACAGGATCCCAAGCGAGAACTGGCTTTGACTGAAGAGACTCTGTCTACTAGTAAAACGTGGCCTGATAAATTCCAGTTCTTACCCATCAGATTAATAAATCCTCTCCCTTTGGGGAAATGTGAGTGGGTAGTTTAAGTCATGCTCCACAATGGAAAGAAGGGAAAATTATTTTCCAGAGTTTACATTCTTAATGAGGAGAAGTAGAAAAGTCTTCACCCTTTAACCCCTGTTCCTCCAACTTCCCTCCCCAACCCATCAACGGGAGAACATCTGTGGATATCCTGCAAACGGCGCCGTGGCTCAGATATGATGGACCTTGTGAGTTGGGTCAAGGAGTTTGGATACAAATCACTGGTAATTACTAAACAGCATAGTTATATGATCAGATCTGTATTTTTTTAATTTTTTAATTTTTTGGCTGCGTTGGGTCTTCGTTGCTGCATGAGGGCTTTCTCTAGTTGCCGTGAGCAGGGGCTACTCTTCCTTGCGGTGCGCGGGCTTCTCATTGCGGTGGCTTCTCTTGTTGCGGAGCACGGGCTCTAGGCGTGCAGGCTTCAGTAGTTGTGGCTCACGGGCTTAGTTGCTCCGCGGCATGTGGGATCTTCCCAGACAAGGGATCGGACCTGTGTCCCCTGCACCGGCAGGTGGATTCTTAACCACTGCACCACCAGGGAAGTCCCAGGATCAGATTTGTATTTTTAAGTCATCACTCTGATTATGATTGAAAAATACTTGTCAGAGGAGCAAGAGAGCAAATAAGATTCTTTTACAAAAATTTAGGGAACGTTTGACCGTGGCTTGGTCTGGGATAGTGGCAGTGGGATGGGGGAAAGTGGTGAGTCTGAAAGGTCCTCAAGAGATGACTGGATGGGAGTGGGATGAGTCAGAGGGAGGAGTCCTGTGATGCTCTGTGTCTCTAGATTGAGGAACTGTGTGGATTGTGCTGGAACAATGGCTGAGTTGCTGTTTTGGATAGCAGGAAATTATGAGATCAGTAGGAGATACACCAGGTTTTAATTAACTCTGAGTCACCCAAGTGAAGTTGCCTTAACATGGTTGGATATATGGGTATGGATTTCAGGAGAAAAGACTGGGCTGGAACCCAACATTGGAGAGATGTTGACATATATATAATAAATGTATCCAGGGATGAATGATTTCCAGGGAAGAAGGACTTTCCATGCTCAAAGCAGGAACATTTCAAGCAAACCAAGAGAGTCGATCACCCTACTCATAAGCAAGTGTGCTAGAGAATGAAATACAAAGGATACCAGTAGAAAGGGGTTCTCTAGCTAGTCTCAAAAATGAGTCAACAAACAAAAAATCAGGGCTTTACTTGCAGTCAAGAGAGTAGCCCCAATGGGGCAAGATTGTAGAGATTTCAGGAGGCACTCAGGCCCTGTGCCTGTTTAGATGCCTGACTATTGTAATTAGTCTTTATTTGTTCATATGAGAGTGTTATTATTTCACTCAAAACAATAGTTTTAAAGTCTCCATTGCTTAGAGAACAGTGTTCGAATTTCTCATTTAAACACGTTTCTCTACAGTTATAATCTAACCCTCCTTCTTCATTTCCCCTTCTTAACCCCAATGCTCTAGCCACACAGAATCACCTTCCACCCAAAGAGGATCCATTCCCTGCCCCTGAGGACCCAGCATCCAGAGTCCAGCTCAGGGCTTCTCCTTCCTAAGGCCTCCCCATCTCATCCTGTGCTTGTCATCTGCCCAACACACGTTTGTGAGGCTCCCAAGTTTCAGGCTCTGTCCAAGTCCTGTAGATAAAGACACAACTGCAAGGACAGTCATGGTCCCTGAGAGGAAACTTCTGGGTGGAGCCTCCCTGTCAGTGCTCCCAGAGCCCTTAGTTTCTATCTACCAGAAGCCCTGTGTCTTAGTTGCTTTCTTGAGCATCAGAAGGAAAGAGGGTGTTTTGGAAAGAACACGGGACTCAGGACCCCATGAGCCCGTTCCCCTAGCTCTGCTGCCCACTTCCCTCCACTCACCTCCATTTTTGAACCTCCGTTTGCTCATTCCTAAGATAACCTCACAAAGTTGCAATAAAGATCTAATAAAACAACTGATATAAGCATGTCTCGTTCACTACGGAAAAAAAATTCTTTTTCTTACTTACTGCCCAAGGTCAGAGAGCACGAGTCAGCTTTACATGCATATAACAAACGTGCAGTAGCTGTTTCTGGTATAGATTCGGTCACTCCATTAATGGTAAATAAAATCTGAGGGGGTCGCGGTGGGGAGGAGGGGGCACTCGGCACTGAAATGAGATGCAATCAGGCTAAAGGACAAACTTCGCTGCTTTTCTTTATTTCGAGGCAGAAAACTTGGCGATTTTCCTCGGGTTTCGAAAACAAGATGAAAGAGAAGGAAGGAGAGAAGTTCTGACATGTCTGACATCTCATGCCTACAGGGGACTCATTCTTCTATAGAAACAGGGGGGCTGATGGTTTTTTCTTTTTAAGCTGGATCTTAGAATTGTAGACATGCATATCCCTATAGCTCTAGGGGCGCTAAAGAGACTCTGACTCCCTTCCAAAGTGCAGGTGAGGAAACTGAAGCCCTGAGAAGACACTGAGTGATCTGAGCTGGAAACAATGAAAAGGAATGAAAAGACCAGAGAAAGTTGGGCTCCCAGCTGGTGACCCAGGACCCCTCCCTTCTGCCCCAGTCATGCCTTCTTCCCCAGGCAGCAGCATCCTTAACTGCCTCGCAGCCAGCACTGTCAATGCGTCATCAATGGGCAGCTCTCTTATTTTTTGGTCTGAAATCACTTCAAATGTGATCAACAAAGTTACTTTTTAAAAATAATGCCATATCCAAATAAAAACGTCTCTTGTCCTGTCTAGATCAGGTGGAGTACGTCTTTGTCTCAGGAGGGAGAAAAGTTACTTCATGTCAGAGATAATACGTTAATGAGTGAAAATAAGTAATTTTAACAATCATTGTCTAAAGCTGAGTAGGACGCCAGTATTTATTGATGCGGTTTTCTTCTCTGGTAGTGTTTTTGTATTGCTGATGGACCCTTGCAAGTAATCAGGCACTTTTGATTTGTTAAAAGAAAAAGAAAAAAAAGAGAGAGGAGGACAATTTAGGAAGTGGAAAAGATAGTCTCAAGTTGGGTATCAGTGTAAAGGCACATAAAACGCATGAAAGCCCTCCCCTTTTGTTTGCAGGCCTTGTGGCTGGTGCAGGTCTGAGGTCTCTGCTGTTGTGCAGGAAAAGGTGGGAGCTCCCCTCCACCCTTCCCCTTCCTGCCCCTCCACTGGTTGAACAAGCAAGAGAAGGTCAGGACAACTCATACCGAAAACCAAGGAACCCAGGGCCATGCAAATCAGGGTCACCTAGCAGGGCTGCTGCTTCTCTAAGCCTAGGTCATACCAAGCATACAAAAAGCCAATAAAATAAACACAGTGAAGATTTAGAGCCAGGTCAATTAGGCAGAAGGGCATATCTCAGTCATTAAACATACGCTGTAAATAGAGGAATTGTATGATACAAGAGCTTTATCTCGACAAAGCTGCTACCAAAAAAATGACAACATCCTCCTATCCGCACGCATATAGACAACTGTTACACTGTATGCAGGGGTCATAAGATCACCTTTCTGAATATCAAAGCTACTTTGCATTTGTGCAGCTTCTTCCTGTTTACACAGAGCTCTCATAAACTTGACTCAAGGGCTCCTCACCACTGAGCTGAACAGAAAAAAAGGGATAAGGAAACAGAGGCCTTATCCCTACAAAGGAATTCATTTTCCTGAGGCCACACAGCAAATGAATGCCAGAAGCAGAGCCTGGCGTTTTAATCCCAGTGTCTGTTACTCCACCCGCTACTACGGTCTATATGGAGGTGAGGATACGGGTTTCACCAACATTTGGATTTCTTCATGGCTACTATGAACTCTAATGGTAAAGAGGGAGTGCTAGGAAAGAGCAAGAAGTTATTTCTTAGAAGGAAATTCTAAATAGATGGTTTCTATTCAGGTCTAGAAATATTCAACACAATTGAAAACAATTCTGGAGTCTCTATGATGTATCAAGTCTATGCAGCCCTCAGTTACTCCATGTGTAAAATGAGGGACTTTTGGGGGGATCCTGTACAAGTTGAAGATTTGCTGAATCCAAATTTCTTTTTTTTATTGGAGTATAGTTGATTTACAATGTTGTCTTAGTTTCAGGTGTACAGCAAAGTGAATCAGTTATATATGTATAGATATGTATTTATATCCATTTTTTTCAGATTCTTTTCCCATATAGGTTATTACAGAATACTGAGTAGAGTTCCCTATGCTACACAGTAGGTCCTTATTAGTTATCTATTTTATAAATAGTAGCATGTATATGTTAATCCCTATTTCCTAATTTCTTAGAGAATCAACATTCAGAGTGGTGAATTCTAACATGACCCTGAGTCACTGAAGGTCTCTCCCTGAGAGAAGGAGTCATTGAGCCTTGAGTAATGCGTACGTTCAGAATTTGGGAGAAGACACCACCAAGGAGAGGACTAGTATATACAAGCCTATGAACTCAAACATTCAAGAGATGTATTAGCAGACTTAAGTGGATATAAAATATTCTGGGAGGGGAAAAATTTGACAGGAAGTGGAAATCAGAAAATTTGGAATTGCAGAGAGAATCTGAGAATTGGAAAATGGTGGAAAGCTTTAAATGAGAGATGCAGAGCTGAGGCCGAGGAGGAAACTGACCACCTCGAAGCCACCTAGCAACAGATAGCACCAGAAGTCGGGTTTCTTGACTCCTGGCCCAGCTCTCATTCAACCCCTCCAGACTTTATATCTGAACATGAGAGTACAGCTCAGAAATCTTTGCTGATTCAATCTTTCTGTCTCTGCACCTAAATGCCACCCATGCGTCCCCCAGAAGCCGCTGGTTTGAGGTTTACCAGTGATAACTCCAAAACCACAAGTCTAAGTCAGTGGAACCCAGAGTTGTCAAAAAATCATCCAAAAATCCAGGGAAAAGGAAACAGATCAAAAAATCATCCAAAAATCCAGGGAAAAGGAAACAGACTTGAGTTTCAAACATTTTCATTGTACTCCATAGATGGTGTTTTCATATAAAGATGCAACAAAAATAGATAGCATGGCGGCCATTGTTTTTTCTATGAAATAATTACCCTCCAAATTCTCAGAACCCCCAGCAGGAACCTACTTTTAAAACTTGAGGGCTGCCCGGCAAAGCGAACTGCTGTTCTTTCTGTTATTAGTGATGTGGTTTTTTTTCCTTTCCTGTGTACTAATTATTTTATGAAAGAGAGAGGGATTTTATATTGAAATCTCTGCCCTCAGTCCTCTGATCTGGGAAACTCAGTTATAAAAGTGCTAGCAGGACATCTCTACCTGCATGTCCCATTGGCACTATATCCTTATCGTGGGGTGAATGGAATTAGTCCCCCTCTACAAGTTCTACACCTGAAGTTCCCATACTAAGGGGAGGAATCCCCACTGCTCAGCCATGCCATCCAGAAAGACAGGAGGTGGGATTCATACACTGGCTACGGAATAGACTTTGTACCTGAAGATCTCGGGTTGGCATCCTGGTTCTAACAATTAGTTACTTCAACTGCCTAAACAGTAATTTCCTCATCTTTAAAATTAGAGCAATAATACCTATCCATGACTTTGTTTTGAAGAATAAGTAAGAAAATACACTTACAACACTTAGCGCGGAGCCTGGTCCACATTAAGGAATTGATAAGGGCTAGTTATACTCACGATAGCTCTGATTCATATCTTGCTGAATCCTGTCATGGAGCACAGGGCATAGCATGTAGTAAACACATAATAACTATTTGATCTCTAAAAGAATGAACGAATTTGAATCCTAATGACATTCCGTGAACTTGGTATTTTATGTCATATTTTATTTAACTTTCCCAAAACACTGATGGTAGATATTATTCCTATTATGTCTTGAGGACACCAAGGCTGTGTTGGTATATTGAAATACATTTTTCTGAATAATAAATTTGGTGGCTTTGAACCATGAAGACTGATATATCTGTGTACTATAGAAATACTAACAAAGGTCTACTTACTAAGTTAGAAAAAAGATGGTGTTCACCCCATATTCAGAACCTGTGGAAGACTCAGGAAAGTTGTTGCAGTATCCCTTAGGAGTATGTACCAGAGTGAGTGTGCTGTGTGCTCTTAGTGTGCCAGACGCTGTTCTAGTGCTTTCTCAGGCCACCCTTGTAGGCACCCAACATGACTTGGGAGTGCGTGCTATTGTACCCATTTGACAGAAAAGGGAACTGAGATTCAGGGAATCAGCATAATGTTTCCACCTTACTCCGCTTGTGAGTTTTACAGTCAGATCTCAAACCCAGGTCTGGGTGACTCCAGTGCCCTCATTCTTTTCCACAACAGCACACTGCCTCCCACGGGTTTCCTGAAATAGAATCAGAAACCTGTATGACGCATAATCCTCCTCGTCACAAAGCCATCTCAAAAAACTCTGGCTTGAAAAAGACTTTAACGACAAGAGGTCAAGCAATCCTCCATGAGGTTGGAATCTCCTCTACAACATCTTCCCTCAAAGACATCCAGGGACAGAGATCCAACCATCCCCGGGGATGGTTAGTAAGACCAAGAGGCACAGAAGGTCTCTGATTCAACCCCTCATTATGTGGATAATGACATTAAGGTCCAGAGAAATGATACGTCACCCAGGATCACCCATAGGGTAGCAAATGCCCAGATGACTGAGGGTAGTTTTCTAGAGCGGCTTCACCAGACCCCGAAGCCAAACTGAACAGAGGTGAAAGGTAACACTACCAAAGCACAGACTATTCACCCCAACCTTTCATTAAAGTAGAAGAAGATTTCTCCAACTCATGTTGGACAAGATCTACACTTTCCAGATTGGTCTCTCACCATGGAATTTATAATTCCTCTGAAATGATTTCTTTCCTGCCCAATTTTCTGTAAGAAAAGGCAACAATAAACTAGATAAGATGGGTTAAGGATGTTACAGTTGACAAAACCTTACCCTGATGTTTACATTAACCCTGTGAAGAAGGCAGTGCAGGAATTAGGGTCTCCATTTGTCAGACAAGGGACAAGATGAAGTATTGTATTTGTCAGTAGGCAAATGGCTACAAGAGGAAACCTTGAATATGTGAAGCTACTGAGCTGTGAGATCTTTATCATTCTTATTGGAGTCTGATGTGGTTTGGCAGCAGGAAGGTAGAGCGTGTTCTTCTCCATCCATTCAGAGATCCTGTTTCCTTCCCTCTGATGGTCTATAACTCCCTAGACCTTGGAGTCTTCTGCCATCCTGGTCTAGCAGATGAAGGAAGAAACAGTATGTGGAGGATCCCATGAGAGGTTTGAATGGTCCAGGTTTGGAAGCAGAAGACAAAGCTTCTGCTCAAGAGTACATCAGCCAGAACTCAGGCTTATAGTCATACCTGGTAGAAGGGGGTGATACAGGTAACCTAACTGTGTGCTCAGGAGGAAAAACAAATTGGTTTGGTGGTTTTAATAAACATTTGATAGTTTCTGTCATAATCATCTTGATTTCCCAGGATATCAAGTAAGGATCTGAGCTAGGATTTCAACACAATTATTCTAACGACTGGTATAAGGTCCTTTTCAAGCCTTCGTCCTGCAGGAATATGAATCTTAAGTATCACCTTCAAGGTAGTAAATCAGGTTCCTATGATCTTGCTTTCTTCTGCTAACCTTGCTTAGGACCATCTTTGGTAACTCGCAAGTTCTGGCGACACTTCTTACCCCACAGAGGGCTTGGATCCATCCCAGTGCAGTCTGGGACCCACATATTTCTCATTATTCACTGTCCACATTCAGATTCCTCTAGCATCTTTTTGGGAATCTTCCCGAGATTATCTTTCTTAAATATTTATTTAGTCAACATTTTACCAAGTGCCTGTTTTGTGTTAGGGGCCATCAACATTCTGGACACTGGAGATCTAGAAATAGATTAAACACAGGATTTGTGTTATAAAAGCTTACACACCGCTTAGTAGAGAAGTAGGAAGATAAGTGATTAAAAATGAGGTTGACAAGTTTTGTAATAAATGTGGGCACAAAGAGTAATGTAAATATAGGGAGAATGAAAGTAAGTGTGCCTGGGGAAGCTTTCAAGGTGGACGCAATTTTTTTTTTTTTTTTTTTTTTTTTTGCGGTATGCGGGCCTCTCACTTCCGTGGCCTCTTCCATTGTGGAGCACAGGCTCTGGACGCGCAGGCTCAGCGACCATGGCTCACGGGCCCAGCCGCTCTGCGGCATGTGGGATCTTCCCGGACCGGGGCACGAACCCGTGTCCCCTGCATCAGCAGGCGGGGTGGAAGCAATTTTTAAGGTAAAATTTGAAGGATAAGTACCAATGGGAACACATTATAGGCAGAAGCAAAATGTTGTACCCAAGGATAGAAATATGAAGATATGATACTTGTGCAAGTTAATTCCAAAGGGTCCTTGCCTTATTGAATTCCCCAGTGGTGTGTCCTTATTTTGAAGAGGTCCTAATTACACTGCCCTACCCAATAATACTTTTGCCGATTACATTAATCTAAGACCTTTAGACAATCTGAGTTAATGGAGTGACAAATGAAAGGATTTGTGACATTCCAGTATGGCAGTGAGGGTGTCTATTTTTGGTAGGGGTCCTTATGATGCCCTTTCAATCGTTGAGTGGTACATATTGTACTGATTTCAAGAAAGTCTGCCCTTGACTGCTGGCCAAGTTGATGTAGAGAAACGGTCTGGTGGGAGGACTCAATGCTTTCTGCAGGAGGAGCAGTCCTCAGAAGCCACAGAAGAGGTGCTTCACCATCCTGTACCCTCCCACACTAACGGTGCATCCCGGCCCACAACCTTCTCTCAGAAGCAGTGACACTGAGCCGTTTTGTCTCCAGTGTGTGCCAACCATGTCCCTTGGTTAGCAGATGCATTGGTTTTGCAATGAAAGGCTAAATGAGCCTGAAAGGAAACCATGAGTCTGACCTTAGACGATTTCATGTTCTCAACCTCACTGAGTCATCAGTGACTTTATGAGCCAGGTGAGGAATTTCCAGAGATGAAATGTCATGCAATGATTCCCCAAAACGTGACTTTGGGGAAAAGGGAGAAGAAAAAAATGTTAGGACGACTGGTCTTCAGATCTGGAGACATTCTCTCATATTCCTATCCCTAATTTTTTTACCTTGTGAATTTTTCAGGGGTTCTGTATTCCCTTTTTGACTTTTCAGCTTGTCCTTAGGGAATATGGATTTTATTCTGGCTGTGATCTGACCCTTCTTATTACAACTGAAATGAAAATCCTTGACTTAAGAGCAATGGCATCTTTAGATTGAACCACAAGGTTATCCTGGATCACTGGGAAGAGAAGCACTTTGTTTAATGGAATATCCGTGGGAACCAGTTGATTTTCTATGCATGTTGTTTTCATTAATGTGTTTACCTTTACACAACTATGTGCATTTCTTTCTTCATATGTGCTAGTTGTCTTAGCAGAATGTGGCTTCCTTAATCTCATTTCTAACAGAAGTCTTTGTGTATCCACAGTTTACCCCATCTAACATTTAGAAATTTTTTCATTCTTCATCCTGTTACCTTGTTAATTATACATTCTTTTACTATTCTTTTAGTGACTATCCGAGTATTACACCATGCATCTCACCATATTACAGTCTAATGCAAATGATGAATTTTACTACTCCCAAAGTATTGCTGGAAACTTACAGCTCCCTGAATTCCTCTCTACTCCTGCCTTGTACATTAATGCCTATTAGGTCTTTTCATTTAAATTCCCAGGACAATCCAGCTACTGTAATTTTTACAGTCCTTATTGACTCAATTGCCTCCACATTTACTCTCCGCTGTACTCTTCTTCATTCCCTCAAATATTCTCATGTTTCTACTGGGAATTATTTTCCTTCTCTCAGGTGGCAAATCTCCTTTACTTTTGTTTATCATAAAAACTATTTATTTCCTCCTCATGTTGTAGGAATATTTTTATTGGGTATGAAACTCTAGGTGAGTATTTATTTATTTTTGGTGTTTAACCTGCTTAAGGCTCATTGAGCTTCCTGAATATTTGGATTGATGTCTTTCATCAGTTTTGGAAAATTCTTGGCCATTGTCTCTTTGGCTATTCCTCTGGCCTGTTTCCTCTTATCTCTCTAGGACTCAATTGCACATATGTGAAAATGTCTGTGCATGCCCCACTGTCTCTTATGCTCTTATTCTGTTTTATTTTTGTTTTCTCTACCTTTTTTTTTCTCTCTACTCTCCATTTTGGGTATTTTCTGTTGACCTGGCCCTCAGTTCATTAATTCCGTATTCTGTTGCTCAAATCTACTGTCAAAACTGAAGTTCTAATATATTGCATTTTTCATTCCTGAATGGCCACTTGGTTTTCTACTATAAATCCCACTTTTCTGGTGAAATTCTCTATCATTTTGTTTATTTTGCTATCTTTTTCACTCTCGTCTTAAAATACTAATCATAAATATTTTAAAGCCTTTCTGTGATAACTCCAATATCTGAGATCAATTGCAGGTTTGTTTCACCCACAAGGGCCAATCTTAGTTCTTTCACTCATGCCCAGAGCCTGCAATATCCCAGCACAGGCAGGAGGGAAGGGCAGCTGTCCATCATCAACTCTCTTCTGAATGACTCTCTGTTTTCTGGAATTTTAGAACATTTATTTCTTACCCTTTCCACAGCTCTCTGATACTTTTAAAATATGTGGGTTTGGGGAATTTGCTTGGCTTTTTGTGGTCATTTCCAGAGGGAACGCTGGCCTATGTGACTTACTCCATTCTACACACTATTGTTCCCTGAATGCTTCATGGGACAGCTCCCTTGCTGTCTTTGCTTCTTCTCTACCCTCCACCTGGAAATCAGTTTTGTGCTCATTCCTCCTGTTGATGAACAAGCTCAGGAGGCCCAGATTTAAGGGATTAGCTGGGATGCAGGACTTTCAGTGCTAAAACTGGCACAGTCTTGTGCAAACTAGGATGGTTGGTCCTCTTATGGCTTGCCCTCCTCACATTCACCACCTTTAAAAAATCTGACAAAGTCCTATTCATACTTCAGATCAAAAGTAAGTGTCATTTCTCTGTGATGCACTCTCTACCCTTCAACATGTCCTCCAAGGCTGAGTAAGGTACCGCTTTGGCACCTCTATCATGACCCATCTCAAGATCTATTTTGATGATTTGTTATTTTTTTGTTTGTTTCCAGGCATATTCTAAGCTGCTTGAAGCTGGAACTCTTGTTTTTATTCTATAGTTCCACTGTAGAGCCTTGTACCTGGCACAGAATATGCTCTTAGTAACTTAATGACTGTATTCATTTACTTATGCATTACTTATTCATTCATTAAATTTATGAATTCAGTGCTCTTTTACTGAGTATTTTCTGTGTGCCTGGTTTGGGGCAACTGAAAGGAAAGCAGTTGTTGTCTTACTTTCATATACTATCAAGTGAAGAAACAGGTTTAATAAATGGCTCTCATTTTCACTATTTCATTCAATAAGTACATATTACCTTTCCTATTATTTAGAAAACAAAACCAAGAATTACAAAAGGGTTGGGCAATTTGCCCAAGACTTCTTGGCTAGTAAGTTATAGGTCAGAGTACAGGTTCAGCGGTTTCATTTTATAGGTGAGCCCAAATAAATTGGCTTAAAAGGGGGAATGTCCCTTACAGAAATGATATCATTACTTTAAAAAATGACTCTTTTCATGATTTCTTATGACTTCATGCTTTGGCCTAGATCTATGCTTTCTGAAAGGACTCTTCACTGGGATGAAAATGTCCTATTTCTGCATAAAACATTATGGTAACTATTTGTCTCATGTATCTGTTGAGGACTTGAATTGTGTCTAATGTTACTGAATAGTGAACTTCTCATTTTATTTAATGTTAAATTAAGCAACTGTGTAGCTAGTGACACCCCTATTGGATAGCACATGTCTAAGCTCTAAGTGAATGCCACTTTTTTAATATCAAAGACAAGATCTGGTATCAAAGAGTCAGCAGAGAAAAAGGCTTTTTTATGCTAAAAAAAAAAAAATCGCCTTGTTGGGAATCTGGTTTTTCTCAACACACAGCTTGGCTTCTCATCACTTTAAAATATTTTATCAGCTGAAGGGTCAGGAAATCTTAGATCTCTACGTTCAAGGACCCAATTTCAGTCAGCCTTAGGCCTACACAGGGAAGTTTATGTACTAGACACACATTATGAAAGCCAAGAGGAAGTATGTCTACAACAAATCCTTAGAACCAGGAGGCCAGGGCTTAACAGAGAGGAAACTCATAGATTCTACCTTTGAGTTAAAAAGAACATGCATAGAGTAAACTCTCTGTAGACGTGAATTAGACTCCAGTGTCTGGCACCTTAATGTACTTCCTGTCACCTGCTTTCATACATCTTATCAGAGATACATTGGTACCTTTGTAATTTGGGGAACCATAACAGTAGTGGATGAGAATCTGACTTTTTCATACAGACACACAGCAACTAACTCCCCGTTGAGATGATATAATAATTATCACTGTTTATACATTTATATCATTATTGCCCCTATTCTAAACATAAGAAAATTATAATTTAGAGAGTTTAAACTTCTCATCCAAATTAGTCACGTGTCATCTGTTCTTCCAGATTTGATGCTGATTTTCAATAAGCCATTCTTCCTCTGTCTCTACCAGTGCCCTGCTTTGTCGGGGCTCCAGATTTCCACGTTGAATATAATGGGTTAGAATGTACAGCCATGTGTATCTGGGCACACAGAAGTGCTTTGTGATGGGTACCCTTGGTGGGGAAAGGAAGCACTGTGAGCTGAGGCAACACCTGCCACCTTCACATGGGATGACTTTGAGTCCCAGCTCCATGATCACCCCTTCTGGAGAGTCTTGAATCAGCTACCTGTTACTCACCATTCGTTTTTCTTGAGTACTGAAAATGATATTCAAATCCAAACGATAACAGCTAGTATGAATACATTCAACAAACTGGTATTGCTTATTAGTTCTCACGCAATATATCTGACTCTCCTGTATCATCTCCTCTTTAGAGATGAAGATGGTGGGGCTGCACAGAATATAACAATCTGTCTGGCTTCAAATTAATGTAGCCTTTCAAACTAGCTACGAAGAAAGCGGTTTCTTTGGTTTTTAATACTTAGAGAGATCATTGTCGTTGACTGAATACAACTGGAACATTTTACTCCTTGGGCTGTATTACGCAGCTGCGTCAGGACCACATCTTCTCTCTGGAACGACTTTGCAGACCTTTTCTTGCCAGTGAACCACAGCCTGGCACTTCATTACTCCAAACTGATTCCAACAAGAGACATTGGTTTTTGTTTCTTTTGATTACACTCAATTAGGTAAGGTTTCTTTTTCCATCCCTCTATGTATTGTTTGTTGTTTAAGAAAATATTTTTTCAGATACTCAGAATTCTTTTTTTTTAACATTGCACAGATACTTTTCTATTTTAAAATCACATCTCCAGAAAGGCAGGAGAAATGGGATGGGGTGCCAAGTTTGGTTTTACTGGTTGAGACGAATATGTGGCACAAGAACTTAGTTGAACTTAGTGAGTCCTGTCTACCCTTGACCACAGCATGGTGACCTTCCAAAGTAGCCACAATGGGCCTGGGAGGTCACATCAGGACTCAACCAGATTTGCTGAGATGATGCCCTAGTGTCTTAAGACAGCTGTAACAAATGACCACAAACTGGTGGTGTAAAACAACAGAAATTTATTCTCTCACAGTTCTGGAGGTCAGAATTCCAAGGTCAAGGTGTCAGAGGGCCATGCTCTCTATGAAGCCAGTCTGGGAGACTCTATTCCATGTCTCCATCTAGATACTGAGAATTCTTAAATCAGAATAGGGAAAGATTATTTCAGGACCTCTAATGCTATCCTCGCTGCCTCTGAATCTTCCAGAAGAAATGTGGTGGGCTTTGGTCTCAAAAGGGCTGGCTTCAAATAACAGTTCTGATATGAAGTAACTGTGTGACCTCAGGCAGGCCACAGCGCCTCTGTGAATCTGAATTTCCTCGGCTGTGTACTGAAAATAGTGCTTGCTCTGTAGATTAAATAAAACTATTAAAGCAATAGAAGATTGAATGGCCCAGAGTAGGTTCTTATTACAATGTTATCAACTCTGAGAATATAAATAATGTATTCCAGATGTTTACAGAAGAATCCAAATAGCAAATATTTGCCTCATTATTGAATAATGTGATACTATGTCCCAAATTGTGGTTTGGAATATGTGGTTACTCCTTATATCAAATAAATAAATAAGTAAATAAACAAACTACTTTATCCCTGACGGTCTTATTTTCCCCAGTGTTTGTCCCTAAGCTTTGAAATCATGACTACTGTTGGTCAACAGGCTCTGTTCTTTGGCTATCACTGAGTTGGCTTTCTAGAGTCTGTATATATTTTCACTGCAGCCTCCAGTATAACTAAGTACACAGATATAGCCTTCAGAGTCAAGCCTGTGATGATAAATAAGACCTTCCTGTTATCTGTTAATTATGAAATAAAAACATAGGCTATCAGATTGGTAGAGGTCCTGTGATGTTATTTGGTCAAACCTCTCCATTTAAAGAAGGGAAAATGAAGCTAGGAAGGGAAAATTCTTAGGCAAGAGTGTAAAATTGTGGGTGAGCCAGAGCTAGAACTGGGATTCGGTCCCTCCAGTCCTGGCTATCACAATGCTAAGCCCTTCCCCCAAAAGGCATTTCAAGTTCTGCACATCTTCTGAGCTATGCCTGTGTTCAGCTCTGATAAGGGTATTTCTACTAGGACTATAATCATCCTGGATCCATAGCTCTGAGGACAAACTCGAAAGTTTGCTTCAGTGTCCCTGTACCAAATCCCAGAGACAGTTATGTCTACACAGATGGTCACCTGAAGATAGCAAACTCCTACAGAGATGCCATGCTCCACGGACTCCTGTCACTAGCTCTGTCTAACAACTGCCACTTTCCCTGGTGCAACTAGGAGAAATGCCATGTGTTCCAAGACAACCTGGTATTCTTGCACTAGACAGCTTTGCTTGAGGCTGTCCCCAAACCACACAGTGATGTCAGAAGACTTGGTTTCCATTCCCTTTAATTCACAGTGACATCTACTTGCATCTACCTGCATTTTACTTTGACCACAGCCCCTACATATAGTGAATCACAAAATCTTACTGTCTCTACCTCCTGACTCTTCTCCATCTCTCTTTTCTTTCTTGTGTCCTTGCAAATCAACAACCTGTCTGGCCACGTTTGTCTCTTGTCCGGGCTACCACATACACACGCCACTCTTTTCCCTCCCTCCAATCCATTCTCCTCATAGTAACCAGATAAATCTTTCCAAAACATAATAGTGATGATGTCTTGATTAAAGCCTTTCAAAGGATCTTCACTGTTTGTAAGGACCTGCGTGATCTGGCTTCTGGTAATTCCTCTAAGCCTCAGATGTTAGCACTATTTCTTCCCTCCCTACAATCCAGCGTATCCATATCACCTTTGTAATTATCGCAAGCTCTGTCTTACCCTCTGTCCTTCACACACTGTTCCCTGTTCTTGAAATATGCTTGACCACCTCCTTTACCGTGTTTCATGCTGACTTACCATTTGAAGTCTTAGCTTAAATGTCAGCCCTCCCAGTTTTCATCCTGTGGACTCTTTAGATTATATCCACAACTAGCTATATAGTCTTAGAACACATCCTCTACTGTAGCACTCATCACATTTGCTTATTTAGTTGCCTCTCATTATGTCCTAATTATGCTGTAAACCCAGAGGTGGGTAGGGACTCTACTGGATCTCCAATGCTAGTCACAGGGCTTAAAAACATGATCTCTTCCAGGGCAAGGAATATATATAGTTACCACTGTACCTGTTGTACTCACCCTACCACAGAGCCTAGAGCAGAATCTGATACCCAGTAAACCCTCATCACAGTTTGCTGAGTAAAGTAAATGGAAACATTTGTTGTTGTTGTTGTTTGAACCACCGAAATACGGCATCACGTTAACAAATGCCAGAGAGCGTGCGTGTGGTCCAGATCCACAAAGAAACAAACCTCTGTCCAAAGCATCTGCATCTGGCACAATGTTCAACTCAAAGAGCATTGATTCAAATGCAGTGTCAACCATGACTCCTCAGAGCCAGGTGGGGATGCTGAAAGGAATCACTGGGGAGAGAAGGGAGGTCTGGGACAGCTCAGCTTCTTAAAAGAAGAAAACCAGAAATAAAACTTGAAATCTGACCTCACTCAGACTCATGCAGGTAGACAGGCTCAAAATGCTGTTTCTTCTCAAGGGCTGTATGATGGAAGGGCCTCGTCACCAGAGCTGAGCTCTCCCGGGCCGCTCAGCATGAGGACATGGTACCAATGTCTGGCTTGAAGTTTAATGGAATCCATCACTTTTACTAGAAGGTGTTCAAGGAACACAGCATAGAATATCCTTCAGCAGTGCCTGAATGGCTTTAATTGATGCTGAGACAGAATATTCAGTTCATTCTCTGGAAGATGTAGTCTTGGAGCAGATGAGGAATGCAGTGTGTGTGTGTGAGTCTGTGTGTGTGTGTGTGTGTGTGTGTGTGTGTGTGTGTGTGTGTGTGTTTCTTTTCCTTCCTTCTTCACACTCCTACCAGTTAAATTCCACAAACGGCCAGCAAAGAACTTCCAAATCGAGAGATACAATCAAGTGTCACACCCCGTGGGGCTGGGTGGGCAGTGCCTCTCTTGTTTGGCCTTGGCTTAAATGAACTGTGATGTTCTGAGGGATAACTGTTCAGAGGAAACTGACAGTTAAAGATGAAGGTCAGCTCCCAGCATCTATCTCTGCTGAATGAGATAACATCAGAACACACTTGAAGTGCTGCAGGCAAGGGTGAGAACCAGCTTATGACGGAGGCCCGCAGAGAAACCTCCCAGCGGCTTCAAGGGTATCTGGCCAAAGAAAGACTAGAGTTGAGGACCTGCTATATGCAGACATCATACCTTGATTTAATCTGGAACCATCCTATAATCATTCTTTTACAGATGAAAGATCTGAGGATCAGAGAAAGTAACTGACTGGCCTCAGGTCAAACATACACTACTCAAGTTGAGGTCAAGTTTATCCACCCAAGGAGCCTCTCCTTTTCACTTCGCCAAAACACTAAGTGCTCACTGACCCCTAGCTGACCCCACTCTCCTGTGATGTGTTGGCTTCAAGGTGTTTGCTCGAAAGTCTGTGATGAGCAGAATGCCTTGCACATCGCAGGGCACCTGGAGAAACCCCAAGTCTTTGCTGTGAGGCCCTTTCCTTTCCAAAAAATAATACAACAGATGTAATATAGTGATAAACCAGCTAAGGCTCAGAGACACTCATTAAATCACTCGCCTAGTGTCACACAATCAGGATTATACTCAACTGTAGCTAAGAAACAATTATGTGCTCTTTCCACCATTCTTCACTGCTTTTAAAAGACATAGAAAAGGTTCTTCCGAATTTTCATAGTTTTTTCCATCCATAAGTCTCTGTGCGTGTGTGTGTGTGCATGCATACGTGTGTGTCTTTTCCATCTTGTTGCTTTTCTCTCTTAAATTAAAGGCTTGGAACTCAGAGCTCTAGCATTGTGGGGACTAGATATACAGTTTCTTCTCCCAACTGACGGCCTCCAATTCCAAGAAGCTGTTAGTGAGCCCCTCACGGCTCAAACCCTTGACGTTCCCTGGTTTCACCCACCATTGTGATGGTCCGAACCCATAACATAATTAGAGAAATTAGTTCAAATCTCAAAGGAGATAGCTCCTTTGAATAAAAAATGTAAATTCCAACAAAGAGAATGGTACTTGTTGTAATGATGTTTACTCTAATCACGTAGGTTATGATTCTACCACTGATTAGTGTTTGTAGGTATTGTTGCAGGACTGTCTGCAAATCATTTCAAAGCAGACAAAAACCTCCCAGAGAAGGTTATAACTTGACTCCCTCATCTCCTCATTCCTTCTGTGATGTTACTTACTGCTCCTTCCCTCTCCACAGCCCCAAGGCAAATTGACCCTACACAAGATACCAGAATTTGCTTCCTTGAACACAATGAAATCATGGTCAGATTTACTTACTATGTCACATATGTTTGATAGTTTCTCATTATTTATACAATGAAGTACAGGTGCCATGGCCTGGTAACCTGGCATTTGAGACCCTTTATGAGCTGGCGCCTTGCTCTGTGCCTGCTTCATGCCCCACTACTTGGTCCTACAGAACATAGGTTTTAGCCTGGTCTAGTCATCGTTTACTGAACACACCTGCAAAGATAATCCCTCCTCCCTCTGACACCTCTTCCACCATCTGTGTCTGTCAAAATCCTACTTATAGGCTGTACTGAGCTCAAATGACAATTATTAAGGCTTTTTCTCAAGTCAGGCTGGAAATCATCTTTCCTATCTTTGGATTCTTCATAGTGTGTAGTTAGGAGGCCCTTTGCAGAATATATATATATATATATATATATATATATATATATATATATGTATGTATACACACACATATATATATCTGAATCACTTTGCTATACACCTGAAACTAACACAGTATTCTAAATCAACTATAGTTCAATAAAAAAAACAAAGTACTCAAGGTTGCCATGCTATTAAAGCTATTCATCTATAGTCTCACTTCTTTGTAAAGTTTCTTTTACTTATTTCACACAACTTCTCTGTACTTTCATCAGGCCATTGTGACTTACACATGGTAGGAGCTATGTAAACTTTGTTTAAAAATACTTTTCACACTTTTCAAATGATTACACGCCCTGCTCTTAGCTTAACACCACATTTTGAATAATCCAATATTCCAGTTTCATGTATACCTAAAAAAGGAAATGCATTTACTTAATTTCTGGTGATTTAACTGTGGAACAATGCTTTTTATCACAGAGAATTTGTATTTTATATTTATCACAAGGGTTCTTTTAGACATGTGAGACATTATTTTTCATCTTATACCACTTATGCAATCATGAAAAAGAAAATATGTCAGGCTAATTGGTTAAAGGACCCTCAATCTACTTCCTACTCAGAATGACTTGTCTGAAATAATTTGCAACTCAGTTATTAATGTCCATTTTTTTCTCACACAGTATCGTCCTCTGTGCCGTCAAGAATTTTCTACTATTGTTTCAAGATTTGCAACCACTTCAATTACATCAATTCTACAACTTTTAATCAAGATATAGAGAATAATATTTTTTCTGCTGAGATGCTAGTCTATCTTCTTTTAATAAGATATCACTGTGGAGGAGCAAACCTCCAATGCCCGGGATAATTTAGCTGTTTACACAAAGAAATTTGGGCACAATCAGTATTAGAAACTAAAGAGAATAAGGAATTCTTATTTTGCTTCTATAATCGAAAGACTACACGTCAGCTAATCTATCGATGGGCTTTTCTTGGCATAAAGTGTAGATCTTGAAATTTTTTCCATCAATTTAATAAAGTTGTCTAAAAAAAAAAAAGATTGTTCATCAAACCATAAAAGGTTAGAGCAGAATGGAAATGTACAAATCTGATCACACCCATCCATTGCAAATTTCACCTTAAGTTTCCTTGTCGGGATTATCAAGTGATTATGATCACTTCCAGTGATAAGGAACTTATAGGACAAATCATTTCCTCTTTGATTATTGATTAAATAATCCTGTTTGGCTGAAATCTCCCTCTCTGAATTGTCTGCCTAATGAAGCTACCCAGAGTGAGTCAAAATTTTCTTTCTCTTGGAGCTTCAGAGAAAACGGAATTAGGGTTCCCGCTGAGTTTTCTTTCTTCAGCTAAATAAATTTTCTTTCAATATTGTTAGCTCCTTTGAAGTGGTTTTTTTGCCTTATGAGGCTTAGTATAGGGACTAGTTGCTCTCCACTGGATAAACTCCTATTTGTCGATCTTACTTTTGCATTTTTATGCTCACAACTGAGTAGGATGCAGTTGGTGTACGTGATGGAGGAAACTAATGCAGAAAACAACAGAGTTCATCTCCAGGAATTGTGTCCCACTGTCTGAATAGGCTGCAGTGATGCCTGGGAGCAGGTCAACATGCCATCAGGTCAAGGTCAGATCCTGGGTTTTCCTGTGGCATCAAACGCAAAGGTGTTATTACACCTGCTACCCCTGTCAGAAGCAGATCTCTCACCCTCCTTCTCTCTGTCTCCTCCACCTCCCTCCCCCTCCTTCTTCTCCGTCTCCCCCATTCTCCCTCCCTCCCTTTCCTCCTCTTCTTCCTTTTCTTCTTCTCCATTTTCATCTTCTATTTTTCTACCTCTTTCTTTATTAAACCTCTCTGTTTTAAGTTGTATTTTGTTGTGTTTGTATTTTGTTTTAAGTTGTTATTTCTGAGTTTGGAGAAAGCCAGCCTTCTGAATAATAGAATTCACTAAATATGAATTCCAAGCACTACTTATTTGTAAAGCAGTATTTATTATACTTGGAAAGAGCTTTCCTGAAAGTAGTTTTCCCTATTTATTGATGATATAGCCACGATTATTGATGATATGTTTGAGACTGAATGGTACTGTTCTAGTGTAGGTTAGACTGTCTGTGTGTTGCCATATGGGATCTAATCATGACAAAAATTAGTTTTTAACTGAGTCAAGCTTAACCCTACAGCACACAGGTAAATTTTTATAAAGAAACCCTACTTGAACATCATCAATTGTTGGATGCCTGGGTTGTGTTTGACACTGTATATTTTCAGATCCAAAGAGAAAACTGACTTAGTTTCCAGTTCCTTAGGAAATTAAGAGATTTTTAAAAATTAAAATCAAAGGTTTCAATGTATAGAGGGTGTATTCTCTTCCTCAAGGTGAAATACCTCCAGTACTTTCCCTCTGGCGGAATGCTCAACCTCTTTGAAGAATATGAGGATAGTTTACCATTTCCTTTGGCTCATAACTACATAGATATTTCCAACACAATATTTAATAAAGCTGTTAAAGGACCACGGCATCAACTTTGATGGCATAGTAAGGAGAGAGGTCTGATGAACGCAAATACCCGTGGCAGGAATTAGATGGTGGTACAAGAAAGGTGTCTTTGTTTGTTTGCAAAGGCACCTTCCTTCATGACACAGAACAACTTTCAGGAAAGAGTTTCAAATAAAAAAAAATACAACACCTACACAATGACCTACTGACTACTGAGCTTGTTTCACCCTTAAGATGATGGTTCATAGCCAAGTCCTTGCTCTGACAGTTTGGAGGGTCAGACTGACGATGGACAAACAAAATTGGTCTCTATCTTCACCCTCTAACAGAAAAAAAAAAAAATCCACCTTGGAACTTACTCTGAAGATGTACTGGTCTCACTGAAATGAAGAAAGAAGCCACCCCACAGGCTAGAGCAACATGGTTGGCCAAGCTTCCCACAAAACCAACGGCCGCGTGCCTGAGAGGCTTTCCTTTCACTGGAATAGCTTAAGGATATGTCATCACTGACTCATATCTCATAAACATGATTTACAAAAAAGACTTGGTGTCAGCTGGGTTCTATTAAACTGTAAATTAAAGAAAAAACCCTGCATACAGAATATGCAACAACTCAACACCCACAAATTCACTGGCTCTCTTCTCCCAACTCCTTTTGGTGGTCGGTAACCCTGAGGAAAATATACACCTCATCAACTCCCATCAACCACTCTCTGCACTAAGGGGGGGAAGCATCGCACTCACGGAATTCCTCACCACAGATACACGTGCGAGCGTGTGTGTGCACGCACACCACCAGCACAAACATAAAACACGAGGATTTATATAGTGATTCCAAAGAAAATAAAATGCTACATTTATACATGACAGAGAAAAGAAAAAGTCATGCTATGTCAAGCTAGAAATACACATTTTTAAAAGCCAGACTTGTTACTTAAAAAAAGGAGAATGCTTTGGCTGCACTTGCCAGGGAGACACAGTGAAAACCGGAAAGAAAATAGGATGCCTGGTCAATGCAATAATTCAATTAAGATGCATTGCTCTGACTCTGGCAACCATCCATTGGCTTGCAAATATCATATAACACTCTGTTCTCATTGGTTCTCTGAGTTCATGGAAAGCATCACGTCATTTCATTGGATTGTCTTGTACTTTAAATGATTACGTTAAAGGGCTCCTGGGAAGATGGAGAGACATTGAAAACCCTACAGACCTCTTCCCTTTACTTTATATAATAGTGCATATAAAATCATTCTAAAGAAAAGAAGGGTGTGTAATTAGTAGCAGAACCTGAAATAAGTGACCCAAATTCTGCACTTGAGGTTCTAAAAAGTATTTATGCAGCTTCTCACGCCAACGGATGGGCTGAATTTGAGCAACAATGATAATAAGTGATCTAGGATTCACGAAGAGACCCATTTAAGCTATTGTGTTAATAGTGTATTTTATTACAGTAGCAGTACTTGTAACAGACAAATGAAAAAAAAAGTACAAAGGGAGAAACATGAAAGAAATTTATTGTTTGTTCACATAAATCCCCAAATTTATGTTCCTCATTGGTAGGGAAGACTTTCTGAAGCCTGGTCTGCTATCTTCAATACATGTTTTCCAAAACAATTACAAGAGCCATCCGTATGAAGCTGGAAAAGACGGAAGGAGCATAAGAATGATATGTAGTAGAGTTCTGGGCACCAGGATTGAACAGGCTGGACGTGGCACCATTTCTGCACACATAGCACTGGTCAGAGCTCGGTTAGAAATGTCTCCTTGCTGTGTGCTTGGGAGAAAAAGGAAGTGGGTTTGGTAAATAGCTAGCCAGTCTCTGCTGCCCAAATTAGAAGAAATCCTCACTTCTGCCATCCCTCCTCTAGTTAGGAGGCATGATAAGTATCACAGTTCCTTTGCATTCAGCATGCAATAGGCATTTAAGGTAGATTTTCAGTAATGATTCCAGGGACTGGGCTATCAGATCCTCCCTAGGGAATCCCTTTTCCAGGGAGTAACAAAAATGGGACTTCCAACCAATCTACTATGGACTAGGGTTTGTGTACCATAGGTAATAATTACGATGACTCAAATGGCTTTAGAAGTGATGCGTCACCTCAGAGAACGTCTTTCCATTATTTTTTTTTTAACTTTCAAATCCATTTGTATTCAATCGTGTGGAAATTCATTCATATATCTTTCCATTTCTTTCAAAAAGCAAGTTACAGAAGCCTATAAAATATCCAATTAGAAGATGTTAAATCCAGACCTTTAAAAGGTAATATTGACAGTAAAATTAGATGAAGCTAGAGGTGAGGGTATTGCACTTAAGGTATGCATGTGTATCTTTAAAAGAGGGTTAAACTGAGTGTTGTCAATAAGCTCATTTAATAGCGGCCAAAATAAGGAAGGCAGCCTCCAACGTAGGGCACATAACTACCTTCCGTCCTCACTGGTCTGCTGTGCTCTTTCCTGCCAGAAGCTCCTAGTGTCCCCAAACCCGTTAATGAGAGCAGAAGAGAACATTGCTGGGACGCACACTTATATGATGGATGAAATCAAGTACTAAGGAGAAAGGGATGATCTGGACAATTATTTCAGCAAGAAGGGAAAAAGCTTAGCGAGGAAGAGAGAAGGAAAGCTCTGGCAATCTAACTCATTTCATGGTTGGCTTAGAAACAAATCACAAGAAGCAAGTTTCTTTTCTTTTTTTTAAAGGAGGGATGTCAGACCCTGTGCTGCCCCCCAGGACTAAACTAGTGAAGAATGGGAACCGAGAATGAGCTGGAGAAGAGCCAAAGCGTACAGAAATCCATAAAAGGGAGCCCAGTGTTGGTGTGTTTGACTAGATGGATATAAATAGAAGATCACAGTATCCGGAATGTTTGAGGAATGTCTTAAGATAACCATGAGGTTCCTGTTGAAAATGGTGGACTTACCTTCCAAAATCTATCAAACTGTAAGAGGAAATAAATGAGTCAAGTACCCAAAGAAATGGAAATGGCAAACTATCCTCATATTCTTCAAAGAGGTTGAGCATTTCACCAGAGGGAAAGTACTGGAGGTATTTCACCTTGAGGAAGAGAATACACCATGTATACATTGAAACCTTTCATTTAAATTTTTTTAAATCTCTTAATTTCCTAAGGAAATGGGAACTTAACTAAGAAAACAACAGAGCAACGGTTCAATAATTTACGGTGTGTTCCCTGAATAAAATATTATGTAGCTATTAAAATGAACATTGTGGAAACACCACAGCAACAAGTAACTTTGTTTAGCCTGCAGTAATACAGGAAAAAGCAAGGGACAAAATGACGTATGCGCTATGATCACCGCAGCGGGAAAAACAGTTGTGGGAAAGAGATAAAAGGAAATTGTGCAAAAATAGTATCTATTGAAGGTGATGGGAATACAGAGGATTTTTTATTTAAGTAGTTTCACTGTTATATTACTGTTTCAATATGAACACATGGAGATGGGCAGGCGGGAGGCAAAAATAAAAATTCTCCTGGACTTCTCGTGTGAACAAGAACTGCAAGCACCCGGACTGGTGCGAATGTGCGCGTGCGGGCAAAACTGGCCTGGGCCCGTCCTGCTGCCACCGCCAGTGCCCTGACCCATCCTGGCTCAGGTGGCACAGATGTTGATGGGCAGTGCTCACGACCTGGCTAGGGCATTAAGTGCTCCGTGCTGGTCCTGAGTCCCGTGGCCATCGCTTGGATTTCTGCTTTAGCTTCTTCTCATGCCAGAACCCATGATAGAGGTAACTCCGTCCTCTGGGCCTCAGTTTCCTCCCGTGGCATTTTGTAAACACGTAATCCTACCGGTAGGTACAAAGAGGGACCTCTGCCGAGAGTGGCACGGAACCTGTAAGATGCCATGAAAACGTCTCTGCCTTCTTACTTTATCCTCCCCCGCCTCTTCCTTCGGATCGCTTTCCCTCTCTGTCAATCTCTCTGTCTCTCTCTCAGTTTCTCTAAGTCTTTATCTCTCTGTGTCTTTGTCTCTCTCTGTGTCTCCTTTTCCCTCCCTCCTCCCCCACCCCTCTCTTTATCTCCTGTTCTCTCTCTCTCTCTCACGCGCACACGCAGGCATTTATACACACGCATGCACGCTCTCCGCTCTAGGCACCGTCAGCTCTGCCGTTAGTGAGCACGCCTTGCTCTCTCTTGCCTCCAGGAAGCACGTGCTTATTTCATCTTTCAAGTCTCCTCAGGAACACCGAAACACCCCCTTCTTGTGTCCATCGAATAAGCACTTGAAATGAATACTTTTTGTTGTGCCATTGATAGGACGTAAGAATATTGCGCTGTGCTTAAACTGTCCTGGATTTCAGATATCCCCACATAGCCTGTGAGACCCGTAACTAGGAAATCTTTGCATTAAGGTATTAACACTATGTGAGGTGCTCTCAAAGTTTCAAAACCCTTTACCAATATTTATTCTATTACTTAAAATAAAATTTATAGATAAACAACAAGGTCCTACTGTATAGCACAGGGAACTATGTTCAACAGCCTGTAATAAACCATAATGGCAAAGGATATGGAAACGAATATATATATAAAACTGAATCACTTTGCTGTACGCCAGAAACTAACACAACATTGTACATCAACTATACTTCAAAAAATTACTTTATTTTAAATGTATTATTTGTTACTAACACCATAATAATAAACTCAAGGAGTTAAACAGAGCAAATTATATTACTATTACCTTTTTACAAATGAGGAAAGTGAGGCCGAGATATACCACAAAAGATGCCTGAGATAGATGTCCCACCAATGGCGGAACTGGGCATAGAATCCAGGACTGTCTGAGCCCCAGTCCTAAACTCCCTGTAGGACACTTGCGTCTATCTAACACTGATTAGGATGGTTCCACAAGGGAGGAAGATAAGGTCCACCCCAGTGGTTATCAAGTCACCAGATGGCAGGGCTCCAGCCCATCTGACGAGTTTCTGATGAGTTTCTGACTCAGCAGATTTGGGGCAGGGCCCAGCAACCTGCATTTCTAACACACTTCCCAGGAAATGCAGACGCTGCTGACAACGAGACCACACTTAGAGCACCACTCAGTTCTACAAATCTTCTGAGCTGCTTTGTATTAACCACCGGCTTGACACCCATCAGGCCACCAATTCCTTGTGCGTAAATGACATTTTCAAAACTATCATCCTGCACGATTGTAACGATGCTGCACTTTTCCCGATAAGCCCTTCTAAGTTGTAAAATGCCTTAGGAAATTGTGTTTAATGGAGCGCGTGGTGGGGAAGGAGTCCCCAAGCGCTTGGATCTTTGGCCCTCATTAATATTTAGAGCTTCCTGAATCCCGAGGAACGCGGGGCTCAGCGGCCGGGTGGAGGGACACGCCGAAACAGACAGACCTATTCAGGAAGAAGAACCCGGGCTCATGTGCCCGTTGAATGTTAACTCCCTTGAAAAATAAAAATAACACAAAAAGCAATCTTCGCTGGGGAAATAGGTCATTCTAGATTAGGTGAATGTTGTTATTTCAGGTGGCTAACCTTATTGCTCCCAATCTCCTGAACTTGGAGTTAAAAAATAAAACCACAAGCCCGAGGGTCAGTCCACAGCGCAGTCGTCTGAAGGCAGCACTATTAACGGTAACTTAATACCATGAATTTGGGAAGTTTGCGCTGTGGTCCTCTTACTGCCCAGGAGAACTTAAAAATAAAGCTAACTGCACAGGGAACACGAGCAGTTCGCTGGTTTTCCATCAGGTACCTGGTGGGAGGTGTTTTTTTCACCTGTTGTCTCCTGAATGATTATTTGTGGAGGTCAGGGGTACCGTCGTGTGCTGGGTACAGAGGATGGAGGTCGGTTGGCGGAGGGGTGAGCCCAGGATGGAAGTTTGGACAAAGTGTATTTGGAAACAGTTGTGCATAATCCATTCATCTGGGACTTTGGCTTCACTGATATAACCTCAGTCACGTGAAACGCTAACCCAGGTAGATGGTCATTCACTGGAGAGCTTTCCCAACTGTGCGCCTGTAGGGCCGGCACCACCAATGCTGTCACAGCCGATGTGTTTGCTGAGACAGTCGTGACTGTCCCACCAGTCGAATCCAGGAGTCAGCTCTGAGAAACCCGACAATCCTGTGTCAAGCACAGGGAATAGTCCTCTGGGGGAGAGGGGACATGTGTACCCCAATAATTCAGGTTGATGGGCTTAATGAGAAGCAAACGCACAACTGCAAAACCTGGCTGGAGCTGCACTCTCACAGGCATCCACATTTAGCCAAGCACCCACACTGTTGGTTTCCCAGGGATGTTAACCTCCCGGACCTTCATTAAGATGCCCAACTATGCTGCCCTCATCAAGTTCTTTGTGTTCCATTGATAAGTCTGAAATTTACGGAATATCTCCTGTATACCTAGCATTCTATTAGTGAAATTCCACGATATCATTTCATCTGTGTCAAGACCTTTTTGGTAGATATTATTAGAATCGGTTTCCAAATAAGGAAACTGAAGGATAGGTCTAGTAATTTCCCCAGGGTGAAATGGGGAGTAAGGAGTGGCAACCAGAACCGGTCAGAACACCTTGGTTGATATTTTAGGTGTTGTTCTCTTTGCTCATAATGTTTTGTTTCTTTTTCCCCACTTTTCTACCAGGGCAACATGGTCTCTTCTTCCAGGGTCTTAGTCCGATGCTGTGTCTTCCATGTGACTTCCCTAAACCCATCCACTGATGAAGGAGAGCTGCTTATGCTGTTCTCCTCTGTGCCCTCATAGCCCTTTGTATGTACATTTCTTATTTATCACACTAAGATATTATTTACGTGCTTATCTTCCTGACTAAAGAAATTTTTCCCTTATTAAATCTTTATATACATAAAATCTGGTGTTCAGTGAATATTTGTTGAGTCAAACTAAGTTGTATTTATAATTATAACACTATTCAGAGTTGGCTTCTAATTACATCTACTGAGCAAAATAGTCCCTCAATAAGGCTTAAGTTTAATTGTGTACCATCTAAATATGGCAGACCCAGAGGTGCTATCACATGGAATCCCCTTTCAAGGCACTGACTTCCACTGGATGTGACCCAAATGGAAAGCGGGAGCCTGGAAGTCAGGGACAAGCTGAGTGATGACCACTTATGTGTCCACCGTTGGGGAGTGGCCCTCACAGGGACAGCAACTGGTACGTATAATACACACGGTGTTGCCACCTGTTACCGTAGAGTCCTGTGTGATGCTCAACACAGCCCCGGGATGCAGATCGTAGCATCTCTCTTTTACATGTGAGAACATTGAAGTTCAGGGATGTTAAATAAATCATCAAATGTCACATAGCAAATATGTAACAAGAGTGTGACTTTAATCCAGGTTTTTACCAACCCTCACACTTCCTCGTAAACAATTCTGTCTTGAATAAAATGCAAGCCTGAACAACAGGATCCACTGTGTTAGCAAAAAGAAACAAAAATCATAGTGTGAATAGCAGGTGGCAAAGAGTAGATCCAATCAAGAGCCTCGGAACTTTAAGGTACCCGGCTTCTCAACTGGTCTGTCTTGGATGCTAGCAAAGTAGCACTGGCCAAAATATTTACCTGATGGAAGCCTCCATTTTCTTTTGGAAACTTTACTAAACAGAAATAATCATCTGAGTCCTTCTTTCCTTAGAGACATATATATAGCTGGTGCACGTGAAACCTCCTAGTAACCTATAGATCCTTCTAGAAATCCAAGGGGCCATTACAGGTATTTTAATCTGTAATTGGGGAACAGTCAGATTGATTGGGACAGTCACAGTTCAATCATTTAATTATAAATAAAAAATTCATTTACCCAAAGCCCCTCAGGGGAAATACTTTGACTTCTTTGCAGAGTCTCTTCAGTACCTTTAAATTGCATCAAGCACGCAAAATGAATAGGTCTTTGCTAAATTTGAGAGAGGAGAAGGTTCTGGATGTTTTGTATAAGACTGAGACTAGATTTTCTAGAATAAAGAGGAGCAATGTATTGACAAGTGTGTGCCCTATTGAAATGGGGCGAGGGTAGCCCAGTGACCTGTTCTCCTTAAGTCCAAGGTTCTCACCAGCCATTGCCCCTCCTTCCCATGCAGAAGAGTATCTCTGCCTCTGCTTTCTGTAGTAGCTGGACCCAAGTAAACATTCTATGGGTCTCAGGCGACCCTGGAGTCTGGGATTAGGAAACCACACCTTTGCTCACTGGGTTTTCCTTCTGATGGCTCCTGAGTTAACACCATAGAACCTTGGTCTCTCCAGATCACAGGCCACAGAGATGCATCAAAGTGTTTGTCTGTTTATTGTTTAAACAGAGGAGTGATTGATGAGAGATTTGTTTTAAAAAAAATCCGGAAATTTTGTGCAAGATACCTTAGAATGAAAGAAGCCATGAATAAAAAAGTTGTTTATGAGGGTTTCATGACACAGTGCAGTTTTAAAAGAGAAGAAAAAACTCATGATAACACCAAATGTATGGTGTGGGAGAGTTAATGACCAGACTAAGAAAGAGAGAAGGATTAGGTCATGGGAGGTACTGAGAGAATTTAAGCAATGTAGTTTTAGTAATGTTGAGTTTGAGGACCTGTTGCAAGTACAGATACAGATGTCTATCAGATAATTAGATATATGCAGTATACAGTTCAGGGAAAATGCTGGACTGGTGATTAAAACATGCACATGTACACACACACACAAAAAAACTGCGAGTAATCCAACACCAGGAAAGCAAGGAGATACCGCATGAAATACAATAGGTATCACAGAGATTACAAGAGCATTAAATTGACTCTTCAGGTCTTAATCGTAAATGAATATATGCTTTGCTAATGTTAATCATGTTTACTAAACACAATATAGAGTTTTCACAAATTGTGCTTATATAAGACATAGTCATATGTTCACATTTCATTTCCAGGTTGGCAAAGACCATAGTCCATTATTTCCTAAGCGAGGTAGGAGGTTCATGAGGGTTTTTATTATTATTCTTTTATACAGATATTATCCCTTAAATTGTACATAAACATTATGTATATTCCTTTATATATATTATATTTCAAAATAATTTTAAAATCCCAGGTACATAGTATCAAAACTGAGAAGAAATTTATTCACATCTTAATTCTATTAAGCAGGTGAGGATGAGATGATTCGATCCACTATTTCAAATGCAGTTCATGCTCCTGACCCTTCATTTCATGAGGATTTGGAAAATCCTAGACATTGTGATTCTGGAAAATTTGAATAAGTTGGACAAAACTATTATGGATTCATACCATTCACCAGAAATATGTACATAACTAATAACTTTTCAATTGTGATCATTTATTCATCCACTAATTTATTCAATTAATGATTTCTGGGTGAGTACTCTTTTCCAGATGCCATGCTGGCTCCTGGGGTCACAGAAATCAATTAGGGCCATTCCTTCAAGGAGTTGGTACCTAGTAGGGCAGTTACAGTTCCATCTGAGAGTGGTATACATATGGTGTATACATAAGGTATATGTAAGGTATACAGAAGGGAGGGACATGTGATGTGGAATGAATGAAGTTCCCTGAGGTAATATTTGAGCCGAATATCAAGGATGAGAAGAAACTAGCTGAGCAAATATAGGTGGGAACATTATTTTAGGAGTGGGACTGCTGGTGGAAAAGGATAAATTTTTTTAAAGCATCTATGTTAGGACTGGCACAGCCTTAAATACACACAGCAGCATAAGGAAACACTCTTTAGCATGTGTGACTGCTTCCTTGCACCAACAAGCAATGATCATTCTCAGTCTGAATGGGGACCATCCCCACGGACTGTCTGCCCTCACAGTTCTGATTCACTTTGGTTCTCTCCCTCTTCTCAAGCTCTTCCAACAAGAGAATTTAATGTGATCCTCATTAAATGCAATGTGGAAGAAACTCACCTATCATAACCTATTATCCAGGTGTCTGAAATAAGTGTTTGGGAACTTACATAGAAGGGAAGGAAGGAAAGCAGGAATGCCTCCGCTTCCCCGGGGACCTTCTCAAAGCCCTGATGAAGTGTTGCTGTTTCTGGTATGCAAATTCAGAACCTCTGACAACCCTTCAACTGTGATTCCACGAGAATGCCGCAGCGGATGGTTTGCTGAATCTGTGTTTAGTATGTGGCAACACATGGCTCAGAATTTTAAAGTATTTCAGAGCTACAGTGATTGAGCAACCAAAAGTGGTTCCACATGGCTGGTGAACGTCTCATCAGGCAGAAACCAGGATGATTCCTCCTGCTCTAGATTCTTATAATCCACAGATTGTTTTTGCTATTATAGAGTGTAATCAGCTTTGGAGGGTATCGTCCATCAAAGGGAGGGAGCACAGTATCACTCCAACCAAGTGCAATGACTTGCCTTTCTAACCGAGAGAGGGACAGTGACCCTGAACCCTAACTCTGCCCCCTAACCATTTTCATGAAAAAGTTATCAAGAATCTTATCTGTCCTTGACAGGTTGGTTTTCTCAGGCGATCTGGAAATTATGCTCAGATTCTACCTTAATTTAAAGAAAATGAATAGAGACAATTGTGAAAGTTATTTGCTTAGTTCTGGCTGCTGTAACAAAGTACCATAGACTGGGTGGCTTATGAACAACAGTAATTTATTTCTTACAGTTCTGGAGGCTGGAACTTCGACATCAGGGTGCCAGCAGACATGTGTTCTGGTGAGAAGCGCTCTCTTCCTGACTGTACACATCCAATTTCTCCTTGAGTCCTCACGTGGCAGGAAAAGGGCAAAAGAGCTTTCTGGGGTTCCTCTTATAAGAGCGCTTACCTCATTCATGAGGGCCCCACCCTTATGACTTAGTTACCTCTGCAAGGCCCCAACTCCTGATAGGGGGTTAGGATTTCAACATACAAATTCATGGGGGTTGGGGGGCACAAACATTTAGTCCATAACGTGTTATTATTTTAAGTTTGCACCTCTAGAACGTCTTCTATTAAATAGGCTCAGTGTGTCTTTTAAAAAGGAGTGAATAAATAAACGAGTGGATGGAAACATACAACCTTGGTCACAGCAATGGACTACACAAGAGATCACTCCACTCCTGGCAAGGGTTTCTTTGTTGTCAGAATCTGCTTCTTCTCACAGGAGAAAGAAACACTGTGGTGTAAACAGGTCCTTGGTCATGAAGAGAAGTAAAAAGGTGATCTTAGATGACTCACAGGATGAACAAGCTGCAGGAGAACTTGGAGGCCTGTTGCTCCTTTGCAGACCCTGCCCAGTGGTGCAGTGGAAAGAACACTGTCAAGAGGTAGTATCTAGAACTGAACCACAAAGGAGACTTTCTTCTATCACACCTGGGGTAGGTGTCTATGTCCACCAAGAAACACATGTCAAGAGATGGAAGTGGGACAAAAGCAATGATTACAAAGGTCTTGGATGGTGGTACAAATATCAGGAAATTTGGAGTCAAGTAGCCCTGAATTTGACTCTCAGCTGGGCCACTAATTAGCTGTTTAACTCTAGCAAGGTTCTTTTTCCTTAATTCCTTGAAGTATCATCTCCCCATTTGTAACCCCCCCCCCCCGGAAATTTTACAAGCATTAAATGAGTGAATGTATGTAATCAGTACTACACACATACATACATACATACATACATACATACATACATACATACATGATGGGCCCCTAGTTGGCACTTCAGAGTTGAAGAAGTCAATAGTTAACTGTCTCTTTGACAAAGTTGTGAAGCAACTGGGAGCTAGCCACAGGACCCAGGGAAAATCAAAATACAGTGAGAAAGGCCAAGTTGGAGGATATAGTTTAGATTTTTTGCAACAGTGAACTTCCTGTACTGACTCCTGGAATTGGACAGATTTACTCACCCAGTTACTGTCTGTGACAGGCCTCTTTTTGCGAGGACACAGCTGATCCCTAAAAGTCTCTCCTCTCTGTAGGTAGGCAGATCTGAAGAGAAAATAAGGAGGAAGAGGGCATTCATAGCTTCTTCTAAAACTGCCAATAAGATGCCTGCCTGTGCTGGGTGCTTTGGGGACAGTAGGGAGCTAAAAGAGGAAGAAACAATGGGACTCCCTCTCTCCCTTTAACAAACTTCACAGCCTAGAAGGAGAGGGGCTGCTGGGAGAATTAAGCAAATAATTATCATGAAAGATGCTAATACTTGGGCTTCCCTGGTGGCACAGTGGTTGAGAGTCCGCCTGCCGATGCAGGGGACACGGGTTCGTGTCCGGGAAGATCCCACATGCCGTGGAGTGGCTAGGCCCGTGAGCCATGGCCGCTGAGCCTGCGCGTCCGGAGCCTGTGCTCCGCAATGGGAGAGGCCACAACAGTGAGAGGCCTGCGTACCGCAAAAAAAAAAAAAAAAAAAAAAGATGCTAATACTTTTTTTTTTTAACATCTTTATTGGAGTATAATTGCTTTACAATGGTGTGTTAGTTTCTGCTTTATAACAAAGTGAGTCAGCTCTACATATACATACATCCCCATATCTCCTGCCTCTTGCATCTCCCTCCCACCCTCCCTATCCCACCCCTCTAGGTGGTCACAAAGCACCGAGCTGATCTCCCTGTGCTATGCGGCAGCTTCCCACTAGCTATCTATTTTACGTTTGGTAGTGTATATATGTCCATGCTACTCTCTCACTTCGTCCCAGCTTACCCTTCCCCCTCCCAATGTCCTCAAGTCCATTCTCTACATCTGTGTCTTTATTCCTGTGCTGCCCCTATGTTCTTCAGAACCTTTTTTTTTTTCAGATTCCACTTATATGTGTTAGCATATGGTATATGTTTTTCTCTTTCTGACTTACTTCACTCTGTATGACAGAATTAGTTCCATCCACCTCACTACAAATAACTCAGTTTTGTTTCTTTTTATGGCTGAGTAATATTCCATTGTATATATGTGCCACATCTTCTTTATCCATTCATCTGTCGATGGACACTTAGGTTGCTTCCATGTCCTGGCTATTGTAAATAGAGCTGCAATGAACATTGTGGTACATGACTCTTTTTGAGTTATGGTTTTCTCAGGGTATATGCTCAGTAGTGGGATTGCTGGGTCGTATGGTAGTTCTATTTTTAGTTTTTTAAGGAACCTCCATACTGTTCTCCATAGTGGCTGTATCAATTTACGTTCCCACCAACAGTGCAAGAGGGTTCCCTTTTCTCCACACCCTCTCCAGCATTTGTTGTTTGTAGAATTTTCTTTTTAAAAATTTATTTATTTGGCTGCATTGGGTCTTCGTTGCTGCACGCGAGCTTTCTCTGGTTGCAGTGAGTGGGGGCTACTGTTCATTGTGATACACAGGCTTCTCATTGTGGTGGCTTCTCTTGTTGCGGAGCATGGGCTCTAGGTGCATGGGCTTCAGTAGTTGTGGCGCACAGGCTTAGTTGCTCCATGGCATGTGGTATCTTCCCAGCCTGGGGCTCGAACCCATGTCCCCTGCATTGGCAGGTGGATTCTTAACCACTGCACCACCAGGAAAACCCTGTTTGTAGAATTTTTGATGATGGCCATTCTGACTGGTGTGAGGTGATACCTCATTGTAGTTTTGATTTGCATTTCTCTAATGATTTGTGATGTTGAGCATCCTTTCATGTGTTTGTTGGCAATATGTATATATTCTTTGGAGAAATTCCTATTTAGGTCTTCTGTCCATTTTTGGATTGGGTTGTTTGGTTTTTTTGATATTGAGCTGCATGAGCTGCTTGTAAATTTTGGAGATAATCCTTTGTCAGTTGCTTCATTTGCAAATGTTTTCTCCCATTCTGAGGGTTGTCTTTTCATCTTGTTTATGTTTTCCTTTGCTGTTCAAAAGCTTTTAAGTTTCATTAGGTCCCATTTGTTTATTTTTGTTTTTATTTCCATTTCTCTAGGAGGTGGGTCAAAAAAGATCTTTCTGTGATTTATGTCATAGAGTGTTCTGCCTATGTTTTTCTCTAAGAGTTTTATGGTGTCTGACCTTACATTTAGGTCTTTAATCCATTTTGAATTATTTTTGTGTATGGTGTTAGGGAGTGTTCTAATTTCACTCTTTTACATGTAGCTGTCCAGTTTTCCCAGCACCACTTATTAAAGAGGCTGTCTTTTCTCCATTGTATATTCTTGCCTCCTTTATCAAAAATAAGGTGACCATATGTGCATGGGTTTATCTCTGGGCTTTCTATCCTCTTCCATTGATCTATATGTCTGTTTTTGTGCCAGTACCATACTGTCTTGATCACTATAGCTTTGTAGTATAGTCTGAAGTCCAGAGCCTGATTCCTCCAGCTCCGTTTTTCTTTCTCAAGATTGCTTTGGCTCTTTGGGGTCTTTTGTGTTTCCATACAAATTGTGAAATATTTTGTTCTAGTTCTGTGAAAAATACCATTGGTAGTTTGATAGGGATTGCATTGAATCTGTAGATTGCTTTGGGTAGTATAGTCATTTTCACAATGTTGATTCTTCACTCCAAGAACATGGTATATCTCTCCATCTGTCTGTATCATTTTTAATTTCTTTCATAGGTGTCTTATAGTTTTCTGCATACAGGTCTTTTGTCTCCTTAAGTAGGTTTATTCCTAGGTATTTTATTCTTTTTGTTGCAATGGTAAATGGGAGTGTTTCCTTAATTTATCTTTCAGATTTTTCATCATTAGTGTATAGGAATGCAAGAGGTTGCTGTGCATTAATTTTGTATCCTGCTATGTTACCAAATTCATTGATTAGTTCTAGTAGTTTTCTGGTAGCATCTTTAGGATTCTCTATGTATAGTATCATGTCATCTGCAAACAGTGACAGCTTTACTTCTTCTTTTCTGATTTGGATTCCTTTTATTTCTTTTTCTTCTCTGATTGCTATGGCTAAAACTTCCAAAACTATATTGAATAATAGTGGTGAGAGTGGACAACCTTGTCTTCTTCCTGATCTTAGAGGAAATGGTTTCAGTTTTTCACCATTGAAAATGATGTTGGCTGTGGGTTTGTCATATATGGCCTTTATTATGTTGAGGTAAGTTCCCTCTATGCCTACTTTCTGGAGGGTTTTTTTCATAAATAGGTGTTGAATTTTGTTGAAAGCTTTTTCTGCATCTATTGAGATGATCGTATGGTTTTTTTTCCTTCAGTTTGTTAATATATTTTATCATATTGATTGATTTGCATATATTGAAGAATCCTTGCATTCCTGGGATAAGCCCCACTTGATCATGGTGTATGATCCTTTTAATGTGCTGTTGGATTCTGTTTGCTAGTATTTTGTTGAAGATTTTTACATCTATGCCAGACTCATCAAGAAAAAAAGGGAGAAGACTCAAATCAATAGAATTAGAAATGAAAAAGAAGTAAGAGCTGACACTGTAGAAATACAAAAGATCATGAGAGATTAGTACAAGCAATTATATGCCGATAAAATGGACAACCACAAAGAAATGGATAAGTTCTTAGAAAAGCACAACCTTCCAAGACTGAACCAGGAAGAAATAGAAAATATAAACAGACCAATCACATGCACTGAAATTCAGACTGTGTTTAAAAATCTTCCAACAAACAAAAGCCCAGGACCAGCTGGCTTCACAGGTGAATTCTATAAAACATTTAGAGAAGAGCTAACACCTATCATTCTCAAACTCTTCCAAAGTATAGCAGAGGGAGGAACACTCCCAAACGCATTCTATGAGGCCATCACCACCCTGATACCAAAACCAGACAAAGATGTCACAAAGAAAGAAAACTACAGGCCAATATCACTGATGAACACAGATGCTAATACATTTTAATAATGCACCTTCAAATGTTTCATGATATAATGAATACAATGATCAAATCTAAGGTAATTTAGGATAGATGAAAACTCTTCAGATTAACTTCCCCAAATCCCAGGAACAGGGCAGAAGGGAAGGTGTTTCTATAACTGTGTGGACCTTACCTTCTTCATAGTAGTTTTTCTCTTCTTTCCAACATGCACTCATCTGATGCCTTTTGTTTTTGCAGAACCTATTTCAGACTTCTGCATTTCAAAGGTTATGAATTAGAGATAAAGATGGCGTCAGGTCTAAGAGGAGGGATTTTGAATCTTAGAGTTGGACTTAAAGTATACTTTGATTCACCTTGACAATGACCTTTTCTTCTTACACCATCTCCATATAAAACAATTCCCCAACTTCCCACTCAAAGTTCAACTGGCTGATAGCTACATTTTTACATCTCCTAGGATGCTGGCATTTTAATATATTGAAACAAATATAACATAAAGAACAATACTTTAAGACACAATAAACCCTGGTTCCACTGGTGTGTGGGGGGTAGGCACTAGGTGACAACAGGCAGCAAGGTTGATACTTTTGGTTGGAGAATCCGAATATACTTGACCAAAAGATGGTCTTGCTTTCCCTGTCTCCTAAGTCTTGGTCAGCCCATTAAGTAAAAAACAGAAGGAAATACTTACTCCTATTTTAACTATTGCTCTCAAAATGTGCAGTTGTGGCAGCAAAGCCAAAAACACAAATAAGAGATAGGCTAGAGCTAAAGATAAAGTCATTTTTTAGCTGAGTCTGTGGATATTAAAGGCAACAGAATGGTGCAGTGTCTTTTACCTTCTAGAATTTTTGGTCAAAATATCTCATTGGTAGGACAACCAAAGGGAATTACCTGCTGCTGCCATAGCTCAATACCATGTCTTTAAAATGTGCTCATAAAGTAGACCCAGGTTGAAACTGCTGGTGTGACAGATTCTGCAGCTAGGATAAGAATTCTTGACTGATTGTTCATGGCACCATCCTCTCTTTCCTGGAGACTTTTGTTATTATGTAATTGGGTATGTGAAAGTATTTCGGTTAGGATCACAGTGAGAAAAAGAAAACCTTAAACAAAACTGAAAGAGAAACTTTAGAAACTCAGATTTTAAAAGGATTCTTCGGGTTCATCAACTTCACCATGATTCTAAGCATGAAACATGCACCCGGGACACCCTAGAAGACCATCACAGAACAGTGACAGAGTCTCAAACCTCTACACCAACACGCCTGGGCTTCATTCCTTCTCTGACAATGACAGGTGTGACTCGGGCAAGTTACTCAGTTTCTCTGATCCTGCTTCTTCGTCTGTAAAATGGGCACAATAAGACCTAAGGGGAAACCATGAACTACACACACAGGGCTGAAATAGAGAACAGCACCTACCAACAACAGGGTACTCTACAAATGTCCCTCTCTTCCCTTCCACTAATACAGGTAGAAGGTAGATGTGAAAAAAAAATGCACATTTATAAGTATGTGTGTGTATATATAGAGTTCTCCTAGTGAAGAATAAACTGAAACTTTTAAAATTGAAAGACCAAATAACAGCTGAATGGTAGTGTCCAAAATCTCTGCTTCAGCAGCTAGTTTCTTTTGAACATTCTTTTTCCTCAAGAAACAATGGTAAATCTGGAATATGATTAATGCTCAACAGAAGAACACCAAAAAAAGAAGATAAGATGGAAAGATCCATGGCTTTCTTTAAGGCACTAAATCTACTTCATTTTTAAAACAAGGAAGTGAAAAGCCTGTAAATATATATGATGCAGCCAATGTCTCTTGAAAGTACACGAGATTTTGAAAAGCAACATAACTTCACTCTTCAGCTTCAGAGAGACCTCTATCTAAAGTAATAAAAATCAGCACTTTTTTAGAAAAGTAAAAAAATATTAAACCTCTGGGTATCGTAGGTGTATGTATAATTCTTTAAAACCTGCCAGTGCCTTGTCACTGAAGAAATAGAAAAATGCAACCACCGGCAATGAGAAGTGTGCTGAGACAAAAGTGAGTTGCTTGGCAACAGATTAACTTATTTAAACTTTTACTGCTGCTTTGACAAAGAGGCTGAAAAGAGACATGTGAAGACAACAGTAAAATCCTCCAGATCAGAAGCTCCCAGAGACCCTCCAAGGTAGAAGACACATTTGCCTGTATGCTTAAGCTGGGAGCTTGCAAACTGTATTTCCAAGCTCCCTTGCTGATAGCAAGTGCTGGTTGGGGATCTCTAGACAGGGGAGAGAAGCTGAGGTTTGTGCCTCTGACAGTGTAGAAGTTGATGGATGTAGTTGGCCGTGAGCATAAGGGGGTTGCAGACTTCAGTGGCCTGAGCAGAAGTAGTACCTATTTGTAGCTCCAGCCCTGGCCCAAGCAGTGCCCCTCAAATAGAGTCAGGATTGGCTGTGATAGTGTCTCCATAAGCTTGGTAGCAGGTATAGTCCTGTAGACTGCTGCGTAAGGGTGTCAGCATATTCTGAGCTCTGGGTAATACCATTTTTTCCTTTTACTGTTTCACCCCTTTTATTTTCTCTTCTGTTCTCTCTGTCCTTATAACACCTTCTCTGTATTAAATTCTCCCTGTGAAACACCTAAAGTGGTTGGTTACTAGACACTGACTAATAGAATCTTAAAGAAACTCAACAGACTCCCTAATTAGACTCAACACCCAGAGCAATATGATATGGACAAAAATAAAAATAGGCATTAGCAATCAACCTAGGAAGGGTATTGTGATGGTTAATTTAAATCCAGATAGATAGATAGATAGATAGATAGATAGATAGAAAGAACATACATGATATAGATATAGATAGTCTTTTGGATCTGTTTCTCTGGAGACCCCTGACTACCACAGGTATAGAGGTGATGGTGACTGCAATGTGAGATAATACTGTTGTCAGACAAAGGCTAGGTAATGAAGACTCTGCATGTCTGCTGAATTCTTGGGACTTTATTCTAACATGCATTGGAACTATTGCTAGTTTTAAGGGAAAGGAGTGAAATGGTCATATTTTCTTTTCTTGAAAACCACCCCGGTTGTAGGAGTGTGGAGGACGGATCTCCAAGGAAACTAGGAGAGCAGAACCCTCAAGGGAACGATTCCTTGGAGCATTCAGCTGAGACTCTGCACATCCATGAGGCACGTTTTCCCCCTTTTCCAGCCATTCAGACCCTCATATAGTTAGAGCCCAATTCACTCTTTCCTACTGATATCTGGTTGTTTTACAGTCAGCTTGGGCCACGTTGGGGTCATGATTTCTTCAAGTCTTTGCTTTTGATCAGATTACAACATTGAGGAACTATAGGTGAGGATTTACCTACATCCTGGCAGGTTGATTTAGAGTACAAAGTTGTAATTCTTTACCCAGAACCATTTAAATGACCACAGCTATAAATCGACAGTTGGTGCCAAAAAGTACATGGAAAGAGAGATGACTTTTATGTCCAGGTCCTGACAGGCTTCATGATCACAAGAGATGTGCCTATTTATATAGAAGAATCTAGGTCCTGGGTCATGGTCTGGGGCTTAGACTGTGTTCTCGTTATCCTAGTCAGTGCTTTTCAGAGTGATGTAAACTGGTCTTTCACTTTGCAAAGGCTCCAAACATGGAGCCAGGCATGTGTTTCCCATGAATTTAATGGAACTTAAGCTTCAGCATCCTCCTTTGCCTGGGCCCCTCCCAAGGCCCTTGAAGGCCCTGGCAGCTTGCTTAGATAGTCATATGGCTTTATAAAATTTGCAAAAGTTAAGATTCTTTAACCACAATCAATTAAGACCACTATCTCTGCCCATTCCATTTTCTCTGTCAAACTTTCCCTCATGTTGGGTGATGTTAGAGTGGCCATGGGAATTTTGAGCATCTAACTGGGAAGAAGAACTTGAGTTGGCCTTAGTCTGAGTTTCTTGAAATGAATCTATGTCTCACACTCACTTCCAGAACAATTGAGTTACTGCTAACCATTTTTGTGTAGGAATGGAGTCTAGAAATGGTCCTACCATCCAGGTGTCGACTCCCCCAGTTCCATGACCCAACATGCAGGGTCGAAGGTTAATTCACAGTATGCACTTACTCCATAAACCCAGCAATGTGTGGGGAGTAGTGGAGAAACAGGTCTCAAAATGCACAGAGCCAGGAGCTAATCTGTGGAAAATCCTCCCAATCATCAAACATATAAAATTAAAAGCAGATAATTTGAAACAGAAGTTCTACCCTTCCAAGAATACACTTGATAATGCAGCAGATACAATTTAAATACCTCACACTTTTTAGAAGAAAATCAGATGAAATAGAATTATTAAAATAACTGTTTAAATTCTTGCTGATTTGAATGAAAATACTGACATCCACAAAAATAACAAACCCATAATACACAATTGTGACATTTTGACAAGCTGGTTAATGAACATTGTCTAATCAAAGATTTTAAGAATCGCTACTGCCAAGAAAACTTGAAATGAACCCAAATTGTATAGCTTTTAAATAAAAGAAACATGATGGTGGCTTTTCCACATTTGACAATAGTAAACAATTTCACGGCATGACTGACAAGGAGTGATGATGCTGAAAGAAGTTTTTCTGATCAATTAAGAGCTAAAAGAAATCAACCAACTCTGTGAGAGGAAAGATGGGATTATCTTTCTCTTCTCTTTACAGAAAGTCTTACAAAATCATTGTCATATGAAGACGTTATCAAAGTTTGTACCACTTGCCATACTATTTTGCTAACAAAGGCTGATTGAGTCACAGCTCCTTTTGGAGTTTAGAGATGTAAACTGTTTCTTGAAGGATGTAAGCTTTGATCTGAAAGGTCTAGAGAATATTGATGCTCAGGGAATATTGGCTGAATGAAGAAATGAGTAAATTAAATCAGTGTATTTATGAGTAATACTTTGTTTTAAATTCCCATTTACCTACTATATGTGAATATATATATATATATATACACACACACACACACACAGACACATATATATTAGGAAAAACAAAATTTTCTTAACTGTGTGTGTGTATATATGTATATATATACATAATTAGGAAAATATAGTTTTTTATTTGCATTAGTAATAGCCAACATTTACTGAGCAACTACTGTATATAAGGTACTGGCTTAACACCTTATGTAGATTGTTTTTTAAAATGTAAACTTGCATTTTTCCCATTAAAGTAATCCACTTCAGTTTGGTGAGGGAGGAGAGAGTCAACAGTTCCAAAGTAGAATTGTTTATTCCATAGGTAATTTAGGCAATTGTTGGACACTTTCCTAAGGTCAGAAAAATAAGTTATCATAATACATTAAATTGCTTCTATTTCTTTATAAAAATTCAACATCTGAGGGAGGGAATATGGTTGAGGAGAACAGCTTTGGAATCAAAGATCTGAGACTAAATCCATGTTCTATTATTTATCCAATGAAGGATCTTAAAAATTTGCATAGCTCTCCTCCCTGCATCTTGATTTGATGGTGGAACTGTCAGAGAGAGCATATCCATGAAAGGCAAAGTTTAATTTCTCTATTTTTTTGGTGCCATTTTACACTTTGGTACCAGCGTACACTTAGGAGAGGGGAGCAAGGAGCTGTGTTTTACCCAGGCCTCCCTCTCCCACTCCAGGAAAGTTTCTAGTAAAAAATCATTATGTCTTTCATTTGTCATGTATTGCATTCATATTTTCTCAGAAGAAATATGGGCTCAAAGGGCCTAGGAAATGCTCCTTCCCTGTCTGGAGAACAGTTTGCTAATTGTACCAGTAAATCTGTAGTAATCACATCCTCTGTGGTGCTCTTCCCCTCCTAAGGCAGAACCCTGAGCTGTAACCACACAAACCCGCTTGCCCTTCCTCACACATGCCTCACTTTCCCACACCTCCCCACTGCCTCACAGGCCACTGCTCTCACTGGGACACATTTTTCTCTCTTCTCCATCCGTGAACTCTTACTTACCCTTCAAGGTCTAATTCACACGGCCTTTCCTCAAGGTATGCACATCTCTGGTATCTCTTCCTCTTCTTATAAAAACACGAGCCCAATCAGATTACGGCCCCACTCCTATGACCTCATTAACCTTATTACTTCCTGAAATACTCTATGTCCAAATACAATCACATTGGGGTTTAGGGTTTCAACATACAGATTTGTCAGGGTGGAGGTAGGGGGAATACAATTCAGTCCATAACAGGAGGAGACCACTTAAATTGGAAGAGGGATATGAGCTATCCAGCTACGGCACCATGGAAGCTCAGAAAAAGATGATTTTCCCTCGACTTTTGGAAAACTCCCAGGTAGTGGCACTGACAAGGCATGGCTCCTGACACAAACAAGCAACCCAGGGACAAAAGGCAAATATAGCTGCTTAGAAGCTGCCTCAGTCTCATGCTCTGGCTACTGCCCAGAATAAGGGAAAAGGGTTAGAGCAAGGCTGGGGTGCCAGAGGAACTTTAGGTGGGGCTGGGTAAGAAGTTTGTCCTCCTAAGACCAAAGCAGCTCAGAGCCATGGATATCACATTTGTATCTTTGATTCCTGGGAGAGATCGGGACACAGAGTAAGTGTTCAATTACTAGTGAATTTCTGATGGTTGTTTACTTGAGCACGTAGTGAGCTCCCAGTAACTGGAGACTTACTTCCAGGCAGAGGCTGCATGGGTCCAAGGGGCTACAGAAGGTGGCCGTGCATTGGGTGAGGCATTCAAAATCCTGTCCTGACCTAATAGTCTGATTCTTTGTTTATGTAATAAAGTGGTCCAGAAAAGTCTTCCCATCTCTCTCCATCCCCGAGTACATTTTCTTAGTTTCGCTGTAATGATGTTGAACCATGCTCCTATTCTGCGTCTGAGTTTGCTTCATTTTTCAGTGGCATTTTAAGAGGATGACAGCTTACAGTTTTTCTTTACTAGAAACATTGTACATCAAAAAATTTTTTTTTGCTCTTTGCGCTTTGGATGCCCATATATAGGAACATTAATAATATCTCACTAAAGGCTTTCTCTTCTTCCTTCATCTGGGGCCGTGGGTTGAACTCATCCTCTGAATCCAGCTCCATTGCTGCCCAGAGGTCATCCTGTCTGGCCCTGGTACAGGGAGAATGCCTGACCGCTGGCTCTAGCTTTTTCTAAGAGGCATGCTGGTTTACATTGTTCAGCCCAAGAGTTAAAAAAGACAAAGTGGGCCCAAACCTATTAAGACAACCCACTCAAAACATTTTCTGTGCTTACATCTTACTGACTTTTATCATAAATTAGAGATTTTGAAGAGAATGAGTCACAGAAAAAGAAAAAATAATAACCTGGTTCGGCAATCAGCATATTATATCTCCCCAGTGACTCATAATATCAGACGCAAGTCAGGACAAACAGAGTTCCTGTCAGAAAGAAGTGCAGTTAAAAATAAAAGCAAAAATAGGAAGGGGGGGAAAATCCTTTTTAACTATACCTAGAACTCTCCCCACCCTGGATTCCCTAATGAGAGGTTTGGGGGGCAAATGATCTAAAAAGCTTGAGTCATAAGTCAGGAGGAAGCAACCCCCAAGAAGCAAAGACAAATGAATTTCTGAATAAAATCCTCCAGGAAAAGGACAGCATAAGCAAGGAAGCATGTATTATCCTTTAAGTATAAGGGGTATGTGAAGGGGACTCTTCCCAATGGAACTGGGGAATGACAGAAGGAACACAGGTTTCAGAGTTAAGCAAACTTGCATCTTAATTCTGGTTCCTCCGGAATGAGCTGTGCAACCACAGAAGGCCAGGGGTTACTTAGCATCTCTGGTCCTTAGTTTTCATACCTGTAGCCTGAGGACAGTAAACCATGTCACGGAGCCATTGTGACGAAGAATGGTTATTAAGTGCGTTAAGCACTTAGCTTGATGTATCAATTTAAAGATGTAACGTTAAATAATTATCTTCAATTATTTGTCTTAGAACATGTGGATGAAAACCAACCTGGACAGAGATTTCTAAATCCCTAGTTAATAAACTCAGATGAGTGTATCTGGCATGTTGCATGATTTCAGCTTCCTAAGGATGGTTGAAAGCTGTGTTCACTCTTGATGATACACTCCAACATTTAGTACAGCAGAAGAGTTTAAGGGGCCCAGGCCCATCCAGTCGTTCCCCAGACAACAGAAGTTCCTTCAGTCTCTCCCCAACCAGCCTGGGCAGTCTTTCAATGCACATTTGGAAACCCAAAAATAAGTTTCCAGCCAGTCAACTTTGGCTAAATTCTTGACTCTTCCGCTTACTATTTACGTGACATTGGAAGATGACAACCTTTCTGGGTCTTAGCTTCTGCACCTGGAAAAATGCAGTAGATAACTACTACCTTAAATAGATGCTCCGAAAAGTTAAATAAGGAAGTTGAAGTGCTTAGCAGAGGTTAGGGGCACAAAAGTCGTTGACGGACTATTTCCATTCCTTTAGAATAACTTATAATTGGCAAGGAGTTGGCTCAATCTCTAAGTGCTTCTGTGAAGGAAGGAGCAAATGTCCCTGCCCTCAGACCAGCCTCTCCGAGTCTTTATTGGTCTCTGCTTTCTTGTGTCCAGGGAGGGAGGATGAACGTGCCCTTGAAGAGTGGAGAGGCCATGGTCTTCTCAGACACCTGCCCCAGTGCACTGCTGTGAAATGTCGCAGCCTTCGGGAACAGACTTGTGTGGTTTCGTGTCCTAGTTTTCTGCTTCGTAGCTGTGTGAAGTTGATCAAACACAGGAGCCTCAATGTTCTCATCTATGACACAGAAAGGTTTCTTCCAGGGTTGCTGTGAAGATTAAATAGTACAACGCCAGGGCCTGCCCCATTTGTCTTCACTTCATGGTTGCATGGCTGTCCTGACCATCCAGAGTCCTGCACTGTGATTCTTGGCTGCAAGACCCAGGATTTTGCTCTTTGCACTGCCTTAGAGAGCAGACACCCCTCATGCTCTCCTTTGAGGATCTAGCTCTATAAACAGCTGCAGTATGGAATCAGTCTATTGCTAATACTCTTCCTTATTTCTCCTGAAGTCAAGTCCAAGGGTTGACAGCAATGGCAACAAGAGAGGAAGTGGCAAAGTTTAAAAAACTTTTGAAATCTTTACAGCTGTAATCCCTGGCTCAGAGTTCCTGACTCCCTTCTGAGAGGGTCTCAAGCTTATCCTTATCTTTCAGGATGGGGTTCACCATACCATCTCTATTCTCACTTTCAATCTACTTGTGCCCCAGTGTTTTACGTCTAAAACAAATTGAAGTCCTGAAATATTAGTTAGGACTCAGTGTGGTGGATTATATTCTCCCAACATGGCCACAACAATAGTTCTGGTCCCACATGTTCTTCCAGAATCTTCTCATCAAGGAAACAGAGTGTAATGTATTCTCACCTTGAGTCTTGGCAGGCATTTCAGGCTGGCCCAACAAGTAGAAGACCGTGGAAGTGACATATGTGACTTCTGAAGCTAGATTAGAAGAGGTGGACAGATTCTGCCTCTCTGTCTGTATCTGTGTCTCTCTTGGCAAACTCACTTTGGAGCAAAGATCCATCGTATAAGAATTCCAACTATCCTGAAGCCTCCAAGCTAAAAAGGCCAAGTGGACACACCACATCGAGATAGAAACATCCAAGTATTCCAACCCTTCCAGTCCCCAGCAGTTAGAGTCTTGCAGCCCTGTCACCATACATATGGGAGAGCAGATCTTCACATGGTTCCAGCTCCTGCCACACTAGACTATACCTACATGAAAGGCAGTGGGGGAGAACTGTGATAACTGCCCCACTGAGCACAGTCAACCCCCCGAAATGTGAAACACAATAATAAAGTGAATGCTGTTGTTTAAGGCCGCTAAGTTATAGGATGACTTGTCATGCAGCAGTGGGTAACTGCAACACGTGTTGGTACCATTAAGTGAGGTGCTGTTCTAACAGTCTGACGTGTGGCAGTGGCTTTGAGACTAAGTGACTGAGAGACTTTGGAACTAAGGGACCAAGAAAAAGTTAAAAGAGCCATATACACACTACTATATATAAAATAGATAACAAATAAGGACCTACTATAACTCTACTCAGTACTCTGTAATGACCTACATGGGAAAAGAATCTAAAGAAGAGTGGCTGTATGTATATGTATAACTGATTCGCTTTGCTGTACAGCAGAAACTAATACAACATCTTAAATCAACTATACTCCAATAAAAGTTTTTTAAAAAATGGTTAGTGGGATCTTAATGATCCCCAAGGAGATCTTTAGGGAAGACTTAGAGAAAAGTGAGCAAAAGATTAGTAGGACTAGAGGAAAGAGGAACTTTCTTACAGAGTGGTAGAAAATTTAGCATCGATTGCCAACTGTAACATGGAAACAGCAACATACCTAAGGTCCTGGTTGACCTAACTAAGGAGATTTCTGGGTATAATGTTGACAGTGTTACGTGGCTTCTTCTTAGGGCAAATAGTAAAATGTAAAAGGAGATAAATAATCTAAAGAATATAAATATGAAAGAGCCTAAGACTTGGTAGTTTGGAAATAAAACTGTTTCCCATTCCCAGCCCTACCAGTGGGTAAACAGTGCTGAAATTCTTCTAGACAGAAGACAGGATCAATATAATTCCATGAACATATGATGTAAAGGAGAAGCCAAAGGTGTGAGAGTAAAGCACTTTGCTAAAAACATAGAACTATTTAAGATGTTGTCTAATAGACCCTTTCAAATAGACAAAAATCTTTCTAAACATCATAAGGACATGGCTTGCTGATTCTATCTCTTCAACACGGGTCTTCTGAAAATCTTAAGCTCCTTGTCACACAGCAATCCCCCAGAGAGTCCACAGTACAGTAGGCTTATCTGGAAGAAAGTTGTGAGTGTGTCTGTTACCTAATAGGGCAAATTATAAATTGATGAATCAGAAAGTTGTTAAAGGAATTGTATTAGCTTACACCGAAAGGGATAAGGATACTAAGAAATAAAAAGAGAGCACTGGACCTATTATTTCTACAGGTGGGAAGCAGGCTGACAAAACTATGAAGTTGTGAACATGTGCTACATTTTTAGAAAAGGGAACAATAATTCAGAGGGCAGAGCTATGTCCCATAGACATGTCCCCTCTCTATGTCCCAGAGCAAAGAATCATCTCCAGGCATTAGAGTTGAGCTCTAATCAAGAACTGACAACATGAATCAGGCTTGATTTCAGGAGTGCTATGGGCCAGGAACTTCTGTGTGTGCCCCAGTATACCTCCTTCAAGTGGGAATGTCTATAGTGGTAATCCTATGCTTGATACACTTTTCTATGTTGGCCATAAGGAGGATGGTGGGGCTTTTCTCTCCCCATCACAAATCCTCAGGTTAAGAAGAACCATTCTCAAGGAGTATGATTGAGAAACTGCACCCTAGGTGTATCATCACATCTAGAATTAATTTAGATAATGAGATTCTGGATCTAAAGCCTGAGTCTGATGCCATTGTGGAATAAGGCTTTGGAGGGTCTTGTGGGTAAGGGTTGGTATATTTTTCATGTGGAAGGAAAGTGAACTGTTGCAGCCAGAAGGAGGACTGACAGATTGTTGATGTTTCTTTTGAAAATAGCCATACTAGTAGGTACAGTCCAATGTGATCTTCAAGAACTTTGCAATGGGCTTCCCTGGTGGCGCAGTGGTTGAGAGTCCGCCTGCCGATGCAGGGGACACAGGTTTATGCCCCGATACAGGAAGATCCCACATGCCGCAGAGTGGCTGGGCCCATGAGCCATGGCCGCTGAGCCTGCACATCCAGAGCCTGTGCTCCGCAACGGGAGAGGCCACAACAGTGAGAGGCCCGCATACCGCAAAAAAAAAAAAAAAAAAAAAAAAAAAAACTTTGCAATGCCCCAATTAAGAAGTGGAGTCTATTTACTGTCCTCTTGAAATTGGGCAGGACTTTGTCACTGCCTGGCCCTCAAAGCCACGATGCTGGAGAAACTCCATGGCAGGACAACTTGGGGATAGAGATAGATGCCCAGGGAGCTCCAGCTGTTATAACTCTTGGATGTTCACCTCTTCCCAGCCCAGCTGGACTTGAATGGGCAAAGAAATCTGCAGATGATTTTGGTCTCCTCCTCTGACTACAGCTAAGTGAGGGGCCTCAAGGGAGAACCAGCAGTCATCCAGCTGAGCTGTGAGAAACATGTTACTTTAAAATCACTAAGTGTGGGCTAATTTGTACATAGCAATAGATACGGGGCACTGAGGTTGATTATAACATTTTAAAGCGGGAATATTCGGCTGAAAAAGATCATAATCAAGTCAACGTTTAATAAATAAGGAAGAAAAGATGGCTGTCCAGAGAAGAGAGGTTGTGAAACAAAACAAAAGGAAACAAAATAGGTCGTAAATTGTTAGTGACAGTAAACCATATTAAAGGGAGGTATTTGAATATTTCGTATGCAGATATGGAAATCAAAGGTAGGAAAGATGACTTGGAAGACAGGATGAAAGCTGATGAGGGATTTGGGGAAAATAGCACGATTCAAAGCAGGAGGATTGCAAACCTCCCAACCCAACACTTAACACGATAAACAGAAAGGAGAAAAAAAGATTGAAAAAAATCAGTTCTCCAAGGGTGTACAAAAAACAGATCAAGAAGAGTGTATTGTTACTCATTTTGAAGAAGGTAATCTTGAAACAGAATGACAGAGGGATCTAGAAAATGAAATCCAAATACTTTCTTATTCCTCAAGAAGTGATATAGGGTGTTAGATGACACCTATAGGCAAAATTCTGCAAAATTTTCTTTGTATCTGCCAATTTGGAAGGCCATCCTGAGTGACTTTGTTAATGTCTCCTCCAAATTAAAAGCCTTTTCTCAAGATGGGAAATTTTCCAAAGGGAAAAACAGTTGTTTCTTATCAGGCATGGAAACAGATTGATCACAGCTATTTCCACTCTAAACAATAATAAAATAAGACGAAACCTGATGGGGTTTGGTTGTCCCTTGAGAAACGAAATAGTGCAGAAGGAAGTAGAAAAAGGAGTTCTACATGGTCTTTTTCCCTATAGCACCGTGTTCAGACAATAAGTGTCCCTCATGTTCCCCTCATCTGACTGGGGAGGAAGTGGGATCCCAGCTGAGGGGAGCCCAGGGCAAGAGTGGGATAGAGCTGTGCTGTCTGTCAGGCTGTCTGTATGCGGAGAACAATCCAGCATAAACTTCACTGCTCACATAAGAAGGATACACCCTGGACTAGTCAGCATAAACCCTCCTATAATAATACAATTATGTGAAATTGTAAGAATGCATCCATCAGTCAAAACAGTCACAACTGCATCTGAGGCTCCTTAAGAAAATAAACACCAGTAACAACCAGTTCACAAAGGGAACCTCCTCCAAACCTCCAGGAGAAGACGTAAATACACTTTCACTAATTCAGGCAAGTAATCAGGAAGATTTGGCATAGACTATATTTGAACAAAGAAAGTATCCAGATAGTGTAGCCAATGCAAAAGATGAGTAAAATGAAAAACAAATCTCATGCTGCTATTAAAAATCACCAAAGAAAACAAAGAAAAGTAAGAAAGGTAGCATTTGAAATAAAAACAGAATACCTTCTGGAAGAGGATACACCCCAAGTAATAGAATAAGTATTTGTACAAAACATTTCAAAAGAACTTATTTTAAAAAAACTAATATGGAGATGAACTGATTGATGTAAAGAAAAATTAAAATATAAGAGCATCAAATTATTGATAATTTGCAAAAGCAGGGAAATGAAGTTGAGTATCAAAACACATCACTGTAGAATTAATAAACATAATACAGAGGATGGGGAAGAGAATGAATTCGAACTGGAAATCAAATCTGTGATGTGGATGAGAGAACTGAGATCATCACAAAGATGGTTATTGGACAGCACAGCAGGCCAACGATTACAGTGACAATAGGAGATATGGAAGTTACACATCACATCAAAGAAGCTACATGTGGACATCTGTGTCCTTGAAATAATAGAACAAAAAAAGAACACTCAGAGAGAAATATCTCTGAAAAGAAAAAGTTGCTTAATATACAAATATGAGAAATATCCCTGAAAAGAAAAAGTTGCTTAATCTTCAAATATGAGAGCCAGCCACGCCAATAAGAAACTGACTGACATGAATCCTGGTTCCATCCATGAGTAGCTATGTGACTTTGGGCGGGTTTCTCAAATTGATGTCTAGTCTGTAAAATGGGAATATTAAAAACACCAGCTTCATGATCTGCTGTGAGTGAGAATTATAGGAGTTAACATGTAATGTACTTAGGTACAGAGGATATTCTTTATAATTACTAGCTATTGTTTGGACCTTGGCAAAGTTCCTGAACATTTGAGGACAAGAAATAATCCTATAAGAGGAAAAGAATCACATTGCATTCAGACATCTACACAGCATTATTAGAAGACAATGCAGGAATGTCAACAGAGGCATAAACAGTGGGAAACTGTATGATCCAGAAATATTACAGACAACCTCTGAGTCATTCAGGTACAAAGAAAATCAACATGCATTCTGAAAAATACCAGGATACAGAGACTAAAGGCTTCTTGAAAAAGCTCACTGAAGAAAACAAGCAATTTACCGAGTAAAAAAAGAAAAAATCAAACTCACAAAATAGAAAGGCTTGATATGAAAAGACTGGCAGTGAGGACTAAACTATTCAAACATAAAACTATGGTGAAATAATTGAGGCAATTATCGTTACCTAAAATATACATGAGATTATAAAACTTAGGAGAAATTAAGTTTTTTCTTTAGGAAGAAAAATGACTGTGTAACTCCGACGAAGCATGGAAAATGTTTTGTAACAAATGTCAGGAAGTAGGGAGGGAGAGGAGAATTTATGTTTCCTATTTTCCTACATTCATAGTGGAAAATCAAGAGAGGGCAGGTTTATGGGAAAAATTATTTTTGTATGAAGGTAAACAGGAGAAGAACTAACAAAAGGCAAAATATTTTCAAATTATATTAAAATGCAAATTGAAGACAAAAGCTAGTGTTTCCCATAATTCATTATTTCTGGAAGAGTTGAAATGCACATTTCTACATATATGGAGAAAGTTCTGCATGGCGAGCTGCGAACAGTGATGCTTCCCGGGCAGCGGGAAAGTGTGGAGGTCATGAGATGCAGAGGGACTTACATTCTTCTTTCTTTTTTATTTATTTTGTTTGCTTTTTTTTGAGAAAAAAAATTGGAAGTACAGACTAGTAAGTGGAATAAGTTAAGAATCTACTACATATCTATTATTCTGAATTGACAAGTTTTTCACATTGTTATTTGTATTTATTTCTAGACATGTTTAAAGAATAAAATAAAGTATCACAGATATAATCAGTCTCCTTAGCTCTTTGTTCTTTTTTTCTCCTTTCACTTTTCTCTGAGGCAGTCACTATCATGAAATCAGTATGTATCATTTGAACCAAATTATAAAATAGCACCTTTTTCCATGAACAATGTATACATTCATATTTGGGAAATATATTTGAAATCATGAGGTATTACATTTATAGAAACAAAATCATGAAAGATGCAATGTTTTGCCAAATTGCCTCTTTGTCCACCTTTACCTGTAGATTGTTCTAAACCAAATGAAATTGCCCAGTTAAAGGGAAAACACATATTCAATATTGCTAGTTATTGCCAAAGTGTGTCACTAAACTCTGTGTACATAAATTTGTGATCCCTCCAAAAGATGAATTTCTAAGAAAATATAAATGACTGAAACCCATTCCGGAAAAGATCTTATAAACCCAAACATATTAATGCCACACAAAACATTTTCTTTAAAGAGTACTGGACAGTCTCCCCTAACCCATACACACACACACACACACACACAATCACACACAACCACAACAATGCTAAAAGGTGTTTCACAGGCTAATTATTTGAACGTTTTTGAGGACTATATAATCCCCATGTGTTTAAGTTGTTCAAGCTACAGAGAAGGACATTTTTTAGATTCTTTCTGCCACACCAGCATAAGGTTAAGACCAAAATCTGAAAAGAAGAGCACAAAGAAAACTACTGATGTATGTCACTTATGAACATCCAAGTAAAAGCCCAAATAAAATGTCAAAAATATTATTCTGCAGTCTTTACGTATAAAAATGTGTATATACAATATATAAAACATCATATGTATATAAAATATGTAAAATATACATGAACATATATAACACACATGTACACATTTACATAGATATGTAGGTGTATATATGAACTCACTTTTATCTATGCATATGACTACATATACACATGTAAACTGCATGTACCATTTACACCCATACACTACATAAAACATACATTAAATGCACATGAATCTACATATATATATATGTCAATATGTGTGTACCAAAGTGAGGTTTAGTCCAGGAATAGCTGAACAATTCAAAAGACAAAAAGCATACTAATTATAGAAATACTAATTATAGTAATGAAAGAGTTCATTTCTTTTTTTGCTAAGAAATAAAAAATCAAATCAAAGGCATTGTAACTTAAAGCCAACTACTTTCTGCTGCATTTCAGGATGGCCATTATCAATATTTACTGGCTTTAATAAGAAAACTAAAAAAAAAATCACATATATTTGTATCCTAGTGTTAAAATAGTTTACATATTTTTCAATTCTTTAGTTTAAGGAAACAGAAGATGAAAGATAAATTTGAAATGAAATTTTGCATATGAATACTCCCTAAATGGCTTGCTAATTCCTGACCCACGCATATATGGAACCAAATCCAGGTAAAGGAAAAGGATCTGAAATGAGATCTGAGCTGCCATTTAAGAGCTAGATTTTGCTATTTGAGCCCAATCAAGTGAAACCTGCTCAAGTCCAACCGAGCTAAATCCTGCTTGAAAAATAACCGATACTCTTCAGAGAAGTGTAAGAAAATCTGGCCTCTACCTAATATGCCAATATGTTGTTGTTCTACAGCATAGCATTCAAATACACAGTATGTATTCTGCATATTTATTTTATGGGCAGCAAATACCTTAGATTATAATCCCAAGGTGCTTGGCATACAACGAATGTGGACAATGTGATCCATTCTCAAGAGGAAAGACAATTAAAGGAGACAACCTCAAAGGTGACCCAGGTTGATATCCTCAAAATTTAACTCTAGAGATACAATATGACCCAGCAATTCCACTTCTAGCTGTACACCTAAGGGAATTGAAAACATATATTCACACAAAAACTTCGATACAGATTTCAAAGCAGTATTATTCAAAATCACCTAAAAGTCAAAACACCCAAATGCCCATCAACTGATACATAAACAAACAAAATATGGTATATCTGTATAACAGAATATTATTTTGCCATGAAAAGGAATGAAGTACTGCTATACCCTACAACATGCATGAATCTGGAAAATATTAAGTGAAAGAAGCCAGGCACAAAAGAGCATGTAGTGTGTGATTCCGTTATATGAAATGTCAATAAATACAGGGAGGCAAATACAGAGAGGCAGAAAGTAAATAAGTAGTTGTCAGAGTTTAAAGGGTGAGTGGAATGGGGGATGACTGCTAAGGGGTCACGGAGGGTGATGGAAATAGTTTAAAATTCTTTTGAGAGTGATGGAAATAGTTTAAAATTAAATAGTAGCAATGGTTGTACAACTCTGAATATGCTAAATGGTGTATATTAAAAGAGTGAATTTTATGATATGTAGATTATATGTCAATAAAGCTCTTATTTTTTAAATTCTCAAATGATTGCATTTTTTCATATAACTTATTAATCTAATCCCTGAATTCATAACACAGAATAAGTAGCTAAGAATAGCCACTTATATTTGAAAGAAAATAAAGTGGGAGGACTCACTCTAAAAACTAATTGACTTATTATAAAACAGTTTGGTACTAGGTCAGTGGTACTAGTTCAGTACCACGCAAAACAAATAGATTCATGTTACAATGTATGGAACCCAGAGACAGATTGACACCTGTATAGAAACTTGTCAAATGAGAAGTAGCATTCAAAGCACAAAGGGAGGGGCTTCCCTGGTGGTGCAGTGGTTAAGAATCCACCTGCCAATGCAGGGAACACAGGTTCGAGCTGTGGTCCGGGGAGATCCCACATGCCATGGAGCAACTAAGCCCGCGGGCCACAACTACTGAGCCCGCGCACCTAGAGCCTGCGCTCTGCAACAAGAGAAGCCACTGCGGTGAGAACCCACACACTGCAGCGAAGAGTAGCCCCCGCTCGCCACAACTAGAGAAAGCCCACACGCAGCAACGAAGACCCAACGCAGCCAAAAAAAAAAAAAAAAAAAACAAATCACAAAGGGAAATAAATATCCGATAATTGGTGCTGCAAAAATTTGCTCTTTATATAGGGAAAAATTATATCTCCACCCAAACCTGTACAAAATAAATATACTTCAGATGATTAAAACCTGAAAAACCACTAACCTTTAAATCACCTAGAGAAAATATAAATTAACATGATGACCTTGGAATTGACAATGAAGACCATCTTAAATAAAATACAATGAACATAACTTATAATGAAAAATATTGATAACATTGTCTTAAAATGGAAAATGCTGTATGACAAAAGACACTGCAGCTTTTTTTTAAGGCCAAAGAATGGCAGAAGGTATTTGCCATTCATATAACCAATATATGATTGATGTCCATTGGATATTCAAGATATTGCCAAAATGCATTACTAAAAAAGTGAGTAACTCAATGGGAAAAAATAATTTTCAGGAAAAGAAATCTAAATTGCTAATAATATGAAAAGTTTTTTAATCTTTTGTTAGCAAAATAAAACATCATAAATATCACAGCCATCAGATTTTTAAAAAGTGCAACTCCAAATGATGATGAGAATGTAGGAAGGGACTTCTTACACACTGCTCATGTGAGTGTAAATTGTTCAGTCACATTGGGTAACATACCCTTTAGCCAAGACATTTCACTTCTAGATGAGTACCCCAGAGAAATTCTTGCAAATTCATGTATAAACATCGTCATTACACTGGTTTGCAATAGAAAATGCTAGAGATAGCCTACAGGCAGACCTCAGAGATATTGCAGGCTGGGTTCCAAACCACTGAAATAAAGCGAATATCACAATAAGGCAAGCACAGAAATGTTTTGATTTCCCAGTGCATATAAAAGTTATGTTTACGCTGTATGGTAGTCAATAAGTATGCGATAGCATAATATCTAAAAAAAACAATAAATAAACCTTAATTTAAAAATGCTGCATTGTTAAAAATGCTAGCCATCATCTCAGACTTCAGCAAGTCACTGTCTTTTGCTGGTGGAGGGTTTGAAATATTGTAAGAATTATCCAAATGTGAAACAGAAACATGAAGTGAGCAAATGCTGTTGGAAAAATGGCTCCTATACACATGCTTGATGCAGGGTTGCCACATACCTTCAATCTGTAAATAATTCATTATCAGTGGAGCACAATAAAATGAGGTATGCCAGGGATTGGTCATCATTGTAAAAATAATGATGAACTAATAAAGTGTACAATAATCTCATTGTAAAAAATACTATCCCTGAGTTAAAATGAAAAGAGAGGTAAATTTTATTTAAGTAGTAAGTTTACTACTAGTTAAGTAGTAAACATTTTTAGGAAAATTTATTAATAAAAAAGTTGTTATTTAGTCTCCTACAAGATTTTTATTTATTTTAATATCTGTAGGCTCTGTATTCCCTTACGATATTGTTAAAGACTGTTAAGTTTCTTTGGGTTAGGCTTCTTTGGGTTAGCCAAAGAAGTTGGATAAAATGTGGTCAGCATGTCGCTGCAACGCATAGTCAAGGAAGATCAAAACGCATAATAGGTAGCCTCAGGTTAGAGACGTAAGGGCAGAGCCATAAACTGGAGAGAAAATAATTCACCATGGACCATGGAGGTCAAGAACAGGCTTGCGACCTGTGCAGTCCTACAGGGTCTCTTCATGTCAGTTTTGGAAATTTGTGGGAGGTTTTTGTGTGTGTGTCTTCAACAGTCTTTTTGAGAATGTATTAATTTTATCAATATCCACAAAAATGTCAATTTTGATTCTTTTTTCTATTTTGGTCTGCTTTCTCTTTCATTGAATTCTGATCTTATTTTTATAATTTTTCCTTCTACTTATGTTGATATTAGTTGTACTTTGTGAGAGGAATGGGAAAATGTTTGTCTACTCCTTCCTTCACATCAATACAAAAAATACAATTTTGAAAAAATGGACGAAAGTCTTAATGTGAGCAAAAATCTGTTCAATATCACAATCATTAAAAACTGCTCCTTGAAACCACCACTAGACACCACTATTTGAAAGACTGAATTTTAAAAAAAGAAAAAGAAAGGAGAAACAAACAAACATAAAGACCTTCAAGGCTAAGTGATGGGGAGGATGTAGAACTGCTCTCAACACTGCTGGCAGAAGTGTGAATTTGCGCAATTAGTTTAGAAAACTTTTGGGCAGTATCACCTAAAGCTCAACATATACGTACCCTTTGACTGAGCAATTTCACTTTTAGAAATGTATGCCCAAAAGAAATACACATCAAAAGATAGGCACAAGATCATTCTTAGAAACATCATTCATAATAGCTCCAAAATAGAAACATTGCAAATATCCTTCCATGGTATATTAATTGTTATACAATCACACAGTTGAATACTATGTTGCTATGACAAAGTTTTAACTATTGCGTGAGGCACCAGGGATGAATAAACAAGCAAAACCTAACTATGATAATTGAAGGAAGAGTCCAGGTTTTGGGGAGGAGGGGTCATAATAACTCTGTGGGGCAAGAAGGCTGCCCCTGGGGTCCTGGTAATGTTCCATCTCCTAATTTCTGTGGTTGTTAACGTGGGTTTGTTTCCTTAGTAAAATTCACTAAGCAACACACTCATGGTTTTATACCTTACTGTATTTGTTATACTAAATTAATTTTTTAAAGGTTTAAAAATCACCTTTAGGTATATGCTCTTGTATGGTTAGTGTAGTTATAGGGGAAAGATGGAAACAGACCTAAAGACTTTAAGTAACTTATCCAAGGCTCAAAGATTGGTATAGATCGTCTGACTCAAAACTGTGAGTTCCCCTCACTACCTCTTATCGCCTCAAACTTCGTAATTTTGCAGATGACTGGGTTCTGATGGGAGGCTGCCACAATTTGAAAACATGGAAGTGAGGAGATAAAACTTGTACGTACACAGGATCCTCAGATGTTGCAGGCGTTCCCTCAAGCTTTAGGCTGGCAGGAAGTGATCAGTGTTGGGAGAGTTAACTTGTAAGATGACTTGAGATGTGGTAGTTCAAAGGCCTTACCAATAGCTCTTTATAATGTGCAGTGTTCTCAAAGCAAAATTACATGTTAGAAAGTGAATGAGGCAAATTTCTGGTGATGTCATCAAAGTAGTAACTGCTAATGAGCATTTTCCTCATGGGGATTGCCTGATGCCACACTGACAGGAACGGCCGATCTGCTCTCTGCAAATATATTTGGATCATTTGCAAGGCATTCTGAAAGTTGCAAAAGCATCATGTGAGAAAACGATAGATCAAAGTTCGAATATAATACAGGGATGACAGAAAGGAAAATGTACTCTCTCTTGTGTAATGGGTATTTTGACAAGAGTTTGAAGGACGTTCCTAAGGGGTTACCACAAGCACACATTTAAATGATTACATTTCCCCCAAATTAAAAAAAGGAACATAAGTACAATTTAAAACATGTTTTTATTTCTCCAAAGAAGCTTGGAAGAAAATGGTCATTCATTGTGAGACGTAACTCTGGTGTGACATGCCCTGTTCTGGATACGGGGATGCTGTAAGCACCAATCCTTTGGTGGTTTACTTATTTTTTGACAACTGGTGATGATCAAGACTCAGGCTTCTGCGTGTCCTCTCGCCTACTATCTGTCTCTTCTGCATTCCACTGCCCATTAGCATCTTCCCCAGAGGGTGAGAAGCACAAAGAGAAAGAAACTGAAACCCTCTCCATGGTCATGTAGATATTTGTCAGAACTGGTATGGTCAAGAAGAGAGAGAAAAGAGTTGCATTAGTGGCTGGGAAGGAAAAGAAAAAAAAATCAATCATTGAAAAGATGTCTCAAATGTTGAAACATCATATACGGATTTACACTAACCATAAAGCCTTGGTTCCACTTGACAAACAGCCAGTGCTATCCATGCACATCTTGGCTAGGTGGGAACCCCATGAGACTGTCTAAAACACTTCAACGGCCTTGCAGGACATTTGGTCCTGTCCAAAACATCCATAAGACATTTTGTCCAGAAAGACATTTGGTTCACCCCAAAATGTCCTTGAAATTTGATCCTATCTAAAATGTCCCATGGGCATATTTGGTTCATGCCAAATGGTCTTGGACAGGGCCAAATATCAAGGACCTTTTGGCACAGACTGAATGTCTCCCTGAACGTTTTGAACAGGACCAAATATAACCTTTTGGTGTGGACTTGATGTTTCCATGGATGTTTTAGACAGGACCATATATGACCAAATATCAAGAACCTTTTGTCATCTACCAAATGTTCTTATGGACTTTTTGGACATGACCAAATGTCTATTAACATTTGAATGGCCACTCAAAGAAGCTGGGTAAAAAGTAATCAACGTGTTGCTGCAAAACATGATCAAGGAAGATCTAGAATTATGTAATATGTAGCCCAGGTCAGAGCCATAAACAAGAGTGAAAGCAAGCCATGATGGACCATGAAGGTCAAGAACAAGCATATGACCAGTGCAGGTACTGGTCCAGTCCAAGATTGAAAGGAACCCACACTCTGTTTAATGCTTTGCTGTTGCCAGCTTGAAATTCTTAATAATTTTATATTTGAACCTGTACTTCATAAGTGAAATCAGATGCAAAAATGGAGCATGCTTTTTGAACCAGAGGTCCCATATTTTTCATTTTGCAATAGGCCCAGCTAATTAAGTAACCAGTTCTGGAGGGGAACATGGTCAAGATGGCTAAGGTGAGTGCTTCAGAAGACAGACAGTGGCATAAGAAGAACTTTGTGTACATGCAAAAAGGCATCGACCCAAAGTAGGCATTATGATGATTTCTCTGAGACACAGACATAGTGGGTTCCAATAAGCCAGTTTTATTCTTACTTCATTTTTTATGGAAATATTAATCCAAGAAAACATTCAGCAAAATTTCTAAAAGGGAAAGCATAACACTCTAACCCCTCTAACACAACCATCATTTTTATCTCAAGGCAACGTCTGCTTCAATCTTTCTTTAACCCTGGGGCTCCGATTCCTTCCCTGCTAACACCTGAGGACGCGATTCACAATATGATCCCACGTTCAGCACTGCACTTCTGCAGACATGACTCAGTTTCTCACTGGCTAACTCAATGAAGCACAGCTACCTTCCAGAAGGTTCCGCCTCCACCTCTTGGGCTGGGGGAACAGTGCTGAAGCAGACCCCCTTCACTTCTCTGCAGTAAAGAAAGAGCAGACAGCTGGGTGAGGGTCCAGCCCATTACATGTCCCTTCTGTGCACCTAGAAAGTAACTGGCACAAGTGTCTGCTTTTTAAATGTCTATTTTCTCAAATTACCTTTTATTCAGAGCATTCTACATGTGACGTTTCTCTCAAAATGGAAATGGATGAGTGAAATGAAGGGAAGTTAGATTTGTAAAATCACTTAATATATGTCTACTATTATGAAATAAATTAAGTTTGACTTCTCAGCGTAGAAGAGTAGAAGAGTCTGGGGTAGATAATATTGAAAATTACAGGCTGTGGGAGAGGTTCAAATATGGTGGCAGAATGCAGTGGAGCATTTCCCATCTCTGGAGTGCAGGGTTCTGAAAAGCAACAATTCACAATTTATCAACACCTTAAAGTTCCCTGATGAGACTAGTCCGATTTGAAATTCTTAAAATAAGGGGAAATCCACCATGATTTGAGACCCAGGCAGGGAGTGGCGGGGACGTTGGTACACATCAGTTTCACGGTTTTGACCAATTTCCTGAGCCTCAGTTTTCCTCATCTGCTAAATAGCCATATAAACACAGATTGATCCTAATTTCTTCGCCGAGATTTTGAAATATTTAAGAGATGCTGTCTATGAAAGCACCTGGTGAATTCTAAAATCCTTATATAAGTGAAGAAAAGGGAGACCTCCATTGTGGAATCCATCTCATATGCCAGGCTCTATGATTGACACCATAAATATATTATTTCTCTTCATGTTTATCATGACCATGAAGAGTTCAGACTGCTATTTCTTGTTGGAGATGAGAAACAGTTTCAGAGGGAAAGTGGACTGGCTAATGTTACCCAGAGAACACCTGCAGACTCCCCTATACATAGAAGGAAACCAGAAGAAGAGGACCACCCCCTCCCATTCACGCTCAACTTGCCTGCTCTTTTTCATTCCTGCTCTCCTTATCTGAGAATTTCCCAGCTCTCTATCTGAGTCTGTTTGCTCCCTCCAAATATGTAAGGTGATTTGGGCTGAGAAATGCACTCAAGCTCAGATAGTACATTTTGGTACAGCTAGACCCTGCCCACCATGTATGAGAAGGCACAAGAAGAATATAAAGGAATTTGGGGAGCTAGAAGGCAAAGGTGCTGTGATTCAAACTCAAGGCCACCTGACGGTGAAACAAGGATTTCACCTGATTCTCAGAAATGGATGTGGACAGATCTTTTCCTTCCATAGACATCACCCAATTCACATCCGCTGGTGGCCAGTCGTCCACAGCAGGTGATGAGCGATATTTTTAGGTGACTTTATAAAACTGGGGCATGGAGCACTGATGGACTTACAGCAAAAGACACACTGTGAGCCAATCTTTGGTAATTCCTTAAAATAATAGTGATGATAATAATAAAAAAGAAAAGTTCTTCTGGGCTTAAGCCACTGAATGGTTTTACCTTGGGCAACAGCTCAGTGGTCTCTGCTAGAGAATTTTTTGCAAAATCTTCATCCAAGTAATCAGCCCATTAGGGAGAAGGCTTCCCCAGCTTCGGACGTGAGGCTGCATGATCAGTGCGTGGGGCACACAAGCAGTGTTCCTGTCCTCCTGCTAAAACTCTTTCAAAGCCCGGAGACAGACAGCGAGCAGGTAACTGAAATCAAATCTGGTTTCAGGTGACAGCAGTGTCTGGAAAAGATGTTCCCCAGGGGGTGTGAAGAGGGTGACAGATACAATGACCTTGCTTGCCAGTGGGAGCCAATTTGGGCTCAGAGACCAACAAATCAGTAATTGGTGTATTTTGACAGAAGGCTGAAATACACTGCCTTGTGCTGCCTCATTCCTTAGGTATGTGCTTGTAGTTAGCTCCTGTGGAGTTCTAGAACACCACGCCACCTTCCAGTGGCTCTGGGACTGCTCAGACCTAAAGGTCGGTCATAACAAATGGATGCACGGTTCAGCGAGTGTCTTTGCTTCCTAAATATCTTGTAATAGTACCTAAAAAAAGGTGGAGACAAAAAAATGTAGTTACTGCTATGCAGTTATTATGAAAGAAATGAATTGAGTTGAAGCGATGTAATCTTGATCAAGTGGGTAAAGCTGCAGTGAAAGAGGCTGGGTTTTGGAGACAGTCAGGACTGAGTTCAAATCCCACCTCCACTGGTCATCTATGGCCTCCATGCTCAGTGTTCTTATCTGTATGTGGGTGACCAGAATATTGAGTCACTTGGTTGTCGGGAAGGATTGACAAGGTAAGGTTATGGGTACTACTGAGTTTTGTGAGGGTCAGTGAACATGTGATGCTATGGCTCACAGGGCGTCTTTCCAAAATGTGGTTCCAATATCCCTCTGGAATGTTTTCTCTCAATGTTTACTTTAAAAAAAAAAACTTATTGAAGTATAATTGATCTACAATGTTGTGTTACTTTCAGGTGTACAGCCAAGTGATTCAGTTTTATATGCGGGGCTGGCCAAAAAGTTCGCTCGGGTTTTCCGTAAGATGTTACGGAATATATATGTATTCTTTTTCAGATTCTTTTCCCTTATAGGTTATAACAAAACATTGAGCATAGTGCCCTGTGCTATACAGCAGGTCCTTGTTGGTTATCTATTTTGTACACCGTAGTGTGTCTATCTTAATCCCAAACTCCTAATTTATCCCACCCCACCCTTTCCCCTTTGGTCCACCTTCATTTTGTATCGTACTTTAGGCCTCATAGTCACTCACCAGGCAGTTGCGTCAGCCTCCTACTTGGTCATCGTGCTGTAATTCTTCCCTTAACCAATCCATTCCTCTCACTTCTACAGGGGGACCACCATAAACCACAGATGTGTTACTCACTCACCAGATCAAAACCCTCAAGAAGCCCATGCCCTCTGCCACCCTTTATAGAATATTGTCAGGACACCTTATAAGAGAATTCAAGGCAATATGACATCACCCCATATTTCTAGCCTCACCTAATAAATACTCACACTGAACTACCTACTGCTTTCTATACACGGAAAACAAGTAGGCCTTCAAGGTCTAAAATGGGATTTTCGAGCTGGACTATCCACCACCCAGCTGGTTATTAGGTTGCAATCACTTGCGGCTGGTGGTGCACATATAGTCTGGAACAAGATGGTATCCGTTTGTTAAAACTTACATTGGAGGTGAGCTGGGATGCTATGCCAGTGAAAGGGAATGCACTAACTGGTGTAATACATCAGACATCTGAAATGTATGGAGAAAATAGGGGTGATAAAGGCATTGAGATTAGTAGATGACTATTGTTGAGCTGTATTTAAGATTTAGAAAAACATAAAGCTAAGACTGAGAGTAATTAAGAGACCAAGTGTGAAAGCCAGAGTGTCTGTAGTAGCCTATAAAAAGGCTACCATCCCCTGTAGCAGAAGGGCAAAGGAAGCTGAGGAACAGCCTCACAACTTAGTCATCATGGCAGCTGAGCTACAAAGAAGAGTAAACTCATCGCCAACATGTTTATGCCTGGGTAAAGAGCCTGATTGGAAAGAATAGCACCCAGACACATGGAATGAAGGCATAGGGGTTGATGTCCCTAAAATTTTTGAATTCCCAAATTCCCCCAAATTTATGAGCCTGTTCAAGGGGCCTTCCCCCCCTATTAACCTAGCCAGATGTTTCTCCCCTGCAAGACACTAGAGTTAACACTTAGCAAAAACCCTCGGACATGGTGCAAACTTGTTCCTAGAAGCCTAGAAAAAGTGATACCCAGGGTGAGTGAGGACTAAATGCCAGAATGTCTGTGTTCTATGGGACTCGAAGGCTCAGGAAGTGAGCATGTGGAGGAGATATACAGTGTATGAAAAACCCACTTCATGGGTTTTCCCAGAGGAAACAAGGAATGTGCTGGTGAGAGGGACATCAACATCACTAAGAAGTTCATTGGCGGTTCTCCTTTTCGGGCAGGATTGACAGTAGGGGAGCATATTATAGAACTAGAGTCACGGATAGCCATGAGGATGATAGAATCTCTATTTAAGCCAGGTGGTGTCACTTAATTGTTGAAATACAGGTAGACACAATCATTGTAATACATGGCAAGACGGTAGCAGCAGGCAAGAAGGGATCTGTAGAGATAATGATTAGAATGCAGTGTCCCTAGAGTCAAAGTAGTTGGAAAGCCAATTAGGACAATACTCAAATTGCCTCATTAGAAAAAATCAAGGATGAATGATCTGGAGGGTGAAAACAGTTGACTCCATTAAAAAAATAAATTATGATCTCCTACATAGCTTCTGGACCTAAGCCAATTTTAATACTGAGAATCTATTAAATAAGGGAGAGGACAGAATGAAGGATCCTGCAATGCCATGGAGGATTGCATCGGAGTCATGATGATGACTCTCCTAGTCCTTCCCCAAAGTCATCAACTTGGACAACTTTATACAGAGGGAATAGGAAAACCCAACTTGACATTGATACCAGACTCAAAAGTCATCATGGCCCCAGTGTTGGAGTGAGGCCAAGTAAACAGACCGAGTCCTGGCCAATATGCAACCAACTGTGGGTCCACAAAGTCGGCTCCTTTCCCCAGATGTTTCTGCAACTGCTCCTCTCACCAAGCCAAGAAAGCAAATCAAGAAAGATATCACATCCAGGTGAACATTCGTTGAACATTAGTTTCATTCCCAAGTATCTAAATGATGCATAGGGAGTGGTCCCTGTCAAACCCCATTTAGTTCATCAATCTCCTGCAGAAAGAAGATGAGTTCTAGAGGAGGATAACAGATGACCATAAACGCCACCAAGCAGTAATCCCAGCTGCAATTTCCATCTCTGTTCCCGACCAAGTATCATCGATACTGCATGTTAACATGATTTCAAAGTACATGGTTTGTGTCCATTGATTGTGGCCAACCTTTTCCATCCCTATCAGAAAAGAAGATCAAAAATAATTTGTGTTACTCTGACTAGACAAAACTATAGGTTCATGCTTTTGCCCCAGAATGATATTAGTTACTTCTCTCCCTCACCTAGCCAAAAATATAGTCTGAAAAGACTCTGGACTATCTGATATCCCACAGAATATTACATTAACCCACAACATTGATAAGTCATGCTTATCAGATTAGAGGAGCAAAAAGTGGCTACTTTGTTGAAGGCTTAGTGAGACACATATACAACGGAAGGGGGAAGATAAACCCTACAAAGTGTCAAATCTATAGAATATTTAGGTGTTCAGTGTTCAGGGGCAAACCAGGATTCCATCTATATTGGTTTCCTGTGGCTTCCATAACAAATTACCATTAAAATAACAGAAATTTATTTTCTTACACACAGTTCTGGAGGTTAGAAGTACAAAATTGAAGTGTTGACAAGGGCAAATTTCCTTCAAGTCTCTAGGGGAGTTTTCATCCCTTTCTTCTTCCACTTCTAGGGGCTCCAGACATTCCTTGGGTTGTGACTCCTCCCCTCCAACCTTAGCCTTCATGGTCACCTTGACTCCTGCCCTTGTGTCTACCAAACCTCCCCTCTGTCTCTTGTGAGAACACTTGCCATTGGATGTAGGGCACACCCTGATAATCTAGGATGACACTCAGTCTCTGGTACAGCACCACTCCTTCAGCAGACCAGTTGGTCTCTTGGTGGTACATCCCACACTGCACGCGCCTGCATTTCATTCTGAGAGAAATTGAGAGATACTTTAGATATTACTGCACACGGGTTTTTGGATAGCAACACTGTCTGAAGATCTATGGGGTGTTGGATCCACTCGCATAGGATCCTATATAAAGTTGCAAAAAACCAGTGGGCCCTCTGATGAGCAATGCTGGTGACGGCCTGGGCCAATGACCACAGAACTGATCATAAATATGACACCACCCAGAAGCTGCTAGCCTGAAAGAGCATTGGAACAGCAAGAGCACAGCTGAAGCACCAGCTCAGAGACTGGTGGAGGATGGGATGCCATCCTCCAGGAAGCAGTAAATGCACTGAATCGGAGTCTCTAGGTGGCGTTGTGTTCCTAGTAGGAAAAAAAACTTGGTTCCAGGAGCAACATGGTAGAAGCCGAAGCGGCACCTCCTTAAGAATTCTGAGAGAAATATTTCCAGCCGTTATTCTATGCCATCTTTACCATCAATTATGCGTGATTATTAAAATAGTCATTTTGAGATGTTTACAGGCTCAAAAATTACCCTCCCATACTCCTTTCTAGATAGCTATTCAAGGAAGCATTTTACCTAAAAAGGGGGAAGGCATCAACAAAGGTGGGATTCATTAAACTAAGAATTCAATACAAGAGAGCCAAGGGGGGTCTCCAGGGTGACAGTGAGAAGAGATCCCAGGCTCAGCAAGCTGCCAGTCTGAACAGAAGCCTCTGGAAAGAATGTCTTCAGGTAGATGAAATCTTTATATTACTGGATGTATCCAACTACATTACAGGGAGATTTTCTTTCTGGGGAAGATTTTGGGGGTCGAATTAGCAATAATAAATAGAAAAGAGATAAGACAATTTTAGGAAAATCAAAGCTGTGTAAGGAAATTCACTGAAGTGTAGTATATCACTCTACTGTGAATAGCTTTTACAGTCCTAATAAGGTAAATGCTAAATTTTTATCCAGTTAAAATTATAACATGGGTAGTTGGGAAGGATGATGGGCCAAGAAGTGCGCATGAATAGGGCAGGGAAGGGGATTGGAAAGAGAGGTAAATTCTCATCTTCAAGGGCCTGCTTTTTACTAAAGTGTGATTTGGCAGAAGGATATCAGCTCACATGATTATCAGAAAAGAAAAAAAAAACTCTATTGTATTTGCTTTAGAGATATATTTGAAAATTGGTCTCCTTTTATGTCCATGTCACCTTTCTGAACAACTATTAGGTAAATTTCCCTCTGGTCATTTTACTGAGAAATGTTATCTTTCCCTTGAGAAAAACATACTTCTTTGTTTTTACATTCTTCCCTAGGAACACATGAACCTTACACTAATCAGTTTTGACTCTTTTGCTTTGAATGCTAATAAGCGCAGGGGATACTTTGCATTACATTTTTATCGCGTGCACAGAATATTATGACATTCATCTTGCATATTACCTCGCTGCTTGGTTCATTGTATTTTCTGACCTTCATTTTTCTTTTCTTCATAATGTCTTCATTGAAAAATTCTCATAATGGTTCTATTTCTTCAAATTGCCGTAAATTATTTTGTTTTGGAAGGAAGCAAGGTTAAAAACAAATAAACATACAAATAAATGTAACTTTGAGCACATTCATACATTTTGGATGCGTTTTTCGTAATCCCTCTGCTTGTTTATACTGTGCTGTCACTGCGTCTTCCCACTGGAGCATAAATTTACAAACATCATGCAAATGCATTATCTGTAATAAAACTGACTAATGAGCATTAAAAGCCAATTACTTCTATACATCTGCTGGCTGTGGCTGGCAATAATCGTGCATCATTCAGATTTATGGCTATGCGTTTGTCTTAGCACAATTTTAATCACTCATTAATTTATAGATCACAATTTGCATCCTGGGCGCCAGCATTCCCCAAACTGCCTCAGACTTATAAATCAAATGCTAGAGAACTTGAGATTATGACAATATAGGCTTCCTTTGTACATTGCTTCTTCATGCCAATGTCTACTGGATAGTCAGAGATGGGACCAGACAAAATCCCCCATAAAACACATTGAGAGCAGTTGATCTTCTATTGATGAATGACTTTACCATTTTTTACAACAACATACAATGCATTTTGGTGTTACTTTTTGACTTGTCCGCTAACTTCTTGATAGTCTAACCTCGAGATAGGAGATAGAGTAGAAGGGAGACGTGGGCTTAAGTCTTGTTTCCAATCCTTATGTGTTGCGAAATTTGAGGGAAGTCACTTAGTGGTTCTGAATCCATACCTGCGAACACTTTTTTTTTTTTTTAATAGCAAAGGTGCAGTATTATTAGAAGTGGGCATTTTCATGAATGGTATACTGGTATTTGAAGGAAATGTTCCTACCTACAGTAGCAATGAGCTTACTGGGAAAAGGACCAGTGAGTGACTCCTACCTGGACCTCGGAACTTGAAAGCAGAGAGGCTGGAGGATGCTGCCGCCTCCACTGCATAGCCTTTACCCCAAGCCCCTCATCTCCATGCTGAACAAAAAGGCCTTTTTGGCCCCCAGACACATCTACCCAGGTGAGACTGGGCCTGCTTCCTTCCCTCCGACCCCACTGCCCACTTACGCTCACCCAGCCCTGATATCAGCATGTCCAGCTGTGGAAAGGACCTCACACAGTAGAACATTGTCAGTAACAAGTCCACTAGGGGCAGCAGCGAATTAGAAGCACTGTGCTAGGAGGAATGCATTTTCACAGGCTTATAAAAACAAGTATAGATTCTTTCAAATACACAGAAGAGAGGATGGGAAGAGAAAACGTTTTGCAAAACATTTTATTGAAGTACAGTTGATTTACAACATTGTGTTAATTTCTGCTGTATAGCAAAGTGATTTAGTTATACATATATATATTCTTTTTCATTATGGTTTATCACAGGATATTGAGTATAGCTCCCTATGCCATATAGTAGGACCTTTTGGTTTATCCCTTCTATACATAATAGTTTGCACTGCTAACCCCAAACTCCCAATCCATCCCTCCCCCACCCACCTCTACCATGGCAACCGCAAGTCTGTTGTCTATGTCTGTGAGTCTGTTTTGTAGATAAGTTCATTTGTGGCATATTTTAGATGCCACATATAAATGATATCATGTGATATTTGCTTTTCTCTGTCTGACTTACTTCACTTAGTATGATAGTCTCTAGGTCCATCCGTGTTGCTGCAAATGGCGTTATTTCATTCTTTTTTATGGCTGAGTAGTATTTCATTGTGTGTGTATGTATATAGATATGCATACATATATATATAACATCTTCTTCATCCATTCACCTGACAACAGACACTTAGGTTGTTTCCATGTCTTGGCTATTGTGAATAGTGCTGCTATGAACATAGGGGTGCGTGTATCTTTTCGAATTATAGTTTTGTCTAGGTACGTGCCCAGAAGTGGGATTGCTGGATCGTATGGCAACTCAATTGTTTGTTTTCTGAAGACCCTTCATACTGTTTCCCACAGTGGCTGCACCAATTTACACTCCCACCAACAGTGTAGGAGGGTTCCCTTGAGGAGAAAACATTTTTGATATTCAGAAGACCATATCGAGGGGATGGAAGGGAAAAAAAATCCAGCCTTGCAGTAAAGCAGCACAAGATGAAGTTCTGCCAGATACTAGACCTGAAGTTAGGGATGGTGCTTATAGCACAGCTTAAGATGTGAGAGAAAAATCACCCAAAACCACCCAAGTGGACAATAGAAAAGATGGAGGTGAATGCACATCCCCGTCTGCTGGCCAACAGCAGACATGAACAGATCTCACTTCATAGAGGAAAAAGTAAAAGACAAGAAAAGATTCTGACATAGAAAAAGGTAAGTCATAGCCGTAAATGTTCAGGGCAAAAGCACATTTATGAAAATAATTCAATACAAATGGCAGGAAAATAAATAGACTGCATCTGCTTTCTGCTCTTAGCATGTAAGTAAATATTAGTGCTATGAAGTGGGATGGAATTTGCGCCGGTCCAGTGGCAGATAAGGTTTGTTTTTAAATTTATTTAATTTATTTATTTTTGGCTGCATTGGGTCTTCATTGCTGCGTGCGGGCTTTCTCTAGTTACGGTGAGCGGGGGCTACTCTTAGTTGCGGTGCACGGACTTCTCATTGCGGTGGCTTCTTTTGTTGCAGGGCATGGCCTCTAGGCACATGGGGTTCAGTAGTTGCAGCACGCGGTCTCAGTAGTTGTGGCACACGGGCTCTAGAGCACAGGCTCAGTAGTTGCAGCGCGTGGACTTAGTTGCTCCACAGCATGTGAGATCTTCCTGGGCCAGGGCTTGAACTCATGTCCCCTGCATTGGCAGGTGGATTCTTAACCACTGTGCCACCAGGGAAACCCCAGCAGATAAGGTTTTAGAGGAGCTGGCAGAGTTCGAGGAAAAATGCAATTAAACCAAAATACAATTATACCAAATATTAAAATAGGGAATAGAGGCAGTAAAAAGCTGAATCAATACTTGTGGAATCAATGATGTAGTACAAGGGCTGGCAAATAATGGTCCAAAAGCTAAATTGGGCCTACCCCTGCTTTAGTATTGCCCTTGAGCTAAGAATGATTTTTACGTTTTTAAATAGTTAAGAAAAGAAAAATCCAAGAAGAATAAAATTTTATGATCTATGAAACATTTGAAGTTCTACCTTCAACGTCACAGGTAAAGTTTTATTAGCGCACAGGCACCTCTTTCCCATTCATTTACATATAATCTACGGCTGCTTTCCTGGTATAGAGGCAGTGTTTGGGCAGAAATCCAGTAGCTCACAAAACCTAAAATATTTACTATGTGGTCCTTTCTAGAGAAAATTTGCCAACGTCTGATGTAGACGACTAGTTAACAAAAGAAACCTGGGTCACTAGAGGAAAAGGAAAAATCATTAAAATTATGGGAGAGAAGAGAAAGGCTGAGAAAGATTTTTGACCTGATCAATTGAAAGATGAAATTGTTCTCAACATAGAAGGGGAAGGCTCTGAAAAGGTCTGGTTCGCTGAGCAACCAGGCTCAGGATCTTAACTCTTTCCTATCTATAACTTAGCCCTAGCTGCACATTGACATCACATAGGAGGCTCTAAAAAAATATTTTGATCCTTGGTACCCACCACCAGATATTCGGACTTAATTGGTTAGGGCAGTGGGTTGGGTATTGTTCTGAAGCTCCACAGGTGGTTATATGAACAGTCACGTAAAACTACTAGGCTAGAGTAGAGGGAAGCTTGTAGGTGGACATAATTGGCTCCATTGGTGGCAGAGAGGAAAAAAATAGAGAAGCAAGAATTATACTGAAAGTGAAGTCAGGATTTTCCAGCAGGTTTAGCACACTGACTGGTATATACTTAGGTGTTCGGTTCATGTCTATTGAAGGAACAACAAATAAATACATTAATTGTGTGTTAGGAGCTAATTTTTTCACAATGTTCCCTTCTCCCAAAATGGCCAAAAGAGAATGCAGGAAGGTTTTGCATAGGGCATCGTTGTTAAATCCTCACAACGCCCATCTAGTGTCCTGCATGCTTTTAGTGCTCAGTAAACATGTGTCTTCATTCTGCTCTCTCATGCAAGCAGAGGTGAGCATGTAACTACTGGAAGTTACTTTTATGCTGAATGAGTTGCTGTGTAACCAATTGCCACTCATTCAGTGGCTGAACACAACACAGACATCTTACCTCACAGTTTCCGTGGGTCAGAAGCCCAAAGACAGCTTAACTGGTTCTCTGCTTAGGCCATTAAGGTGTTGACTAGTGCCAGGATCTCATCTGAGGCTCAAAGTTCTCCTCCAAGCTCACTGGTTATTGAAAGAACTCAGCTCCTTATGGTTGTGGGACTGAGGCCCTCGGCTCCCAAAGGCCACTCATCATTCCCTGCTGCACAGCTACTTCTACAACAAGCCAGTTTGCCTCTTCAGACCAATGGAAAAGAGTGTCTGCTGCTGCCTTTAGACCCTTTCAAAAGGCTCACCAGATTAGGTCAGACCCACTTGGGATATCAGTTGATGTCAGTCAACTGATTAGGGACTTTAATTACATCTTCAACATCTCTTTACTGTTACCATACAATGTAACCTAATTATAGGAATGATACCCCCATATGCACTTCCCACACTTGAGGGGAGGGGAACATACAAGGGTACGGGTCATTAGGGGTCATGTTAAAATTCTATCTACCACATAGGCTCTTCCCTCATCATGTAGCCCCTTAGGCCTACGTGCGTCCAGAGACCCACTGACCCCACAGAAGAGCCCCACAAGTAGTGGAGGGAGGGAGGGCAGTGTCAGTGACCTGCCCAGGACGTGAGCAGATCTGGTCAGCTTTGTGACCACAAATCACGTCAAGTATATTTGCTTTTCCTATTGGGAGACAATTCTCCACTGGGTTCTCTGATTTCAGCAAGCATTGCAAGCAGAAGCACTAACAATTTTGTTTCAGTCCATCTTGTCAACAGCCTTGGAGATAGTGTCACCCTTTGGAACAGAGAACAGGTTTGTTTACTGTCCAGTAAAATAAAGATCGTGACTCTCTCCAGGGCAAAAGTTGCACAAGTTTGCTTTCTGTCCAATAAAAGGATTTCCATTGCCCTGAAACTTGGGATTTGTCATCTGTGATGCAAACCTACTGTGTGTACAGTGACCCCTGGGCCCACTTCTGTGTTGGCTCCATGAAGACTGGGAACAAGGAGAGCCAGTGTGACCATGAAGTTCGTGCTGCTCACTGGGTTGTAAATAATAAAGCCCGAGTATAAACCCTCAGACCATTCATGGTTCTTAGCTGCGCTGCTTCTCACCAATATGCCTCTGTATGAGTGATTTTTCCCAACTGAATTTCCTTAGCATCTTATCCTCTGGTTCTTCCAAATCACCGTCGGACATCACTTCTTCCTTGGAAAGTTTCATGACTCATCCTCTCTCTCCCCTAGAAAAAGTCAATCACACTTTCCTCTTTTCACCTTTTTATTTACACTTATTTACCACGAATGCCAGATTTAAAGGCCAAATATCTTCCTCAAAAAATATCCTTTTGAAAATAGGGAATTGTATGCTATCTGATTCCATATAAAGTCTATTACAGGGGCCTCCCCCCCTAATATTTTGTTTTTCAAATCAGAGTAGTATTTGGAGAAGAGACATTAGCATGAAGTAACCTCAGTAAATGTTGGTATTGGATCCTCCTAGAAGTCACCAAATGGAATTATTAACAAATGGGGCAAAGAAATTTAATTTAGGTGTAGTTATTCCTCTGGGTAAAGGGGGATTATGACCTCTTGAGTTCTTTCCTGGCATGTGGTCACCAACAAGCCTTTAAAAGAAAGTCACTTTCAAAAAGCACTAGAGAAACAGATTCATGCTGAGAAGCTCATGAAGAGTGAATGGAACTTGTGGCTTAAGAAAAAATTTCCAGTGACAACATCTTACAAGCATCCAGGAAGAGCTGCCTCTCACACAGATGGAAATAAAGATGCCGAGTGTTAGATGATTCAAAGCACAGTTCTCCTGACAAGGGGTTACTGACACTGAGGGTCCCTGTGGGGAGTCTGAATATACTTGCATCATGAAATGAGAATAGAAAGATTTAGCATCGTTTATAAATCATATAATTTGCAATGTACAGCTAATTTGAAATTTAAATATTTTATGAAGTTTTAGCCAACTTAGCTACTTCCATATTGTGTGTGATTATGTGTGCGTGTGTGTGTGTGTGTGTGCACAACCCTATTTTGGGCTTTCTAATTGGGAAGATGGGGCTCTCATTACAACCACAGCTATTTTGTATTTGGTCGTAAATGGTGAACATTCTAGGTACCATGACCATGACTGACAGTCTCTTCCGAATGAACTGAGGTTAGGAACCATTGCATCCTCAACATTATGCACGGTGTCTGACACATGGTAAACATAAAAAAATTCATGTTACAGGCGAAAATCCTCACCTGAAGTGTCAATTTCCTTCTCTGTAAAATAAGGTGATTTGACTCACTCATTTCCGCTGTCCTTCTGGGTTCAGATACTTCAAGACCCCCTCCCGCAGTGGCTGCTGGGATCGGATGCTGTAATTGCCTTCACATTTATGCAAAGACTCGGTTGAAGTTTCCTCTCTGAGGCCTGATCAAGACAGCCTTGCCGGGGCTGAATGGCACCTTTGTGACAGTCCCCCTCCCGTGAGCGATGGGGCCAGGTCTGTGGGAAGAGGGGAAGCTCGTGCTTTATGGCATGTTTTGCTAATGTGAGAATCAAAGGCTTTCCAGGTGTTAATGGTGGCAACGGTGCAGAAAGCCCAGCGTGACATAACTTGGTTCTGGTCTGTGTTGGTGTGGTTGTCTTCCTGGCTCAGCTAACTCTTCATTGCCTTTCACCTTTCGGTTGGAATGGATCTGGTGAGCTGAGGCAAAGTTTCCTAAGGATTAGGATGTAAACTTGATCTTCCTGAACCCAGATCCCAGGGTTGGGAGTCAGCTGGCTGAGGCCGGGGAGGGAGCTGAGGCCCATTCCCTCTGTGGAAGCCACCACTCTCTCTGCTCAAAAGATGCCCGAGAAGGAAACATGCTCACAGGGTCCCTTAATTAAGAACCCGAGCCCATCTTTCCTCTGCCACATCGATGAATGCCATTGCCTCACCCTGCCTGCACAGGAGTTGAACATCTTATTCTGCCTTGTTCATGAAATTCTCAGTTTAAATAGCTCGACCTGGCTGCCTATGGTGCCTGGGGGCTTGGGGACAGCCCTTCCCAATTATCACCTCCAGAATAAACCTATTCAGGTCTCTGCAAAAACAAATTACATCACCAACAATAACCTTGTCATCACGTGCCATTGACTTCTTTGGGAGCATTTCTACCTGAAACGTGTTCCCTCTAGTTCCAAACAGTCCAGGGAGGTGGGCAGTGAGGGTGTTCGTGTTTGCACTGGCCAATCAGGAGCATGAGGACCTGAGGAAGTGAAGCAGTTTTCTCAGGATGACGAAGTGCCTCAAGCCTGCCTGACCCAGGTCCTGGCTCTCAGATTCTCAGCAGGAAGTGCACCTTAAGCAAACCACTTCACTCAGGGTGACCCCAGAACCGATCTTTCTTCCATGGCCGCAGAGCTGGTGTGTGTGCCCTGGGGAAATGAGGAGCAAGGCATGTGGAGTGACTTCATGCTGCTCCGTATCCTGGTCCATAGGTTACTGTGTTATTTAACAGCTCTACATCCTCTGACAAATGTATTTATTTATGAACAGGCTCGAGGTTGTATTGTAGGACACGGAATATAGCCAATATTTTGTAATAACTGTAAATGGAAATTACCCCTTAAAAATTGTAAAATAACATATAGGCTGGATAAAAAACAAGGTCCTACTGTATAGCACAGGGAACTATATTCAATATCCGTGATAAACCATAATGGAAAAGAATATAAAAAAGAGTATATATATCTATTATATAACGGAATCACTTTGCAGTACATCAGAAATTAACACAACATTGTAAATCAACTGTACTTCGATAAAATTTTTAAAATTGTAAAAATAAATGAACAAACTTCTCCAGCCGAGGTATAAGGAGCATACTCACTTCATAGATGGAAGTCACTGGGGTAAGGTTTTCAGAATCTAAGGCCAGAGAGATAGAGAAACAACAGAAGAACTTCTTTGTAGCAAGGTTTTTGAATTTTTTCAAACGTTTGCTGATCAGCTGAACTTCAAGCGGCTGAAGTTCAGCTAATCACACAGATGCCTCTTTCATCTTCATTTTCTTAAGCTCAGGAGTCAACGTTAACACATGTTTCTGATTCGGCCCGACTTCGTTCCTCAGCATGTTGTTTTGTCTAAGTTATTTAATATTGAAAAAAGTCCTCCAGTGTCGTGAGTCTTTTTTGGAGAAAGAAGAGACAGAACTAAATACATGATTTGCAAGGCCCAGGGCAAATGTGCAGCCTTTATTCAAAAGCTGTTAAGAATTTCAAAAGGGTGACAAAAGATAATTAAACCAAGCCTGGGACCTTTCTAAGGGCGGGATCTTATAAGACTGGACAGGTCACAGGCCCAGGAATCCACCCTAAAGAGACATTTCAAAGAGCTCAAGTGCAATTGTTGAAGACCTTCAGACTGGGCATCTTCCCCAGATTCTTTAAAATATGAATTCAGAACTGACGGCACAGGGATCTCTAAATGCAGTGGGTCAGCCGTTGGGAGGCGTCTCTTGCATGTGCATCCGTTCACTTCTCACAGTCTACTGAGGGTTTACTGGGTACCATGCATGCTGCTTGAGGCTGGGGATGCAAAGATCTGTAAAGATAGACCCTGCTTTTTATTTCTATTTCTCCAGCATGGCAGAGAGTCTTCTATACACAAGACAGCTCATGAAAGGTCATTTAACGAAATATATGGCTGGGTTGAGGAACTCGCATGGATAGAGACAGATCATTAGATGGTACCTGGTCCAGGGCGACGACTGCTCTGGTCGAGGCATCTGTGGAAGAAAAGTTATCCTCGTCACTTGACTGCCTCATGATGGCTCCGCAATCTCAGCCACACCCGCAGCCTTGACCCTCCTCCAGCTGCTGGTTCCGCAGGCATAGGAGTTCCCAGGCTCTGGCTTGGATACCTCCACAGTGACACCAAGATGGCACAAGCAATACTGCCCCAGGAACATGCTGGAAGGAGGAGGCAGCATGCTCGGATCTGCTGACATGACACACTACTCAACCCACGGCAGGCAGAACCACTGCCTTCCTAGAGAGACAAAGGCCGTTCCTCTTCTAGATACATCCCATCCCTTCATCACTGTGAGTAGGCTCCTGTAAGTTATACCCTAAGGCGGCGGTGGTGGCTTACGCTCAATCAACAGCATCATGTATGGAAAAGATACAGCCAAGCCTGAGTTGCAAACCAGCTCCTCGTCTGCACAGGTGACAAACCCCAGGTGAGTCAGAGAGGTTTGGGAGCATCTTCTGTGTGCAGGTGGTGACTCCACCATGGTGCTTTGATTCTCTGATTGGTGCTTCTCTCTCAGCTTGACTGATGAGGAAACTGAGGCCAAGAGAACTCAGATGCCCTTCCCAAGTGGGCGCTTAACTCAAGGTGCCGGGGCCCCACCTCTTTTCATACCGCACATGACTGGGGCCTCTGTACCCTTGTCTGCAAAGTGAAAAGCAAACCTCTCTGCTAGTTATGTCAAGGGTTGTTGAATGTTCGATAAGGGGGTGGATTAAAACTACCTCGAAAGCTATGAAGCATTGCGGTGATTATGTAAATAACTATGATTATTTTTCCGCAAATAGAAATACACATTTTATATAAATAGCTTTACGGGAAGAACACGATATATGTATTGCTTTGTATTCTTCACCAAGTCTTAAGGCAATTATTTTGATTTTTATTACCGGATTATAAAAATCACATGTGCTTATTGTAGAAAATACAAGTGATATAGACTAAAAATAAGGGAAAATATACCTATAATCCCAGACCCTAGTGGTAAATATTTATAGCCTGTGTTTTCTATGTGTGAGGGCCCATAAAACGTTTTGTTGAGAGAAGATTATATAATGCAGGTGTACACACACCATTTACATCTTACTCTGAAAATTTAACATTCATTCCTTCATTCAACGTGCCTAAGTTTCTACTGTTTCAGGCATATGCTAGATCCTGGGGGGGAAGAGAACAAAACTTAGCAAGGCAGGTAGAATCAGACAAAGCAATTACAGAAATGAACCTGATCGAAGCTCTTGAGGGTGTTGGAAGGAAGAATACGGGAAATGAAAACAGAGGACAAATAGGAGTTAGTAGAATAAAGGGGGGTTGGTTGGAAGAGAAGCAGCCTATGAGTAGGGCCAGGAAAGAGCACAGTGCACAGCAGGTACACAGAACAAAACTAAGATCACTATGGCCACAGCTAAAAGAACAAATGATATGAGCTCTAATGTACGAAATTGCCCACGTCGCTGAAACTTTCTGTGAAACATCATTTCGAAGGTCTGGTGCATTTTGAAGGTCTCCACTGCAACATTTTAAAACGTGAGGTTGCAGGTTGCAGACAATCTGTCTCACCTCTGGCTTGCAAGCTGGGAAGCCTTCTTTCCCTGGAGCAAGATTTGGCCCAAGATTCTAAAGAGCTCTGTTATCCTTGTCATCAGGTATCCGTCCCAGAGAAATCAGAAAATGCTGCCTGAAACGATTGTGTTCAAATGCATTTTCACTATATTCTTTGATCTATCTGCATGTGCCTCCGGCTCTCCTGCATCTTTCTGAGGCTCCTTCAAAAATCTCAACGTGAAAGGATTTGCCTGTATTTCCTCATGACGTGGAGTTTTGAATCCATGCAGCCTGTAGATCCAGGCTGGGCCTGAAAGCAAGACCATGATTCATCCCCTCCTCTGCCTTAGAAGATTCTGTCTTAGGCTTTTAAAGGAAGATAAGATGGTGGCGAGGACGTTGGTGTGAGGTCCACAAGTGTTTGGGGCATCACGTTACCTCTCTGGGTCTCAGTTTCCTCACTGGTAAAAGAGGGTGAATGGAGGTGGTGAGGATTAACGTAAAATGAGTGAGGGCGTGGCAGACCTGGCGCTAGAGGGCGACCCTATAAGAGGGCGTTGCTGTGACAAAGCCCCAGACTTGCCGTCTGCAGGAAAAGGCCTCAGGGGAGGAAACCGCAGGGCCTACTCCATGGACGAGCATTTCCTGACAGGACCGGTCTAACAATGCTTCATTGACGGGCTCCTTTTGTACCCCGTGCTTTCGGTGGGGACTGGGTCTGTATATCAGGGTAATTGGTGTTTTCATTCTGTGTAGGCATCCTAACAGGATTTCACATTCTATAGGAAAGTCCCCAATAAACGATGAATTAAAACCCCATAATATAGGACTTTTAAAATCCATTTATTATTCAACAACGAAGCCTGAGAGGCTTATGTTGTGTTTGTGGATCACGACACACTTGGAATCAATTAATTTATGTATCTGTGTTCAAAGCAGCCCCTTATCTCATCATCTGCAATGTGTCTGAACTGTGGTGGCCACAGGTACAAGGCAAAGGGGTGAGGGAAGGGATCTCACTTACGTGGAGAACTTACTAAATAGCAAATGCTCTTACTTTGAAATTCTCCCTATCATGATTTGAGACAAGTGCTAGGGTCTGCATTTTACAGAAAAGGAAATTGACACTCAGATTCCTAGGTGGAACTGACAAGGTTGCTTGGCCAGGAGATTTTGGAGCTGAGCCCTAAAGACAGGTACGTTTGGTTCCAAAGTCTCTGCTATCTCAGCTCACCTATATGCTGTCTCCAAAGATGAGTGAAAAGTGTCCCCTGTCATCAATTATGCTAAACTTAAGAGAATCTGAATGAGGCCATAAACAGCCCAAGTTTCCTACAGTTTTGAGTCCTTACGCTGAAAGATGGTGGGGAATGGCATGGGCTTGGCTGACTCCTGGAAGGGTCCGTTCTCTGCATGGCAAACCAGTATGAGCAAGGGGAGCATGGGTGGTCAGGGGAGGCTGCAGCACTGCTCTCTAGGAAGGATGCTGGCATGGAGAGGTGGGCAGATTCCAAAACCTCAGTCAACCTAAATCCCGTCAACAAGGTGCTCACAATGGGTGCAGACCCAGAGGTCCATCAATTCAAAAGTTTGAACGTAAGTTTAAATCCTGTTCAATCTCTCTGTCCATTTTTTAATTCAATTGTTATTATTATTACTTGCTATTGAGTTGTAGGAGTTCCTTATATATTTTGGATATTAACCCCTTATCAGATATATGGTTTACAAATATACTCTCCTGTTCCATGTTTCCCATCCACTGTGTTGACCTTTTCCTTTGCTGTGCAGAAGCTTCTTAGTGTAATGTAGTCTGATATATTCACTTTCCTTGCTTGTACTTTTGGTGTCATATCCAAGAATCATTGCCTAGACTAATGTCTTGAAGATTTTCCCCTGTTTTTGTCTAGGAGTTTTACAGTTTCAGGTCTTATGTTTAAATCTTTAATTCATTTGAGTTGATATTCGTGTGAGATAATGGTCCAATTTCAGGAGAAATCCAAATGGCCAACACGTATATGAAATGATATTCAACATCACTAATCATCAGATGCAAATCAACAATGAAATATTGCCTCACACCTGTCAGAATGGCTATTCTTAAAAAAATAAAGAAAGAAAAACGGTAAGTACTGGCAAGGATGTGGACAAATTGGAATTCTTATACACTGTTGGTGGGGATGTAAAATTGTGCAACCACAGTGGAAAATAGTATAGAGGTTCCTTAAAAAATTAAATTAGAACTACCATGCAATTCAGCAATCCCGCTTCTGGATATATATCCAAAAGAATTAAAATCAAGATCTCAAAGAGATATTTGTACTCCCACGTTCTCCGGAGCACTATTTACAATAGTCAAGATATGGAAACAACCTAATCAATGAATGGATGAAGAAAATGTGATGTATACGTACACCACACACACACACCAACCTTCAAAGGAATATTATTTATCCTTGAAAAAGAAGGCAATTCTGCCGTATGAAATAACATGGATAAACCTGGAGGACATTACGCTAAATAAAATAAACCAGTCACAAAAAGGCAAATACTATGTGATTCTACTTTTATGATGTTTCTAAAATAATCAAACATATAGAAGCAGACACAGTAGAATCATGGTTGCCAGCTGCTAGGGTATAAGGTCTCAGTTATACAAGATGAGCACAATTAGAACCCTGCTGTGCAATACTGTGTCCACAGTTAACAGCGCTGTATCGTGCACTTAAAAATGTAAGAGGGAAATCTCATATTGTTTTTCCACAATCACAGTAAATGGTCCTGAACTCCCACTGAAAGGTAGGTGGGTCCTCCCATCATCACCAAATCGAGGATCCGCATCAATGGTTCTCCCCTTGGCCTGCACATTAAAATGATTTGGACCAGTTTTCACAAATACTGATGCCTGGGCTTCACCCCCGCAAAGTCTATTTCAACGTCTAGGGTACATCCCAGGCATGAACCTTTTTGAAAATTTTCACAAGTGAATCTAACAGGCAAGCCAAGTTTGAAAATCAGTGACTTAGAGAATTCTCTTACCTTCCATGGGACGCATTTGCACAATTTCATGGATGAGTCATGTGGTGTTACCTTTCTCTTTTACCTCGCAATTTCAATGGCTTTTCCTACTTAACATTCAGTGTTCCCTTCCCTCAGCTTCTTATACCTGCTAATGGTGCATACTAATTCAACTCAGGGCACTAACTCCTTGGATTTCCCAACTCAGAGAGCACTTCTGTCTAAAAAGAGACATTGACGCCTTAACACAACAGAAATCACAGGAGATCCGAGGGGCCTTTGAAGGCTTCTGAAGGAGGCTGCATGGGAAACTCTGTGCTGTAATTGTATACAAGCCAATCCTACCTAGAGTACAAACATTCCTTGGGAAACTGCCATCTGATTCTAAGTTGAAGCCCATTCCTGAGCCCTTGAATTAATTTATCTTTGGAGTTAAAGCAGGATTTCTTTTTCTTTAGAGGTAAGGCAACCTCACAAATCCTAGTTGACCACAACATTCCCAAAGCTCCAAAGGGACTCTCTGGCAGGCGAGCCAGGTGGGCCAGGACAGGGACATCTAGTTCAACACACATGGCCAAACACTGACCCCGTGCCATGCTCTGTTGTACCCTGGGCCCTGCACTCAAAGAGCTGCTTTCCAGGGGATGGAGAGAATTTGGGGGCCACAATTACAGGACAGTGAGATAAATGCTATGAGGGCCCAGAGAATGGGCCCATCACGCAAACTGGAACAGGCGTATGGGTCAGGGAAGACTTCCTGGAGGGGATAAGGACTGAGCTGAGGCTTTTAGGGCACACCACAGCACCAGGAGAGAGGCATTCCAGACGGAGGGGCCAGTGTGGGCAAAGCCATGGAAGGCAAACATATGACTCTGAGGAATTGGGACAATCACTGCAGTAGACTCAAGAGCCTTGGATAATTCTCATCCCAACCGTTTGAAGTTCTCTGTGTGCAATTAAGCAGATACATTTCCTTTCTCGGAGCCCCACTTTCCAGCTGTGAAACAGAGCAGTGAGTGATCGCCTCTCTCCCTCGTTTCCCATGGTTCCAAGTTCAGGAAGACTTCAAAGCCACCATCCTGTGCAAAGCAGATACTTCCATCTGCTTGGGGACTGCAATTCTCTTTTTAGTAAGTGCCAGGCGCCACTCCCTCCTTTCACCCACCCCTGACCAGTCAGCAGAAGAGGCCAAAGGAAATGAAAATAAGTCTTGTGCAACAAGGCAAAACAGCATATGCCGATCATGGTGATCGTGGTGCATTGTGGGGCCCCCATCTGGCCTTGCTGTGTCTCTCCTGGGCAACGTGCTCGGTTGTGTTTGTGCGGGAAAGTGACAGCCAAAGAACAGCGCCTGCGGCGGGTCAGGGCAGAGGCTCCAGGGCTGTCTCCAGGCCTGGTCCCAGGTGTGAACTAACCATTCCCTCGGCTGTGGTTAGCAGGCTTTGGTTTATGGTTCCCCAAAGGAAGGTGGAAGGGTCTTTAGAACTGTTTTTCTTTGATATCCTGCCTCTTCTTTTCTTCTGGAAAAAAATTAAAATTTGTTCAGAATCCAAAGGCAATAGCATCTGTGGCTGGTACAAGGTAGATCTCCCTCCCCTGGCTGTCCTGTCCTTCACTGCACGACCCTATTTAATTTAATTTGTTTATTTTTAACTATACTAAGCCCTCTCAGGTATGACTCTGCCTGCTTAAGGGAGCCTTCAGACAGCACTGCTTCCCAGGCTACAATTCTGTCTCTGCTCGACCGCTAGCCGCCTGGCTTTGGGAAGAAAGGCAGAGGCTGACTCTTACTGACTTCCTGCCCGTGTCAGTCCCTTCAGAGGAAGCAAATGCTCTCATTCATCACGTGATCTAAGCATTATTATTGCTGTTGTCACAGTATCATTCTAACTTTACAGATGGAAGACCAGCAGCTCTCTCTTAACAGTTGGTTTCAACTGCCTGACTCCAGGGCTTATGGCCTTTTCCTTTTTAATTTTTCTTGCTTATGATGGCTCGTCTAGCTAAGTTACCTTCTCTTAAGTTTTCTCATCTGTAAGTAAAGATGATTGCAACAATCATTAAAACGTGGTATAAGTATTAAGATGTGATAGAGTTTGCAAAGCGCTTAACAGAGCGCTGGGCACACAGTATGTGCTCAGTTAATGCCGATTTATTTCCCATTTTGATCCTGTCTCCTCTGAGAGTCTCTGTGGGAGAGGAATCTTAAGTACCATCCAGCTTATTGTATCAGGTCATAGAGCTGCTGTAACAGAGTACAGCAAACTGGGTGGCTTCAACAACAGAGATGTATGGTCTCACAGTCAGGAGGTCAGAAGTCCAAGATCAAGGTGTCAGTAAGGTTGGTTCCTTTTAAGGTCTGTGAGGGAGAATCTGTTCCATGCAGGCGATGGTTAATTTGGTGTCAACTTGACTGGGCCAGGAGGTGCCCAGATTAAACATTGTTTCTGGGTGTGTCTGCGAGGGTGCTTGGGATGAGATCTGTATTCGAGCCAGTGGACTCAGTAAAACAGATTGTCCTCCCAGTGTGGGTGGACTGACTAGAACAACAGGCGGAGGAAGGAGGGATGCTTCCCCATTTTTTTTTCTTCTGCCTCACTGTTGAGCTGGGACATCTCCTCTCATTTTCTCCTGCCCCCGGACTGGGATTTATATCATCGACTTCCTTGGTTCTTAGCCCTTCAGACTCAGACTGAACATTATACCACTGGCTTTTCCTGGGTCTCCAGCTTGCAGATGGCAGACTGTGGGATTTCTCATCCTCTATAATTGTGTGAGCCAATTGCTCATAATAACTACCCTTTTATATATGCATATATCTGTATATATGTATAGACGTGTGTGGATAGAGGATATACACATATTTCCTATTGGTTCTGTTTCTCTGGAGAACCCAGCCTATTAGGCATTCTATTAGAATGCCTTTCTCTTAGCTTCTGGTCATTTGCTGCAATCTTTGTCATTCTTTGGCTTGCAGAGGCAACACCCCAATCTCAGTCTTCATCTTCACGTGATGTTCTCCCTGTGCACATGCCTGTGTGTCCAAATTTCCCCTTTTTCATAAAGAAACTAGTCATATTGGATTAGAGCTCACCCTAATGACCTCATCTTAATTCACTATTCTGCAAAAAAACCTATCTTTAAATAAAATCACATTCTGAGGTGCTGGGAGTTAGAATTTCAATATGTGAATTTGCAGGGGATGCAATACTACCTATAACACTTATTTTCAAGTTGATGCTAGAATCCCGTTTACGACCTCTCCGTGCCTACCTTTGGTCCAAGTGATGAAAACTGACTCCCTTCCCAAGCAAACTTTCTATCTATGGACATCTTGAAACATCTATTTTTTCCTATAATTCTAGCTCGCATGGACACAGTACATATCAATTTATGTTTCCTTCTGATTCATCCAGAGAATTTGAAGAAAAATGCTTTTTGTTTTGAAAAGCCCAGGCTCCTTGGAGTCCTCTATCACAGACATGCCCAACCTTGGCTGTTCACTGGAATCACCTGGAAAACTTTAAACAATACCTGATGCCCAGGACCCATTGCAGACCAATTCCATAGAATTTCCGGGGGAGGGACCAAAGCCTCACTTTGCTTTTCAAAGCTTTCCAGGGTACTCCAATGTATAGCCAAGGTTGAGAGAACACGGATCTGTTTGAATACTGGGAGCTTGTCTCATCTCTACCAGTGAGAAAACTGATGGTTGAAGAACACATTTTGAGGTCTTTGGATTCAACTAAATATGACACGCTGGTGCTCTAATCCTTAAAAGACTGGGAAAACCCTTCACAAGCTTATGTCAAATATTCTTTGCTTTAATTTTCAAACATGTATATTTAAGAGAGAATGTGAACCATCTGTTTCTAATTCGGTGACACTTAAGTCATCATTGGAATGTTATTTTGTAAAAATATGCTGATGCCTCAGTACTCCATTTGAAAAGGCCTGGTTGTTCAAACTGGAAACCAAGGGGCATGGGCTGGGTCCAGCAGGCCTCAGAGCTGAAAGCCCACAGGATTTAGCTAGTGTCCCAATGTGTACTCGGAACCCCAGAAGAGCTGACTTCTTTATTATCAGGGCCGGGGATGTTACTATGGTCACATTTTTGAAGGGTGTGGGGGATTGTGAGTTTCCTGTGTTTCTTTGTTCCTGTCACATGAGTGTCTTGTGGAAGTTTGGGGATTTTGTTTTCTCTCTCACCATGAGGCTTTTAACCCATTTATCAAACTAAACTGACTTGTACCAGGCTCAGTCTTCTAGAAAACAGACAAAAATGACTAGTCATGATAAAAATCTGAGCTGTGAAACAGCTCAATGACAGAGTAAAATAAATGCTTCCAGGTAAGAAATAAGTTCCAGGAACACACATAGCTCTGAGGGAAATACACATTAATGGAGATCATCATAAAATTTTACAACAAATATATCAGAAACGAATCTACTTCCGTCATTTTATAGATGGAGAAACTGAGGCCAAGAGAGCGAGAGAGATAGCAACTTACTCAAGATCACACAAAAAGCTGTTTACATATCCAGTGAATAAATGAGGTATCCTCCCTCCCAGACTAGGCTTTTCCAAAACGCCATCCTGCTGGGAGATGCCCAGATAAAAATAAAAATAAAATATGACCATGATTCATTTAGCCTTGACCAGTTGCACTACTGGCATTTGATATCAAGCACAGTTTTCAAAATAGAGGACCGATCCTGTTTAAAACGCAGGAGATGGGCTTACTGGTGACATGGCATGAGAAAATGGCAAAGGGGACCGGGATGCATGCCCAGGTAGGATGCTGTTTCAAGGTCAGGTAAGAGTGAAAGAAGGCTGCTCAGGCATGGGTGTGAGAGACGGGGTCAGATTTGCATTACTAAACAATGGTTTCCAACCTTGGCTATAAGTTAGAATGATCCAAGAAGATTTGAATATGATACTGATACCCAGACTCCACCCCTCCCCCAGTAACTTAATTGATCAGCAATGGGGTCCAGAAGCTGTTATGATTGAAAACTTTTGTGGTGAGTGGACATGCTTCAATAGTCCAAGTGAGAGATGATGAAGGGAAGTACTGGCATGATAATGGTTAGAATACGCAGTGGAGACAGCTGTAGGGGAGAGATATGCAAGATATATATATGATTCAGTGGAGCATAGGGATTAGTTGGGTAAGGGGTGAGGGAAGGGGAAGTTTCTGGCTTTGGTGGCTGGGCACTTGATGGGTCTATTCTCGGGCTGTAGGGAACATGGGATTCTAGGACGGTTTGATGGGACAGTGATAAATTCACGTTTAGACTTGCTGATTTTGAGACGCCTGTGAAGCATCCGGAGAGAGTTTAGAGCAGCTGATTGGATGAAGGCACCTGGAGCTCAGATAGTCCTGCCTTGGAGATCGCTGCATGTTAAGACCTAAGAACTCTACTTGTATTCAAGGCAAGAAATGAATCTTCCAGCCAGAAGAAGGGCAGCAACAAGATCATGGAAAGTCCTGGAAACCTGAGCGTACACACTGCCACCCCTCCTCTCCCTCTGTCAGATGACAGCTCTTGGACACACCATATCCCACTCTAGGCGTCTTTCCACCCCAGAAAAGGGGTGCATGTCAGGTTGCTAGAAACATGCCATTTTTCATCAGTGAGGACTTTTCCTATCCTAGAGATCTGAGTGTGTAGAGAAGGGTGGGGAGAGTGAAGGGAGACAGCAGGGGAGTAGGCAGTGGGAAGGGGGGTGCAGGGAATCTCCGTGAAACATTCCATTGTATGTAGCTGGCTCTGGAGGGAAGGAGAAATAGATACCAGTAGCAGAAACATCAGGGACCAGAAAAAGATACAAGCAGAGCCTCAGATACTAGTCTCACTAAAAAGTTAAGCAAACAACTCAGTCTTACGTCATGCCCCAGATATCACCAACTATGACTGAGGCCAGACCACAAGTGGGGGCCTCCCCAAGGCTCTGGTCACCCTCCCTCACTCTGCAGAGAGGCTGTCCTGTTTAGTGTGGGGTGTGTGGCTTTGGATCAGAACAGGGAAGCCAGCTCAGGCAACGTCTTCTGCGTCCTTTGGGTAGAAGAGGTAGCCACTTACTAGGAAAGGCACAAGGCTTTGCAATTCAACTTCCCTGTGCATGGCTACAAGAGACAAAGGTCCCTGATGATACCTGACCTCCACACATCCCAGATGAAAGTTTACAAAAAGGCTCCCGAGGGGGCTTCCCTGGTGGCACAGTGGTTGAGAGTCCACTTGCCGATGCAGGGGACACGGGTTCGTGCCCCGGTCTGGGAGGATCCCACATGCCGCAGAGCGGCTGGGTCCGTGAGCCATGGCCGCTGAGCCTGCGTGTCCAGAGCCTGCGCTTCGCAAAGCCAAGGAATGAGGTTTTCCCCAAGCTCAGAGTCCCTTTGAAATGTATTCCGGATCTTAAGTTCAGGTTTGACCACATACAAGCACCATGCAGGGCACCTGACATACGTTTTCCTACTTAATCCCTATAAAAACTTTGCCAAGGTTTTGTTATCTACCTTGACTATGGTAACCTAACCAATCAATGGTGAATAGGGCCTGTCTAGATCACTCCTGGTCACCATCCACTGCTTCTATAAATACATGGACACATCTATAGACTGACACATTTCCAGGACTGGGAAGGCAGCCTGCCCTGATTCAAGTGTTACCTGGACCTTATTAAGGGATATTTGTTTGTTTGTCAAGGGATGTAAAAATTAATACACCAACTAGTAGGAACCCCAAATCTTAAGTTTGAGCTTTACTGTTCACTGGTCTTGTAATTAACAAAGTATGCAATGCACTCTTTGAATAGCAGTTTTCTGTTATAGTAGGGATAACAATACCCAACTTATGAATTTTTTTTTTTTTAGATTAAGCATTTAAAATGTTCCCAATAGGGTAAATTTGCCGCCTTGGTCTCACCGTCATTTACGTCAACTAGGGAAGGAAGAAACCACCTAAATATTGGACTCTAGCCCAAAACTACATATTACCTTTATGTTGGTTTTGATGAGATATACTTGGAGTCATTACATTCGGGTAACTTTAAGCTTTAACAATCTAAGTCAATAGTACCTTTAACTAGTACAATGGAAAATAAGATTATCCTTCTAAAATTGAGCCTTGAGGATGATTTGGCATGCCTTTCCACGCACGTCTTCTCCCTGAGCTGAGATCAGCAAAAAATGCCAAACAATGAGCCCAATAGGTTGTATTGGTGAGACATACGGGCTTTGGCAAGGCAGGAAAAAACACCCAATAATTCCAAATTTGACTAAGAGTTGTTTCTTCTGCTTAGGTCCAATGACAACTGGGAAAGCCCAATGGTCCAGTGTCCGCTGCTCTAAACTACTGCTGGTCTCCTCACATGGACCCAGCTGCTTAATTGAGAATATCATTTCTCTTAGAGCTCCATATTTCATCTCGATCTGGTCTAGATATTTTGTAATAACAAGAATATTTAGACATAGGGACAGCCCATATTTGATCTTAAAAGGTGCATGGTTTTTAAAACCAGACTTTTCTGCATCTGGGTCAGGAAAGGCAGAGTGAAGCTGGTTTGGAGCCAAGATCTGTTTCCCCCACTGACTCACAGTGTGGGCACTCTTAAAGCGCAGTGAACTGTCCGCTGCAGAGAACAATGTTCCCCTTGTGAAGATCGCTGCATTCCAGAGCCTGGGCTTCCTCCACAACAGGGCTCAGCGTGCCCGGGTGAGGAGGCTGAATGCAAGTGAGACTGTGCATTCCACTGTTTTCTGTAGCTCCTCTCCCTTCCTGTCTGAAGCAGTCTAATTGGATGCAGCTGGACCATCCCAGCTCTGTGCACTTGCATGCTTGAGAAAAAGGTGTGGGAAAAGCAGTTCCCACTGTACTCTGAGCCCACAGGCCACCGGAGACCCCTGAGATAAGGGCTCAGACTCTCACTCATGTCACTGCATGTGTTTTCCAACTGCCAAGACCTGGCTACACAAAACTGAAGTCACTCGTTAAGAATGCTTGCAGATTAAATTTATCTTCAGCTTGAAACACTGGGAATAAAAATTAATAAGAAGAAAAGTAATAATTTGTAGCATTACTTACTTCCCCAAATAATTTCCCTGGTGTTATCGGTTGATCGACTACATTAATTTTGTTCTGAAAATGAAATGTTTTTTGACCAGAGTACAAAAAAAAGATAGGTAGCATGATGAAAAGAGCATGATTTGGGTTCAAAATCCAGCCTAGTGAATTACCAACTGTGTGACCTTGGGCAAGTCACTTAAAACTTACCTGAATCTCTGTTTCCTCAGGTTACAAATGAGCATATGTGAAAGCACATTTCCAATGGATACAAGGAATTATAAAAAGTGTGATCAGATAGTAATAAAATTAGACTTCTTTCATTGTTTTACTTTTTTTTTTTTGAAAGAGCAGAAGGTATATATCTACATGAATGTATTTTCTTCCAAGAGTTTGTGGAAAGCTTATTCTTATGGTGTAGTAATCCTCAGAACACTTTTGGCTCCCAAACCGGAGATTGATAGAGTACTTACTTGTGAAACACTTGACTTTGTATGACATGATTTTATAGTCACATCCTTTTGTACCTATTTATTTTTATCCCCGTTGATAAGTCACTCCATTTATTTCCTTGCCTTGTCTTTGAATACTTCTTGGCTCTCTGCAAAAATCAAATCCATTCTCAAAGTTCAAAGATTTGACTTCAGTGAAGAAATCCTTAAGTCTGTTCATCCATGTCTTAAATCAATCCTTTGCATATTGTGAGCAATAACCATGTACAGGTTTTACCTTTCCCCATGGGCTGCTTTGTAAGAGAGAGAATTTACATTAATTGGATGCTTACTGCATACCATGCTCTTTCTATGTAGGTGAAGCTCATGCACATCTGATTTTATCTTCACAATAGTATTGCAAGATAGATAACATTATCTCTAAAGATAAAGACTCTGAAACATAGATATTTTAACTTGTTTTCACCTACCTGATAGACAGGGGAGCTAGAATTAGACCTCAATTTCCTGCGTGTCCAAAGTCTATGTCCTTTTCCAACCGGACTAGACTTCTTCTTCATCCATGAAGATATGCACACTAAATAACCAGCCTCATCATTTTACAGTCACACTTTCTTCCCTTATTTGTTCATTCAACCATATTTGTTAAGTACCTTTTGCGAATATGGTCCTGATGGGGACACATGAGAGATCCACTCAGACTCCCTTGGCTCTGTATGTCCAAAATATTCCATTTCCCCAGTGACTCAAAGTACCACAATAACATCACATGTTTAATAATTGTTAGAAATGAATATGATACAAAATTAATTCTTTACATGCCACAACTCAATAATGCTTTGTCCTCAGAACAACCATAAGTATACTTTAGTTGGATTCAGATAAGATTAAAAAGGAGGTCTAGAATAGAAATATATATATATATATATATATATGTATGTATACATACACATATATATATTGAATTATATTTGTCTTCTGGCTTTTATTATACTGTTGGAGATATAATTCTGTGGATCAAAAGTAACACAATTCATCTCCGACATTGAGCCAAGCTATAACAACAGAACTAGCTTTAGCTTCCCACTTGAAAAAAAAAAGTCAAACTAACAAAAAATAAGAGGCAATGGTCTTCAAGGCACTGAGCATCGGGCAACTAAAGACAATGATCCATGAGAGACAGAAAACAAAGGAGGTAAGCCCTACAATTTTTCCAGTTCACCACCTTGAGATAGTTTGCAGACTATGCTGCAGGAAGAAGGAACCTAGGCAGAATGTGGTGAACTTCTTGGGCAGGGAAACAAAGATGAGATTTCAGAGAAACCAAGGAAGTCAGGATTTGTAGGACAGAGTACTGAAGAGGAAGATATGAAGAGAGAGAGAATCCTGGAGAAATGCAAAGGAGGTTCTTTAAGTTTTCACCAGAATATTGATCCAGACAAGCACATGAGTAAACTACCCAAGACTGGAGAAAGAACCATCCAAAGAATTAACAGAAACAGGGCTCAGCACTTACACATGGCTGGAAATAGTACCTGTTTCCACCAGCCAGATTGGAAAAACTCAGTGTACGCTGGGCTTTGGGTAGAATACTGAGGAAATTCATGGCTCAGTAATGGAGAGTAAGCCCTAAATTTCTCTGGATGTGCCTAATGAATGACAAAAACAAGACTCTGAAGGATCAAACTTTTCCCAAATAATTGCATCACAGAATAAACTCAAGAATGTTTACAAGAGTGTAAAAAAAAAAAAGTATCTAACAAGGTAGTATTTATAATGTTTTCCATCCAATAAAAAATTCTGACCCAGAACTAATACAAAGGTTAAAATTAGCAAACAAAGACATTAAAACAGTTATTATAAATGTATTTCAAGTATTCACAAAGTTAGAGACATGAAAGAATTTTTAAAAGCCAAATTGAACTCCTAGAGAGAAAAATGATAACACTGGATAGGATTAATGTCATATTAGACACTTCAGAAGAAAAGATAGTGAACCTAAAGGCATAGAAATAGAAGCAACTAAAACAAACCACTGGTAGAATAATAATTTAAAAACTAAAAAGAATAGAACATTAATGAGCTGTAGGAAACTTTAAGCAACTCAATATATACTTTGTAGTCCCTGAATTAGAGAAGAAAGCAAAGGGAACAGAAAAAGTATTTGAAAGACAATGGGCAAAATTATTTTTCATTTGATGAAGCTATAAACCTACAGATCTAAGAAATATGAAGAAAACTACACCAAGGCACAAAACTCAAATTGCTCAAAACCAGCAATAAAGACAAGCTCTTAAAAACAACCAGGAAAAAAAAAATAGACACATTTTATACAAAGGAACAAAGATAAGAGTGACAGAGACTTCTAATCAGAAACAGAGCAAGCAAGGAGACAGGATAGGAATATCTTAAAAGTACTGATAGAAACAAAATGTCAACCTTGAATTCTATACCCAGCAAAAATATCTTTCAAAAACCAAAAGTGAAATAAAGACATTTTTGGAAAAGCAAAAGCTGAAAGCCTCATCACCAGCAGACACACACTCTAAAAATGTTAAGGGAAGTCTTTCAGGCTTCCTTTCAATCTTTTAGGAAAATAATATCAAATGGAAATCTGAGTCTAGGCAGAGGAAAAAAGAGCAATAGAAATGCTTACTACCTGGGAAATAGATGGCTTTTTAATTATGGAAATCACTTTCCATGATAACTGACTGTAAATAAAAATAATAACATACAGAATAACATGTATAAGTAAAATGTATGACAACAATAGCATGAAGTCTGAGAGAGGAGGAATGGAAACATATTGTGTTAAGGTTCTTATACCATATTCAAAGTGGCACAGTATCACTTATAGGTAGATTGTGATAAGTTAAAGGTGTACTTTTAAATTCTATAGCAACCACTAAAATAACAAAACAGAGAGTTATAGCTGAAAAGCCAAGAGAGAAGATAAAATGGAATTATGAAAAAATGCGCAATTAATCCAAAGTGAAAACAAAAAAGAAGAAAATGGGAGCAAAGGACAGTTGGAATTCTTTTTTTTTTTTAATTTTAAATAGCAAGATGATAGACTTAAACCTAAACACATAAACACATTAAATTTAAATAGTCTAGAAATCTCAATTAAAAGGTAGACGTTGTCATAGTTTACAAAAAAGAAATATCCAGCTATATGCTGCTTACAGAACACACTTTAAATATAAAGATACAAATAGGTTAAATGTAAAAGGATATAAGAAGATACAAATACTAACACTACTCAAAATAAAGCTATGCTGGCTATATTAATATCAAAAAATATATATTTTAAAGGAAAAAATATTACTGGCAATAAATAAAATAATTTCATAATGATAATGATAAAGTACATGGAAGTCTTATAGACTGAAAACTAAATACATTGCATAGAAAAATTAAAGGTGACCTAAAAATTGGAGAGATATACCCTGTCCCTGGGTCAGAAGACTCAGTATTGTTAAGATGTAAATTATCCCCAAATTAACCTATCAATTCAATGCAATACCAATCAAAACTTCAACAGACATTTTAGTAGTAATCAATACATTGATTCTAAAATTCATGTGAAATTATACAGGACCTAAAACAGCCAATGTAAGTTTGAAAAAGAATAACAAAGTTGGAAGACTGTCACTCCCTGATTTTGACTTATTATAAAACTGCAGTGTGGTATTAGTACAAGTATAGAAAAGTATAGATCAATAGAACAGAATAGAGTCCGGAAATTGACCCATAGGTATTTGGATAATGGATTTTTAACAAAGATGCAAAAGCAATTCAATGGAAAAGGAATAGTCTTTTCAATAAATGATGCTGCAACAATTTGATATCCATAGGCAAAAATAAACTGAAATCCATGTCTTGCACCATATGCAAAAATAACTCAAAACAGATGATCAACTTACAGGTAGAAATTAAAACTATAAAACTTCTTGTAGAAAACCTTTGTGAGCTTTTGTTAGGCGAAGATACGACACTAGAAACAGGATCCACAAAAGAACAAATTGATAAGTTGGACTTCATCCAAATTAAAAACCTTCGCTCTTTGAAAGACTTAGAGAATGAAAAGAAAGACCCAAGAAAAGGGAAAAAAATATTTAAAAATCATACACCTGACAAAAGACTTGTATCCAGAATGCATAACAAATCTTCAAAACTTGATAACAAGAAAACAAAGGATCCAAAAACAGCAAAACAAAAACTGAGAAAACTATTTGAAGATGCATGTCACTAAAGAAGATACAAGCACATGGAAAATAAGAACATGAAAAGAATCTCTATACTATTAATCATTAGGGAAATGCAAATTAAAACCACAGTGAGGCACCACTACACACCTGTTAGAATTGCTAAAATTAAAAAGAATGACCCTACCAAGTGCTGGTGAGGATATGGAACCCGCATACACTGCTGGTGTGGTGTAAAATGGTGGAACCACTTTAAGAGCTAGGTTCTTAAAAAGTTAAACTTGCATCTACCATATGACCCATTCTATCCCTATTTATCTACCCAAGAGAAAGTAAAGCACGTGCCCATGAAAAGATTTGTTCAAAAATGTTCATAGCAGCTTTAATTGTAATAGACCAAACCTGGAAATAACTCAAATGCCAAAAGCAGGTGAATGAATAAACAAACCTAGTATACTCATGTAATGGCATAAGAGGAACCAAAATATTGCTGTACAATGAATGACTCTGAAAATAATCATGCTGAGTGAAAGAAGGCAGACTACAGAGCACATACTGTATGATTCCATTTAGATAAAATTCAAAAAAATGTAACAATGTATAGTGAGGGGAAGCACATCAATGTGGAGGGGAGAGGTACAAAGAGGTGCAGTGCAGGAAAGAGAGATTACAAAGGGGCATGAGGAAACTTCTAGGTGATGGATATTTTCATTATCTTGATTGTGGTGATGGTTTCACCAGATACACACACACACACACACACATGCCAGAACTTATCAATTCTGCGTTTTAACTATGTTTAGCTTATTGTAAATAAAAATAATTAGTATGGTTTTTAAGAACAAATGCAATCCATCTTTTAAAAATCACATTTCCAGTAGACTCAGAAAACAATTTTCTAATGAAATATTGATTCAATTGTTCAAAATAAGCCGCAGGATATGAATGTTAAACAGCTCTGCTAGTTCTAGTTGGCAGAAAGCGAGACAGCCTGAAGGAAAAGCAATGACAGCTTCGCTGAACAGAACTCAGCAGAGCAAAAAGTCCCTCCAGACCTAACAGTGTCCCTCAGAACAGTTTTACAGTGGGAGGAAAGGCAGCTCTTTCTAGTGCCTTGGTGTGTATTCCTTAGCACTTGTAAGGCCCACTGTCTTCCAGAAATGCACGGGAGGAACTGACCTGAGGGTAGATGGGCCTGTGGGGAAGCTGCAGAAAGAGAAAAGCTCTCACAAAACCAACCATAGAGTCAACACAGAGAAAAGGAGAGGGAAAGTTACGCCTCCCCAGCCACACAGTTCCGTCGTCCCCATGGAATGTGCAGAAGAGATTCGAGGGGTGACAGTGCGATGGGGCACTTAGCCCTGAAAGGCTGGGAGTCCCGGAATCCTTACGTGATTAACCCCACGGCTGTGTCAGAAGTAAAGCCCAATCCTGGCCCTCATTCCTCTCCTGTGTCCTTCCCAGCCCTCTGCAGGGCGAGAGGCAGCACAAAGCCTTGTGGAGCAGGGACCCGAGGCTGGCCCCAAAGCACCCGCGTCCTATTCTTCATCTTTCATGACTTCCCACCTTCCGTTTCTTGACTCTCCTTCTAGTTTGCTGTTTCCTTCTCTCTCTTCCCTCTCTCATTCCTCACATTTCCTCCTTCCTTTCAATCTCCTTTAAATGATATCTGAACAAAGCAGGAAATACATCAATGAGGTATGTGAAGAACACTTTTTCAGCAAATATTTACTAAGGAGCTTCGATGTCCCAGAAACTGTGGTGGGCACTCGGGTGAGCAAGTGAAGAATGAACAACTCACTGTGAAACCAAAGGGATCAATGGGAAATGATGCATTGCAAATGGTCCACATATGTGCAAAGCACATGTAAATCAATGATGGTGGCAGCCCTGGGAAAGGACAGCCTGCCTTGCCCCTGCCCCCTGCTCCAAAGAGTCAGGGAAGAAGAAACATTTGAGCATTTGAAGAAAGAGTAGGGATTTGTCAGTCCAACAAGAAGCGGGTGGCCAGAAAAATGGCAGCATTTCATGCAGCAATACAAGTGCAAAAGCAAATAGTGGAAACGGGAAGTTTCTATGATTACCAGGCAGAAATCCAGTAGAGTTAGAATTAATGAATTTTTGGCCAAAGCGGCTCTCCAGATACTGGTTAAATACTTCCTAGATCTAGGCCTGTGCAAGCTGCTAGCTTAGGACCATTAATTTTTTTTTCTCTGTAAAATGGGGAGTTTGACTAAATTATCACTAACACTTGCTTTAATTCTGTTTTCCCATGACACTCACACATGTTGGCAGTAGCGTCTCTGGTCTCTCCTTGTACGTGTGTGCACCTGTCGGCCTGACACATTCGTTGTATCTTTTAAGAGTATGGGTGATAAACCGTCTCTCACATAAATAGAATCCACAAGCAAACCTCTTCTTTGAAGCCAGAGCAGGTTTTGGCCCAAAGCCTGGTCTTTAGATATAGTCAAGGACAAAGAGGAGTGACCTAAAAGCAGTGCAGTCAAAGGAGATAATAGCTTTGACATCCGCACAAGTCTGCCAGCACTGTTACATGCTGCTCACAACGCAACAGGCATATAATACAGGTAACTGCTCACTCCGTGTGTCCTCCATCACCCTTGTTTTCAGGGAGGATAACAGGATAATAGAAGATTCAGCAGAAGACCTGCAAAAGACCGTATACTAGGCAAGAACATTCTGTCTGGTTTGTGCCTACTTCTACTGACCCATTCTGCGACCCCAAGCCCCCAGCCTGTCCTGCTATAATGCAGAATTGCACATGTTAGAATTAGGAGTTCCAAAATCCCATATTACAAAGAGAAACCTTCTTAGGAGGCCTAAGAAATGGATTCCAGACTGAGTCATGCAACAAACTGTAGCCCTTTAGTATAACTCTGGGCTTATTCTAGGAATCAATGTGAAAGAGATTAAAAAGCATGGGTCTGGCTTCCCTGGTGGTGCAGTGGTTGAGAGTCCGCCTGCCGATGCAGGGGACACGGGTTCATGCCCCAGTCCGGGAAGATCCCACATGCCGCGGAGCAACTGGGCCCGTGAGCCATGGCCGCTGAGCCTGTGCGTCCGGAGCCTGTGCTCCGCAACGGGAGAGGCCACAACAGTGAGAGGCCCGCGTACCGCAAAAAAAAAAAAAAAAAGCATGGATCATGGAACCAGTCAGACCCAGGCTAGAAATCCAGTTCTTCCCTTTCCTGGCTGCACAGTGCTTAGCAGGATGGTTGCTTTCTCTGTATTTCCTTTTCAAGTGGGAATAATAACATGTAGTGCCAAGGATTGCTGAAAGGATTGGGGTTAATGCCTGTGAAGGGCTTGGCATGGTGCCTGGGAGGTAGTAAGCGCTCACTGAGTCCAGGATAATATATACACTGCATGAGGCCTCATCTGTGTCTTTCTGGTGACATATAATAAAGGCATATTTCTGGTGGAGGTGGGGCTATGAAGTTAATATAGGTGGAAAGTGAAATATAGTCCAACTGTCCTTGAAAATCCCTTAAAAAGATTCCACGGTAGAGACCAGCATATTCTCACTCGAACACAACCACGTGGCTTTCTTTTCCAACGCAGCAATGTAACAGATCACCTTTTATTTGGTTGCCCACCAGATAAAGTAATTGGTTTCTGTTTAGAGACAATATTCTACCCAGGTTGGAAAGAGTTGTATAGTTCAGGCAGCTGGCAAAAGAAATAGCAGATGCTTTGTTTCTTCCTCTGCCTAAAAAAGATAATAACAGCAATGCAATCTTAGGTGTCTGCCCTCCCCACGACATTTTCACGAGGGTTGAATAAGAAAATGCAGGGCGGGGGGAAACTATATTTGGCTGTAAGATACTTATAAGTTAAAAATACTAAATAGATCTGTCTTCATGCAGTTGACAGTAAAGCACTCCAGAAATTCCTGACTCCAATCAAGAAAACTGAAATAAAGAAGATTTAAAATGACATGGGTGATACCAGTCACCTCTAGTTGCAGTCTGAATTTAGTACTGGAAATAGAAGGCCAGGGGGATTTAGAGATGCCTGGCCTGATCGTAGATAGCCAAGTGTGATTTTGCCTAAGGAAAGTGAAACTGAACTATTGTATTGATTCTTACTCTATGGGCAGAATGGAGAGGTATCGGCCTGGAGGTCAGACCAAAGAGAATCCAAGAGCAAGGTGAAGTTAGTGTTAACACAACTTCTCTCTAGATGCTGAGAAACTTAAAGAGCTTTTCCTATCTCTTGAAGCTACCATTTTCCAACAGGTCTAATGTGCATTTTTAAAAACGCATATCAGCTCTAAAATCCAGATGCATCTGAAGTGAGAGAGACTTAAAATTATTGTCAGCAAGGCAGTATTAATATTGTAATTATCACTGACTGTGCATTCATGAACTTGGACTTGGCTACTCATATTGTTTTCGCTTCGGTGTCTAAAACATTATAAAATAGCTTTCTCAATAAGTTTAAGATAAAAATGCAAGGTGGTAAAGAAACGTATCATCACTTGGTGACAGCGTTCTTGTCCTCTTCCTCCTTCGCCATCTCCCTCCTCCTCCTGCTTCTTGGGATGAAACACAGTTATCCTACAGAAGAGATGTCGCTGAATTACACTCAGGTTTTTGTTGTTGTTGTTGTGTTTTGGCGGTACGCGGGCCTCTCACTGCTGTGGCCTCTCCCACTGCGGAGCACAGGCTCCGGATGCGCAGGTTCAGCGGCCATGGCTCACGGGCCCAGCTGCTCCGCGGCATGTGGGATCTTCCTGGACCGGGGCACGAACCCGTGTCCCCTGCATCGGCAGGCGGACTCTCAGCCACTGCGCCACCAGGGAAGCCCTACACTCAGTTTTAAGATTCTTCCTTTTCCCGCTCGTCCTGGTTCTAGACTTATGGAACCACTTCTAATTATAACTTAGCTTCCCAAATACCTGTCACTAAAAGGGGAGACTAGACATACATTAGACATGAGTATCCTGCGAAAGGTATCCTTCCTTGTACATCAGTAATAATAAGGTCTGGTTTTTCCCTTCCATTGCCTGAAGTTTTGACGGGCAGGTTGAGAACCCCGGAGTCTCATCACTTAAGGGCGCTTTGGCAAAACACAGACTCTCAACCAGAAAATCTGTAAGGAAGATGCCAAACCATGGTGATCTCATCCCATTTCTGTCCTTTTTCAAGGCTCTGCCTGGGCAGCCAGCCTGGCTCCTCTAGGACATTGCTGTCCTCTCTCTCTCTCCCCACACACTGTCTTAACACTTAGTGCAGCCTCTTGCATTCATCTCCCTTACGTGTCAGTCCTGCCATTTGCCTCCACATCGACTCTTGCCCTCTCCTTCCCCTGATTTGTGTGGCAGGAAGGCTGACCCCATTCAGGCTCCATTTCCCGGGTCCTTGTTCAGATGCTTCAGCTTGGATTCTGTCAACGTGAGGGAATGACAAGCCATGGGAGGGGGAGAAAAAGGGCAAAGCCAGAACTTTGTCTCCTTCTGTGCTTTGTCTCAGAGGGTGTTCCCGGCAGCAGCTCACTCTGCTCCGTATCCAGCTCCCCAGGCAAGCTTATGGTTTCAGCTTCTGCCAGGGAATCCCTGCCCCCTGACTCTGGTCGCTCCACCTCCTCCCTTTCTCTTTCCAGCTAAGAGGTGGGAGCTTTTCACTGCTGTTTCCAACTTCTGTATTGCCCCTCCCCTCTCTGCTTTTCACCCCTGCATAATCCATTTCCTATAACACCCCGACCGGCTTGTTTCCCTGCTTGGACCATGACTCATACCTACAGGTCTGTATCCCTAACAGGATTATGAGCTGCTGGAAGTCAAGAACCCCACTGCCCATCTCTGCACGCTTACATTTGAGTGGGTACTTGATAACTCATTGTCCAATTGAATTGAAACTGTGTCACATGAAATCTAGGCTGACAAAACTGATAGCCCTGAGATGTCGTTGTTCTTGTGCTGCGCAGCTTGTGGGATCTTCTCCCACCAGGGATTGAACCCGGGCCACGGCAGTGAAAGCCTGGAATCCTAACCACTAGACCACCAGAGAACTCTCGTTGTTCATTTTAAATGGAAAAATATGTTACTATAGTTAAAATATGACTTGATTTAAGGAAATCACATGTTCATGTCCTTTCTGGGATCACAGGTACCTGTAAAATCATTTCCTTTGAAAAACTCACTGAACATTAACTGAGCACCTATTAGGCAACTTAAGGAGATGACTTATAGCTCTCACCACTAAGTTCTGTGGTGTGTAGTACTCGTCCCATTTAACAGATGATGAAATTGCTTTACAGAGATGTTGAGTAACCACTCCAAGTTCACACGCTTGGCTTGTAACTTAGTCAACATGTACTCCAGTAATGCTCAGACTCTAAGCACTGTAAGAATCAAATATTTGTAAAAGAAAAAGAAAAAAAAAAAAAAAAAAGCAAGGCCCAAAGTCCATACCTAGAGAATCTAATTTAGCAGGTCAGGGTGTGGCCCATTTTTAACATGCACAGTGTAATTATTCATTTATAACATCCCTGCCTGATTCTGATGCATCCTCAATCACACCTTGAGAAAGACTGAGCTAGAACATAAGGAAAATATATCTGTGTTAATTTAGTTCACTGACACACTCCCCAAATCCTAGCCAACGGCCTGGTACTTAGGCAATGATCAATAAATTATGGTAGCATTAATAAATGAATGAATAACTTAACCATTTCTGCCTGAATTCAAATCCTGAATATTTTCTGTTACCTTTCACCAGCTTCTATTTTAGACATCATGCCAAAGCTTATTCATTTATTAACTCATGCAGTGAACATTGGCTTAACCCAACCACTCTGTTGCCTCCTCTTACTGAAATTTGTATTATTTTCCTTATTTTTTAAGGGGGGAAACTAAAGCCCAGAGAGGTAAAATGGCTCGTACAGGATCACCCAGATCAGCCCAGTGATGACAGAACTAGAACTACTTATAATTTTTTATTTTCCTGCTGCTGTTCTAGACTGAGTCTGGAATATCCACACAATGATGGAATGGGTGCACTTGTTGACCACCTTCAACTACAAAACAATTTAGCATCATCTCATTTCCCCTCCATGATGGTAGCAAGGTTATTGAAAATTAAATATGTCAGTGATATGGCAAGCCATGCAGCCATGAAATGGTTGGGTCATTTAACCTAGCTTACCTCTTATCTGAGCCTGAAATTTCCATATTTGGAGGAAATCCATTTGTTTCTGGATTGTCCTTATTTTCCCAGAGTCATTTTTTAAGTATAACTATTTAATATGGAAAACCATTACTATTCACTCTGGAGATTAAAAAAAGGGAGGAGGCGGGAAGAACACTTGACGGATTAAATATTAGTTCAGCTGTAATCTAAGATCTCATTTTTATTCCTTTAACTGATAAACAGACCACTAAACCATGACAGGTTTGACTTTTGTTGAAGAACAAAAATATTTAAAATGACCACAACATTAAACCTTCCAAATATTTGCAGCAATATCTTTTTATAAACTCTAGTATTACTCTCGAATGTTATCACATTTGACGTAATTATCCCTTGTAAATACCTCAAACTTGTAATGACTTCCTTTCAAGAATTATTACTAATTATTGTACTTCACATGACAAATTAAACATGTTGTTTGACGTAATTACACTAAATAATTCAAAATGCTAATTATGCTTAGAAATAGCAATTAGCATATAATTAAAGAAAAAAAAACAACTGCTGGAAATTTCAATACAAATTCCAGTATCACAAGCTGGAATATTTTAGAAGATTTTAATAAAGATTGACTGATGTGACTTATAAAATTGTATCTTTAATCAGGAATGATGAAACATTTATAAAGGTTTTATAAGTCCTGGAAGAGACAATAAGAAAATAAAAGTGGAGGAAGACCTCGATGTTGTATGAAGGGCAAAGTCTATAGAGGTAGCCAGACTTGAGTATGAACTCTGACCTGGCCACCGTTAACTGGGTAACTCTAGTTTAGAGATTGAGTCTTTCTGAACATTTTTCCTCTGCCAATGGGGTTATATTTGCCTCCAGGCCTGATGTAGAAATCAATCTTGAAGAGATTTTAGCACTCCTAGGTTCATTGCAGCACTATTCACAAGAGCCAAGGCATGGAAACAACCTAAGAGTCCATCAAAGGATGAATGGATAAAGAAAATGTGGAATATACACACAGTGGCCAGAAAGAGGAAGGAAATTCTGCCATTTGCAACAACATGAGGACACTGCACCAGGTGAAATAAGACAGTCGTCGAAAGACAAACGTGGCATCATTCCACGTCTATCAAGTCTAAAATAGTCAAATGCATAGAATTAAAGAATGGAATGGTGGTTGCCAGGGGCTGGAGAGAGAGGAAAGTGAGGAGCAACTGATCAACATGCGTGAGGTTTCAGTTCAGTAAAATGAATGAGCTCTAGAGACCCACAGAACAAGAACAATGGTCAACCCATGGTCAACAACAATGTATTGTGCACCTAAAAACATGTTAAGAGGGTCAATCTCATGTTGTGCTCTTAGCAGAATAAAATAGTTTTTTCTTCTTTTTAAAGAATAGACTAAGGATATAAAATGCCTGACACAGCACATGACCCCTAGGACAGGCTCAGAAAAATTCAGGTTCCATATACACTACTCATTAAATGTAGAAATATGTTGGATGTGGTATCCTAGGCTACTTGGAGAAAAAAAAAAAAGGGAGGTACTGTAGAAGGTAGTTATCAAAAAAAAAATCAACAATCTGAAAAGGAGGGGAAATGATCTCTAATGTATAAGTTTGTGAGGATAAGATGAGGTGGTATTTGTAAAGATAACTACCAAAGTGCCCGGCACACAGTCAGCTCTTCATAAATGATAGTTTCTTTTCCCCTTTATAAAAACAGATTTTTTATTGAAGTATAGTTGATTTACAATGCTGTGTTAATTTCTGCTGTGCAGCAAATTGATTCAGTTATACATATATATACCTTCTTTTTTACATTCTTTTCCATTATGGTTTATCACAGGTTATTGAATATAGTTCCCTGTGCTATACAGCAGGACCTCGTTGTTTATCCATCCTATATATAATAGTTTACATCTGTTAATCCCAAACTCCAAATACAACCCTCCCCCACTCCCCCCTTTAACCTGAGCCTGAAAAGTTTAGACCTGTCCAAAATGAATAAGTTGAGTGGAGATTTGAACCCAAGTCCGAGACTGATGTAGCCGCTTTGCATTATGTTGTTCTATCTTTAAGGGGGCAGGTCTGCCCCAGTCAAGACCCCTCCTTAGCTGGCTCTTCTGGGTGTGTCCCATCAGCCTCTGTCCAGGCTCCAGCTGCCCCGGCTGCTGCGCTTCAGAGACACCGCTCTGCTTGGCTCTCCTGGGGAATGTCAGGACTGGTGAGGTAGACACCACTTTTATTTGGATCTTGACAATTTTCTTCTTATTTGTAAAACACTGTGATAAAGTAACTTTGTGTCTAAGACAGACAGCTTATCAGACATCTCATCAGGGAAGAATAACTGTCAAGGTACTGATTTTTTTTTTTTTCAAGATAAAAAGACAGAGATGGACTCTTATTACCATGTAAATGAGCTGACTGGCAGGAACTTGCTCCCTGGGAAGGTTGGGGAAGGGCTTGACTACAGGGCTTTAGAGGTGGAGACTACAGACACAGGTCTGTCAGCCAAGGAAGTGATTAAAGACTGGATCACTCATCCTACCCGATACCTTGAACTCCACAGTGCAACTGGGTTCCTGCAGCCAAAATGAGAGAAGAACCAAAAAACGTGGACACACAGTTTTTTTTAAAGCCCTACTGTATGCAAATAACTTTGCTAAGTACTTCATGGGGGAGAATAAGGTTATTACAATCATGTTGAAAAGACACATTTCCTTATAATTTTATCCTGGGGACTCAGGCATAAAGAACATGGTACAGACAAAGAATCAGGAGAAATGATTTAGGTACTAAGAAGGAGGGATGGTGATTTAATCTATTAATCATATATGTGTGTGTGTGTGTGTGTGTGTGTGTGTGTTAACAGTTCCCAGGCTTTAAGGAAGATGGGGGACTAGGGAGAAACCAATTCTGGAGACAAAGAGAATGAGACACCTGTCTCTGCCACTTACTAGCTGGGTGACCTGGGGAAATTTTCTTAACTTCTCTGAGTCTGAAGTTACTCGAATATAAAATGGGTGAGGATCACAGAGTTGTTAGAATCAAATGTGAAGGGTCTCCTTCCGCTGCTCCTCTTGTCCCCCCCAAGTAGTCACATTGGGATGCCTTTCTGCAGGTCTCATTTTGCTCCTTTCCTCTAAACCACCATCATTTTTTCAGCAACCTAAGTGAATACACTTAGGATTAATTCTTCATCTATTTCAAGGGTATAGGGTCCCCACCTTTTCTGGGGTAAGTACATACTGCAAGAAACATCCCAATTACAGAAATGTTAACTGTAGAGCATAGAATTTGGAGGCAGAAAACTCGGGTTTGAACATGGCTTTGCCAATTACATGGTGTGTAGTCTTGGAAACATCACTCAACTTTCCTGAGCTTGGGCTCCATCATTAGTAGAATATCAGACTGTTGTAGCACAGCGAGAGAGAGGAAACCCAGACATGGAGATAAAAGGTAGGAGAGATCACTCGATGAATCCAGTTGAGAACAAAGCCAGAGGCGACGGGGATGGAGACAAGATGACAGAAGCAAACAACAACAAAAACAACAAATTCTTAAAGAAGAGCAGACAAGACCATTCCACTGGCCAACGTGGAGACCTGGGCAGGGGAAGAAGTCAAGTGTGGTTGGCAGGTCTGCATGCACAGAGATAACAGGCAGAGGAAGGCAGATGGGAGGGAAGGGAGATGTTTGGAGACAGACACAGGGTTTCGGGGTGGATGTGCTGAATCATAATGCAGTGGGGTGTTCAGTTAATCATTTAGGCTGCCTTGGTGTTAAGGATGTAATTATGGATTGTCTTTGCATTGACGTGATAGCTGGAATGAGTTCTCCAGAGCAGAATGGTACAAAGAAAGGGGAGCACAGAGTTCTAGCAGCCATTGCAATGGGATGAGGCAAACTTGAAGCCAGTGAAAAGTGCAGAGAAGCAGGATTAGAGAAATATTACGAGACCAGCGTGGTGCATTGCCCTAAAGCCTAGAGATCAAAGCAGGGAAGCAGAGGATGATAAATATGGGGGGAGCGTTAGTGAAGAGAGAGACACTGTTAAGAGCAGTAGAGATATGGAGGAGAAGAGATGGAGGAAAGGTGCCTGCCCAGGCCATGGGGTATCCATGGCAGCCTTAAAGGGCTTTCTCTGTTCTGCCTTTGCCCTTGAAAGCAGTCCAATCAGCCAAGCTCTTCACACCCAGTAAAAACAAGAACAGCCCCTAAAGGCTTTGTATGATGGGTTTTCTATGAGCTTTTGTTCTCAAAATTGATCCATTTGCCTGATCATAAAAGAGGTAGAAAATGCCTACTTCAGACAACTGCTCGACATCTACTGCCCTAACCAATTTCCCATGTACTTTATAAGCCAAGTTGCCATTTTCTGCTCCTGTGCCCATTCTCCCCTGGTTTCTTAGTCTAGTGGGGATGGCACCTCCAGTTTCCTCGCATTCTGGCTTCTTCAGATTCACCTCCTGACGTTTTGTATCCTGGCTTTCCTTACTAGCTCCCGGGCAACAAAGCTCCAGCTGGTGCCTCTTCCGGGTCTGAGCTGGGAAGGTGGAAGATACACACCAATCTATCTTCAGTTCAGTACAGAATCCACGTACAGGAGGTTTAGGGATGAGTGTGAAGTGACGCTCAGAGGATATGTATGAACGCTGCAGTGTTCTGCTCCAGACAGAATGGCCAGGAGGAAAAGCATGGCACAGAAGCGGCAGCCTCTTTTAGAAATGCTGGCTTGTTTTGATTTGTGTTTTCTAAATTGGAGGAAACATGAGCGTGTTATAAGGTCAAAAAAAGAAAAATGTCAGAGGAAATAAAGAATTTAAATGTGTTAGAGAGCTGGAGAGAGAGTGAGTAGGCAGACGGCCTGGGAGAACATCAGCAGAGGAAGGTCTTAGAGGAGGAAACCCCATCTTGTATAAGGTAGTAAATGCCAATTATCCCCCAGGGATTGCTGACGGAAGAATGACAGGATGGGAGTAGAGAGGGAATTATTGGGATGCAGGAGGAAGTTAAGTTCCTCCAAGTTCAGTCTGGGAATCTGGGATGCATCAAATACAACAGCAGTGAGGAATAGTGGGAGGGCTGGAAGAAAGCAGAAAGTTTCTCCAACACTTTCAGCATTTATATCCGTTAGCATATTAAGTTAGATGCCTGTGCGTCTGGAGCCTGTGCTCCGCAACAAGAGAGGCCACGATAGTGAGAGGCCCGTGCGCTGTGATGAAGAGGGGCCCCTGCTTGCCACAACTAGAGAAAGCCCTCGCACAGAAACGAAGACCAAACACAGCAAAAATAAATTAATTAATTAATAAACTCCTACCCCCAACATCTTAAAAATAAAAGACATTGATTCAAAACATTTAGACAGCATGTTCCAATTGGTAGTCTGTTCTGGGCACTGGAAGTACATTGGTAAACATGCACACAATCTCTTGTCCTTGAGGGCTTCTCCAAATAATAAGGAAGACAAGTGTGTAAAATCAAATGCCGTTTAATGTGATAAGTGCTGTGATAAAAATAGAGTGCATGGCACAGTGAGTCCTAAAGGAAGGGTTACCTAATTCAGAATGAGAGAGGGTTTAGTCAGCACAGACTGTCATGTGATGATCACAAAGCAACCCTAAAATTTTAGCAGTTTTTACAATAAGCCTGAATTTCTTGCTCATTTCACATAATGATCACAGATTGATTTAGGGTTGATTCCACATCTTTATTCTGGAGTCCAGGCTAAAGAAGCAGCCCCTGCCTGGAACATGTGGATCAGAAGACAGAGAGGGCATGTGGTAAAATGTCATGATGGCTTAGAAGTGCTACTTGTCACTTCCTGTTACATTTCATTGGCCAAAGCAGGTCACATGGCCACGGGCTGGATTTGTTTAATGCACCACATAGAGGTGTCTAATAAGGAGTGGCACTGAATATTTTAAAAAATAATAGAAACTACCACAGGGAAAATGCCCTTCATCAATTATGGTTGGAGCATAAAGTAAGACAGAGGGTTAGGAAGAAATGATATTAAGGCAGAAAATAGATAATAGGGAGTTTATATTACTAAGAAGCTTGGCCTTAATCCTATGAACAATCATGCAATTGGTAGGTTTTTGCCTGGGGGAGAGGGAAGTAGGGTAGTCAGATTTCCAGTTTAAACACATCATCTTGTCTATATTGTGGAAAATGGTTTGTAGGCAACACGCTGCTGGTAGGAGCAGAGGAAGAGAACACTCTTGAAGAGTTGGTGGAAATATGAACTCAGGCAGTGAGATGGGGATGGAGAGGAAAAGAGAGAAACGAGAGCTTGAAGAGGCATGTGACTTTGACTGCACCTTATGTAGATTCGATCCACTCATAAGATGTACTTTTCTCCATGAAATGATACGTTAACACTAGTAAAATGTCTGCTTTATTTGCAAAATACAACAAAGGAGACACATAATACTTGGTGGCAGGTTCTATGTAGCCTTGCAGATCTGCGGGAGTCTTTGACTGTTTCATGGAAGCTCCTGAAGGTGCAGCATTGATGAGAGATGAGAAACCACAGCCAGATGTGCTCTGTGGTACAAAACCCACCAAAGGAGGGCCCATTTGTTTGCACAGCATGTCACAATTCACTAACTGGAGCTGTGGCAGTCATAGAGGCTTTGGAGGGAGATAGACCTGAAATTTAGTCTACAAGCCAGTAGACCCTCATCAATTTATGTCATTTCCATGACCCAATTTTCTAATCTATAAGGAAGGAAGGGTGTAGGTATGAAAGTAGGGAAATAAAGAAGAAAGAAAGGTTGTATTAGAGTTCTCCAAAGGAACAGGCCAACATCAGAGAGAGAGAAAGAGAGAGATAAATTTAGTTTAAGGAACTGGCTTATGTGACTGTGGAGACTTGGCAGGTCCAAAATCTGACGGAATGAGCTGGTAGTCTGGAGACTGGAAAGAGTTGCAATTCAATTTCAAAGGCCATTTGTTGGCAGAATTTTTTCTTGTTCAGTGGAGGTCAGAGTTTTGTTCTATTCAGGCTTTCAACTGATTGGATGAGGCCCACCCACATTATGAAGAACAATGTGCTTTACTCCAAGTTCAACCACTTAAATGTTCATCTCATCGAAAGAAGAACATGTCACATAAACGTCACAGAAACATTTGACCAAGTGTTTGGGCTAATTTGACACATAAAATTAACCTTCATAGAAGGGGAAGGAGAAAGAGAAAGAGAAGAAAAAGAAAAAATTTTAAATGTGATGCTCTCTGTTAAAGGTCCAGGACCTGGTAGTAACTCATCAAATGATAGCTTATTTTAGTATCGTTATTATCATTACATTATTTTTATAATCCATGCTTATTTCACAGATAATGAGGCTGGGATTTGGAGATGTTAAATCCCCTGCCCAAAGACTTGCAGGCTCTTCCTTTCCTCTGTCCTGTTGAGGTCATTCAATCAATCATTGGACGCTCTTGGTCATTTTTCAGCCTCTGGTTCATTCTGAGATGGGCAGAATACTTAGGTTTTATATGTAAACGACTTAAGTCCCCATTCAGCAGGACTAATCAGAATGATCAACTGAGAGTACAATTGAATTCATTTGTAAATAACAGAAACAAAAACTGACCTAATTTACATTGTTGAGTCAGGCTCCAGAGCTCCCAGCTCTGCTTAAGGGGAGCTAAGCCTGCCAATGGGCTTTGTTTCATGTGGACATCATCAATTCATTTGCTGATTTAACAGGACATTATGAACATATACTATAATGTTATATGCCTAGCACAGGGCTTGACTTTGAAGGGACCTAGAAAAGTAGAGAACACAACGAGTATTGAGCTCTTACATTCCCTGCATACTATTGACATGTATGACCTAATTTTATTGTCATTTTATTTTAAGCTGGATTCAACTTTGCGAGATATGAGTCTTCCTGGTTTTGTTTGCTTGTTTGATGAGTAGGTTGTAAAAGAACAGGTTGCTGCAGTCCTGTCTCATGATTACACTGATGAAAAGTGGAAACATGGGCGTAAGAGTTAAATGGCTGTCCTGCACAAGCAGTGTGGAGTGGGAGTTGCAGACGGGTCAGAGTACCAAGCACCCAGGAGAGTGGTGAGAAGGGAGGGGGCGTGTGCAGCATTATTTAGATCCATAAAGACAGGTTAATAAGAACTAGCCCCTATGGAGGGCCAGAGAGGTCCAGGGACGAGCCTGATTTATCCTGCTCATGAGTAGCAAAGCCAGAGCAGAACATTTGCAGACACCAATGTGATGTGCTCCCTCTGGCTCACACCCTAGCATCCCTCCCACCAGATGCAGCCCTGCCCTGCAGCTGTACCCTGAAGACAGCGGGGCAGTGCTGTGGCTAGAGAACAAGCTTTGAATCAGAAAGAATAAGCTTTTGAAAGAAAGAAAGCCTTGAGTCCCAGAGCCCTGCTGTACGTTTGCTGTGTGCTCTTAGGTAAGCGAATTGCCCATGCTCTAAAATGGGGATAAGCATCCCGACTTTGCAGAGCTTGCCCTAAGAAATGATTGCATGACTGCAGATAATAAAGTGCTGAGCCCAGAGCCCAGCACATCCTAGATTTGGTACATTCTCATCCCAGTCATGTAGAGCACTCTTAGGGAGCTATGAAAATGAAATTTCTGCTTTATCAAGAATTCAGCTATTATTATCGCTCTCTCCGGGGAAAGCCATCCTCTTTTGACCTGAGATTGACAAAGAAGCCACTCTGAGAAGGACTGATTACAGAACACATCCAGTGGTGCCCCTCTCCGCCCACACACAGTTATTGGAGCCGTGCTGTGACTTGCAGCCAGCCTTGCCATGTGGCCCCAAACATATGGTACCTGTTGGCAATGGTTGCCCATAGCATCAATCAGCTGGGGGAGGGGAGCTGTGAGGATGGAAGTCACTTATAGTGTCCGTGTTTGATTTTGTCCATAAATTCTTTTGGTTTTTATGTGTATACATGTGGGGGAGGGTGTAGTTGAAAGTGGGGGAAGTCCCATGGGGAGCAGTTGGAAGAGTACTTCCTGTCTGTGCTAATTGTAATGCATAACTTCTAAAAAAATAAAAATGTCCACCTGGGAAACTGCTTCTGCCATTTCTTTGCAAATATGTATGTAGGTAGCAAAGACCCCTGTTTCATTTCACTCCAAGTCATCCTATGCCTTTTCAGAGACTAGTTCTGTGATTCTCTGAGCCTTTGAGAAGGTAAACTTGGAGAGAAGCAAAGCTGAAACAAGGATGATACAAGAGGACATGAAATCACACAGAAACTTCCACCACAGGGAGACACAAATAAAGATGATAAAAACAGTTCCATGGGCGCTTGCAACGGGAGTTGGGAGGGTCTAGGGTTTACCTTCTCTACATAAAGAGAGCGAACAACGAGGGGCTTTGTGTCATCAGACCGTCATTCCTGAAAGCTTGTTGGGATTTACTAGGAACTTCTCTAGGTGGTACAGCTTCAGGCTAGTTGCCAGCCTGTCAGCATCTCAGGTCCCAGGACTTTCATCCTTTTCGATGGGCATAGCTCTTATCCTGCCAGGTTGCCACAGGATTCGCTGCAATGTACGAAGTTCCCAGCACAACGTGTGGCTGCCTGGCTTCTTTTGTTTGTTTTTGGTTTGTTTCTTAGGTTTGTGCATCCAGAAAAAAACAATTGCACCTTTTTTCCCCTCAGTAACGCACCCTATTTTTTTTTTTCTTTCTACTGCCTGGATTCTTGTGGCACTCAACAAATGCAAATTTTGTCCCTTTAAGGGACTGCGACATTGTGAAGAAGTGTCAATGAGCTGAGAGTCAGAGAAATTTCCTGCCCATCTTTCTTGCCTGTTCTACACATGGCGTTCCCATCCGCTCCCTTCCAGACTTTGCCTCATCCTGGCTCCATGGGGATGCAGATGAATCTTTGTGCCTTCTGAGATGTCCTCTCCTGGTTTGTAAGTTGAGTTCACGGTGCCCACGCCTGTAGGCTGGATATTCCTGAGGATGGGGTGAGCTGACATGCACAGCTCACTGCCTGGTCCCCTTGTCAGGATGCAGCCTTCTCCACAGAAAAGCATGACATCACAAGGAAGAGTGGTTTGAGATTCCATGACTATGGGGGAAAAGTCTTGTGAATGTTATTGCTTTTCAACCTAAATAAAAACATCCTATGAAGGAAAAAGCTCAGTTCGCGTAGGAGAAAAGGGACTGCAGTGACTTTGGGGGATTGTGGGGAGAACAAGGAAGGGAAATCTGAGATGAGAGAGCAAAGCTGAAAAATGCTTCTGCCTAGAAATTTCCATTTCCTCCAGGACCCTAAAGAACTTGATCTGACCCCATTTTCCTTTGGGTTTGTTATTTTTAATAAAGGCCTTTTCTTTCTTATCAATTAATCTTTTTATTAGAAAGTTAAAGAAAAGTACAAAGAAGACACTAGAAACATGCCACCATCTGGATATACATCTGAGCATACGTGTGTCTTCAAGTTTGTATCTCATGAGTATTTTCCCAAACATTAAATATTATTTGTTAATATCTTTGCCAATTTCTACATTTCTAGTGTAATTTAACATTTCTTTTTCATTTGTGTACAGAACCTTTGAATTTTCTTTGAAATTCCTCCTAATGTCTTCACTGTGTTCCTTGTCATTGTTTTGTTATTTTTCCCCCCACTGGCTTATTCAATTTGGATTTTAAAGTTTCAGGCTGTGCAACATTTTTAATTTGTATATATTCAAATATATTCTTCTTCTTCTTTTTGATTTGTTTTTCCATTGTTATTAGAAGCTCTTCCTCAGCCCAGTAACAATTAAATAGTCAATTAAATTAGAAATGTGCATTGGATTTAATTACTCAGCAGGAATGTATCCTAGTGTACGACATGAGGTAAGAATTAATTGCAATTAAAAAATTCTTAGCAAAATTTGTCAGCATATTTTATTGACTGACATACTAGATTCTTATATGCAACAGGAGTAGTTTGACTGCTGTACTTCTTGTGCCATACCTTTTACTGCCAACTTTTCACAGCTGCCACACTCTTAATTTTGTAGCTATATAACGCATTCTTGCAAACGATAAATCAAGTCCTACATTTCGCTCTGGTTTTCCAATTTCTCCCCCGCTCCTATTCATTAATTTTTCAAAATGAAATTCAGAAACATTTTGTCTTTTAAAACCTCTAGAATTTTGATACACATTGTGTTGTCTGTAAATTAATCTGGAAAAGACTGATACTTTTGCATCACGCATCACTTATTGTATTATTATTGTATTGTGGGTCTCAGTCCCATGGTGATCTCTCCTCTCGCATACCCTGAGCAGTATCCATTCCTGGTATTTTCCCCCAAGTCAGTGCTCAGTATCTAACCCCATGCCTTCCTTGCAGTAAGTGTTCATTACATACGAGACAACAGAGCTCCAGGAATGAGAAAACTTTCTGGCAGTAGTTCTACTAGAATCCATATGTCTAGAATTATCTAACCCCATAATCCATGACAATTTCTAAAGCATATGTATTTTTTTCAGTGTGAGTTGATCAATTATATTTATCCTGAAGGAAAAATAATCAACATATCAAAGTTTTGAGAAAATTACCACTTTCCAGAAACACCTCCCTTTCCCCTCCCCAGAATATCTGTGTAAACAGCACACAGAACATTGCATAAACTTTTTCACCGTGGCTCCGTATTTTACATTTATGGGTGGATTAATGCTGATTATGTAAAAGATTTTGGTATGAAATTTCATAAAGATACATTATACTTACCTGAGCCCAATAGCTCAGAAACTGACATGGAGAATTCTTACTACAGCGTACTGAATGACAATGATGTTTAACAATGTAGAAGACCAAGCGAATAACATCGTCTCGACCAAGAGTTGGAAGCTACGTCCATCTCCCCTGGGCCTCAGTTTCCTCCATGGGGAAATGTTGAGATTGGATCCAAAGATCAGTGAGGTACCCCAGGCCAGTTATTTCTCTGGAGCTCTTTCTTCCCCTGGGAAAGTTAGTTAATCTCTAAGGGGATCTTCCAACACTGGCATCAATGAGATTATATCTAAAACTGGGACGCAGCTCTCAGGGGACATCCCCCACCGCCCCCCGTCCTGGTGGTGGTTGAGTCGAGACAGAGCCACTAAGTTTGCCAAACACAGAACGATTTGAAATCACCTTTTTCATAAAGCTCTGCTAACACTCTTGGACTGACATTGTATTTTCCTTGTTAAAAGAAAAAAAATACATACGTAAATCACAAAAGCCAAAGGGCTTATGATTGTTAAGAAAATGAAGATGGAACCAAGCAGCCGGCCATACACAGGTGTCCTCCCGGATCTCTTGATCTTCTGGAAGCCTGTCCTCAGCTTCCTGCTACTGCGAATTGGCCTCTTCTGGCCCCTCCTTCCAGAACTCATGCCTGTTTCACTGACTCAGGCCCGTGATGACAAGCTCTCGCTATTCTCCGACCTCTTCTCTTCCTTTGATTCAATCCCCAATTATATGGCAAGTACCCAAAGGTAGATCCCACATCAAATGATTCCCTGTGATGCCCAAGTGCCCTGAAGTGTGTCTTCACATAGTAGACTATGAAAAATACATATCAAACAGGGGAAAATGCTATATAGTTTAATATTTAATGTCTATATGTTCTCCAGATATTTAAGAAAGGAAAACATTTCCAGAAATGAAGGCGAACGGGGAGATGGAAAGAACAGGGGTGGGTCAGGCTGACCTGGGTATGAATTCTGCCTTCACCCACTGGCTGCGGTGAATTACCTAATCTCTCTGAAAGTCGTTTTCCTCATCAAGGAACAAGGGCAATGGCAGTGCCCGTCTCAGGGGTGGCTTGTGTCATGTGTTTCATACAGTATAGGGCCCAGCAGGGAGGGCTGGCATCTCGGGGACTCAAGGCCACCTCCTGTCCTTTCTCACTTTCACACACTGTGCTCAAGGAGGACGTTTTGCTGGAGAGGGTGCATTTTAGGAGCTCAACCTGGTGCCAGGCATTTGTAACATTCCCCACTACACGAGGGCCTCCTGCGTTCACTCACCCCTCTGTCACCAGAAGGTTGATAACAAACCCACTGGAATGTGCAGATTACGGAGATGCCCTCCTGGAATTTGATCAATGCCTGTGAAAGGAGCACCAATTCTTTGGCCCAGGGATGGACCAGTGCAGCGGGCTCTCAGCCTTTCTGAGGACTCTGAAATACCCTGGTCGGCCCTCTGCTCCCACACACCCACCACGGCTGCCTTTTGCTATAGTAATCCTGGGGTATTTTCTTCTGCCTCAGTTATCTGAATCCACATGGGTGAAGGGGGCGGACACATGGCTCTGCCTCTCTCCCTCCGTCCTCCCTTTCAGCTTCAAGCATGTACCCACTGTGCCTACTGTGTGCAGACCCTGTGCTTGGCGATTGTAGAGCAAAGGTGAACTGTGCCCAGTCCTGTCCCCGCCCCCCAAGCAGACTGGCTGTTGAGGTGAAACTGAGTTTTGACATAGATTGTAAGGAAGGCTCACACAGCTCAGGGTGATGGGAGGGGCAGGCACTTTGCGAGCAGAGGTTAGAGTAATTACCTCTACCTGGAAATTTTCAGAAAGGATACAAGGGATTTACCAGAAGGCAGGGGTAGAAGGAGAAGGTCGTGTCAGGCAGACCGTAGGATATGTATAAAAGCACAGCAAACGTCCCCGTAAAGAGGCTACTACGGTTAAAGCAGGTCGAAAAGGATTTGCGTCCTCAGAAAAGGATCCAGTTGTCTTTGTAATGACCAAATATGGGTGCGATCATGGTACCGATTAAATGATGGCCATCCTTATATGCATTTGAATTGACTCTTACACTTTATTCAAAACACTTCAGGATATGTGGCATCACCGAAAAAAGGAACACAGGCTAGGAATTCTTTCCACCCCTTACCACCCATGTGATCACGATCAAGGTGAACCCCTCTGACTGCATTTATTTACTGCTCAGTAGGAATGATCTGAGGCCTCCCTTTCAGGACTGCTGTCAAGGTCACAGGTGGTTTATAGTTAGAGCACATTATGTGGCCCATGATGGAGGCAGCCCCGCCCCTTCATATACTGTGCAGACGCAGCACGAACAGGACAAAGCACCAATGCCAGTTGCAGAGACATATCAGGTATGGTTGAAAGTTCTCCATCCAAGTGCTGCCTGAGCTCTGTTCCTTATTATAGAACAGTCAATTCCACCACCTCCTAGGGCAGCACTGTTTTTCTTCAGGAGATAATTCTTCAATTGATTTCACAGTCCTCCCTGGTATATAATCTCCCGGCTATGACAGCGTGCAAGCTCTTATAAAGACATTCAATACGGCCATCAAATGAAACTGTATCATCTGTATCCAAAGGTGAGATAAGCACTGTTTTTGGAGGTGAAAAAAATGGAGTCCCCAGAATAAAGCTATAATCAGCATGAACTGTAGCCTTTAATTGTCTGGGAAGGCGAGAAGTATTCTTTAAAATGAAACACTAGACAATCTCAGTCATCCATAGGAGAACATCCCTCCAGGCAAGAAGACAAAGGTGTGCGTGTTTATTACTTATGACTGCAAACACCCGGAGCTCAGGGTTAATACTTCTTTTCTTCTTTCTTAGGTTACTCTTGCTGATTGATGTCTTAAAAATTGTCACTGAGCTTCCTGGGTATAGGGGACACTGGGGTATATAGAGCATTAGACGTGCCCCAGGGCGGAGAAAGATTTTCCAGCAGAGATTGGCTCACTCTCCTTATAGGTTTATGATTTGAACAATAGATTATAACAACAGTAGGTCTGTATGTTAGGAGGGACAAGCACTTTGGACTTTGATGATGTTGATTATCATTTATCATATATTTCATATTTATTTCTTCTAAATTGAGTTGCGTGCATCTCCTCCTCATTGCTTGTACTGTGAGCTCCCGAAGGGCAGGGACTCTGTCTTGTTTTATTTCTGAGCATCTTTTTTTTTCATTTAAACTTCTCAGTAAACCAATGAATAGGTGCTGATACTGACCCATTTTACAGATGAGGAAATTCAGGCTCTGAGAGGAACAGTCAGCTAGTAAGTGGAATATACCACAACAGGTCTGCTGGGCTTCAAACTTCTGCATTTATTGTTCCTTCTGCTGAGAATGCTTTTCCCCTATATGTCCACCTGGTTGCTGCTTTTTCATCCTCCAGGTCACAATTCCAAAGATACTTCCTCAGAAGTGGAGGGCCTGGACCACCTGGACCCCCCAGCTAAGGCAGCCCCAAGTCTCTCCTTCAAATTATCATATTTTATCTTCCTAGTCTCATTGGTATAGGATATCATCTTATTCATTTATGAGTTTGTCTCCCATCACGAGACTCAAATCTCTATCTGGATGGAGACCCTGTCCCATTTGTTGCTCTAACCCCAGCATCTAGATAATGCAAGATATACACTGAGGGTCTGATAAATACTTGCAGACTGACCCCCTCTGTCTACTACACCAGGCAACTTCTTTTCTTCTTGTAGCAAGTTTTTTGTCTTCTAGGCTTCAAGGACTTGTCTGGTATAAAGAGATATGAAGAGGCTGCAAAGTTAAAGCCTCTGCTCCTTTGACACAGAGGAAACTTGCTCTGATTTTCTTATCCTCCAAAGATGAAAATTACAACTTTGCTCAAGAACTGGTCCCATTGTAACTGCCCTGCCAGGAAATTCTTCTCCAGATCTGACCTAAATTTGTCCAGCTGTGGCTGAAACTGACTTTGTCCTGGGTGGTCCTCAGTGGAAGCAGCTGGTGAAAGAGCCCTTTGTGTCCAGTGACACAACACTGCACTCAGACCATGAAAGGGAAGATGGGGCTTAACACATGGTTACAGCCTAGTTGAGTTATCCAGCTCCAGGGAGGCAGCCAGGGTACAGTAGACAAGGCCTCAAAGAAAATCTGGGAGATCTGGACTTAGCTCTAGATCTTTGCCTACCTGCTGGGTAACCTGTGCTAAGTCATTAACCTCCAGGAGCTTCAACTGGTCCTCAGTAGCGTGCATCCTAACACCTGCCTTACAGGTGTGTGAGATGATGGTGGTGAGCTGTTGTTTGTTCATTTCTTCATTTATTTAAAAAATACTACTAACTCATAAAGGTATGAGTCCAGGATAGAAAAATGACCAGTCCAAGCTCACTGAGTAAATTAATGGTCCTATTCAGAAGATCTCTGTCTTCAGGGTCATGACACTGCTTTTGTAATTCTCCCTCATCCTTCATACAGGTTTCAAGCTCCCTCTGACATTTTCAAAACAATAAAAGGAAAGGTTTTTGTTAAATAGAGGGAGGGCTTCAAAGCAAGATCATTGTTAAACCACTGGGAGTTGCTCCCAGGAGGAGACTTTAGGCCTCAGGGCTCCCTGGTTGATGTCTGTTAGGCTCCTTACATCTCCTGACAGCCCCACGGCTCCTGTAGCTGAACATGCTTCAGGCCCTCTAGTGCCCATCACTCCATGGAAACTGACAGTGTGGGAGCTGACAATGCAAAGGAACAGAATGGGCAAGGCTTCAGACGTGGGCTGTCTTGGCCTCTGTCATGGCTACATGCAGTCTTTTCAAATACCTTCCAGCAAAGCAAACCGAGCTGTGACTGGCATTGTCACGGTTTCCACCTCAAATAAGCATGTTTTTCAAAATTTTACCTACAGGCAACAGAGAATAAATCCTTAGTGCCAGAAGGCACCTTAACATGTCATACAGATGAGGAAGCTGAAAGGCACAAGTAGGGAGTGATTGGCTCACTGATGTTATGACAGGGTAGGGCTAGAACCCAGGTCCCTGATGCCCGGCTCTGGATCCTTCCCACAGCACCATGCTCAGGCCACTAGATGAATCTGACACAGCAAACCAGGCGTATAAATAACTCCCTGTTCCCATTTAGATTGGAATCACGGAATTCTTTAACCACTGGATTCTAGTCATTGGTGTGGCATTCTCCTATAGGTTAATTTATTATATCTTGCTAATACCACTGTGTTTAAGAGTGTGGCTCTAGGGACCATTAACAGGGTTTATAACCTGCTCATAACATCTACTTCCTGTGTGTCCTTAGGTGAACTATTGATACTTCATCTTTTCTGTTCCAATTTCCCCATCTACAAAATAGTGATAATAAACATAAGTTTATTGCCTCATAAAGTTGATGTATTAGATAAGTTACTAGACATTCACTGTTTAGAATGCCCGGCATTCAGTAAGCACTGAGTAAATTCTAACTGTTGTTTCTATCCAACAGATAAGGGAACTGAGATGCCCAGAGGCAATGTCAGAAGGTGAATGAATGAAAATGTAGAAATTAGCATCCGGCTTTCCAGATTCTGGGTGCCATGACCTTTCCTCCATATAAATTAAATCAATAGACTCACAGAGCATCAAGGAGAGAAATGGCTTTAGGCTCTCGTCTGCCCGGTTTCTCTGCTGTACCTCAGGAGAACCAAGCCCCAGAAAGGAGCACCCCTGGCTTTGCACTGGAACCACCTGAGGACAAGGCAGGGAATGAAGCTTGCTGGGCCCCACTCTGAACTATGGAATTTCTAGAAGTGGCACCTGAAATTTTGTGTTTTTAACAGTTATTCTCATGAAGCCAAATCAAAGCAGATTTATGGAATGGTGTTTGGGAGTCACTGAATTAGAGCATTCCAGCCTGGCTTAGAATACGTGATTGATTGACTTTGTATCTCTAGACCAGTAATATACAAATGGTCTTAGTTTTATCTCTTTTATACATATATTTATTTGTTTATATATTATATACTCCAACTACTGCACCCAAAAATGTCATGTTCATTATTGAACTGACACAAAAAAATACAAAAATGTCAAAAAGGAGAGGATACAAGATCAACGTAAGTGGAAGATCCAATATCGTCTTTCCATTACAATCGATCATCTCTGGGCATTGCCTGGGTGAGCATGGCCCATTTTCCAGACCACACCTCTACAAACCAAGATATTATTTGTTGCAAGGCACCAAGGGCCATGTAATCAAACTGCTGCTTCCTAGTCTCCTGTCTTGTTCTGTTATTTCTGAATGCACAGCTGTGAAGGACCACCTGCTGTACTACCCCTGAATGTCCCGGGCTTCTCCAAATGAAGGAACCACCTAACTGGTCATCGGGATCCAACGTGAGTTGGGGAAACTCCCCAGAAGTCTCCCTATGCCCCCTTTCTCGTCCCTCCCCCAAGGAGCGGTACTAACCTAACTGATCACGAACTGAGTCAGGTCTACCAGTGGGTGGGTCACCGCGCCTGCAAAGGTCAGACACAGGGGCGTTGCTCTTCCTGCTTTGTCCACATCTGGCTAGAGGGGAAACTGACCTCAGGGCCGACTAGCCCTATGCCCTTCTACCTTTCTTCTTTAACTCCAGATATTCAGACTTGTGTTGAAGGATTTAAAGATAGCCACCTTCAGCCACAGAGTTACTTGAGCTCGGACTAGAATTGTACCCAGCACAGCCAACATTGCACTTTGTCAACAGCACTTTGCTTTGTCCCTTGGGTAACTGGGTCAGGGAGACTTTGGCCCCCCAGTCCCACCATCAGTCCCTCCCTTTGCATCATCCTGATGCACCTCTGCTACTGCATATTCTGTACCCATCACAGATCAGCCTGATCCCAGTAACACATTCCTAGTATACTTTTTAACAGGCGTCTTAAGTTCCAAACTTGGATAGTGCAAATTCTGCTGTCTTTGAGTCAGATAATGTGGGTTTCACCACGGAATGCTTGGGTGACCCTGGATAAGTCAATTGATCTAACTGGATCTATGTTCTCATGGGTGAAATGAAGATACTAATAACCGCCCTGCCTACTTCGTTTGACTGCTATGTGAGATGAATATGTAAATAGGTTTTGTAAACAATCCCATCCAAATTAAAGGGATATGAGGCCACCAATGAAAAAAAAAGAAAAGAACAACATGACTTTTGTTTTTAATGCAATGCAATCTGAAACCCTGGGCTTTTTCTCTTTAAACAAAATTCTCATTGGAATGAGCATACTCAGAAAATTTGGTAAAGACCTTGAGAGAGAGGGAAACTTGATATAAGGAGGAATTATTCATTCTTCATTTTATGGTAAACATATTCTGAATCCCTATGACATGTCACACATGTCATATATGTGTGCCAAATACTAGAGAAATAAATGGGAGTGAGACACATATATGTGTGCCAAATACTAGAGAAATAAATGCGAGTGAGACACGGTTCTGGCCCTCAATGAGCTCACAACCTAAGGGGAGAGCGGGAGAAATAACCATGCCATCCTAGTCTGATGTGCTAACTTCTGTGACGGGGATGTGAACCCAGAGCTGGTGAGAGTAAACAGCAGGACCACCAAACGTCGTCTGGTACCACGGAGGATTTACCTGAAATCGATGCTGAAATACACAGAAGAGTAAATAAAACTAAAGGTGGGGAGGGAAGGTTCTGAATAGAGGGGAGGTCAGATGTCACGAATTTGAGATAAGAGAAGATGTTGCACCTCCAGAGATAAGAGAAGATGCTGCACCTTCAGAATTACGAAGGGTCCTGCATGGCTAGAGCACCCTCTGTATATGGAGCCTCAGGAGGGAGGTTAAGAAGTATGTGGAACAGTGGAGGATTGAACGTGAGAAGTGATATGCTATTGATCTCTGTTTTAGAAAGATCATTCTGGAGACTTCTTAAATGAACGATGTATTGGTCTAAGCTCCAGGCAGGGTTTGCCAAATCTGGCTGAGCTGTGAGATTCATTCAGGGAGCTCATACTAAGTTCAGGTTCCTGACCCCATGTCTTCTAAACCTGAGTCTAGAGATGCGTCTTTTGAACACGTTCCCAGGTAATTCAGGTGACACTGTATGAACTGAAGTTGACTTAACGGTGGCCCCCGGAATTATATGTCTGTGTCCTGAACCCCTGGCTTATGAATGTTACCTTATTTGGAGAAAGAGTCATTGCACCTTACCCTGGATTGTATGCATGGGCCCTAAATGCAACTACATATATCCTGAAAGATAGGAGATCAGGAGGGGGTAACGTGACCTTGAAGGCAGAGATGGAAGCGATATGACCACAAGACAAGGAACGCCTGGGCCACCTGCAACAGGAACAAACTGTGCCCTTGAGCATACAGATTGCCTCAGGTCCTGCCGACTTCTTGAGTGAATACACGTGGGGTGTTATGAACCACCTAGCTTGTGGTCATTTATTACAGCAGCCCTGGGAAATGGATACTTCAACCAACAGCAATTTCATGTTTTATCTTCTTAGTTTCATGAAGAAGGGGATAATGGTGGCACAGACTGAGGCAAAAGCTAATAAATTGTTAGATGGAGTTTGTTGAGAGAAAACATAGCAAACTGCATTGCCGTAAAAGAACTTTTCAATCTGAGCTGCAGTGTAACCCTGACCTAGGCTGAGCTTTGAACACAGCATTCCTCTCCCTTCCCCTTTGTCCTGCACCTCGTTCCTATGTTCCCTGCTTTTGCTCACTGGTGCTGGAAGTGGCTATGAGTTGGGCAACCTTAAACACAAACAGACCTATTTCCATCTCGTCGGAAGCCACACTCACCAACGCGCAAGGGAAAACTCCCAGTCACTGACTGTATGAAAACTCAGTCCTCGGAGACGCAGTGGGCTGACTGGGCAGCTTCAACAGTGCTGCAACTTAACTCTCTCGCAGGTGCTAGGCAGGTCAGAAACCAGGTCACTGAGTCATCGGGGACCTTCTGGACGATCATCAGGGACTTTCTCTATTCATTATGTTAGGCTATAAAAAAAAGTTTCCTTAATGGACTGCGTGTGTGTATGTGTGTGTGTGTGTGTGTGTGTGTGTGTTTGTATGTGTTTATGTCATTGTGTGTGTGTTTCTGTTTCTGTGTGTAGTTCTCTGTGTATCTGGGTGTGTCTCTGTCTCTGTGTGTGTGTCTGTGTATGTGTTTGTTTCTCTGTGTGTGTGATTTGTGTTCAGTTCCTTCCTAGGAGCCATCTATTTCAGAAGCACCTTTCATGATACTAAAGACATTTCCTGAGCATCTAGTATAGCCCCCTTGAAGGCAATGAAGACACAGAAGTAAATTACAGTCCATATCTGCCCTGAAAAATGTTCACAGCCTAGTGGAAAGAGACACAATATCATGTTAAAGTTGAGGAAAACAACTTTGGATCCAGGAAAACCTCCATTCAAGTTCAGGGTCTGCCTTTCATTAACTGAGTGATTATTATTAGCAAGGCTTCCTAAGCCCTGGAAGCTTTAGATCTGTAAAATGCAAATAATAATATCTTCTCTCAAGGTTGTTGAAAGGATTTCATGAGTCGATATATGCAGAACCTGTGATGTAGTGTCTGCTATATTCTAGGCACTAGTAAAAGAGCTTTTACTTTTAAGTTTCATTAGGTCCCATTTGTTTATTTTTGTTTTTATTTCCATTTCTCTAGGAGGTGGGTCAAAAAGGATCTTGCTGTGATTTATGTCATAGAGTGTTCTGCCTATGTTTTCCTCTAAGAGTTTGATAGTTTCTGGCCTTACATTTAGGTCTTTAATCCATTTTGAGCTTATTTTTGTGTATGGTGTTAGGGAGTGTTCTAATCTCATACTTTTACATGTACCTGTCCAGTTTCCCCAGCACCACTTATTGAAGAGGCTGTCCTTTCTCCACTGTACCTTCCTGCCTCCTTTATCAAAGATAAGGTGACCATATGTGCCTGGGTTTATCTCTGAGCTTTCTATCCTGTTCCATTGATCTATATTTCTGTTTTTGTGCCAGTACCATACTGTCTTGATTACTGTAGCTTTGTACTATAGTCTGAAGGTGGGAGCCTGATTCCTCCAGCTCTGTTTTTTGTTCTCAAAATTGCTTTGGCTATTCGGGGTCTTTTGTGTTTCCATACAAATTGTGAATTTTTTTGTTCTAGTTCTGTGAAAAATGCCAGTGGTAGTTTGAAAGGAAATCATAAACAAGACCAAAAGATAACCCTCAGAATGGGAGAAAATATTTGCAAATGAAGCAACTGACAAAGGATTAATCTCCAAAATTTACAAGCTGCTCATGCAGCTCAATAACAACAACAAAAAAAAACCCAATCCAAAAATGGGCAGAAGATCTAAATAGACATTTCTCCAAAGAAGATATACAGATTGCCAACAAATACATTAAAGAATGCTCAACATCATTAATCATTAGAGAAATGCAAATCAAAACTACAATGAGATATCATCTCACACTGGTCAGAATGGCCATCATCAAAAAAATCTAGAAACAATAAATGCTGGAGAGGGTGTGGAGAAAAGGGAACACTCTTGCACTGCTGGTGGGAATGTGAATTGATACAGCCACTATGGAGAACAGTATGGAGGTTCCTTAAAAAACTACAAATAGAACTACCATATGACTCAGCAATCCCACTACTGGGCATATACCCTGAGAAAACCATAATTCAAAAAGAGTCATGTACCAAAATGTTTATTGCAGCTCTATTTACAATAGCCAGGAGATGGAAGCAACCTAAGTGTCCATCATCGGGTGAATGGAGAAAGAAGATGTGGCACATATATACAATGGAATATTACTCAGCCATAAAAAGGAACGAAATTGAGTTATTTGTAGTGAGGTGGATGGACCTAGAGTCTGTCATACAGAGTGAAGTAAGTCAGAAAGAGAAAGACAAATACCATATGCTAACACATATATATGGAATCTAAGAAAAAGAAATTTCATGAAGAACCTAGGGGTAAGATGGGAATAGAGACACAGACCTACTGGAGAATGGAGTTGAGGATATGGGGAGGGGGAAGGGTAAGCTGAGACAAAGTGAGAGAGTGGCATGGACATATATACACTACCAAACGTAAAATAGATAGCTAGTGGGAAGCTGCCGCATAGCACAGGGAGATCAGCTCGGTGCTTTGTGACCACCTAGAGGGGTGGGATAGGGAGGGTGGGAGGGAGGGAGACACAAGAGGGAAGAGATATGGGAACATATGTATATGTATAACTGATTTACTTTGTTATAAAGCAGAAACTAACACACCATTGTAAAGCAATTATACTCCAATAAAGATGTAAAAAAAAAGAGATTTTACTATTATTTTATTTGTGCTGTAATAGAAGTGAGCAGATGATTCAGTAAACACAACAAAAAAGAAGGAAGTAAGTTTGGCAGAGTCAGGAAAAAGCTTTCCAGAGTCATCAAGAATCAGGAAGCTGCCAAAACCTCTGGGGCATGGGGTCTAAGCAGGAAGAAGGGTTGAGTCTGGGAGGTAGAGTCATCAAGAATCCTGGCTGCCTTATTAACCTTGACCATGCTGTTGATGGGAGGAAAAAAAAAAATGACATGGTTTTATAGTTAATGTTAATTGAGAATTAACATTGCATTCCTCTAATTTCATACTCAGGAAACAGAAACTGCTTATTCAAATGGAGAAGTGTTTGGGACTTCCCTGGCAGTCCAGTGGTTAAGACTCTGTGCTTCCACTGCAGGGGTTGAGGGTTCGATCCCTGGTTGGGGAACTAAGATCCCGCATGCCACGTGGTGCAGCCGAAGACAAAACCAACAAACAAAAGAAATCCAGAAAGAACAAATGGAGTAGTGCTTGGCCTCATAAAAACACAGTGAACGCGAATCACACAATTGAAGAATTAAGGTATTATTCCTCATTTTAGGAAGGAGCCGCTACACTTAAGAAAAGTTCCTAAAAACTATTTCTATCTTGTTTAGGGTGAAAGCATGAATAAAAGAATAAATGAAACACATTAAACATTTTTTTAAACCCAGCTTTTAAAGAACACTCCCCTGATGAATTCCACGTCTTACTTTTTTTTTACTATCACACTTTCTGAATGGCATAGAGTCATCATCACACACATGGGTTACTCAGTGGTGCCACTGGTGGCCCGTCTCAGCCATTTTCCCCCATGAAATGTCCCTGACGACACAGCTCTTACACTGGCCACATCTGCTCTTGTTTTGATCTAATTTTCCTCTTTCTTTAGCTCCACTAATTGTGCTCCTGCTGAGACTAACCAGGGCTCAAAAAGTCTTTGATCTCGTCTAATCTTAAGCTGCGTAACAGTGTTGGGAAGTAAGTTCCATTGTCCTCATTTTAAAGAATAGAAATCAACTCAGACATGACTCAACCAAGTACACACAGCTAAGCAATGGCAGATCAAATCTCAGTTTATTTGACTCAGAAATCCAATCTTTCCACACCAAAGCCTCTTCCATTTATGTTCATTCATTATTCACTGAACAAATATTTATTGGGTCCAACTGGTGGGCACCCGTCTGGATGCTGTTGCTTACCCTTTGTAGGTCTTCTTGCATCTTTCACATATTTTGGTTCTCATTTACCCCCTGAGATTTAGCAGATTGTCTACTCTTTCAGATTCCTGAACTTGGATATTGGAGATCCACCATCATTCTCTTCAACAGCATCTCCTATAACTTGGTTTCCAGTTACCACCCAATCCTGGTATCTTTTCTCTGAATAATCCATTCATCGTGCCCCTACAGAGTACAGTGCTCAGATTCACATGCACTCATCCAAAATTTAATTGACCAATGCAGACCTAAGCAACCTGTTGCTGCCTCACTCTGGGCTGTCTATCCCTAATTCAGACCAAGAGGACTCCAGGAAGATGGACTCTTAGTCTAAAGCAGCCTTATCCTCCCGTCTTCAATTACCTCCCTGACATTCATGAGGCCCCACAGATAGAATGAGAATGAGGCACACCAACACAGAGAAGACTCATCAGATGTGAAAATCATCCCCGGCCTCGGAACCCACAGACCTCTGAATGTTGTTTTCCGTCAGCTCAATTCACTGAGCTGCAGATTCCACGGTCTACTGTTTTATCAGAACTTTCTCCAAACACTTCAGTAAATCTCGATGTACTGCTCTTCTGAAAAGCCCAAATGCTCATGGCAGAGATATTTAATCATGGCGCACCACCTTTTCAAATGAGATGAGGCAAGTGAAAGTAAGTATTCCATAATTCACGGTGGGCACCCTTTCAGAAAACGTTTTTATTAAGAATTTGATGAATAGTTTAATCATACTGCACACACAGATGACTCAGAATAGAAGATGCACAGGAGGAAAAAGTTCAGAATACTTTCAGAGGCCTTTCCCCGTCTAGAATGAGATGGCCAAGAAATCGGAATGAAAAGGCAGGTTGTGGACTCTCATTTGTTGCCTTCAAAAAGGAATACTTTTTGAGGAGCCCGAATTCACTGAGCACTGGGTCTGTTCCGCCAATTACTTTCCTAGTGGAAGAGACAGACTGGTACACCACAGGCAGTGGGCAGGCCAGCCTGGGATGGACTCCAGGCTCTGCTATGCACAGACTGAGCTCATGCAAAAGGTTGAGCCTCGCTGAGCCTAAGTTTCTCGTCTTGCAGTTGTGAGGATTAAGTCAGGCAATGCCTGAAAAATTCCAGCTTCGTAGCGGTTGCTCCCTAAGTGGCAGCTGCTTGTAGGTTCAACATTAACCAAATTATCTAGGCAGAAAATCACTTTCCACTTTTAAAGAAAAATAGGCAACTAAATTTTCACTAAATGCTGGGCTAGGAGACCACCAACATTAGTGGAGCCCTATCTCTGTGTGCCAGACGCTAGGCTTATGCATTTAATCTTCACACTTTCTGTAGTAGGTTAAATGGTGAGTCCCTAAAAATATATGCTCACATGGAAATCCCAGAACCTAGGAATGCTACCTTATTTGGAGAAAGAGTCTTTGCAGAAGTAATTTAGTTAAGGATCTTGAGATGAGGAAATCGTCCTGGATTATCTGGTGCATCTTAAAGCCAATGAAAATGTCCTTACAACACACACACAGAGGAAAAGGTGATGTGAAGATGGACGTGCAGATTGGAGTGGTGTGGCCACAAGCACAGGAATGCCAGGAAAGCCATCAGAAGCTGAAAGATACAGGAAATAGCTTCTCCATCTAGAGTTCCCAGAGGGAGACTGTCCCCACTGAAGTTCAGACTTTTGAATAAGTTTTTGTTTGTTTGTTTGTGTTAAGCCACCAAATTGGTGATGATTTATTATAACAGATTAAGAAAAATAATAAACCATCCTTGCTCTGTGGGCATTTTTGAGCAAGAAATCTCAGAAAAGTCAAGTAACTAACCTAAGTTCAGACAGGCGTAGTGAAGCTATGATGCGAATTTAGGTCTCCCTCCCATGAGGACACACAAATGCTTGTTTGTTTGCTTCTCCTACTCAGTGATCAAGTCATCCATGATGTCTGTTGGATTTGGAATAAGTTCTTATCATTCAGGAATGTTAGAAGGGTTATAATGAACATCTATCTCACCAACTCCCATCCAACGTAATCCAATCTCTCGAATAAATCCAGTAACAAAGATGATATCCTAACTCGGCATTAGAATCAATAGATACAGGGCTTCCCTGGTGGCACAGTGGTTAAGAATCCGCCTGCCAATGCAGGGAACGTGGGTTCGAGCCCTGGTCCAGGAAGATCCCACATGCCGCGGAGCAACTAAGCCCGTGTGCCACAACTACTGAGCCTGTGCTTTAGAGCCTGTGAGCCACAACTGCTGAGCCCTTGTGCCACAACTACTGAAGCCCGCATGCCTAGAGCCTGTGCTCCACAACAAGAGAAGCCACCGCAATGAGAAGCCCGTGCACTGCAACGAAGAATAGCCCCCATTCGCCGCAACTAGAGAAAGCTCTAGTGCAGCAACGAAGACCCAAAGCAGCCAAAAATAAAAATAAATTAAATAAATCTGAAAAAAGAATTAGTAGATTCAAACATACATAGGGAGCTATTTGGAAGAGCATTGGGATTGTCCATCTCTAGTTCTAGTCCAGAGTAACAAATAAAAGAAAAAGCTATGTAATAAGGGAATGTAGAATAATCAAACAGACACTGAACTGGGAACCAGAAGATCTGGGAGTTGCCAGATGGGTCAAATTCCTATGTGATCCAGAGAAAATCATTAGCTTTCTTCTGGACTCCATTTTCTACACCAGAAAATGTTGCTGCTAGAATCCATTATTTCTAGATGCTCTTCCAACAAGATTCCCAAGAACTACCTTTAGGAACATTTCTTGCATATACTTGGAGCCCAAATTTTGCACCAAGTTGTAGCTCGTTTCTGTGGATACCTTGCCAAAGTCACTGGATCATAAAAAGTCCAAACAAAACTTTAAAAATACATTCAACAAAAAATTTAACTAGATACAAAATCTTGGTCAATCTTGAACCTGAGCAATCAAGGAGAGATTAGTTTTCGAAATATCAGTTTGTCCTCTACTATAAGCAAGTTCTTCCTGTGTAGATCATCCCTGACATTTGTCATCGCTTTGTAGCTAACGAAGTGCTGTCATACGCACATAGCCACAGGTCACACTGCTGGTAGAGGTCAGAGGCAGGATGGAACCCAAGCCATCCAGGAGACAAAGCTTCTCTTCTTTCCACAGTATTCAGGGCCTGCTGATGACCCATGGACCTAAAACAACATTATAACCCCATCCATGTTTTGATTGCCTGACTTTAGAGAAGAGACTCACAACCTTGCAGTCAATATCTATCATTTACTAAGTGAAGATTTGTCTTTGAAGGCGATAGCTTTATTTTATTTTCCCAGCACTTGGGACATGGGTGACACTCATAGAATTTTAATGAACAAATGAAAGATAAAATCAATTCATTAATTTGGGAGTTGAAGTCCAGAGAGAGAAAGCCACTTGACCAGAATCTCCCTGTCAATACTGCCAGGCCAGAATTCATTTCTAGATGAACCAAATCTCTTTTTTTTAAGTTTTCTTCAGTTATGTTAAATGGCATGAAATAGATCTTGTACAAGTACCTGGACAACGTAAAATTATTAAATTTTATAATATATATTAAAGATGTGTGGCAGAAATTCAAAATCACTGTACCTGTATTCTAGGAAGAAGACAATGGGGTATGACAGAAGACTGTATTTGCATAAGCTGGAAGGTTTCCTCAAAATATACTTGTGCCGTGCTGTGATGCTGGGTCCACAGTGGAACGTGTGGAATCCCTCTGTTGTGCTCTCTACTTCCTCTCTGTTACAGGTTGCAGGCTCATCTCCTTATGTTTTTGTCTCCTTCAGCATAACTGCTCCAGTTATGCAATTGTTCCCTTCATGGTGAGACCTCAGAGGTCACTCACTATAGCATGATGCCAAGACAAGGGCATCTTGTGCAAATCAGACAGAGGCAAAGAGCAGACACAAGCCACTCCTTCTGCATGATGTTTGCCATGCCTGCTTCTCGTCCCAGCTCAGGATGCTAGCAGTGAGAATTTTAAGAGCATGGGGAATAAAATGTATCCTGGTAACAGCTAGGGAAGGAATTCTGGCTGCTGTATCTCTCAGAGGAACATCAGAGTGGGAGAAGAGGTGATCTTTTCGTGGCATCTGGAACTCACCCCACAGGGAGCTGAAATATCTGGGGGCTGGGGTGAAAGAGAAAATGGGGTTCATGGAATTTACCAGTTATGCTTAGCCTGACCATCTTGTCCAGAAACAATGACAGCATTCCAGGGGTGAATAGGTCCCCAGGGACCAGTTTAATACCTTCATTTCCTCTGCCAAGACAGGAGAAAGGTAACACCTAAGGTCACCCAGTGAATTTGTGGCAGAGTTCAGTCCAGTCCCATTTGTCCAGAGTGCTCAAGATTGATTCAAATATGCCAAAATGAAGCCAATAACAGGGCACTGGGGCTAGAGAGTCAAGTATTCAATGCTTTCTATTTCCTTCCATCTTTAACAAACTTGGCAAATTGCAGGCACATACTATGTAGGTTCATGCCTGCATGGTCTACCATGTTGATTTTTTTCTTTTTTGGCTGAGTTGGGTATTCGGTGCTGTGCACAGGCTTTCTCTAGTTGCAGTGAGTGGGGGCTACTCTTTGTTGTAGTGCACAGGCTTCTTATTGAGGTGGCTTCTCTGGTTGCAGAGCACGGGCTCTAGGTGCGTGGGCTTCAGTAGTTGTGGCACGCGGGCTCAGTAGTTGTGGCGCATGGGCTTAGTTGCTCCGCAGCAGGTGGGATCTTCCCAGATCAGGGATTGAACCCACGTTCCCTGCATTGTCAGGTGGATTCTTAACCACTGTGCCACCAGGGAAGTCCCTACCATGTTGATTTAAAAAAAATAAAGAAAAGAAAAGAGGATGCCAAGGTGTCCTTGGTGGTGCAGTGGTTAAGAATCCACCTGCCAATGCAGGGGACATGGGTCTGAGCCCTGGTTGGGGAAGATCCCACATGCTGTGGAGCAACTAAGCTCGTGAGCCACAACTACCGAGCCTGCATGCTGCAACTACTGAAGCCCACGCACCTAGAGCCCGAGCTCTGCAACAAGAGAAGCCACCGCAATGAGAAGACCGCACGCGCAGCTAGAGAAAGCCTGCACGCAGCAACAAAAACGCAACACAGCCAAAAATAAATAAATAAATAAAATAAACTTTTAAGTAAATAAAAAGAAAAGAGGATGTCAGTACACATGAGCCATGTGAAGTCTCCATACCTGTCTGTTTACTCCATTCTGCCATCTTCTATCTTCCTCACTCCTGACCTCATCTCATTTTCCACCTCACTCCCCCAATGGCTTTTCTGGTTTAGCCATACTGTCCATATCTCTTCCTTTGGATCTTGAGGTCCACCAACTCTGATCCCATTTGTTCAATTTTTTTTATTATCCAGACCCCAGAAACCCCTGGACTTACTGAAGGAAGTCAGCAACCCTGATCATGCAGGGCTGTATTAAATTGGAGTCATTTTACTGATTCAAAGACTCATAAAAGAGAATCAAAACAGTAACCAAGAAATTCAGTTTCTAGCCTCACTGATTTCTTTGGTAACCCTTCTAGCTTGATCTACATTTTCTTCATCTCTTAAAGGAGGCAGTGAAACTAGAATTCTGGCTTCAGTATTGTATGAGTTTATAAGTTGGAGGAGATCAGACATGTAAAGAGAGAGGCTTTTCTGAATTAATGATGTCTCCTGTCAAATCCATCATGAAGAAATTCACACCCTGGAGGAGAATTATTCAGCTAAGCAAATGCTATGTAAACATGAGAAATGGCACTGATTTTCTTAATGTCACGGACCATAAACTAATTTATAAAAAATGAAAAAAAATTATCTTAGTCCATTGGGAGTCATTTCTCTTGTGATTTTTTTTTTTTTTTCTTCCTCTGAATGGAGTATTTCAGACTGGAATATTCTGGAGAACTTTTGAAGAAGCTGATTCTGCCATTAGAAGAATGCACGAAGTAGAACATTGTTCTGGACTCTCAATCCCATTTGATGCCTACTTCTCCAAGCCTCAAACTTTCTCTGGATTATCTTTCCTTGTTTATCCATCTTCTATATCTCAAAGTAAGAGACGGCACTCTTTTTGTCTGAAAGAAATCTGGCCTCTTAACCCTGGATCCCACACAGTCATTAAGTACCCATCGTCCAATATCTTCCTTTTAACTGACTCCTCTTGAATCCTCCCTCCCTCATTGTAAGAAACCCCAGACAATCTCTTCAGCTTGCAGTAGAAGAACTCCCTACTTTGTTCATTTACAAACACCTATAAAAAATCAGCCTCGTTCTTCTGCAGCAGGGACCTCCTGCCCCTGCATTCCATCTGACTCCTTTCATCTTTTCCCTGGATTCAGCACAACCTCTGGCCCATGACCCAGCCTGTAGACCTGCTCCCGTGCACCTCTTCTCTCTTCTCCACAGCACAGCCGTGTGAAATACAGCTTCCTTGGATCCCTCCCTGCAGAACAGCTCCAGTGTTTCCTCATCATCTCCAAAAGCCCACACTTCTTGGCCTCCATCATACGATTGGACACTACCTAGTTGATTCTCCCATTGAATGCATGTGCACCTCTGTGAATTCACACCTGCCTTTGCTACTTCAGGGAGAAAATGTCTGAGGAAGCTTCGTTAGCACCCCTCATGTGGCTTAATTAATGATGAGCACCTTTAGCTCACCTTTCACCAGCCTCTCTCCTCATGAAAAGGGAATGTCCAGGGCATCCTCGGGAGAGCACAGCAGACTCCAGCAGACCTTTCTAGCCAGCCTTTCTCCATCTCCAACCACATACCAAAAATGTCATTCCAAGGCTTGGCAATGGGATCGTTATTTTTAATTCCCTCTCATTCTTTACTCAATGTTTAATCTCTCCGTAACTCCTCTCTTTAATGTCAATCATACTAGAAATAGTGATAATAGTAAAAACTACTATTAATATTTGTATTGCACATTTTGTATCACATTCATACACTGGACATTCTAAATTAAACTTTTCTTTTGAGATAATAGTAAATTCACATGCAGTTGTAAGAAATGATTCAGCGAGATCTCATGCATCAATACTTTTACCACCGTACCTCCAGAGATTTACAATTTTGAAATGGTATTACAATACCAGGATATTAACAATGATACAGAACATTTCCATCACCACGAGGATCCCTCCTATTGCCCCTTTATAGTCACACCCACATTCCACCCATCTCCTCCTTGATCCCTGGCCCACTAATCTGTTCTCTAATTCTAAAATGTCATTTCAAGAATCTTGTATGAATGGAATCATACAGTACATAACCTTTGGAATTGGCTTTTTCTTTTCTTTTTTACTCTACACAATTCACTATAGATTCATCCAAGTTGTTGTATTTATCAGTAGTTCTTTTTATTGCTGACTAGTATACTTTGTCATGCATGTACCACAGTTTGTATAATCATTCACCTATTGAAGGACATCTGAGTTATTTTCTATTTTTAGCTATTAAAAATGAAGCTTCTATGGACATTCACAAGTTTTGTGTGAACTTAAATTTTCATTTCTCTGAGAGAAATGCCTAGTGAACAATTGCTGGGTCCTATGATAGTTGCATGTTTAATTTTTTAAGGAACCACCAAACCGTTTTTCAGAGCAGTTACACCATATTACATTCCCCCTAGCAATGTATGACTTATCCAGTTTCTCTATATCTTCACCAGCATTTGGTGTTATCAGGTGCTTAAGGGTACATTCAGCTTAAGACGGTACTGGAAGGTCTAGCCACAGCAATAAGTCAAGAAGAAGAAATAAAAGGCACACAAATTGGAAACGAAAAATTAAAACTCTATATTTGCAGATGACATGATTTTCTATGTAGAAAATCCCAAGGAATCTAAAAATCAAAAGAATTCTAGAACTAATAAGTGATTTCAGCAAGGTCACAGGATACAAGATCAACAATAAAAGAAAATTATATATACTAATCATGAAAATGTGGTAAACGGATTGTAAATACTATATCATTTACAATTCGTCCAAAGGAAGTAGAATATTTAAGTATGTACTTAAAACAATACAGGATCTGTATGCTGAAAATCATAAATTGGTGATTAAAGAAATCAAAGAAGACCCAAATAAATGTTGGAACAGTCAACTTAATAAAAATGCCGATTTTCCAAAAATTGATCTATAAGTTTAATACAGTTCCTATAAAAATTCCAGCAAGGTTTTTGTAGACATAGATAAACTTACTCTAAAATTTACATGTAAAGGCATAAGCCCTGGAATAGTTAAAGCAATCTTGAACAAGACCAATAAAGTGGAGGAAACACTCTTTTCAATTGTCAGGCTTACTATAGAGCTACAATAATCAAGGCGGTACAGTATTAGTGACATAGATCAATGAAACAGAACAGAGAACCCAGAAATAGTCTCACACAAATAGAATTGACTGATTTTTTGACAAAGGTCTGAAAACAAGTTAATGAAGGAGGGATAGGTTTTCAATAAATAAATGGTGCTGAAACAATAGGACATCCATAGGCAGTAAGCAAATGAAAGAATGAATGAATGAAACTTGATCTAATCTAGCTTAAGGCACTGAGCTCCTTAAAGACAGAAATAATTTCTGATTAATCTCTGGGACCTAGCACAGTGCCTGGGACATGCAAACACTCTGTGGATAGTGAATAAATGAATGATTTGTGAATGAGTATGTAGAGTAGCACGTAAGTGGTCCAGATATGCATCTGAGGCTCTCTCGAGGAAGAAGCATCTGCACTGAAATTTCAGAGCTGCATGGGATTTGTCTTGAGATGAACTCTAAGAGAGGAAATCTGTTCAGTGGAAAGAACACTGACATCAGATAACTTTGGAGAAAGCTCAGATCTGAGTTTGAGCCCCAGCTTAGCAAGGTACTTAGCAAGGTTCTTCACTTTGGAACAGTGACTTACTAGACCTCAAAATCTTCATCTATAAAGTGTGAAAGAAAACATTTACCTGAAAGGTTATACAAGGATTCATGTTCATATGAAGCACTAACAGAGCGCCCAGATGAAATAGAGAATCAAAAAAAGTATCTCTTATTCTTTCAATGATCTTAAAAATTGTTAAACCAGGATCTGTCTTTATAAAACAAATGTGAATTATTGAAAAAATTAGTAGTAAGTTGAAGTAGTTTTATATTCGGTTTTATCTAAGCAGTTTTTCTGCTCTTAGTCAAAAATGCCCCCAGTAAAAATTCTCAATTCACAGCCAGAGTCATGTCCATTATCACTTGGATTTCTCTAAATAATTCCTACTTGAGGAATCTCGGCCAACAGCCAGTAACATGTGGATGGGTGATACTCTTCACTTCTCCCAGGCCAACTCGGTTTCGAACTATTTAAATGAAAGTATCTCCTTTCTAAATAAATTTTGCTAGCTGGCTGCTTGAGAGTAAACTATCTTTAAGAAAAGTTTTCAGTGGTCAGCTCCAGGAGAGCTGGAGATAAAGCAAGGTCTCAGCACTGCTGCTCTTTTGGTTTCATTTGAAGTGTTTTCTTCTGAGCTTTGATTTAAAGTCTATGCCCTAGACAGAATACTACTCCAGAGAGGGGATGAAATGAAAGAGGAAGAAGGGAAAATGCAGAGAAGATCTCAAAACAAGATGTTCAATATCACAGCCTCACCATGCCTGAACTTGACTTTTTGGAGTGGACATTGGCCTCCAAAGTTGTAGACCCAAAGCAGCAGATGGTGGAGGAAAGGTCATCTGACTGAGAATTAGGACTCCTGCATGAGCCTCGCCAGCAAACTTTTCTTCTAGGGAGTCTCAGGCTTCTACCCATAAAAGACATGGCTGCACAAAGGAAGCTCTAAAATTGCTTCAAAATCTATATTTCTCTGAATTTTTAACTACTGTGAAATCATCTCTGTCTTTCCTTCTAGCCATGTGGTCAGGCACCAACTCTCCAGCGCTGAGTGAAGTCACATATAGTTTCAAAGAAGACCTGGTAAATCCTAATGTTCAGAGATGAAAGGAAGAAAATGAGCATTGAATTCCTTTGTCATTAAAATTCCTTCCTAGACGACTGAGTTCCTGTGGATTTGAATGAATTATCTAAGAATCAGTGTTAACGCTTAATTGGAAGACAGAGGAAACCACAAAGAGTCTGACAAGAGAGGGCAGACGAAATAGAAATGTCTCTAGGCATTGAAAAGTTTGACAGGCAAGAATAGTTTGTGATTCGAAAGGCAGCTCTTGGAGAACATGAGTCAGCAGGAGATAACTAAAAAAAGTTAAATAATTAAGCTTACATAATAGCTATCTGATTGACTAGATGTGGATTTAATTAACATTTTTAACCTCTCTTTGTCAGTAACTATATATTATTCAACTTAAAAGTGGAGAAGTTTCATTATTACCAAAAATCATTCATCTACAGAGTGTCTGGGAATTTATTTCCAAATTTAGCAGAGAAGCTACTGTCCTTCCAACTCCTTTCCTTCTCCTCCCTTACACACAAAAACCTTACAGTTAGTTTTCTGAGAGAAGAAGAAATTGAGAATATGGTTGCTCCTTTCATCATTATCAGTGGGTAAATTGGAACGTAAATGATATCACGAACTGAATTCACGGGCAGATTTACTGGATGGGGGCCCCTTCCTGTGCAGTGTGGGAGGTGGAGTTTGCAAAGTTTAAGCAGATCTAGTCTCCTTGAGGCAGGAGATAGATGGGCCCCAGGCTGAACAGTTTCTGCCCTGTGGACAGAAACTCCATAATAGCAGAAACTCCATAAAAGCAGGATGATGGAGGAGGCTGGGCCCTTCCCAGATCAGAGATAAAAGACCACAGAGTCCTCATTCTCGAAGTCAAGGAGACCTCCCTGACAACACATGCGCAGAAAGGCTCCTTAGAGGTCAAAAAGGGAGGGGGCGCCACCCCACAGTAAGTGACGTCAACTACCCATAGGCCTCTTCGCTAGAATCCATCTTGGCTAAGAGATGTGCAACGCACACATGGGAGGACCCTGAGATATACCAAATACGGACTCAGAACCAGGCAAAGCAAGGTGATCGGTGAAAGGAAACCTGGAACACATGCCCCATAAAAGTGATTCAAACTACCACGGGGACGCGACTCTCTCTCTGAGCCCACCCGTGTTTCTATCCACACGTACTGTAAGATTTTTCCTCCTAATAAACCTTTACTTGCTTTACTACTTTCCACCTCTATGTGGAAATTCATTTCTACACAGCTGATGGGCCAGGGCCTTGTCACTGGCCCCTGGTCCCTGACGGTCTAGTGGCTAGGATTCAGTGCTCTCACTGCCACTGCCCGACCTCAGTCTCTGGCCGGAACCGAAATCCTGCTTCAAGCCGCTGCAGGCCAAGGCCTCCCGAGATCATCCCCACCTTTGAGGATCTCCCAGCAATGGACAAGGCAGATCAATAAATACGTGCCATTGGTGGTAAAGGAAGTAAAATGTATGCGGTAGGGAGGAGACACTGGGGTTGATGCTGGAAGCTCGGCCTCTTTGCACAGGCGCTGAATTGAATCTCAGAGACAGAGTTTTGGGTGAAGTAGAAAAGAATAGCTTTATTGCCTTGCCAGGCAAAGGGGGACACAGTGGGCCCATGCCCCTCAAAACTGTGTCCCATCCCCGGAGGTTTGGTTAGGAATTTTATAGCAATGGCTCAAGGGCAGGGTTGCTGAAAAGGATTAGGTTGTGTACAGGGCCTGCACTCCTTTACTGTGGTCTCAGGTAGGGAGCTTCTCTGGCTCCTTTATTCTGGCTTCAGGTGGGCGCTCTGGAATGAGGAATGCTAACATCTTCTATTTGTTGGAGGTTTAAGTTCTGTAAAGGGCTCAAACATACCAGGACCCTGCCCCAAGCCTGCAATATTATTTCTGGGCTACTTCTCCCTCCTCTCTGCATCCCCTCTCTTCCCTGATTAGCAATTGTTTGAAAGGCTTCCATGCCCCGGAGCACCACAGGGTCCTGCCCTGTTTCAGGGCTGGGTTTTGAGGACCCTGCAGAAAGGGAACCGTGCAGCATAACAGAAGTATAAATCTACACTAGTCCAAAGCTAACTCCACATCCTGCCCCGGTATATAATTTTAATTTACAAACTACTTTAAAAAAGGTGACTATGAGCAAAAAAATTGTCAGGGGGCCAATAAAATATAAACCTAATTTATAATAAAGTAAGATGGAAAGTTCTAAAAGCCATCTACATGAAGTGGGACCAGGCCTGCAGGCTATTAACCCTGACTTGGATCTTGAGGGATGGATAGAATTTTAAAGTGAGAAAAAGCAGAGTTTGGAGGGAGATGCTAAAAGTTTAGTTTTCCTTGGGCCAGAGTGTGGGAAGAGATAAGCTAAGCCTGAGGGCAGAAGACCTTGAATTCTAAGCCAAAGAAGTGAATTTTACTTGCTGAATTTTTACAATGCTACATCAAGCACGTATGTACCAAGTAAATCTTGTATGCCCAAATACGAAGATGCGTTTTTATTTTCCTTATCTTATTCCAAGGAGCCCATAATATGACCTTCAGATCTAATGCTATCCGTTTAGGTAGGCAGACATACTTCCTAGCTTCTGCCTATGCTTTTTCTCAGCATAATTGCTAATACTGACGCCTTTTCCTCTCAGAATTGTCCCGGGTTGAATGATAAATTACTTGGACATCCAACTTACATGCTACAATTACTCTTTCCTCAACTGGAAGATGTAACCTTGCTCCCTTAGGTCTTTGGCCAGTAGAAATTTGCAACTCTATGTTCTCCCTTTGCTTTCTTCCAGGTTAGACCGGTTTGTCTTGAGGCCAGTCCCGCTCCCTTCTCTCCTTCAGATTTGATGTCTGACAGGCTTTTACTCCTTGGGCTTTAGCCCCAGTTGCTCTGGAAAAGGCTCCATGGATAGCCAAAGCTTTCTCAGCAGGACCTCAGTCCTAGCTGTGCGTTGGTATTAACTGTCCCAACTGGCAGACCAAACACTAGCCAGGCTAATTGCACACAAGGAAATTTTTCTATAAAGAAATTGATTTTTGACGGTTTTTATAAAACATTCATCCATTCAACCTAGTTGAATTCATTTTTATCTTACAGCTTTGTTTTTGGGTTTTCTTTTCATTTCAGATGAGGTCGTGATAGTCTTTACAATGCCTGGCCCTCTAAAAATCTCCGTTCTACTCTGTCCTACCCCATCCTCAGCACTCTTGACCTTGTGGGTCTGCGGTGGGATCTGGGTTGGTCCTGATGTTCAATACTAAATGGGTAAAGGAAACAAAGTTATCAGTAAGGCCAAAGGAATACTAGGTCCCCCTGGGAAGAGCTGGCTCTTGGAAGGCGTTATTAAACTTGGGCAAGGCCAGGAGAGGTGAGGTTTGATCGACTTGTAAGTAAGGGCTGGTGTTCCAACTGGGGAATAGCGTGAAAGCACCACCTGCTTTGGGAATCAGGATTTCTCTAGAAAAGGATCCCATCTCCTACATTGGTCTTGCCATATCTACTCCTGCAGGACCTGGATAGAGCCCTGATCCTTAGCCTGTCCTTTCCTGTCTATGAGTCAATGCTTGACACTTTTCTCTTCTCTTCTGTGGATTTTCCTAGGGACTGCGGCCCTGCCACCATAAATACTCAGTACTGTCACCACCCTTTGTCCCCTTTGACTTTGGTTTTGACTCACTCAACATCTCTTCTTTACCAAGGAAGATGAGGAGAGGAGATATTGTCATTAACCACATGACAATAATTTTAGTCTCTATACTAGACCTTTTACATCCCTAACAATATTTAATTCTCGTAACAACCTCTAGAAGGCAAGAGAAGAGACAGATAAGAGATAAGACAGATAAGAGATATCTCTTATCTCAATAAGAGATAGCAATGATCTCTTATTTTAGATGAGAAAACCAAGGCTCCAAGTGTTTTTAAGAAATTGCTCAAAGAACAAGTAAGTATTAGTAAGAGTGGGATTCAAATGGCAGCTCTTTCTAATACAACATGCTGACTCCTAGTGCTGCCTCTGGAAGGTGCTATTGGAAACAAAGAAGTTATATCATATTTGATTCCTGCCCTCCCAGGAGATGACAGTTCAGTGGGGCAGGCAAATACACATAAATCCACCTGAACTGGAGCAGGGTACCAGGAGAACAGATTGCATAACTTTCAGAATTCAACTCAAACATCCCATTCCCTGAGAACCACTCAACAAAGATTCTAATCAGAAGACTATGGGGCTTCCCTGGTGGCGCAGTGGTTGAGAGTCCGCCTGCCGATGCAGGGGACACGGGTTTGTGCCCCGGTCCGGGAAGATCCCACATGCCACGGAGCGGCTGGGCCCGTGAGCCATGGCCGCTGAGCCTGCGCGTCCGGAGCCTGTGCTCCGCAACGGGAGAGGCCACAACAGTCAGAGGCCCGCGTACCGCAAAAAAAAAAAAAAAAGACTGTTATGTGTCTTATGTTAAAATGCCCTATACTCTAATCAGACCACACATTTTAGCATTTTAATGTTCTAGAAGAAAATGGTATTAGAGATAATATTTCTAGAAGAAAAATGGTATTAAACATAATATTAACATGCTCAGTTTTCATTCACTATATATTTATTCCAAGAATAATCCTTGAGTGTTTGTTAAGGTCTAGTCTCCTCCCGAAGTGTCAAGAGTATGAACGCCAATGCAGTGTGAGTCCTGACCTCCAGGGTCTTAGAGTTAAATGACTTTGTAAGAGCACACTGCACAATTCTAACCAGCTGTAATCCTGTTTCTGGAGACCGTACATTTCTTAACTAGCTCACAGCAATTCCCACTTTGCCAGGCACACGGAGGGTGCATGGAGAATTCTGGCCAATTGGGAATAATGCTCCACTGCTAGGTTAATTCAGTGGCCATGCGGGAAGGAGGAAGGGGGAGATCACCCTGTTGTCTGGAACATAACCACCAGAACTCTTTTTCTTTTTTTTGGTATGTATTTGGGTATGAAATTGTGAGCCAAAGAACAGAATGATGAATTTCATCTGCTCTAGCCAGGCTCTCCCTGACTGAAGCATCATCCCTCACAACCCTCTTCCTGCTTCCCTAGGGATTTTCCTGGCTAATGTGTTGGAGTGTAACATAATTTTGCAGCTTTCCCAGCGCTTCCATCTCAGTATATATTCATATATATGTATATCGGCATATAGATACATACATATATATCCATGAACACTAGCTAGAAGAAGACAAAAAGGAATCCTACAATTTTTAAAGGAAAAATGACAGCTCGTGTTTCCCTTTGTCCGCAGGAACACAAGTCTGGGTGAAGTGAATTTGCTGTCAGTCTGGAAGCAGGGAAATCAGTGCCTGGTGGGTTGCCCCATGCGGTGGCCCTCTGCCGAGGGAGACGCAGGGACAAGCCATCTTCTTGACGCCCTTGGCTGCGGGGGGAGGGGTGCCAGGCCCAGGAGGCTCCCTAGACCCAGCTGTAGGGGGCACATCACAGTGGTTTTTGCCAGAGGTTCACAGTCCTGGTAGTGGCGTCTCCAGGGGAAGCCAGGCTCGTGCTGTGACAATCCAGCAGGGCTCATCCCATACCTCACCTTGCACTCTGCTTCTACACTGAACCATGAGCTTCCTGGAGTGGGACACCCCTCTTCAGGAGAATATCTGCCAGAAAGCAAGGCAACAGGTCTTCTCCAGAAAGTAAAAGAAACTATAAAGCCCAAGGAGACGATATTCTCTGAAACAGTGGAGAAGACAGCTGGTCCACAGCAGCCTTTCTTTTCTGTACTGGCTGCCGGAGCTGGTGCCGTAAGACGGTGACACATAAAGATAAGTTTTCCTATCAAACTTTTCAAAAGCTTTTCACCAGTGTCCCTCCACCACAAAGGTGGCTAGAAGCATTTCAGAAAAAGGCAATCTCAGTAAGATTTTTGAAACAGAAGGGAAGCCAGGTACCCACACAGGGTAAGGAACTTACAGGTGGATACCTGCATTTGAATCCCAGTTTTGCTACCAAGCAACAAGCTGCTTTATTTCTGAGAGCCTCACTGTCTTCGTCTATGGAATGGAAGTGACAATAATCCTACAGCCTTGCTCTGAGACAATGCCCTTGCCTGTGACTATTAAAAAGTTAATAAAAGTGCTGGCCACCAATTTGAATATTGTCTTTTCCACTCCAGTCTCCTTTTCTCCCAACTCTGCCCTCCGGCAAGAGGCTCATGTGATTCTGAGGGTGACCTTCAAACAGAGAAGGGCATTGGGGCTTTAGGTTACCGAGCACAGTCAAGACAAGTTGTTTTTGAGGTTTCAGTTTCTAAAATTTGATAGAAAGAGACTCACTTTGGGGCCAATACAGTAGCCTCATTTTTGGTTTCCTTTTTGGTAAGCTCTTTGAGGGCGTAGGTAGCGTTTATCTTATTTACTGTTCCATTCCCAGCACACCCCCAGTGCAGACTGATACTCAATAAATGATGGTTGATTAATATATGTATTTTGGGGGGAACCTCAAAGAGAGTGAAAGCATGACTTCTTGTACCAATAAGCTTGTTACTGAATCCACTTTATGTAAGACCCATGTTTCTTCAAGCTTGCTTTTTTTTTTTTTAAATTAAAGTATAGTTGACTTACAATGTCTTGTTAGTTTCAGGTGTATAGCAAAGTGATTCAGTTATACCTATAAGGCTCTCTTTCTATAGTCAATATTTTCTCAACAAGAGTTTATTTTTACTTAGTTGAAGTTTCCACCCTACCCCTTCTTTTAAGTGAAGCTATTGAAAAAAACAAACAAAACAAAACAAAACACAAAGCAATGACAAAGCCCTAAGTGGGAAGGATGTTAACTAAGAATGCAGGTCCTGTTACTTGTTCTGGATTCAAGTCCTGACTCGACTAGTAAGTAGTTGGGTGACTTTGGGCAGGTTGATTCACTGCTCTGAGCTTTGGTTTCCTCCTCTGCAAAATGGAAATAACAAAAAAAGGAAAGAATATAAATAATATAAAATGGTACCAACCATCTGGAGGGCAGTTAAGGATCACAGTGTGAAAGTTACTGTCAAGCTCTCCAAACAGCGTATGGTGTGTGGCTAATGCTCTCCAAACTGCTACTGTGAGCGCATCTCCTGAACACAGAAGACAAGCCACCTCAGTCCCCACGTGGGGGGAAGACGATGGGCCTTTGTCAGGCATGGAACCCTGGATCAGGACCTGCCAGGCTGCCTGCTTCTGATGGGCACAGGCAGGGCACGTGGTAGGTGCTGCTTGTTGCAGTGATGTCCTTGGAGGTCTTCAAAGGCAGCATGTCTGAATTGGAACCCACAATCTTTCAGAGTCCCTATCTCGGTCAGTGACGTCATCGTCCTGTGGGTCACCCATGTCAGAAGCCCGGGACCCTTCCTGGCCTCCTCCCTCCTGCTCTGAGCCACGTCGTCACCAAGTTCTGTCGAGTCGCCCTTCTTACAACATCTAGAATCCAGCCCCAGCTCTTAAGTCCATCTGCCTGGAAGGCTTCACAATCCGTCATGTTTCTGGCTAGTCCATCTCCAGAACTATGATCGGGTACCGTTAGAAAGCCAATCGTTCCCACACACAGCCGTGGAGAGAGTCATTCTAACAGACCAATACGATAAGGCCCCACCCTTGCTCCAAATCCTTCCTTGACCCCTACCAGGTCCAGGAAAAAAGGTCATGTCTCCTATCCCAGTGTGTGAGCCTCCTGTGCTCACAAACCTGCCAGACTTTCTCCTACCACACCTTCCTCCCGTCCTTTGTTCCAGCCACCAGAGGACACCACTGTGCTTCTCACTGACTGGGCACAGTCCTCTGCCTGGAACGCCCTCTTTGGTCTTCCTAATAAAGTCCCCTTCCTTTCTGAAAGCTCGTTTGACTGTCACCTGCCCTGAGACCCTGACCCCGTCTCTCTCACCTTTGGTGTTGAGGAATACCTCCCTGTGCTCCCATAGCTCCCTGAGCTGCAGCCCTTATCACACAGCATGGTTATTGTGGATGGACTTTCAGCCTCCCCGGTTACACTGTGAATTACACAGTAATTGCCAGGATGAGGCATTGTCCATCTGGAGCCGTGGCACCCGGGACAGGACTTCGAACAAAGCAAATAATCATAAAATGCTTAATAAATAAATGAAGATGATTACTGAATTAATCAATTGCAAAGGTAAGGTTCTTTCCTCACAAAAAAATCAATATGAAGCAACTAGAGGACACATAGGAAACAGTCTGCCTACAGGATGCTATTAACCTAGGGAGCCCCGGGGGTGGCTCCCTTACCCCCTACAGGTCCTGGCACAAATGTCACCTTCTTAGTGAGGTGGCCACTGACCACTGAATTTAAACCCCCCTCACCCTGCCCCTCCATTCCCTTTCCTGCTGTGCTTTTCTCTAAAGCCCTATCATCTTGGAATAGTATGTATTGAGTCTTTGTTTTGTTTCTTTCTCTTTACTAGGCTGTAAGCCTTTCAGAGGCAGGGATTTTGCTTACTTTGCTTTAGAACAGTGTCTGACATACCGTAGGTGCTCAGTGCATGTTCTATTGAAAATGAATGAACGAATCTCAGTCATTCACTACTTGTGCTGTGACTGACAGGTTTGTTAGAAAAGGGAGTGACCACTTTAGCCTAAGTCTGATGACTCCTTTGAAGGTCAAGGTCCATTAAACTGATTTTAATGGATTCCATTTATCAAAAAAGAATAAAGAATATCTTTTGATGATCTTATCTACTCATTATGAGTTTCAGAATAAACTGATGGAATGGTCAAATGCTATTAATACAAAATTAAAATATTAAACTAGTAATAATAACGAAGAGAATCAATAATACAGCTAACACTTGTACAGCTTTTACTATGCGCTAGGCTCTGTCTCAAGCATACGACATATATTAACTCACTTAATCGTCGCGTTAACCCTGTGAGTCAGTATTATTATTTTCCCCCTTTAACAAATCAGAACACTGAGGTGCAGAGAGGCTAAGGAATTCACTCGAGGTTACAGAGCTGCAGTGTGGAGAATCCAGGGCTCATGGTAGAGCAGAGGAAATGCAACAGGCAGGGCAAAGGGCTTGGGTTCAAGTTCTGCCTCTTAGTAACTGAGTCACATAAGCAAGTAACTTCATCTTCTAAACTCCAGTAACCTCAGCTGTAAGATGAGGAGGATAGGATCGTACACATTCACACAGTTGTTGAGAGGCTGACAATCATTATATATGAAAGTGCTATCAAAACATGAGCTACTGGGCTTCCCTGGTGGCGCAGTGGTTGAGAGTCCGCCTGCCGATGCAGGGGACACGGGTTCGTGCCCCGGTCCGGGAAGATCCCACATGCCGCGGAGCGGCTGGGCCCGTGAGCCATGGCCGCTGAGCCTGCGCCTCCGGAGCCTGTGCTCTGCAACGGGAGAGGCCGCAACTGTGACAGGCCCGCAAAAACATAAGCTACTGTTACTCACTGGGTAGCATTACAACAGTATGTTTTCATCCCATTCAAGGTTAGGACACTATTATATTATAATTCTTACATGATTGCCTCCATCTCATTCCAGGAAACAAACGTTGTTCTCATTGACCATTAATTCATACATTCTGGCCTTGAGTTGTTTTCACTTGTCCCTCATGTCCCAAAGCAGCCTCCATGCTAAGCTGAGGTTAAAATCTTCTTCTGGGAGGTAGAGGTGGTCTTCTCAGATGGCAGCCAGGACAAATGTTACAAGGTCTCTTCATTTTAACAGCAAGGGAGCCTGGTTAGTTGGCTTCAAAGGTGTGAATTTAAAGACCTCTGCCACCTGTTGAAGATCTTCTTCCTGTGTTAAAACAAGTTCTGCCTCGGGGCCTTTCTGCCTGTCTGGCCCTCTATTGGGAACGTTCTCCCCTTCTCTCTATGAAACGGTTAAATCTAACTGCTCATGCTGCTTCCTCAGAGAAGCATTCCCAGGCCTCCAGGACAGAGCAGGTACCCATGCTCACTGCCATCCCAAGCATCTCCAGGGGCACTGCCACAGCCCCAAAGCAGGCATCATTTGCATAAATAGTAAATGTCTGTCTTCTCCACTAGAATATAATTTGGATGAGGTTAGGGACCACCTCTGTCTTTTTCAACACTGGAACCCAGTGTCCGTTGTAACTATGACACCTTGCCAGTAAAAGGTGCTCGTTAAAATATTTTGAATGAAAGAAAGCACCCCTTGACCACTTTGGGGAAGGCCCAGGCTCTCTGAGCCTTGGTTTCCACGTCCGTCAAAGAATCTCTCTGGCCATCACATGATTGCTGTGCATATTACAGCGAAAAACTCTTTAGACGCAAAAATATGAACGTGCACCCAGGGACTGAGGTGTCACAGTTTCTATGCAAAGCATTTTAGGAGGTGAAAAATGCATTCCAAGGTTGAAACAAATAGACCTACACATCAGGCATCGAGTTATTTGGAGCAAAAGCAACCAGGAGGGGAAAAAAGGACATATGTTGCTTTGCAGGACAGAAGGAATTCCAAGCTCTGCAGTATCTTTGGAATTCTTGGAGCTCTTTCAGTGCGAATCAGGTTACACTGGAGATATATTTGGATTTTGCCATCCACTAAGTGCTGTTTCACATGGGCCACGGAGATGAATTCTAACTTACCGTAAATAGAATGAGGGGAGCTTTGCTGCTAAATTATTTATTGCGCATTACATCTGGCCCTGAGCAATGATGTTTTTAGGTTCCACAGAGGTAGCTGTGTATAGTCTATTGTCATTACATAAAGGAAACTCTGACGGTTTAGATTATAAGATATAAATTTTCTGTTCATCAACCGGCGAAGAGCACACAGGGTTACTCTATTGTGTTCGTGCAGGAGACTACAAATGGATTTCTGCATCTTCTCCCAAACACTCTGTCCACATTTGCCATAAAGACCCACTCATCAGTTTTTGTTTTCCATTCTGTAGAATGAAAAGCAGAATTTCCTCTCCTCTGTCTGATGGATCCTGTATGGCTTCCTGGTGCCTCTGGAGAGAAAGCCAGGCTTAGAGGAATCTTCTAAACACAATACAGAATAAACCCCTTACAAAGCTTCACATTACAAAGGACAGATTGAGAAAGCCCTTCCCATTCCTCCCTCTAATTGCAACAGGTTTGAGGTTGAGGGAGATTTCTTAATAGGGCAACACTTCATATACCTCTTTCTTTACAGATGCAGGTGTTTTTCTTTCTGGAGAGGTACCTTTCATGCCCCAATTTTCCTTCCTCTTCTTGCTTCTACTTCCTTCAATCTTTCCTATTATCAGTTAATGATGGGTCATTCATTTAACAAACATGTATTAATCCCTACCATGGGTTAAACTAACTGTGTGTTCAGATAACCCACTGACCTTCCTCCAGCTCAGCCTGAACACCTTGAACACCCTTCTCCTGAAAGCCCTCCCTCCAGTGCCCTCGTCCTTCAGATCTTAGCTAAAATTTTACTGACTTGGGGACTCTTTCCAGATCTTCAAGATGGATTCCATCTCACTGGTGTCCCCATGCCCAATGTATACACGCTAGGCTCTCATTTTCCTCTGCCCAACTCTTCCCAGAACTTCCTATGCTTTGGATATATCCAGTGATACACGAGTAAAGTCTGTTCCCCACACGTAGCTACAAGCTCCCTGTGAGCAAGTTCTAGGTATGTTCTGTTCATTATTATATGTAGTTCATCATCATATCGATCACGATCAATATGTATTTGTTGAATGACTGACCTGCTTACAAATAGTCACAAAATTGACAGTGGCTTCCACGGTCGAAGTTATTTCTCACTCACCGTGGAGTCATGCAACCCTTTTCAGCAGCGCTTCTCAGAGTGGCTGTCCTCCAGGGGCCCTCTCTGGGGGCTGGGCTGTGTCCATCTTGAGACTCTGCCATCTTCTGGCCTCAGCTGGCTGGCAGAGGGAGAGCAGAGCATGTCGAGAAGACACCTCTGTCTGCAACGGTCGCATGTCATTCTCATCCATTGTCCTTTGGCCAGAATTAGTCACACAACTCACCAAGTGCAAGGGCAGCTGGGGAGTGGAGGGGGGCCCCCTTGTTTTTAGTCGGTGCTGCCAGTCTCTGCCAGAGGCACTTAAAAGGGTGATGAAGATTCTGATAGGCAAAGACATCGAGGGCTAAGCAAATAGCATGAGCAAGGGCTCAAGGAGGGAAAAAATGAAATAATGATTTAAAAAACCCTAATGATTTGAGAGGAACTTATAAAGGCATCTAGTACCTCAAGGACAATAGGCTGGAGAAAGGAATAAACAGGTCATCGAGTGGACAGATAAATGGATGGACAGACTTGCACCTAAGGCTGAGGAGCTCAGACATTATTCTGTAGAGAGATGCAGAGTTAACTTGGACCCTGGTCCTCTCAGCATCCTGTACCCCTCCCCGCACACCATCCTGAAGCAGCCACCATAGGAACTGCAGAAAGGCAAGAGCCCTGAGCGAAGGGGTGAGAGGCCAGATGCCCTCTGAGACCCTGTCCCTCCAGAGGCGCTCGTGGAAGCCTCTTCATTTGCTTTCACTCATTTGTGAGACAGCCTCTCATGTAATTAACCTGCTGCCTCCAGCCTGACATGGGGACACATAAGTGAGGGGAAATATGGGTGCACTCCACTCGCAGAGAACGGCTTCTGAAAACATGTGCACGGGCTAACAGGATGGAATTTAAATTCTGAGAACAAGTTAGAGCTCATCTGGACCCCTGCTCATGGAAATAATGAGGTCACTGAAATCCTGGCAGTGGGGCGGAGGGATTGGCTCTGCCACCCATGTGGTAAGGGCAGAACCAGAACCCTGGTCTCTCCCAGCTGAAATGTATGTAAGGGAATCAGACCTAACCACGAGAGAATGGGCGAGTATGTGGGAAGATGCTGAGTGCTACGGGCAAAAGGGAAATTTGAAAAGATGAAGGAGGACCAGAAATGCCAGGATGCTGACAAGGTATAGAAGGTGAGGCTCAATTTTAAGTGGAAGAGTCAGAAGAGGCCTCAGTAACAAGGTGACATTGAGCACAGCTTGAAGGGGATAAGAGGTGAACCATGTAAACATCAAGGGAAGAGGGTACTGGAGCCAATGGGAGGGCTTGAAAATGAGGTGTGATGTGCAGAATACATTTCAAAAGGAGCACCCTGGCTGCTATGTTAAGAATAAACCATGCGAGATAAGAGTAGATGTGGGGAGACCATTAGGAGGTTATTGCAGTGACCCAGGCAAGAATGATGCACTAAAAATGATTAACAACCAAAGCTACAGTGTTCCAGGAAAATGCTTGTAGATTGTAAGTCATCCATATAAAACTATGAAGAGTAGATATTAAGAACCCCTCGTTCTATTTTTCAGATGAGAAAATAGAATTCAGAGAAATTTAGACCTTCCCCAATGTCACACATTTAGTTCATGGCTGAGCCAAGTTTCAAATCCTAGCTCTCATTATTGGGCACCTACTGTATACAGCAGACCATAAGACATGGAGGAGTCCTTGCTCTCAGGAGATACAGGCTGGCAGCAGATGAGAAGGGAGGGGCCACGTGTGCCAAAAGACAGATGACTAGAGGGAAGAAGGGCATCCATCCTTCTGTGCCTGAAGCATGTGCTCTTCCTGCAGAAATTTCCCTGGATGCCGCCAGCAAATACACCTCTCGGGGAGGAACCCATTAGGTCTTGGGGGTCATTTTTGAAAGGTATGGAGTAAGATATGAAAAGTCAGAAGAAAATAAGAAATAGAAATGGGAAAACACACCAGGCAGACTCCGGAGGGTAGAGGAAAAGATGGAAAGGAAGATCAGGGCTCTGATTCCAGCTTGTTTCTCTACTTGAAACGTTTTCCTCCCTCCTCCCCTTTTTCCTTTCACCCGTCTTAATCAAAGAGGGGCTCATACGTCGTTGCCCCTTCTCTCTCGCCAATAAGTAAAGGTGGTGAAAAGCTGACAAGCTGTGCGGATCCCTGGCCTTGCCTCTGCTAGAGCCTGCATTGCGCTAGGGCCGAAGTTGCAGTCCCAGGCTCCTTTCTCAGCTGGCTTTGGGCTCCAGATGGCCAAAGAGTGTCTTGCATGAGAAATGGGAATGCTAGAGGAAGGGAAGAGCTGGGGTGTTTACCCTTTCTTTCTTCACTGCAGCCTTTCCAGCCCTGCTGGAGACCTGGCCTCTGGCCTTGGGCAGCATGGCCTCATCCCGCTGCTATCCAGTTTGGGATGGTACTGGCTTTCCTTCTTGTGCTAATCTCTGGGTTGCTTTGTTTTATTTGTTATTTATTCGGCTTCTCCAATCTTCCTTCTCCATTGTAGCCAATTCCCTGGATTAAATTCCTCCTGTTTTAAGTACTGAAAGTAACTTCTGTTTCTCTTGAATGACACCCAGGCATACTTTCAAACGACAGGCAGTCATGCAATCCCAAAGGTGCCACCTTAAAAACAGTGCAAGACCGGATTCAGATTTGGAAGTACCTGCCTTAAGGATGAATTCCACCGCATATTGATAATGTAATAGGAAAAATTCCCTTTGAATAGAAGTCAAAATGTTTACAGTCAGAAAGGTAATTTTGAAAGAATAATCATCAGTGTCTTTAAAAAGTTTTTATAATGAATTAAGACACATTATCCTCCACAACTTTTCTAAAAGATTCATCAATATTTAATATTCTTCTCAAAACCACATTAGGATTAACATTACAAAGAAAACAGTCTTCTGTTCCAAGGAAAAATGTATCTCTGTGATGTGGTGGTTTTATCTGATACCTCCGTTAGCATAATACAGTAGAGGGGAGTATTTACACTAACAACAGATCCTTTTTCTGCATTTCTGCCCCTTGCTACTTTTACAAACTAAGCGTCATTTTACCAGCAGGAAGACACAGTACATAAAACTTTGCAGCCGCAGGATATGTTCCCTAATATTTGGCTAATCTTTGGGTGATCTCAGGAGAAGGTAGTGGAAGAATTTTAATAGCTAGCAGGGGGTATATGAACTTCTCTTTTTATTACCTGGGTCAGCTAACACTTTGCAAGATGTCATGGCACAAGAATCTAAATATTACATCCAGAATCTCTTCACGGCTCTATTCAGACCCAATCTGTGTCTGGTTCCTAAGTGCTAAGCTTGAATAGATATGCTCTTAATAATTAATCCTTTCCTTAAAGGACTTTGATTTTTCAGATTCAGATTCCGCTGAGTATATATTTGGCATCTCTAAGCCAGTTGTGCCAAAACAGAATTGTAACGTTGGAGGTTGTACTCGATTCCAGGCCCCGTGAGATTCAAAAGGAAGAGGCTCAGATGTGCTGTCTTAACCCTTGAAGAGAAGCTTGGCAGCAGTCATCTCCCCAAAAGAGGCACATTTATCCTGAATTAAAACACCCCTGCCTGCTGGTCCCCATGTGTGCTGTCCTGTGCCTCTGTGCTTTTGCTTGTGCTGTTGCCTTCCTCACTTTACCCCATTACTCCGTATGTGCTCTTTTCTAAGATGCATCCATTGCCTCCTCCAGGAAGCCCTCCTTGATTTTACACACACACACACACACACACACACACACACACACACACACACACCCCCTGCCCCAGGCTGGCTCAGGCCGCCCCCCAGTTTTCTTCTGCACATAATTCCAAGGTGATCTCTTTGTGGGTCTGCAGCTACCTGCACACTCCAAACTGCTGCAGAGCATGAACTGTCTCTGGATGTAAGCATGCAGCCTCAACAGCTGCTCAGTTCCTATTCCTCGAACACAGCTGAACTGAGCTGAGCAGAGCGGGTGATCGTTTACGACGTCTAGATCCTGCCTCTGGCAAAACTGCAAAAGGCAGCAGTTCCTCCAGCGCGGTGCTCCATGACCATTTCAGGACACAGTGGAACATTCATCTCTTTTCTGTAAAATTGCCTGTGTGCCGACGCTGCTTGCATTCTTCTTTTTCGTTCTGGCTTTCTTCCTGAGAGAATTACACAACCGCCTGTCCTCCTCCCTGTACTGTACCTCCAGCTCTGAAACCCGATGAATAAAGAAAGACAGCCAGGACTCCAGTATCCTGTTACAAATTCAATACACGCATACCTTTCCCGTGAGCCCTGCAGACTTGCATTCTCTCGAGAACGGCAAAGCCAAACAGGCCTTTCCTCTTCCCAACTGAAAAAGACAGGTCTCAGAAACCTGAAAGGGCTTTCTGAGGTCGGTCAGGCTTGCCCCGTCCTTAATGGAAACGTAATAGGTAACATGCAGCCAGGTCTGGGCTAGGAAAGGCTCCACCATTCGCTCCCTGTTGGTGACCGAGGCCATGTGCTTCCTGCGACCCCAGGCCAGCTATTAAAGTTCATTGCAGCTCAGCCTCTTCATTTCTAAAATAAGGTCTGTACCATCTATTGCACAGTGCTTGGGGAGGGTTAATAAGATAATGTTACATAGAGTCTGGCACCTAATGTTCAAAAAGGGGTAGAAATAATAATAAAAATAAAATTTCTATTCCAAGTTGTTATAGGTCAAATTATATCTACCCCCCCCCCCACCAAGCCCCAGTCATATGTTGAAGGCCTAAACCCAGAATGTGACCTTATTTGGAGGGCCTTTACAGAGGTAATCAAATTACATGAGGTCACTAAAGTGGGCCCTAACCCAGTATAAGCAGAGTCCTTATAAAGAGGGGAAATTTGGACCCAGTCATGGACACAAGGAGAACTCCGTGTAAAGATGAAGGAGGAGACTGGGGTGAAGCTTCTTAAGCCAGTGATGCCAAAGAGGCCAGAGCAAACCACCAGAAGCCAGGAGGGAGCACGGAACAGATTCTCCCTCAGGGCCTCAGAAGGAACCAACCCTGCTGACACCTTGATCTTGGACTTCCCGCCTCTAGAACCATGAGGTGATGAATTTCCATTGTTCAAGCACCCAGCCTGTGGTAGTTTACCTGTGCCGAAACTGAGAACAGAGAGGTTAGACCACTGCCTGGAACGATAGCACAGCGGGGGAGGCAGAGCCAGGACGATGTTGCAGTCCTGTGCAGTGTCTTTCTGGAATGAAAGGGCTCGTTTCTGTCCCCGGGAAAGGTGTTGGTTGCCACAGTCTCTATCCACACCCCTCACATGCACCTCCTCCAGCCCACCCACCCGAGGCCTCTCTTCTGCACGCTCAGGACACGTCACCTCCTTTTCCTAGTAACCTTTGGCACGTTCTCATCTCCTACCTTGCACTTCAGTTAGGACTACATCCTTCCCAGGAGACATTCTCATTTAAATGATCCAGGGTGGGGCTCACAAAATTACATTTTTTGAAAAGCTCTCCAGATGATTTTCTTATGCAGCAGGGTGAAGATGCTGCCTTAGACCACAGGCCCTCGGAGCGGGTCCACGGCGGCCTTATCTGGTATCCACTGCATGCCATCCAGTGGGGGCTCCAGTGGGTGGGAGACGAGTGAACTGAGTCCTAGGTAACAGATAAATACACAACCGCAATGCTCCAGAGCCCGTGGTACCCATTCATCTGTCGTGTGCCCTTGAACCATCAGGGACACGGCCTCACTGCTCACCGCCTGTCTCCTGTCCCTCTCACCCACATTCGGTGCCGCTCCAGGGGACTCCTTGTGCAGATCAGAAATCACTTAGCTCCACACGCTGGGGTCAGACCCACCACAGCTCCAGTGGTACCCAGCCGAGTGCATTTAAAACAATTCCACAGTTCATTCTCACACCTCTCCAGAATGAAAACCCTCTGGTGCGGACCGAGTATCTTTTCTGAAATAACAAAAACAGTGCTACTAAAGCAATCAAGAGTCAAACAAACAAACAAAACCTCTCCCTGTTGAAAACAACTGAGTATCTTTCCATCACCTATTTTTAAAAGCTCAGACTCGTTCTGTGCCCCATCACGGCCTTTGCCATCCTCACCAGCAAACGAGCTAACCCTTTTCCTCCTTCCTGTTCTGCATGTGCTGACGTAGCGGGAGAGCTCTTTCTCCTACAGCAGGCTTTCTCCTGCCTCAGGGCTTTTGCTCCTGTTTGTTCCTTCTTCCTGGACTGTGTCCTGCCCCGTGGTCCAACTTGGACCACTTTTTCAACACTTAGTTCACGAATCTCCTTCCCTGAACCCTCCCCGCCTTAAAACTCTCCATCCCCACCTGACACCCGCAGGGGCCAGGGGTCTCAGGGCTCCCGTTAGCACTCCCGGTTTGCTTTGACGGACACTGCTTGTGACAATGTCTTTACATTCTCTCACCCACCCTCCACAGCTCTCTGTGGCGCTGAGGACACTGCCTGTCTTATTCACGTCTGCAGGGCCAGCACTTAGCCCAGCATCTGGTACACATTAGATGCCCTGCAAATATTTGCTGAATGAATGAGTAAATTGCATTCATTGATACTTAGGAGTGCTTTACAGTTTACAAAGTGTTTCAAATGGCAAATGGTATGAATAAAAGCGTGAGAAAGTGCATGCGGATCTAGTGGCCCTTCCAGCGAGGGTTCCTGCCAGCCCTGACTCAGTGTTCAATGAGTTACTCTTCTCCAAAGCCTGCAATGGAAATACGGCTGTTAGTGGAGGGTGTTGGGTTTTGAACTTGGGCAACGGAGGGTAAGTTCACACACGCTGGGGCAGAGAGGGCCAGGCTTCATCCCGCTTCTGTGTGATTGACAACATGACCCCCGCTACTCCCTACTCCAAGCAAAAATCCTGAATTCTGCCATTTACAGAGAAAGATGAGCACGATTAGCAGATGTGCCTCTGGTCATGCAGAGGACAGGTGTTTCCATCTGTGAGCACAGGCTCCTCTCCCAGATTAGTCACATCCTGATCACAAAAGGCTGTTTCTTTCCAGTTCGTTCAACCCCAGAGCACTCAGGGAGTTTCAATGTCCATCTTGAGTGTCAAGCCCCTCGCCAAGACCTCTAGTGAAGCCACATGGAAGAGGTGAGGGACAGGGAATTAGGGTCACATAGAAGGAGAACTGGCTTTGAGGCAGCTCCTGGGCAGGGCCTCCTTGCCCGGGGCCCCAGAGATACTCTTGGACTGATAGACAGTGGGCCCAGCCCCAGACCTGTCCATTGCCCACCTGCTCCAGCTCCTGAAATATACCCCGTATGGCCCCCTCCCTTCAAGCCCACGCGGTGACGGCATTAAGACACTCCTGTCACCCACATTCTTCCTCTGGAATTGTTCCAGGACATCCCCAGCCTGCTTCACTCTTGCTCGGATTCTGCTTTCTTTCCGGGTCTCACAACCCCCTTCTGGGTCCAGTTCTTCATCACCTTGCAATGGATCAACAACTCGATTCAAGATCCGCCTTCTCACCTTCAGCAGCCGCCATCCCACCCTCTGCCCTCTCCAGCCTTCCTCCCTCCTGTCCTCCAACAGACCCAAGGGCACCCATGTCCACCAGGCTCTGCCTTGTGGCTTCATGTGCTGAAACCATGGTAAGGGGTCGCCCAAGCTCCACTGAGCCCTGGTCTTGTCTTTTCTAGTTTATCACAGCCTAATGAGGCCTCAGTCCAGCAGGGAGATGGGTCTGTCTCTGAAGTGGTCGTCAGCCCAAGAGGTGGCATCCAGTCCAGCCCCGCTGCCTGGCTCCAGTCAAAGCTGAGTGGCAACCTTGTCTATGAAATTGGGCGGCTCCCACTGAGTCCCTCTTTTGTCTCTTAGAAAAACTGATCACTAAGAAGCTCACAGCCAGAGATGGAATCCACCCCCTTCACAAAGGAGTTAAGCCTTCGTGTGTCTGGATTACGTACTGATTTTACCCTGGTCTCATTTTACTTGGTTTGCCTTACTCTGTTCTTTTTTGCTTCTCTCTAATTTTGAAATTCTCAAATCCTTAGGAAGGAGGGTTAAAAAATGAGCAAATCAATTAAACGAAATGATTAAACTCAGTAAAATAGAGATTAGCCATAACATGCTCATTCTCTATGTTCTCTAGGAGGTCCCTGAGATAAGAATTCGTTGGGGGACCTTGAAATGAATCAGATAATCAGACACTTAAATGTATCCTGGAATCACAGATAGGCAGCAGTGGAAGGGAATTTAGAGGTTTCCTAATCTAAGATTTGCATTTTAAAGATGGGAATATAAAAACTAAAGATGGGAAAAAACTCACCCAAAAGTCAGGAGTGACTGTGTGTCAAAGATAACATCCTTTATTCAATAATCCATTTGTTTATTGAGCACCTACTAATAACCAAAGGACGGTGCAGCAAAGTGGTTGAGAGAATGGCTTTTGGATTTAGACAGCCCTGACCTAAGACATAGTTTCCTCTCCCTGAAATGCAGATTGTTGTACTTACTTCAGAGGGTTGTCCTGATGACAAAAAAAGACCATACCCATGAAGCCTTCAGCATAACGCATGGCATCTAGCTGAGATGAAGAGGTGTCAGCTACACCTTGCCAGTTTCCAGGCTCTCGGTATGATGTTCTTTCCCCACGTGGTGGAGCAGTAGAATGTGACATTAACGGCCATCAAGATATTGGGATTACAAGATCCAAACTGTTGCCCTCACTCCATCAGCTTCAAATCACAAAGGGAGGTCTTGAGTGAATCACTGATTGGAAAGCTCTTTCCGTTCCATATAATAGTGATTAACAAAGGACAAAGTTATTTCAAAAAAACAACAGAAAGCTGGGACACACAACTCAACTCCGCGCTAGAGAATCAGTGATTCCATTACAGAGAAAAGCCACACAGCAGACTGGGCCCAGTAGGATCCCACTGGTGCCAGCGTAATGGATCAACATAGATGGCTAAATGTCCTGTTTGCCACAGTGACAACTACATACATTCCAGACAGAGTCACCAGACTGTTAAAATGTGGCACAGGTAGCCTAGAATTTGATTCAATCTTTTCTCACTATCTTCAGATAATCCCCCGTGTTAACTTAACCTACCGAAGAAGTAAATGGTGCAAATGTAAGGAAAAGAGACAGTTTTTTCAATCATCGTCAACAAGAACCTTGGGTTCCGCCACACTGGCTTCCTTACCATGCCATGGGGATTTCACAAGCTCTGAGCCAGAGAAACTCCACCTCTTCCCCGCCATGCCAGTTTAGGCCAGTCTTTAAACGTCAGTGTCCTCACGTTGACGCGGGGAAAATAATAGCCACACTGCTGGGATGCTTGCGAGGTAAGCGAGACAAAACCTACAGTTTCCAGTGCACAGTAGAAGCTTAATAGTGGCTTATCTGTGTCTTTGCCTGTACAGTTCGCTCTTCTAGAACGCGTTCATGCCTATTCTCTATCTAAATCCCATCTATCTTTCAAGACCAGATAAAGGCAAAAACTCCTCCAGGAAACTTCCCTACCCTTCTCAGTCCACACAGACCTGGCACTTCCAATTCATTGCACGTGTTATTAGAACCCCCCCATTTATAAGATTAGAGACAGATGGTAGTATCTGATATCCAAAGGCAGCAGGCTGATATCTAATATGTGGTCCCCGTCTCCCATCATTCTACAGTGGTGCTAAACCAACCCACAGCCATATTACTTAGACGACTTATAAATACAATGATTAGTGTAAACTACGTTCTTTTGAGAGGCAGGACCATGTCTTATTCTTTGTAGCCCCAGAGACTAGCACTGTTCCAGAATCATGGCAGAATTCCAAACTGAAGGGCTCAAAACAACAGAAGTTTATTCTTTCACGGTTCTAGGGGCTAGAAGTTCAAGTAAGGCAGGCCATGCTCTTTCCAAAGCCTCTCAAGGAGGACCTTTCTTTGTTTCTTCCAGCTTCTAGTAGTCCTAGGAATTCCTTGGCATATAGCAGCATCACTGCCATCTCTGCCTCTGTTACCATATGGCATTCTCTATGTACGTACCTCTGAGTCCTCACCAGAATCACCTTTAACATCCTTATTTCTACAAATAGTTTCTAAGGCAACCCAGGATTTTTCTAGCATGAATCTCAAAAGTCTTCTAGCTTCAACGCATTATCTATTCCAAAGCTACTTCCACATTTTTAGGTATTTGTTACAGAGCACCGCACTCTTGATACCAAACTCTGTATCAGTCAGGATTCTTGAGAGAAAGAGAACAAATAGGATGTATGTGTGTTTGTGTCTGTAGATAGATAGATACACAGATATATAGATAGACAAGGATTTATTTTAAGGAATTGGTTCATGCAATTGTGGGGTTAGCAAGTCTGAAGTTTGTAGCACAGGCCAGCAGGCTGCAAACTCAGGCAGGGTTTCTATGCTGCGGTCTTGAGGCAGAATTTCTACTCCTCCAAGAAACCTCAGTGTTTGCTCCTAAGTTCTTCACCTGATTAGATGAGGCCCACCCACATTATCAAGGGGGACTTTCTTACTTAAAGTCCACTGATTGCAGATGTTAATCACATCTTCAAAGGACCTTCATAGAAACATCTAGACTAGCTCTTGATCAAACAACTGGCACCAAGATCTAATCCAGTAGAGTCACATGAAGTTAACCATTACATAGGGCTAGGAGTTGTGGTTACGTTTTGCCTTTGCTGTTAACTTACTTGGACTCATTGCTAACTCACACTGCCTTTCATTTCCTCAACCATAAAGAAGAAAAGTTTGGAGTGACTCCAAAGTATCCCAGCAAGCTCCAAACTCTGTAGTTTATAATATGCAGATTCTAGGTTGTCCTGAATTGTCCTCCTCTTCCTTCAGGGCCACCTCTGTCCATCAGCCATCGATTTCACTACCACTCCTGTCCAAATTCCCTTCCCTGAGCCCACTTCTTAGCTAACCCCATTGATCTCAGAGGCATGAGGTGGGGAGACTTGATGCAGATTATAATAAACAAGCTACTCTCAACGGAAAGAAAATTTATCTTGGGAAGGTATTTATTCAGTTGGCTGAGAGGAGAAATACTGTCTCCTTGAATGATACAAAATAAAAGAATAAACCACTTTGTTCAGCCTAAGCTGGAAGCAAACAGAACACCATTGGCACAGCACAGTTCCAACCCCATGAGTTGTCTGAGTTACCTGGTGAACAAATTGAGCAGATAGAGAGTGACAGGCTGTAATGAGCACACACAGATGCCACTTGAATCCTGTGCATATGACACCTTTATTTGCAGACATCTTATTTTCTTTAGCCCCAAAGTCTTCCTAATATTTCAGATTCATGCTGTGATTTTTTAGCGGGATGAAATGACAGCAGCTCAAAATTATATCAATAATACTATTCTGCTCAGATGAGAATGATTCCAAGAGAATGTGTTCCAAGCTGCTAGTGGGACCTCTAGCAACCATCAGGAAAAGAATTTCTTTGTGCCAAGTAATTAGGTAGAGCATTTTAGCAAAGAAGTTAAGAAAGAAGGTTGTGAGGTCACTCAGACCTGAGGAATTCTGTCCCTGTCATCCATGAGCTAAAGGTTAAGTCCCTGAAATTTCAGTTCTCTTATTTTTAAATTAGAAATAATAATATATCCACCTTATATAATTTTGATGATTGAATGAGAAATGTATCATGTATATTGTAAAGTACATCACAAAAACGATGGTGCATAAGAAATGCTCACAAAATGAAAACACTTAACTGAGGTTCCCAGGAGAGTCTCTAGGTGGGAGATTAGGTTACTATTCAAACATATTACCTTTTTTTTTCCTTCTTTCAAGAACACACCACCTCTCCATCCCTTGACCTGACATTGGCCATGTGGCTTGCTTTGGCCAATGAGATATTAATTGATGTGACTAAAGGCTTGAGAAGCAGTTGGTCTTGCCTCCCTCTGACTTGAGCAAAAACTCACTCAGGCTGGCTGGCCTGTCCCGGGTGAGGGCAGGAGAAACAAAGATCAGAGAAGCCACAGTGAGCTGATCCCAGTTGCCACTTAGAAGTGTGTGGACGCCCAGAAGAAATCACACCCTCAGCGGACCCACAGAGCCATGAGAACAAAGGTTGTTGTCGTAGGCTACTGAGTTTGAGGTTGGTTTGTTAGACAGTAATTTTGTGACATTAACTAACTTACTGTCTCTCTTCATAGGATGATCTTATATCTTAGTTTACCCAGAAGTGGCTTGGTTTACACCTGTTTTTCAGTGTCTCATCTGTTTAACATTTTCTAGATTTTTCTTTTTCTTCCTTTCTTCCTTTCTTTTCCTTCCTTCCTTCTCTCTTTCTTCACTCTTTCCTCCTTTTAAACACAGTATTATATTTACTCATTGAACTGAAAAGAGCTCAGATGGGTTTGGTAGACCTTCACTTTGCCCTTGAAGTCTCAGCCATGATCCATCTACTGGCATTGAATGTACTCAAAAGAGACCCACGGTAACATATGATTAAATCTGAAGGACGGCAGAAAAAACACCACACCTCTCTTCTCTTGACCCTTTACAGACAGAATGTAACTAACCTCTTTCAACGACAACATGAAGAGGACTTGCAAATAAGACAAAGTGCACTCAGACACTAGGAGCTGAGGACAGCTAACTCCTTCCATCCTTGAGTGGCAGTGAGAGAAAGACCTGAAGCTGCCGCCCATCACCTGGTGGACCACACAGCTGTGCCAGGGCCACGGTGAAGCCTGCTCCTAGGCCAACTCAGAAGGCTATAGAGGAAACTAGTAAAATATAGGTTAGATATATATGAAGTACGTGCAGGAAACAGTCTGAGAATCCTGCTTTACAGAGTTTAAAGAGAAGGGGGTATCATGTATTATTTAATTTAAACTTACAACTATTTTTCATGATTTTATTTGAAAGTAATATTGGCATCAGAGAACTCAAAATAGTGCACGTGCATGGTTAATGAAATATAAAGTAGAAATCTCTGTTTCTGAAGAAAGTTAATTATGACACGTCACAAAACGCTAGTAAACATTTATCTTCCACCATGCAGGCTGTTGTGACATCGCTAACCACACAAAAACGAAAAGACCAATTGTACTGAAGAAGCATCAGTACCCATTTCAAAATTAGTTTAAGAAGACAGTGGCCTGACAACCTTGATTTAACACACAAAGTGGCAGAAGGTGTGTTTGTAATTATTTTACGGAGCATGACTTTGAATTTAGATCAAATCACAGTTCAAATTAAGTTGGCTCTTGTTGGATTCTGAGTTTTCTCGCTCACACACCAAATGTGAAACTATGATTTTTAACACGTTAGCTCTATTGAAAGAAGTTCACAAAGAGTTAAATGATTCCTATTTTACATAGAAAAGATACTTCACATGGAAAGTCAACTTATTTCAATAATGGATCTTCTTTAAATTCATGAAATCAAAGAAGAGCTATTTAAATGTTACTGCAAATTCAGTTGAAAAGTTCCACATTAAATGGTACAGATGAACGGGTTGGCAGGGCAGAAATAGAGACACAGATGCAGAGAAGAAACGTATGGACACCAAGGGGGGAAAGCAGCGGGGGGGGGGGGGGGGGTGGTGGTGGTGGGATGAATTGGGAGATTGGGATTGACATATATACACCGATGTGTATAAAATGGATAACTAATAAGAACCTGCTGTATAAATTTAAAAAAAAAAAGTTCCACATTAAAGATTAAAAAAATTTGTTTTCACAATGCCATCTAAAAATAAAATTTAAAAACCTGTGGAACAGAACTGGAATTGGTTGTAAGGCAAGCATAATTAACAATGCCATTTACCCCTGAAACGAATATAACATTGTATGGAAATTATACCTCGATAATTTAAAAACAGAAGCCATTCAGACGAGCTGCAGTAATCTACCAATCAAAATAAAAGCTGTAGTCGTCAAAAGATAAACATAAATACACACATGCAAATAAACATCCCAAGTAACTAAACTACGAAACCGTTAACAAATGTTAAATATTAAAAAAAAAAATCAGCATACGTGTGTCGGCAGTCTTTATTCCCTTTCTTTAATCAGAGTTTACAAATGTTTGATTTTTGCAGAACTACTCTGTAAGTGAGCCTAAGTACTCTGCAATGCCATTACACTTTTTGTAAACAGACCTCTAAATTTTGGTTATATTCTGTTCAAAACCAAATGGGACACACACACACCCGAACTAAACAAAATAACTCCTGCAGCTTTTGAAGCTTTTAACAAATTCCAATTAATAAAACAAAGCTTAGGCTCTGTTAGTTTAAAGAGCTGTGATGGTGACAGCAGTCATGTCTGATAATGTCACTACAGGCCCCGGAGGACGTAGGTGCCATTTATTGTCCCTGCTTGATGAAAGGAAAACACGTACAGAGGCGAGAAGTGCCCACGGATCCAGGAGTAAGGCAGGAGAGGTCACGGCCTCAGTTTACACATGTGTAAAATGGGGGTGGTATCAGTACTGGGCGTACGTATCAGTACGCCCTCACAGAGCTGCTTTGAGGATTGAACAAGGACATGGATGGAAACTGCCAGGCTCAATAAATCTAAGTGACTGTTGTCAAAAAACGAAAACAAATAAAAAAACAAATATTACAAATAAGAAGACATTAAACCTTATTCCAAGAAAAGCAAGAGTAGAAATGAACAAGGATGAAGGTGTAAATGATGTACAGGCTTGAGTTCTGAAATTCCTTAATACGTTTGACAGAATATTCTAAATAATTGCGAAGAGAAATAACTTATTGGAAGAGTCTTGTCTAACTATACATTGGAGGAAGAAAGGTACTCGAATGAGGCAAGAATAGGGCCTGGGACAATATTTGGAGTGAAATACTTATACTCTTGAGTATGAAGGAAATGTTTAAGGATATCCTTCAAATACAGAATGTGTCTGGTCCTACCAAATACTTCAGCAACCATAGAGCGTGTTTTCACAATTAAAAACAGGGTCTAGATAAATGAGTCAGTTCCAAGTGTCAAATTTCAAATTTTTTGGATTTTAAAATGAAACTGATTGGAGACAATTCATTAAAATTAAAGCACTAAGACTATTGACAAAATTCAGGAAAATATTGACATAATTTTGGAGACATAAATAGCTTAAAAACCGTTTAAATGTAGGAATATACTCTAAAGCTTTTTATTCAGCTTAGACTATGTTTTGTTTCAGAAAATCCATATTAAGATGTTTTGACGTTCGCTTTAACGTACATGGACAAATATTGGTTTTCAGGGGTGTGTTATTTTTAGTTTAAAAAGAATTTTATTTTTGAAAATAGTTTTGAATAGAACTACATTATAGACCATCAATGTTATAAAATTAATTTGTCAGCCAATAAATAAATTTTTAAAGAATATCAAATTTCAATGATTTGGGCCTCAAAATACACCCTGGGTTGAACAGTAAACTTGAAAGTAACTCCTATTTTAAGTTCCCTTCCAGTGCAATGGTGTTTTTCATTCTAAGCAATAGCAATTGAAGAGTGCTTCAAAATTCCCATTTGCATTGCACAGAAATAAACAGAACAGAGTTTGGGTGTCCAGTCATCCTGGGCCCAGTAACGCCAAATGACAGATGCTCCTGGACAAGGAAGCAGAGGTCTGCTCCTAGCAGCTTCTAATTTCTCTCTCTCTCTCTCTCTCATTTTTTTTTTTTTTTGGACTTTTTGTCTCACCCCAGCTCCCCCATACTGAAATTTGCCCTTAATCTGCAACTCTTCAAAGTCCAGGATTTGGGTTAAGAAAGTTCTGTGTAAATCTTTTTAATGGCGGTTTGGTTTTGATGTTCTCATGAGGTACTGCTTGCATTCTTTTAAACGTCTTTAAACATCGCGATTCACATTTACTTAAAAGAATCTCTATTAAGTAGTGAGAAATGTCAACAATGTGAGTTAAAAACAAGATACTCTTTTGTGGTCACAAGCCAAAAAATGTTTTTAAAAAACTTACTTTAAGGCCATATCCTTACCTATGTGCCAGCTACCAGCTAAGTGGAAAGCGTTAAATTCATAGCTCAAGTGACAACCCATGTGTCATGCCTGTTCTTAATTACATTACATTGGTCTAGAGGAAACGTGGTTTCAGGGTCTTTGCTGCATTACAGAATGCAGCCGTAGAAAGTCAGAGTGACGTGGTCACCAAGAGTTTTAGAGAAAGTTATGGTAAGCTTCTGGCACAAAGACCAAGGTTTTTTCATCGTTCAAAGTGGACCTGATGGCTCACAGCAAACAAACCTGTTACAAAGTGTTTTCTATAAACCATGAATCATGTGTGGTGCAAGAGTGTGCCTCTCCGCTGCATCCTCCTATTAGTCATTTCTATCTTTATTGGAGGTTTAACCCTTAATGCTTCAGGGTTAATACCTTTTGAAAATAACTCAGACGAGAATGCTGAGGTCAATTTAACGTGACAATGCATGAGTTGCCACGTATGGGTCTTTGCATGCTAGGATCTATTTCTTAGTATAAAACACACATGTTGCAAAGGTCATAGATACTCCCAAGGACTTGAAGCTAAAATGAAGGCAATTTGAAGACCCAATATCCAATAGCAATCATTCATGCAATTCTCAGGACAGGACTTTCCAGATACAACTTTGACACATGTGAGCAGTGCAGTCACCATTCTCACATGGCTGTGATCCTTTTCATTTTAGATGACACTTCTCTATATGTCATTTCATTGGATTTACAAAGTCACCTGTGAGAAGGATAGACCAATGCTACAATTCTCCCTAGATTTATATATCAAATAGAAAACCTGAAAAAGAGCCAATTCTCCTTTTTCAAGTTTTACATGGCTTCATTTGATCCCGAATACAATCTAATAGGAAAAACAGCGTAACCATTAGATTCCTTCTCTGCCCAAGGCTGTTGAAGTTGAAAGGAACATGACATTGTGCAAACTTGGTCAATTAAAAAGAAAATGTACTGTGAGGATCACCTGTCCAACCTAGATGCACAAGTAACACCATCCTGCCAGACTTCATAGGAACTGAGATGGAAGCTAAGGCTGTCTTCTCTCCCCACCAAGGTCACCTTGTATTTCTTATTTCTGCTTTTCTTCATCTCCTGTTTGGCTCAATTGATTTCCTCCAGGACCTGCCACTGCAGGCAGCCCCTAGCTTCCCAGACACAACTGCATAGCTACAGCTCCACCATCATTGGGTAAGTAGTTTCAGGGCCTCATAAAAACACAGAAAATCTGGATGACTCAACCCTTCCCATGAGCTGGTTCCCTTGGGGTAGAGTGTTATCCTTCATCATCAGCTGTGGATAGGGGTACGCGAAGTTTTAGAACAATGCTGGGAAATTAAATATCTAATTAACCTCTGTTAATACTTTCTATGTGCCAGACACTGGACTAAATATTTACTAGGCATTTTCTTATTTTGTCTAGCTGACGAACCTAAGTATAGATAGTATTATTATTCTCATTTTACCAATGAAGAAACTGACGCCCTGACTTGTCAAAGGCTGCAGGTTAGAGAGTTGTGAAGCCATTCTTTTCGTTCTGGGCAATTTATTCCAAGACTGCTTTTATCCACTCTGCCATATTGCATCTCACAGTCTCTAAATTTAATACTATCTCAGGCTTAAGGAATCATTTTGAGATGTTTATGGAGCTTAACATTTGAAGCCAAAGTTTATCTGGTTCCTTAAATATCTAAGAATTATTGAAGAACATTGGGAATAAAAGGAAGACCAAAGTGGGACACTCACATCACACATTCACACACAGTGAATAAAACAGTGAGACACTGTTGTAAGGTGCAAGGTAATAAAATAAAGATTACAGAAAACAACCTATTTTATCTATGAGTACTCAGCATATGATGAAGCTAGTAATTCAAATCACCAGAGAAAGAATAAACTATGCCTCAAATGAGACAGAGACATTAGCCATCAGGACAGCGTCATATTTCACAACATGCAACATTTTAAATCCTAAATCCTGGACTCATTAAAGGTATACGTTATTTATTTAATACATATTTATGAAACATCACTATTACCTAATGCTACACAAGGCAGCATTGACTCATATCCAAAATGATTCTTTTGTCAGTTTTGTCATTTCAATAAAATTGATCTTCTTTGAGTCTAATTCTTTCACTCACCAAACATTGACTGAGCACATTCTCTGGGTCATACACTAGGGTTGCAGTCAATTAGCACAATCTCTGCCCTTAATTACCAAGTATGTTATGCTTCTGTATTTCCCAAGGTACCCAGTTTAATTCTTGTCTATAAAGAGTTTTGAAATATTCATTGATGGCCAAGAACTTTACTGTGCCGTACCTTGAGCATATAGAAGAGGAACAAAAGAGGAAAGGGAGAAAGAGGAGATGGAAGAGAAGTAGGAGGAGAAAAGGAAAAAAGAAAGAAAAAAAGGAAGGAAGGAAGAAAGGGAGGGAGAGAGAGAGGGAAGAAGGAAAGACGGAAAGAAGGAAGGAAGGAAGGAAGACTATTGACTAGTCCCTGCGTTTATTAGAAAATGTATATTCTAGTTGGACAGACATACAAACAAATTATTTCAATATAATATGATAGATGCCAAAAAGGATATAATGACTGACTGCTAGAATGCACAAAGGAAGAGCACTTACCTGAATGTAGGGATCCCAGGAAGATTTTCTCAAGGTCATGATGCTGGAACAAGGTTCCTAAGGCCAACAGAAGTCAACCACTGGAATAAAGAATAGGTACAGATTGAATAAGTACATACTGAATTGACTGAATAAATAATGAATGATTGATTGAATGGATCAATAAGTAAGGGGATGGAAGAATCAAAAATGTGTAACGTGATTCTGACCTCTAGGCTTTTAATTAGCCACTGGAGAAAAGAGATAGGAACACAGGGACTCAGTTATTTTCCCAGAACAAATCTAAAGAGAGCTACTCTGTTAGAATGCTTTCGGCTGCATGTAAGAGAATACATGACAAAACAAGGCATAAACAGTGTTTTGTACAAATGCTTGTAAGAGAATCTCTAAGGATGCAAATGCTGAAGACAGGAATTTGGTTATTTCACAGCTCAATTTCACAGCCCTCTGGGCAATGTCTCTCCAGTTCTCTTGTATAAAAACAACATTCCAGGTGTATGTTTCCTTCACTCTCACACTACTCCACTACAACACTACTCACTTCCAATGTGTGGTTTGGAAAACCCACACATCAAACAATTCTGTGACACCTGGATGTCATATTATTTAACTTAATTCTGACACTTTCTACCTGGAGATACTGGGGATAGTGTCAGACCCCACAGGTTAAGGGCTCCATCCCACAAGACTACACCCCTCACACACACACACACACACACACACACACACTTCAGACGCCAATTGCAAGTCCAGGTGGTTACCTGTGCTTCTGACCAATAGTCTATAAACTAGAGGCTCCCACCACCCCGTCTTAGGGTTTGATTAATTTGTTAGTGGCTCACAGAACTCAGGAAACCAGTCTACTTACTAGATTACCATTTTATTACAAATGATACTAAAGGATACTAATAAACAAATAAACAGCCAGGTGAAGAGATACGTAGGGTGGGGTCCAAAAAGGTCCTGAGCACATGAGCTTCTGCCCTCGTAAAGTTCAGGGTACTTCAATTTCCAGGTACACGGGGGCCTCCTGGTTCAACCTGGAAGCTCTCTGAAACCGTCCTTTTGGGGTTTTATGGTAGCTTCATTACATAGACATGACTGATGCAATCATTGGCCATTGGTGATTGAAATCAATCTCCAGCCCCTCTCCCCTCCCTGGAGGTTAGGGGGTGAGGCTGGAATTTCCAATCCTCTAATCAAGGTTGGTTCCCTTGACAACCAGCCCCCATCCTTAGGGACTTTCCAAAAGTCACCTCATTATCATAAACTCAGGTGTAATTGAAAGAGGCTGGTTACACCACACAAAAGACATCCATTTCACATGTATTACTCAGTTTCAGGAACTGAGGACCAAAAGAAATATTCGAACAAAAAACGCCCTTCGTTCCATTTGTCATGATTTTATCACATGACCCTGCTTAGATACAAAGAAGGCTTAAGAGAAAAAGCATCTTCCATTTCAGGCTCTTTAAAAGGAATTGGATTTGACCATCATAGAAGTGCGGGAGAGCAGTATCAACACAAGCTAGGTGAATACTAAAGAGAAGACCTGCCAACACGTACCTGGGATGACCCTCTATATCCTAAGATGACACATGTGAACACCAGTTCCTAAATACGAACAGTAAGGGATAGTCATTTAGATGTGTTCTGTAACTTGTAATATGTCTTATGCTTCTCTTATGCATAGGACTGTCCCCATAATAAAAGAAGTGACTTTCTGTTAAAGATGATTTAGATAGCAATGCAGAAAACATCTCTTCTCATTGCTGGTCTTACACCTTATGTCAACTCTAAGGAAATCAATGCCTCCACTAGAAAGATGGAGCTGAGAGCAAGGGAACATCGATTCCATGCCCGGCTTTCTACCAGGAACTCGACACCCATCCTCTCATTCAGTTCTTACACTGATCCTAAGAGGCAGCGTTAAACCGGAACTGAGGTTCCCTGGGTCAAGTTTTTGTCTCAAGTCAGAGAGCTGAGTAATGGTAGAGCTGGGTGTCCATCCATGGCTCGTTAAAGAGCATCCCTCTGTTAGAACATGTACATGTCAGGAGGTGATGCCACGTGTATTGAAATATGATAAACATTCTACTTTTGTAGATTCTCCTGCTGGGAATCTCAGCACTGAGGAAAGCAGGAGATGTCTCTTTGAAGCCCCTCTTGCTTATTCATTTAATATATCATTGGGTCTCACAACGTAGGGTCCATTTTCCTAGTCCAGGACGTTTATACAGCTTGTGCCATGATAACCATCAATCACATTCGAAACAGCTACGGGAATGCCAGTGGTTCGGACTCTTTGCTTTCACTTCTGAGGGCCAGAGTTCAATCCCTGGTCGGGGAACTAAGATCGCACAAGCCACACAGCGTGGCCGGAAAAAAAAAAGGAAACAACTACAAGAACAAAAATACCAAGGGTTTGCCTGAGCTCTGCAGAACCTATTATCCGAAAGATTATGTAATTTGTTTTGAACCCACACATTCATTATTCACTCAACAGATATTAACAGACCATCATGGCTTGGACATCTGTAGATGCTTATAAACGTGGATTTGCGGTCAGCCTTTAATTCACCAAATATTTCCTGATTATCTCCTAGGTGCCAGGCCTTGTGATAGATCCTGATGGCTTAAAGAATCAGCAAAACCTGGTCCCTGCCCTCAGGAACTCTGTTCCTTGAGAATTATTCTTCAATCTCTCCAGAAAAAAAAAAAAGATGTGTTCTGCCCTTTTCCCTAATGTAGGCGCATAATCACACGTATAAAGTCGTAGATTATGTGCCGGCTTTTGTGTTCTCGCCCACTCTAGACGCATTCTCTAGCCTTCTCCACACTGTTCCAGTCCCTGTGGCCTGCTTCACCTGGCTTCCCTTGCCTCATGGCATCCAGTTGGGTTTGCCAATGAGAGGCACCAGTGGGAAACTGGAGGGGGGAGGGGATAAGATGCAGTTTAAGTTATTTCTTTTCTGCTCCCTCTTTGTGTCATCATGGTGTGTGTGGGAGGGAATACGTCCCCCCGGGGACTCTGGCTCCCACTGGGTGCCCTCCTCCAGAGTCCTGGGTGGGTTTCTCCAGAGTTCCAACTCTCACTGGGCTTCAATAACACTGTTTTCCTTTCATTCTTTTGGCCGTGGGAGTGACAATGGCTTGTTGCCTTTACTGGTCTCTGGGTGCCTTACTCTCTCTTATTTGTTCTCTTAACCTGGCACAGACATCTATAAAAAGTCCCTGTGTTAAAATCTCCTCATTTGAACCATCTGGGGCAAATGCTGTTTCTTAACTGGGACTCTAGCTAATCAGAATATCGAAGTTGACAACATTGGAAAAAATCATCAGATCTCTCCTTTTCGTTTTACAGGGACAGAAATCAGGTCCAGAGAGCACGGCACTTGAATGAGGTTGCTTCATCCACGGGAAGAAGAAATACCAGCTCGCCTGCCTCTCCAGCCCCTGCTCCTGGGACACGCACCCCAGACCACCTCCCAGCCTGAGACATGTTTCCTTTGTGGGGTCTGATCTTCCAAGCTTTGGACAATGTCCGCTTCTGCCAGCGTTTAAGCCTGCAAGCTAAGGACATGAATGAACTGAGTCATCCCCACAGAGCTTCATTAATTTCAAGGCAATTTAAGATTTCTGAGTCATAGGTTTCAGCCACTTAGACTTTCCCAGCTGGTACTGCACTTGCCCACACACATTTTTCTTTCAAGATTGCATCTGGGTCTAGCTGTGTGGCTTGCCCACTCTTCATCAGTTTGGGAAGAGAAATTGACCTCCTAGAGTGATCCGTGCCGGGCTATGCTTTTTCCATTTGCTGTGTGCATTGGAGTCTTTGCATGAGGACTTAATGGAATTAGCTGTCTGCAGCTCGATCCAGACTCAAACCACAGGAGACATGCACATTTCCACATTCTATATCCAACACTATATTTCACCCAGCCTCCCAAGGAAACTCAGTTATACCATATGGTGACTCCACTCTCTGAATAATATTTAGCAACTTGAAGAACAAAGACTGAATCACATCTTAACTATCTTGGCCAAATATTGTTTTATATAGCCACCGTATTAGTAATATATATGTTTTATTTTTTACACTAGTACTTCCTGCAACGCCCACTGGAAATGAAGAGCTAGACCTCACTGGAAGGAGCCTGCATGGTCAAGGCATTCTTGCTTATCAGCGATCTTCTATTCAATATTGCATTGTATGCATGATACAGTCAGAACCTCTGCTTTTTCTTTTCCTCCAGAACAGCTGCTGGATTGAGCAACAGTCTCCCTGAGTAACACAGCAGGGAATCCTGGGGCATTTCCCAGACGCAAGAAACAAAAGATGTGTATCCATGGGGAGGATAGGGCTGGAGCTGTCGCCCTCCCACCAGGGAGAAGTCCTATAGTCTCAGGATGTGGGGAGGAATCTTAGCAAGCCTCTGTGGTGGGTCCCTGTGGTTAGGTGATCTTAAGAAAGTCGCTTTCCTTTCTTAGCCACAATTATACAAGGATAATAATGAACACCTTTGATAAACTGGTAGACAGTAGGCAAGGCCTACGTCAGTCACTTATAACGTGCAGGTACTGTTGAAGCCTTCTATGTGCTAAAATAGAAAACCAACAGGGACCTACTGTATAGCACAGAGAACTATATTCAATATTTTGTAATAACCTATAAGGGAAGAGAATAAGAAAAAGAATATATATATGTATATATATGTGTGTGTGTGTGTATATATATATATATATATATATATATATATATAACTGAATCACTTTGCTGTACACCTGAAACTAACACAACATTGTAAATCAACTATACTCCAATAAAAACATGTAATCAGAAAGAGCAGCAAAAAGAATGTCTTATATGTACAACCACAGGTAAGATGCAATCTATACTTTCAATGAACTAACCAGTTGAAAATAGGAATATGCAGGGATCATTTCAGTGAAATATGGCTTGGCTAAGATAGAGCTTTGCACAGTGGAGACTCTTAGCTCAACCTGAGAATTCCTGAAAAAGCTGGTGCTCAATGTGGATCTTGTCAAAATTTATGGAAGTGAGAAAGGTATTCCAGACAGTCAAGAGCCTGAATCGCAATTACTGGAGAATATGATGCATTGCACAGAGTGGTGGGAATAAGGCCACATTTATAGTTATTAAGAAATATTTTTTATAATTATTAGAGCATTGGTGGTTTTTGAAAATCAAGAAAGGGATTTCTGGGGGAGTCCTCAAGGTATGATAATACTCTCCCCATATCCATGGCAACTCTTGGGCCCATCTTCATGGGAAATTGTTTGCTCTAAAGTGCTGACCTTCTGAGAATTAGGAGACAGGAAGCAGCCTAATCCATTGTTTTCTGAATGGAATCGCATTTTCTCAGCATGCATATGTACCCAGCACTGTGACAAGTACAGAACAGAGGAGAAGGGAGAAGATGTGGCCCTTTCCCTCGGGGAGCTCCCGATCTATTGAGACAGCCATGTTCACGTCATATAATTATAGCAGATTAATCAGAATTCAGTATATAGTCATTGCCCAATGATGCCATGCCCATCAGGAAAGAGGATATTCTCTAAACCAGACGCATCAGAAGAAGGAGGGCTTGGGAGTCATTCAACCTGTGTTTATTAAGTATCATCTTACAATAGGAATTCTTTTTGTTCCTCTGGGTAAGACTTCATAGAGGAACTGCCTAGCAGACCCAGAAGGATGACTATACTACCTTGTTCCAGTTTTCTATTACTGAGTGAAAAACTGACCTGATACTTAATGGTGGAAAACAACCACCATGGTATTATACAGTGATTTTGGGCAGCAGGTATTTGGGCAGCTGGCAACTCGGTGGTGTTCTGTTGGGGGCTGGTCTGGTCTGGGAGGATCGAGATGGCTTTCATTCTCCTGCCTGGAGCTTTGTCAAGGTTTGGCCAGAAGGCTTGGCTCCCCTGGGCCCCCCTCCCTCTCCATGTCATCTTTTGGGCCTTTCTGTGAGGTTTCTCCAGGAGGGTAGTTGATTGGATTTATTTGGAGTCTCAGGCCTCCAAGAGACTAAGGAAGAAGCTTCCAGTCTTCTCGAAGGCAAGACCTAGAACTGGCCATGCATCATATCCACCATTTTTTATTGGTCCAAACAATCTCACACGAGTTTATATTCAAGGTCAGGGCATGGGACCCCGCCTCTTAATGGGAGGAGTGTCAAAACTCTGTGGCCATCTTTAACCTGGCACATTTATCCCTCGACTTTGGTCACTTCATGTGTGTAAGACAATCTTGGGGAGTTATGGCTCAAGAAAAAATGTGATAGGAAAAGGGAAAAAAAAAGAAAAAAATCTCAGATGAGGAAATAGGGTAGTGCACGAGAGGCGTCTTTCATGATACGGTGAGTTCCCATACGGTCCACTGTGCTCTGTCCAGAACCTAGCATGGGGCTTGACACACAGAAAGTGATCCGTCCACAGAACTGAGCTGACAGGCATTTATTACTATATTTCTAGTTGTGTGAGTGAATTTCTCACACTAAATCTCCCAGGAAATGTGCCAGGGGAATCTTATTGCAAAACTAGCAGTTTATTGGGTTGACAAAGAGAACATTCAATTAAGGAGATTTTCAGAACACAATGGAATCGTTTCAGTTGTGAAATGTGGACTTAAAAAGTAATCATTTAGAAACCTCCAAGAAGCATTTGAAGACTGGATGAAAAGATGCAGCCCCTTTTCATTCAAGCACAGACTGAGGGTCCTGGGTGGGCACGGAAGGGCAGAGGCCCAGGCAGATGTGGGTCAATCCCAGGTCTCTCTGCTGCACTCCCACATCCAGGCTCATTCTACAACACCGGGCTTCTAAGAAATTGATTTACCCAGAAAACAGTGATAACAACCACCATGAATCCATCACCGTCCTAGCACTGTGGGTACAGAGGGAAATGAAAACATGGCGCTAGGTCTCCAGGGCCTCCAAGTCTCTAGATTGGGGCATTCTCTGCCCATTCCTAGATTCCAGGGAAATGCTTGGGCATCTCAAGGTAGATCAAGATGGCAGGGGGTTGGGCTTCCCTGATGGCGCAGCGGTTGAGAGTCCGCCTGCCGATGCAGGGGACGTGGGTTCGAGCCCCGGTCCGGGAAGATCCCACATGCCGCGGAGCGGCTGGGCCCGTGAGCCATGGCCGCTGAGCCTGCGCGTCTGGAGCCTGTGCCCCGCAACGGAAGAGGCCACAGCAGTGAGAGGCCCGTGTACCGCAAAAAAAAAAAAAAAAAAAAAAAGATGGCAGCGGGTAGAGAGGCTGAGATACCCCATTGCCCAGCCACAGAGCCACCATGCCAGAGGGAAGAATTCTTGAAGAATATCAGAAGTGTACAAATTCCCTCAGTGTAGGCCGGCAGCTGTTAGCTTCCACCCCTTCCTGTTAAACATAATCATCTTCACCCCAAGATTCTGACATACCACCCGAGAGAATGCCGAGGCAACTTCTGAAAAGGCAACTTCTGAAAAGGCTCCTCATGGCCCCTGGTATTCACACCTTGTGTGATCCTCTCCTGTTGTGTTTGCAATGGCCTTGGTGGCTTGCTTCTGACAAGCAGACTATGGCAAAATGATGTAGGATGTCACTTCTGGGATTAGGCTATAAAAGACTTTGACTTCTCTCTGGCTCTTCTGGGGTATTTGCTCTAATCAAGCAAGATGCCATGCTGTCAGCTGACCTTTGGAGAGGCTCATGTGACTCACAACTGAGGGTGGTTTCCAGCCAACAGCCAGGGAGGAAATGAGACCCTCAGTCCAACAACGTTCAAGGACTTGAAACCTGCCAATACCTAAATGAGTGACCTTGGAAGCTGAAGCTTTGGGGGGCAATTTGTTATGCAGCAACAGATAACTAATACAAGCATATAAAAGACGAAGAAAATTTAACTAACTCAGCTCTTGGTCTAGTGCCGCTTTCTACTACACCATGTGATTTCTGGCTAATAAGGATCTTTCATCTGGAGGACAGGTCAGTGGCTTGAAGTCCTAGTATTTTAACTCAGCAGTCATATTCCCCCATGGTCTGACAGTGACCTTGTCTCCCAGTTGCCCTCAGTATCCATAGGGGATTGGTTCCAGGACCCCTCCCCCACTCCCCCTCAGAAACCAAAATCCACAGATGCTTGTGTCCCTTATATAAATTTTTAAAATTTGCATATAACCTATGCACATCTTCCTGTATACTCTAAATCGTCTCTTGATTACTTATAATACCTAACACAACGTAAATGCTATGGAAATCGTTGCTGATGCACGCAAATTCAAGTTTTGCTTATTGGAACTTTCTGGTATTATTTTTCTCAAACATTTTTGATCCGCAATTGACTGAATCCATGGGTGTGGAACCCGCAGTTAAGGAGGGCTGATTGTACTTTGTACAGGAGCCCTGTAGTCAGGGCTAACCCACACTACTTCCAGGCCCTAAACAGAGCTTCACCCACCTGTCCACAGTCCTCATGACACCCTGCAAGGTCTGTGCTATGATGGTGCTATTTTAAAGAAGCAGAAACTAAGGTTTAGGGATATTCTGTAATTGACATAAGGTCAGAGAGCTACTGAACTTCAGAACAAGTGCTCAGTAACAGCTTCCTGATCTCTTGAATGACAATTGGTTGACTTTTGTATCTAACTCTTTTCTAGATGCATTGCAGAGTATGTCAGGGGTCAAGCGCTATGGTCACTGAGCAACTGTGTGATTTAGAAAGAGAATTACTTCCCTGTAGCAAAATACCTTAAAAGTCAGAGTTGTTAGCAAGCTCTCTTATTAGGCAAATGAAGATAATGAAGCCTGAGGCTTGAAGCACACCCCATATTTAGAACAAAGGACACTATTTCTTCAACCTTCCTCCAGTTTACACCCCCAGGATCATACACCATCCCCCAGGTCCACACATACAGGACACATTTTCTAAAGTGCTGGCTTCATTGCTAGGAGCTATCCATCCAGGGAAGGACAAGCCTCAACCTTTCTGAGGTCTGGGACACAAATTGAATAATATAAAATTTCATGTTGTCCCAAGGGATAGCAATTATACCTAGATATATTTTTAATTGCCTAAATGGGGAACAATACTATGAAATTAGTTGTTTGCTTACAGTTTTATATTTTATTAACCCCCAAAGTATTCACGCATATTTGGATGTGAATTGCACAGATATGGGTGAGACATACCATTCATTCCTTCTATGGTCTACTGAGTAGATTGCCCGCTATAGCGGTGAGTCTCCATGCTGCACACACTCTACTCTAAGCCCACCTGGGAATCCAGGGCTCACAAGGTGGAAAGCACTATTCTATAGATATTGCCTTTTTGTTTAGATACGCTTTCCTGGTTTGCAACTATCCAACGAAACCATCAAATGAAATTCTATGCAAGGAGCCCCAATGTAGGACCTCAAAATTGTTTTAAATTTAAAACAAAATTTTGACACAGAAGGAAAGAGAAGAGAGAGAGGAGAAAGAGGGAGGCAAGGACAAGGCAGAGGGAGAAGGCAGTGGCAGGAAGGAGAGCTGTGCCGTAAAATGAACGCAGGATTGGCTCTCAGAAGTGCTGGGTTTGTGCTCACAAGCTAGTGACTTAAATTCTTTGAGACACAGTTTCTCCTACCAAGGCCAGTAATGAACCTCCTTTACGGAGCTATCGTGAAGATTAAATGGCACAAAATTCATAAGAGTGCTTTGTAAACTGTCGAGGCTGTGGCACGTATTAATTCTTAATAGACCTTAACCTGAGCAATCAGGGCCGTCCAAGGCCATGTTGCTAATTGGCCAAGTTGGGGCCCAGATCAACTCAATGTGTCCTTGTTCAGACACTGGTCTACTGGTGACCAGCTTGTTTTTCCCGAACTGAAGGTTGGCTTTTAAAAGCTGAAGAGGGACGTAAATGATCATTTGATTCAGCCTCTTCCCTTGGTAAGGAAATTATCGTTACCGCCACTCCACGATGGGCAGGGGATTGAAGTGCCACTCAGAGCCCCAAAGCTCGTGAAACAGAGGTGGGCGCGCATCTCCCTCGAGGTCTGTCTGTGTGCCAGGTATGGAAACACGTAACTAGATTTTCCAGAACACCCTTCAGACTGAATCTCTTTTTACAGTAACCTAACACTCTAGATAAATGTAAATTTGCAACACTTCCTGGACTAGCTGGCTGTTTTCACTTTTGTTTATTAGCTGCTCAGCAATACATAACAGGATGGTAGACAATTTGCGATATCCAGAAAATTCCCATATGCTGGGTTTCCCGGCATCCTCTAATTTAAAAGCAACAACAACAACAAAAATTTCTCCTAGGGCCTGGGGAAAAAAACGGTTCCAAAATGGCAATTCCTTCTGTATTTATACACTGGACTTTTCCTCGTGGACCATTTATCCAAAGAGAAAAACAGACCCCTTACCTAGCCATGGTAAAACAAACCATCACAAAGTCACCTTTTAATAGGTACGGCTAGGATTCACCTTGGACATAAGCAGCTATTTTTCAAACACAAGCTGTTTGGAAAAAATTGAGAAAAGAAATCCCTATTATGGAAGGATTATAAGTGGGCCATTTAAGCCAAAGGTTTAGACATCTAAAAAAGCATGACGACAGGCAACGTGATGTAGTAAACCTTATTCATTCCCCTGCCCCTTTCTTCCCCAGCACACACACACATACACACACACACACACACACACACGTGACCAGCATAGCCACTGAGTAACGGGCAACCATGGAAAAAGTTAAAGAGTTTCTCTGGGTCCTGCTTTCTTCATCTGTAAAGTGGGGGTAATAATATCTATTCTGATGGGCTGTATAAGAACCAGAGAGAAGGTGGCTAGTCTAGCATTCAAAAGGCATAATTAAAGTATAATTATTAGTAAAGTTAGTAATAGAGAAGACTCTCACAGTAATGGGGCAATTTATGTCATGAAGCTTGGGAGCATGCCACAGGCCTCATCACCACTGGAAATTATCTCTCCATCATGACTGTATCCAAACCCCAGGGTCATAGTGAACTTGGCCAAATGCATCTCTGACAGCTGCAGCAGGGAGGCCGTGCACCCTCTTCCCTGGATCTCTCCCTTCCTCCTTACACAAAGGAATGACAGAAACTCTTCCTAGAGTTAACATGGAGGGATAATTAGGGGCACTTAGCTTCTTGGCGACTTTTACTGATTCTGATACTAAGAGATCTGTAGATTCTATCATCAGGAATATCTAGATTGCAACTCATGCATTAACACCACCAACCTCCTCGTTATTGACCAAGCACACCCACGCCTCCCTGATCTTGAACATCCCATTTAAAACCTGAGGCAGCCATACAGCCAAATAAGAGAACTAGGGAACATGATCAGAGCAACGAAGAGGGAACATCTTGGAAAGGAGTAATTCCAGGGAAACACAGAGGCACCAACCATCAAGTAGGGTATGACTCAAGTCATAGGCGTAGAGGTGGGAAACTGGAGTCCACAAAATGGTGTGAGTGGCCAGTGGGCATGTAGCCAAGAGGAGTGAGAGATGAAGTTGTTGGGAAGTTGTTGAGCTCCAGCCCCATGTCTATACCCAAGTTCCCAGGTATGGTCAAGAAGATTGTGTTTTGCACAACCCCAGGGGTGCCATTCACAAAGACTTCAGTGGGGAACGGAATGTTCTGGACATCCAGTGTAACGAATGGAATGTTCAGTCCACAGCCTGCACGTCAGCACATGGTAGCATTCTCTACAGTTCGTCGTGGAAGTTTGTCACAGAGTTTTGAGCCTAGGTATGGCCTGCTGTGAGAGTTGTTTAAGAAACATGAATGTCATCACCCGTGGTATACGTCAGCCTTCAAGTGACGTAGTAGTCTTAGGAGTTGTTCTCAGAAACCATTTCTTCGATCAACGAACACAGTACTTAGGGCTTCGTACTTAGCAGGAAACTACTGTACGTTTGCTAAATAAATGAACTAATGAGTGATGAAGTGAATTAAGGAGCGGTTAAGTACATTTCAAGACAGAGAATGTCTGGAAAGCATGCAGAACAGTTGAGTGACCTACAGCAACTGGATCTGACTGTTCTACAGAGTGGACCGCTTAATATTTCCCTGTAATTATATAATCTTCATTTTAATTGGCACATCACCTTTTATCATAGCTACATAATTGTATTTAACCATACCTACAACTGTATATTTAACAACCCCTATACACTTTATCGATACTTTAAGCATTTTGTCTATTATTATTAAAAGTTGGATTGCTTTCTGTGGACATAGTTCAATAATAATAATATTTATTTATGTTACATACATTATGTTATGTTACATGCAAGACCTTGTGCTAGTTGCCTTATATACATCTTCCATAATTTTCACGTTAGGTAAAATTCAGATTATAGTTCTATTTTATAATTAATTCATCTAATTAATTATAATTAATTCATCTAAATTCATCTAAGGTCATATAGCTAAAAAGTGAATGAATGAAGAGTCCCACACAGATCTTCCTACTACATGTTTTGTTTTTTTTTTTTCAATCTGAGAAGAATTACTATCAATCCAGGTAAAAAGGTTTAAGGCACTTGGTATAAATTATGTAATTTATCCTGCACTACAGTCGTTTCCAAAGGTCATGAATTTGGCCTTCAAGAACGGGCAGGACTGTGGCCACTGCATAATTTCATCAGAAGTAATGAATGTATCAACACTAACAATCGTTTACAGCATCGGTTACCCATCACTATCAGTTATTTTCTGTCTCCCCAGGTGACAGTGCTTTCTCTTTCCTTGCAAGTGCACTGACATTTACTCCATGTGACCTCCAGCGTGATCTTTCTAGAAGCCCAATCAACCATGCTACTTGCCCCATTTAATGGTAGCCTGGACTCTGCATCTCTTCTATTCTGGCTGGTCTATCAGCCCCTCCCCATTCTAATCCCAACTCACTTCGCCCGCCACATGCCTGGCCACTGCCACCAAGCTGCCAATACCAGAGCCATGGGGAGTTACTAGAAATTTCAGAACATCCCACTCCTTTGCTTCTGCACATTCTTTCTCTCTGCCTGAAATGCCAATGGCAATCTCTTATTTATGTTATTGCATGACTCATAGAACCTTTTCAAGATCCATGAGCACAGGAAAGTACAATTTTTAAATCCTTGTATCTCTTTTCTCAGTGTCTGGTGCACAGTAGGTTTCAATAAATACTTGCTCTGGATTAATTCAAGGTGAAAAAAATCACATTTTCTGGAAAATTCCCTGAAGCCCGGGAAAAGTGGTTCCTTCCTCTACACTTCTTGGATGCCTTGATATCTAATTGCCACATGGTTACACAATGAAATGATGTATTTCCATATGTCTGTCTGAAGCCGGACTAGGAGCTCCTGGGCGTCAGAGACCAAATCTTACTCATACTTGGATTCTTAACACCCAGTGCAGGCCCAGCTTATGGTAAACCTTCATAGATTTCCTGGAACTGAAAAACATCATTCTACAGCAATCACATGAGCTGAGCAGGGTGGGTGTTAGGCTTCTCATTTTACAGTTGAAAAAAGGGGACCCAGGGAGGAAAAACAAAAATGTCTTGACTCAATTTTCATTCAAAAATCAGAGGCCCAGACAGGGCTGGAACAGGGTCTCCTAAACCCCTAGTTATAAAGCGCTGCTGGTGGCCACCGAACAGAGGAGGCTGGCGCCTTTCTTTCTGACCCCTCAGCAGGGAAACAGAGGTCTGTTCCTGAGACAGGGACCAGCACAGGTGTCTTCATGGGACCAGACTGGGTGAAAGGATACTGCTCACCACTCATGGTGATGGCCTGGGGGAACAGATGAGTCCCCCTAGGGTCAGGGACTGGGTCCTGGTTTGTGAGGAGTAGGTTGGGGAGACCTGCCAGGAGGCATGGGACCACTCCGTGACCTTTTCAAACCCTGAGGCCCTGTGGTGGCCTGTCGTACAGTCTATGTCCTCTCTGGCCAACCTCCCAGGAACTGCTTATCACCAGAGTAACTTGTTTGTGCATAATTATAAATTATAAATATGCTCCAGGGGGCATAATTATACAGAGCTCCCTTTTTTGCTCAAAAGTGTCCTACTGTGGGCAATACATGATATAGTCCCCTTTTCCTCCCCCACTAGAAAATATGCATACATGCATGGAAAAGCTCCAAGAGTCTTGTAAACGCCCCTTTCCCAGCCCCTTGGCTTTTATTTATTTATATATATATATTTAAGTTTGTTCCCCCGACCAGATTGCTTGATTTACCAGGACACGTTAGGTTAAGGCCTGGAGGTCCCAGTCTCTGCCTGAGTTCAAGCCCCTTTCCTGACGTGTGTCTGCCTAAGTCAGAGGACTGGCACCTCCTGCAGAAGTTGAGAATAACTGGAGTGAAAAGGCAGCCCTCACCTGATTCTCAGTGTTGAACGCCTTTTTGGTCCACGTGTGCGTCGGGGTAGGGGGCGCCACTCTGGCTAGCGGCCTGGAGCCTCGCAGGAGGTGTGCGTAGGGCATTGAGGGCATTGTTTCACTGGGCCAAGGCCCTCTGGGCACTGTCTTGGGAGAGGAAGAATTAGTGATTACCTTTGGTATGAGTTAAAAGGTGTCTTCAAGCTGGTCTTCTGCAGAAAATACTCAAAGCCTTGGTGGGGGGCGGGGTTTGGAGGGTGACACCAACTAAAAGTAAGCAATCGATTTCTTTTTAAATGGGGAGAAGAGTGTTGGAAAAAGATAACGAAACTAATTTTTGAAACTCCGTGCGGCACCACTGATGCAAGCACATTCTCCACGGAGAAAAGCTACACGTGAGCAGCGGTGTCCTGATGCTCGGAGGATGCCTGGCTTTCCGGGGAAGACGCACGGGTTAGAAAGTCCACTAGCCACCGCTGGAGCTGCTTGGGTACTTGTGACCGGGCGACTCCTGCCCAGCCGCGCGCGCAGTCAGCCTGTGGAGGCGCCGGGACCCTCCCTCCCCGGTCCGGTGCTCTACCTCCCCAGCCCCGGGCCGCGGTTGGATAATGCACTTTGTTTACCTCGCCCGGGCCGAGTCATCCAACTGGGAGGCAAGCGCCCGCGCCCGGGGCCGGGAGCTGCAATGGCAGTGGCAGCCGGCCGCGGGCGCGGGAAGCCGCCCCGGGACTGGCAGAAGCGAGGCTGATTGATGGGCACCCGGCTCAATGAGGGCGGCCCGGGCGGGGAAGGGGCGGGGCCTGCTCTGGGCTGAGCCAGTCGCCGGTGCCGCTGGGGGGGGCGGAGGCGCCGTAGAAATGTGTCGGTGACATTGAATGGGGAGACTGAGCGCGAGCGAGGCGCGCGCGCGCACACACGCGCACACACGGCCCCGCTCGCTCCGAGATCCCCGGCCACGTAAGTAACTATTAATACCGCCTCGCAGAGAGATGCGGGCGTGCTGAGCTCGGGGATTGGCCTCGGGCACCGTCGGCCGTCCCCTTCAATTTTAAGTACACATTCCTCTTACCTCCGGTTGGGGGAAGAACAAAATAAAAGAAGAAGAAAAGCCGTCAATTTTCTCCAAAACAAACCCCGCCAGGCAATTTGGGTTGAGGGTAAGGGGAGACGGAGTGGTTGCAAATTATTCCAAGGCGACATCCAGTTACCGAACGAGAAAGGAACAGCGCGGGTTGACTGGGCTGGGGGTGCATCCCCTTCCAGGGCCGGGAGGACCCCCGGAAGCTCGGAGACCATTGATCTACCCTTGTCCCTGCCCGCACTTCTCGCTTTATTCGGAGGACGATCTGGAGCGCGAGGGAGCGGCGACAGCATGAGCCGGTGCTGACCTCCGCCCGGCGGGCCAAGCCCTGGGCTTTGCCGTGGTACCTGTGCCCGGACCACAACTCTGTGCCCAGCTTTTGCAATCTTTTGTTGGCAGCGCTGACCGCTCTAAGTTAAATGCTCCCTTGCTATTTTTTTTGTCTGTTTGTTTAAATTCTGGAGAGCTCTTGCGGTCTTGGAAAAGCCTCAGACGCCATCTACAGTTAAAACGTAGGTAACTACCCTCTCCGGCACCCCCCCTTCCACGCCCCCCACCCTTTCCACCAAAAAAGGGGGTGCAGCGCGGATTCTGTCTGCGGTGCGGCGCGAGCCGGTACCCGTGCTTATTTCCTTTTTCTTTTTGTTTGGTTTCTAACGCGCTGAGACCAAGCAGCGGCCGTGCGCTCCCCGAAGATTGCACAAACTACAGCCGGGCTCCTCCGCCCCGTCTGCGGTTCGGAAGCCTGCGTGGGGATCGCTTCGGGAGACCCGGCGCTGCAGCTCCCCACCTTAGCAACCTGGTTACTCGTCTAGATCCACGCTGGAAGAAGAGAAAGAGAGAGAGAAACTAAAAGTGCGAAGATTCTGCAAATCGCTGGCGGCTTTGGGGTAACAAAAGGACCCGAGTTGCTGCCGACCGAGGACCCCCGGGAGCCGGGCTCGGAGCAGACAAGGTGCCCGGCGGCGCCCATTTGGGGGCTTCTAACTCTTTCTCCACGTAGCCCCCTTCCCGTCCCCTCCCCTCTCGTTCCCTTTTAAAATCCGTGGCACCGAGGCGCCTGCAGACGCACTCGCCAGCGACTCGTCTCTCCAGCGGGTTTTTTTGTTTGTCGAGTGCGATCCCCACACTCATGAACATACACAGGTCTACCCCCATCACAATAGCAAGATATGGGAGATCGCGGAACAAAACCCAGGATTTCGAAGAGTTGTCGTCTATAAGGTCCGCCGAACCCAGCCAGAGTTTCAGCCCGAACCTTGGCTCCCCGAGCCCGCCTGAGACTCCGAACTTGTCGCATTGCGTTTCTTGCATCGGGAAATACTTATTGTTGGAACCTCTGGAGGGAGACCACGTTTTTCGTGCCGTGCATCTGCACAGTGGAGAGGAGCTGGTGTGCAAGGTAAAGAGCCCGGGGTTTGCTTTTGCTTTTTTTTTGTCTTTTAAGAAGATCCCCCCGGCCTTTTGGAGGGGGCCGGAGGGGGCGGAAGGTTGCCGAGCCCTGCAGTCCGGGAGCGGGGGGAGGGAGATTCGCGGGATAATTACCCGTGGTCTCGTTAAATGGGGTTATGTATTTATTTGTTCCTGTTCGACTAGTTGCGAAGTTTTTAGAGCGTTGCGGGCAATGCGGCGGGCTGCGGCGGGGGCGTTTTGGGGAGAGCCCGCGGCGGGGAGGGCGGCGGGACTGCGCGGGGGCCACGGCCACGCGTGCTCCCAAGGGCTCGTGGAGCTCCTCCGCGCGACGCCGGGTCCCGCTGCCCGGGGATTGCTCCCTGGGTCCAGCCCCCTCCCCTTTCCAACACCGAGGAGGGAATCCCCCGCTAATTTTAAGGCGCTGATGACTTGGTTCCTTTCGCAGCCATTGTTCTCAGCAGCGTGCAGGTGTTGAACCTTTGTTCCGTAGGTGCCCCTTCAAAGAGACACACAAAGGTGTCCCCTCTGGCTGAGCCCAGGGGCCCAGCGCGGGGAAGGAGTTCACAAAGAGCTTGCTTCTGCCAGGAGCCTTGAAAGGAGGGTTGGGGGTGGAAATCAAAGCCGCCAGCGCACCTTTGGGTGCAGGAAATTGTGAATCCTTTGGGTCTTTTCCTCTTGTCTCCGTTCCTTCTCGTCTCCAGCTCTCCGAGCCGGAGCCCCCTCGACCCTGCTACTCCACCCCTCAGCACACACCGTTGCCTGTATGGTTTAGAGGCCAGCATTTGGAGCCTCGGGGATTCACAGTGCTAATGCAGAGATGGGCACTTTCCTTTCCTTTTCGTCTTTGACCCTGAACTGGTTGGCGTCTGTGTTGAGTGTGTCTGTGTGTCTTTGTGTGCGCCCACAGGGCTCCAGACAAGGGGATGAGCAGGAGACTAGTTGCAAAAAAAACAAACAAAAAATGAAGACGGTAGAGCAGGCTACCCAGGAATTGGACATAGATCAAGAATTCACTGTTGCTTAATTTTAGATTTGCTCACTGTTGTTTTTTGGGGGGAGGGAGGTAAGGAGGTAGTAAGGAGTGGGGACCCCTGATGTCTTTGAAATGGGCACTCGGCACAGCTGTGCTGCAAATAATGCATCACACTTTTACCATCAACCACAGGCTGCTTTGTGGACTTGCTTTCTTTCATAGAGGACTGGAGTATTTCATTGTGAAACATGGGTTTTGTGAAGGGTCTCCAGTCTGTTTTGCAATTGCTCAGTTCAGACGGCTGGGGAAAATCAGAGACTCTTTAAATATTTCTCTCTGCTTGTACTGAGCATTTGGTATTTTGCACCTTCTCCAAGCTATTGAGACTCAGAGCAGCTATTCCCAGTTAACCAAAATTCAGTAGGCTATTCAGAGCTGGATTGAATTCTCAGAAGACCTACAACGTTGTACAATGGGGTAGTCATCCTTTGAAATGAATGAATTCCACAGAGCTGCCACTCTCATATGAAATATGCACAATCACCCAGCAGTGAGTGTTTTCACTCCTTTTGCTAAACTTCGGTAGAGCATTTTAATATTTTTCAAAGGCTGGAGACGCGTTTAAGTCAAGGGACTCTGCCGCCAAATTCTGCAGAAGCATCTTGCCCGCTATTTCTTTGTTTAAAGGCAGAGGTGACTCTGGCTCCTGCTGTTTCTTTCTCCCTTCAGATTTTTCAAGACATATTTCACTTTGGGCTGACCTTATAGTGTCATTCGTAGACTTGCTCTCTGGCCTGAAACTGTACTTAATCGGCTGGTTCAGTTCTTGCAAAGATTGAATCAGCCCCTCACCAATTACCATGCGGCTGCAAGTGGATTTAAGTGCAGTATCATTGTTCTGCTTGACAGAGGTCATCCCTTTAAGACACAGCAGCTTCTGTTTGCCTGCCTTTTTACCAGAGGTGATGTGGGTGACTTCTTATGCAAGCACAGTTGTACATAACCTAGGAAGCTCCAAGTGGTTTTATAAGGCTGCTTCTATGAACTACCCTCACGTAGGCACCGTGGACTTACTGCAAGGCTCAGAGAAATCTACGCACTGAATTCCAGTTCCTTTTGACATCTTAGAATATAGAGTTCGTGTCTCCTAGCTCTGTGTTGACCCAAGAAAAAAAGTCTTTGCAAAAACAGATCCAATGTAAAATGCCACTTACAGAGAACTCTGTAGAATTCTGTAGGACATAATTTGGGAGAGAGAGACTGGAGGGTCATTTAACCAAAATAATCATGCCTGTTTATTGTCTCCCTGTGCCTACTTTAAGCTAGGCAGATGAAGGAAGGGGACTTTAGGGGGTTCCTAGCTTACTGTTTTCATGGAAATGCTTGTAGCTACTGTGCAGATTGACATAATTACTATCTTGACAAAATGGGCACTTTTTTTTTTGCAAAGGCTGTGAATGATGGCCTAATCTCTGCCTTATCTGAACTGTCACATTATATAACGAAGGCTCCAAATTAAACATTTAAAAGAAGCTGGCAACCAGGCTTATGGCTTGATTTTACACTTGAAGGTGATGGTTTAAATACCAATCCAAGCCCATAAATGCCTGTTATAGCTACTAATAAAAGTTTGGTTCCTACCCATTTGGGAAAACATAAGTACTTGCTTTATTTTTCATACTCTGTCCACCATCTTGGAATTTAATTTAGTCTCTTCTACAAAGGGTATGGCTGCATTTTGAAGCTGCCATGAATTGTTTGATTTTTTTTTTTTAATTTTAATGTCCATCCAGTTTTTCAGCAGCAGGACAGGATAATAGACTAAAGGTACTGAGCAAAAAAAAAAAAAAAAAAAACTCCTTTTATTTTTTAAAAATGCAGCTCGAAGCAGGAAGTATGTTATAAATAATCCTAACTCCATGAGTACTGGCGACACAGCCTGAAGCCTGGCTCTTCAGATCCCAGCATCCTCCTTATATAACACAGTGTTTACATTAGCCACTGCAAAGCCTTTATTGCTCTCCGGGAAATTTTTGAGGCTTTCCTGGGTTTCTGCTGCCTGCAGTCTGGGTGTTAAAGTTGACTCAAGCATTTCAGATTCCTAATTGAACGGACCTCTGAGGTCACCGCTCGCAGGTCATCATTTGACAGTATCAGGGTGTGATTTGTGGTCTCTGGGGACACTGAAGTATTCATTCTTAAATTCTAGGTTATAGTGGCAGCAGCTGTGCCACTTTCCTGAGATGCCTTATTATGGTTCATTCACAACGTTACTTTGCTTCCTCGCCGGGGTTCGCACCAGCCCTCCCGAGGTTCTTAGGAGGCCGGTTTGACTCACAGATTTTTGGGGTTTGTTTTTTGCAGCTAAGAGAGACTTAACTCATGGATTCTTAAGGAGCAGCCTGTGTCCCTGGCTGGGTTTTGGAAAGCCCGTGAATCCCCTTAAGACAAATCCAGTATTATACATGCTTTTGAGTGGTCATTGTCAGCTAAGAGGGGACAGAGCTTTTATCAGATTCTCAGGTGGGATCTGGACCCAAAAAAGGTCAACCATGTTCTAAATCAATGTCTTCAGTTTCTGAAGAGGAGGGAGGCCCAGTGATTCTGAGGGCTTTATCCCCTCGTGCGGGTTATTGGTGGCCAAGCCAGGATTAGATTCTCAGATTTGATTATTCTAGGCCAGCGTTTCCCACACACACTGCAAAGTGATGATCAAGGAGAGTATGTTCTAACTAATGAAAAAGAAATTTAAGAAGCTAAGCGATGGTGAACCGATAACATTCAGTGTATTGTAAGAGCAATCCTGGCCTCCCATGCTTCCCAGCAAGGCACCGTCGAGCCTGCACCTCACTTCTGCTGCACCAGATAGACTCATCATACTCACATTCCCAGGCGGGTAGGAAAGCCACATTCCAAACCCAGAGATTTGTATCCCTGATTTAGTGGAGCTCTTGAAATGAATGAAGGCGTTTTCTTGTAACCCCAGAAAAATCTCTGTAGTGTTAATTCCTCTTAGATCTGTCTCCAAAAGGTACTGAGGATGGATTTTCTTTCTAAATAACCCCACAATGAGGTGGCATTTCACAGGCTTATTCTGATTCATAGAAAATCATTGCATAACTGATTCATTGAGCTAGATATCTGTGGAGGGAAGAGAGAAAGGAGCGTGTCTGCTTTCTTAATAAGAAGGACTGTGTCCTTTCCTGGCTCTGCCACTGGGGGCTTGATTTGACTTGTTATCTGAGCCTCAGTTTCCACATCTGCGAAATGAAGGTATTGAATTAGGTAACCTTCAGTTTACGCATTTAACCTATTAATTGCTGTTATGTTGTATACTGCTATACAACCCAATTATGCAGCACAAAACATGTTGTCTACAGTTGCTGTAGCTGTGTAGTGCTGGTGTACTTTTTTTTTTAAGGTAAATAAGGTGTTATCTGTGCGGCTTGGGATGGGTCACTTTCAAATTTTGCCTTAATTTTTCTATAAACACAGGGGATTAGGATAGAGAGAAAAAAATCATAAACTTATTTGTGATTTGTTTTGTGTCATTGTGTATACAGTTTGTGTAATACAATACACAGCTTGTGATACGCAACTTGTGTATTGTATTACATCTGGCTGAGCATTCTGACCTTCGTTTTCTCCTATAATCCTCCTGACACGGTGAGTCAATCACTTGCCCTTTTGCACACGAGGACTCAGAGGCTCAGAGAGGTCAAGCGAGCTATTCAATGCCACACAGCTGGTAGGAGGCGAGGCCAGTGTGGTCTGGGTCCAAGTTTGGCCCACGTTTATGGGAGGCATCCACATTCTGTGACTCGGTTGTACAGGATTTGGTTGTACTCTGACTCTTGGTCTTGTTCATCCTGCCCTAGGTGTTTGATATCAGCTGCTACCAGGAGTCCCTGGCCCCCTGCTTTTGCCTGTCTGCCCACAGCAACATCAACCAAATCACCGAAATCATCCTGGGGGAGACGAAAGCTTATGTGTTCTTTGAGCGCAGCTATGGGGACATGCATTCGTTCGTTCGCACCTGCAAGAAGCTGAAGGAGGAGGAAGCGGCCAGGCTGTTCTACCAGATCGCCTCAGCGGTGGCCCACTGCCACGACGGCGGGCTGGTGCTGCGGGACCTCAAGCTGCGGAAATTTATCTTTAAGGACGAAGAAAGGTGAGTCTCATTCCTGTCCAGGCCCGTGTACTAGAGCAGGCTGCTCAGAGAGGTTGGAGTGGACGTTGTGTTTTGCTGCCTGCCGTCCAGGAGAGGAGGAGGGAGCGTGGAAAGACAAAGGGAGGTGGGTGTCGCAGTGTTTGAAGTGCCCTTAGAAAGCAAATTGCCGCTCCTCTAAGAGATGTTATCAGATGCTCACAAGTGCCAGATTATTCCGTGACCCAGTAGTTATTTTTGTCTTGGTGTCTTGAACTCTGAAGGTGGCTGCCAGCCTTTGTGGCACTTTCTGTGTGAATAAGGCAAGATTTTGAAAAGCTCACCTTCGGAAAGCTCCACGCCTGGGATCAGTTGTTTGTCATTCATTCGTCACTCATTCAACAGATATTTCCTAAGTCTGTTCCTCAGGATGAATTACAAGTCTCAGTACCGTGACTATCAAGTTTCATTAGCTAGTCAATGACCTATAAAGGAAATGTTACAGACCCTACATACACTTATGTACTGGGTCAGGTGGGAACTGAGGGCTGGGATGTCAGTTCTGACTAGGAATTGGAGAGTCAAGAAAGTTTTTATAGGAGAGGTGATTTTGGAGCCAAGACTTGAAAGATGAATGTGTTGTAGGCAATGTGGGAAGGACCGATGTTGCAGGTGAGGAACCTGCCTGTGCACATGCCTGGCAATGTGAAAGTCTCGGTTATTTTAGGAGACGACCGGACAGGATGCTAGGCATCTGGGCTTCATTCATGGTTCTTCCATTAACTCATTACATTCTATTTAGCAGATCCCACTGGGGCCCTGCTTTCTCCTCCAGCTGACTTTGATTGTAAAAACTCTTTCAAGTTCCTTTTTTTCTTTTTAATAATGTGCTTTTTTAGAGGAGTGGAAGCAGCTGATTTATGTCCATTGCTGACTATTCCAAGGATTGTTCCAGGGACTCTGCATACATGATGTCATGGAATTCTCCGGACTGCCTTGGGCATCCTCAGCTCCCGTTAGCAAAGTGTTTAGTGAAGTGAAGGTTCCATTGTCACAAAGCTATTAAGGACCATCTGAATACAAGGCTAGTGCACATCATTCATTCATTCACTCAGTGAACATTTCGGGGCTACCTTTTATCCGTCTGGAATAGATTTACTATCAGACCTTTCCATCTTCCATTTAGTTGGCCATCGATCCCAGTGGCCTGTGGTGTATTTAGACGATTGCTTGTAGAAGTCTCATGGCATCCAAATGAGAGAGACCACGTGGTGTGTGCTTTGGTTTTTCCATCTTCATGGTTTGAGCTAATCGGGCAGTAAATGTCTGGGAAGCTTTTGGGGATTAGCACAGGTCAAAGGGCCTGTGGTTACTTAACCCAAATGGAATAATTTCATGAACTTTTATAATCCAGCTGAGTATACAAAGTGCAGAGAGCCCCTGGATTTCCTGGACCCACAGAAGTTGATTATTGTTCCATATTTTTACCCATAAAGGAGTATCATAGGAATCCGTGGTGGCCAATATCCCGGTCTCTGACAGTGGATGGCATTTACCTTTATTAACAAACTAAAGAAGGTCGGGGGCGCTATTTGAAAATCTAGAGTGTGGGGCGATGGTTACTTTTCTTTCAGCTCAGGTGTGTCTGCCCTTGGAGCCTGGAGACCCAGGTTCTTATCCTGTTTTTGCCTTTACTCCACTCTGTGACCTTATATTGGTCCCTTCCCCTTGGCCTCAAGTTCCTCATCCTTTTATTGTCCTGGCTCAGTTCTACTGGCTCTAAGGTCTTCCCGAGTTCCAACACTCAGGCATGTGCTGCTTTGAATATTCTCATATGGAAAGATATATACATCTGACCCCAGCAGAATACTGACAGAGAGGTATCCTCTTTGTCCTTCAGTGTTCCACCATCCTTGAAGATCTAATAACTCTAACTACAAAAATAAGAGGTAATATTTGGTGACCTCTTATGGTAGGTAACCTCCTACCATAAGGTTATCATTTAACACACTTAATTCTCTCTGCAAATTGGAGAGGTGAGTATTAGCATGTCCATTCAGTAGATGAGGGCTCCGAAGTGTAGCATGGCGAAGTCTCAAAGTTACAGACATGAAAGAGCAGAAATAAGGACATATTATCTCTGTTAAGTCAGCTCTCAAGAAATTCATTTGGCCGCCACCAGGAGTCAGGACAATCAATGCTCTCTCTCTTGGGGATCTGCATTTTTAAACATCATCTTTGATTTTGTCTCTTTAGAGAGGAATTTCAGGCATCAGCAAGGACATGGGGTGGGTGACCCATCCAGGCTTAGCACAGCCGTGGTAGACACAGATTTGTGAAGTGAGTCAGAGTAGGCTGGATGTTCCCAGGTCACAGGACATGGGAGCAGAAGCAGACGCTAGAGGTTCCATGCTTCAGCCCTTTTGTTTTGCCACCAAGAAGCAGAGCCCCAGAGGTGAGGGTGCTCGCCCCAGAGCCCACAGCCGTCTGGAAGCAGATAAGGGCTGAGTCTGACCTCACATTTGCTGGTGCAGGGATTCTCCCCCAGGCCTGCTTGTCCTTTACAGGAAGACGTGTAAGACTGCTGATCAGTGCACTGTGGCAAAGCCAGAGTCTTTGATGTCGCAGGGGCTGGAGAAGAAATACCCACGCGTAAGAAGCTTCCAACACGAGAACTGTGGGGCTCTGATGCTCAGTCTGGAGTTATGTTTGACTTATGCAGAAGAGCAGACCCTTTCTAGAAAGAACTAGAAAGAGGCATCTCATGTGAATGTGAAACCAGGACACCACTGGAGCAGGCATGTCAAAGCTCAATCCTTTTTAACTCCAAAGAGCATTTTCCTTCTGAAAAAGACAACCTAAGTGACAGGCAGGAAGCTGGTCTTCATCTGTTTGCAGCATGTCTGAGCACCTGAGCCCGAGCAGCCCGGCCTCCCGAAGGACCATCGGGGGGAAGGAGAACTCCCCATGCCACAGGCGAGGCACCTGGGCCACACAGGAGCTAGGTGACCTTGCTCAAGGTCTCACAACCAGTCCGATGATGGAGCTAGCCTAGAAATCCTATCATTTCCTTCCAGAGCTCTTTTTCTGCCCCGAATCATGCTGAGGTACCAACGAACTTGCTGTGCTGAACACGACATGTATCTCTGGGCAGCTCCGAGAAGGTTGCTGTTTCCTTTTCAAGGACATTCTGAATGTTTTCATCAGTAGCTGACAGGACCTTTTTAATTTTCACCCAACCATCAACTTTTCGTAAAAGATGAATAATGCTTAGTGGCCTTCTTTCATCTTGTTTGGTTTTTAACGTCTCGACTTGGGACTGTGAGACGCGTTTTGTCACTCAGCATATTCTAGTTCCCAGGGGCCACCGAGTTTCATGGTAGAGTCTCTTTGTTGGTCTGCACGGTGGCTGTGTGGCAACCTCGCTTGTATTTCCTGAGAAGGACAGGACTCAGGGGCCCTGGGATCTCTTGGGGGCCATGCTGCTGGCAGCCTTCACTTTTGGTCCTAATCAATAGGACCTAATCCATAGGTATTTCAATAGGACTAAAGCTTCTTCCTCTCTTGACAGCAACGAAGCGTTAGAAACAATAGGTTGAATTTGAAAGCTTTTGAAAAGTTAGGTGACGGCGTCTGTGTCTGTTCTCTGATTCTTAATGCATTGGTCCTATGATGGGGGGGCGGGGCATAGAAGAGACTTAGGAAGCACTGCTTTATTAAACTTCAAATCACCAGACACTTCTTTTGCACTCTATTTTTTTTTTTTTTTTTTTGGCCGCGTTGGGTCTTCGTTGCTGCGTGCGGGCTTTCTCTAGTTGCGGTGAGCGGGGGCTACTCTTCGTTGCGGTGCGCGGGCTTCTCATTGCTGTGGCTTCTCTTGGTGCAGAGCACAGGCTCTAGGCGCACAGGCTTCAGCAGTGTGGCACGCGGGCTCAGTAGTTGTGGCTCGAGGGCTCTAGAGCTCAGGCTCAGGCTCAGTAGTTGTGGCGCACAGGCTTAGTTGCTCCACGGCATGTGGGATCTTCCTGGACCAGGGCTCGAACCCATGGCCCCTGCATTGGCAGGCGGATTCTTAACCACTGCGCCACCAGGGAAGCCCCTCTTTTGCATCTGTCTTCTCTCTCTCAAGGATGTGCTTCTTGTTCCTTGATGATCTTGAAAGTGATAGAAGGTGAAAGCATTACATAGTGATATTGACTGTGCCCCACGTGGTTCAGAAAGAGACCTGCCTCCGGGCTGACTTCTTTTGCACAGATTTTCCATTCTGGACCATCTGTAACTCTTGAGTCCGTGGCCATCCACGGGAGCATTCTTAATGGCACTGTCATCACCGCAAGTCCAGTTTCCCACAAGTGGCTTTGCAGACATCATATACAAATGACACCCAGTGTTCTATTAACCCTGATGCCAGGGCGCCTTCTGCTTCTGTGTTGAATCAGCAGCACCTCAGATTCTTCTGCTTCTGTTTTATTTGTTTATTTTTATTTTATTTATTGTTTTATTTGAGCTAGATTCAAATTCTGGCTCTACCACTTATTAGCTACCTGATTAAGTCATTTCATGCTTCTGAGCCGCACTTTCTTTCCTCAAAGCAGAAATAATAATTGCATCTCTGTAGGGTGGTTGTGAGAGTTCAGTGAGATGATTCTGTGACTCACAGGGCAGGGCAGGCACTTACTAATCAACAGCTGCTCCTAGAGTCATTGATAAAATGGTACCGTTATGGGGGAGCAGTTCCCAGAGAATGGAGAATGCAGTAACCATTTCCATGAAGGTGGAGCCCTTGTGATGGAAGGGTTCAGATTTAAGCCACTTCCTCCTCTTTCTTTTCTTTAATTATAATCACTGGATCCGTATTATGAGGGCGCCTGACAGGTCAAGTACATGTGGTGTGGAACCTGATGCTCAGAAGGGCTAGAAGGTTGACGCAATGTACCAAAGGCAAGGGGGACAGAAACACAGGCAGGGAGTGAGGGATCCTGCCCCAACAGGCCTGGACCGGCCACTGTGCTTCTGCCCCTGTGCTGCTGCCTCTCCTCCCTGCCGAGATGCTTCTGCAGGGCAGAGCCTCAGTCATTTTGTTTGTGTTTTGAGGAAGTTAAACCCCTATCTTGGCTGAACTCACCCTGGACACACCCTTTGCATCCCCAGTTCCTGTCGTAAAATCTGAGATGGTCTGTGTGCGTAGGAGGGGCCCCCTGTTGGTTGGGGCCCTGAACCTGAGGAAGAGCAGTGCTCAAATTCCCAGAGGGTGTGCCTGCGTCCTCCAGCCCCTCTCGCCCTGCTCTGGGATTAGAGGGGTCTGCTTGGTCAGTCTACTCCTTGAGGCGCATGGTTCAATCCCAGCCTCTAAGGGACAAGGCCAGTTATGCCCGTGGAAAGTGAGTTGCTGTCTGGATTCCAATCTCTCCTCTTGCACTTATTCATCACCTTAACTTTGACAAGTTACTTCACCTCTTCTGCCCCATTGCCTCGTCATAACGAGAGGACTTTGCTCCTGAAATTAAGTGAATTAACGGCAGTGAACCTGATGCTGGGTGCACAGCTGGCCGTCAGCACGAGATCCCGCTGCTGTCCTTGGCCTCTTCTGCACGTGCTGTCTGGCCCTCTGGGTGACACGGGGCCAGTCTGCTGACTCAGGACGTAAAGAGCCCTTTAAGCTGGTGCATCCTGGGCTGCAGCGGGGCCACCTGAAGAAAGCGCCAGGGGCAGGGCTTGTGCGTACAGCAGTCCCCGTTTGCCAGCTGGATTTCTCCTCTCCCTTGCCACCCCTCACCCCAGCTCCCTGCCCCCAACCACAGTTCAGTGTTGACATTTCTTTGCCCAGAAATACCCCATGTGAAGGAGAAGACGGCTTCTGTACATGTTTCTTCTTTGGTTTGGAGATCATTATCTCTTGACGCCACGGGTCTCATTTCCTCTGCTTTGTGGAAGCCGGTCAGTGCTGTGTCTGCCACAGGGGACTCTTCGGAGGAACCCGGCGGCCTGGGGTTTTCGGTAGAACAAAAGCCCTCTGCCCAGGCGCCAGAGGACCTGCACCTCCCTGCGGGGTGAAGGCCTCTTCCCTCCCACACCGCCCGAGGTCAGTGCTCTCCTTCCCGGGTGTTAGTATCCATAGGAGTCCTCCCTTTAGATCTTCCAGGTTTTCCTCACCTCCCTTGGGGCTTAGTATCTAACAAAGTACAGAGGGCAGGCACTGGATCCCTGGAGACCAGACTCTGCTTTCTGTCATCAATAGTGATTTACGTTGTAGGCTCACTGGATTTTAGGGAAACACCTTGCCTTTTTGCTTTGAAGGAGCCAGAACTCCTGGAATTCTCTTCTTCATGTTGACCACTTTGATGTACAAGGGGCCCATCCTTAGGGAAAGCTCCTCTCCCCAGATCCTTCTTCTCAGGATGTGTCGGTGACACCCTCCGGTAGCGCCCACACTTGCCTCCGTCATAGCGTGTCTCCCGCTCTGCTGTTATTGTCTGTGGGCATCTCCAGACTGTCCTCATCTCCTGCTGGCCTGGGAGCTCCTCGGGGTCAGAGGCTGTCTCATGCGCACGTGGTGGGCACTGAATGACTGAAAAGGCCTTTTACTGAGTAGGAGCCGCTCAGATTGGATTCTAATGACAGAGTGAGGGGGGCAGGGAATGTATTGATCTAATGGTCGTCTCGGTCATGGCCCAGATGGGAGCCCAGAATGACTAAAACTTAGGATCTCCCACGTAGACACCGTTTTTCAAGAGAACTGTTTACAGAGCTCCACATCAAGTAACAAATCATTCCCATTTTGATTTAATGATTTATGCAAAAGTGACATTTCTCTAAGATACCATTTTCCATGTCTGCGGTGGGTGTCATTTTATTTAAGAAGGGCTTCAGGTCACAGTTAGAGGGGAGGGCTTCCTCAAGGTTCTGTGCTTAGAAATACACTAAATAGTGGCAATCCCAGCAGGATTTCTGGCTGGGCTCTTTACTATTGGGGCTTAATAAATTAGCGCATGGGCTCGACTGGGACCCCTCAGGCAAATGGAGCAGAGGGCACAGCAGTGAGATTTTTGATTCCTGCACTTGACCATTTGACCTTGGCCTGCCTTCTCTGACATGGGTTGGAGATGATAAACTTAGGGTATCCAGCACAGAGCCTGGTGCACTGCAGGGACTTAAAAAGGTACCTGTCAAGCATTCAATCCCAAATCTGTCACACTGAAGTTTAAGCTAATACTTGAGATTAATAAAAACAGCACTAAATTAAAAAAGAAAAAGATACCTGTCATGACTGCTGTCCGTCATCCTCTATGGCTGTGAGCCTCATACCCCAGCAACCTGTAGATTCATTTATTTGTTCAACAGATATTTATGGAGCACGTGGTATGTACCTGGCACTATTCTAGGTGCTGGAGATACTGCAATGCCGAATGAGACAGAAGGCCCGCTCTCACGGGACTTACGTGTTAGTGAAATAATATCTAGGGTCCACCATGTACCAGGCCCTGTTCTAACTACAACACTTAAATGAATTTCATCTGCATTAATTACTATATTTAAGTGAAGCCATTTAAACCCAATAAGTGAGTTCTGCTATGGTTATCACCATTTTACAGATGAGGAAATTGAGGCTCAGGGTCGTACAGCCAGTCAGCACAGAACTGGGGGTTGTACCCAGGAGACCTGGCTCCCAAGGTTAGGTCCTCAAATGCCACATTAGCTGCAGAAATAGATGCCACGTAAAATACACCCTTGTGCTCAACCCGTAGAAGGAATTTTCGTATGCAATTAGGCGACAAGTGAACAGCTCGAGGACCTGGCCGGCTGGAGTCTAAGTAAAGCTCAGGACTCGGTTTTCTCTGAGCAGTCTTGGCAGACATAGACTCGGCCACCAGTTAACTAACCCCACGGGCAGTCCTAATACGTCCTGTTGTTCCACTTTGCGGAGTGGGTTTGGTTTCCTCTGCAGAACTATAAGCTGTGGTCCATTTATTATTTGGACCCTCATGCCTAGCACAGGACTTAACATTATAAGTGCTGGTGAATGTATGACATTTGACTCAATGGGGGGATGAATAGCCCCATATACCCTGGAGGCATAAATATTATAAGAAAAAATCCCCTAAATATACTGCTGGAAGAAGACAGTGGATGGAAACGCATTTTAAACGTCCTTTATCCAGCCCTCGTGGGAATTTCTCTAAACCATGCCCAGAATCCAGTCTATTTGAAATTTCTTTGGATTCTAGACATTGCAGTTCTTGAGCAGTCACGCCAAGATGCCCTGAGCTCTAGACAGCAGGTTAGAGCTGGGGGCATCTCACAGACGCGAGAATCACACTATCTTGCAAACGTTTATTAAGCACCTGTTATGCGCTACTTGCTGTGCTAGGTATTGGGGATACAAGACTCAATACCAGAGTCCTCCCCTAATGGAAGACACAGTGCAATGGTTATTTTTAACACCATGTCAGAGAGGAAGGGTGTGCGTTAGAGAGCTGTCTGCGAGCAGGAAGAGGATATTCCAACAATGGAGTGGGGTGTAGAGAAGGATTATGTCAGGGAGGAGATGGGCTCCTTCACAGGGCTGTTCCGAGTGATGGAGGAGGGAAGGGGAGGGGTCCCGAAAGTGCCAGGAGTAGGTGGGGAGGGACTGCTGGGGAAGGGTACTCTGAGGCGGGGTGGGGGCAGAGATAAGGCTGAAGAGGTCTAGGGCCTTGGCTTCATGCCTGGGACCTTGAACTTGATCTGAAATTCAGGAGGAGCCATTGAAGTTGTTTTCTAGTCAGGGCTGGGCGGGGTCACGTTGTGATTCCAGAAGTGTGTGTGGAGGATGGACTGGATGGGCATCCCCTTCAGAATGCTGAACCAAGACTCAGGCAGTTGGCGTGGGGGGGAGGGAGATTTAAATCCAGCCCTTTTATCTTTGCAGCTAAAGAAATCAGGAGGGGAAGGTCCTTCCCCAAAGTCCTATAATGTGTTAGTGACACGACCAAGAGCAGAACCCGGTTTTCTGACTCCCTGAACTTGTTCCGTCTCTGCTCAGGCCACCTGGGGAAGCCCCAGTTTAGGACCCTGCCAAGGGAAGCATCCCCGTCCGGCCCAGTGTGTGGACCAGCCGCTCACAGCGCTGCTGGGGGTGGCGGGGCTGAAGGGACTGGCCTGAGCCCTGCCCTCACCCCACCAGTGGGGCATGGATAGGAATGTTCTGGGCCCCAAATCATCCGAAACAGCACCTCAGGATGTGCCTGCCTCTTGGAAGAAACTGGGCTGGTGGCCCCTTGGGGCAGCGCTGTCCAGCATGGAGCAGGGATGATTGCCTCGGAAGCTTTCCTGAGAGGCTCAGTCGACTGATCTGGGGTCACTGATCTGGGGTCGGGGGAACCTCGGGGACCCAGGTCTCAATGCAGGGGAGCGAGCGCTGGATGGAGTATCACGAGGAGTCTGAGCTGCGTCTCCTCCCTTGGATGTCCTGGCCGTTCCTATGACGACGGCAGGCAGGCTGCATGGGGGGGGGGCGGGGTATGGCTTCCCCAATCCCACCACGGCCCTGATGAGTCGGACGCGAACGTGCGTCTGCACGCCAGCTACACAGGCTTTTACATCCTGGCTGGGCGGCCGGTGCCGTGGAAACACCTGGGTGCTTGAGTCCGCTTGGGTTTCTCCTCCCAACTGTGCTGTTTCCCAGCAAGTGACTTCATCTTTCCAAGCTGCAGATTTCTCTGAATCAAAGCGGTGCGGGAACCACCACGTCCCAGATTGTGGGGTAGTGTCGTAGGGCAGTCAGAGGATATACTGCCTTCTAGAACTTACCAGCCCTCCCTAGGTCCCCCTCCCCTTAGACTTCTCCCCCCCACCCCCACCCCCGAGTGGTTCCCTTACTGGCTTACCTGCTGCTCTCTTGCTAATTTGTGAGCAGCTTGATCTAAGTGCTAGGTCTGTTCACTGAATCTCCGGGAGCTGGCGCATCCGTGGCTCTCAGAGGGGACTGCTGGAAAGATCTATACACACAAGAAACAGAGGCTCAAGGGAGTAGTGATTTATTGGACAGTTTAGCGACCTGGGGAGTCCCAGTGGTGGCTGCCAGGCTAGCAAAATGCAGCCCATGGTGCTCAGAGGTCTTCCTTGAGTCCCCCCAGCAGTAGCCCCAGCTGGGACCCTTGCTTGACAACTGGACCGGCAGCCAAGGGTGGCTTTGCAGTAGCGGCTGTGGCGGACTGCGGCTGACCTTTCTCCCTCGACCCTTTGCCTGCTTGGACCCACCCCACGGAACGGCCTTCAGTGACTTCCGGACTTCCTGCCCAGGCCAAGCCCACTTGGTCTGGCTGAACTCCCAGCCTGGCCCCTCCCTGGCTGACCCTGTCCTGATCTCTTCCTGCTGAGAGCCCAGGGTGGGTTTTGAGGTTTAAAAGCAAAGGATGATTTGCTTGCGTGTATACCTTTTTTCTATTTTGGATAGAAGCACTGAACACGGAAATCCAGGCTCTGTCACTCACTTTCCAGGTGGCCTTGGACAAGTCACATCTGCTTTCTGTACCCCAGTTTCTTCATCTAGTAAACGGGCAGGTCCAGCTACCACCATCCCCCTCATAAACTATAGCACTTAGATCATGTATGTGATGGTTTTGTAGGTGCTCTGGTGCTGAATAAACCCGGGGCCATATTTGTCTCCATAAACCCAGGGTCTCCCTTAAGCAGTTTCTCTGTCTTGGACACCAAGGAAATCTGTGATGTTGGTGCCAGCGTGTCTTTTGGAGAGGACACTGGCATTAGAATCCTCCTGACGTGGATTAGAGCTCAGTTTTTTCAGTTACTCTATGTATGACCTAAAACATTTCATTCTCTGTGCCTCGCTTTCCTTATTTTTTAGGAAGTGGCACATATAATATTTGCCTTTCAGTTTTGTCATGAGAAATAAGATAATGTAGACTGAAAAAAATCGCAGCATTTTATAGATGTTTAATTCGTGGTTTCCTGTTGTTGTTACTACAATTATTATATCAATATCAGGATGTTATAGAGGAAGGGTTGCAGTCCCTATAGCTTCAGAGTTAAAGGAAAGGTAAAATCGGGAAATCTGAAGCTAGAAGAGCTCTTTTCGGGCCATGTACCATTGGTTCTCATTTTACAGAAGGGAAACTGAGGCTGAGGTCGATTTCGTGCCCCACAGGGAGCCACTCAAGCCTCTGCTGAGAGTGGGCAGGACGTCAGGTCGGGGCTTTCAAGGCGGGTGCGCATGCTCTGTGCGGGTGGGGAGTGGAACTGCATCCTGCTGGTTCTGGCTTCCGCACCTGGCTCGGGATCCGAGAACAGGAGGCCTGGCACTGGGCTGCGCCTGCACCTGGGACACAGGCGGCCCCCGTGTAAGCCTTGTTCATTCAGAGGTTGAAAGCAGAGCAGGCTGTTCCCCGCCTGTGCCAGGGACAGGTTGCAGAATGCACGCAGGGATGCAGCTTGCAGGCCAAATCAACCCTGCCTGGGGCTCAGGGCTCTCTCCTCCAAGAAGCTGCAGGAGATAACCACTGTCATTTACAGCTCTTTGGCCACACAAATCTCCACCATCCTCCCTTGTCACTTTCAGGAGTCTCTATTCTTCATGTACCATCTCTGGTCTCATCACCTCCATGAAGCCCATCCTGATTACATTAGTCAGTACTGAATAATGTGAGCAGGAGTGAGCTGGGCACATATTTGGGGGAAGAACATTCTAAGCAAGGGGAAAAAAAAAAAAAAAAAAACAAGTGCAAAGGGCCCAGAAAGGTACCGGGGCACAGAATTCATGTCCATCTCAATCTTCCTGAGGCTCGTACATCTGTCTTCCCCTCTAGGCTTTGGGGCTGAAGGTAGGTTCCTTATCGTAATAAGAAGGTTAGTTAGTTTCCACCACTTTTTGCCGACTTGCTATGCTACGCTCCTTGATAGATGCTGTACTTGCATTGTTTCATTTAATCTTCACAAAAGCCGAGATGATGGGTGTGACTTGTCCTGTCTGTGTCTCCCGTGACTAGTTTATTTGAATGACTAGGGCCGTCTGATGCTCCCGTTGAGTTTTATGAAAATCGATTTCTCGGCCTGGAAATTCCTAATCCCCAGACTGATGAGGAGCCCTCAGAAGCTGGAAGACTATTCATTCATTTCCTCCCACTCTGGCGGGCGCAGGCGCTCCGCCGGGCACTCCCTGCAACACTCCTGAGAGGAGAGGGCGAGGCCCTCCCCCATCCCCGGGGGTAAGCTGAGCCCCAGAGACCTCTGAAGGGCCCTGCAGTTGTGTGGCACGTCTGTGGGGACCGGAACTGGAACTCCAGCCGGGCTCGGGCCCGCGACCTATTGGCACCCCGGAAGGGGTCCTTGTTTAAAGACGTAATCCAGGCTTCTTGCCTCGACCCTTGCCTGGGAGTGATGTAAACAAGTTCAGGATGTTCCCAGAGAGGCAAGGTCAGAAGAATGCCTGGGGCGCCGCATTTCCTCCCCGTCCTTTTCTAGGCTTCTCTCAGCCCACCCCGGGGGGGACGTCTGCACGCCTGCGCAGAAGCAGCCGGCTCCCTGACCCTGGGGCGCATGCGTGCTGCGCCTCGTGAGGGGGCGGCTTCGCAGCCCCGCCAGCCTGGGTTGCGTTCCTCCGCCCGGAGCTGCGGCGGCGCGGGTCTGGCGTCAGCTCCCCGCCCGGAGAAAGGCGAGCGCTCAGCCGCTAACTAGTCTTCCCCACAAATGAGCTGACCTATCCTCTCTATTAGACTCGGTGTCCCCGTAAAGGAATAATAATTCTTGCCTTGGAAGTTGATTTTATACATCTTAAAAAAGAAAATATATGCAGATACCTCCTCATGCTTAAATGCAGAGACGGTGTTTGATATCTGGCACTTATTAATTGTCAGAGGCAGCATTTGAACCCGGGCCTCTGACCTCAAGACTTGGAACTGGCCTGGCTTCTGTGTGGCTGTGTCGCTACCGGCCGCACCGAACGCCATGTGACCACAGATCCGGATGCTCCCAGCCGGAGGCTCGGCCTCTGAAGGGAGGAGGAGGCAGGGGCCGACGGATCAGCTTAGGGGCAGCGGAGGTCAGCGGCGCATGGAGTGCTTTTTGATTAATTAATTTTTTTACCGCCCTCAGATTCCTTAGGTATTTGCATAGCTCCTGAGTCCTCGTCTTGAGTTTGGGGAGGAGAGAGGTGAACTCGGGGAGGGGGTTAATTGACAAGAGGGAGACCTTAACCGTTTTCGAAGGCCCTTGTCCATAATCTGGAGGGGGGTTCTGGAAGAGCGGTGAGGATGAAAGTGGGGTCCCTGCTGCCCACGGGAGGGAGGGGGTGGGGTTAACGGGGTGAAGGAGAAAGTCGGAATCTAGGGGTGTGACCCGGAAGGAGATAAGAATGTAAAAAGGGCTTTAGAATCGGCTTACAGCGAAGAGCTTGAGGTGGGGAAGCCCGTCCCCTGAAAGGTCCTGGACGCCACATCTCCCTCCTGCCCTCACCCTGCCAGGCACCTGAGGTGTTGTAATTTACAAAGCCCGCCCCCCGTAGAGCCTTCACCTGGCCTCCACTTAGTCCTGGGAAGGTGTAACTCCTTTACCCGGAGCAGGGGCCGTTGTTCCTTTCAAGGTGAGCTCCCGGGCGCTCCCGGGGCTCAGCAGCGTGACTGTCCCTTTTACTCTTCGATCGAGGGATTGAGTGTGTACTGTGTGCCGGCTACTAGTCTAGGGGCCGGAGATACCGCAGGGAACACAGGTGGTTTTCTCCACGTTCAAAGTGACCTTAGCCACCTGCCCGGGAGCCCCTGGAGGTGGGGAATGAGGTGAGGACCCTGAAGCGACCACTGGCATCATAATACAGAGTATCAGTGCAGAACCGTGGACGTGTAAGTGCGTAGTATTCCCGGCGGTGATGAGGGGATGCGGGATTCTGGGATGGGGCGCTACTTTGTATAGAAGGGTCAGGCAAGGTCTCTTTAATCAAGTGCATTTATTTGACCAGAGACCTGAAAACACTGAGCGGTGCATGTATCTGGAAGAAGAGCATTCCGGGCAGGGGCCTGGGTTGGGTGGGGAGGACCGTGTGCAGAGGCCCCAGGAAGGACTGGGCTTGGTCGGCGTATGTGAGGACCGGTGCAGGGTCTGGAAGGGGGTGGGGGGCGTGTGGGTGAAGATGGTCGTCCCCGCTTGGACGAGCTGAGACAGCGGCGGAGGGTTTCGGCGGACACACGGGGCTCCAAACACGAACCTTCTGGTTCCAAGTCTCATTCCACCGGACGATAGCCCCTCGTCACACAGATGCGACGGCTTATTATTGTTATTTGCCCTGCAATAATTCTTCCCATAGCTGCTCTGCTGCCAACACGGTGAACCTGGAGGTGAGGGAGCCTGGCTGGTCCCAAAGCTGGGCAGGAGCTGCTGCTGGGGGGGGGGGGGGCGGGGAAGCTGCAGAGAGAACCCACTGCGGCCTGTGGTTTGCGGCCCTTCCCCTCTGCCCTGTGGGTTTCACTGACTCACCTCCAATTTCTGAACATCTGGTGAGGCTGGTGTGAGTCAGCTCCACCTGCCACCTTAGATTAGAAAAAGGAAAAGGAAGAAGAGATTTGTTTCTAATCCGCTCAATTCCAGATTAGCACATCTAGACCCTTCCTATTTTTACAGATCATCACTACAGGGGGAAGAGAAGGGCATGTGCACTCCAGATTATAATAGAATATGGGTGAGCAGATAAAGAAGATGTGTTGCTATATATGACAGAAGCCCAGAATGTTAAAACCGGCAGAGACTTTAAGACTGTCTTGTCCAGATGGTTGCACAACTGTGTACTTAATGCTACTGAACCGTACACTTAAAAATGGTTAAAATGGTAAATTGTGTCTTATGTATATTGTACCACAATAAAAAAAAATTTAAAAAAGAAAAGAAGACTGCCTTGTTCAGTACTCTGCTTTAAGGCTGAGAACAGAGAGGTTTAATGACTCACCCACAGCCACACAGCAGATAAGAGACATAGTATGGCCTGGAATCTGCTCTCCTACCTCCTAGCCCAGCACCTTTTCCAGTGACCACAACTATTTCTTGCCCATTGATGGAAATTAGGACCGGGAAGTAGTCACCCTTTGGTCTTGGAAACTCCTGTAATCCAAATATAGGATCTTAGAGTCAGCCCAGGGTTTCATCAGACCTTTTGCTCTAGAGAGCTCCGAGCAGTTCTCCTGGGAATAACTTGAGCCTCGCCTCCCTTCACTGGCTCTTAGGGGAAAGGCTAAGACCTGCAGTTGGAGAAAGAAAGAGAAGTAGCAGTGGATGGACCTGAGTCACGGGCTCTGATTCAGGCATAAAGCCTTATTGTGGTTTCTCCGAGCAGTTTCCTATTCTCGGCTCATCTGAGCCTCCTGACACCTCAGGGCAGCAGGGTAGATGCTTTGATGGGCCCTTTTGAGATGAAGGAACCAACTGATAGGAATGATACTGACCTTGTAGGACCTCGTTGGCGCTATCCATTCGGTCCCAACCCCTAACTCTAGCCCCTCTTCCCCGTCCCATGTCCCCTTCGTGGCAGACCATCATCAGTGTGAGGGAATGGGATTAACTGAGTTTACAGGGACTTGGCAGTGGAGGTGTTCTGGCCAGGAGAGTGAGAGGAGGGTGTCAGTTTTAAGCACTGAAAGGTTAATAATGCCTAACTTTCCACTCAGAGAACAGCAGGGCAGGGACACAGGAATTCTTGGGAGGCTCCTGGGCTAAGGAAGGGATGCTAGGCTAGGAGCTTGGGGGCACTGAACACATACTTATTTTGTACTTGGTGATGATATCAAGTCCTTCTGCATAAAGGTGAGAGGTCGGTTCCAGGGACTCAGAGTTTAATGCAGGATTTCTCCACCTCCGTTCTTCCCCATCATACCCAGGAGAGTCCTGCATCCATCAGCGAGCTCAGTGGTCCTTAACTGGTGGGGGAAAGATTCACACACACACCCATGTACCCATGTGAGACAGAATCACATATGTGCTGGCGCAAGTGGACTATCTAGTTAACCTGAGTCACATATGTACCAGGTCAAGGACCAGACCCTAGGAGTGTGATGGGCAGGACAGGAGGCAACTTCAACAGGACGTCTTGGAAAGAAGATGAGGATGTTGGCTTTGGAAGGACTAGGTAATGGGTTGCACTCCTGATTGAATGTTCCCTGGCTCTGCCTGTGTCCTAAGAGAGGCAGCTTGGTGCAGTGGAGGAGCATTCAGGTTGACTTAGGAACACGTGAGGTCAAGTTTTCTCTATTTCCCAACTAGAAGGCTCTGGGCAAGTTACTCAAGCTCTCTGAGCTTCCATGTTCTTTTCTGTAAAATGGGGTAATAAAATCCTTTACGTCCGAGTAAAGGGCTGCTGCGAAGCCAAAATGCCGTTGAGTGAAAAGTCCTGCTCCTATGTTGCATCGTGTTCGCCACAAGTTTGCCAGAAGCTGTGGACAGAGCTTCTGTGAGCTTCCCAGCTGGTTGGATCTGAGTTCAAATCTTGACCCAGGTGTGACTTTGAGAGTATGACTTAATCTTTTTCTTCCTCGTCACTAAGGTGGGGCGATAATAGTGCTGTTTTTGGTTTGTTTACTTGCTGAAGGTTGCAGTCCCCCGGTAGATCGTAAGTTTCATGCAGTCTTTGCCTCCTGGGTCCCCAGCCCTGGAGTAGGGTCTGGCATGTAGAAGGTGCTCAGTAGGTAACGTTTGGCTGGGCCAATGAATGAATGGTCATCGGAAACATGAGATGTAATGATGGGATTCGTGGGTCTCAGAGCACCCTTATGAGCTCACGTCTTCCTTCCTTTCTTGCAGGACTCGGGTCAAGCTGGAAAGCCTGGAAGATGCCTACATTCTGCGGGGAGATGATGACTCCCTCTCCGACAAGCACGGCTGCCCAGCGTACGTCAGCCCAGAGATCTTGAACACCAATGGCAGCTACTCGGGCAAAGCAGCTGATGTGTGGAGCCTGGGGGTGATGCTCTACACCATGTTGGTTGGGCGGTACCCTTTCCATGACATTGAGCCCAGTTCCCTCTTCAGCAAGATCCGGCGTGGCCAGTTCAACATTCCAGAGACTCTGTCGCCCAAGGCCAAGTGCCTCATCCGAAGCATCCTGCGGCGGGAGCCCTCAGAGCGGCTGACCTCGCAGGAAATTCTGGACCATCCTTGGTTTTCTACAGATTTTAGTGTCTGGAATTCAGGATATGGTGCTAAGGAAGTGTCTGATCAGCTGGTGCCGGATGTCAACATGGAAGAGAACTTGGACCCTTTCTTTAACTGAGCTCACGCCCCACAGTGACTTAGCAGGTACCAGGAGCAAGAGAGGGCAGTGGAGAGGACTTCTTCCAGGGAACACGTATTGCCTGGTTTGGTAGCAAGAAAGACACTGACACTCACAGGCTTCTTGGTTCAAAGAAGGAAAACCGTCAAGGAGCTGACTGAACATGTAGCATGGGGACCAGAGATGCGGGATGGGGGCGGCCTCCGGGGTCCTGTCGGATGGGCGGGAGCCCCCTGGAGCTTCTCTTGCCTAATGGAGCCCCCCCGGAGACTACCCCTGTCAGTTAGGCTGCTTCCGCCTACCCCACTTTCCATTTTGTTCCAAAATAATTGCAGATCCTGACAGAATCAAAACTCTCTGCCTCAAACATACATCTTGGCATCGCACTGTTAGCATTTAACTTCTTGTCATGATTCAGGGAAGGTACCATTGGCCAAGGGTTTTTTTTTTTTTTTTTTTCCATTTTTAAACAAGCCAACCACCTATCTGATAATTCATGGGGTTCGTTTAAAAAAAATTCGGTGCACACAGACTGACATGAAACCTGGGTGCTAAAACTAAAAGAAAATAAAAATCCATTTTGTGTCTTTTAATTGCGTTCTTCAACTCATTTCTTCTAAATAAACATTGAATATCCTGATCAGGAGATGACATGTTAATACTTTGGCTCCCTGAAGTGGGGAAAAAAAAATCTCTCCTTTAACCCACTATTCTGTTTTGTGTCCATTGGTTTATGGCAGGAAGCTATTAGAAGTCAAACTTCCAGATGCATTACGGCTATCATAGTTTAAAGAAAGAAAAAAGAAAGGAAGACGAAAGGAAAAGAGAAATTCAACTCCTTTTTTTTTTTTTTTGGTGAACGATGAGGGCTGCGTTACAGGCATGCCTCTGTCCTGAGATGATAGTGTTAGTGTGAGATCCTGGATGCTCTCGGAGTCTGAAGCTTCTGTAACACTCTGATCTCAACGAAATATTTTGTCTTTGTTTTATTGGCAACTCGTGAAACGAAGCAGGTTGTCCCACACGTATAAAATACAGGGCAGCTATTGAGTTTTCTTTACGGAGTATGATCTTTTTTGGCTTGGAAGCCCCTCTGGTTAGGACAAAAAAACCTCAGTTGAGACAAGCGGGAAGGAAAATAAGCTGAAAGCTGGGATGATATAAATAAAACAAGCTCTCTATCCCCATACGCACCTTTGTATTTTCAAGAACTCTTCTATTTATTAAGGAAAATGTCACATTGTGATGTATTAAGCCAGTACTTCAATTACGGGTTAACTTGGGTAACATGTTACATGCTGTAGTTAACATTTATATATATTTTTTTTCTCTGAGTATTTCTGTCCCTGAAATAACCTTTTATTTGGCTTTTCTAGCTAGCTTTATTTGATTTCGAGTGGCAAAATTTTTTTTTTATGGCTTTTCGATTGCTGTATGATACAGAACTCTTTTGGCATCAATATTTGTGTTTCCAGTACCTCAGTTATTTGGATTTTACTGCCTGTATACGTTTTGTGAAATGGTCATGTTTTTGGGTAGGTGACACGTGGACTCTAGTATGTAAATGTTACTTGAATCTGTGCTTCATTATAGTACGTGGCATGTATGTTCAGACCTTGGATGCTTTATTCCTACTTAGCAGGATCCCGGCCTCACGTTCCCAGGAGGGCGGCTTATCCGTTCATTGTTGGGAGACAAGGAGGCCATGGATTTGCTCTTGATTCTATTTTGGTAATGGAAGATAAAAAGGAGAGAGGGTTTTTTACATTCTGAAGATGGGGCTGAGTCAAGAAGGACCTATTTTTCTTCCCTCTCCCTTATTTTTTAAGTCCCCTGTAGGAGGAAAGATTGGTGACATGCATGGTGGGAATCTATGGCCTCTGGTGCTTTGTCCTGTATTTGGTTTCATGTTTTTGTCCTAATCTCTTCAATCAATAAACTTGTGCGTATTTAACTAAACCCCTGGGGTCTGGCAAATGATGATTTTCCGCTATTTGGGGTTTGAGACCACCTCACAACAGCCAGGAACTCATCTGTTCTCTTAGGTTGCCACTTTTTTATGAGGGAACCACTATTATTATTTATACAAAGCAAAACTACCTTTCTGTCATGTTTGGGCATATGCTGGCCAAATTAGATGTAATATCTCACTGAATTCACACTTTCAGAGGTGTAAATTATGTTCCTATTACAGATTAGGAAATCAGCCCAGAAAGTTGTGTAACTTGCCTGATGTGAAACCACCTTTAGGTGAGTGAAGAATGAACCCATGGCCATTGAATCCCAAGCTGGTTACTCTTTCTAAGATTTTAAAGCCCAGAGTTTCTCAGGGCGAGTGTAATGATAGCTCTGGAGTAGCAAGGCTTACCTGGGACTCAGTGCAGTATCCCACATGATTCCCCAGAGAAAGCATCTGCTGCAAACCTGACAGGAAATCTCCAAGGTGGAGACCACCCAGCTCCCAGAAACAAATGTCCGCCCAGCATCCCTTCTCTCAGTCAGAGATCCAGGGAGTATCAGAGCTAGGTGGGCTCTGTCAGCAGTCCTATCTACCGTACACCTCATTTAAGAGACGTACCTCCAGCCCAGAGAGGGTCAATTCAATCCTGAAACGTTCAGTACGTGCCTCCTCTGTCATTTCAATGCAGGTTGGGGAAACAGACATGGAAACAGACAAAGACAGTGGTGGGTAAACACAGGTTCATGGCAGCCCATAGATGAGTGCCCCACCCATCTAAATCGGTCAGGTGGTATCTTGGAAGGGGTGGCCGCTGAATCAGTCCAGAAAGAAAAGGCTTTGGGTAATAAAGGAAGAGAAACAGCAGTCCTCTAAGCTGAGGGGACTGTGAGAGAAAAGAATCTAAGACTTGCCCAAGTAAATGTCCCTCAGTGCCAAGCTGTGGACGGTGCTCATCAAAGTCCTTGCAAAGCAGTGGGTTTGTGGCATTTGGGAGGACATGGCTGAAGCGGAGGATTTCTAATCAACTGCACCCATCTTCTAAATTCACAGAATGCTTATCATCCAGAGACATCACCTCTGTATCCCCAGCAGCACCTGACCCCATGCCTGGCTCATGGGGGGCATTCAGTAAACAACTGTTCGTTGATGTTTAATCTGTGCTGGGGGCTCTATGTACCGCTAAATTTCCTTCCAACCCTTCTAAGGGGTGCATCATTAGAAAACAGCCTTTGCAAGGACGGAAGCCCGCCAGTAGTGACTTCTGCTAGGGCACAGATAGGCTGATCCAATTCCTTTGCTCTTTCACTGCCTGTGATTAAGCAGAAGTGGGCCTGCTGCCTAATGAGTGCCTGTTTGAATTGTGTTCTGTCAAACCTTCCCATGTGTGGTTACTGCGGGGAGGGAGTTGCTGACACACACTTCCAGCTTCTATATGAAAGCTTGCAACTTGGTGGGGAACCAGAACCAGCAAGCTCCCTTCTTCTTAACGTCTCAAGGCTTAGCCAGAAGAAATCTTTGATTCAATCATGCCTTTGGGGATAGGTACTTCACCCCATTGCTCCTTAATCCGGTCCTGGGGCAGGGCCAGGGGCCTGGGCCACTGGGAGTGAAGGCGGGGGCTGGGAAGGTAGAGGACTCGTGCTCTGAATCCTCACACTCATATTAGCCGTGACCAGGCAAATCATCACATTTTTATTAGGACCAAGGGTGTTGTGAGGATGAACTGAGATGAGGTAGGGCGTGTCAAAGGCTTAGTCGTGAGCCGGGCTGACGTGGTGAGTGTTGGTAACAGCAGCTGAGGGCCTGGAGTTGAGAACTTATCAAGTGCCGTCAAGGAGAGTGCCACCGAGGCCTGTCCCCCACCACAGCCGGAGCAGCTCCACTCTTACACGTGTGTAGTTCAAATGTAGACATAGAAGGAGGAAGACGAAGGTTCGGCCGCTAGGTATGCTTGAAAATGATTGATCAAGTCTAACTCCTGATTAAGAGTTGACAAAGCAGCTTTGATAAAGCAACCAAGGTCCAGAGAAGTCAAGGGCATTAGCAGAGGCCACCCCAAGACTAAGTAATGGATCCTGACCTGGAGGACGAAGGTGTGCACGAGCTCTGTCGGTGGGCTGTGCCTTACAGACCTCAGGGGATTTGTTATTCACCCATCTCCTCTCACTTTGATCTTAGGTCCTTCCCAGTGGCCTTTTTCCCGGACTCAGTCCGTTCTCCTCTGCGACTAACCCAGTGAACAATATTTAATGGGTATCAGATGATCATCAGAAATAAGTATGGATTATATATATATCAACATATCAAATGTCTAAGCCAAAGTTTTCGTATTCATTATCTGTGCCTTTAGATGATCCCATTTATACAAGTCAGATAATTGTGCAGTGTTGTAACAACAGATAAAGGCCAGGTAACTCAACTTTGGAGATGAAGTCCCTTGCTGAGCCCATGGACAATCCCTGTTGTGTCTGTGTTATTTCTGTGCATTTGAGTCCCTGGGTGTGTGTATACTACAGGAAACCAAACTCTGAAATGAGAGATGAGGGGAGGGAGGAAATAGGAACCCACACCTCCTATTCAGTCTATCGAGAAGCCTTTCAAGGTAGGCAAGAAGTTTTACAAATGGGTAAAGTGAGCCTCTAAGATATTAATTGAAGGATGTCATCCAGCTAATGTTGAATCTTCTGTTTGAACCGTGGTTTCACAATCTCCAAAGCCACCCAATGCTGTCAGAGGAAACCCTGATGCCTTTCAGCTCAGAGACCTGAATATTAAAATTTGGGAGCTGTGACCAATGTCCCCTCTCCCCTGTTCCACCCATTCGAGAACGTTTTCTTGCAGCTCCCAGAGGTAAGGGACTAGAGAGGAGTTGAGAGTACCACTGAGGCTAAATGAAGTTTTCACCTTTTCCTGAACTTAGTCACAATTCAACTGGATGTGGACAGAAGCCTTGGGAAGGAATATCTTTCCTTCCTCAAAGAGAAACTTTGGAGGGGGTGGGAAGGGATAAAGTAAGAGGTTGGATTAACAGATACACACTACTATGCATAAAATAGACAAACAACAGGACCTACTGCATAGCAGAGGGAACTATATTCAATATCTTGTAATACCCTGTAATGGAAAAGAATCTGAAAAAGAATATATATATATATATATAGATATCTATATATCTATATCTATATCTATCTATATATATATATCTCCAAGATCCTCCAAGACATAATCATAGCCTTTCTTCACTCATCCTGTGATGAATTGTCAACACCTTACCTCTACATAGAGACCTAGTAGACATTGTGCTTTCTTTTCCTAAGTACTGTATGAATGATGCAGCCACTGATATTTTACTTTGAAGATGATGTTCCTGACCATTGGACCTTTGAGAACTTTGGTGATGTGGCAGCGCCCTGAATCTTCATAAGGTTTATCTCCCGCTCTTTACAATTACAGTCATCTTAATAGGCTAGCCTTCCTGATCAGCATATTGTTATCCAGGCAATGGGTGAATGTGATGCTCTGTGGGGGTGTCCAGATGGCCCAGCTGTCTTCAGGCTATGTTGTGAAAGAGAGCAGTAGCATTAATATGGCTCTGGGCCAACTGTGAATACTTTTTGTTGTCCGTTTCATGTCAGTGCCATGATTTGGATAAAAAAGAATGCATTTATCAAAGCAATGGCCACATAGTATGTACCTGAGGCCATTTGAATCGCTCTCACAGTGATACCACATCTGGTAAAGCATCTTTGACAGAGGCTAATGATTGGTTGAGCTTGTGGTGGTCCATAGACGTTCTCCAGTGTCCCTCTGGTTCTGTAAGAAGTAAACTTCCATATTATGGAAATGTGAGAGGAACAAACCATCACTCCTTCATTCTTTAGACTCTTTTGGGTAGCACTAATTACCACCATCTGCCTGAGGATGTTTTTGTTATTTACTTTCCAGACTTGCATGGGGTAGGTGGGTAACCAGTTTCAGAAGACTCATTTGAGGGCTTCCCTGGTGGCGCAGTGATTGAGAGTCCGCCTGCTGATGCAGGGGACACGGGTTTGTGCCCCGGTCCGGGAAGATCCCACATGCCGCGGAGCAGCAGGGCCCGTGAGCCATGGCCACTGAGCCTGCGAGTCCGGAGCCTGTGCTCTGCAATGGGAGAGGCCACAACAGTGACAGGCCCGTGTACCACAAAAAAAAAAAAAAAAAAGACTCATTTGGGCTTCCTCACTATGCTGGCTCTTAACCCATAAGTCAAGACCCAATGTGAGAGGGCAGACAGCAGAAGCAAAAAGAACTACAGTTCTGCAGCCTGTGGAACGAAAACCTCATTCACAGAAAGATAAACAAAATGAAAAGGTAGAAGGTTATGTACCAGATGAAGGAACAAGATAAAACCCCAGAAAAACAATTAAATAAAGTGGACATAGGCAACCTTCCAGAAAAAGAATTCAGAATAATGAGAGTGAAGATGATCCTGGGCCTCAGAAAAAGAATGGAGGCAAATATCCAGAAGATGCAAGAAATGTTTAACAAAGACCAGAAGAATTAATGAACAAACACCTAGAAGAATTAAAGAACAAACAAACAGAGATGAACAATACAATAACTGAAATGAAAAATACACTAGAAGGAGTCAATAGCAGAATAACTGAGGCAGAAGAACGGATAAGTGACCTGGAAGACAGAATGGTGGAATTCACTGCTACAGAACAGAATAAAGAAAAAATAATGAAAAGAAATGAAGACAGCCTAAGAGACCTCTGGGACAACATTAAATGCACCAACATTCACATTATAGGGGTCCCAGAAGGAGAAGAGAGAGAGAAAGGACCCAAGAAAATATTTGAACAGATTATAGTCAGAAACTTCTCTAACGTGGGGAATGAAATAGCCACCCAAGTGCAGGAGGTGCAGAGAGTCCCAAGCAGGATAAACCCAAGGAGAAACACGCCGAGACACATAGTAATCAAAGTGACAAAAATAAAAGACAAAGGAAAATTATTGAAAGCAACAAGGGAAAAATGACAAATAACATACAAGGGAACTCCCATAAGGTTAACAGCTGATATCTCAGCAGAAATTCTACAAGCCAGAAGGGAATGGCATGATATATTTAAAGGATGAAAGGGAGGAACCTACAACCAAGATTACACTACCCAGCAAGGATCTCATTCAGATTCTACAGAGAAATCAAAACCTTTACAGACAAGTACAAGCTAAGAGAATTCAGCACCACAAAACCAGTTCTACAACAAATGTTAAAGGAACTTCTCTAAGTGGGAAACACAAGAGAAGAAAAGGACCTACAAAAACAAACCCCAAACAATTAAGAAAATGGTAATAGGAACATACATATCAATAATTATCATAAATGTGAATGGATTAAACACTCCAACCAAAGGACACAGGCTCGCTGAATGGATACATAAAGAAGACCCATATATATGCTGTCTACAAGAGACCCACTTCAGACCTAGGGACACATACCGACTGAAAGTGAGGGGATGGAAAAAGATATTCCAAGCAAATGGAAATCAAAAGAAAGCTGGAGTAGTAATACTCCCATCAAATAAAATAGGCTTTAAAACAAAGAATGTTACAAGAGACAAGGAAGGACACGACACAATGATCAAGGGATCAATCCAAGAAGAAGATATAACAATTTTAAATATATATGCACCCAACATAGGAACACCTCAATACATAAGGCAAATGCTAACAGCTATAAAAGAGGAAACCGACAGTAATACAATAATAGTGGGGGACTTTAACACCTCACTTGCACCAATGGACAGATCATCCAGACAGATAATTAATAAGGAAACACAAGCTTTAAATGACACAAATAGACCAAATAGATTTAACTGATGTTTATAGTACATTCCATCTGAAAACAGCAGATTACACTTTCTTCTCAAGGGCACACAGAACATTCTCAAGGATAGATAACATCTTGGGTCACAAATCAAGCCACAGTAAACTTAAGAAAATTGAAATCACATCAAGCATCTTTTCCGACCACAGTGCTATGAGATTAGAAATCAATTACAGGGAACGAAACATAAAAAACACAAACACATGGAGGCTAAACAATACGTTACTAAACAACCAAGAGATCACTGAAGAAATCAAAGAGGAAATCAAAAAATACCTAGAGACAAATGACAACAGAAACACGATGATCCAAAACCTATGGGATGCAGCAAAAGCAGTTCGAAGATGGAAGTTTATAGCAATACAATCATACCTCAAGAAACAAGAAAAATCTCAGATAAACAATCTAACTGACACCTAAAGGAACTAGAGAAAGAAGAACAAACAAAACCCAAAGTTAGTAGAAGGAAAGAAATCATAAAGGTCAGAGCAGAAATAAATGAAATAGAAACAAAGAAAACAATAACAAAGATCAATAAAACTAAAAGCTGGTTCTTTAAGAAGATAAACAAAATTGATAAACCTTTAGGCAGACTCATCAAGAAAAAGAGGGAGAGGACTCAAATCAATAATATTAGAAATGAAAATGGAGAAGTTACAACAGACACTGCAGAAGTACAAAGCATCCTAAGAGACTACTACAAGCAACTGTATGCCAATAAAATGGACAACCTGGAAGAAATGGACAAATTCTTAGAAAGATATAACCTTCCAAGACTGAACCAGGAAGAAATAAAAAATATGAACAGACCAATCACAAGAAATGAAATTGAAACTCTCATTAAAAATCTTCCAGTAAACAGAAGTCCAGGACCAAAACAGCTTCACAGGTGAATTCTATCAAACATTTAGAGAAGGGCTAACACCCATCCTTCTCAAACTCTGCCAAAAAGCTGCAGAGGAAGGAACACTCCCACACTCATTCTACAAGGCCACCATCACCCTGACACCAAAACCAGACAAAGATGCTACACACACAAAAAAATTACAGACCAATATCACTCATGAATATAGATGCAAAAATCCTCAACAAAATACTAGCAAACAGACTTCAACAACACATTAAAAGGATCATACACCATGATCAAGTGGGATTTATCCCAGGAATGCAAGGATTCTTCAATATACGCAAATCAATCAATGTGATACACCATATTAACAAACTGAGGAATAAAAACCATATGATCATCTCAATAGATGCAGAAAGAGCTTTTGACAAAATTCAACACCGATTTATGATAAAAACTTTCCAGAAAGTGGACATAAAGGGAACCTACATCAACATAATAAAGGCCATATATGACAAACCCACAGCAAACATCATTCTCAATGGTGAAAAACTGAAAGCATTTCCTCTATGATCAGTAACAAGACAAGGATGTCCACTTTTGCCACTATTATTCAGCGTAGTTTTGGAAGTCCTAGCCATGGCAATCAGAGAAGAAAAATAAATAAAAGGAATACAAATTGGAAAAGAAGAAGTAAAACTGTTTGCAGATGCCATGATACTATATATAGAGAATCCTAAAGATGCCACCAGAAAACTACTAGAGCTAATCAATGAATCTGGTAAAGTTGCAGGATACAAAATTAATGCACAGAAATCTCGCATTCCTATACAATAATGGAGAAAAATGTGAAAGAGAAATTAAGGAAACACTCCCATTTATCTTTGCAACAAAAGGAATAAGATACCTAGGAATAAACCTAACTAGGGAGACAAAAGATCTGTATGCAAAAACTATAAGACACTGATGAAAGAACTGAAAGATGATACAAACAGATAGAGAGATATACTATATTCTTGGATTGGAAGAATCAATATTGTGAAAACGACTATACTACCCAAAACAATCTACAGATTCAATACCATCACTATCAAATTACCAATGGTATTTTTTACAGAACTAGAACAAAAAAATCTTAAAATTTGTATGGAGACACAAAAGACCCCAAATAGCCAATGCAGTCTTGAGGGAAAAAAATGGAACTGGAAGAATCAGACTCCCTGACTTCAGACTATACTACAAAGCTATAGTAATCAAGCCAATATGGTACTGGCACAAAAACAGAAATATGGATCAATGGAACAGGATAGAAAGCCCAGAGGTAAACCCACACGCCTATGGTCAACTAATCTATGACAAAGGAGGCAAGGCTACACAATGGAGAAAAGGCAGTCTCTTCAATAAGTGCTGGGAAAACTGGACAACCACATGTAAAAGAATGAAATTAGAATACTCCCTAACACCATACACAAAAATAAATTCAAAATGGATTAAAGACCTAACTATAAGACCAGACACTATAAAACTCTTAGAGGAAAACATAGGAAGAACACTTTTTGACATTTTTCACAGCAAGATCTTTTTTGACCCACCTCCTAGAGTACTGGAAATAAAAACAAAAATAAACAATTGAGACCTAATGAAACTTAAAAGCTTTTGCACAGCTAAAGAAACCATTAACAAGACGAAAAGACAACCCTCAGAACGGGAGAAAATATTTGCAAATGAATCAATGGACAAAGGATTAATCTCCAAAATATATAAACAGTGCATGCAGCTCAATATTAAAAAAACAAAAAGTCCAATCAACAAATGGGCAGAAGACCTATATAGACATTTCTCCAAAGAAGACATACAGATGGCCAAGAAGTACATGAAAAGCTGCTCAACATCACTAACTATTAGAGAAATGCAAATCAAAACTACGAGGTATCACCTCACACCAGTTAGAATGGGCATCATCAGAAAATCTACAAACAACAAATGCTCGAGAGGGTGTGGAGAAAAGGGAACCCTCCTGCACTGTTGGTGGGAATGCAAAATGATACAACCACTATGGAGAACAGTATGGAGGTTCCTTAGAAAACTAAAAATAGAATTACCATATGACCTAGCAATCTCACTACTGGGCATATACCTAGAGAAAATTATCTCATAGTTCTGTGGGTAAGATGTCAAACACAGGTCTCACTAGATTAAAACCAAGGTGCCAGCAGTGCTCCTTTCTTCTCTGGAGTCTGGGGAGAATCCATTTCCTTGCCTTTTCCAGCATTTAGAGGCCAACTGCTCTCCTCAGCTAGAAGCTCCCCTCGGCCAGCATCACATGGTTTCTCTGCTTCCAACATCACAGCCCTTTTTCTGACCCTTTCTTGCCTCCCCCTTCTACTTTTAAGAACCTCCGTAATTACACTGAACCCACTTGGATAATCCACGATAATCACCATATTTCAAGGTCGCCTGATTAACCATTCTAATTCCATCTGCAGCCTTAATTCCCTTTTGCCATGTAAACTGACATATTGACAAATTCTAGGGGTCAGGACTTGGACATCTTGGGCTCGGGGGGTCACTATTCTGCCAACAACAGATAGTAAACCTTATACCCAAGGAGAGTGTCCCCAGGTCAATATGGTCTCCCGATGTACTTTTAGGTTCTAATCCCCTTGACCAAGAATCTTTAAAATCCAGGACTGCAAACACGCATTCCCACCAATACCTGCTGGCTGATTATTGGAGCTACCTTGGAATGTAGTACCCTTTCTCCCTTACCGGATGCTATGCGGAGCCATGATGACACTTTGGGTTTCTGGATTTCTCTGTTAATCCTACCATGTGACCAAAGGTCCTTGAAATGTCTAGGAAATCATTATAGTACATACTTATATGGGTTGTGTAGCTGGGTCCTGCAGCTACTGAACACAAATTATTGACATGGTATCTGAAAGGGGACTCTTGTCGTGCAGTGTCTCCCACAGAGGAGGGGTGCTGGCTTTTAATAGGAGAGCTTGCTCTCAGACTGTGAGACATCAGGATTCTGGCAAGCCAAAATCTTTGGGGGAATCGACTAAGATATAACAGGGATCCAGATTTTCCCAAGCAGGGCCTTGACCTTGGTATAACAGAGCTGTCTTGGCTGCATATTCAATTGCCTTTGAAGCTCTACACTAAGGATTATACCCTGAGTTTGAGCACTTTCTGTTCTCCCACGAAACCAAATAAGACCTTCTTTGTAAGCTACCAAAGAGGCCCTCTGGTCTTCACACTCAGTTTTAAATGGTTTGTTAACTGTCCTCAACTTTCCGTTGTCCCTTTGAACTGCAGTGCAATGCCACTGTCCTTCCTGGGCAAGGATGTTAATCAGTGTCCCAAAGCTGGCCTCATAGAGCAAAGCTCTTCATCTCCCACCTCTGCTTCCCAGGGCACCACGGGAGCAGTAGTGCGGGGGGTGAGAAGATGAGTATCAGTGATACTCATGAGGTGAGTGGATCTCCTCTGGCACCCTTTCCAGGCACCCCCAGCCACCCCAGGAAATCCTCCCAGGCCACCTTTCTAGATTCCTCTAGAGCCCCAAGCCTCTGCCTCCAAAGCCAGGGTGGAAGGGGATCTGGAGCTTCAGAACCTGCCAGGCCCCATAGATCTCCACTTCCTTCCCAGAGGAGGAAACCTGGCCTAAAGAGGTAACCCATTGTTTCTCCTTCCTATGGATGGGATGTTCCAGGGAGGATGTGTACTTCACTCTGAAGTCAGAATTTATTTCTTCTTAATGATCAGAGAACTGGGAATCCCACTGGCTCTGAAAATGTAATGCCTTAAAGGCATGTTTAAAATATAAGCTCCAAAAAAAAAAAAAAAAATAAGCTCCTTATTAATTGTAAAAATGAACCCTCATCTTAAGTCTTTTACATACCTTCCAGCGTACGGGTTCTATCTTTACATATTGCTACTTGGTTGGCAAAGAAACAAGAATCATCTAGTTTGGTTCCGCACTTCTATGGGTGAGGAAGGACACTGAAGGCCAGGGAGGGATAGAAACACCATAGCTGTTCTCACAACATCATCCTTCAAGACACAGCTCTGGGGTCACCTCTTCCAGAAAGCTGCGTGTGCTTGAGCACCTTGAGCACCACCCTTCCCATGGGCCCTGCTCCACATCTGGACTGTGGTCTCCTTGAGGGCAGGGTTCTGTCTAATGTGTCTCTATATTCCCAGTGGCCCACATGGGTCCAAGCACAGAGTCAATATTCATCAAATGTGTGTTGAATGAATGAAGATGGCCCAGAGATGTCCTCAGGGCCAAACCAGAGAGACGTGTCTCACATGGTGATTCAGAACACAGGAGTCTGGTGTGAATCTCACAGCCAAGATGATTATATCAAGGCAGGGAGGATAGTAAGGGAGGAGGACAGGAAGAAACAACTGGTGAGCTCAAGAAAGCATCCTTTCTACAAATTACCAACCATTTTCTTTATTGCATAAGAAGCTTCGTAGTTTTTTAATATATTGAATCCAGTTGGCAGCTGGGGTGGTGGGCAAAGTCCTACAGACACTATCTGATTGAATGTTTAAACTCTTTATGCCATTTAAGGGACTGAAATCTAGAATACAGGTCTTCTGAGCAGGTACTGCTTTTATTACATATTGTTACCTGCTATTAAATATTATACCATATTATTAAACACTTCTTTATTACAGGTATTCTTGAACCTTCATATAGAATCTGGGAAGTGACTGGCCATCAACGAATATTTGCAGAAAGAATGAATAAGAGGTTTAACAGACTGCTGATCTTCACAAAGGCGATGCAGCTTGGTATCATTTTGCCAGGGATGGTATTCTGAAGAGTAAATTAGAAGCCATCTCAATGTGAGTTCAATTCTTTTCTATTATTTTGACAATGTTCACCAGTTTCAGTATGAAATCTATGAAGATGCTTAAAGAAATGGCCTCGGGAAGTTCAATGTACATATGAGGCTGCTCCTGGGAGATAAACCTTTGAAAGGATGGTTCGTGCTTTTTGGGGTAAGTTTGGCAATTTCTGCACCCCATCCATGGAGCTGGATTTTCCGATATTTTCCCCAAGTGTTTATCTTCATCTTATTCTCATGATGAGGAAGCTGATTTTGTCAAACTTTATTTTCTGTTGTAAGTATATTTTTTAGAATGCACATCTCTCATTTTCTAAATATAAATTTGTTATGTTATTAAATGTGCTTTTTTTAAGCCGCACGTATATCATCCAGTCCAGATGTGATTCTGACATTCCCCGGGGGAGACTTCACTGACCAGATCATGAGGGCAGACCGCTGGGCTCAATGACCCCTACCATTGACTCCCGTAAAGTTTTCAGTGGCCCTGGGCAATTAAAAGGCAGTGTGATGAATGATAAAGGAGAAAATCATGGCTCAAATTCCAACGCTGGGGCTCAGGGCATAATGGGGTAGCTGACAAGACTGGGCCCTTGCAATGCCCCGTGAGCACCTCTGGGATAGAGGTAAACTTGAGGAGTTGTAAGGCCACTTAATCCAGCCTCGGGGGGGGGGGGGGGGGTAAAGAAGGACTCACTGAGGAAAAATATGGCCAGTCTGAGTCCTGAAGGATGAGTAGGAATATGTGAGGCAAAAAAGGTAGCGTCATCAGAAGGCCCATCAGTATACACTACAATATATATATATATTGGGACTTCCCCGGTGGCGCAGTGGTTAAGAATCCACCTGCCAATGCAGGGGACATGGGTTTGAGCCCTGGTCCGGGAAGATCCCACATGCCATGAGCATCTAAGCTTGCGAGCCACAACTACTGAGCCTGCGCTCTAGAGCCCATGAGCCACAACTACTGAGCCCACATGCCACAACTACTGAAGCCCGTGTGCTTACAGCCCGTGCTCCGCAACAAGAGAAGCCAACACAATGAGAAGCCTGTGCACCACAATGAGGAGCAGCCCCTGCTCACCTCAACTAGAGAAAGCCTGCACACAGTAACGAAGACACAACACAGCCAAAAAATATATATATATATGCATATATATATATATACTGTATATAGACATATATAGAAATATACTCTGGTATATTTCTGACTGCTACTGTCCAAAGCTAAGTACAATTGGTTATGAAATGCAACATGTCTGAGTAAATAAAATGTATTAATTAACAAAAACACACTTTTCCTGCCATCAAACTCTGAAAAGCATTTTTTCGCACATGTTAGAGAGAGCATACAGTGACGTAAGCAATGTTTTCTGGATCAATTTTGTCACAGACATAGATACAGACTTTGCCTAGTTAACGTTTCCATTCCCTAAAAGTCCCAAGGAGTGTGTGCTGGACATTGAAATGGTGGCACAACCTACTGATATAATAAAAGGAGAGAGTTCCGTGGGGACTGAGGCCATCTAGGAAGACTGGGGAAAGAAGCCTCTAGATGCTAGCTTTGACTGATGTCCTAGGATTAAAATTTCTGCCAAAGGGGATTATGAATGACTCTTGCCACTGGCTTTGCTGAAAGCCGGGCCTCCGCCTCTAGTTTTGCGATGCTCATGTTGTTGAAGAGCCCAGGAGGACAGCCCAGATTAGGCTGAATCAATGCAGGAGTGTTTACAGCAATCCCATCCCAGGCCATCTGCTCAGAGAGTTAAACAGAACTTCAGGCACTTGGGCCTTTTTCCTTCTGGATCCCAGGTCTCACCCAATAAATGACCTGCCTTCACCAATACTCACAGTTTACACTGTCAATACTGTACCAGTTGGAGAAAACAATTTCATCCTGTTTTTAAAAAAGCTTATTTTCTCGCATTTACTAGAGGAAAACATAGCTTCATAGGCCTATAGACATAGTAAGGGTTGAAACAGAAATGGAGAAAGAAATTCTGGTTCCACCTCTTTGAAGCAGAGTAATATTAGGCAAGTTTCTTAACTTTTCTGTGTTTCAGTTTCTTCATCTGTCATTTGGGGATGATGTTACCTACTTCATACGTCTACCGTGATAGTCACAGGGATAGTACATGCGGAAGATGCAATAATGCCTTCTTATCATCAGACGGCCACTTTCAGTCTATCTTAATTTGCTTCCTGTGAAGCCAAGAACCTCGGGGACCAACATTTGCTTAGAGGAGAGAGAAAGGAAATATGATAATCAACTGGCAGTGAACAAGTCCACCCATGGGCTCCCTGGGACACCTTTGGAAGGGAGCCCATGTGTTCCTTTCTGCAGCTCAGTGCAAAGGGTGTGCTGGTCTGGGTGGGGCAGGGTCAGGGCTGGAGGCGACCTCAGGTGTCCTGAGGCATGGCAGCTAAATCACTCAGTAGCCATCCTATGGAAACAGGGGTGGGGATGCCAGGAGGTGTTGCAATATTATTTTAGAGGATTCATCTGCTTAGTATTATAGTTCCCCTCATTTAACCCTCAGAGGTTTTGGACTCTGTCTGGTGTGAAAATTTTTTTCTGTTTAGAAAGAGTTCCGCACATTGCTCATTACTTTAGCAGACTGCACATGGTGAGAGCTTGTTTATTCTGCTAAGTGAGTCATCAATATCCTCCTCTACACTCAGCCGTGGAATGGGAGACTTGGAAGAGAGTTGAGGGCTCAGCTAGCTCAGCCCTCTCAATTGACTGATGGGGAAATGAAGGCCCCAATGGGAGAAGGGTTTGCGTGAAATCACATCGTCATGGGCCTAAACTACGGGGCTCCTGATTCCAAGTCTGGCGTGTATTCTACTCAATGCAACAGACTTTTAAAGAGTTTTGGAGGGAATCGGTGGAAGAAGAATCATGTTAAATACTCTACCTATTGTGTTCCAATTAAACCTCTCAGCAGCTCTGGAAGAAAGTCATATTTAGGAAGGGGATTATATAAATCTCCCATGTGAAAGGTATCCTCCCTGCATTAAGAAGTAGAGAAACATCCTCATGGCCAGAGGTAGGGAATTCAGGGTCAAGAAGTCTCTACAACAAACTGCTTAGATTCTCAATTGTCATAAATGCATTGTTTCTTTGTCTAAAAGGTATGAAAACTGCCTGCTTTGGTCGCTTCTTAGGTCTCGTATCTATGAGACCTCCATAAATATGAAATTAAAACTTGTTTTTTTCTTCTGTTAAAAAAAAAAGAAGAGGATTATAGCAGTTAGTTAAGGAGACACAAATAGAAAAAAAATTACATCATTCATTCTACGTAAAAAATATCCTACATGGAAAATACTTGTGTACTTACTCCCCATTCATTGTGCTAAACGCGGAGATGTGGAAGAGAGTAATACAGATCCCATCCCCGTCGTCACTGACTTTATAATCTAGTGAGCTCTGGAGTCCGTACTACACAGGTAGTTTTAAAATTGGTTACTTGGAGCACTCAGGTGCCACAGAGATGGCTCAAGGTTTAATTGCGGCTGCACAGAGGATCACGCTGGGGGCCACACCTCTCCTCCTCTCCCCATCCCGCGTCAACTGTAGAGATGCCATTCTGTCTCTTTCTACACCGGGACTTCGTGTAAGATTTCACTTGAAGACAGGATTCCTTTGATTCACCCACTAAGCTGATTCATGCTGCCTCCTTCTCTTATTCAGAAAATCTTCAGCTGCCAGTGCAAAAACTCAACTCAGAGTATCTCGAGAACAGAAACAATGGAATGTACTGGAAATCTTTGGATACATCAAATTTGAGGTTCAGCCAGGTCGGGAAGCTTAAACATTGGAAGGTGTAGCCCCGCCCCCTCTTGTTTGGCTTCAGATCAGTTCAGATCTAAGAACTTGAATAAGAACATCAGATTTTGCTCTCTCTTCCTGTCTTTCCTTATCTTTCCACTTAGCTTATCTCTGCTTGACTTTAATAGTTATAAGTTACCTCCAAATAGCAGACGATATGGCTGTTGGAAGCCCCCGATCTGTAACCTTCCAGCAGAAGGAAACATTTCCTCTCTTTATATGCACATAGTCATCTCAAGGAAGAATATTATTGGTCCTGTTTGGGTCCAACAAATCTGTGGAGCCAGGGGCATAAGGATACTCTTGCTGCTCAACACACGCTCAGGTGCCAACCCTGGAGGAGAGGGTTGGGAACTATGATTGACAGTTCCACCACCATCAAAGAGAATGATGATTAATTTATAGAAAGAACGGTTGAGAAGGTGCAGGTGGGAAGACCAATGCTAAGGTAGCATAGTCTATTTTATCCTTCCTTCCTTAAGTTGATACAGATATATTCTTTGATAACCTATTGCTTTATTCTACTTATTGTATTTTCTTTAATAATGACTAATTGCAAAGATGATTCTAGGCAACTGAAATTAAAGCATGTACAAGAAAGATGAAACTCAAACTCTTGAGCTCAAGGTAAAAGTTAAAAGGGGGTGATCATAACACTACTTCCAGATGCCCTAGACATACATGTTAAGAAGAAATCTTAGCTTTGAGTTTCCAGTTTCCTTCCAAAAAAAAAGGACGAGTGGGTTCATAATTCTCATTGTCTAATATTAGAATCTAGTTGCCAGGGGCTAACAAACTTTTTCCTGCCACTGAGATCTGAGTTTAGTTTGTCACAGACACTTTTGTCTATAAGATATTCATGTAGTTTTTTTTTTAATTTAAAATTTTTTTTCAAGCCAGCAAATAATCCTTCTACCCAGTCTCTACAATCCTGGATGGTTCTTTTTTAAGCCTTTTGTGAAAAATACATACAGCCAGCATCTTTTGAAGATGTCATTCAAATGAGAGCACCATGCTACTAAGAGAGCTGGAGAGTGTTGAGGAAGAATGGCCCCGCTCAGGACCAAATGATCCATTTAGAGCTATAGTCATCACTTCAGAGGGAATTATTTCCTTTCTGTCTCAATAAGAAGATGGGAACCATGAGAATCATTGGAAATTAGCACAGTTTCCTTGAGAAAGGCACTGCAAAGGAGTCACACTTCTAGAACATTTTGACGTCGACAGTGGTATTGCCGGGTGCATTAATACTGCATTATTGTTATATGGACGAGCGATGAAAATAAAGAGAAATCTATTTTCCAGGTAGGAGAATGCATGCAAAGTCTACAAAAAGGCAAAAAGAGCTTGGTGCACATAAAGATTAATGATCCTGAGAGCCAGGAGATCTAGATTCTGTTTCTGGCTCTGTCCTTATTCGCTGTGTGGTTCTGTGAAAATCCCTTCTTATTTAGACTTCATTTTCAAAATATGCAAAATACAAGAATAGGTTTATGTGATTACTAAGATTTCTTCTGGCTCTAAAATGTCCATATCTAGATCATATTTTTAATAATACAGATTCTAGAAAACTATGCCTGTTTGATTATTAAGTGACAATACTGTTTTCCACATGTAGCTTTTGGAAACTGGTCCTGTTAATTGGCAGAAAACTCTCATATTGCCAAAACACTCTTGTGTTTCTGAACAACACTTATATTTTGCTGAGAAAGATTTTGAATATGTCTTGCTCTTAATAGTTTTCTTATAGAGACGCAGATGTGGAGAGCAAACGTATGGACACCAAGGGGGGAAAGCGGGGGGGAGGGGTAGGATGAACGGGGAGATTGGGATTGACGATATATACACTAGTATGTATAAAATAGGTAACTAATAAGAACATTTTGTATAGCACAGGGAACTCCACTTTGCTGTACAGTAGAAACTAACACAACACTGTCAAAAAACTATACCCCAATTAAAAGAAAATAACAGTGATTAAAAAAAAAAAGTGAAGGAGAAATAAAGACTTTCTCAGACAAAAAACAAACAAAAAATAGTTTTCACTTTGTGAGCAACCCTCCTCCACAATATACAGAAAACAATGAAAAATTCAAAGTTTCCTTGAAGCTCTTTATCTCTGTTGCTTCTCTTTATGACATACACTAGCCTCTGTCAGTTACCAGAGAATTGTTCCACCGACCCTGCCTTGTAAGAGGGCATCCCAAAGTCAAGGTTAGCTTTTCCTGCCTCCAGAGAAAGGGCTGGAGATTCCTATTATAAGAGAGAGAATTAACATTGGAAAATTAGTTCTTCTTACCTAGAGGAGGGTGTGTAGGAATGAAAATAGAAATGGAAGATTCCATCTAAGAAGACTGAGACTGAGATTCTTCCAGTTCTGCCAATAAACTAAATATATAAGAATTGCTAATACTGATATACCGTTTTGCAGTTTACAATATACTTTCATACGTATTATTCCACATGATTCTCACAAATACTCCTGCACATGATCGATATTCATTGCGTTTCCTAGATGAGGCAATGGAGACCCCCATGGTTTAACTGAAGTGACAAGACAGCTAGTGGAGAAGGAGGGGACCAGGGCCCGCGTTCAGCTCTCATCAACCCAGTGCAAGAGCCTGGGCTACTGCTTTGCAGCCCTGGGACTCAGTCTCCCGGCTGGTAAACCAGGAGTCATAACCCCAGTCTACCTAATTCACAGGTCTGCGTGTGTTCTGAGGAAACACAAATGCCATTCATTTCTTACTGACTGAACTCCAAGTCTATTTCCATAGCTCAGAAACATGGTCAAATATCAAAGACCTGAATTTAGCAACTTCTAAAGTCAAAACAAACCAAACACCACACAAACTCTGCCTTCTCCTCGTAACAAGGGAGTAGTATTAAGCCCAGAGCTGACCTGGGATTCTCTCCAGTGGGACCCGAGAGGGGAGAAACAAACCTTACATTTGCAATTTTGGTGTGGTTTGAGACTCCATTTGCAAAAAGAAGTTACTTACGAAGGAGGAGAAACATTTTTGTGGATGCAAAAACTGGAGACAAGACAGGAAAAAAAAAATCATAGATTTGAAAATCTTACAAAAATAACAAATGAATAATTTACAGCTTTCCCTTCATTTATTGAAAAACATTGGAACGTGTTCTTACTCAATGCAGCTCTTGGGTTCTCTTCCTGCGGCTATTACTCAGTCAACTTCATTTCTTTTCTTTTTTTAAAAAAGACATTTATTTGGTGACTTGTTCCTGGCTTTTCATAAGATACCATCTGAGCACCATCTGTATGCTCTTTCCACCCAAGCCTTCAGAGACAGTGTCTATTTGCCTCTGCTATATCCCAGACACCCTGCCACCCATCACACACACAGTCTCTCAGAACCACCCTCCCGATGCTGTCTCTAGCCCCCCACGAGAACCTTGTGAGAATTCCTAGCCTCAGATCACCATTCATTCATCTTTAATAGGAGCCTTTGAAAATTCCCGTGTCTTATTCCTCTGACCCAGAGAGCCTTACACCTTACATATGTTGGTCCCTGTAGTTTCCCTAGGGTTGCCAGATTTAGCAAATAAAAGTACAGGATACCCAGTTAAATTTGAATTTCAGATAAATAAAAAATTTTCAGTATAAACATGTCCTGTATACTACACTTGTGATGTCACACTTTTAGGAGAAGCGGAGCCGGAATCACTATTTCCATTTCTATGGAGAAGAAAACTGAGACCCACAAAGGTAAGAGAAATTGTCAGAGGTCGCACAGCCAGCAAGTGGTATCGCCGGAATTTGAATCAGGCTGGCTGACCTCAAAGCCCAGGCTTTCTCCATGGCAGCGGGCTGCCTCTGATAAATATAACAGTGTATCTATGGTACCTGACAGTTTTCAAAACACTTTCAGATGCACGATCTTAATTAATCTTCCCAGGAACCCTTTGAGATAGGTGCTACAATTCATTTTTTCTAAGACACTTTTTTTCCTTTTTAACACTTTAACATCTCTGATTGCAGAATGTATTTCATTGTCAATAGTGTGTCAGTCTAATCGGCAGTATTTTTTTTTCCTTTCTTAGAAGGGCTTACCTAATGGCATCTTGGATTCAATTAAATGCCAACATTATGTATTTCCTCAGGGAAGTCTGGTCTCTAGGCTAAGGTGGCAGACACTGTAATTAAGCCTGTCTTCCTGACCTACTACCCTCATGTTGAAAAGAAATTATACAGACTTTCTCCCCAAGACACACAATGGAGCCAGGATGGGTTCAGTGAACTCCGCAGGTATCACACTTCTTGCAGGAGGGTGGAGGTGTGTGCTCCCTCTTTGCTAAATTTCCCTGTAAACTTAGAACTGAAAGACTAGGCAGGTGAGGTGAAGAATCTGGCAAGGAATGGCTCCCCCCTCTTTTGTCTAAATCTTCCAGGGGAGCTACACAGAGAAAAAACACAGCTCCCTGCAATGTCACACAAGTGAAAAATTCAAGGAAACGGGAGACAGAAGCTGGCCTTGGTAAAGTCATCCCACGGCGGGCTCTGCCAGCTGGAGAGCACTGTCGACAACACGAGCTGCTTGCTCCAAGCCTGGGTCCCGGCCCAAGTGCTTAATGACTCAGGCAGCATCTCTACCACCGCTTCCCCTTGGAGCCTCGGTCTACAGTCTAGACTGAGCTGGAGGCGCTCATTCTTGACATTGGGCCCACATTTCCCAGCACGTATTCACAGAATCTCATTCCAAGTGTTGTATTCTTGGGCTCTGAACAGCTAATATCAGGAGGGAAACTTCATTAGAAGAGAGAAACACATTGTACAGGAAAAAGGAGGAGGAAGAGAAAAATGATACATTGATCGCAAGCGGACGGTCTGAGATTGAAGCGATTTACACTTTCAGAGTTTAAGGCACGATGAGCATCTGCCTGAAAGATGATCATTTCCGAAGAGAAGGCATTTGAATGGTCTTTTTTTTTAAAGTAAAAGAGCTTATAACTGGAAGTTTGTATGGATCTAATGTACAGTGCGGGGATTATAGTTAACGATGCTGTATTGCGTACTTCAAAGTTGCAAAGACTTAAATTTTTTCACTACACACACATAAATGGTACCTGTGTGAGTGATGGATGTGTTAACTCACCTTATTGTGGTATAATCACTTTGCAATATATACGTATATCAAATCGTCTCGTTGGACACCTTAAACTTATACCGTGTTACATGGCAATTATGTCTCAATAAAGTTGGGGGGAATCAATATAAAAAAGGAGCTAATTCTGTATCAGAAGCCTATCTGCAGATTGCCCTCCATGTTGAGAACACTCAAATGCATTTCCCTTCCCTAGGCTCTCAGTAATAAATCACATCACTTAAGCTTCCATCAAGGCTGTAGGGTCAATGTCAATGTTCTCATTTTAGAGACAAAGAAACAGAGGCTCAACGGCCTCAGTGACCTTGCTGAAGTTCACAGACTATTCACGTCAGAGCTGGGAGCTGAGCCCAGATCCTGAGACTCCAAAGGCTGTGTTCTTTTTGCTCCCTGCACCCGTAGCTACTGGTACCTCAGTGAATAAGAGAAGAGATCAAGTTTGCTTGGGCGAACTTGGGAGAAAGTTGGGGAGGGTAGAATGGAAAGAGAGTGATAGATTCTAAAAGGAGCTTAAGAATTTGCCTTGCATCCTGGCAATACTGACCTGATGGAGTCGTTAGAACATATGAAGAGGAAAGAAGGGGTTAGCATCGGGAAACCCATCTCTGTAACAGAGCCTTCATGTCAGAAGAGAAATGTTTAGTCTGGGGAGGAGGTCCTAGAATAAAAGGCCTTTGATGGTGAATTAGAGGGCTTTGAAGATCATTACCTCCTTACTCCAAGAATCTTGATACAAGAAAAATAAAATTTTTAATGGCATCATCCTTTTCCAATGCAGCCAAAGTTGCTCAAAATGGTGTAACGAAAACAAAATGATCTTTGGAACCAAACACAATTGGGTTGAACCCAGGCTACACCACTTATTGATTTTTGACCTAAGGCAGGGCATTCAGCCTTCCTGAGTATCAGTTTCCCCATCTGTAGAACAAAGGTGAGATTACCTCTCTCAGAAGGCTGCCAGGAGATCCCTCATTTAACTCTGATTAGCTCTCTCCCTTCGTGGGTTCCTTGAATCTGACACTTGCTCTGTTACAGCTCCACACACCATATTCTAATTTCTTTTTTTGCTGCTGTCTCCGCTTATACTCTCTTGGATCCCTGGACATTTCACCTAATTGTATCTCTGGCATCAGTGTCTGGCAAAGGAGCCGCTCTCAGAGTCTCCTCAAAGAAAACTCCTGGGAGAGTAGGAAGCAGGAAAGATGAGAAAGAAGGGATTTAGTCTAACAAGCTCCAAAAATTTAGAATGTGTTCCCCATTTACTCTGAGACCTTCAGCCTTCTCTCTTCTCCCAACCTCCCAAGACCTTGTACCAGCCCCTGCCTCTTACACATAAGCAGGTGAAGTCTAAAAGGAACAGTTGTAGGGTAAAATAGAAAGTATCTTTTCACTGGGGGGTTAGTAAGTTTACAATAATTAGATGTTGGTTTACAGTTGACAGTGCTCTTTCATCTCCATTATCGCCTCTTTTGAGGCTGGCTATAACCCTCTATGGTAAGATGGGCTCACAGTATTAGAGATAGTCCCTGACTAACGATGGTTCAACTTATTATTTTTCAGGTTTACATCGTGCAAAAGTGATACGCATTCAGTAGAAACTGTCCTTTGAATTTTGACCTTTCCCTGGCTAGCACTTTGCGGTATGACACCCTCTCATGATGCTGGGCAGCAGCTGTGAGCCTCAGCTCCCAGTCACCACGCGATCACGAGGGTCAACAACCGATACACTTCCAACCATCTGGACCCAGACAACCATTCCGTTTTTCACTTTTAGTACAGTAGTCAATGAGGTACAGGAGATATTCAACACTGCATTATAAAATCGACTTTGTATTAGAGGACTTTGCCCAACTGTTGGCAAATGTAAGTGCTTGAGCACATTTAAGGCAGGCTAGGCTAAGCTATGATATTCTTTGCTAGGTCAGGTGTATGAAATGTGTTTTTTTTTTTTTGAAATGTGTTTTTGACTTACAATAGTTTCAATTTATGATAGACTTATCAGGACAGGAAGTAACCCCATCACAAGTTGAGGAAGATCTGTGTTTCACTGTACCAGTGAGGAAACTGAGTCTCAGAGAGGTAAAAAGGAAGCGAGGTCACACAGTTGCTAGTGACAAAATCAGAACAAGGAGGCAAGATGACTCCCTCTTTCTGCGCCTCTCCATGCTTTGTCTCTCAAAGATAATGCAAAGCTAATAAGGCTAAAAATAATGGCAGGAGAGAAGTTTCCCTGACATCTCGGATGTGTGTAGGCTCTCCCAGAGCCTCGCATGGGGGTGCAGCACGGCCTACATTTCCTGCTCACTCATCAGACAGGCCATCCGGCCCTCAGAGCAGAGTGGATCCTGCAGAACTGGAGCAGGAGCTGAATCACCGTGAGCCTGACTGTTGGATGGGAAGTGATGGCGTGGGTGGTCGCATCCCAGACAGAAGACGCTCTGCCAGATGGAGACGCGCCTGGAAGCTTGGATGGGGCTCCAGTTGTTGCCAGATCCCTGGCGCTGCTCTCTTTTGACTGAATAGGTGGCCGAGGAGGCAGCAGCCAGGGAGCTCCCCACCACTCATGGGGTCCCTGGATCCCCAGGTCGGGACATGTCCAAGGGTGATCAGGGGCCACACCAGCCAGAGGGAGAGGCGAGGGCACCAAGAAGTGCTGACACAACCTAGTTCTTGGTAAGGGAATTTGGGCAGTAACAACAGTGTGGCCAGGATGCTACCTATACAACACCCATCTGGTGGGCGCTCTGGGCGCTTCCCTCCAGACACACAACCTGGAGACAGCAAGTATGCTGAAGCTAAGGGCTCACCCTGCCATTGCTGAGCTGCATGCAACAGTATTCTAGGGAGAGGAATCCCACATAAGTGGAGGAATATTTGAAACGGCCCTCCCTTTCTCCTCCATGGCGATCAGGATAATAATCAGGACAGCTACAATTACTCTACACTCTGTGCTAATCACTTCTAGTCTTTATCAGAATTCTGCCAAGTGGGTGTCATCATGCTCATTACCTATGTGAGGAGATTCTCCAAGGTTAAGTAACTTACCCAAGGTCACCCGGCTGTGAGTAGTGGACCTGGGGCACTAAAGCCAGTTGACTAGAATCACTCAGCTGACGGGTGACAGAGTTGGGTGGGGATCGGGTCTCTCTGACCTCAAGGCTCTGTGCTGCACACCGTACACCCCCCACTTGCCATCTCCTTCCTGCTCCCCGCCCCAAATCCCCAGAGGAAAAGAGCCCCTGAAAGTCACCTCCAGAGGGAGACAAGAAGACAGTTGCTCTCCTTGGCCCAGCACTGAGGTTTTATAGGGCTTCAGTGCTCTGGAATTTGTAGGCAAATGTTACTCTCTTGTCTCTGGCAAATCCAACGGCACATTTTGTATTCACAAAGCCCTACTCAGACACACGGAGGATGGGGGGCCGCTCTTCCTACTACCCCCCGCTTCCCCGGCTCTTTCTCTGCCCGTCCTGTGCTTTCTCAGGAGCACGTCCAGGCAACGCCAGCCAGCAGCACGGGAGTCAGAGCAGGACCGCGAGTACGCTTGCCGTCACCGTGCTCCTCCAGCCTGTGGCGGGGAGCCCTGGGGAGCCCTGGGGAGCCCGTCAGGATCGGAAGAAACTCTAGGAAGTTGTTTGTTTAGGTTCGCCCCCAACCCTGTCTGGGGTGGGAAGAAAAGGGCCAGAGAAAGGATCTCAGAGCCCCTCGGAGTGCATTTTTAGGCATAAATGAAAAGAGAAAATTATAGATCTATAAATCTAACCAAATTTGGAAAAAATGCCAGGAAAAGAAGCACTAAGTGCTTATAAATTACTTTAATCCGATGAGAAAGAAGGAAAGGAGGGAACAAGGGAGGGGGGAGGGGGAAAACGGATAAAGGAAACCAGTGTTTACTGAATACACTTATGTGTCTCCCACGATGGTGGGTGCTCTGAGACCAGAATGAGAGGCGGGTTTTGTTTTTAGTTCAGATTCATCATTAAATGATGTGTGACTTTTGGCAAGTATTTTCCCTCTCTGGGCTTTGGTTTTCCATTTCATAAAGGGTTGAGGTAGAGGACCTCTAACTCCCATCCAGGCCTATACATCTAGAGATGTAGTCTTTATAGACCAATGCCTCCTCCTATATCACTGGGAGTTCTCCAAAGCAGTATCCAAGGTCTCATCGTGTCATATGCGAGGGCAGCTGGAGTCCTGGTGTGTTTGCTCTGGAACTCAGTGCGGGTGCTGACAGGGAATGCCTCTTGTCTTTTTGTTCTAGCGTGGTATTCTTTCTTCTTCTCCAGGACAAGGATCTGGCCACTAGACCAGGAAGGCTACCGTATGTCACTGGTAGATCTGAGCCATCAGCTAGGATAAGGGGGGACTAAGTAAGTGAGTGGAGGTCAGGTAGAGATGGAGAAGAGGAGGAGACAGGATGTGTGAGGTGGCAGAGAAGGAGAGTTGCCAAAATGTGTCTTTATGGTAGGTCTGTGGCCAAATCTCCCAGCGAGACCAGCTGGCTTTCTTGTAGGGAGATAGCGGAGTGCAATGGTCTAAGATAGCAATTATCATCAAGGGACTTGGGTGCTAGTCCTAGTTCTGGACTAACTGATGCACACTTTTCCTTTTCTCTTATTCTCTAAGGTGAGGGCTGTGCAGGGGCCTCCTCAGTGACACTCTTCCACAGGAATATCTTGGTCAAGTACCATGCGTGACACCCTACAGAAAACCAGGACCACTCAATGTGCACAGCTCACTTGACCTTGATGATTTTCACATCTCAGCTTTCCCTAGGGACCCAAGTCATTTTCAACAAAGGGTGTCCATCTTAGAGATGGCTGCTTTCAGGAGAGTCACCACTCTTCCAGGATGACCTGGGCGCTGTGCTGAGCTGCCTGGGCCCTCACCTCCTCCACTCTTCTCTACCCGATCGGAGGTCCTGACCACTATTTGGAGAACGCCTGTTGAGTATGTTGCCCACGTGACTCCTGCATCCACTGAGAATTGAACTAGATGTTCTCTGAGATTCCCCCTAATTCTGAGCTTGAGAGACCTGTATTTTTTCCAGAATTATGAGAGCAGGACATGGCTTCTAAGAAACCAAGATCTTCAGGATATTAAAAAAAGATATACATAATTAGGCCTTATTTTATTTTTTGTAAGACTATATAATGTGCTGTGCTGAACACTCTAGTTGTAGGGCCTCAGAAGGCAAGGAAGCAAGCAAAAAAGTAGAAAAGGATGAAGGAAGGGAGGAAGGAAGGCATGAAGAGAGGGAGGGAGGGAGGGAAGGAGGGAGGAAGGAGGGAGAAAGAGAACTTGTAGAGAAGGATATAAGAAGGCTGTACATAAAAGATGCCAAGAGGAGAAAGGGGGAAGAGAAAAGAGAAAAAGAACAGAAAAAAGAAGAAAGAAGAGAAGAGAGAGAGGAAAGGAGACCAGAGAGATGGACATGCTCCTTGAGGACACGTTTCCAGGCTGCAGTCCTGCTGCCCGCCGTGCACAGGGATCTGCCCCCTGCCCCCACGACTTCCTCTGAGCAGGAACTTCTGTAGCTGCGGAGCAGATCAGGCTGCCCTGGCTGGTTTTCAGCACAGTCCCTGCTGTTTCTGAAGGATGCTGGAGGTGGAGTAATTAGCACTTGTTCCTGTGCCAGTGCTGTGCCGGAGGAATGGGCTGTTGGAGAGCACTGCTTGGCTGATGGAGAGCACTTCTTGGCTGATGGATCGCTGGCCTCTTGTGCTGCCTGAGGGCTTGTCTGTGCATTTGAACTTCTCAGCAACCATGGAGGTAATGTGGGAGGAGGGTGCTGGAACTGCGCCCTCCAGGCAGACTTCCCGTGGCTGTAAGGAGCCCGAAGAGACTAAACAAAGTAAAGGAATGGCGAAGTAGAGACAGTTTTGAGAAGGAAGGTAGCAGAGCCCGGAGCCAATTTCCTTCAGAATCATCTTTGTCAATTTTTAAAAAATGATTCAATCATCTTGTTTTGAAATAAATGAATCCTGAGCTCTGGCATCATACAGCCCCGGATGTAAATTCCACTTCGTCCCTTCATCTTGAGCAACCAACTTAACCTTTCAGAGCCTCAGTCTTCCCACCTGTATAATGGAGGTGCTACTTGTAGAACAAGGATTTGAGATGTTCTGGTTGCTTCCTGGTGTGTTACCTGGCATTCAGCAGGTGCTGGGCAATGTTTGCTCTCATGCCCTTCAAGCATCTAATTTCACTTCTTTCTTCATATTTCCAATCCATTAGGGACACCGAAGCACAGGCATTGCCAGAAACCAATCATTGATTTTAAAAAGCAAAAGAAGATTCTATGTGGCAAATATATTCAGGAGGAAATAGCGATAATGAGGAACCAAGGAGGCCTCATGATGTTCGTTCATTCTCTAACAGTGGTCCCCAACTTTTTTTGGCACCAGGGACCAGTTTCTTGGAAGACAATTTTTCCATGGACGGGAAGCGGGGTGATGGTTCAGGTGGTAACGCCAGCAGTGGGGAGTGAAGGGAGCGATGGGGAATGATTGGGGTGATGGGGAGCAATGGGGAGTGGTGGGGAGCGATGGGGAGCGATGGGGGCAATGGGGAGGGATGGGGAGCAGTGGGGAGAGATGGGGGCGATTGGGAGCGATGGGGAGCGATTGGGAGGGATGGGGAGCGACGGGGAACGGTGGGGAGTGATGGGGAGCGATGGGGAGTGATCGGGGTGATGGGGAGCAATGGGGAGTGGTGGGGAGCGATGGGGAGCGATGGGGAGTGATGGGGAGCAGTGGGGAGTGATGGGGAGAGATGGGGGCGATGGGGAGCGATGGGGAGTGGTGGGGAGCGATGGGGAACGGTGGGGAGTGGTGGGGAGCGGCAGATGAAGCTTCACTCGCTCGCCTACTGCTCACCTCCTGCTGTGCAGCCTGGTTCCTAACAGGCCACCAGCCTGTGACCCGGGGGTTTGGGACCCCTGCTCTAAGAGGTTGAGGGTATCTCAATAGCCAGTATTAGCTGTAGTGCCAGCTTTTTTTGTTTTTCTGGCCACGCCACACAGCACGTGGAATCTTAGTTCCCTGACCAGGGTTTGAACCCGTGGCCCCTGCATTGGAAGTGCAGAGTCCTAACCACTGGACCACCAGGGAAGTCCCCCTAGAGTGTCAGCTTTTTGTGCATTTCCTTCACCTGCAGATTTGCTTGTCACTCCCCCTGGTACCTCAGGCATTGTCCCTTATGCCTTCTCTGAATACTTTTCCCCATCAAGTTGAACTGCAATAATTTGTCTTCTTAATGCATAGTTTTTACTCTCTTCTGAGAGGATAATTTTGATTTCCTCTCCTGAAAGTTAGACATTTATTTTTGTATTCTTCTATTTCTTGCCTTTTCTTAACTATTTCTCTAAGGAGATTCAGCTGTTCATACCATCTGGCCACAGCCTCAAGAATTAGAAAAGCGTGTTCCATGATAAGAAAGTTCATCTTTACGTGCTTCAGGTATGCAGGCCGGAATGGAGATTCAGAGAACAAAACTCATGCATCATCCTGTTGTGTGAAGCTGTTGTTTCCTACAGGAGAGTTGTCTGAAGGTGGTGTCACACAACTGTGCACACAGATGTAGACACACCACACGCACACGCAGAATATACAACAAACCAGGAACGAGGAGACCACACTTCTGATTCCACCTTTGCCACCATCTTGCACTGTGACCTTAGAATAACCACCTAATCCTCAAAGCAGATCATATTATTCCAATTTTACAGATGAGAATACTGAGGTACAAGGTTATTTTTTGCTCAATATCACATTTCTATTATAAAATCCAGCAAGTATTAAAATTTAGCTTTCTTGTTCCCCAAATCAAGAGCTTAGAGTTTAGATTTGAAAGGAGGACTGTTCATGTCTCTGTGTCCTTAATTCCATGTCTGCCCTGGTTTGACTCCTTTAGGCCATACTGCCCACTTCTCTTGGTATGTACCTAGCCTCCAGAATAGAAAGTCTGGCGTATCAATTCCACCCATGGCCTCCACTCCTGGGCTCTCATCTTACCTTTCCTACACTAGGGGGTTTACCTTCTGACACAGAAACACTTAACCTTCTAAGACTGCTGGGTCCCCTTTCTTCTCTGGAAACTTTTCTCTTTCTGAGCTCTTAGCTCCTTTTCCTCTCCCCTTCCTCCCTCCCTCCACCCAGCCCTTCTTCACTAAAGTCTATTGTTTGAACTGATTGCTCAGAGCCAGGTGTGGGGTGGAAGCGCACTGACTAAAATAAATTTGTGCTCAAGCGTTGGTGAATGAAAGCCTCCCGTTTCCTAGTTTGTATTTTAAAAAGAAGCATAAGGAAGCCCAACTGACATTCTAATAAGTTATGGGTTCTTCAGATGATGTGAAATGTGTCATGAACAATCCTGGAATTAGTGGAGTGATGTTCAGTAATTCACCACCAGAGAACGGGTAGAATATCTGGCTTAAAATTACCACCAGGGACAACCCCGCCATTTCTAACCTGGTCCTGCTCATTTGAAAGCTGCTTCTAGAGTCTTTAATTATAAAATGTGAGTGTCTTTAACACTGGAAGAATCTCCCTCAATATGTATTTTATCAAGAACTATAGATGTTTTTTTTGCATTCTTGGTGGGTTGGTGGAGGGTCCAAAAGCAACGCTGGGAGGCTGAACATGACAAACAGGAGGATTCAATTAGGAGGAAAAACTCAGCATCACCCGCTGGGACCACACTGCCTCATTCCTGCACTAGATTCCATCTTTGAAATGTCTTCTGTACAGCACTCTCACCCCTGCCCCCCTCCTTGAAATTTCACAGCTGCAATACAGAGGGACTTTGAAGGGCGGAAAGACAAGAGGGATTTTTCCTTTCTCCATGGTCATATTTAACAGCCAGTTCCCAAATGGTATTAATAAACATTTCAACTTCAAAAACCGAACTTGACATTTCTACATCCTTTCCATTGTTGCTATGTTTTTGTCTTTGTCATTACACAAATGATGTGTATGGTACATGTGGGACTAAAACGGGTTCACATGTCTCTGGGTTCAGAAATGTGTATATTTGTTGAAGTGTCTATAGGTCCCTGAGAAGTACTGGGGTAGTCATTGTTATCCTAGAGATAGAATAACATCTAGCGCTGTGAGTCCAAAGATTGGAAACTCCAAGATCAATATGTGGGGTACAGAAAGTGAAAGTGCAAATATTCTTTTGGCAAAAGGGCTGAATGGGATGGGACAGTGGTACAATGGGTGCCAGGGATCAACCTTGCATTTGAATCCCAGCTATACTACAGGCTATCTGAGTGATTTTTGAACAAGTAATTGAATCTTTCTGCCTCAGTTTTCACTTCTGTAAAATGAGGATAATAATGCTTTCTTGCAGGGTTCCTTGAGATTTAAATTAAATGATAATGTATTGAAATGACGCCCACATAGTGAAGTAATAAGAAATACCTTTGTATTGGTCTCTGCCCCAGGTTCCTGACACAGAGGTTCTAAAGCCCTTATAAGTAAGGATGCCAGAAGAATCTTTTGTGCTAACATTTTAGTCTTGGCTCCAGTTCCTGACACAGAGCTCCCGATACCTTTGCATTTTCCTGAATGATAGGAGACTCTGACCCAAAGCTCCTAAATGCCTTGGACTTTCCTGGGTTAATAGGAATGTCTTTTGTTCTAAAAAGGTGACTCTTAGGAGGCTCCTGGGTAAGGGGCTGAACACCAGAAAGACCAAGCCATGATTAGAAGCTTGGAACTTTTAGCCTCACCCCGCCCCTCCCCCCCCCCCCCCATTTTCTGGAGAATTGAGAGAGGCTGGAAATGGAGTGAATAAGGGATCACACCTAGGCAATGAGGCCTCTACAAAAATCCCTATAGTGCAGAGTTTGGAGAGCTTCCAAAGTGTGCAGGTTGGTGACTATACCCATAAGCTAGGAGGGTGGTGGACCCCAATTCTACGAGAACGGATGCCCCTGTGCTCAGAATTCTTCCAGACCTTGCCTTACGGACCTCTTTATCTAGCTGTTCATCTGTATCCTTTATTATATAATAAACGAGTAAATGTAAGTCAGTTTTTCCCTGAGCTCTGTGAGCTGTTCTAACAAATGATCAAATTCAAGCAGGGGGTGTAAGAACCTCCAATTTGTACCCAAGTCAGACAGAAGTTGAGGGTAACCTGAGGACCTACTACTTGGGGTTGGTGTCTGAAATGGGAGGCAGTCTTGTGGGATGGAACCCTTCTCCTTTGGCGTCTGCACTAGGTCCCATCAGAGTCAGATTTGACTTGAATGTAGGATACCCTCTCAGAGAGCTGCTTGATGTGGGAAAAAACGCACACATCTGGTGTCTGCAGTATTGTGGGTGCGAGGAAAAGAGAAACACACAGAGTGCTTTTCCTCTTGCATCAAAGACATTGCCCAATAAATAATGATGATCATTCATGACTTAATACTAGTATTCATGGTCTCAGGAAGAGAAGGAGGAGGAGGAAGTCGCTGGAGGGGAAAAGGGCCGAAGAGTGACAGGCATTGAGGCACCTGGGTTGTTGGTGTCCAGGCAATTTGGCGTTCTCTGAGTTTTCTAGGAAGGCTCAGAAAACTCAGGCTCAGGGGATGGAGTGGCAGAAGAGAGCAGCAGTGAAGACACTGGGAGCAGCTGGGCCTTGGGGAGCCCCTGTCTGGAAGCAAGCCTGCTGAAAGGCCGTGGGATGACAGAATCCATGGGTGAAAAGCTTCAGTCACGTGGCCAGGCAAGTGCTGGTCATGTGACCCTGTCTGCTCCTTGCTGGCATTTGGTGTCAAACTCTGTTCTAGGAAGTATTTTATAGATAATTTTACCCAAATGGACGTGTGAGTCATGGTGACCTTGACTCTGTGGGACAATGGGAACTGGGCCTGGGAGGACATTCCGAGGAGTAATGTGGGTCAATGTCCTACATTTCCTGGAGAAAACAAGAGCACGGGAGACACTTTGGAGACACTCCGAGTATATTTATATTCACACAGTCACGCACACACATACACACACTAGCACGTATTTAAGACAATGACTGACTGGCAAATTGTAATAGAAAAGGGATCTATTTTGGTAGCATTGATGTGATTGATTGATTACTATACACCCATAAGTTCAAGGGCCTGACCATACCTCTGCTTGGGTCAGAAATGCTCTATGCACTCTAGGGCGCACATGACGCAACTACTGAAACTGCGTGCCTAGAGCCCGTGCTCCGCCACAAGAGAAACCACCACAATGAGAAGCCCAGGCACTGCAACGAAGAGCAGCCCCTGCTCGCCACAGCTAGAGAAAGCCTGCGTGCAGCAACGAAGACCCAAATCAGCCAAAAATACATAAATAATTGATTTTTAAAAAATGCTCCATGTACGTGGTTCTGTGCCAGTAAGGGACTCAGAATTCAGGGACACAGAGCCAGGTGAAGGAGGCTGAGGACCCTGAGACACTTCGTTTTCCTAAAACTGAGCTTTAATCCTGCCAGTGTCCTGCAGAAAGCCATCCCTTGCTTCTGCTCACCTGCAGGATACACTCCCACCTTCCTCTCGGAGCCCACAATTGCAAGACTAGTTCTTGTTCAGTTCTAGCCTGATCTCATCTCACAGGCCCTCGATATCCCGACACTTGCATTTCCTTCCAGTCTTCAGGTTCCCTTTTTACCCCTGGCTTTGCACATTCTGTTCCCTCTGTCTAGAATAACCTTCCTACTCCAGGAACAGGAATTCACCTTCTCAAATCTGGGCTGTGTGGTTCGTGCCATAACAAAGCCACCTTTGATGGGTTAAGAGCCCTTTCAATTGCAAACTTCTTACTTCCCTAGGCCCGGCCTTGAAGACTGTTTGTAAGGGTTGTTAGCTCACTAGACTGTGAACCTTCCAGGGAAGAGAGGTCAGCGTATTTCACCTCCGTGTCTTGAACCTCGTATCTAGTCTGGAAAAACATGTGTTAAAATAGATTAATGATTGAGTTGTTTTTCATCCCACAGCCTAAAATTTTTTTCAGTGTGATTCTCAGACCACCTGCATCAGCATATCCTTGGGGAGCCTGTTAAAAATGGGAGGTTCTGAGCCTCACCCCAGACCTAAAGCATCTCTCAGGTGGGGTCCTGATATCTGTATGGCTAGCAAACTTCCCAGATAATTATAGTTACACTGATGTTGAGAATCACTGCACTAGCAGATAGAAGCAGGGGAAGGCTACAAGAGACAAACACTGGCGAGAGCTGAGAGCCCGATGGGTGAATGGGGAGAGAGTGGGTGGCCAGAATCATTTTATTATACAGTTTTCTAATTGATAGTCACAATAGTCTGATAGATAGTAATAATAATGACACTGCATCATCTAGAAAAGTTTAAACTTGTAGTCAGTAATTTTTCTCAAGAAGGAATAGTCGTATATCAATCATTTTAGAAATATTGCCATCCAAAATGGAAAAGCTGCATTTTAAAAACTAAAGAATAAATAAATGAATGATTTGGGAAATTAACTCACATAAAACAGTGTACGGGTGAACGTCACAGGGGATAACCATCATATAACATGGCTACTACGTTCCTTCGGGCAGTTCATCTTTTGCCCTTGTCACACTCACCAACTGGCCTCACCAACTGAGCCGAAGAGAGGAAGAGTCTAGGAGAACCAAGCAACCCATGGATAAGTGTGCTCAACTCACAGTAGACAGTGCAGCAGAATGACTATGGGGTATTTGGAGCCTGGAAGACTTGGGCTCAATTCTCATGTCTACCTCTTGACTCACCTTGGGTCCTCGAGTATCTGTTTTTTCCCCCTCTAATGATGGCAGGTGATATCTCAATTGTGCAGTTGGTATGAGACTGATGTTCAGTAGTATTTAAGTGTCAGGCATTTTACGTACATTATCATTGAAGAGATTGTTGTTATTCCTTAGATGGGAAAACTGAGATTTGAAAAGTGTAGAAACTTCCCCGCAGTTGCCTAGATAGCAAGTGTTGCAGTTCAACTTGGATTCCAAGTTGGTTATGATAAGGAGTGTAACAATGCCCAGTGCCTGGTAGGACATCAGAGCCTTTGCATCCTTCCTTTCCTATGACTAAGAGGAATCTAAAGGACAAAACAAAGTGCAGAGAGCATCTCAGATCTCTTTTGAATTGCATTTTTGGCTTCAACACAGAAGCTTCCAGCATCTCTCCCAGTCTCTCTCCATCTGGAAATATTAAACGTCTGTCTCAGGGCACAGGTGACTGACATGGTGGGAAGGGCCAGCTGCTGAAAGATTGACCCCGAAGGTGACCAGGATCAAAGTGGATGTGGGCTTTGTAGATCAAAGGCTTTGCTTCCCCCATGGAGTGACCCAGAGAGCCAAAGTCAGGGCAGCGGCAAGCGCAGGCTGCGGGAACATCGCATTCCCATCAGTTCATGTTGTAATTAGGCAGCCGAGTGCATCGGCTAAGGCTTCTGGGTGGTCTGAGTGGGGGACTCTCCACTTGCTCCCGTTGCTGAGCTCTGGACGTGGAGCATGGTGGGCAGGCCCAGCCTGGGAGAGAAAGATCTCACCACTTAGACGGAGCAGTGGGCTCCCAGCGCTGTGGTCACTCTGTTTGTGGAGCCTTCTGTTGTCCTCAGAAGCCTGTTTGAAATTAGCTGGTGGTTTCACGAGTTGGGCTTAAAGAAGAGGTGCTCAGAGCCCCCAAACCACTTTCACCTCATAACTCTGGTTTGCCGGCCTCAATAGAGAGAATGTCTGTTAAAGGTCTGTGCCGTCAGAACCATTGGATGAGGACTTCCATGGACGCAGAGGAAACAATCATTAAAGCTTCAGTTACTGAGTGCTTATTAAATACCAGCACTTACATGTCACTCAGATCCTCACAAAATTCTGCTCTTGGTATGGTTAGTCCCATTTTATAGACAGTAACACTGGGGCTCAGAAAGATGCAATGACTTTCTCACAAGTGGAGCTCCCAAGTGAAGTTGCCAGGGCTGAGATCAGGTTTTGGGACTCCAGACCTGCATTAATTATCTAGTGCCACAATGACAATGCATGACAACCAACCACAAAACCTCAGTGACCAACAACCAGCAGCAGTTATTTTTGCTCCCTAGTCTATGGGTAAGGTGGGAAGTTCTGCTGATTTGGACCAGGCTCTGCTGCCTGGGGCTGGGCTCATTCCTGGGTCATGGGTCAGTGGCTGGGTTAGCTGGGGCAGGCCTATTTTGCATGGTCTCCACTGGGGAGACCACGCCCTCTACCATGTGGTCTCTCAGCCTTCAGGGAGTCAGGCTGGGCTTGTTTTCTGGGTGTGGTAGGGGTCCGGGGGAAAGAACGTGAGCATGTTGTCCTGGGTATTGAATTATCTTACTGCCCCATCACCTCGTCCTACTGGCTGACACAAAGCAGCACATTGTGTTGGTATTTGTGTTGAATACTGTGCTGAATCCGGTAGACTATTCAGGCATAGAAAAATAGATTCTCTCTGTAGATAGGAGGAGCTCTAATATCATACTTGTGAAGGTATTATTTGAATATCGAGAGACCATCCCTTGGGCTCTTCATGCAATCATTTTACCAAAAAGCTGCAATCTTTCCACTATACCAGTGTGCCACTGACGTAGAATCTTGAGGATTTTTGTACGTTGCTTCTATTTTTAGTAAATAAGCTACAACCCTAATATTGCCCCTGCCTTGGTTTAAGTAATACATACACTTCAGCTGAAAGACGCATAATAAAATTTGCACCAAATTTATTCTTACTCTAGCTGATACCGAATGAGGAATGGAAGAAAATGACGTGTACACTTTGCTATGGTCACTGTGTCTTAGGATTACTGACTGAGCTCTGGAAGCTCACAGAAACATTGCAATGGCGCCTAATTGAGTTTAGGATCCACGCAAAGTCCTCTGTTTAGTCCTTTGGAGCGCTCCCCATCCTGCCCTGTCCTCTCTCTGATCCTGTCTCCTAACAAGTCCACTCTCCTCCCCGGCTTCCTTCCTCTAGTCCTGAGTGGTTTGTTTTCCTGCAATATTGCCTCACTCTCCTTGTCTCTGTGTTTCTGCACATGCTGTTCCTTTGGTCTGGGGTGTCCTTCCTGTTTTCTTTCTCGTCTAACTCCTACTCATGCTTCACTTCTCGAGGGGGCCCCTTCCTAAGCGTGCCACCTGGTTTAGCACCGACAACGGGCTGCGTTTTCCTCGCTCCAAGCCCTCGCCACACCGTGAGTTCCTTGGGGACAGCTTTCATCTCTCTGTTTCCAGTGTCCAGCACAGTCACAACAGGTGGAGAGGAGTTATTTGTCAAATAAACAGATACATAAAAAAACCATCTACGTGCTTCGAGTGTTATTTATTCTTTGAGGAAATGACTTTAATAAAGAAACAATTTTTAATTTCATGACTCTTCATGCAACTGTTTGCAATTCAAATTTTTCTTAACTGCTCCTTCACGCCATGAGTAAAAGAAGCCTTTTTTTTTTTTTTTTTTTTTTTACAGTCACACATGTTGGGTTGGCTGAAAAGCCCTGTAGGCTGAATGGAGGTACCTCATTTGAGGAAACACAGCCTCAAGCCATGTGAGCTCCGGTCCACAAGCTCTGCCAGAGCTCAGCGGGACATTTTTACGAGCTGTTTCTAGAATTCTTTCCAGCCCAAACTTTATCCTGTTTGTCCCAATTCCTGGGTCTATCTGAACACTTGGTTATTGGCCTTCTACTCTGGAACACGGCCAGCACACAAACAGGGAGTGAGGTTTAAAGAATGAGGGTGTGTGCAGGAATTTTAATAAATAGTCCCATCTTGGAGGGTTTGTTGATGAAGTAGGGTGGAATGAAGGGTGTCAAGGATACAAAGAAGGAAACCAAATGAACAAGTACTGAAGTTTCCAATATTTCATGCAGATCTATATGTAGATTTATGCACACATATTCTTGTCTAAGTATAGTGTATATGTATGCATGCATATACTTTATGTATTTAACATATAAGTGTGGATTTAAATCATGTATTTGTTCTTCTGCTTTGTAGATGTATATGCATGCATATTTGCACACCTCTGTATATATACATGCATCTGAACATATTCGTAAACGTATACTTATGTGTATATCTGACATATATTACATAAAATCTTGCACTATGCATACATAGTTCTGATTAACTTTCTATATAAAGTATAGAAAGGCTAATTCATATGCAAGTATGTATGTAAATGTCTGTATATATAAATGTGTAATGCTATATATCACAGTTATTGTGTGTATATATTTGTGTAATGTAGCTACCTCTGATTATTCATGTGAATAAGTATGCCTAAATGCTTTTCTACATAGGCAGATATATAGACACACTTGAATGTAGCCTTATCAAGTCTTAGATTTAAAATATATAATATGGATATTTTTATACAAGAAGTATGTTATGGAGGAAATTCAAGACTGTGTTTAATATTTTTTTTCATTTGCAAGACTATCTAGGAAAGTACTTTGTATATAGCAGACACTGATGAATATCCCTGTTGATGATATCTTTCAAAATGAATTACATTTGTGAAGTTGATGCTAGTTACTGGAACAAATAAACCTAAAATCTCAGTGGGACACTGGTGACCTAGGTCCTCTCTTGCCCCTTGGTGATGCTCATTTCCTTTTCTTGGATTCTGTTTCTTCCTCTTTAATATGAGGATGTTGTATGAAATGGCTCCAGATGCTTTGTTAGTGATTACGTGCTTTGCTTGTTTACTTTTGGCAATTCTTAACTGGACACCCAGGGTCGGCCTTGCAACATTTTTAGAAACAGAGTGTGATCTTTTCAACTGCAGCTTATGAGGTTTATGAGGAAGAGAAGTCTTAAAAGAATCAGCCACTGGCATTCACTAACCTGATGTTATGGCCAAACTCTGTGATGTTGGAGGGAAGGCTGATGTGACGACAGACAGGAGAAAGGGGATTCCATCCCTATATGGCCACTTATGAGTTCCTTCCTTCCGAAAGCCACCTGGGTTTTCCTTATATGTAAGATAAAGATTATGGTTGTGCTGTATCTACCCACAGAGACTTGTTACAAGAAGCAAATGAGATCTCTTCTAAGCTTTTTAAAATGAAAACTGATTTTGTTGAGGTGATAATGATAACTGATATCTGCTGTTTAGGTTGATAAAATATAGTAGCAAGGCAAGGCAAACACTTTTGAGCAATGAGTAGAACAACAGTAAACATCTAACACAAATGACTCTAGTTTCTGGGATAGTAACAAAACTCTGGGCAGAGGCTTTACATCCATGAAGTGAGAAAACACATTCATGGGATCCGTGGCCTGGGAAAGTTTCCCCAAGGAAGGCTCAGTTGATCCGTGCCTTGAAGCAAGGAGATTTCCACTTATAGTGAAGAGATGCTACAGTGATCTCCAAAGAGAGGGTTCCCAAGCACCTAGGACCATCTGGTACCCACACAGACATCTAGAGGGAGCTTACCAGAGATGCTGGCTGCAGGAGCCTCTGGAAATTGCTGGGATAGACCAAGGACTCCTAATTTTTGGTATACAAGCCCTCCAAGTGGTCTGTGGATAGAATTTCAAAGTTTGTAATCATGGACAAAAATCATATCTTTTATTCCTTTCCAAGAGTTAGCATAAGGACTACTCAGTTCAGGGTGGCAGATTTTATATTTAGTTTTGGCTAAGGAAGCACATTTTATGTTTCTTCTGAGGATTACTAAAGAAGTGAACGTTGTAGAGAACATTTTATTTTTCTTAATTCCTAAGGATATAAGAACTATAGAGAGATTGGTTCAAGATGGCGGAGCAGAAGGACGTGCGCTCACTCCCTCTTGCAAGAGCACCAGAATCACAACTAACTGCTGAACAATCATTGACAGGAAGACACTGGAACTCACCAGAAAGATACCCCACATCCAAAGACAAAGGAGTAGCCACAATGAGATGGTAGGAGGGGCGCAATCACAATAAAATCAAATCCCATAACTGCTGGGTGGGTGACACACAAACTGAAGAACACTTATACCACAGAAGTCCATCCACTGGAGTGAAGATTCTAAGCCCCACATCAGGCTTCCCAACCTGGGGGTCTGGCAATGGCAGGAGGAATTCCTAGAGAATCAGACTTTGAAGGCTAGCGGGATTTGATTGTAGGACTCTGACAGGATTGGGGGAAACAGAGACTTCACTCTTGGAGGGCACACGCAAAGTAGTGTGCACATCAGGACCCAGGGGAAGGAGCAGTGACCCTGTAAGAGACTGAACCAGACCTACCTGCTGGTGTTGGAGGGTCTCCTGCAGAGGCGTGGGGTGGCTGTGGCTCACCATGAGGACAATGACACTGGCAGCAGAAGTTCTGGGAAGTACTCCTTGGCGTGAGCCCTCCCAGAGTCCGCAATTAGCCCCATCAAAGAGCCGGGTAGGCTCCAGTGTTGTGTGGCCTCAGGCCAAACAACTAACAGGGAGGGAACTCAGCCCCACCCAACAGCAGACAAGAGGAGTGAAGTTTAACTGAGCTCTGCCCACCAGAGCAACACCCAGCTCTATCCACCACCAGTCCCTCCCATCAGGAAACTTGCACAAGCCTCTTAAATAGCCTCATCCACCAGTGGGCAGACAGCAGAAGCAAGAAGAACTACAATGCTGTAGACTGTGGGGCAAAAACACATTCATAGAAAGATAGACAAGAAGAAAAGGCAGAGGGCTATGTACCAGATGAAAGAACACGATAAAACCCTGGAAAAACAATGTAATGAAGTGGAGATAAGCAAACTTCCAGAAAAAGAATTCAGAATAACGATAGTGAAGATGATCTAAGACCTCGGGAAAAGAATGAAGGCAAAGATCAAGAAGATGCAAGAAATGTTTAACAAAGGCCAGAAGAATTAAAGAACAAACACCTAGAAGAATTAAAGAACAAACAAACAGAGATGAACAATACAATAATTGAAATGAAAAATACACTAGAAGGAATAAATAGCAGAATAACTGAGGCAGAAGAACAGATAAGTGACCTAGAAGACAGTATGGTGGAATTCACTGCTGCAGAACAGAATAAAAAAAAAATGAAAAGAAATGAAGACAGCCTAAGAGACCTTGGGGACAACATTAAACACAACAACATTCACGTTATAGAGGTCCCAGAAGGAGAAGAGAGAGAGAAAGGACATGAGAAAATATTTGAAGAAATTATAGTTGAAAACTTCCGTAACATGGGAAAGGAAATAGCCACCCAAGTCCAGGAAGTGCAGAGAGTCCCAGGCAGGATAAACCCAAGGAGAAACATGCTGAGACACATAGTAATCAAATTGACAAAAATTAAAGACAAAGAAAAATTACTGAAAGCAACAAGGGAAAAATGACAAATAACATACAAGGAACTCCCATAAGGTTAACAGCTGATTTCTGAGCAGAAACTCTACAGTTCAGAAGGGAGTGGCATGATGTATTTAAAGTGATGAAAGGGAAGAACCTACAACCAAGATTACTCTATGCAGCAAGGATCTCATTCAGGTTCAACAGAGAAATCAAAAGCTTTACAGACAAGTACAAGCTAAGAAAATTCAGCACCACCAAACCAGTTCCACAACAAATGTTAAAGGAACTTCTCTAAGTGGGAAACACAAGAGAAGAAAAGGACCTACAAAAACAAACCCCAAACAATTAAGAAAATGGTAATAGGAACATACATATCAATAATTATCATAAATGTGAATGGATTAAACACTCCAACCAAAAGACACAGGCTTGCTGAATGGATACATAAAGAAGATCCATATATATGCTGTCTACAAGAGACCCACTTCAGACCTAGGGACACATACCAACTGAAAGTGAGGGGATGGAAAAAGACAGTCCAAGCAAATGGAAATCAAAAGAAAGCTGGAGTAGCAATACTCATATCAGATAAAATAGGCTTTAAAATAAAGAATGTTACAAGAGACAAGGAAGGACACGACATAATGATCAAGGGATCAATCCAAGAAGAAAATATAACAATTTTAAATATATATGCACCCAAAATAGGAGCACCTCAGTACATAAGGCATCTGCTAGCAGCTGTAAAAGAGGAAATAAGACAGTAACACAATAATAGTGGGGGACTTTTAACACCTCACTTACAACAATGGAGAGATCATCCAACAGAAAATTAATAAGGAAACACAAGCTTTAAATAACACAATAGACCCGATAGATTTAATTGATATTTATAGGACATTCCATCCAAAAATAGCATATTACACTTTCTTTTGAAGTGCACATGGAACATTCTCCAGGATAGATCACATCTTGGGTCAAAAATCAAGCCTCAGTAAATTTAAGAAAATTGAAATCACATCAAGCATCTTTTCCGACCACAATGCTATGAGATTAGAAATCAATGACAGGGAAAGAAACATAAAAAACACAAACACATGGAGGCTAAACAGTACATTACTAAATAACCAAGAGATCACTAAAGAAATCAAAGAGGAAATCAAAAACTACCTAGAGACAAATGACAACGGAAACACGACGATCCAAAATCTATGGGATGCAGCAAAAGCAGTTCTAAGAGGGAAGTTTATAGCAATACAATCTTACCTCAAGAAACAAGAAAAATCTCAGATAAACAATCTAAACTGACACCTAAAGGAACTAGAGAAAGAAGAACAAACAAAACCTAAAGTTAGTAGAAAGAAAGAAATCATAAAGATCAGAGCAGAAATAAATGAAATAGGAACAAAGACAACAATAGCAAAGATCAATAAAACTAAAAACTGATACTTTGAGAAGATAAACAAAATTGATAAACCATTAGCCAGACTCATCAAGAAAAAGAGGGAGAGGACTCAAATCAATAAAATTAGAAATGAAAATGGAGCAGTTACAACAGACACCGCAGAAATACAAAACATCCTTATAGACTACTACAAGCCACTCTATGCCAATAAAATGGACAACCTGGAAGAAATGGACAAATTCTTAGAAAGGTATAACCTTCCAAGACTGAACCAGGAAGAAATAAGAAATATGAACAGACCAATCACAAGAAATGAAATTGAAACTGTGGTTAAAAATCTTCCAACAAACAAAAAGTCCAGGACCAGATGGCTTCACAGGCGAATTCTATCAAACATTTAGAGAAGGGCTAACACCCATTCTTCTCAAACTCTTCCAAAAAACTGCAGGGAAGGAACACTCCCAAACTCATTCTACAAGGCCACCATCACCCTGACACCAAAACCAGACAAAGATACTACACGCACAAAAAAATTACAGACCAATATCACTATGAATATAGATGCAAACATCCTCAACAAAATACTAGCAAACAGAAGTCAACAACACATTAAAAGGATCATACATCATGATCAAGTGGGATTTAACCCAGGAATGCAAGGATTCTTCAATATATGCAAATCAATCAATGTGATACACCATATTAACAAACTGAGGAATAAAAACCATATGATAATCTCAATAGATGCAGAGAGAGCTTTTGACAAAATTCAACACCCACTTATGATAAAAACTCTCCAGAAAGTGGGCATAGAGGGAACCTACCTCAACATAATAAAGGCCATATATGACAAACCCACAGCAAACATCATTCTCAATGGTGAAAAACTGAAAGCATTTCCTCTATGATCAGTAACAAGACAAGGATGTCCACTTTCGCCACCCTTATTCAGCATAGTTTTGGATGTTCTAGCCACAGCAATCAGAGGAGAAAAAGAAATAAAAGGAATACAAGTTGGAAAAGAAGAAGTAAAATTGTCACTGTTTGCAGATGCCATGATACTATACATAGAGAATCCTAAAGATGCCACCAGAAAACTACTAGAGCTAATCAATGAATCTGGTAAAGTTGCAGGATACAAAATTAATGCATAGAAATCTCTTGCATTCCTATACAATAATGATGAAAAACGTGAAAGAGAAATTAAGGAAACACTCCCATTTATCATTGCAACAAAGAATAAAATACCTAGGAATAAACCTAACTAGGGAGACAAAAGACCTGTATGCATAAAACTATAAGACACTGATGAAAGAAATTAAAGATGATACAAACAGATGGAGAGACATACCATGTTCTTGGATTGGAAGAATCAATATTGTGAAAATGACTATACTACCCAAAACAATCTAGAGATTCAATACTATCCCTATCAAACTACCAATGGTATTTTTTACAGAACTAGAACAAAAAATCTTAAAATTTGTATGGAAACACAAAAGACCCCAAATAGCTAAGAAGTCCTGAGGGAGAAAAATGGAGCTGGAGGAATCAGACTCCCTGACTTCAGACTATACTACAAAGCTACAGTAATCAAGACAATATGGTACTAGAACAGAAACAGAAATATAGATCAATTGAACAGGATAAAAAGCCCAGAGATAAACTCATGCACCTATGGTCAACTAATCTATGACAAAGGAGGCAAGGATATACAATGGAGAAAAGACAGTCTCTTCAATAAGTGGTGCTGGGAAAACTGGACAGCTACTTGTAAAAGAATGAAATTAGAACACTCCCTAACACCATATACAAAAAATAAACTCAAAATGGATTAAAGACCTAAATGTAAGACTGGACACTATAAAACTCTTAGAGGAAAACATAGGAAGAACACTCCTGACATATATGACAGCAACATCTTTTTTGATCCACCTCCTAGAGTAATGAAAATAGAAACCAAAATAGACAAATGGGACCTAATGAAACTTAAAAACTTTTGTAAATCAAAAGCAACTACAAACAAGATAAAAAGACAACACTCAGAATGGGAGAAAATATTTGCAAATGAATCAATGGACAAAGGATTAATCTCCAAAATATATAAACAGCTCATGCAGCTCAATGTTAAGAAAACAAACTACCCAGTCAAAAACTGGACAGAAGACCTAAATAGACATTTCTCCAAAGGAAACATAGATGGCCACGAACCACATGAAAAGCTGCTCAACATCACTAATTATTAGAGAAATGCAAATCAAAACTACAATGAGGTATCACCTCACACCAGTTAGAATGGGCATCATCAGAAAATCTACAAACAACGAATGCTGGAGAGGGTGTGGAAGGAACTCTCTTGCACTGTTGGTGGGAATGTAAATTGATACAGCCATTATGGAGAACAGTATGGAGGTTCCTTAAAAAACTAAAAATAGAATTACCATATGACCTAGCAATCCCACTACTGGGCATATACCCAGAGAAAACCATAATTCAAAAAGATACATGCACCCCAAAGTTCATTGCAGCAGTATTTACAATAGCCAGGTCATGAAAGCAACCTAAATGCCCATCAACAGACGAATGGATAAAGAAGATGTGGCACATATATGCAATTGAATAGTACTCAGCCATAAAAAGGAACGAAATTGGGTCATTTGCAGAGATGTGGATGGATCTGGAGACTGTCATACAGAGTGAAGTAAGCTGGAAAAGGAAAACGAGTATCGTATATTAACGCATATGTGTGGAACCTAGAAAAATGGTACAGATGAACCAGTTTGCAGGGCAGAAATAGAGACACAGATGTAGAGAACAAGCGTATGGACACTGAGGGGGGAAAGTGGTGGGTGGGGTTGGTGGTGGGATGAATTAGGAGATTGTGATTGACCTACATACAATAATATGTATAAAATGGATAACTAATAAGAACCTGCTGTAAAAAAAATTCTAAAATTCATATCTTTATTTTTACTGCTTTTCAACTGAAATTTAGCATGTCCTTTAATTATGAATGTGGGCAACATACTACAATCCTATTTGCAATACCTATAAAATCAATAGATATCGCAGCTATTTTCATATCCCATTAAAGTCGTAGATTTCTCAAAACGTTTACAACCATCACTACTTCGGAATTATGATAGTTACTAGATTTCTGTTCGATTTTTAAAATATAATGTGTTAAGCACAAATATTATTGTACCATGCCTTTATTTTAATATGAATAACTATATTCCTCTTTAACTGAGTCTCTCTTAAATCTTTGTTTTCTTTACACATTTAAATATTCTGAAAATGTGTTCAGAGGCTTTGCCGTACTGCCAAGACTGCATGGCACAGGAATAGTTAAAACCCCTGGGTAGGACAAAGGAGCGATATTATCCAGCATGACTGAAGGCCAGCTGAAACATAAGCCTGTCTTGTGCTCATACTGGGACATTGGAGCCGTGATGTTGGACAATAAATATAAGAAGGAAGACAGAAAAGTTATGGAAGGGAAAGCATGGCAGCTGAAGCCAGACATTAGAATTTGGAAAGGGTGGGAAAGATGCTTGGAGCCATCGGTTTAGATTAGTGCCAGGGCAGGATGAGAATGTTAGCAGTGACCATGGACTTAGCCTGAGAAGCTGAAAGGACTTCATTATATTTGTTATGGCAGCAATAATAACATTATTGTTATGAGCATCTATGTGCCAGGCACTGGGCTGAGTTATCAACATGCACAAACTTGTTTAATTAACACCATCGGTTCATGTTTAAGAAACTGAGCCTGAGAGGTTAATTAACTTGTCCACAGTCAGGCAAGTAGAATGCTAGGATTGAAACCCAGGGAATGTAAATTTAAATTTAAATAAGCCCAGGAGTTTATTACAATAGCACACAGTTTCCTCATCAAGCACAGTCCCACTTTGGGAGGGCAGGGGTGCCAGTGGGGTCTCCGGGGAGGTGGGATGTATTATGCATTTTGAGTCTTTCCTTGTCAGGGCCACTGTGTACTCACTGTGTTCATTGACTGCATTCCTGAGTTACTGTAAGGGGCAGGGTGGGGGGTTGTTTGGAGCCTCCTGGGTGAGTCTGGAGAGTTCTTACTGGAGTTGACTAGCAAGAAGCCTCGATTACATTTGTGGAGGCAGGATGAGGACAATGGAAGTCAGAGGCAACCATCCTGTAACTATTTTTAAATATGAAAATGAAAATAGCAACAACAAAATAAAACTGGGACTAGAGCACATTTTCCAAATTCAGCACAATTAACTCATCTTTTTTCCATGTGAAATTTGAGAGAGTGTGAGCTCGCGGAGAGAAATATGGCCCCCAGTTACCACCAGCCCTCCTTCTAAGCAAAGCAGAATTAAATGGGTTTCCCAGGACCCTGCTTATACAGGGAGCTGGGAGCTCAGGCTAAGATGCACAAATTCCCAGTGAATGAAGAAATACTTGTAAAGCCTCACTTCTCACTCAAACTTCACAGACACTTGAATTCTTTCCATGATATGCTTTGCCAAGTGATTGATCAACATTATTTGAATTCTTTCAGTGTCACGAAAGTTGTCACCTCCAAAGGTGACCCAGATATGCTAGACTTTATCTGTACGATGTTTTTCATCGTGTGAATTCATATTTCTCTCATGCAGCTCCTATTTTAGCACTTGTGATGTCTGAGAAAATAATTTTAAAAACTTGAAAATAATTTTAACTGTGACGGCAGAACATACTTGTGGTAGTTGAGCCAATTAACTGAACAATCAAATAAGGTCTTACAAATCTCCACTCTCCCTGCCAACACACACACACACACATGCACACATGTCTTAATTATTAATATTTTAGTAAATTCAGGTCTTACTGGATCACACATGTAAGTTTAAGTAACATTAGTTCAATTTTTTGTGTAATTTAGTCACATAAAAATTCCTTTCTCTATTTTGATTTCTTCACCTAGGCTTAATTTTGAGACAAAATATTACTATCTCCTCTCATAGCACAGGATGTGGCATAAACTATTTTTTTCAGGCCATGTGCTATGTGCCTTTGTTTAATCTTCATAATGACTATATGGGTAGATGTTATTATCCCAATGTTACAGATAAGAAAACTGGGACTCAGAAAGAAACTTAAAATGGACTAGAGACCTAAATGTAAGACCTGAAACCATAAAACTCCTAGAAGAAAACATACGCAGTACGTTTTTTGACATAGGTCTTAGCAATATATATATAATATATATATATATTATATATATATATATATATATATATATATAGGATCTGTCTCCTTAGGCAAGGGAAACAGCAAAAATAAACAAATGGGACCTAATCAAACTTAAAAGCTTTTACACAGTGAAAAAAGCCATCAACAAAACGAAAGGCAACCTACTGAATGGCAGAAGATATTTGTAAATGATATGTCTGATAAAGGGTTAATATCCAAAATATATAAAGAACTCATACAACTCAGTATTAAAGAAGACCAACTCAACTAAAAAATGTACAGAGGACCAGAATAAGCATTTTTTTAAAGAAGACATACTGATGGCCCACAGGCACATGAAAAGATGCTCAACATCTAATCCTTGGGGAAATGCAAATCAAAACCACAGTGAGATATCATCTCACACCTGTCAGAATGACTATCATGAAAAAGACAAGAAATAACAAGGATGTAGAGAAAAGGGAATGTTAGTACACTGTTTGTAGGAGTGTAAATTGGTGTAGCCACTATGGAAAACAGTATGGAAGTTCCTCAAAAAATTAAAAATTAAGCTACCATATGATGTAGCAGTTTCACTCCTGTGTATATATCCAAAGAAAATAAAAGCAGTAACTCAAAAAGATACATGTGCACCGACAGCAACATTATTTATGATTACCAAGATATGAAAGCTGCCTTAAGTGTCCGTCAACAGATGAATGGATAAAGAAGATGCAGTGTGTATATACAAAGGAATATAACTCATCTATAAAAATGTGAAATTTTGCCATTTGCAACAACATAGATAAAACCTGGAGGGTATTATGCTTAGTGAAATATCAGACAGAGAAAGACAAATACAGTATGTTTTCACTTATATGAGGAATCTAAAAAATGAGACGAATGAATATTACAAACCAGAAACAGACTAGATACAGAGAACAAACTAGTGGTTACCAGTGGGGAAAGGAAAGGGGGGAGCAGCAAGATAGGTGAAGGGGATTAAGGGGTACCAACTACTAGGTATAAAATAAATCAGATAGAAAGATGCAATGTACAGCACAGGGAATATAGCCAATATTTTATAATAACTTTATATGGAGTATAACCTGTAAAAATATTGAATTACTATGTTGTACACCTGAAACTAATGTAATATTGTAAGTCAACTATACTTCAATAGAAAATAAATTAAAATAAATAAATATAAACAGAGGAAAAACAAAACAAAACAAAACAAAAAAACTAAGAGTCCTGCTTGAGCACATACACCCAAGTAAATGTGAAAGCCAGGCTTCAAATGCAAGTTAATATTTCTCAAAGCTTATAATCTTTACAATACTATACACTATCTCTTAATTTACCACAATACTTTGTAATGCTTATTTCCTTCCCCTACAAGATGCTGCTGGTGTCCCTATGTACAGAGAATATAACATTCATCTTTGAGTTCTTTATGTCTAGTAGAATGCCTTGTGCAGAGTGAACACTTAGTAAATGAATAAATGAAAGACTAAGTGAATAAAAGTAAGCACAGCCACTTTATTTAAATTTCTGCTGGATGCTCTATGTATTAAAGAAAAAACTTAGAAGTCCATTACTTTCCTAGGTGTGTTCATGTCAACAAGATACATAGGGCTAAACATAGGGATAGCTGGAGAGTTTTACCCTAGACAATGACAGGGTGGTTAGAGTCTGTTGTTCTCTGTCTTGAGGCAAACCAGGTGATTCATCACATGGGGTGGGAGAGGATTCTTGGAAAAGGGATCTGAGAGGATGCTAGGGTGAAAGAGAGGATGTAGAAGTTGAACCATGGTTCACACGAGAACTGGGAATGACTCCAAAGGACAAGGAATTCCAAAAGAAAAGAATTTATTTCTATCTCCTTAGAATTCCATTCCATTGTATGAGCAATGCTGAGAGAAAGGGCAGAAGAAAGAAAAGGAAACAAAGATTGTGTTTTCCTAAGTTGTCCTTTATTAGGCAGCTGGAACACAATGGAATGAGAACTAGATGTGGAGTGAGAAAGACAGGGGTTCAAACCCTGTACTCTGACATTTATTGTCTGTGGGCAAACCACTTAACATATTTAAACCTTCATTTCTCATCTGCAAAATATGGTTGACAATATCCAACTTAAAAGTTGGAACAAATTAAATGAGATAATTTTCGTGAAAACGTCTAGCATGGTGTCAGCCACATATTAAATGTTCCAAACATGTTTACAGAGATCACTAACAAAAGCCCTAGTCTTCCTAAATATTTTCCAGAAAGACCATCATGCTAGGAACTGTTGGACAGACTAGTTCATGATAGCAAGAAAGACTTGACCTTTTGTATCCTCACTGATCAGACAGATGAATAGCCTTGGTGAGAGACTAATTTGAAACAGATGTAGACTAGAAACACATTTTCTGAGCAAACTCTCCTTTTGAGGGAGTGTGGAGGGGATTCTCTAAATCCCTTTCTACCTGCATTCAACACAGATCTCCTGGGTGGTGGTTATGGGCTAGACACTCTTCTAGACTCAAACATGCAGAGATAAAACAGACAGTGCCCCATGTCTCTAGGGAATTATGGTCTGGTGAGTCATGAAAATGTTTAGTGGGTGCCTTTACATGTCTGGGAGGGGTCCTGTACTGACTTGAGTAGGTGATCAGATTCAACTGCCAGTTATCCAACTCCTCCACTCTTGGTACTTTCACATAGAGTATCTCCTTTAATTCTCACTGAAACCCCTCCTCTTCTAATGTCTATCTATGTATTTAGATGACAAAATGGAAACTCAGGGATTGGATAATGGTTTCAAGTTATTCAATTAAAGAGAAATAAGACACTTTAAAAATTAAAATTACTTGTTATATGTAAGGCAATAGTGAAGAATACCCATACACAATCTAGGAAAATATTATTTCAGTTATTCAGTGTATTTGGGGAACTAAGTAAATGTTTCCTAACTGTTCTCTTTGGAAATCTTAAAATGAAAAGAAGAAAGAAAAAAGGAAAGAAAGGAGGGAGGGAGAGAGGAAGGAAAGAAGGAATAAAGGAAGGAAGCGGGTGAGAAAGAAAGGAAGAAAGAGAGAGAGAAAAAAAGAAACAGAGAAAGAGAACAGAGAATAAAATTTTATGTAAATTAAGCCTAAACTAGGGAATAAATGTGAACAGCAACAATAGTTCAATAACTATAATTTTATATTAAGTAGTTTTTCTTCTGAAAATATCTATTCTGATATGATACCATGTTTAAATTGATTCCATATTCACTACCTCTCTTCATAAACCATAAATTCCTCACTTATGACATCTTTATTTTGATTCTGATTTCAAGCACATTTTTCAAGATCACAGATGTTCTGGTTTTAAGATCCTTTATCAGGAGAATCATTTCATTGTTTTTCTCTTTATGCACAATGACTTTGCTGGTTATAGAAAAATTTTGGGTCATACAACCTCCCTTTCAAATCTCTGTAGATTTTTAACAAATCTTCCATTGGTTTCTAATATTGCTGAGGCAATGGCTGAATTGGAAGAATTTAGTTCCCTTTTTTAGGAAGCCTAGAAACTGATTTCTGGTATGCTTTTTTACACTTAAATTTTGCTAACTTCATCAAATACGCCTCGATCTGTTTTCTTTTTTCCCTGTAATATCTTGTATATTAGTTTTTACTGTGATGATACAGTAAAATCCAGCAATATCTTACAAAAATAAAAACATTTATTTCTCACTCTCTGATCAGCTCAAAGGTTTGTGGCTTCTCCATGTATTCTGTAGATAGAGCTGTACTCTGATGGCTTAGGCTCACCTCCTGGCCCTGGGCTGGGACATGTGTTCCAGGTGTCTTCATTCTGGAGTCCAGGCTAAAGGAGTCTAGGTACCAGGAGCACGTCTTTCCTATGAAGGAGGTCAGAAGCATCAGACTAGTGATGCTTCTTTAGACCTTGGCTTGCAATAGCAACCATATTCCATTGGCCAAAGGAAGTCCTATGGTCAACCTCAAAGTTGATGAGATGGAGAAGTATTCTCAGACTACAGGATGGGAGTGGGTGGGGGTGGGATTCAGGTCTTCATTTATTTCAGGAAACATTTTTTTAATACATTTAGAATATTTGTTTCCAGTTTGTTCCATGATCTATTTCAGACCTTGGGTAACAAGATGTTGGAACTCCAGCGGCTTGTCTTCATATCTGCCTTTTATCCTTGATTATGTTTTATTTATCTATACTTTCTTTATCTGCCATTTTCAAGACTGAAGCAAGTACAAATTAAGTGATTAGACAAAATTAAAATTATAAATATTGGCAAATAGGAGACAAAGGAATCATTATTTTCAGACAGCAGATTGTCAATTTAGAAATCTAAGAAATTCAACTGAGACTGTTTTATAAAGCTTTTGTAATTATAAGTTGGCTGGATTCAAAATATTTACAAATTAGTAACTTTCATGTACAGTAATAATTACACAGTAAATATGATGAAAAAATTACCAAGTCACAACATTAAAAATATGATATAAGGAGACATTAGCTTAAGTACAAGTGTTTACAGCCTATATGAACAAAATTATAAAACTCCTCAGACAGATGTAAATTAAGATTTGAATACATTATACTGGAATAGAAAATCTCAACATTGTAAAGCCACTAGTTATCTCTAAACTAATCTATGTATTCAACTTCATGGAAATAAGAATTTGAATGAAATAGGGAAATATTTTTCTACTTCCCCTGGAAGAATAGGTTTATAAAAATGCTTAACACATTTTTTGGAAAAGTAAGAATAATGAGGGAAGACTTACCTCACCAAATATTTAAACTTAATACAATACAATACCATTATAATTAACAGACCTTCATGTTGGCACAGGAGCTCATGAACAACTCAATGAAATAGAATAGGAAATCCAGAAATTTATGCATGTGTATGATGGAGTCGAGTGTGCCATAAAGGCAATACTATAAATAACTAAACTGTAAATATTTGGGGCACAACTAATTAGCCTTGGGGAGGGGGTGGAGGAGTGATAGACCTTTGTCCTTGACTCACTTTTAATAAACATAATAAATTCAACATTTAGTTAAGTTCATTAAAAAAATCATACTATAAATGTGCTAGAAGAAAATATTGGTGAATCTTTTTATATATAGGGTTTGGAAGACATTTCTAATTCCTCTTCAAACCCAGAAAGTATAAAAACAAGTGTGATAGATTGGAGTATATTAAAATTTCAAACCTCTGAATAACAAAAACACCATCATTGAGGTTGAAATAAAAGAAGTTTGAAAAATTAGTTGCAACATATATGACATTGTGTGTAAAAGCTTTTATAAAGTGATGAGAAAAAAGGAAATTAGCATTGCAATTAAAATGGATGAAAGATTTGAATAGACAATTTATAAAATAAGAAAAGACAAATGGCCACTTAACATATTAATGAAAACAAAGCTTATTAATATTTCAGAAAATCAATAAAAAGTTATAGCTTTTAAAAAATGTATATCATTTACCAATACTTCAATCGTTAATAATACAATAGAAACTCTCTTTACTTCCACTTAACTGATTTGCAGGATTGATTATTCCTCTTGGCACACTCTACTAGGATAATACTCTTCTCTTCACCAGTCAAATTAATGCTTACCAATTTAATTGTGTTTGTTCCCAGACTTGTTTATACCAATTTATTGGTATGCTTGCTCCATCAATTATTTAATTTAATTCAGCCTCTTTTAAATTAGCAAATGCAAAATAGAGATTTTGTTGCTGTGAGTTTGAATGTTTTGGAAAGTCTCTGAAAGTGTGAATGAAGTAAAATTGTTGAATTAGACATGCAACAGACAATGATAAAAGTTTAGATCAGAATAAAAAACTTATAAACCCTGAAATACTCTGCATAAAGGCTACTTCACAAGTGCTTTGAAGTTTCTATACTCCGTTTCTTTGATAATGATAGAGAAGGAATCATGATTAACTTTTAGGCAGAAAGAAAATAGGGATTGCCAACTAGTAATTGGGCAAAAATTTAAAAAGGTCTTTGAGCTACAACCAAAGATTAGGCCAGTGCAAATTTAACAGCAAACGTGTGAAAGCTTAAATGTTGGAAAAACATCATAGTATCTATATATTTCATACTAAGAACGTATTTTAGTCCAATTAACCTATTTAGACATTTATAAAGAGTCATTTTTCAAGAGTGAAATCTTGATTGGAGAAAATAAAATCTATGATTAGATTAAGCAGGTCTAAATTACAAATTATCTACCAAAAAACATGGCATACAAAGTAGAACAGGAAATATCAAGAAGCCAAAATTCCAAAGAAAAATATCACATTCTTTGCAGCAATGCAACTGAAACTGCCATTTCTTGTTTTTAGCAAATCAAAGGATGAATTGCCATTTCTTGTTTTTAGCAAATCAAAGGATCCTACCCTTTGAAAAACATAGATAAATTATCATTACCAGTTTACTACTGCTCACAAAAATTAGCATGGGAGGGTTCTAAACTACTTAACGAAAGCTTTTAATTTTTTTCCCATGGATTTATACATTAAACTTAACTGAAAAATATCCTATCTCAATGGTGATGAACCTAACAAAGAAGAAGTGATGGCCTTGTTTTCTCCAGTCTCTGCAGTTCTAGAATGTTTAGTGAAATGTCCCTGGAAAAAGATCTTAGTTATATTGGGGGAAAAAATAGGACACATGAATATATTTGTTAAAGAATCATTTAAAGTTAGCAACTTCATTGATAATCTTTATAATGTAGCATTAGCATGGAATAAATTTCCCAGTACATTTATTACCATAACTTCAAAAAACTGGCCTGAACCTCTGTGCAGAAACCCTGAACTATGAGACAAAATGAAAAAACATAATTTGTTAACTGACCTCATACCAAACAAATTGTTTATAGTCTGTCTTCACCTTAAGAATATAAGTTCAAAAAGACAGAACTTTTTATGTCTCACTCACTGCATTGCCCAGATTAGTATTTGGTCCATTGTAGGTAGACAATAAATATTTGTAGAATAAATAACTAAACAGAATTGAGATTCCTGATTTCTAAGCTCCTTTCCACAATATTATCCTATGGGATTATTATCGTTTACCAGGAAGAGCATAGACTTTAGAATTGGAATAGAGACTCCTACTTTGCAACTTTCTTGCCGTGTGTTCTTGGTTAGATTATTTTTAACCTACGGTTCTCAGCTGTCTCATATATAAAATACAAATTAGACCTTTTAGACTTGATCAAATTAACTGAGATAATATATGTAATTTATCTGGTATATAGAAAGTTCTCAATAGATGGTATCAATGTGAATGATGTTGATGATGTTGATAAGGATGAGGAGGATGATGGTGGAACTGGTGTAGGTGGTGTAGGATCTAAACGTTCACTGAGTGCCTTTGGTGAACAGAGTATTTTCTAGTTTCCATGCTCAACAAAGGCAACACTCCCAGAGAGGAAATTGCTCAGCCCAGAAACAGTTCTTCAGTGGGTCACATTGCAGAAACACTGTTTTGGCTAGCCTAACAAAGAGGCCATTATTCTCATCCCCAGACAATGCCAGAAGGTGCTGGGTGGTCTAGAATCAGGAGACAGATAATGTAATGACCCCATTCATCAAAAAGTCCAGCGTGCACACCAGCTGCCCGCCAGCTGGAAAATGAAGCTCTTCTTCATTCTGAGGATAATTTACTTCTGATGGGGAGACTCTGTGATACCCTTCACCTTAAGGGACCAACAGAATTCCAACAGTATCACGTAACATGGTACTAACCCAGTCATAGACTCAAAAGGAGAGCAAAATAAAACAAACAAACGAAAGAACTAAGTCAGTCACCTTTCATGTTAGGAAGAAAGGTGCACTAATAAACAACGATTTTTCTTCTGTATTTTTTCCTCTATATTCGCCTTACAGACATTTCAGATTCTGTACTTGATCATACTTTTCTTTTGTCTTTGGCCATGAGGAAGGCTGATGTCAAATTTTGATCACCATGTAATCATAGTGCAAGAAACTATGGTATGCATTTCTGTATGGAGTACTTCTACAACCTTTACTATTTTCTCCTCCAAACTTTAATACAGCCCAGGGTCCATAATTATTAACTTCATGTTTTTACTTCAGATATATTTTTGAGATTTTCCTCTATTCTCTACTGTGTGACTCATGAGTAGATGTCACAAAACATAATGAGATCATGATTTAAACACCTGTTATGTGGTAAAGCCTATAGGTGCTTCTCTCAAGCTCAAAAAAATGACACAGTTCTTACTACAGTCAGCCTTCCATATCCATGGGTTCTCCAACTGCAGACTCAACAAACCAAGGGTCAAAAATACTTTTAAAAAAATTCCAGAAAGTTCCAAAAAAGCAAAACTTGAACTTGCTGTGCACTATTTTCATAACATTTACATAGTATTAGGTATCATAAGTAATCTAGAGATGATTTAAAGTATACAGGAGGATGCGTGTAGGTTATATGCAAATACCACTCCATTTTATATAAGGGACATGAGCATTGATGGATTTTGTTGTCCCCGGCGGTTCTGAAACCTATCCTCTGTGGATACCGAGGGACAACTGTATATTTTTTCTATAAGTTAAAAAAACCTGGTGTTCTAGATCATCTCAGTGCTTTGTGACCACCTAGAGGGGTAGGATAGGGAGGGTGAGAGGGAGACGCAAGAGGGAGGAGATATGGGGATATATGTATATGTATAGCTGATTCACTTTGTTATAAAGCAGAAACTAACACAACATTGTAAAGCAATTATACTCCAATAAAGATGTTAAAAAAAAACTGGGGTTCTAAGCTACTTACCGAAGGCCACAAAGATGAGAATCAAATCTACTTGGTTTAAAAACTGGTACATAGGATAGTACTCTATGTCATCTATCACCCAGCAATCTTCCTATGATGTTAACACTCACGTTTATTGAACGTTTTCTAAGTTCCAATCAATGATGATCATTTTGTAGGAAAATTATCTCATGTAATCTTTCCAACAACCTTTTAAGTAGGTTCTATTCATTTACATATTCAGACTATGGTCCTGAGATTTAAAGCTATTAAGTAGTTTACTGAATTCTTAGAGTTAGAAATTGAATCCAGGATTTGAATCAGGTTCTGTCTGAAATCAAAGTCCAAATTCTGAATGATGACATCAACATTCCCCTATTTCTGCTTAGCTGCCTTCTTCTTTGACCAGTGGGTAAAGCCCAGTATCCCTGTGCATAACCAGACCCCAGGTAAAATGCATCTGGAGCTCGTGAGCTTTATGAGCTAGCCAATGTTAGTTTGTTGATTTAAAAGGAAAACTTCAACTTCTTCTAAAAGAACATGTGCTAACTCACGCACTAAAAAGCACAAAGCAGTTCAGGAATTGGGTGTTGCAGTCCCCAGGGTGAAATAAAAACTACAATAGAACATGAAGAAGCAGTGTCATGGAAATAATGAAGGCTTTTGGCATGGTTTTCTTGCGAGGAGGAAATTATTCCTGAGAGAGAAAGGAGGAGGTGGAAGGGTCAAAATTCCACTCTTGGAAAGCACCAGAGGATGGAAATGACCACAGGGGTGGGCAAGTTAAGTGCAAAAGATCCTGGGTTGAAATTGTGGAAGAAAACTCTGGACATGACTTTCAGGTTACATTAACTGTGTTTACTTCCAATTATTTTTCCCAGGGTAGTCTCCTTCCTGTTCATAATATTTTACTTTACTCATTAATCTAGAAAGAAAGAAAGACTCCCCACACCCCAACATGGAAATAACCATCTTAATTGGAAGAAATTCAATCTCCAGGAAAGGAATCATCTGTTTTAGTTACATTTTCCATAAAAAATTGGTTTATCTGACCGCTATTTTTGCCATAGCACAGTCAGGTTTATATATAACCTCATAATAAGTCATTAAAGTATTATTATTTCCAATCCCTTCCTGTGGGATGTGTTTTCTAACCACCGGCCCACAAGAATGATGCTGTCCTGGGTGCCGTCTGGACTTCTTTGTCTGTCTGCCACAGCTATCTTGGAGGACTTGTCACCGCCTCAAGAGTGTGTCCGGGCTTTACATCATTTCCATTCTTCTGTTTGATCCATGATGATGCCAAAAAACTCTGGCGGTGACCACAGCAAACAAGTTACTTAATCCCATTGTTCCTCCTTTCAACAGCAAGCATTCCATAAAGCAAAATCAATGGTGCTTGCCACCTCCCTCAGTGAAAGAGTCACACTGAGACTCAAAGGGTTTCTCACCAAACTGGAAAGAGCTTTAAAGAAAACAGACTGTTATTTACTTGGAACACATTTTAAATTGAAGATTCTGAGATTGAGGTCATGGAATGAAGGAAAGAGGGTTTGCTTGCACAATGGTAGACTTGGCTGAACTACCCAGCGAGAGAAATGGGGCCATTTTGTGAGGTTAAAGCCCCAGTGTCAGGTAGACCAATGTGCCATATGTTCTAAGGTGATGATCAGGTTACAGATGGTGGGGTGGTGGGAGAATCAGGAAAGGGGTTAGAGAGAAAGAGAGACAGAGAGAGACAGAGAGCAGCAGAAGAGCCCAGAGGAACTCACAAGAGCTCAGTTTCCTGAGCAGATAGAAAAGGAAGCCTATTATTTGTTTTTAGTGCCAGCTAGAACGCTATCTGCCAACCAGTCTATTACAATAACATCTGTGTATCCACTCAACAAACTGATTGTACCATCAGCACTTTTGAAGACTGGGCTGCCATCACTGTGCTCACCTTATTACCTTTTCACAAGCTGATTAGTGTGAAAACGTTAAGTTGCTAATATGTCTCACCTACGTACCTGCTACAGATCAGCCAGGTATCAGTGGAGAAGCCAAGGGAGCCATAGAAACATTTAGCACCAGTAGTCAGAATAAACTATGAGACAGGTATGGAGAAAGCAGGGCAAGCATTTATGACCAGGATTGGCAAGGCAAGAAGTAGGTTCAGAAAGAACTGCCATAACCCGCCACTGACTGCTCTGGCCCCGTAGAGAGCTGTTCATGAACTTGATGACCACTCACGCACCTTTCCCTTCATTGTGCGTAAGAATCATCTGAGGATCCTGTAGATTCTGATCCAGCAGGTCTGGGGTGAGGCCCGAGAATCCGCATTTCTACCAAGTGATGTCAGTAGTGCTGGCCCAGGGACCATACTTGGAAGCAATAAGGTGCCACAATACGGCAGAGTCCTGCTCACCTCTGTGTCAACTGCACTAAGTAAACATTTGTTTACTTAACTGAATTGTAACAGGCTAGTAATCTTTGTTCTTGATGATCTGTCACTTCAGGCAGGAAGCTGCACATATGTAAACAGATCTTGGAGAAGAGGTTGGGTATAGCCTGGACAGATTAAATCAGGCACAACGGACAGTTCCATTAGGACAGCCGGTACCAACAGCAATCGTCCAGCTCTGGTTGAAGGAAGGTTCTGAGGTTACACCTGCATTTTCAGTGATCCTGTGAGCAGCCAGGTAGCCTTGCTACTGCCTCTTACATTTCTGTGGGTTAGTTTTTACTATCCACTTGACATAGGGAGAAGGCATACAACTCTGTTCTTTCAGAAAAAGTACTTTCTGGGAGTAGAACAGGGATTTAGCCCAGAACTGCCTGGTACACTTAAACAGAAAAGACTAGTCCTTCACCAAGCTAGTAAGTGGACAGGCAACAAAAACTGGACCTAGGAACTCCCTTGGAGTCTTTTCATCCCTGAGAGAATTTTACTCTAATTCTTGCCATAGACGCAAAGAGAAGGGTCATGGAACTCTGTTCAAGGGTCAGGAAGAACTTTCTACAAGAGGCAATACCTATACTAAGCTCTGAAGGATAAGTAGGAATTAACTCAGGGGTGGAGGGTGGAGGGAGCATTCCCAGCTGACAGAACAGCATATACCTGAGGGAATTTGGGATCTGAGAGTAACTCCGTGTGGCCACAGTGTAGATTATGGGATGGGGAGGAGGACAGGAGATGAGACTGAGAAGCAGACAGAGGACGGATTGTGAAGAAACACACGTTTTCCTAAGACAGCATAAAGACCCCCTTTGCAATGCCCTCATTTTCCAGGTAGGTTGAGTTGCCAAGGTGTTTTTCCTCTGGGAGATCGCCTGGGGCCCGTTCCCCAACATTTGCTCTCCTGGACACCCCTGATGAGACCCCAGGCGAGACTTCCACGACATCTTCCCCACCTGCTGGCTTTCACAGCTTCCTTTCACAAGGAACATAGGAAACGGAGACGAGTACAAACTGATATTTCTGTCCCAGGAAAGTGGACTTTGGAGATTAGAGATTTTAAGGCTACAGAATATCTCACACTCTATGAACTATAACTGACATTAAATTCTGAGCAGAGGTTGAAGCTGGGTTTCTCATACATGTGAGAAACACACACACACATAGGTATATATATGTATTCCTTACCACATAATCCAAGAATTTCTATTTAGTCTTGTTGATTTTATGTTGTTGTTGCTTTTTTCCCTTAACATACTCTGATCATAATTTGAAATAGTCACAACGTGACTGATAACATGAAAATAGAGACTGTGACCTAAGTAATTTCAATGCAGAAAATGATGTGGTTTATTTTATTTGTATTTATCCAACCAAAACAAGAGAATCTCTTGTTATTTACATTAACCCTTTAGCATTGGCTCTGGAAGGTCTGTGAGGCCAGTGTAGTAAATGTTGCATGTGCATTTGAACAAACATTATATGTAACATGTGTTTTCATTCATGGGTTTGGTGCATTATTTCATCATGATGTATTCTTTGCGGTATTATTTTAGAAATTGATTATCCACAGATCACCAGAAGATCTCTTGTCCTGTCACTTTGGGGATAATGAACATTTTCCATATGTGTAAATCTGTCAGGCCATGTCTTCCTTAAGTGACAGTTACTAATTTATAAATCAAAGACATCATTCTTACCTTTTTTAATCAGTGACTGTTTTACTGCAGAAATACAGGAAGGGTCATTAGCTTGAACTATAAAACATCTCATCAAAGACCCTACGAGCAGAGGGGAATTTAATCTTTCTTGCTTTTGTAAAAGAGTTTTTAGAATCAAGAAGTTCTGGGATATATTCCATTTTTGGAAACAATGGATAATACAGCCCAACATCAAATTCCCATTGAAATTCCCATGGTAAATAAAGGTGTCACAATTAATCCAGCAAGAAGTTCTTTTGTGTTGTGATTCTTGGAACTTCCGTAACTGAGGTCACATCTAACATTTAACCAGAGCTCTTGTTGGTCTATACAAGAACATCTTCAGCAAGATATGGAAATAGTTTTATTCCATGGATGGGTTCTCAAGAAACATAAGTGATAGATGTGAAATATCCCCTTGAAAAGAGCGGAGGTGGGGACTTCCCTGGCGGTCCAGCGGTTAAGACTCTGTGCTCCCGATGCAGGGGGCACAGGTTCGATCCCTGGTCAGGGAACTAGATCCCTCACGCTGCAACTAAAGATCCTGCACTCGGCAACGAAGATCCCATGCTCAGCAAAATAAATAAAAGACCCAGCACAGCCAAATAAATAAATATTTAAAACAAACACAAAGAGCAGGGTTGCTACCTGATAGACGCTCAATTCTGTGGGACAATGTTACAAGCCTTTCTCTCTCTGTTGCATGAATCTGTTAAATAACAATTATTAAATATATATTCTGTGACGGGCACAGTGAAAAGCTTTGAAGGATGTTATTCTTATCCATACCCTCCAGGACCTCTAGGTAATGAAAAAATGTCCAGAGAGACGTTATGAACCATCGAGAATATCTGAGATTTCAGCATCTTCTTTTGAGGTACTTCAGGAAAGAATGCTGTCTCCTGAAATAGGCAGGTTAGGGATGAGCAGAGGGCAGCTCAGTACCTCAGAGAATTTAGAAAGAAGGAATCAGATAAAGCACATAGCAAAGCAAGAAGTTGGAAATGTGAGTTTGGGGTTAAATCTAAAATGAATACAATTGTTGGTGTTCCAGGAAAATGGTTTCGGAATGGTTAGTTTATTCAGTATTACTCAGAGGAAATTAAAAATGCATAAAAATAGAACAAACAATCAAATAAAAGGTTGTTTTTCTCTAATAAGATAATGTCCTTTTAATTTTAAGATAGTTTTATTCAGGCATCTTTGTTTTATTAAGATTTTTATTAGCACCAAATTGAATAATTTATAGTGTGTTAAGCACTAACTATTATATTCATTTAAAATTGGGGAAAAATCATGGTTTCTGAAAAATAGAAACTTTGTAGGTTTAAGAAAATCTGGTTCTTTGTCTTTAGCATTTTTTCTGGTTTAAAAACTTCTTTTTGGGCTTCCCTGGTGGCGCAGTGGTTGAGAGTCCGCCTGCCGATGCAGGGGACACGGGTTCGTGCCCTGGTCCGGGAAGATCCCACATGCCGCGGAGCGGCTGGGCCTGTGAGCCATGGCCGCTGAGCCTGCGCATCCGGAACCTGTGCTCCACAATGGGAGAGGCCACAACAGTGAGAGGCCCGTGTACCGAAAATAAATAAATAAATAAATAAATAAATAAATAAATAAAATAAAAACATCTTTTTTTGGTGGGGGGGTAGATGAAAATGGAATGGTGTTATTAGATGCAATTTTTGCTCAGGAAGAAATCTGCTTTCATGACTTCATTAAGTTACATCTAAAAGAAAATGCTTAATCATTGTTGAGTCCCTCTACTGAATATGCAGAGTTGAGGAGATGCTTGGGACACTGGTTGCAAGATATCTTTTTAAGGTTGGTAATACCCAGAAATCCCTTCAAACCAGGATTTATGGAGCGAAGTGGTGGGTGGTTGGAATCTTGCTTATTAGGGCTTTAATCCTCTTTTTCTTCTATCTCACATACCATTGTGCGACTTTCCTTGGAATTGTTTATAATATTTGGTAACTTCAAAGCTGATAGAATGGAATGAGGGATGAGATATTTACTTGTGAATAGTTGAATGATACAGAATTATTCTAAGAACAATTTACTCTTTTATTATGTTTTTATTTTTATTTTTTTGGCTTGTGGGATCTTAGTTTCCCAACCAGGGATCGAACCCGTGCCCCTTGCAGTGGAAGTGCAGAGTCCTAACCACTGGACCACCAGGGAATTTCCACATTTATTCCTTTAGGTGATGGAAAAATGACAACTAAAAGCACTTAATAGACTGTTTATATATTGATGACCCCAGCCACACACAGCCCTCTCCTTACAAGTAGTACCAGGGGAAGAGAGTCTCTAGAAAAAGGATTAGATGTCCTATGTGATTCAAGAGAGATGATTAGGATCAATGAATGAATGCTAAGTGAAGACAGGTTTAGTCTAGATTACAAGAGCCACTTTGCATTGTTAACCTCTGAGCAGCAATGGCGTGGGGCATCGTGAAGGTCGTGATCTTACTACCTTCGGAATATCTACCTGCTACTGACTTCTTAGTGGGGCCATTTCGAAAGAGAATCAAACCCAGAAGGGGTTACTAGTTTAGATGGTCTTTCAGGTTTCTTTGAATCTGTTCTAAGTCATGATTTGGTGTTTGCCTCCCCACGGTCATTCCCGTCCCAAGTTTCTGCTTCACTTTCCAGGGTAGCAGATAAATTAAGGTTCCCAGGTCTCCCAAGATTCTCGCTGGAGGGTTAATTTGAGATGCACAGAAAAGTTTTCTTATTCTTCAGCTTCCCTCAACTCCTGAAACCTGAGGATCCAAGTATCTCACTGATGTAATAGCAAAAGTTGGGGAAGGGAGCAGAAGCCTGACCTCCGGTATGGCTACCATGCTGGCCAGCCATCTGTGAGAGCTTTCAGAAGCCCTCATTCTGCTGAAATTCAGTTGCCTCTCATCAGAAATAAGAAACTTGGATCAGATGACTCCAAAAGCCCACTCTAGTTGCTAAATGCTTTAATCCAGGCAGCTGAGGCACAGAGAGGTCAACCACTCGGTCCAAGCACACAGAGCAAGGGAATGATCTAAAGACTCGCACCCAAGTCCAGGGTTATCTTAATACTGAAGCCCTTTTAGAGATCTTTCAACAGCAATGAACATTTGTGCCTTCATGAGCTCTCCCAGTGTGGGGAGAGGCTGATGTGCCCCAAACTTACAGAGTGTCAGATCAGTAAATCCCTCTAAGGATGTGGTTAACATCTTCTGCATTTGGGGGGTTTTGACTATTTCTCCCAAGTCACTAGTACCGCAAATTTATTATTACCAGATTCTCTCTGGTTCCTACACTGGCGCATGTGATTTTTAGTTACCCAGCATTGACGATAGCAATATGACAGTGAATGCCAGTGTGATGTGAAAAATACAGAAAGAGGGAGCAAAAGCAAGTTCAATGAACAACAGTAGAACCTGACATCACACTTTTTAACAGCTCCATTTCCTTTTATTTATTTATGTTGAGCCAGAAAATGACTTCCTAGGAACATTCACCACATCTACATCAATTGTCTCCCTCAGAGCCCTGTTTTAGAGAAAAAAACAACGCTCCCAGTGGGATCCCTGGCTGATGTTTCCAGTCGGCTAGCTCAGCTCTCATTCCATCACGGCACTAGAAATGAAATCAGAATACAGAGAGGGGGCTAGCTGTGTTCCAGTGCTGGCACAATATCTGGGTGTACTGGGAAAAGTAAAGGCAAAACCCACTTCACAATCTCATCCCTACCCCTACTTCGTGATGCCACTTTGGGAAAATGCCTTATCCTCTGTAAGGCAGTGAATTGGCTATAAAATGGGAAGGTAAACACTCACTCAAGATTGTTCTAGGGATTAGCAACCATGTATAACTGGCCTGGTAGATCAAATAAACCATGCTTACAAATCAGGAGAGTCAGGACTTGCACACAAGTTTGATATTAAACATCTATCTGATGAGTCTGGAAACATGACCAAGCTAATGAGTTGAAGGAATCCAAAAGAATAATCTACCGTGGAGAATGTATGACTCTGGTCAAAGGTAGCCATGCATGTGAAAATCTTCTAGTCCAGGCTGTGCAAGGTTACTTGAGTTATTGTACCTCTGAGTCTGGGGGGGTGGGGCCTCCTGAGGGTGGCTCAGAATAAGGAACTGGGTGGCACACAGGACAAATTTATGGAAGCTTGAGGCAAATCTGTGTTTCTTCTTCCACCTTTCCAAGGGCTAGCAGTCAAGAAGTTAGTCCTACTGAGGGAGGGGGAAATTCAAACAGTTTGGGGTTGGGGGGGCAGGTGGACTCCTGAGTGGGTGTACGTGTCTTGAAGGAGAGTGCTCTCAGTGAGAACATCGGGATAAGCAGGATTAATCCTCATCAATGTGGCCCCGCACTGACAAGGAAGCTTGGGAAAGGTCCCTTGTCTGGGGAGTACATAACAGAGAAGAAGGATCCATCCACACATCCACTGGCCTTTTGTCAGGGGCATGGTACCCACTGGTGAACAACTCACGGAAGCCTTGAACAGAGGTGGAACCAGAACCATTAGCAAACTCAAGACTAGTTTTGGGCTTCTTTGGCCATCGTCGTTTGCATTTAGGGCAGATATGTCTTATCCTTAAAACCTTCCCTGGAGACACAGGGGACTACTCACATATTTACACTCTACTTTTCTATTGCCAAGGAAAAAAAGGAAAGAAAGTACTAAAACTGCGAAGTTTGTTTATTAAGAAAGTCTGGACATTCAGATGTTGTCAAATACCTGGCCACTCCACAACCCCCGAGAAAGGATGGCTCGATCACTTATCTGCTCAGTGTGCTTGGGGAAATGACACCCCTGAGTTCTCTCTCTCATTTGCTAAAAACAAAATACAAATGCTATGTGAAGTCTTCTCTTAGCGTGTTGCTGGCTTCTCTGGGGCTTCATCCTGTGTATCCATTATCCTGTGCTCAATTTCTCTCCTGCATTGCATGGATGGACTTGAAGATTCAAAGTACAGAACGACACTGGCTTTTAGTGAATTTTGATACTTTAAAAGCTAGGGAGGCTCGTCAAGTGGAAAATATGACCGTGTGGATGATGTATTATGAAACCAAGTCCCCCCTCTGCCTTTCCATTGGTCTCCCCTAGGGGCAGTTTCCTTTAATTTGGGGACATTGGGACTCCTTCTGGGCTGAAGGGGAGACAATCACAATGTTGTGACATCCTTGGGAAAATGTCACTGAAATGGGTCAGCCTTTCTATTTCAGAGCTGCACTCATCTGAAAACATTAAAGAATCCTAAAAATAAGTACACGGTGTGCTCTCAGACTCTCAAGCCAAGCCAGTGTGCCTTTGAGAAGGCCCTTGGATATAAAGGATTGACCTGTAGACTAACAGCCTGCTCTGCTTTTCCCAGGGAGTCGTGTGGTCATTTGGGGAGGACTCCGCATCCCTCACTGCCCCAAATCTCTCCTTCAACAGGGCAGAAATGATTTGGACAATACTAACCTCTTGGGGGTGGGATGGGACCAGCAGGGGTAGTGGGGGCGGGACTTCACGAATCCAACTTTCATGCACTGCAGACAGAGTCAGCCTGGCTGGGAATATCTGCTAAACTTGTGCTCCAGTTCTAAACACTGAATTTCCACATTTACCCTGGAAAAATAAACACATTTCAACATCAGCTTCATCCCTGTGCCTCATTTTTTTCTTTGTTCCTATGTTAAGATATCCTACTCTCTCCCCTGGTGTCTATAAATTTAGGAGTAGAAATACTTCAGAACTGCCTAAGAGAGAGAGAAAAAAAAAAGTGGCTCTGAAGCCAGGCAAATTTGGTGATGATTGTCAGTTTTGCCACTAATGAGTTGGGTAAACTATGCTACATTTCACCTTTCCTCTTTAAGTCTTCATTTCTCCATCCATGCAAAGTAGGAATCACAGATAACTGGTAAATTTGCTGTGAGGATTGGGACGCTGAGCCTAATTGTCCTAGAAGAGGGCTTGCTGCAAGGCAGGTCCTATTTGAATACTGGCCGTGACTACGATCACTGTTGTTACTACTATTATGATTGCTCTTACTTGGTTCAATAGCCTTTCATTAAATGTGCCAGATCTGGGGCCATGAGATGATCTTTTGCCTGATCTCACCTCTGGATTTTTGAGGGTCACTTGCTCCTAACTCACAGTCCCTACACCCGAAGGCCGATTTGTTTTCCTAGATTTTTGTTTCACCTGCCCAGCCCAAACTCCCAGCCCTGGGTTAATGCTCTTCACCTTGTGTGTTCGAATCGTTCATGCGTCTGTCTGCTCTAAATAGTGAGCTCCTTGAGGACAGGGTGCAGGTCTGATTCATGTCCTGTTTGTTCTTCAGGCCGAGCACAGGTGAGGCATGTTTGATGTTCTCAGCTCTGTTTGCTGAATTCTTTGGGACACCATGTGTATCCTGGCTGGTGGCCCTCACTCCATGGCTTTGTAGCTGGATTTGGCTTTCCGGTCCTCCCAGCACCTCATTTCAGTGGAGGACAGGGTTCCAACAGGCAACCCTCCCTCTCTGCCCTGATGCTTCCCTGCTGGCCAGGGTCCCGCTATGAGATTTTCTTCCCAGTGGTCAGTTAATAATTCAGGCATGTATTGCTTATGGGAACACAATGAAACTTGACCTGAAAAAGCCTGTAGTGATTACTACAATCATAATAATTTATACAGTAAAGAACTTGGGAAGGAAGGAAGGGGGATGAACAAGAAGGCTAGGAGGCAAAGAGGAAGGAAGAAAGTGAGACAGGGAATTGTTTTAATATTCTGTTTTGTGATGAGCCCTGGGCAAGATATTTTGACAAAAGCCTTGAGGAATAGTTTTTCATTTCTGTTTTCATACTGAAGAGACTACAACTTAAATAGGATAAATAACTCCCCAAATTATATGTGTAATAAGAAGAAGCTTAACCATTGGAAATGTTAAACTAGATCTCAGAGTTTTTTGTGTTTTTTTTAATTTTTAAAATTTTTTTATTTTTTGAATTTTATTTTATTAATTTTTTTATACAGCAGGTTCTTATTAGTTATCCATTTTATACATATTAGTGTATACATGTCAATCCCAATCCCTCAGTTCATCACACCAACCCCAGAGCCCCACGGCTTTCCCCCCTTGGTGTCCCTACGTTTGTTCTCTACATCTGTGTCCTCAGAGTTCTAAAGGTAAGAGAAAACTAATAAACGAACAACCACCAACCAAACCAAAAGACCTCCAAACCCTGCGTTGCTAAACCCACTCCCACTTTGGCATGTAGATTTCGACTCTAGAAAAAGCGTCCGTTATATTTTTTAAGGGAAGATGCTAAAGGTTACTTACAGAACTGGTTGTAAGCCCAGTGACGAGCACAGGTACTTTCCCAAGTAAATATATGACTGTAGACAAACCCCAGGTTCTATTTTCTCCCTTTCTCTGGATGTCTTAAGAATTCTCTGACTCCCAGAGGGGTACAGCCTGTTTGCTTCCTGCTGAACTCACTGAGAGCTCCTCCTTCACTCTGCATGTATGGGCACAGGTTTACATTTTTCAGGGATAGCTGAAATCCATAGAAACACACACCTTTTCACATTCACATGAAAAAAACAAAAAGACTTTGCTTCCTCAGCAGCAAATACAATGTCATGACATACGTATAAATCAAGGATCACTGCGATTCTTTTGTTTTATTTTGTTTGTTTTGTTTTGTTTTTGCTGTACGCGGCCCTCTCACTGTTGCAGCCTCTCCCACTGCAGAGCACAGGCTCCGGACACGCAGGCTCAGCGGCCATGGCTCATGGGCCCAGCAGCTCCGTGGCATGTGGGATCTTCCCAGACCGGGGCACGAACCCGTGTCCCCTGCATCGGCAGGCAGACTCTCAACCACTGCGCCACCAGGGAAGGCCCACTGCGATTCTTTAATTATAAAACTTGCCAAGGTTCCAATGCTTCACGAATGTTAGTCACTATCTTTGAAGCAACGACTAATCTCTGATTGTAAACAGAATGCAAAAATCCAGAACTTTCCTCTAAATATGTTCAGGGCATAGTGATAATTACAAGGTCAATAATTACTTTGTGCATGAATGAACCCCATGATTCAGAGTTGCTTGGAATTACCCTGGCCTGGTCAGTCTCGTTAATTATTCTCAGATAATAACTCAGTGTAACTGCATTAGTTCAGAAAATACTAGCCAGAAGACCACAATAACTTCAACTCATTTTGTCTTGCAATCTGCTGTTCTCTAAAAGATCACAGATCCTCCAAATCACCAGAACATATGGAAAAGGCAAGGTTTATGTACATAGATTGGCCCATAAAGATTGGAAATTTGGACAGTGGTATGCTTGTAAATGTTAACACCTGGCTTTCTAAAAAAAATTATCTAATTTTGTTGCTATAAAGTATATAGTACTGGGGGCTTCCCTGGTGGCGCAGTGGTTGAGAGTCCGTCTGCCGATGCAGGGGACACGGGTTCGTGCCCCGGTCTGGAAAGATCCCACATGCCACAGAGCGGCTGGGCCCGTGGGCCATGGCCGCTGAGCCTGCGCATCCGGAGCCTGTGCTCCACAATGGGAGAGGCCACAGCGGTGAGAGGCCCGCGTACCACCAAAAAAAAAAAAAAAAGTATATAGTACATAATTTATGATTACTAATGAAATATACAATACTTTTTACTATAAATTCTGTATAGGTGATAGCTTCTTACAGAGTGTTTTGTTGACTTTCGCCAAACTCCTGTATCCATAGACAAAATGTGGTTTTAATTGACAGCCAAGTATAGTTCCAGCATGAATGTTAGTTGATATTTTAATTTATCTTAACAAGTAAATCAAAGTGAAACAACAAAGAAGTATGTCTGAACTTCACTCATTTGTCAATGATGTGAGCAACTTCTTTGCTGAATTGGATAATTGTTTTCAAATGCTGGAAGAATGTTTACTCATAACACACAACGTTTATTCACAATGTTTCAGCTATAGGCATCACGCTCATTTAAATTTAATCTGCATTAACTTTTTCTCCGTAATTTTCCTAAATCTAGATAAACAACAGAACAATAAATCAAAACTTGTATTACAGTAATTGTCAAATTCCATGATGTAAATATACATTCCAGAGCTGATTTCAATCTACCAATGTGACATCACTGAATGTTGAGCTGCAAAAAGATTTTCTACAGTACACCATCATATGGTATTTCCAGCATACCGTTATAGATGTAAATATAGATGTAGATGTATATAGATGTAAATATAGATGTAAATAACCTCAAGAGCATAGATAATGGGTAAAATGTAGTAAAATAATTAGGAAGTGATGAGTTTTGCATATTCATAACCTTTGTTTTAAATATAATTTTATTGTAAATTCATATAATTTAACATTTAAAAATTACTATGGTTAACAACCGTCTTGCAAAAATTCTGAACATTTAACAATGGCAAAATGGTGTAAAGCAGTTTCAGCACACCACTGAATTCGTGGTTGAGGGGAAAATATAATTGATAATCTAGTGTATTTCAAAGCATTGATTTCAAACTTGACTCTGTTTTCTAACTCCAGTGCTTGTTTTAAACAAAAACAAGCATTTCTAAACAGGGATTCTGTCACAGAGATTAAAGGTACTCCACTCCTCAACCAAGTTTGATAGAAACACTGGGTTACTCAAAACTGACAAACATGGAAATGCAAATATTATGCAAATACAAAAACTCTGAGCTTTGCTGATGAGATAAAAGAAATAAGTACGAATATTGAACAATTCATTCAAGCAAACAGCCAATACACATTTTCCTTATTCAAACTAATAATTTCCTGACTGCTGCATCAGACTGTATCAGTTAATTAGGTTCTCGGAAGACATTTTATTAGGACCATGAGTTTAGGGTATGGATAAGCTTTTTGTTTGTTTTTAATTTTTCTGATTGCTACATTTTAAAATTGTGTTTAAAGATATATTTTTTACACTTTTATACACTTTACTATAAATATTTGGTTTCTAAATCCAATACAGATTCAGCCTTAGTAATTAAACAAATAAAAAAGGTGCTAAAATTTAAAAAGCATATGAAAAGTATTAGAAATTTCATTGACTTTAATTCAACATGGATCCTATAGATTTGATTACTTTTTTAAAACCTCTTCCTAGGGGAGTGTTGAGCTTATTGAAAGAGAGAGATACTTATAAAAAATTACCAGTCTCCAATATATTGTTGAGTATCTGCCCCAAACAAGAAGTTCCTTTTTAATTTTTTCTTTCAGAAACTTACCATCCCACATATATTAAAAGGCTAAAAAAATAAATACTATGAAAAACTTTATCCCAATAAATTCAACAAATTAGATGAAATGGACAAATTTCTGAAAAAATACAAATTACCAGAAGAATTCCAGAAGAAATAGATAACTTGAATAGCCCTGTATTCATTAGAAGAATTAACTTATAGTGGAAAAACATCCCCACAAAATTCCCTCCAGTGTCATACAGTTTCACTGGAGACTTCTACCAAACTTTTAGGAAAAAATTAATAGTAATTCTATCAAAAAATATTCATGAAAATTGAAGAAAGGAGAATAATTTCCAACTCATTCTAAGAGGCTAGCCTTACTCAGATACCAAAACCAGGTAAAGACATTACAAGGGAAGACTACGACAGACCAACATCTCTCGTAAACACTGACGCAGAATTCTTTTTTTTTTTTTTTTTTTTGTGCGGTACGCAGGCCTCTCACTGTTGTGGCCTCTCCCATTGTGGAGCAACAGGCTCTGGATGCGCAGGCTCAGTGGCCATGGCTCACGGGCGCAGCCATTCCGCGGCATGGGGGATCCTCCCAGACCGGGACACGAACCTGTGTCCCCTGCATCGGCAGGCAGACTCTCAACCACTGCACCACCAGGGAAGCCCTGACGCAGAATTCTTAAGAAAATTTTAGCTGATTAAATGCAGCACATTTGAACTATATCAGAAATGCCATGTTGCTTCAACATTTGAAAATCAGTGTAACTCACCATCTTAGTCAGTTTGGTCTGCTATAACAAAAACACCACAGACTGGATGGTTTAAACAATATAAATTTATTTCTCACAGTTCTGGGCTCTGGAATGTCTAAGATCAAGGTGCCAGCAGATCCAGTGTCTGTTGAGAGCCCTCTCCCTTGTTTGCAGATCTTCTCATTGTATCCTCAATGATGTATTTTCAACATGCATTGTCATCTTTCCTGGTTGTACTTCATGGTGGAGAGCAGAGACAGAAGAAGCAAGCTCTCTGAGGTCTCTTTCATAAGGGCACTAATCCCATTCATGAGGGCTCCACCCTTGTGCCTTCTAGAAGGCCCCACCTCCTAACACCATAACCCTGAGAATTAGAATTTCAACATATGACATTTGGGGGACACATTCAGTCCATAGCCCTCACCTTATTAACAGAATAAAAAAATTTTCATATCTTAGTGGATATAGAAGAAGCATTTGACAAAATCCAACATCCATTCCTGATAAAAACTGAGCACAGTTGCTAATAAAACAGTAAATAAGGCCCAACACAAATTTGATTTCCAAGGAGGTCTTCCTCACTGACAGAAAGGAAATTTTATCTCTTGCCTTTGGATTTCTCTTTCTACTTTTCATTCCTCACTTGTATATTAAGTTGTGGGTTATATATATAATTTCAGTTATTCTACCTGGCAAAATGTATTGCTTGGGGATTTAGGAGATTAGGCTCTACCCCATACCATAAATGCAACTCAAATTGGTCACTTTATCCCTCTGAACCTATTTCTCCATTTGTGAATTGGAAGTTTGAATGTGATCCATTTGAACAAATTCATGTAAAGCTGTGTCTTTCATTGTAAAGCATGATGTTTGCTGACACTCAGCGTGTCACTTGCTTCTATAAGGACTCTGCTTCCTCTTCTTTGTAGCCCCAAGTGCAGGCCTAGCCCGGAAGAATTGAACTCAGCAGTGCCTGCAGTGGAGCTGATGGTGCTGTGGTGACACGCTCCACCACCAGGCACCAAGTGAAAGGGAACTCAATGCTTTCTGTAATCACCACCATCAACAGAGACCATCCAGGAACTGAACAGTTGAAGCCCTCTGGGCCTTGGCACAATTTGTAGCCCAGATTAATTAGTTAATGTTCACAGAGCACTCTGAAGATGGAAACGCTGTGGGAATGCAAAGCCCATTAATGAAGATCATTATATAAATTTGAGCTCCAAATTCAGCAATCATAATTGGACAGGGCAACCCAGTTGCTGATTCCCAGCAGGGCAGTGTCTGGGATCTGGAAAGCCCAGTGAAAGGTGTAAAGGGCAGCGCTGCCCAGGGGCTCTGAGGCATAAGGGGTGAGGAAGTAGGTGGACAAGGTCCTCCTAAGCCACCCTGCTGGAAATGGCCCAGTAATGCTGCCTGTCTGCAAGTTGGGTCATTCAGTTTCCAGTGAGGAAGCCCTATTCCAATCCATATCTAGTAGAACTCAAAGCCCTCCTCCTTCCATGATGTCACGAGGCTTGAGGGTAATATCCTGGTGGGTCCAAACCCCAGCTCTGGTACTTTATAGAGTGTGACTTGGGGAAAGTCACGTCACTGGTGTAAGCCCCAGGATCCTCATGTTTAAAGCAAGTAAAAATTGAAGGTGATGTCATCAGCCATTCAGAGTTATGACTGTAAAATATCTAGTAAGAAACTAACTCAGCTTGGGTGCTCAGTAACTAGTAACTCTTGCTATGTTGTTACCAATTAGGCCCATGGTAGCAGAAAATCAATCCTTTTACCCTAACATCCACTGATGAGGATTTTAGTGGCATTTGCTAGTTATGCTGTTTTTTAGGACAGTCTCCTCTTTTGCCTCTGGGGATCCCCTTTCCTCGTTCCTCCACCTCTTGTCTTTATTAGAGGAAGGAAAACAGCCTTTGGGGTCATGGTTTCTTTTATTGCTGTTCTCAGGGTCTCAATGGCTCATGGTCAACAACATATTTAGTCAGTGCAGTATCCATGGAATACCTCATTTTAGAAGAAACTTGTCATCCTTGAGTGCTTTGAACACATCAGTGCGATCAAAGGGCTGCTAGACCCTGGCACAGCCTCTAGGCCTCAGGCAAGGCAGTTAAAGGCACACACTCTAAAGGCCTCCCTTGATGCTAGGGAATCGTGGTCAGGCCGCCCTTCATCAGGATGTGCCAATAAACTTTGCAAGCAGCAAGCTGAAGCTGTGGACTGCGTGCCCCTTCCACGTGTGGTCCGCAAGACCCCCTCCTTTGGTGGTCTCACTGGAGCCCTGCAGCCCTTCCCCGCTAAGGTCCACTTGAGAAAGCTCGGGGATTAAGTCCTCTGTTGGCACAGCAGGGGAAGGCCCTTTGAAGATGCAAAGGGCATGAGTCATTCATAATCATCCTGATTCATAAGCCAACTTCAGAGACCAGGTTCTCTTTAATACTCATTATTCCTTCAATAGACGGAGTTGGACCAATAGTTCATTTGCAAATTGCAGGACTCAGTAAGGCAAGACTCTATAAGCAGGGTAATGAATAATTTTTAAAGGGAAGTTGAGTCTATTCAATTTTCCAAATGTATTGTACATAGGAGACAATCTTTTTAATTCTCTCTACCCTCGGGGCTCAAGAGAGTTCATTACCAGCTCTGTTTCCACTGTGCTCACCTCACCCGCTCTGTGGGGCTTGCAGGTGTTGGTCATATCCAGCTTATACTGCCAGCTTGCCATGGTCAGAGGGTATCGCTCAAAGAGGGCCCTCAACGGACACTTGCCTATTATAAGACGCTTCACCCTGTGTGCTCTCACTCTGTGCCTTTGAACCAGGCCTCTCCACTCAGCTGGAAGCCAATGACAATGAGATCTAAAAACCATTCACAGTAATTTCTTGTCCCACTGACTTCACCCGCCCCCTCTCCCTCTCTCCTTGCTCTGATGTCTATTTCCCCACCTCCTGGCCTTCTTGCCTTTGCTGTACAATGACTGCAGTGTCTTACGGGTTGAATTGTGTCCCCTTAAAAAGATATGTTGAAGTCTTAACTCCCAGTACCTCAGAATGTAACTTTATTTGGAAATTGGGTTGTTGCACATGTAGTTTGTTAACATTAAACCATGCTGAAGTAGGAAGTGTTCCTAGTCTAATAATATCGAATAAAGGACTGGCGTCCTTATCAGAAAACATTCACGTGAAGATACAGAGACACAGAAGGAACGTCTCATGAAGACGGAAAATTGGAGTGATGTATCCACCGGCCAAGGAATGCCAAAGATTTCCAGAAAACCACCATAATCTAGGAAGAGGCAAGGAAGGATTTCCCTATAGACATTTCCTATAGATTCTCCCCATAGAGAGAATATGATTTCAGACTTCTAGTCTCCAGAACTGACTTTATGTTGTTTTACCCCACCGAGTTTGTGGTGCTTTATTATGGCGGCCCTGGCATACAGATACACAGGGCTGTGGCAGAAATACTATTTCCTCAGGCTGGGGCCGAGGCAGGGACAGTGCCGGAAACCAAGTCTAAAAGTCAGGTAGCATTTAAAATCTTCCATCTTTATCACGGCACATCCTGCAACACTGTCTTGGTGCAGGTGTTCATGGTTTATTATATCGGTAGAAAAATCTCTCTCTCATGGGCAAACATCTGGAGCACTTGACAGTATCAAAGGCCCCCATTCTATGAACTACTGGTAAACCAGGACCACTGTTCACAAGACTGAAGAGTACAGAGCGTTCTTCTAAGAATTCTAGCTGTGGGGTTCACAGAAGAGCATCCTGGGCAGAGGTGATTTGGCCATGAAATAGATAGAGTAGTGGAATCCTTACATTAGCCGCCGTGTGGCCTAAAGTAGTCAAGAAATGTTCCCCCAAAGAAGAAAGAAGCAAAATGTTGAAAGACGAGGAGATTTTGAAGAGCTAACGATGAGGATGAAGAATATTCCAGACATGAGGACCACATGAATAAAAGCACAGTGGTAGGAACAGAATGGCAGATGTGGTTCTGGTTAGAGTGATGGGTCTTTGGGAGTAGGGGAACACTGAGTGTTGAAGATGACGACATGTAATCCACCCCTCTCTTGGCTGTTAAACCGTGAGTCCCCCACCCTCCATCCCTCCCTCCCTCCTCCCTCCCTCCCTCTTTCCCTCCCTATTTTTGGTAATGGGGGCTTGGATAAAACAGCTCTTCTCTGAAGTTCTGTCCCTCCTTCTTTCCATAGAAAAAACATGTCACCCGAGGGACGGACAACTCTTGACAGGGCAGTGACAAACAGGAGTGCCTCAGCTGACAGAAGGAGCCACACCAACTAAGAGTGATGGTGGTTAGCTGAAAATACACACTAATCTAATCTTCTGGCTGTTCTAGATGAATCTCAGGAATGTGGGAGGCTAGCATGTCAGAGAGGCAATTATTGGCCGGAAGCAGGATTGCATAATACGATGATGACTCGGGCTTCCTGCTCCGGCTCACATGTGGTGAGCTTGCCAAAGAGGGTTTATCTTCCCAAGAGAAACATGCCAATTTTGGGAGGATGTGAAGTAACTGTGATTATGGGAAAAAAAGACATGCTTAATATGAAAATAATCAAGGTCTCTTTCAGTTTGTACTCTGGATCTCTTTTTCTTTTCTTTCTCTCTTTCTCCCTTCCTTCCTCCCTCCCTCCCTCCCTTCCTTCCTTCTTTCGTCTTTCTCTTTTCTGCCCTTCTGTCTCTATTTTTCTGTCACTTTGTCTTTCTCTCCGAATTTCCTTGTCCCTCTTACCCTTTTGTTTTGCTTTTATCTAAACTTTCCTTCTTGCTTTCCGTTCAAATCTTTACACAGATTTAGTGTTTGAAGAAAGTGCCTCGATTCCTCTCCCATAAAAGAAGATGCTGATAAGAAGTCTCTCTGGTGGTTTTGCATGGAAGGGATCTTGAAGACTGCAGATTAAATGGAAAGGACTCTGCCGTTTAATGTGCAACAAGCTGGTAGACCTCTTTGATAACCAAACAAGCAAACTACTATGCACCTCTCCTTTTTCTCCACAAAGACCACATCACATCCCTATGACTGTGCTGTCCACAGCTGCTCAGAGTGGCCAGTAAAATGCTTTCAGAGACCAAAAAAATGGCTCACTTAAACAAAACAGAATATAAGAAGAAGAGAAATATAAGAAGAAGAAATTTTTTAAGTTAAAAAAATTTTTAGTTGAGAATAGTGAAATCCAGGGTGGCAAAATCACTAGCCCCTAGTGACACAGCTGCCCATTAGAACTCCTGGGGCTACAAGCTCACACTCCCAACTCCTGGTCCAGTTTTCCACTAAATCATTGTGCTTCCTCTCTTCCTGTTAAGTAAGACACTTTTGTGTGGATATAAAAATTGAAGGCTTCCCTGGTGGCACAGTGGTTGAGAGTCCGCCTGCCGATGCTAGGGGACGCGGGTTCGTGCCCCGGTCCGGGAGGATCCCACATGCTGCAGAGAGGCTGGGCTCGTGAGCCATGGCCGCTGAGCCTGTGCGTCCGGAGCCTGTGCTCCGCGGCGGGAGAGGCCCCAACAGATTTAATAAGACAGAAAAATATATAATAGCACTTAGAGACTGGTTGACATTGACTAAAAATTCTCATGAACATCTTTCTGGGGAGTTCAAAGGGGTCAGCTTTAATTATCTAGAAAATGTACTTAGTTCACTCAAAAAATTCACATTGAGTGATCAGCCACTTGCTTAATATATATAATTTGCCAGGCTCAATGGTAGGCATTTGAAGGAGATCGTCACATCCTACAAATTTTAATAAAGTTTTATTGTCTTATTCTTAAAATGAAAATCAAGTTCAGAGAGGTTAATCACCTGGCTTACAGTGATGTAGTTAATAAGCTGGTAGCTCAACGTTGAAATTCGGGTCTGTCTGCCTCCTACTTCTTTTCCGTTTTCCCTCTTCTCTCTCCACTGGGTGCCAGAAACTCTCCCAGGGACAGAGGAAAGCAAGATCTTATTTCATTTTGGTAATATAACTCGTTTTCCTGTATGCCCTCAATAAAACTGTGAAGGCATTAAAGAAGTGCCGGCTGGATTTACACCATCACAGCATAACCAACCTGGATGCTAGGTTTCCGATTAAGGAACTAAAACTACTCTGTTCAAAGTTCGGATTTTCCTTTCAAAGGACATGCATTCTTCCATTACCTCCCATGACACCTATCAAACAAAGGCTTACAACGGAGACACATTATTTTAAAAGAGGAAATTTGTATAACAGGTTTGACAGCATCCTCCCTAAATACGGTTAGCATCGAACACTTGCAGTAAGGCTTATGCGTTGTCAGCGTGTTCTTATAACTTAAATACATAGATGTCCTGAATATTCTGTGACGGCTGATCCCACCTGGTTGTGCTTTTCCATTTTATTGGTAAAATATCTACGTGATCGACATTGTCAGCCCCTACCTTTTGCCCCAGATCCTTCCAGCTGGAATCATTCTTTACTGTATCGAGTTCCTGAACCAATTCCGAGCTACAATAGAAAAGATTTTAGGAGTCTTTCCCTGGGGGTGGGGGTGAGGGTGGAACCTCCTGAAGTGAGACCTCCTGATTTTCCCTGTGCCGTTTCCATACCCAGGATGCACCTTGGTATCGTGTAGCTTCAAAGACACACATTACCACTTCCATCACCATCACTATCCTCCTTCCCCCTCCTCCCCCACCTCCTCCTTCTTCTATCACTTTATCACCAATATCTTCATCCCCAGCATCACCATGACCAATCTTTAAACCAACCCTCTGAGATAGAAATGATGATCTTTTCTTTTTTTTTCCAGATTAGAAAATTGTGACTTGGTTTAAATAACTGGCTGGAGATCACGAGACTCATAAACGATATGGGCAGAATTCAAACCCAGTCCTGTCTACCTGCAAAGTCCAAAGCCTAAATCACTACCTAAACTCTAGGTTTTCTTGACCTCTAGCCCCACCAGCCCCTTGCCATGGTCTACGTTCCTACCCTCCACCCACCTAGTATGACATCTCTCTAAGCCACATCTTTGGTTGACTGTGCTTCTCCTGCAGCCCCTCTGGGGCTGACTGTCATGACCAGCTCAGCTTTCTCACCCGCCCCCCAATCCTAGTCCATTTAGGTTTTCTAAGCCTTCATTCCCTTTCCTTAGAATCCAGTTGTAGCTGAAGTCCCAGAATGACTTGTGCCCAAACATCTTGGAGTTAAGAAATTCTCTGGAATCATTCTTCTATATTAAAACAATGCCAGCCATGCCTTATCTGCAATAAATTTCTTGCCTCATAACACATCGCTTCACTAAGAAGCTACCTTCTTGAGTTTATCCACACACACCCCCCTACCCTGCCACCGACATATCAGACAGCCCTGCCCACTACAGACTGACTTTCCTGTGAGCCCTTGAAAGGAACTGCAGGCACCTGGTGGTGCCCGGGACAGACAGACAGACAGACAGTCCCTTCTCTGGTTCCTGGTGTGCTTTCATTCCAAACTCTGTTCCACCTGATTCTGTGATCTGATCTACAACTGCTATTGATCCCTTTGGATTCCATTCCTGTACTTGGCAATGGGCCATGTCTCTCTCCTTGCTCTGTGCCTCTCACACTGTCAAGAAAGAACTCTGAGCCCCGAAGCTGGTGATTTTGCTGCCGAGATGGCCTGCCTTGTCCCAGCCCAGTCCGCTCCTAGAGAAGGGTGTTAGATAGTCTGGTTTTTGATGACAGGAGAAATAGAACAGTTCTCATTTCTGCCACCAACCAACTCTCACCCCCCCTTGAATCAAATACCTGAGATTCTGGCAAACGACAGAGATCTGATTTCCCAAACCACCATAAAATAAAGCAATTGTACCAGAAGGACAGAAATTTAAAGAAATAGGTGTGTCCAGATGAAGTCATGTGTATTTCCCAACCCCCTTTTGCTTGATTGGTTTTCAAATAATTCTTTCCACTTGTTTACTCCATATGGAGATGCTAAAAATGATATTAAAAAAAAAACACCAACAACTTCTGTAAGGTTGCAGAGAAAGGCTGGCTCCAAAAGTCCCAGATCTCAAACCTGATGACTGTTAAGGGAAAGCCCAGGGTTCTCTGGAATAGCCAAGCACAAACAGGAGGCCAGGGCTGGGGTCTTTGCTCTGATACTCCCTTACTGAGTCGTCCTGGGCAAATCTTTCTACCTTTCTGGGTTCTCTCAGCATTCTTAATTACGAAACGAGTAACTTCTCTAGGTCCTTTCCAGGATTATGATGTGAAGGAAGAAGCAGAATGTTGGGCTGCATTCACAGCTCTCTGCTAGTGCATCCTGGCGGCTAGAAAGAGGGAAGGCTACAAATGGTCTTCTAGGTGGAGCCGGTATGGGAAATTAGGTGGAAACCTGTGAACATAGGTCCAGGAACTCTCTTGGGATTGTGGAGAGGAGGGCTAAGGGGGAGGGGGCGTGGATTAACTCACTCTTCTCTGATTCCTCAGAAGCCATTCCCCTGCAGGAGACCTGAGTCACACCCTTCCCTTCTTTGCCATACTACACTACTTCCAAGATGTTTACAGAAGCTTCAAGGGGTGAACCAAGTTATCAAAAGAGTAGCAATTAAGGTGGCCCATCCCAGCAATTTAAAGTTTCCTGTCTAAGGAAGCATGTGGGGAGGGGGATGGTCAGGGAGGAGACAGGGAGGAAGACTTCTTGTCTCCCTCTTGGACCTCTCCATGATTTCCATTTCTGAATACAGAAGCAAGAGGGAGGGCAGAAAGCTGGCCTAAAGCCCCAGCTCCCTGGAGGACCCACAGGCATCTGGAGCACCCAGATGCTCCTGGAGTCGGTTGGCTCCCTTCTTCAAAGAAGTGTCTCCCTCTTTCTTCTTTGGGGAATCCTGGCTCAGCTTTTAAAGCCTTTGGGCCTCTTTCGCCTGCTCCAACAATTAAGTTGTGCTGGAAGCTGCCTGATACATCACTTTTTGCACCTTGGCTGCTGTGGTACTTATGGAGAGAGGTTGCCGCGTGATTTACAGCTGCTGTCTGAGAGGGCTTTTCCAAATGGCCAGCTCAAACCAGCGAGTCATCTCTGGCAACGTGAGTGCTTTGTCTAGTTCAAACTGATGCTAAAGAGTGGAAAGAGGATGGCTTTGTTCAAAACTTGCGGGCCATCCCTTCCTCCAGCCAGCCCGGATCGCCAGCTTCGTTTCTTCCAGGCAACTTGAGCTCGAGAGACGAGGGCCAGCAGAGGGGTTTGTCATGAGCGGCCCGCTGGAGGCCTGCTGGGGAGAGGAGAGCTTTCTTTTTCTGAACTGATGTTACACAATGCCGGGCAGGCCCTCTGACTTGTGGTCATGGTTTCCCAGAACCCCAAGGGGCCCATCCAGGAAACCGCCCATGTTCCCTGACCTTATCATCTGCTCCCTCCCAAGGGGATTTCATGCCCTTTATTGTTTTCCATGGCTGCTGTTGAAAGTCAGGTGCCAGGACCAGCTTGAAAATGGGCTGCTTCCAAAACACTTCACTTTTTACCAGCAGTGTGGGGTGGTGGGGACATCTCGAGCCTTGTGGAGAGACAGCTTTTTATTCTAGTTCTGGCTTATTCTTGTGCAACAAGCTAATTGACCTCTTCTAGCTTTAATTCTTCATCTCCAAAATCAGAATAAGATCTTCTTTGAGAAATCGTTGTTTGGGTTACGCCTAATGTAGCTGGCACATTAAAGAGTGAATCCAAATAAAATATATGTATATATATTTTTAAAATGTTGTTGCTTGCTTTCTGCTCTGTTTCTGTTTTATTTTGCTTTTTCTTCTTTTCTGCTAACAGTTTTTCCTCTTACATTTATACGGAAACTCAAAAGGAATGCTTAAAACATACAAGGGTTATAATTTAGTGCAAGATGGCTAAAAATAACGTTCCTAAGACTAGATTTGACTAGATAACTGTTAGCGACACAAAACTCACAAGGTAAGGGTTCATGGAGATGTTATTAGGAGTAATACTTGGCTGCAGGACACAGATCATGAAGAACAAATGAATTTTTTCATGTAGAAAGAACACAGGTTTTTATCTCTGGGGTGAAAAATCTCCCTGGGAATGTTTACCGTTGAGAGAGAAATGACAGGCCATTTGAAAAAGTAGAAAAATGTGCTCCCTTTTGCTCCCCAACAATGTAGTGTCTCCCTTCTGAGGAAACTAGGAACTCATTTTCTTCAGGAAATATGCTACATTTATTCGGAAATATCCATCTCCTAACTCCCACGCTATGTGTTCTCGTGACTCCTTGCCCATCCTAATACTCCAAGAGCAAAAGCATGAAGTACAGTTTTATTAACCAGAACGTAAATTGTTCCTTTTTTCACTCATTTGTCTTTCTTTCTTTTCCTTTTCTTTCTTCCTTTCTTCCTTTCTCCTTCCTTCCTTCCTTCCTCTCTCTTTCTTTGCTTTTTCTTTCTGACTTTGCTTTCTTTTTCTTTCTGTCTTTCTTTCTCTTTCTTTGTTTCTTTCTTGCTTGCTTGCTTGCTTTCTGCTTTCTTTCTTTCTTTCATGGGTCTGAGATTTGGTTAAGAGCATGCACAAGTGTGCCTGATCTCATGCCTCTATTTAAACCCCATCCCAGAGATTTATCTGGGATGCTATGCCTCTTGGTATTAGAGATTTTGCTTAAAAGGGGGAGGGGGATAGGCAAAGCTAGTTATTGTTATTGCATCCCTCCATCTTCTCAGATAATACCAGGCTGAGATTACTCCATCTGTGCATCTGTGCTCCACACCTGCACACACACACACACACACACACACATTCCTGGTCCATCTCCCAGGTAAGCCTATATCCCCTGCTTTCCTCTTTACTCTGGGAAGAGTTCTCCTACTGTAGTGTCTATATATATGTCACCTGGGGATCTTGTCTGATCAGTAGCTTTGGGGTAAGGACAGAGGTTCTAAGTTTCTTACAAACTCCCAGCTGATTCGAGTGTGGATGATCTGCAGACCACACTTTGAGGATCGAGGGTGTAGGGGATAGAGCAGTAGATTGGAATTCAAGAGACTTGAATGTATTCTTTAGGTTTTGTTACAAACTGCCCACGTTACCTTAAGGAGTCCTTTCTTATTTACAGGTTCCTGGTTTGCCCACTTAACAATTGAGGGAACTGGGCCAGCTATCTCCTAAGATCTTTTCTGATGTTGTTATTTGTTTTACTAGATTCTAGAGTCTTACCGTTTCTAGTCCATCCAAGAAAGCCACTCAACAAAGAACAAAGCAAGCCTCAAGCTTATGGGGTGGAAAGGGGGTGGGAACACGTTAAGGGAAGCAAAAAGCAAAGAGACCCCTTTCTCCACTACTGTGTGCCTTGTCCACAGCATGGGTATGTTCAAAGAGTGACATGGACATATATACACTACCAAATGTAAAAGAGATAGCTAGTGGGAAGCAGCCGCAAAGAACAGGGAGATCAGCTCAGTGGTTTGTGACCACCTAGAGGGGTGGGATACAGAGGGTGAGAGGGAGACGCAAGAGGGAGGAGATATGGGGATATATGTATACGTATAGCTAATTCACTTTGTTATAAAACAGAAACTAACACACCATTGTTATGCAATTATACTCCAATAAAGATGTTAAAAAATTAAAAAAAAAACAAAACACTGATGTGTGTTGTAAGAAAATGCAAACATCGACTACTAAAGTCCCACTGGTTTCTCATCCGTCACCCTGGACATCTGTAAGAATTAAGTGAGATAATGCAAGGATATCCATCAATACTGAACGGCTGATATTTGATACACTCACACTTCAGAGCCTTATACAGTCCTTCAAAGAAATAAGAACAAAATGAGTGGACTTGGCAGGGATTTCCACAATGTATTACCGATTGGAAAAAGAAAGAAGTAGATCAAGTGTGCATAGTCTTATCCCGTTTTTGCAAAACAGTGCCATGCATGTGTATGTCTATTCACAGACCACCCTATTTAGGATTCCACACCAGGCATTTCCACTCCTGCCCACTCCTACCCAAGTTATTATCCTACTCTTCTGCTTTATTTTTCCTCATACTATTTACCTACTTCTGTGTTTATTGTTGATCTCCTCCCATTAGAATATATAAGTGGTATGAGGTGTTGAATCTTTGTGGGCTTTTTTCTTGTTGCTTTGTGTCTTCTTTTATTCATTCCTACATCCTCAGAATCTAGCATAATGCTTGGTACACAATCGGTGCCTAGTAAATGTATATAAATCTAATGGCTACATGAACTGAGTGAATGAATACATATGAAAATGGAGGAAAATATGGAAGGAATAACATGAGGTGGAAGGTATGGGGGGGGGGAAGTTAAAGGAAAGAGGAAGAAACAGCTGCATTAACAACAGGATGGTGATAGGACAGAATTTATGTGTCCATGAGCATATCTATGGTTGTGCGTGAGTCACTCAAAACACAGATGATGAATGGACACCCTCAGACGTCTAACAGCAGTTCTGTAAACTTACTTCCTTTACCTCTTGTTTTCATAGAATCTCGGGATTGGCAAAGGAGTAACTTAGTGGTGACACTGGTACAGCATTCCCGGTCTCTTCATTGTCTCCCCCAGATCCTACTGGGTGACAGTCAAAGATGTGGCTTCTGGTTCCCATACTGCTACCATCAATTTCTACTTGACTTGGGCAAGTCAATTCCGTGCCCTGGGCCTTGGTTTGATTATCTTTAAAATAGACCTAGTGACACTGTTCTTAGCGCCCATGCAGGTTTTTGTGATATTACTGTCCTCCTGCTCTGTGATCTTCCTCTAGATCTCTGACCCACTTTCTCTCCCATGCTGTGGTTCCAAATGCAAATGGTTATTTCCCATTTAGATGGATGTGAGTTGATATGCGCTAACACCAACTGCCTGATCTGTCTGTGAAGCATCTTCACAGTCAGGGTGGGGATTGTGTCTTAGCTTTGAATTGTCAGCACTCAGCTGAGGGCCTGGTTCAGAGCAGGAAACCAGACCTCTTTGCTAAGCTCTGTGAATGTACAGCCCAGATGTTGTTTGGGACCATCTTACTTCTCCAGGGTTCAGGTAAACTTGCCTCAAACAAACACTCAGTCTCATGACTTGGATGAGTCCAGACTCCGGCAGATAAATCCGAGAATTTTGGTCTTTCTCCCTACTTCTTTCCGCTGTTTCTCCTGTGGTATTTCACCTACTCTCTCGGTTTTACATGCCCCAAACTGAGCCCAAAATTCTACCTCTTAACGAATCCTCATTCAAAAAAATAAAAATCACTTGAGCTAAGGCTATTGTGGATCCAGGAAATATTTCTGAAGATTCAGGTAGTCTCATCTCACCTGTGTGGCCTTTGAAATCCTTACAGGCTTCACTCCCTCTGCTGGAAAGGCTTCCAAAACCAATGTCTCAGTATTTGACTTTCTGGCTGTGATTAGTTTCCCAGAAAGTGTTCACTTCTTTGCCAGGCCCTTGTACCTCCCCGACCAATCTAGAAAGTCCAGCAAATGAAATTTCTCCAGTCCCCAGGCAAGTATACCAAATCATTATGATGCTCTTTCCACAGTCATGTATTAACCTAAACAACGTTCCAGACACTTCTCAGGGTACAGTAGATATGTTACTACACTTAATCCCTATGGATGGAGACAGACATTTGCATCAATAATACAAACTTGACATGTTACTTTAAGTACAATTAGAGAGTTTAGCACAAACGAAGTGTTATCTATGGAAAACCAACAAATATTAACCTTTGGGAGCAACATATATTAGTGAACAAATTGATGTATTCAGTATTCACTTATTAAGCATTTGCTAGAGATGCTAATTTCTGTGCTGTAGACTGGTTACCCTGAGATGAATTCACCTTCTGTTAGGAGAGAGGACATGTACCCACATTCCTTTAAGATAGGTTAGAAACTGTTAATATAGGTGAGAAACTGTTAATATCATAAAAAAGAGGTAAAACATGCTGTGGGGTTCAGAAGCAGAGGAATACCATTTTATGGACATATTTATGCTGAGGTTATAGGGGATGGCATATCTGTCTGCTAGGGCTGCCGGGACAAAATGTTGTAGATTGAGTGACTTATATAGCAGAAATTTATCTCTTACAGTTCTGGAGGCTGGAAGTCTAAGATCAAGGTGCTGGCTGATTTGATTCCTAGTGAGGACCCTCTTCCTGGCTTGCAGTTGGCCACCTTCTTGCTGTGTCTTCACGTGTTAGAAAGAGGGTGAGCAAGCTCTTGGGTGTCTCTTCTTATAAGGACACTAATCCTGTTGGATCAGGGCCCCACCCTTATGACCTCATTGAACCTTCATTACCTCCATTAAAAAATTTGTTTCCAAATATAGTCACATTGAGGGTAGGTGCTTTAACATATGAATTTTGAGGGGAAGTAAACATTAAGTCCATAACAAATGGTATCGTGGAAAACTTCCTAAAAGGGTATCTAGTGGTAAAGGTATTTCAGGCAAAAGGAAGAAAGAGAAAAATGATAATATAATAATAACAACAACAACAACTGCATACTATGTTCCTGTGATGAGCCTTATGGATATCACTTTCCAATTTCAACAATATCACTGGGCAAGCCTTGTAGCCCTCATTTAAAAGATGAGAAAACTGAGGCTCTGATAAGTGAGTTATGTACCAGATCATTTCACTGGTTAATTGGTAGAGATAAGGCTGAACTCAGGTTTAACTGTTACAAACTAGCACTGCCATGTGCGAGACTCTTCAAAAATGTTCTTTGTGCAAATGCCATGCATGGCCACCTCCACGTTCCCAGGGAGACTCTGGAGCCTCAGCTTTTAGTATCAGGGAACAAAACCAGAGCTTTCCTTGAGTCTTCCAATGCCTTTTACTTGTTCAGAATGTTGAAGAGTCAGTATAAATCCCAAGTATCTTCTCGTCATTTTACTTTCACACCGGCACAATAGGTAACAAAGCTTTCTCCTGGAGTCTAAATAGTTTTTGCGTCAGCCCACAGGTTTTTACGCCAAATTTGCAGTTCTAGAAGCAATTCCTGACTTGGTTGGGTGGAGGGAGACCGCTAAATGCTTCTCTACCTTTTCTTATCTGACAAATTGTGTTTCCTATAAGAAAAGGAAAAAAAAAAAATCCTAAGAGAGATTCATCGGCAGTTTCTACTCTTTTCTCAACTTCTGAAAAGTAGTTAAGTCTCTCTTCTCCCACCCCTCCTCTTATTCTCTCTGTGTATTAAAATTCAACTTGAAGTCTGTCTGGGTCTAAGGACATCTCTAAGTGTGCCTGGGCTGAAACCATGTTAACAAGAATCAGTGTTGGTGGGTGTATATTTCACAAATGGAACAGAGGAAATTGTGTATCCTTGAACCATTTACTTAATCTTCTGAGCTTCAGTTTCTCCTTTGATAGTACAGAGATAAACACACTTCCCTCACAAGATTGTTTTGGGGGTGAGAAGAATGCATAATACACTACCTAGTACACTAGGTACCAAGTAGATACTCAAAAACTGGTAGTTACTAGTTTAATTTCTATCATTGCCACTTGAAAATATTAGCAGCTAGTCAAGTATGTTATGGTTTAACATTGATTCTCAGAAGGAAATTCATAGATACATTGTCTGCTCTGAAATTAGTGTATTTAAATTGGTCTGAACCTGTCCGGCTCTGTTGTTCACAGCCTGTTAGGAATGACAGCAGGGGGGGTGTGTTGGGCTATTATTTACTGAGCATCACTATATAATATGTTGTCTCACTCGGTCCTTCCATTAACTTCATGACGTTACAGATGAAGAGATCAAGCTTTCAGATCACACATCTAACGGTGGCATCTTCAGGATTCAATTGTGTTTGATTCCAGGTGCTTCTGTTTGACTCAACAGGACATGCTCTTTTGCATGACATAGTGTTACTGTCAGAAAAGACTGCACTCTTTAGAAGAGCCGTTTCATGCTTTGTGTGGAGGTGGGCTGAAGTAGTAGTGAACACCCTCCTCTTAAGAGTCACAGATGGGGCCCATAGATCTAGCTCTGCTGCTAATGTGGTGGTGACCTTGGGAAGCCATTGAATTTCTCTCTCCTCTGTAAAGGCAGGAGGTTGAATTAGATGACTTTCAAGGTCTCTTCCAGTCTCAAGGGGAGGACATTATTTAGCTCATCCTGACAAGAGTATCTAGTTGTCAAAGCAAACATGCCCAGGCTCCAGGTGTCTATGGTTTCAAAGAGTCAGAGCAAAGAAGGAGGAGCACACGCCCAGAGCCTGAGCTGTCCCTGTTCCAGCGCTGGTTGATACCCATTGCAGCCACCTACCTCCAGGTGCTATAATCCTCATTGTAAGCCAGTTTTCTGAAAGTCAAAACCTGGAGATCATCTCACATCAAAGTCAAACTTTAAAGGGGCTGATGAAGCAACACAGGCATTCTTCAAAGAAAGGGGATAACCTAGTTCTGGAAATCACCTCCTTCATTCAGTAAGTTTGTCAAAATGGCTGATCACATGCAAGATATTATGAAGATTAATCCATGGACCTCACTTGAGAGGCATGTCTTTCTTTATGAAGATGCTCATGATACATTGGGGAAAACAAGGGATTTGTAGTTAAATGTGTGTTGTTATCCTGGTTTTTCCCCTTGCTAGCTGTGTTACCTTGGGACAAGTCCATGGGCTTTTCTGAGACTCAGTTTACACATTTATATAATTCAAGATATCTATCTTGCATGATGTAAAGTTAACATATGTAGAGCTCTTGACAAAATATGGCTCAGTGAATATTAGGGCACATTGAAAAACAGAGTGAGTCTTTAGGGATTTTTATATGACAATAATCGTCCTTAGGATCAGGTATCCCTACCCTCTATAACCTTCCATCTTCGGCCCTCCTAGGATGTCTGGGGTTGGAAGCTAGGCTAGCCCAGACTGTTACTGGGGAGAGCCAGAGCTGGAGCTCTGATTCTGAACTGTCAGTCTGGAATGCCTGGAGCCCTATCGAGGGCACTGGCTGTGAGCTGCAAATCTACATAGGGAGGCAAGGCAGCTGTATCAGGATTAAGGATAGAAGGTGCTGATACCAGAAAAGGATGGAAGATACACTGGATGCCAAAGGAGCAAAGCAAGGGAGATGAAGAAAAGGATAAGAAGGTGAGAGGGTTAGTCAAAAGTAACTATCCAGTGTGCTTGTAATTTGTTACTTTATGATGTATAAAGTAGTATAAAGAAGATGTTTCTCCAAGGCAGTCATAAGGAACAGGGTCAGACCCTTTTCTGGTATTTGGTGACTCCTTTCTTCCCAAGCCCACAGAGACCTTCCACTCAGCCCTTCCTGACAGAGAAGTACATGATGGAACTTTATAACCTCATCACTTTAGGAGTAAGGACTGTTTTAGCAATTCATCCTTATAGGAACTAGGTATGGCTTTTCTGCTGGGGACATGAATGTGGCTCATCGCAGGGGTTGGGGCTAGGCCTGAGAATACTCTGGAAAATGTAGTCCACAACCCCCTGCAGTCACGGGAAAGGGATAGAAGTCTTTGAAAACAAATCTCAAGTGATTTACGGAGGCTAAAAAAGAACAAAGGGAAAAGAAGAGCTCCAATGGACTTAAGAAAAGGGAACATTTATGTTGTTCTGGGACTAACAATTTGCAACGGAAGTTCCAAATTAAATGTCAATGAGATTGAGTTTAAAAGTGATCTTTGTTCAAGGCAAATACTTTGACATAATGTTTCTATATTGCTGTATTTGGAGTGAATACAAGCAGATATGTCAGAGATAAGTTGGGTAAAACATGAGCAATATCTTAATTTGATATGAGTCATTCTTCTTTTTCTGATTATGTCTGATCTACATACATGTGGGTGTGGCTGAGTTCTGAGTTACAATGTCTGGGTGGGTCTCTCTGGCTTTTCTCCATTGTTCTCTGAGGAGCTCTAAATTTTCAGAGGGGTATCTAACAGGTGACATATGGCAAAGTCTCCAAGTCCCCCCCAGCTCTCAGCACAACCAGAAGGGCTTCATTTATATCTGCTTCATATAAGAGGTTCCCACCTACAATTTTATCACTGTCCTAAATGAATTCTAGACAGCACTGTTCAATAGAACGTCCTGTGTTGATAGAATTCTAGTATACTGTCTGTGATAGTCGCCACTAATCACCTGTGGCAATTGAGCCCTTGAAATGTGGCTAGTGGAAATGAGGAATGAAATCTTAATTGTTTTTAATTAATTTAGTTTTTAATTGTCACATGTATCTAGTGACTAGGTATTGATCAGCCCATTCTTAAGCGTGATTTTTAGTTGATTTTGCCTTGACTCTGTGGCCAGAGTCTACAGCATGTCCCAAGGCAAGGAAGTGTGACTAGCACAGTGTTTAAAGAGGAAATGCAAGTATCTCAGTGGGAGCTATACCGAAAGACGTAGTGGTGTCTGTAGACTGGAAAAAGGTAGACAAGAGCTATAGGCCAGGTCCTTGAAATTACGGCTTTACCTACTAAGTTAAAGAGGAATGTCCAGTGACTGCTCTATTATTCAGGTATAGGAAAGAGCTGCATGAACGGAGTTATGGCCTGTGGGAGAAAAATGCAACAGGGAGGGAGATGAAGGAAGGGGTGCCCAGCTTTCCCTCTCTCTTTCTACTTTTTAGTCTCCTAAAGGTAGGAGGTTCCCTACCTTGGCCAAACTGAATAGGAAGTCCAGGAGTAAGGGGTTCTGGTGGCTGCGGTCCACAGAATCCAGCTTCCTGGACTACCGACCATGATGGAGAGGAGGGGAGAGTAGATCTATAGGCGCAACAAGTGAGTACACAGCACATGGGTCACATGTCAGAAAGATGGAGAGCAGAGACAAGAACATCGGGTATCCATTTGAACTTTGAAAGAAGACTTCAAACTCTTCTGTCAATTAAATTTCATTAAAATAGAATGGTGAAAAGGAAAGTCAGATTACGTGGGCTAAAGGATTTTTTAGGGAGGCAACGGATGTAACTTCCCTTTTCAAAGCAAAAATGTGGCAGGTTCAACTCTTCAAAATGGTCATCACCATGTTTATCATTCTGCACGCCCTTCTCACAGTGTAATGATGACGCTTTTCCCCTTTGAGATGTGGAGTCTGTGTTTCCTACTCTTGAATCAAGGCAGGTTTCTGACCATGGAGGAATGACACCCAGTGACTTCTGCGGTTGGATCACAAAATGCCGTTCAGCTTCCACATGGCTCTTTTGGGATATTTGCTCTTGGAAGCCAGCTGTCATGCAAAAGGAAGCCCAAATTTATCCTTATGGAGAAACAATGCAGGGAGACCACATGGAGTGTTCTAGCTGAGATCCATGCTGAAGTTCCAGCCAACTGCCAGCCTCAACCTGCAGACGTCTGGATGGAGATCCCTCAGGTGATTGCTACCGCTCTCCAGTCATGGAGTCACGTCTCCCCCCAGCGGAGCCATTCAAATCTTTCTAACTAAAGACCCAGATTTTGTAGAAGAGAGATAAGTCCTCCCAATTCCGCCCTGTCTGAACTCCTGACCCACAGAATTCAGGACCATCGCAAAATGATTTCTTTTTTTGAGACCATTGCTCTTTGAGATCATTTGTTACACAGCCATAGTAATCAGGACATTAATGTATTTAGAATAACTGAGGGAAGGTCATTTTAAGGAATATCTTTTTTTTGGCAGAAGAAAGTCTAACTCGTTCCTGAAGGTCTTGTCATGACTAGGTAAGCTACAAGTAAGGAAGAATGAGCAGGTGGCAGAGGCAAAAACGGGAGTGAATAGCTAAGGATTGGGGCTTTAATCCATCCTTCCAACCCACTTTTTCAAAAATCTCATTAAGAATAATCTATCAAGGAATCAGTTTAAAAAAATTAGAGTGAATTAAAGGTAATTGAACAATCAGCTAACCCCTCTGCCTCTGTTGTTCACACAAGTGATAAAGTAGAAACAAAACAATTTGTTTGTGTGAATGGAGTAGGCTTGTTTTTCATGCAGTGTGATTCACCGAGTTCCTGAGCCGGGCACATTTGGGAGAAGAGAAATGTGAGGTTTGTGATGACTGTGTGTTCTTTTTGGTAAAACAAAACAAATCTGTGTATGTATAATTTCATACCATTTTTCTGAACTCTGGGGGGTAAACCTTCAATTTTTTCCCCATTTATTTTAAATAAGTGGCTCTTGAAACTGGCTTGGTTTTGTATATGAAAGCAGAGGAGGGATGGCCCACTTTCCTTCCATGCTTCCTCCCACCCAGCCTCTAAATAAGTGTGAGCTAGTCACTACCATCCACGTGGGTGGCAACTCTGTTCTTGGTTCAGGGAGAGAAAGAAGCACAGGCAAATAGAGGCTCTTTAGCAAGTTGTAGGACTTTAAAATCTTGCATTTTTAATAATCCAAGGAACATGTAACAAAGTCAATTATTGTTAAGATATAATGGAGTCCATCACACTTGCTCATTGTTACATGGTGCTAGGCACAGAGAAGGCGCTTTGTAGTCATTTTGTGAAAAGTTTAACTTCTAACAGGGATCTCCAGCAATGTCAGTGGCAATGTTTATCACATCATTTTTTACTTGCTCTATCATGTGTGCTCACCAGGAGTTCTGCAATGAATTTAGAAATCAGAGTGCTTAATAATGCATATCATCAAGGGTAAAGAGAAGACACCTCATAATAAATATATGCAAAATATTTTAAAACAGTAAAAAATTGCTGGTAAGGGTCTTGTGGTTAGATAATTTTATGAGGAGTCAAAGGAGAAGAGGTGGAAATCTAACTCAGTTTGGATGTTTGATATATTCTCTTTGAAATTGACTTAACTTTCATTTTTTATTATGCACTGTGTATCGTGCTGTGAGATACTCTTTACCTACCACCATTAAACTGATTTTGTAATGATATTCCTTACTATTCAAGCATTTGGGGTCATTGGGGACAATTTGTAGCCACCACGAAAGACAAGGTGAAAATCAATGGGCTGTAGCATTCCCAGGCATGATTTATATTTATAGAGATTGGAAGTGACTGAATCATCCAAAGATGCAGGAAGTACTGAGGGTCTAGGATGCAGAGACAATAATATCCCTGTCTTGTGATGTTGCTTCCTTTGCTTCTTTCTTGGCATGAGAAAGTAGAAATCATCCTTTGACCTGGAAACTTTACAAAAATATTCCTTGGGAAGCAGCAAGAATAGGGAGCACAGAGGCAATCATTATGTCTGTCTTGATGTCTGAACATGTGTTCAACTAGGTTTATTGGCTAGCTGTGGAGGTATTTGAACAAACTCATCAACATCTTTAAGAACTGTATTTATCAAACACCTTTTATGTGCTTGAATCTACAACATTCATTCACAGACTTGTATCAAAAGAAAATTCAGAGAGGTTGGCTTGATACAAATATTTTATCAAATGAGAAACTAGGTCTCCAAAAACCAGGAGACTTCAAACCCACACGTGGCATGAAGCTCAGAGGAATGTTGTTTTAGGATGGCTTATAGAGCGAGAATGAGGAAGTTAACTTTTACCATGATCGACTATGACAATGGGGATTTCCAAACAGCAGAGGATTTGCTGAAATAAATTATTTATGCCATTTTAGGAAGACAACTTATGTTTCCTTTATGACGATTAGAGGTATTTACAAGACACAACCTAAGTTAAACTTTACTTGTGTTCATGAAATAAACTAGACTAAACTTTGTTTACATGGCTTAACTGGTTTTATCTACTTGGAGGAATCTTCAAGTAGTTACCGTTTTATTTTAACACCTGTCTGATTGATCTCCATACATAAATAAAAAGACAAATTGACTGGTTAACCTTCACACATTTATGTCTTGGTAAACTATACATATATAGTGTCTTAGCCAGAATAATGGCTCCCAAAGTGTCCACAGTCTAATCCTTGGAACCTGTGACTACGTTACATTCCATGGCAAAAGAGACTTTGCAGATATGATTAAGGTTTTTGAATTTAAGATACGGAGATGATCCTGGATTATCTGGGTGGACCCAACCAAATCACAGGATACCTTAAAAGCAGACGGCTCTCTCATGCTGGAATCAAAGAGATGAAGTAGAAGAAGTTGGGAGAGATTTAAAGCAAGAGATGGACCTGATCCACTGTTGATGGAAGTGGACCACATGGAAAGCATGAGAAGACAGACAAGTGACCTCTAGGAATAAGAGAATGGGAACGCCAGTCCCACAATTGCAATAACCCAGTTTAGTAAACAACCCAAATGGGCTTAGAAGCACTTTCTTCCCCAGAGCTTTCAAAAAGGAGCTCAGCATGGACAACACGTGAGACTGGCCTTGTGAGACTCTAAGCAGAGAAGAAGAGAAACCATCCTGTATCCAGAATTCTGACAGTTCTCACAGAACTGTGAGTTAATAGACGGGTGTTGTCTTAAGCTACTAAATTTGAGTACTTCGTTATGGCAGCAATAGAAAACTAAGGCGTACAGTTCGAGATTTGAGTTGAATGACTTTTCTCCATTCAAATGAAGCCAATGAAACATCCATAGAGTCTTTTCTAATTTCCTCCCAGTAATACAATTCTAAGATTCCATTTTACCTTTATGTAATTTTAGCCCCAAAAGCCCAGAGGCTGCAATTACTGAGGAGGGATAATAAGATACCTAATGTATGCTACCTGAAGAAAATGGGACATGTTCATTTTCATGGAGAATCTCCAGTGAATTTCTCAAGAAATTTCATTTTCTAGCACCTTTCAGCTCAAAGCAATGTTCAGCTTGGGGATCTGCGGCTGGTATAATCAATTATGTGATGACTGCACCATCATTTTTCAATGAAAAGTTCATCGCTGTCTCACCTGCAGAGGGATGCAGGGAAACCAAGACATGTTGTCTTTCTGGAAGAATAACTATACTTTACTGGACTGAAACAATGCCCTTGACCTCATTGACTAATACTTCTGTCTACTTTAGAGCTGCTTCCCTTTCTGCCTTGGCTTCTCCCATGCTGTCTTCTAATGAAGGTACTTGTGCATGTAGCTTAACCCTTTCTGTACATCCTATGTTGCTTGGTAGCAGAAAGTGTATCTCTCACATATTTATATTTCTGCAAGAGTCTAGAATCTGGCCTTTTAACAAATGCAAGACAATTTGTATAAAAACTGAAGGCTTTGCAAACTCAGCCAGCTAGTTCTCCTACTATATGCCTGAAGCTTTGTCAGTTACTAGGGATGCATTAATGAATCAGATATATGTTTTCTGCTCTCAAGACACTCACAGATCAATAGTGGTAGAGGTATATAAGCAGAAGTTTATGACACAATGTGACAAGCATTATAACTGGCGAATATACACAGTGTTAGAAGCATAAAGAGGAAAGAACTGGTATATTTGTGGGGAAGAGGGATGTCATGGGTTTGCAGTAGAAACAAAGTTCAAGCATAATCTTAAGGGATGAAAAGGTGGGAACCAGGGAAGAGAAATGGACTTGCTCTCTGAATAATTTGGGTGGACATAGGGAAGTGGTAGAAGATGAGGTTGGAGAAGCAGAAAACGAGTCATGAACGTCCAGTGTGCCATGGGACTCCACATTGAGAACACTGATATGGGAGTGATAAGAGCCATATCCATTTCCATATCCATTTCCATATCCATGGCAGCATTCAGGTGGTCAGAACTGACTGGCTTTACAGGAAGGATTTAAGGGAAGCCAGAGTGGGGCATGAGAGCCATCAGGAAGCTACTGTCATATTTTAAGAGCAGAATAGAAGCTGAAAGCGGGGTGGCGGTTATAAGGTTAAAAAGGAGTGGTAGCCTTTCAAAGAGATGTGGTATGAAGACTCTAGACATATAATTGAAAAGCACCAGCAAACTATTACATTTTCAATGGAAAAATATAATTAAGCATGCTGTTTGGTGACACAAGATAAAGATGCCAGGTGAAGCAGTGGCTGTCTTTGCTGAAAGCAGCCCAGCTTAATTGAAACTGCTTGGCGACTGAAATAAGCCAATTCTGTCTCTCTCGTGAAAACAAACAAACAAACAAAGAGGCACTCCTGTTTCACCTGAGTTTCTCAGTGCCAACAGAAGCAAATGCATTAACTGAAAGCGCTCAGGGACCTGAGAAAACGTGCACGGATTGGAAATCAGGTAAGGACTCTCACTGAGAGGGTTTTCTTACCCTGACAATGCCAGCAACTTGCTCTTGAAGTCTGAGCGAGTGTTAGTGTGGATTGAAACTCATTGTATCTGAATGTGATCTCTTCATTGATCTGTGTGTATGTTTGTTTTACAGCCAGTCTGGAGACTAAGAGGGGATCTCTGAAAATTGTGCTGAAGCAGGTAGATAAACACAGGAAAAGTTATGGCACAGCTGGTCAGGTCAGGTCAGAGCCCTGTGTGTGAGAGTAGTTTTGTAGACTTCCATGGAGGCGGGTAGGAGGGCACCGAGCTTCCTGGCACTCTGCTGTCTCACGGCAAGTGATCTCTATTCGTGAATATGACGCAGCATGGAGAGCTGTGGCCCACTTGCTCAGAAAATTCTATTCGGCTAGTACATTTTATAATGTACCAGTTCAATCTCTAAGTATCCCTAGAACAAGGGAAAAAAGGACCTGTTTATGTAAATAGAACTATCATACTCACTGCGGGAGGAGGGAAACGGCTTTAATCCCATTTCAAATGAATGAATGAGTAAATGAGTGAATTCCAAGCTATTAATGATCATTGCAACTTAATTACTCATGAAAGTCATGCAATCCCCAAAAAAGTCTTATGATTTTTTTCTTCATTCATTTGTTTAAAAATTATGGTTTCAAATTCCATAGTGGATAGAACTTGTCCTCTTGGGAGGTATTTTATAGCTCTCTTTATATTTCAGGGTTCCTTGGAATAATTGTTTAAAAATCACAAAAATTGAGGCATGTGGTAAAGGTCTCAGTCATTGTCTAGTCAGAAAAATAAACAGTATTATAGTACTAGGAAAAGAGGGAATTTAATATGGAGAATTAGTTACAAAAGAAATAGAAGAGCTAAAGAAACTAAATTTGGAAGGGTTGTCGAAAAAACTTTAAAAACTAAACAGTAAGAAAAGAACAACAAAAAACCTTTTAAAAAGTGGGCAACAGTTATGTCACCAATATGGCAATATAGGAAACACCAGCCTCTGTCCTCCCACAAAGATCAACAATTAGACAGCTGTCCATGAACAAAAACAGCTCTGGGAGAGTTCTGGAGTCCAGCGAATGCTCTTCAGCAGCACAGTAAAACAAAAGATCTAAGAATAACCGCACAAAAAGAGAAGGAAGAGAGTTTCATTTTGCCTGCATCATCCCATCCCCCAAGCTGGAACTTCTCAGCACCAAGAGGGAACTTCCCAAGTAGAAAGAGTTCCCCTCACCAGGAAAGGAAGAGTAGGATGACCTCCTCTGCAACAAACCCAGCAGATTTTGCCACTGAAGAGACCAATGGCCAGCACAGCCACTGCAGACCCCTGCAGATTTCACCAGCTTCAGAGTCCCTGATGCCACATGCCTGAGTCCCTCCCAGATCCCTCGGTGCTCAACATCATTAACCATCAGGAAAATGCAAATGAAATCCATGTTGTGATACCACCTCAACCTGGTAGAACGACTGTCATCAAAAAGACAACAAATAACTGGTGTTGGCAAGGACGTGGAGAAAAGGGAACAGTTGTGCACTATTGGTACGACTGTAAACTGGGGATCTAATGTACAGCTTGGTGATTATAGTCAATAATACTGTATTATATACTTGAAAGTGGCTAGGAGAATAGATCTTAAATGTTCTCACCGCAAAAATAAATGGTAAAGATGTGACATCACGGAGGCATTGGCTAATACCCTGGTGGTAACCATTTTGAAAATATAAGTGTATCAAATCAACATATACACTTTAAACTTACAACGTTCACTTATATGTGAATTATATCTTAATAAAGCTGGAAAAAAACTAAAAAAAATAAAAGTGAAACAAAACAAAAAAGTGGTGAAAGATATGAACAGATACCTCACTGTGGAAGATATGCCGATGGAAAATAAGCATATGAAGAGATGCTCAAGGTCATGTGTCATTAGGAAAATGCAAATTAAAACAACAAGATACCACCACACACCTGTTAGAATGGCCGAAATCTGGGCCACTGATAATACCAATACTGAAGAGGATGTTGAGGAATAGGAACTCTCCCTCATTGTCGCCGGGGACGCAAAATGGCACAGACACTTTGGAAGAGTTTGTCAGCTTCTTACAAAACTAAATATACTTTCATCTTAAGATCCAGCAATCCCACTTCTTATTATTGAAAACTTGGAGTTGAAAAATTAAGTCCACACAAAACCTTTATATGAATGTTTACAGCAGTTTTCTTCATGATTGCTAAAACTTGGAAGCGATAAAGATGTCCTTCAGCCAGTAAATGGATAAACAAACTGTGGTACACCCAGACCACAATGGAATATGATTCAGCTCTAAAAAGAAATGAGCTACGCAAGGCACCGAAAGACACAGAGGAACCGTAAATATATATTACTTTGTGAGAGAAGCCAATCTGAAAAGGCTACAACATGGCATATGATTCCAATGACACGACATTGAGGAAAAGCAATACGATGGAGACATAAGAAGATCAGTGGTTGCCAGGGTTTGGGGTGAGGGAGGGATGACAGGTGGAGCACAGGGGATTTTTAGGGCAGCGAAACTATCCTGTAGGATACTGTAATATCAGACACATGCCATTATACAGTCATGAAACTCATGGACTGTACAGCACCAGGAGCGAACTCTCATGTGAACTATGGGTTTTGAGCATTAATGGTGTGTCAAGGTAGATTTATCGACTGAAACAAAGGTACCTCTGTGCTGAGGGTTGTTGACGATGGGGAGAGCTGTCCCCGGTGGGGTCAGCAGGTATATGGAATATCTCTTTACTTTCTGCTCAGTTTTCCTGTGAACCTAAAACTGCTCTAAAAAAAAGTCCTTTTAATAAAAAGGAGGGGAAAGTGTACCCAGAGTTAATAACTTTAGGAAGATGCTACCATCCTTGGGGCTGTAAGAGCAAAAAAGTGGAGGAGGTAGAAACTGGTACCCAGAGCCCAAGGTCACTGTGCCACTGAGGCTACTGCTGGAACCACCAGAGCCAAAACATGTCACAGGAGCCAATGTTGCTCCTCAAGCTGCTGAGACGCCCAGCTCAGCAGCACCTCGCTGCCCTGGCTGCTGAAGAGCCCCCGGCTGCCTTTCCCAGGACCACGCTGCGGGGGAGGAACGCATGGGTTCACTCACTGGCTGCTGTGGTTTCAGCCACCTCTACCACCACCAGAGATGCCGCTGGCGGCCAGAAAGAACAGGCCACCTCCCCTCTGCCTTCCAGTCTGTCAGCAGCGCCCCCCATTGGCAAAAGGCAAAGGAAAACCAGCTGGAATGGGAGCCTGGGGACTGTGTTTGCAGATTTCAGCCCTCTGTAGTACCTGGGAGAGCACGGGAACCCTTGGGACGGTCCACAAAGAAGTGGCTGGTAATTTAGAGAAAGATTGAAAAGCTTTCTGCCCTTTTGTATCTGCTTATCTTTTCTCTGTCAGATTCAGATCAAAAGCGATCGATTTAAAAAAGATCGGAGCTGCCACCATTACCTGAGAGCTTATACCAAGTGCCCTGCCAGCTACTTTTGTTCATTAGCACAGACCCTGATAACAACCCAGCAACACACACTTAAAACACCCATTGAATAGGACGCTGTGAGTCAGAGACATTAGGTCACTTCTCCAAGGTCAAGTAGCTCTTAAAGGGCAAACTGGATGGTCAATCTCTACTTCATCTGCCGCCAGGTTCTGTGCTGTTTTTATAACTCTGGTAGCACTATCTAATCAGAACTTAATTTTTTTAAAAAGTTCCTAAAGTCATAGCAAGAGGAGTCCATCCTAAAAGGTGTCAATAAACACAAGCGAAATCAAAGCCGCGGAGAGCATTCTTGAGTCCTATTATCTGCCTCTCTCCTCCCTCTTTCCCTGGTGACATTAAACTAAACCATTTTCTCTTCCATCCATTATCTAAGGAGTAGGTGTTCAAAAACCTGTTTCAAAGAAATGAAGGTAAATTAGCCCCAGTATGGCTGATGGCTATTAGCATTACTGCCTTCTCCACCTTGGCTGGATCACAGACCCAGGGCCAAGGGTGTAAGAGTCCCCAGACCTACAAAATGATGGGCTTCTTGCAGTTCATGGTCCTCTCTATAAGGGAGTATGGGTAAATCTTCTCAAGCAGACACATGTAACACTGAAGGAACAGAGGAGGGACATTGGATGTTGGAGGATCCCATAGTTCTGCACCAAAGGACTAAGCATGTGGGTCAAAGACTGGGTGAGAGTGTGTGAAGAAACCTTGCCACTAAGGAGTAAAGGCCACCCTGTAAAATGCTGCAGGGGTGGGCATTTTTGGTTTTATGTATTTGTACAGTATGAGGAGAAGAAAGACTGAGTGAGCCATGGGAATGGTGCTTTATAGTGGGCTATTGTGACTGCGTTAGAGGGAGGCTAAGAATGAAAGAAATGTATATAATGTGTGAGCTAAGGCCCTGATTAAAATGGGTGGAATGTTTGTGTTTCATGTGGGTGAAAGAAGTATGGGCCTTTTTCTTTAACTTACCAATCCACCACTGTCATCGGGGGAGGATGGTTCGCCTGAGAACTTCAGATTTCTGTCCCCTTTTAATCTCAATGTCCCTCTCTGGAAATGGCAATATGCATTATGTTTGTTCCATTTAATTTACCCAACAATATTAATCTCTTTCTAGCTGTAAGTGTACTGTGGGGTTAATAAGTTGCATAGGGCATCTTTCCTGCCCTCAGGGAGCTTACAGTTTAGAAGTGGAGAAAAAGGGGAAAGGCCCAAAGAATTATGATGCAAAAATTAAAAAAAAAAAAAATATATATATATATATATATATATTTTTAAATGGCGAATGCCAAAAACGGTGGAGAGGAAAGGAAGCCACGAATATTAAGAGCTTTTATATATCAGGGACTTTATGTAGGTTGCTCCGTTTAAAGCTTACAGCGTCTATTAAGGTACATATTGCTATTCTCACATTACTGACAGGAAGTGAGGTTCAAAGAAGCAAGGTAACTTGCCCAAAGTCACATCGTCAGGAGCCACTAGGGCTCAGTTTAAGGGTAGGTCTTCTGACTCCTACATCTGGAACTGTGCTTCTTTGGCAGAGCTGTTAACAGAATGCACAAGTTTACAAGATTCAGTAAATGACAGAAATCCCACCAGGATAGAGGAGAGGTTTGAGAATGGGACAAGGAAAACTTTAGAATTGAAGCCACTTGACCAGGTTTGAGGTCTATGGTGGCTGGGTGGTGAAGAGGGGCCGTTCCTAGAAGAAGCAGAAGCAAGATGAGCAAAGAAACAAAAAAAAAAAACACAGGACTTCCCTGGTGGTGCAGTGGTTGAGAGTCCACCTGCCGATGCGGGGGACAGGGGTTCGAGCCCTGGTCCGGGATGATCCCACATGCTGCAGAGTGGCTGGGCCCGTGAGCCATGGCCGCTGAGCCTGCGCGTCCGGAGCCTGTGCTCCGCAACGGGAGAGGCCACAGCAGTGAGAAGCCCGCGTACCGCAAAAAAAACGAAAACAAAAACAAAAAGCTCACACAGGAGGCCTATTAAAAAGGGCACACGATCCCATTTGGAAGGACCGGCAAGGGGAAGATCAGAATCCATAGAGCAGCCCCGAGGGCAGGCCAGGAACAGAGCAGAGGGCAGGAGTGGGCGCCAGTGCAGCATGGGAGCCCCACAGGGCTGCGAGGGGAGAATCCATAAGCCAAAGGGTTGGATGAATCTGTTGACATTCATTCCCATATTTTCTTTGTGGCTTCCATTTATATTTCTCTTCTGCTTTTTTTCTTTTTTACACTGAGCCCATAGTTTTGGAAATTAAAGGTTCCAGAGATGAACAAATGATGCAACTTGTTATTTCCATAGAACATAATTTACAGTCTAAGTGACTGGGCTATCATTGTACTATGTTGGATCTTGCCAACGAGAGGAATCCCAGCAACATCCCTCCCGTCCCAAACCGTATCTGTGAGGAGACTCAGGCCAAGAGGCTTGCCTCAAACAATACAGGTCATCAGTGGCAGCGCCTGTTTGGGAACAAGGTCCACTCTGTTCTGAGGCTCCTTCCGGGTCTCCCTTATAAGAGCAGAGGAACATAGCTATTTCTATCCTAAAATGGGCACTGCTTTTTCTTTTTTACGGTGCTCAGTTTTTGGAATTTGAGGTGCCTTTCTAGAGTAGATAGAATCCAAGAGAGGAGTATCTTTTTGTATTAAAGGCATGCCCTCGGACAGAGGAGGCTTTCGTTTTTCAGCTGCCGTGATCAAGCAGCAGATAGAGATGGTGTGCCCGTAGCTGGCTGCATGTGACAGAGGTGATTCTGTCTCCAGGTGAGAGCAAGGCTTCCATGAGCCTCCAGCTGGCAGGAATAACATGCAGGGAAATTCCTGATGCATCTCCCATGAGCAAGACGACACCAGAAACATCGTAGCGAATTGGTCTTTATTGTTCTTCCCTTTAGAACCAAATGCAGGCTTTTAGACATTTCTTGTAAATGAACGCCTTGTATAACACATTTATTTGGGTGGAGGGACAGTCACAGAATTGCAGTTTATGCAAAAGGCAATTTAATAATGAAGATCCTGAGCCTGACGCTTACAACATGTGCCAGATAAAACACACATGCAGATGGAGGCTCCGCCTTTGAAATGATTTTCTAGGGAAACCACTGCTGAAATAGCTGCAGGATGCCTCTTCTGCACAGACCCCATCAGTGACCTGCCGGGACCACACGATAACCTTTTCTCTGGTTCACGGGGCCCCTGATCGGCAGTGCCAGGGTCTCCTCTAGTCTGGTCAGCGCTTTTCTTAACAGTCCTGCCTCCTGATGACTCTGAGCTTTTTCCAAAACCCAAATCCACTTTGGGGAACAAAGATAACTGTTCATTTTCTGCGTAGGGAGGAGCAAGATGCTTTCAGGGTTCAAGATGGGTTTTTCAAACAAGAATTTGTCACACTGAGTGAAGTAAATCAGACAGAGAAAGACAAATAGCATATGATATCGCTGTGGAATCTAAAAAAGGGTACAAATGAACTTATCTACAGAACAGAAATAGAGTCACAGATGTAGAAAAAAAACTTATGGTTACCAGGGGGTAAGGGGGGGATAAATTGGGAGATTGGGATTGACACATACACACTACTATATATAAAATAGATAACTAATAAGGACCTACTGTATAGCACAGGGAACGCTACTCAATACTCTGTAATGGCCTGTATGGGAAAAGAATCTTAAAAAGAGTGGATATATGTATGTATATAACTGATTCACTTTGCTGTACACCTGAAACTAACACAATATTGTAAATCAACTACATTCAAATAAAAATTTTTTTAAAATTCCAGCATGTACTCATTCATTTGTCCAGTTAGTCCATTAAATATGCATGCAAATATACTTACCGCGTCCTTGCATGAAGCATGCGCTGTGCCAGTAGGCACTGAGGACACAGTGTGGACACAAACACGACAAGGTTTCTGTCCTAATTACGTTAGAGGAAGGTGTACAAATAATGACTCAAATGAACATGTCAGTTCAAGCCCTGGTCAGTGTTATGAAGAGGAGGCAGACTATGAAGGAGACCAAAATCGAGATGAGACAGAAGAGGGCTGCGCCCACGAAGGGGTGATGAACCCAAGGAAGCTGAACAGGACTCAGGCAAAGGAAGAGTCTGGGGGCAGCCCTGCATCGAGGGAACAGTGTAGGTGAAGGCCAGGGACGGGAAGGGTGTTGGCATGTCAACGTGCCGGAGGACCACAGGGCTTTGGATCCTGTTGATGCTTTTGGACTTTACCTTAAGTGCAAAGTTTTGAGTCAGAGGAGTGGCAGCACCACACTGGTGTTTGAAGAGGGTTTTCCCTGATTGGGGTGTAGGTGGACCTTGTCCTGGAGAGGGGCAAGTTTGGGAGCTGACCACCACTCAGGAGGCTGTCATGACAGCCTAGATAAGAAAGGAGAGGGGCTTTGACTAGGGGGCACACAACAGAGTTGGGGGAAGTGGATGTATTTGAGGTGTGCTTTAGAGCTAAAAATGTCAAGACTCGGTGATGAATGTGAGTGGAGAGTGACAGGATTCTTTGTGTCAGTTCGTTTATCAATTTCTCTGCATCTTAGCCCTGGGCGGTGCTGGTGGCGCTGGACAGACATTCATAGATAGCGCTGAGTACAGCTGACTGCGCTGTCAGGAGTCTGCTGGGACCTGAGACCACACTGTCTGCAGGACAACCCTGATGAATTATCTCAAGCTCTCGTCACATTCACTTATTCCTCCTTACCAAAACTGTATCTGTTTTTGCCCATTTCCTTAGTATGGCCTTTGGCCACGCTGCTCTTCCCCTTGCTTACACAACTCTGCCACAAAATGCTCTTCCTTCAGAGCCAGCAAAAATCCCACCTCCTCTGTGAAGCCTTCCCTGACTGCTCCTAGGCAAGGGCAGTTATTACTCTCTCTGTTCTGATCCAGCCCCTCGTTCCTTTCTATAGCGTTTCGTCTGGAAGAGTTAGTAGCCTAGACTTAGTCTCAGACAGACCTGGAATTCACTCCTGGCTTTACCTCATGGTAGCTTTCTGATTTAGGGCAAGTTACTGGATCCCCTTTAATTCTAGTTACCTCACTGATATAATAGGAATATTAACAGTGCACACCTCGTGGGATTGTTGGGAGGATTAAATGAGATAAAGGTCAATTGTTTACCATGGTTCCTGGTACAATGAATGTAAGTCATCATCATCACCATCTAAACATTATTATCCATAATTTTAATAAGTGATCTTTGCTTGTCTTTTCTCTTGCATGGTTAGATTGAGCCTTCCTTGGAGCAGAGGTCAGGACATTCACTTTGGTATTTCTGACGCCAAACATAACATCTAGAATAGCACCGATACTCAGTATACATTTTTAAATTAATGAGAAAAAGGAATAAATGATAAGATGACGTTCTCTATAAAGTGAATGGGGCCAGATAATATGCTTAAGAAGGAAAGCAGGGAACCAGTTACTCTCCTTTAACCCAAATATTTTGTGTCATTATATAACCTACGATTTATTACCAGGAAAGTAGACATATGCCTCCTGTCCTCAAAAGGCCACTGCCTGTGGGAAACAAACAGGAAATCCCATTGTATTTCTACTTTGAAAATTGAATTCCTCATTTCTCTTCATGTGCTGAAAAGCAGTTGAATTTGCTGGGAGGCTGTAATCAGGGGGAGTAGAGAGACTGGGGTAAAAACTAGGATAAAAATGTCAGCAGCACGTAAGGCCAGAAAGAGAAAGCACCATGTCACAGACATTACACTGTAGAGCACAGTCACGGACAATGGCTTCACTTATCTTTCACCAAAGGATTATGCTTAAAAGCATAGTATAATACCAGTTTAACATCTCTGTTTAGTGGAACATGGTTGTAATAATTTGGAACATTGTTGAACTAATACACAGACATTCTGAAATATCCAGCAGGGGAGAAGATAATAAGTTTTGTTACTTAAAGCCTCTCGTTTCTAAATAGCATAGGTCCTAGCAAGTGGAGGGGCCTTTTATTTGGGCAGGTAAGGTAGTGGGTAGATGGGTGAGTTTCAAGACAAAGATAGAGCAAGGCAGCCCTGCATTGCCTCATGCAGGAGAGAAGAGTTTGGACAGTCATATGAAAACTAAAGGTAGAATAGAAAGAGCTGAAGAGGCAGGGAGAGAGGTGAAAGAATGAAGAGAATCACCACCCAGCCTCCGCCATGGAGAATTTTTGGCACTATGGAGATGTCTAAGGGAGATTTCAATTTGCTGTTCGCTAGGCCAGTATAAACCCTCTGTTGGCTCTAGGCACTCTCCAGTAAATTATATATTGCTCAAGAGATCCTTTGTGTGAATGGATTATTTTAGGGGAAAGCAACTAACTGAAGGAAACCAGAATGTAGTTATTTTTTTTACCGTTTGAGAAAGTAGTAAGGCACATTTTTTGTTTTTTTTGTTTTTGTTGTTTTTTGCACGGGGCTCTCACTGTTGTGGCCTCTCCCACTGTGGAGCACAGGCTCCAGACACACAGGCCCAGCGGCCATGGCTCACGGGCCCAGCCGCTCCGCGGCACGTGGGATCCTCCAGGACTGGGGCACGAACCCGCGTCCCCTGCGTTGGCAGGCGGACTCTCAACCACTGCGCCACCAAGGAAGCCCAGTAAGGCACATTTTTAAATGAGGGGAAAAAAGAGGTTACAGGGTTTAGTGCTTTCCAAGCAAGGCAAAGTCTTGATGTTTTTCTTTATAAGAATAAAGGAACAAGAATGAGAAAATAGAAGATAACTCAAGAGAGAGAGAAACTTTATAAACGATATATATACCTATTTAGTCATCATCAAATTTATCCTCCTTATTCCCAGTTTCTTTATCAAGTTATCTGTGCCAGCTTATTACACAGAAAAAGAAAAAATCTACACGCAAAGTCAGTGAGAAAAGATGAAAGTACATTTACCATCACACTGGCCTGGAACCCAGGATGCAAACTGTAAAGGATTTGGTTGTTTAAGAAAAAAAAATCCTAATAGAGATTGTTGTGAAGACCAGAGTTACGTAAAGATGCTATGATACAACAGTTAGGGCTTAGTGAGAATACTGAGGTCCGTGGCTGCAGGAAGAACAGTCGGCTGTTTCTCACCCATTGGCATCAATTCTTATTGATGGGGTTCTGTGATGGTTAATTTTAATGTGTCAACTTGACTGACCTAAGAGATGTCCAAATAGCTGATAAAACACCATTTCTCGGTATGTTTGTGAGGGTGTTCTGGAAGAGATTAGCGTTTGATTTAGCATGCGGCTGAGTGAAGATATCCACTCTCACCAACGTGGACAGCATCATCCAATCGCTGGGAACCCGAATGCACAAAAAGGTGAAGGAAGGGCAAATTCCCTCTCTGTCTTCTTGAGCCGGGACGCCCATCTTTTCCATCCCTCAGATATTGGAGCTCTTGGTTCTTGGGCTTTGAGACGCTGGGATTAACACTGCCAGCCCCCTGGTTCTCAGGCCTTAGGACCTGGACTGAATTTCACCACCAGCTTTCCAGTTCTTCAGCTTGAAGGCAGCAGACTGTGGGACCTCCCAGCCTCTGTAACCACATGAGCCAATTCCTATAATAAATTTGTATGTAAACAGAAGGAATAGGAGATGTAGAGATGTATATATCTCCTATTGGTTCTGTTTCTCTAAAGAACACACACAGGTTCATTTTTAAATTTCCACGTTCTTACTATATCAATTGTTAAATATTTTAATTATCATCCTGCCTGGTACCTAGTTTTTAAAGCTTATTTTATGTCAAGGTGCAGCTCCTTAAGTTGCCTGGCATTTGGTCCTTCCTAATTTTCTTTATATCCACCTCTCTTTTAGCCCTTCGAATTTTTTTTTTTTTTTTTGGCCACGCCTTGTGACTTGTGGGATCTTAGTTCCCCGCCTGAGCAGGGATTGAACCTGCACCTTTGACAGTGAAAGCACAGAGTCCTAACCACTGGACCATCAGGGAATTCCCTAGCCCTTAGGGTTTTGACACTGAAGTGACAGCTAGCAGTCTTCAGATTAGGCTTGTCTAGTTTCACCATCAATGCCTGCCTCTGCTGTTCTCATATCCCCAAAACATACAACACACACACAGACACACACAGACACACACACACACAGACTCAATCATGAATTAGATACTAAATGATGCAAGTAGAGAATACCGTCACCATTTAACCCTTGCTTCTTTGAAGTACTTATGACCATTTTACTTGCAAGTGACAGAAACCCAACCCAACCCAAAACAAACCAAGACAAAACAAAAATGGACCTTGAACCTTCAGAGTAGGCATGACTTCATCCAAGTCAGTTTCTTGCCTGAGGCGGCACCACTTCCTTAGGGGCCACTTGGAAATACAGTTCTGCTTATCACAATTGGAGGCGGGGGGGCTACTTCCACGGGGGCTAAGGATGTGACTGTCTGGCACCTGCAGCACACTCCACCCAAGGGGAAATTGCCTTACCCAGAATGCCAGTGGCTCTCCCTTTGAGAAACCCCGGCTCCGTGAACAAAGCATTTCACCAAGCATCTCAACCTCTTGGCCCTGCTTTGCTTATAGGATGGCTTCCTTCCCAGGTGGGCTCACCGCAGGTATTGGTAAAATGGCCTCCTACAGCTTCAGGGAACAGTTTAGTAATGCCAACAGAACAGCAGTCTCACTTTTCCATTTGCTTTAGCAGAAATCCTGATTCCATTGAGTAGGATTGGCCCAACTTCAGTTACTTGCTCACCTTTGATTTGAAAACCCCAGAGAATGGAAGGGATGTCATGGTCAAACTGGTCAAACTGGTCAAGCATCTCCCTCTAGAGTCAGGGGTCAGGGTCAGCCTTTCCAGACACACAGACACTGAGAAGGATCAAGGAAGTTTCGGAAGAACAACTGAAGTGATGCTACCGAAATGGAAACAGATAGTGGCAGGCAAAAACCCACACATGGCCCCTTTCTTTACGGTCTGTGTTCCTGGTTTATCTCTTCGATTTTCTTACATTCCAGGATTCTCTAGTGCACCAGACTCTCTTGTATCTCTGAGCTTTTGCACACATCATTCTTTTAGCCCCAGATGCCTTTCCTCATCTCTTTTTATTTGGCAAACTTCTACTTATGCCTCAGAACCCATCACCTCTTCTGTGAAGCTTCCCTTTTCACTGCTGCTGCTAAACTTGGACCTCTCTCTTCTGTACACACATAGCATTTTGTACATGAAAAGATGGAATTGAATTAATTAGCGAGGATAAGAAGCTGAACGCCCCACAAGCTTTTGGAAATGGAAAGCAGATGATGTTGGATTAGGTAAGATCAAACAACATCAGATCAACAAATGTTTATTGAGTATATACAATACACAGTGTTCCCCAAGCAGAATCTTGCTTGATTTGTGTGTGTGTGTGTGTGTGTGTGTGTGTGTGTTTGTATTTAGAATCACAGGCTTTTAAGACCTTGGTTTTTTCAAGCTTATCTAGTTCAACCACTTCCTTATTCAGATCAGGAAACTGAGGCTGAAGTGGGTTTCTCTGTAGCTCTAACAATACATGATCTGAGCCACCAAAAGGAAGGAAATGTTGGCCCAACTCTAGGCTAAGAAACCACAGCTATACGTAGCTTAAACTTCCTGTTCTAAATGCCATGCAGGAGAATGTTTTTGTCTCCAGCGACAATGGCCACTCCAGAAAGAGAAAATCAAAAGCAACCTGTCTCTGTCTCTCTCTGTTCCTTCTTTCCTTTCTCTTTAGAAAAACAGAAAACAAAGAGAAGTGAGGGGCCGGGCCAGGGTATTGGAACACTGATTCAGATTTTTTGTCCTGTTTTTTTGATGTGCTTATATAAGGACACTATTGATGACTCACTACATAGTGGAAAGACATGATACATTTTGCTGGGAGTTCAAAACGTGCAAACAGATTATGTACCAAATGCATGGGATCACAGGGACATCAAGTGTTTTAAAGCGAAGGGATAAAGTGGCTTACTCTCTGTGGCAGAAGTCCCGTCTATTTTTATGTCTGTAATTACGTAGACATTCTCTTTTGAAAGAGTCAGAATTGGTGAGAAGCGGAATGGCATGAACCCTGTGATACTCAAAATGGAAAGTAGAGACTCATTTGGATTCCTGCCATGTTTACTCAGGCACAAACATGTAAGAATATTTCCGTAAAATAATTTCTATGAAAAAATGCACAGGCCCCATCCTTCCCGGGGTCAGTGCCCCCCATTGCCTCTGGCCTGTCTCTGCATTCCAGCTGTCTGCAGGGTCCACCCATGGATCACTCTTCCACCTGCTTCCAGATCCCTTTAGATCTTTCTTTGAAACTTATTGCTGCCCTGGTCAGAAATTGCCTCCTCCGAAAACATCCTGGATCCCCAGCCTGGCATTTGGGCTTTTCTCAGTCACCCCAGCTTCTCCATACAGTGTTGAAGCATGTTTGAAGAAAGACTAGTGCAGGTTTAGTACTGCTCCAGACACCAGGTTACCAAGCCGACTGTGACCGGCATATATTCCAGAGACAGTGCCTATAGATCAACCACTAAACAGGTAAGTCTGACGGAGAAAATAAAATTAGGTAATAAGATAAGGAGTGCCTTAGGTGGTGGGGCGTTGGGACCACAACCTTGGGATATTGAAAGAAGGTCACTCCCCAGGTGGTATCTTGAGGCGTAACAGGAAGGATCTAACCTCTGGGAACATCTGGGGACGATCTCTCTCCAAACAGGAGAAGCAAGGCAAATTCCCTGAGGTGTGAAAGAACTGAATGCGTCCGAGGAGTAAAGATAAAAGGAGTATAGTTAGTAAGAGAAGGAGGTTAGCAGAAGTCCAACCATGAAGTACCCTAAAGCCACAGAAAGGAGTCTGGATTGCACTGTCACGATCCAGTTTTCATTACGAGTGCTACAGGATTGACATTTTTCAGCGTTTCGTTTGTTCTCTCTGCGGGGGATGGGATGGTCACATGGCTCCCGGTGATTCCTGCCTCCTGCTTCTTGCCCTGTTTTTGTTTAGCCCTCTCCTCCCGGCTGTGGGCTGAACCTAGTGACTCACTTCTAATGAGCTGAATACAGCAAAGGAAGGGGATTCCACTTCCGATATTAGGTTATAAAAAGACCCTGGTTTTCATCTCTCCCCCGTCTCTGTTTTTCTCTCCCTCTCGCTCTCTTACACGTGTGGGCATGGACACTCTGAGGGAAGCCAGTTCCATGCTGTGAGTTCCCCTACGGAAAGGCCCACCTGACAGAAAACTGATGTCTCCAGCTAACAACAGCTAGCTGGAATCTGAGGATGCCCACAGCCATGCCAGTGAGCTTGGAAACGATGCTCATTTGCTGGGGCTGCCATAACCAAAACTGTAGACTTGGTGAATTAAACAACAGAAATTCATTTTCTCACAGTCTGGAGGCTGGAAGTCCAAGATCAAGGTGTCGGCAAGTCTGGTTTCTCCTGAGACCTCTCTCCTCCACTTGCAGATGGCCACCTTCTTGTTGGGTCCTCACATGGCCTTTCCTGTGTGTGTGTGTGTGTGTGTGTGTGTGTGTGTGTGTGTGTGTGTGTGTGTTCTTGGTGTCTCTCTCTCTTCTTATAAGGGCACCTACCCTTGGGGAGATTGGTGGGGCTCCACCTTTATGACCTCATTTAACCTTAATTAACTCCTAAATGCTCTTTCTCCAAATCCAGTCCCATCTTAAGGCACTGGTGGTTAGGACTTCAACATAGGGATTTGGGAGGGGTGGGGGGCGCATTTTAGTCCCTAATAGAAGCAGATCCTCTCTCAGTTGAGCTCTGAGATAACTGTAGTCACAGGAACACCTTGAGTGTAACCTTGTGCAAAATCCTGAGTCAGAGGTATGCAGTCCAGCTGTGTCTGGATTACTGGCCCACAGAAACTGTGAGACAATAAATATATGTTGCTTTAAGCTTCTAAATTCGAGGTGAATGTTTACACAGCACTAGACAGCAAATGCAGATATTGGTACCAGCACAGGGTGCACTTAAACCAATGCCTAGCTATGCGGGTGTGGCTTCAGGAACAGACTGCTGGTGGAGTCTCTCACTCCCTCTCACTTCTCTCTCTGTCTCTGTCACTCTCTCTCTCACTGCCTTCACGCTCGGGAAACAAGTGCCCACATTGTGACTAGCTCCACGGAGAGGCCCATGTGGCAGGGAACTGATGTCTCCAGCCTACAGTCAGGGAGGGGCGGAGCCTGCCAACAGCTGCAGAGAGAGCTGGGAGTGCATCTGCCTTTTTCTTTTAAGGACACTTGTCATTGGATTTAGGGCCCAGCCAGACAATCCAAGATGATTTCATCTCAAGATCCTTAACCTAATTACATTGGCAAAGACACTTTTTCCAAATAAGGTCACATTCACATTGACGTGGACATATTTTATCTTTGGGGTAGGGGAGGAGGGCATGCAACCTGCCACAAGGAGCAAACTATTATTATGGTTAATCTCCCTTTCCCAAGATCACACAGCCAAGATTTAAGCAAGTAGTCTGTTCTCAGGGTCCCTGCAGTTGAACTTGAACTTTTTATAAAGTTGGCTATGTTACAGACTCACTGTGAGCATTCAAGCTAAGGTATATAAAGCACCAAGTATTGTTCCTGACACATAGTGTGGCCTCAAAAAAGTAAGTTTTCCGATTAATATGTCTATTATTAGCCAAACTTACGACGCTGTTTATTTGACATGTTGTATTCAAATGCATGGTGAAATTCCTAGCCAAGTTCACACAGCCCATGTCCTGGCTTACTTCAGCGAATCCTCTGATCAACGCAATTTCCCATTAAAGATTTATTTCTTGCCATTAAATTCAGACTCTGGATGCTGACAAAGCAGGGCTTTGAAGCCAGAGAAATATTATAGCCTCTGAGTAGCAGGACGAGATTTTCAACCTCGGGCTCCCTGGCTTACTTTTCAGAAACACAGATGAGCTGGCACAGTAAATATTTAATAGGACATGATGTTAGTTTATACCAATTAGGAGTTGCTGGGTCAAATAGAAAGAGTTAGTGAATAACCCTCCTCTGGGCCGGTGTGAGTCAAGATAGTTATGCCTTCAGCTTTCTCATGGCATGGGGTTTATAGACCTTGGGAAAGGAACACTTAAAATAAACATTTACAGCTATTATCGTGGCAGCTCTACACTGAAAATTCTCCTCCTCTGTTCGCACAGGCGCACATACCTGAAGCACGGGCTGCCCTACATCTGGCTGCTTTGGGAGAACCTTACCCCTTGGCGGTGTTAAAGCACGCACGATGAGGTATAGCTCATTATAGATAAGCATTATCTATTTACTTGTTGGCCTCTTCGGTTTGTCAGAATAAGGAGGGACTTGGAAAGTTCTGGAACTCTGTCCACGGGTGCACTCCGTGGCTATAATTTTCCAGTGCGCTGGTTACCACCTCAGTCCTGCAATCACCTATGGCACAGGGGTCGCCAGCTTTCCTTCCAAGGTGGAGCCCCTCCATCATCACCGAGGCCAGCACCCTTACAGACCCCGGGGCTGCCAGAGTTGCTGGTTACTGCCCCTTTCACTTTGCTCTGTAATTGGGGGTGTCTCTCTCTCCTGCCTCATAACTTACTCACCTCCGTATCTTCCATGGTACCTATTCGAGGGTGTTGCCAGCAGGAGACAGTGTGATAAGAAGGCAATGGCACCAAACTGGACCACAGGACTGGGGGTTCAATACTGACTCGATTACATACTAGCTCTGAGTTTTATCAAGTACCTAAGACTTTCCAATCTTCATCCATAACTTAGCTATCCTAATAGTATTTGCTCTGTTTACTCGACAGAATTGTTGGATGGGTTACATGAAAAAATAATTTACCTAATAAACTACAAAGCCCCATGTAATAAGGGAGTCTATTAGCTGATAGAGAAACACAATGAATTAATGGAATTCCTTAGCTCTGGCAAGTCCTTCTTGCAAAACAAAACAAAACAAAACAAAAACCAAAACACACAAACAACAGCAGCAATAATGAAAACAAGCAAATAACCCAAATTAACCTAATCACCCAACAAATCTCAATGAATGTCTCTTCCTAGTCTCTGTATCCTGACGTTTATCATTCCTTCAGCAGATGAACACCATTTTCTTCATAATTATTTACATTTCCTAGGGATTCTTATTTTATTAAACTGCCAATATTTCTGGGAAAGGTGGCATTTGGCTTGAATTCAGCCTGAAATATAAGAATAGTTTTTAATGGGTGTGGAGTGTACAAGGTTTGTTGGTTTAACCCAGGGATTGGCAAAGTGGCTCAGGAGCTAAGAATTTTTTCATATTTTTAAATGTTGAAAAAAAACCTAAAAAATAACATTTTATGAAACATGAACATTTTATGAAATTCAAATTTTGGTGACCATAAATAAACTATTGTAACACAGCTACACCCACTCACATACCATTCATTGTCTAAGGCTGTTGCAGGGGCAAAATTGTGAGAGATATCCTATGGCCCTCAGCACTAAAATATTTACTTTCTGATCCTTACAGAAAAAGTATGCTGATTTGGTTCAATTCATTTCTTCCCTTTATTCAGTCCTGCATATTGAGCATCTGCTCCAGGCTGGTAATAGTGAGCTGAGAAAGCCCTCAAGAAGTTCACTTCCACTGGTGGAAAAAAAATAAATAAATAAGACAAGTAGCCAGATCATTAAAGGACCCCATCCAGGCTGAGAAGAGCTAAAGTAGGAGCAACACTGTGGAGGCTGCAATCCCAGGTCAGTCAAGTTGAGGTCAACCTAATGGCCAGCATGGCAGCCCACCTCCCCACCTGCCATTGGGTGAATGCCTTCCTCTGACTGGCTGGTCCCCAGCACACCTTCCTCAGGACATGATGTAGCTTCGTGATAGAGGCCGATGACTTTCAAAGCTACCCAGCCTGTCATAGAGCCAACGTGTAGAAGGTGTAGCCAGTGAAGACCATCCCCACTTCCTTACAGATTTAAGCTCCCTACTTCTGAAGCTGGATGCAGATTTGGGGGGCTGCCCCCATCCCTGAGGTTCTACAGTAGCGGGTTTGCAAGTGGCTTTTGGAGATTTTCCAACAGCTGGCTTTGCAACTAGAAGAGCACATCCTCATGTGCTCCTTCTTTGTATCTGTGGTCCTGGAGGAGACCAGCCCCCTGAGCACCTCCTGTTTCTTCTTCAGAAGCTTCTCTATCAGCTCTTCCCATGAGGTGTCCATCTTAGACCCTGTGCCACCGTTGAGCAGTTTGCCAGCTACTACTCTACAGAAAGGTGCCTAGGAACTGGAAACAGGGCTGGGACTAGGCTGAGGCCACAAGGCACTCGTCTTGGACACGACATTCAAGCAGGTACCCCAAACCCTCAATGATCATGATAAAAAATATTGGAATGCAATATTTTAAAATATCAAAGTTAATGTAAAAATCCATAACGGACAGAAGTCAGGATGAGTCGCACTGCTTTGCAGATGAGCCATATCAGAGTTTGAGGCAAGAGTTGAGAAGCAGGAAAAGGAAGGGCTGAGAAAAGCTTCAGCTGTTAGCTGCCTTCTTTAAAACACGGTGTATTCCAGGGAACTCAAAGGACGGAGGTCATTCTAGAAGCCGTGTGCAGTTTTGGAAATAGCTCTCAGGGACTTGCCTGGTGGTCCAGTGGTTAAGACTCCACGCTTCCAATGCAGGGGGTGTGGGTTCGATCCCTGGTTGGGGAACTAAGATTCCACATGCCGCACGGTACGGCCAATAAATAAATAAATAAATAAAGGTCCACAGAAATAGCATCAAATTTAAGCCAGACAACAAGAGTTCCAGTTTGGGCTCTGTCCTGCCTTGTTGAGTGACTTTGGAAGTCACATCTCTTCCCAGGGCCTAAGCTTCCCCACTGGAAATGAAAGAGGATGGGACAAACTATATCATGGATTTATTCTAGCTATGGGGTGTTTCTACACTGGTTTTCAATTAGAGTTGAGGTATAAACACACAAGGCAAACATGGGTCCCTGCCCCGAGATTCCACCAACGTGTGAGGATAGGTATTGTGCAATCCCCCCCAGGGCAGGGCTGTTGTTTTTGGGAGCTGGGGACTGCTTGGAAGTCATTTCAGTCCTTGGGGCATGAGCTCACCCTTTCCAGACAGGCAGTTTCTGTAAGCATTTCATCTGCATTAACTGTGAGGTGAGGTGGAGGGGTTGGCCATTGCACAGCCACAAGGTTGACAGAAGTTTCTCAATGGGGAGCCATCACTCCGCTGGGATCTTAAAGGCATTGTGTGCAGAGTACTTGCAACATCCTGTTAGCATCGGAAATCTATGCCCTGTGCCCAGCTGGCAAGCCTTAGCCCATTGAAAGGAGTGAGTTTGAAGAGAGACTTCATTTTATGACTGGTATGTGTTGAAACAGGATGCTCTGCCTTTCCAATGTGCTTTCTAAGGGCTTAGTCTGAAGTTTTTATCACAGATAAGAATAGTCAAAGGGGAGAATTAGACAAGTTACTTCTGGTTTTATTACCTAAGGACATTGCATTTACTACATGGAAATTATGTTGTCAGATCTGCTTTCCTCTCTTGAATTCAAGTCCCTCAAGGGCAGGAAATGAGCATAATTCATTCTGTATTATCTTTGCTTATCACAAAACCTGGTACAAGACATATAGTCAGTCACAAATAGAGTATTTGAAATGAAATCAAAGTGATGTAACGGGAAGAGTAAGCAACACTGGAAATCGAAAAGTTTACATAGGATGCACTTTACAAACTAGGAAACAGAAGCCAAGTTTTCATTGCAATTTAGTGGAAGAAATGAAGGCAGAGTATAACGCAGTTTGCTTTTAGTTCCAAGTCCTGACCTTTGGAGCAAGGAGACAATAGGGATGACCTGGCCCCGGGTGGAAACTCATCTTCTCCTAGGTGTCTACTGGAGACACTTCTGAAATATTCAAAAATGAAGTGAAGAATTCAATATATAGAAGCAAGGAATGTTTTGCTTTTGCAATGAATATGCATGATCCTCTACAAAGAAACACACATTAGACAGACAAATAAGCAAAGGAGAGAGTCCCAATATACTGTTGACCATCTGTGTGATCTTACACAGGTGACTAAATCTTCTCTGGTCTGCTTCTTCTCCCATAAAATAAAAAGCATCATTTCTAGTATTTTATAGTTATAAAATTGCACGTTTATAAAATTTAGTATGAAGTGACTCAAAGGGTCAGAAAGCTATATGGTTCACGTTGATATATTAATCCTTAGGAGGGAGCAAGTGAGTAATATGTCAAAATGCTTTACGCTTCTCATTCTTAAGCTTTCTTCGTGTTACAGCTTTCTTCCAGTCCCAATATGAGGGGACACTGGGAGGCCCCAGGAGCTTGCTAAGGCTTGCTGCAGTCAGCCGGAGGCAAAAGGAAGTACATTTTCCTTGGAAACAAAGTGAAGAGTTTCCCAAACAAGGAGGTCGCCTAAATTACGCAACATACATTTCTCTTCCAATCTCTCCGTTCTGGTTGAAGTGATTCATAATTTTGGTTTCACCTTATCCTGCCTCACCTTCTGGGCTGAGAGCTTTGACTCTGGAATAGTAAACAGGAACTTTGCTTTTAGCTCTGGGTTCTAAACTCAGATCTACCACTTTGTAACTCTGGCCAAATCACCTAAATTAGTTGAACCTTAGTTTTGTTATTCATAAACTGCAGAGATTCCCTACTATAAGACAGATGGTGACTAATTTAAATTGATTTCTAAAGTGACGAACCCATGCTGGACGTTTGGTGGACGTTAACCTACTTTTAAAAGCATTCTTCTTTGCTGTTAGAAGAGTTTTTGATTTAGGGTTTTCACTATGGTTTATTTGAAGATAGATTTTTGTCTCTCTCATTCTTGTGTACATGCATCCACTCATTCCAACTTTTGTCTTTCTTGACATTTAGTCAGTATAAATTTTGGGCTCTCTTCAAAGGAGCTACCCTGCAAGATAAAACCCCTAGATCAGAGGTGGGCAGAATATTTGGTCGAAGCCAGTTTTTTTCCCCCCACCTGTTGGTGCTGATAATTAGGGATTGATTAGAGATGCTTGTTTGGAAGGCAGAACTGCGTGAGCATGTTTTATCTTGCACGTAACAGAAAAATAGCTGCAAAGACATCAAATATTGGACTTACCAGACATAAGAAACAGTAGCAACTATAATTAGTCTATTTAAAAAGGTAACAGAGGACTTCCCTGGTGGCGCAGTGGTTAAGAATCCGCCTGCCAATGCTGGGGACATGGGTTCGAGCCCTGTTCCGGGAAGATCCCACATGCCGCGGAGCAACTAAGCCCCTGTGCCACAACTACTGAGCCTGCGTACCACAACTACTGAAGCCCACTCACCTAGAGCCCGTGCTCTGCAACAAGAGAAGCCACTGCAATGAGAATCCCCCACGCTGCAATGAAGAGTAGCCCCTGCTCGCTGCAACTAGAGAAAGCCTGCGCGCAGCAACGAAGACCCAACGCAGCCAAAAATAAATAAATTAAGTAAAAAAAAAAAATGGTAACAGATACACTTTGAAATAGCTACAGGAAAGAGAAACTAGAAAAAGTAACACTGCAGCTTTGTAAAAGAGCCAATTAGAATACCTTGAAATGAAAAACACAATAAGTATAATTTAAAAATCAAATGCAGATTTGACATAGCAAGAAAAAATTCTGAAATTGAAAGACCAGAAGTTTTATAAAATGAAATGTCTAAAGATAAAACTATGCAAAATATGGAGGAGAGAAAAGAAACATAGAGTAAGGGGGCTTAATATATATTTGAATAGAATTCCAGAAAAAGAGATAGAATGGAGAAGAGATGCTATCTGAAGAAAATTGGCTCATCATTTTTCATAACCAATGGGAAACATCAACCCACAGATAGAAGCCAAGTATATAATAAAATAAAAAGTAATCCACACCTAGACACATCATAGTAAATACAAAAACAAACATAAAACCGAAATAAAATCCTAAGTCAGTGAGAGAGGAAAAGCTTGACCTCAAAATGTGGCCATCTATACAATAGGATATTTTCAGAAGCAAAAAGATAAAAATGATTTATTTCTATCCTCTTCATGACTGTGTCTCCGGTCACCTCCTCCAGCGCTAAATTCAGGTACAACAAGCGCCTCCTCACTATTGACTACTCAGCGAGGCAAGGCAAGTGCAGAATGCAATGAGCTGATTAGAAACAGACAAATACATGAAAGCCAATGTCTTATTGGAGTCTCCTGCCCTGTTAGAAGGTACAGGAGAAGAAAGACTTCACTCCTCCAGGGTATCAGTAAGTCTGATCCCCTCATTTTATAGTTTCAGGGCTTCCTTACTCAGGGTCCAAAAGAGATTAAACCCCAGTGTCCTGAGGCATTAAGCTGGGGGTTCAAATAACTGGAGGGCTTGATTATGTGCTCCTTGCCCCTCAGTTTCTGCTTCAGTAAGCCTGGGGTGGCATTCCAACAACCTGCATGTTTAATAAGTTCTCAGGTGGTGCTGCTGGGTACCAGGTCACACTTTGAAGACCACCGCGGTAAAGCGTGCATTGCAGGTACTGAACTAACCTCTCTCCCATGCATCGGGTACCGCATTCATGACTAATCCTTGGGAGAACTGAGAAAACAGACACTCAAATCATTTTCTATGCTCTGTGGTTCAGGCAGGACATCCTGCTTCTGAGAGACAGCCTGGTCCCCCAAGGACTCTCTCCTGGTCTCCGGACTCAGATATCCAACTGTCAATTCAACACATTCATTTGGATTTGTAATAGGCGTCTTAAAATTAATATTCCAAAACTGAACTCCCCCATATTTGTAAAGGACTTTTCTTTTTTTACAATCTCATGTGTTCCAGAAAATCTCAGAATTTTTCCAGTTGCTCAAATTTTTTTAGTTAAACTTAACTATGTTCTTTTTCTCAAACTCCATATTAAAACAATAAGCCATCCTGTCAAATATGCAGAATCTATTTCACCTGATTGTTCTCTCTGCTTCAACCCTGGGGTCTATTCTTAGTCCATTGACCAAATCCTCTCATGTCTTTCTTTCCATCTCACTCAGAAGGAAATGCCAAGTCCTGACCATGACTCACAGCGACTCCTCTCCTGGTGGAGGCCTCCCAGCCCTGCTGATTTGCTTTCTATTCCTTAAAGGAACACACAGCTGTGCTCCTGCCGCGAGAGTCTGCACCTCCCAGAATGCACTTTGCCTGGATACCCACCTACTAGTTCCCTCCCTCCAGGTATCTCCCTAGCTCTCTCCATCACAGCCTTCACACCACGGTTCCAATCGCCATCCCTGACCAGGATGTATAAAACAACAAATCTTCCCCTCACCTATATTCTTTGTACTCTGCCTTATTATTTTTCCCTATATGCCATCACCTGTCATACTCTATTTCCATTTGTTTATCTGTTTGTCTCCTGCCACTAAAGTTCTCATGGGAAAAAGGATTTTTTTTTTTAATAACCTAATCTTCAGCACCTGGAGCTGTTCTTCTATGTACTAGGTTCTCAGTAGTTTGTGAATAGATGAATGTTAAAGGCTGAAAGCCCAAGGCTCAGGGACGGGAAGGGACTAGCTCTAGGACACAAATGCCATTGAGGTGAGAGGGAGACCACCTTTCCCGAATCCCAAGCCTGTATTCTTTCTATTAAACCCATACTAGGTTTGAGGCTTCTCTGCCTTCAAGAGAGAAGTGTGGCCTCTTCTTGAACTGAGAGAACTTGGGCTTAAAATAACTGTGGGTCACGGCCTTCCCTGAACCTCCTTCCTTCCTGTAAGGCCCGAGGTTGTTCCCATAGCCGCTCCCCAGAGGACATTAGCAATGTGGCTTGTATTTGAGGGTCCCTGGGAAGACAAGAGCTCGAATTCCTAAGGGTGTGAAAGGAGTCCAATCCCAGGGCCTGTCCCATGTGACGTGAGGAAGTGGCCTGGCTGATATTTCCAAAAAGACTGGGTCACAGGAGTCATGTCACTGCTTGGATTTGTCTTCTGTTGACAACTGGGATGTTGCTGGCAAGAAGCACCCTTTCATGATTCACTGTCAGCCCAGGAATTCACTGATTCCTCCTCAACACTGTGCACTGTTCTATTTCTGCCCTCATCACCCTCAGTGATTTGCTCATCCATTCAACAACTATTTCACACCTACTATGTGCTCCCTCCTGGGCTAGGTGAGGGCTCCTGACAAATTAGGAGTAATACTGACATGATCCCTGCCCTCAAAAAGTTTAAAAAAGCTGTAACAATCCCACTGATAGGTGACATTTGGAATTTTCACTGTAATAGAGAATATAAGAGAATCAGAAGTTGGGGGAGAGACAAGAGATGCCAGTGACTCCGATATAATCGCACATCTCTTGAGTTACAGATGAGGAAACTGAAGCTCAGGGATGTTCCCCCTTTCTGTCCCTGGAGAGTGAGCTGATGCACAGCTCTCAGTGCACCTGTACCTTGGGTGTTATGCACCTGTTATGTCCACAGCTCAACTCAAGAAATATTCTTTCTTTGCAGCTCCCAAAGTGAAGATTGCCTCATTTATAATAATTATCTGCTATGTACCATACATGTATACAGCATACAAAGCAAATGAAACTCAATGCTTATATAACTTAATACCAGGTATATTAAACAGTGCCAGGTTTAGATCCTCAACAGAGTTTGACAATCAATGCTGGTAGCAGGGTGGGTCCGCTGAATTTCTGAGCCACCCCCTCCCCCGGCATCGTGGGATACAGACCGTTCCTTCTCCTGAGGCAAAATTCAGGCCATACACTCTCATCTGCACTGGAGATTTGGAAGAGGACAAACCGGGCTCAGTACAGAAGGCCCGTTTCGCCAGCTGAGAAACCAACTAATAAACAGCAATCCACCAATGGACACTCACGTCTGGCCTTCCCCCTTCTCTCTTTAATATGCTTCTTACAAAACCTGTACTTTGCTCCTTTCCTTAAAGACAGCGATGGGCAAATGAGGAAAACAGAGCATTAAGAAACACCAGGTACTTCTATGACCAATTCTCTTACAGACGAAAAAAGCCCTCGTGCTCCTGTTTCTTTCCTTTCTTCTCTGTTTCTGCAGGTGACAGGCTGGATCACAGTCAGCTTTGTCTCTCTACTGCCAGGTACAGCCATTGTCACAGGGCAGAAGCCACTTAACACCTTGCGAACTGAGTTCTTTTCATTATTTATTTACCTGTGAACTCTTTGAGGTCGGGGGTTTAGATGATTCATCTTCCAATCCAAAAAGCAATTACACTGGGCCCCGACACGCATATTTCCCTTCAACAATAATCACCGCAGAGGCCAGTCTGGCAGGGGAGCCCAGAGAGTAAAATGCCCACTTGTGCAGAAAGCAGATGTCAGAAGTTGGCCTACATCCCTCTCCTCCCTGAATCCATGTCCCTTTGCAAGATGACTTTGTAGCCTCTCCTTTAAAGCATTGCTGCAATTTCCATTCCCACTACAATTTTCCTCCTGCCCGTGGGGCACCCAGGTGTTTCTCATCCCAGGATTCTCCCGCCAGCTCCCTTAGAATTCCCGAGATCCCACGAGATCTGACTCCCTCTGGGAAGAGTGGGTACAGCATCTCCACCTGGTGTGCCATCCTCTGAGCTGGCCCTGATGCACAGAGCAACCCAATCCATCCTCACCCTGCCCCTCCACCTGGACCCACACCTGCTCCCCTCCACCCACTGGAAGCCACATAGTCTACCCTGCAGGTTCCAACTATGCCCTGTGTGCCTTCCTGGGAAACCCTGCACTCATAAAAACCAAAATTGCCTTGAAAAGGCCCCACCCCTATGACTTGCCCTGGCCAGCAGAATGCAGTGAAAGTGATACTGAGACTTATTAGCTTCTAGTTCTGTGTAGTTAGAGATTGTCTCACGGTTATGTATTACTTACATTATATCAATGGGCCAGCTACCCAGATAACAAAATAGAAACTAACTGATGTCCTAAATTTGATAGACTGAGAGGACCACCTGGGGTGTGTTGAGAAGGATTCTGAGGCCACATGTCAGCTCAGTTGGAAAATGTGTCAGTTGATCAATGATGTCACCACAGATGTATGGGAGGATGGAAGGAAGGGGTGGCTGGGTGATGCCACTCAGGTCCCATCAGTGGCCTGCTCTGAGCCAGCGCTGGATCAAATGCTGGAGTTAAAGACACAGGATACTCGGTTCCAGTGTGAAGAGTGGAGAAGCCCAAGATAAAGAAGCTCTTCTTTGCACTATAACAAGGCAGTTATGGGAACTTTGCTCTGAGAATTAAACATCCCTGAGAGGCACTCAATGAGCACATCTAATGTAATCTCCACGTTGTACTCAGAACTATACTCAGTAACGTGAGGCTGTGCTTTCAAACTGGGGCATGTGTACCACTGACACCTTCCAAAGATGTCAGGGTGAGGAGAGCTTTCAGTTAATCAATGTTCAGATGCACAATATTCATATGTACACTTTCCTGACACTGATCTGCTTAAGGGCTTCCAGGGTCTACCTGGGCCTCCTCTCCCACCAGCTTCCATAATTGCCCTTCTCCTGCGTCAGATATGCCCATTCGGAATCATTTTACAGTGCCTTATCCCAAAGTGTAAAAAATATTCCAGACTTAAAACAAAGGGATAACTTGTAAATGCATGTCTCTGAAGGGTACAGCCTTTTCGTCCAAAGCAAAGAGAGTGCCCATAAGAAATAGCAAAACAAAGCCTTCCTGAATCTAGGTAACTCACAGGAAGGCTTGCTGTCTCTCTCTCTCTCTCTCTCTCTCCCTCTCTCTCTCTCTCTCTCTCTTTCTCTCTCTCTCTCCCTCCCTCTATCTCTCTCTTTCTTTTTCGTCAGAATGAGCATCAGGTTTTGACAGCAATGCACATTAACATTTTATTTGAACTTTAAAAATATTGATTTTATGGTAAACATATTCCATATATTGAGTGAGCTAACCCCACAGATCCAAGATTTTCATTATAATGTATTTATATTTCCACAGTAATATTAATATAACTCTATATTTGAATACTATATAATACATAAAAATATAATATCTACAGCTATTTGAATTTATAAAGAATATTTTAGAAGCCAGTTTTAAAAAGCGTGACAACATGTGCAGTAGCCAGCCTCCCAGCGCCCCGCAGTGATCCCACCTCCTGGTATCCACACCCTGTGTAGTCTCCTCGCAAACTGTGTGACCAGTGGTGAACGGTGGAGGGGAGAGTGCATGACTTTTGAAGCCAGGCCATTCAAGGCACTGTGGCTTCTCCTTGCCCTCTCAGGCCACTTGATAGTATTGAACACTAAGAGCTGCCATTTTTAGAGCTCTTTGTACACTGTGCAGTGTGAGCTGCATCCAGACAGAGAGACGAGCATCCAAAACACACCCATCTTGAGTTTATAAGAGAAAGAGACACATGGGAGGACGAGCCCTTTAGGAAAACTAAACTCTTTGTGTTTGCGAAGCAGATTGAGAAGCCGCCTGGAAAGGAAGGAAGGGAGAAGCATATTAATTTGTCCCAATAACAACCAACACAGATAGCGCTCATGGGGGAAAGCCCAGTGGCAGAGGCCAAGTTTACTCTAATATCACGACCCTGAATCTGCGGTTGGTGAGAAAACAGAGCCCCCAAAGGAGCTGCATCTTGATGGCCATCTCTATGTATCTCAGAATCTAACCAGCCATGTTCCAGCTACATGTGTGACGCTGCTTCTTCTAACAGCTGGTCATCATGGACTTAAATTTCTTCATGTCAATTGTGACCTTAAAAATGTGTTTCAGAGAAGCCAGCTCTGCAGATTACGTTCAGAGGGAACCACTGCGCCCCCTGCATGTCCCCACTTCCTTCACTCTCTTCAGCCAGTGGTAGGGTGTGAAAGGGTCTGCATTCAAATAATCTAAACCAAACCCTGGGTAATAATAGAAAGAGATATTATGATTATACCTAGACAATCAATTACAAACCAAAACACAGAAGCCAGGTACTCAGAAAGTCATTAAGTTCCTTTCCTAAACAATCTAGTTCAAGACAAATAATCAATAAGGATATTGGACCGGATGATATCCTTGAATTTTTACATCATGTGACGCGTTCATGTCTTTACAAAACCCAAAACAAAACAAGCTTTCAAAGGAAAGCTACCTATTTTATTGCAAATTTCATGAACATTTCTAACAAAATTGGCAGTGATATTAATGTCATCCTTTGCTTTTTTATTACTGGATCGTTTTCACAGTAGGTATATTTTTCACCGTAATTGTATGAGTAAGGTAGTATCACCCCGATTTTGTGGATGTGGAATCATGACTCAGACACAACAGATGGGTGGTCCAGGCTGTGTGCTGCACTACTCCAGGGAATTCTGTGCCCAACGTCGCATAAATAGCTAGTGGCAGGAACAGCATGTAAACCCATCTTGATCTCTAATCAAAGCCCTCCTTTTTTTCACTGAGTCAGATGTCCTTTTGTTTCTCTCACACAAAGGTTTTTATTGACAAAGGAGGTGGGCATGAGGTTTCAAGAGAAACAGCAGAACTTTGGAAAACTCATCTCTCCCTGAGCTTTTCCAGAGAAGAAAGGAGAATTAATGAGAGGGTGGACATGAAGGGAGTAGCAAGGAGGTCGTAGCCTGCAGGGTCACTTGAGCTAGAAGGGGGGATTTAATATTTAAAAAGTGGGGGACAGAAGGGAGCTATTGGTGTCAGTAGGGGAAGAATTTTCCTGAAACAGCTGCAAAAGCAGTTGAGGCCATTTGAGATTTGGAATCTGTCTGTCTCATGTTGGATTTTGACTGGACATTTGTTTTAGGTCATCCCTCGTGGAAAAGGACCCCACACATGTGCAGCAAGGAATGACGGGACAGAATACCACAGCCAGGTGACATTTGTGCCTGGCATTTAAAGGGCTCAAGGAGGGGTGTCGCGTTCCTGCTGCAGATCCAGTCCAGCAGCTCCAGCTAGAGTTATCCTTCCTGCTGAGACCAGGTGTGTCTGCCTCCTGCAGGTCCGGAGAGGTCTAGGAGCCTGCTCCCTCTCCGGGAGTCTGTGGAGTTGCAGGTAGAACTGTCTGGACTTATTGGTACCATATTTACAACAGAAATACAACCTCAATCTTGTAGAACATGTGGCAGCCATTTGCATGAATCAACACCCCTGGCATTAGTGGGATTAAGTACGATGATTTTTCACTTCCAGAAGGACACTAGTGATTATAAAGCTTCCTTAGTCTTTTCTTGGAAGTATTTTTGTTGTTTTTTTCACCAACCACCCTCCACCCTTAGGTTTCCTTACACATTCAGACATTTACAGTAAACAGGGATTAGCCTCAGCTAACCAAGAGTGGCTAGCAGATGGCTTTAATTAACTGTGCCATAAAGAAGAAGGATTTAAGGATAACAGGAAGACAGTTTACACGGAGCAGACTACATACAGCAGAGGGGCAGATCTGCGCCACTGCTCCCTGCTGCTGCCTGTCTTTGTCCTTTTCTTCTTCATATACTTTTCCTTCTTCCTTTGTGTTTGTCAAAGAAGCAATTTAGAGTCACACAATGAAACAACAGTTTTTGTCACTTTAGTATCTATGTGTAAAAGATTATAAACATATGTAGATAGACATATAGAGAGAGGATATAAAATATAGAAATAATATCAAATGTAAAGAATATGTCATGCCTGATTTGGAAGCGTTTGTGGTATCTAAAACATACATGAATAACAAGACTTGTGATGATTTATGTGTCAACTTCGCTGGGCCATGGGATGCCCAGATATCTGGTTAAACATTAGCCTGGGTGTGTCTGTGAGGGTGTTTCTGGATAAGATGAGCATTTACTCTGTGGGCTGAGTAAAGCAGATGGTCCTCCCCAGGGCTGGTGGGTATCATCCAATCTGTGGAGGGTCTGAATAGAACAAATAGGTGAAGGAAGGGTGTGTTCGCATCTGCTGATTACTTAGCTGGGATGTTGATCTTCTCCTGCCCTTGGCATTCCTGGCTCTCAGGCCTTCAGACTTGGACTGGAATGGATGCCACTGGCTTTCCCACCCTCAGGCCTCTGAACTGCACCACTGGCCTTCCTGAATGTCCAGCTTGCAGATGGCTGCTCGTGGGACTTTCTCACCCTCCATAATTATCGTGTGAAATAATCCCTCATGGTAAATCTTATTTTATATATTATATGTTATGTATATAATATATAGGTGTGGGGAACCTAGTGAGTGATCAAAACATCGGAGCCAATCTCCATCCTATTGGTTCTGTTTCTCTGGAAAACCCTGATACATATATAACTTCCATTTTCTGATCACTTACTAGGTTCCCCATACCTTTAGGTTTTCTTTATTTAACCTCCACAGGAATCCATGCGATGGAGATTAGTTTGTCTACTTTACAGATGAATAAACCAGGCTGAGAGTCATCAGATGAGTTAGGTTTAAGCAATACCAAGAATTGTGCTCGCAAGGACTACTCTACACCATATGCCCAAAACTGTGCAGTAAAAATCACTGTAAAGCAACACTAAGAGATCACATGCAAAAGTCTGGTAATTTTTAAAGGACTCAGTGCCTCTTTAGTGATTGAACAACTGCTAATTCATCTCATGGGCCCTGGGGGAGGGCTGAACAGTAGCCAGATGTAACTGTCATCATCATCATCATCTCCTGAGCCAACACTCGTAGAACAAGTACTGATTCAAATGATTTGTACATGTTAACTCACTTATTCTCGACAACAATCTTACAAAGTATATCCTGCTATTACCCCTCTTTTACCATGAGAAACTTGAAATATAGAGAAGTTAAACATTTCCCATGGTCATACAGCTAGTAAATGGCAGATTCCAGATTTAAATCCAGAACCCTGGACCAGAGGCCATGTTTGTAATTATTACACTGCCTGCTGAGAGATGGGAGGAGTTGACCTCAAGGCATGGACTTTCTGTCTCAAGACCTGAGGGTCAGGCTGGGTAGACAATGCACATGTAATTTACATGTAACATGATTAGCACATTTCCAAGAACTTAGGAGGTTGTTTTTGCATGAAGCAGAAGCCACTCTGAACCTCTGTCCAGATTCCGTAAGGCCAGAATAGGATGGAGAGTTCAATGTTCTAGTAGTCAAACTCTAATGCACACCAACAGAGGGAGGGGAATGGCTATACAAAAAAGAGACTAGGATTTGTGGTGAGCTTAGTGGTGACCCCCAACTAGAATAAGTCTTAATCCATGGAACCTGTCAATGTTCCCTTATATGGTTAAATTCTACAGATGTGATTAAAGATTTTGAGATGAAGAGATATCTTAGATTATGGGGGCGGCGGCTAAAAACTATAACAAGTTTCCTTTTACAGAGAGAGGCAAAGTGAGAGCAGACACACAGATGGGAGAGCCATGGAAGGTGAATGCAGAAATTAAAGTGATGTGGCTATAAGCCAAGGAATATTGGCAGCCCCCAGGGCTGTAATCGTTGGGAGATTTCTAGAGCCTCCAGAGGGATCTTGGTACGACTGACACTGTGATTTCAGCTCAGTGACCCTGACTTTGAACTGTTGTCCTCCAGAACTATGAGAGAATAAATTTCTGTTGTTTTAAGCCACCATGCGGTAACTTGTTACAGAAAACTAATGCAGGCTCTTAAGCTGTGGTCTAGAGAAAGAGATTTAGATGGAAAAAAACATCTAGAGTATGTGTAGCTGAGAGAAGCAAAATACAATGATGAGAGCCATAAAACGTGGATACTGGAAAGACTCCTTAAGATAAAATTTGTAGCACCATTCCTTTTTATATGGTAGCCTGATGTTTTCCCCCAACGACCAACAGCTGATGTGGACCTGGGTATTAACATAACCATAAGCTTGACAAACTTGACTTATAAGCAGAAATTCAAAGGCAGCCAGTGTTCTTTCTTCCCATGTATACACAGAGGAATGATCTTGTGAGGACACAGGGAGAAGGTCACCATATGCAAGCCAGGAAGAGAGCTCTCACCAGAAATCAAATTCACTTGAAACTTGACCATGAACATCCAGCATCCAGAAGTGGGAAAAAATAAAGGTCTGTTTAAGCCACCCAGCCTGAGGTATTTTGTTATGGCCACCGGAGCAGACTAAGGACCGGAGACCTCAGCACCTGGCGATGCCCCTGCCCCAAAGAGGCACAGAGTAGGGTCATGGGAGAGGAGGCACCAGCATCCATGAGAAGCTCTGTGGTAACATCCTCTGCAGGTGAGGACTGTCAGCAAAAGATGCGGGAATAGTGCCAGTCTCTTCTGTGCAAGAGTGATGACGCAGAAATAGCAGAGGCCAGGAGTCTGGCATGAAACCTTCAGAGGATGGGGGACTGAAATTCCCATGGCGCACAGCAAAATTAGACAGGCAGGACTCTGTGGAGCTTAATCAACCATGGTATTCCTGGAAGAGTCCTTTCACTCACTGGTTTCAACTCCTCAGCGCTCAGCTGCCTCAGCATTTCTTTGATGGATTTTTTGATCTGGCTTTTCTAGTTTTGCACAGTGGAAATGTTGGTCTGTCACTTCTAGTATTGCTAGAAGTGGAAGTCAGGAGACATTATATTTCTAAATATGGGGCTCATAAAAGAAAAGAAACTCATAGGAGGGAATTCCTGGGAGTGAACAGACTCGGTATTAATGTACAGCATGAACTCAGATGGTCTTTCTGCTTCATCATTTATCATTCTCTGTATTCCTTAATCCAGATTCCTTAGAGACGTACCTTTTGACTAGGTTCATGATGAAAATGACTTTTAATAATGGAGCTGTGAGGCATAATGGGACAAGCAAAAGCTACTGCAGTAAGATAATGGAGTTCTCATCCCGGTCCGATTACCCACCGACTAGGAACTCTTCACATCAGAGTGTCCGTTTCTTCCGCTTTCATGGTGCTTTTTGCTCTACTAAGACTTACATCCTAAAGCACCAACCATAGCTCCTGGCACATTTTACATCTTTCATAGGCATTATTTCCCTCCATTCTATTCAACGGCCTCAGTGTCTTGTGCTGAACCCTGTGGTGGCTCATTTACGTGAGCCACACCCCCCATACTTTTAGATTTTTGCCATTACATTTCTGGAGGGAACAGGCAGTTCTGATATTTCTTTTCCTCCTGTTGCGACTGAATATTATTTATTATTTAGATTGTAAATCAAAGCCTTTTGCAACAAAGTCATTTCAGGGCACACATACAAGCTTAAAAGCTTTAGGTCAAATACACAGAACTATAAAAATAAACAGCTAGGCTTCCCTGATGACTCAGTGGTGAAGATTCCGCCTGCCAATGCAGGGGACACGGGTTCGATCCCTGGTCCAGGAAGATCCCACATGATGCGGAGCAACTAAGCCTGTGCACCAGAACTACTGAGCCTGCGTTCTAGAGCTCGCGAGCCACAGCTACCGAGCCCCCACGCCACAACTACTGAAGCCTGTGCGCCACAACTACCGAAGCCCGCGCGCCTAGAGCCAGTGCTCCACAACAAGACAAGCCCCTGCAATGAGAAGCCCGTGCACTGCCACGAAGAGTAGCCCCCGCACTGCAACGAAGACCTGGCGCAGCCAAAAATAAAATAAATTTATAAAAAATAAAAACAGCTAGAGTACACAGTAGAAATATTATTTAAAGAAAAGGGGTGACTTCAACATAGTGGCCCTTTCAGAGAAAGTCATTTGCAAAGATACAAAGATGAATGAATCTCATGGAACTTTCCAGTAGTTTAATTAAGGAATTGGAAAAAAATAACCTACCCCTCAGAATTTGCTTCAAAATCTCAGTTACGCCAAATAGAGCAGACAGCCAGACTTTAACTGATGCAAATGTTCATTAATGTTTCTCAAAACAGAGGCACGAGAACAAGTTCTTGCATCTCAGAAAGGCAGTGGCAAACTCTCCTCAATGCTACCTTATGTGGGATTCCCAGAGGTGACTGGACATCGTCGGAAAAGTTGGGAAGCCAATGAGATCTTTCTCGGCCTCTCGGCTAGGAAGAGGCACTCTCTCCTTTGGGTCTCTTCTGTTCCCTATTCAGACTTTGCTTACAGAATTTAAAGGACCAAAATGTAAAAGATTTGATTTTCTGTTTACATGTCTGTGTTCTCCCCCAGCTTTGAGCTTCCTTCTATAATGTTTCCCTGTGCACAGTTCTTGGCTCATGTCAACTGCCATAAATATTTATTACATAAATGGACAAATGTAAACTGGATACGGATACTTTTCCACCGGAGATGCTTTTCACAAAGCTAAAATTATTAGGTAGGATGTTTGTGTTTCAACAACCAGTGACGCTTTGAAAACAGGAACCAGCTCAGGAGGATGGAAAGAAGCCAAAACTGTGGTTGTTTGCATTTTAGCTCAACCAGCAACAGTGCTGCACTGGCCAGTCTAAAAAGAACGCACAGACCAGCACCCGAGGCGGATCCAGATCCAGCCCTGGGAGCCCAGTGCCCTGCGCCACTGCATTAGGCTGGAACCCAAGTCCTATAGCGCTCTGGGTTTCAGTTTTCCGCCTTCCACAGCTTCATTCTAAGTTCCAGGCTATTTGCTCAACAAAGGGTCACTCACAGGCTTTTGTTGAGTGGAGAGATTGTAGAAGTGCTCCCTATGGGATGGATGCAGGGCCTCTCTCTCATTTGAAATCAGGGTGGGTAACAGCATACTTTCTGGGGCCTGAGTGTCTGGGTTTGACTTTATTTACTTACTAGTGATGATCTTAGGTAAGTCACTCTGTGCCTCAGTTTCTGCATGTGTGAAATGGAAATAATGTTAATTCCATTCCCATGAGCTTACTGTAAGTGTTAAATAGATTTTAAAATGCCAATCATTTAGATCAATGCTTGGCACATAATGAGCTCCCTGTAAGTATTTGCTTTCATCACCATTATGTCTGCAGCTGCTTTTCTAATAGCTTTCTCCTTCTTCCTCCTCCTTCTATGTCTGCCCCTTTCCCTTGCCCTTCCCCTCTTTGTCCTTCCCCTAATGATAGTATAAAAATAACATTATAAGTACTGTAAAGATACCATTCTTTTTAGGTTCTCCTTTGAGTCATTTGCTATGCAATGTTATGGTTTCAATATTTAGGTCCCTCCAAAATGCATATGTTGAATCCTAACCCTCAAAGATGATGGTATTAGAAAGTGGGGCCTCTGGGGGGTGTTAAATCGTGAGGGTGAAGCCCACATGAATGGGATTAGTGCCTTATGAAAGAAGCGCCAGAGAGATCCCCAGCCCCGTCCACGTGTGAAGACACAGCAAGGAAATGCCAGCTGTGAACTAGGAAGACCGTCCTTCCCAGAAAGCAACCACGCTGGCACCCTGATCTTGGCCTTCCAGCCTCCACAACAGTGAGAAGTAAATTTCTGTTGCTCATATACTACCGGGTCTATGGTAATTTGTCATCGCAACCTGAACGGACTAAGGCAGTAATCACTGTTTAATACGCAAAAGCACTTAATGATGTTGTTGTCATTATTGCTGTTTTATAGATAGGGAAACAGTTTCAATGTAAAAAGGGAATCAACCTAAGGCCACAGTGTTCATAAAAAGAAGAAATGGAATGTGAGCTCAAGGCTTTCTGCTGTAATTCGCTGCCACCTCTTCACTTTCCCAGTGTCCATCTCTGACGATTGGTCGCTGCAACTCTTGGGTGTTTATTTTCAGCCAGTGACAGGGCTGAACCCATTCTTTGATCTGATCAATTGTCCCCATTGACCTGGTAACTGGATAGGTCTTTGCTCAGCTATCTAGGCTTGTCATGTAAACTTCCCACCAGCACTGCCAAAAGCTACCAGAGAGACCTTGGTGAACTTTGCTATTCACAGTAAAACGTGTCCTCTTGGAAATCCTTAGAGCAAGAGCCAGGTGTAGTATGATTCAGCATAAATGAAGTGCAGAGTACAGACTCCAGCCCATCATGAACTATCAACGTGCTCGGGACCAAAGCGGCATGGAAGTTTGGGAGGTGCTTTGCCTCTCGGTCTTGGTGTTTCCAAATGTAAAATGAGGAAATCTGAAATTCATGAGATGGAAGGACTCTTTCTGGTGTAACATTTTGAGACCTGGTTATCAGTTCATTCCTTCATTCCAGACCATTATTGTCCAGTAGAACTTTCTGTAAGAATGGCTCTGTTCAATATCTGTACTCTCTTGTACAGTAGCTATAACCACGTGCAGCTCTTCCACAATGGAAATGCAGCTAGTGCAACTAAGGAAATGAAGTTCTAATATTTAATTTTAATTAATTAAAACTGAAATAGCCACGGGATTAGTGGCTATCAAAAGAAATAGCACAATAGTCTAGACAGCTGCTGAGATTTGAGAATATTCTCTGTGTGAGACATTGAGTTCAACATAAGAGTGATAGAAGCAGGAAAAAAAAATACTCTTCCCTCAAAAATCATGAAGTCTATGACGGTTCAATCAAATACACTTCTGTTCTCACTTCACCTCTTACCTCCTTTCAAGAACCCAAGATTCAGTACTTACTTTACTTCCTCCAGCAAGAGTTGCTTTTATCTGTCTTTCCAAAGCACATTGTTTAGCTGTTAATTAATTCATGCATGTGTTCATCCGTCCACTGGAGTTTAACAGGTATTCATCAGGGTAGGAATTTTTGAAAGACTGTATACTGCTATAGTTGTAGCATCTAGGAAAGTACCTGACACTTAGTAGGGGCTTAACGATTTTGTTAGTTTATTTAATTAATTCCATATGCCTCACTGAAGATTCACTCTAGGCTAGGCATCTATCTTAGGCACGAAGGACATAATGTTAAAAAAGACATAAATGGAGCTTAGAGTCTGGTGATGGAGATGGAGATGTGAACAGCTGATTTTAACTGATGTTTCAAGCGCCATTATAGGGATAAATGCAAGGTAATTTGAGAGCAAAGAGGAATAGCTGGCATATTCTGAGTGTTACGCACATAATATGGGACTTGCGATTATTTCTTTACATATACATTTTCCTTAGGTAGTGAGTTTGTTGAGAGCCAGGGCCGTCTTAGTCTCTGTAACCCCAGCAGCTGGCACAGCACCTGCCATGGAGCAGGGTGATTGATGTTTGTTTCTGAATGAGTGTGAAGTGATATAACTAAAAAATGGTTACCTATGGACCCTAAAGGTATGGACCAGTGGTATGAAGCTTTACAAGAATGAGACATTACTTTCGATTGGGGGAATACAGTGGGTTGAACGGTGGACCCCAAAACGATATGTCTACATTCTAATCTCTGGACGTTGTGAATATTACCTTCTATGCCAAAAGGGAAAATGTTACCTTATTTGGAAATAGGGTCTTTGCAGATGTAAGTAAGTGAAGAATCTTACAAAAAGGAGCTTAAGGTGGATGAACCAGCTGGACTCTGAATTCAGGAAAAGATACACAGAAGAGGAGGAGGTAAGGTGGCCAAGGAGGCAGAGGTTGGAGCAGTGGGGCCGGGGGGTGGTTAACTATATGTGCCTCTTTGGCTGGACCACAGCACCCATATATTCTTTTTTTTAAAGATTAGTTTATTTCCTCTCATTATTTATTTAGTTATTTAATACTACCAGCATACATTTTTCTCTCTTTTTTTTAATTTTATTTTTTGGCTGCATTGGGTCTTCATTGCTGCGCGTGGGCTTTCTCTAGCTGTGGCGAGCAGGGGCTACTCTTTGTGGTGGTGCATGGGCTTCTCATTGCGGTGGCTTCTCTTGTTGTGGAGCACGGGCTCTAGGCGCGCAGTCTTCAGTAGTTGCAGCACGCGGGCTCAGTAGTTGTGGCTCACAGGCCCTAGAGCACAGGCTCAGTAGTTGTGGCGCACGGACTTAGTTGCTCCGCGGCATGTGGGATCTTCCCGGACCAGGGATCGAACCCGTGTCCCCAGCATTGGCAGGCAAATTCTTAACCACTGCACCACCAGGGAAGTACCCAGATATTTGATCAAATGTTTTCTGGGTACTTGCTAAGTGTGCTTTGAATGAGATTAATATTTAAATTGGTGGACTTTAGGTAAAGCAGATTGCTCTCCATAATGTGGGTGGGCCTCATACAATCACTTGAATTCTGAATAGAGCAAAAGATTGACCTCCCCCAGGTAAGAGGGAGTTCTGGAAGCAGATGGTGGCCTTCAGACTCCACTGCAACTCTTCCCTGGGTCTCCAGCCTGCTGGTCTATTCCTAGAGATTTTGGACTTGCTGGTCTTCATAATCACATGAGCCATTTACTTAAAAGAAATTTCTCTCTATATATCTATATCTATCTATCTATCTATCTATCTATCTATCTATCTATCTATCTATCTATCTAAATAGATAGATATCTATACAGACACACACACACACACACATATATAGATGATATAGATTCAGGTATAGAGCTCTCCATCCTATTGGTTCTGGTTTTCTGGAAAAGTCTGACTAATATAGGCCAAAGGGCAAGGAATGTTGACACCCACCAGAAGCTGAATGAGGCAAGGAATGGAATCTTCCCTAAACCTTCTGGAGGGAGTCCAACTCTGCTGAGTCTTTGATTTCAGACTTCTTGCCTCCAGAACTGTGAGAAAATAAATTTCTGAAGTTTTAAGTTTGTAGTAATTTGTTACAACAGTACAGGAAATGAATACAGAGGACTTGGGGATGAACAAATAAATAAATAGCATTTGAACCCTATTTTGGAGACTGGAGAGGTTTGTACAGGTGCATATGCATGTGGGATGAAACAAGGTGAGGGAAGGCGGGCAGATGGGGAGTGAGCAAAGGCCGAGCAGAGGAAACACACAGGACGCTGGTGGGGCAGCAGTGAGGCATTTTCAAGTGCAAAGTCTACGAAGGCCAGTAGTAGAAGTTGAGTTTGGAAAAGAAATTTTGGAAGTATTGTCATGAGAATTGAATGTATGTCAAATATTTACAGATTTTAAATTGTCTTTTATTTTGACACCCTGAAAATCTATTGGATATTTTTAGCCAAGAAGAGATAGGAGAGAATCATATCTTTTGGACTTGATTCAGTTGTATATTGGTTGATGAGGTAGTATCTGTCTGGTGGGAGGGAGGTCAAGGGCTTCTAACAATTCTGCAGGACAGGACAGAGGCTATAAGGACCCACATGGTGATGGCATTCTCCTGTATTTACATGTGATGATACAGTAGAAACTGCCCATTGTGCTTCCTCTATTTCAAAGGAGTGATTTTAAAAGAACAGTAAGTCATGCCTACAACTGCTTAAAGCCTTAGATTTCTGTATATGTCATCTCTGCTGCACTCATAGTTTCAGTAGTGATGCGTCTAGCCTCGTTTTATAGTTGAAAACATTTAGTCAATTAGCAGTTATAGTCTTTGAGACTATATATTATAACAAGGTCAGAGTGAAACTGAATCCAAGACTTGTCCTTAGTGCTTTTTCTTTTCTGGATGAAACACTAATAACGATGTACTAGTTATCATTTACTGAGCTCGAGGTTTATCCTATGACCCTCATACAGTGCTCAAGAATTTGCATACATTAGCATATTTTAAAACTCCTAACATTTATGCAGTAGGCACAAACATTAATTTGTATTTTACAAGTGAAGAGACCAAAGTTAAGAAATAAATTAACTTATCCAAGATCATATAGCCAGCATGTGGTAAACATAGGATACAAACACAAATTATCTGGGGCTAAGAGATGCCTCTTTAACCTAAGAAACAGTGAATTCCTAATTGCATTTTTTGGTCAGATTAAAAAAAATCATGATCAGCTCAGAATTTCTTAGAAGTTAGTAGGCTCCATATTTCTGGTTTGGAAGTGGAAACATACTTCTCCAGAAAGCCACTGGATTCCATAGAGAACTTATATTTTATGCAGTTTGGGGCAGCAATTCAGAAACGAAAAAGAAAATTATGGAACACAACACAGGCCTCTTATCTTGCACCTGCCTCTTACACTTGTTCCTATTTATCTCACCACTTATCAGCAGACATTGGAAATTAGAGAGCTTAAGTCTCTTTTGAAATAATTACCTGACCCTATTATATTAAAAGACTTGTAGACTGCTAGGTATTTTTGTGAGAAGGGGTGGGTGAGATATCTCTCTCTCTCTCCCTCTCTCTCTCTCTCTCTCTCTCTCTCTCTCTATATATATATATATATAGATAGATAGATAGATATATAGATATTAGATATAGATATATATATATCTATAGATATATCTATCTACCTATAGATATATAGATATATATCTATAGGTAGATAGATATATCTATAGATATCTTTATCTATATATATATAGATAGATATCTCTCTATATATCTCTATATCGCTAAGTGTTATCCTGCTAGCAATAATACACCAAGCAACAGCCCTGATTCCTCCGCCGAAATATTAGTCACACCAAGAAATTAACTTGAAACTTCAAGCTTTTTGCCTAACAACAGTTATACATGGGCTGTGGAGTCGTTAGGTGGGTGAACCTGAAGGGGACCCTATGTTTTTATAAGGCTCTGATTGTGGAGAAAATATCCAGTTCTTTCTCCATCTGAAAACCAACAGAAACCTGGCCTGTTAGGTGAATGGGAGAAAGTTACACAGGAATTGTGACAATTTTGAGCAACAGGAATTCTGTTTTTACCTGAAGCTCTATGCAGGAAGTCACAGAACCTTTTTAAAGTGATGATATATTTCAAACACAAAAAAGCACAGAAAATAATATAACAGGCGCCCATTTACCCACAGGGTCGCCATGAACACATCTTTGTGTGAAGTAGAAAAAGACTCGCTTTCTTTCAGTCAGAGGCAGCACTGCAGCAAGGGACAGGGTTTGCCACGTGGCACCCAGGCTTGGCTCCCTGAATGACCTCCCCCTCAACAGCCACGGCTGGAAGCACCCGTGGCTGAAATTAAACACAAGTTAACGTGTTGCCGTGTTGGCTTCAGAATTTGTTTTTAGTGCCCAAAGCGAAGAAGTGTGGCCTCATCCTGACCATTCCATTCCTCACCTCCCCCTTCCTCAGCCCCACAGGTAACCACCTTCCTCATACTTGCTGTGGCATCACTTCCATCAAATAACACGGCTCTTAGCCTCTGTGTTTACATTTTACATAAATAACCTCACACCACATATTTTATAACTACACTGTAACCACTTTCTTCATTGATACTGCCTGTTATGAAATCCATTAAGATATAGAGAAGCAAAGTGAATAATAATCATGGCAGCGTGTCATTATAGCAGTAAAAATAACAAGAATAGTTAAGTTACATATTTTGTACTATGTGCTGGGCGCAGTTCCAAGCCCTTTATGCATATTAGTGCGTGTAACCCTGCCTTTTTGGTGATTCAGAGAGTCTTATGTCTAAGCGTGTATATGTGTGTCTGTATTTGTGTGTGTGTGTGTGTGTGTTTAACTCAATGTCCACTTCTGAGTACTGTTTTAATCTGAGAATGCATGTTATTCATCACTTTAGAAAAATCTTCAGCCGCTCGCTCTTCGAATATTGCTTCCCCACCATCCTCTCCATTTCCTCTTGCAGTAGATGCACATTGGACCTTCTCATTGCATCCTCCCTTAAGGACACTTTATGTTTACCATGTCCTACAATTCCTTGCTTTATTCTGGAAATGTTAATCAAATAGATTTCTCATTGCACTAATTCTTTATTCAGATGAGTCTAATCTGTTTCATCTGTCCCATGAATTTTTAATTTTCAGAACAATACTTTTCATTTCTAGAAATTCTGTTCTTCTCTCTGTTTTTTGCTTTCAAATATCTTTCTTCTCTTTCCTTTTCTTACTGTGTTGATTTCTCCATCTTGTCTTTAATCATTTGTCTTTCAGATTCTTGTTTTATTAACTAATGTCCTTAGGTTTTACCGATCCTCATGGTGTGTCTGCTTCATTCTGGTGGTTTCGTCATGAACTTCACAATTTTTGATGGTGAACTCAGATTAAGAGCCCTCCGCCACAATCATCACTCCTGTGTCCTGTGGGAAATCCTATGTGGCCTATGTTGTCCAAGTACCTTTCATATTTATTTCTGCCTGGAGACTCTGGTGGTATAAATTCAGAGTCCAAACTCATGTGAAGTGCTGGTAGAGACAGACAAGCTTTCCTCCTAGCTTATAAGGCAGAGGGAAGATTTATTTTCTAATGTACCTTTCACTGATGGTACAATATCTGGGGGGACTAGTAGTGGTTTCATTCCCAGCTCCTGGCTTATTTGGACCCAAGATCTCATCTCCAGGCTTCATGAGTGTTGACACTCAAGATCGTATGTTTCTGGGTTTAGCAAAGCCACCAAGGTTAGCTACATCATGTGTTCACACGCTCCAACATCTACTTTTCAAGTCCTTATCAATTCACGGAGTCAAGGATATGTTGTATCCCTTTGTTGTTTTGTTTTTTACAAGTTTTTAGTGAAGAAGATGATTCTTACTCTTTCCTTTCTTTTTTTCTTTTTGCATTATTTGCTATCTTATTGGAACTGGGATTCTTAAAACAGGCTGCAAAGCCTTGGCGCACTAAGAAAATGCATTTTAAAAAATGCAGCTGTCAGGGAGAATTTGTACAGGTGACACTCAGGTTAGTGAAATAATTATAGCATCACATTGCTATATTCCACGCTAACAAGTAAAATGAGCAGCCAGCATTTTGTAGGGTCAATCTGAGTAAGAAAAGTCTCTATAGAAATAGCTTATGTGGTAGAATTTGTATCTTGAGCAGAATTATAGACAAATACTAGGAGAATTTGAGATTAGCAAAAAGTCAGTGAAGTGCAAAGCAGAATGCTATAGGAATAAGAGCAAGGGGCTTGGATATCACAGGCAATTTAGGAAAGAAGTGTTCAGGCCAAGAAGCTGCATAGCCAGGTTGTGAAAAGCTGCTTCTCTTGGCCATGTTGGTTAATGAGTCTCACCTGTACCCAACATTGCTGTTTCAGAGTCTGTGTGAACAGGTAATCCGTCCCCACCAAATCCCATTTTCTACAGAGCATGGACTCTATTCTTTACAAAGACTTTTGATCTCTTTATAAGATTGTAAATGAGAAAAAGCCTCTCTAGTTATTCTTAAAAAGGGAATCTAGACCAGTGTGAATGGACCCCAAGTGAGACCAGCCAAGACCATTAAGATTCTGCTTTCCAGGGCTGAACAAATCAGTTAAGAAATCCACTTACTGAACACTTTCCTTAAAAAAAAAAAAAGCAGTTTCACCGGGGTGTATTACTTTTCTGTTGCAACTGTAACAAATTACTCAAACGTAGTAGCTGAAAACAATACAAATGTATTATCTTACCGTTTTGCAGGTCAGATGTTCTGCGTGGGTCTCACCGGCTAAAATCAAGGTGTTGCAGAGCCGCATCCCTTTTTGGAAGGGCTAGAGGAGACTCTGCCTCCTGGCTCATCAAGGCTGCTGGCAGATTTCAGTTCCTTGGGGTTCCTGGCTGTCAGCCAAGCACTGTTCCCAACATCTAGAGCCACATGCCTTGGCTCATGGCCCCCTTCCTCCATCTTCAAAGCTAGTGGTAATGGCAACGTGGGTCTCCCACTTCCCATCTCTCCTGTCTCTTCTTCTGGTGTGGCCTCTCTCCAGCGGACTCTTCCACTTAAAGGGCCCATGTGATTAGATTGGGCCCACCTGGATTATCCAGGCAACCTTCCCTGTTTTTTTTTTTCTCATCTTTATTGGAGTATAATTGCTTTCCAATGTTGTGTTCGTTTCTGCTGTACAACAAAGTGAGTCAGCTATATGTATACATATATCCTCACATGCCCTCCATCTTAAGCCTCCCTCCCACCCTCCCTATCCCACCCCTCTAGGTGGTCACAAAGCTATGAGCTGATCTCCCTGTGCTATGCAGCTGCTTCCCACTAGCTATCTATTTTACATCTGGTAGTGTATATATGTCCACGCCACTCTCTCACTTCGTCCCAGCTTACCCTTCCCCCTCCCTGTGTCCTCAAGTCCATTCTCTACGTCTGCATCTTTATTCCTGCCCTGCCCCTAGGTTCATCAGTACTCTTTTTTTAGATTCCATATATATGTGTTAGCATACAGTATTTGTTTTGCTCTTTCTGACTTACTCCACTCTGTATGACAGACTCTAAGTCCATTCCCCTCATTATAAATAACTCAATTTCATTCCTTTTTATGGCTGAGTAATATCCCATTGTATATATGTGCCACAACTTCTTTATCCATTCATCCATTGATGAACATTTAGGTTGCTTCCATGTCCTGGCTATTGTAAATAGTGCTGCAATGAACATTGTGGTACATGTATCTTTCTGAATTTTGGTTTTCTTAGGGTATCAGCCTAGTAGTGGGATTGCTGGGTCATATGGTGGTAGTTCTATTTTTGGATTTTTAAGGAACCTCCATACTGTTCTCCATAGTGGCTGTACCAATTTACATTCCTACCAGCAGTGCAGGAGGGTTCCCTTTTCTCCACACGCTCTCCAGCATTTATTGTTTCTAGATTTTTTGATGATGGCTATTCTGACCTGTGTGAGGTGATACCTCATTGTGGTTTTGATTTGCATTTCTCTAATGATTAGTGATGTTGAGCATTCTTTCATGTGTTTGTTGGCAGTCTGTATATCTTCTTTGGAGAAATGTCTGTTTAGATCTTCCACCCATTTTGGATTGGGTTGTTTGTTTTTTTGATATTGAGCTGCATGAGCTGCTTGTATATTTTGGAGATTAATCCTTTGTCAGTTGCTTCATTTACAAATATTTTCTCCCATTCTGAGGGTTGTCTTTTCGTCTTGTTTATGGAAGCTTTTAAGTTTCATTAGGTCCCATTTGTTTATTTTTGTTTTTATTTCCATTACTGTAGGAGGTGGGTCAAAAAGGATCTTGCTGTGATTTATGTTATAGAGTGTTCTGCCTATGTTTGGGGATTTTTTACCCTTTTTTTTTCTTTATTTTTAATCCCCTTTATTGCCAGGACAAGCGACTTGACTTGCAGGGTCTTGGTTCCTCTAACAGAAGTTGGGCCTGAGGCTCTGGGTTGAATCCAGGATACTGGACCACTAGAGAATTCCTAGCCCCAGCGAAGATTAATCACTGAGAGCTCTCACAGAGGCCTCTATCTGAATCCAAGACCTGGCTCTACCCAACTGCTAGCAGTTCCCAGCACTGGATGCCTCACACCAAACAACAAACAAGACAGAAACACAAACCCACCCACCAGCACACAGACTACCTAAAGTCATATTAAGCTCACAGACACCCCAAAACACACCACCTGACACAGCCCTGCTTATCAGAGGGAAAAGACTCAGCCCCACCCACCAGAACCCAGGCTCCAGTCCCTCCCATCAGGAAGCCTATGCAAGCCACTGGACCAACCTCCCCACCGGGGACAGGGAACAGAAGCAAGAGGAACTACGACCCTGCAGCCTGGGGAAAGGAGACCTCAAATGCTGTAAATTAGACAGAATGAGAAGACAGAGAAATATCTTGCAGGCAAAGGAGCAAGATAAAAACCAACAAGACCAAATAGATGAAGAGGAAATAGGCAAAGAACCTGAAAAAGAATTTGGAGTAATGATAATAAAGGTGATCCAAAATCTCGGAAATAGATTAGAGAAAATACAAGAAACATTTAACAAGGACCTAGGAAAACTAAAGAGCAAACAAACAGTAATGAACAATACAATAACTGAAATGAAAAATACTCTAGAAGGAATCGATAGCAGAAAAACTGAGGCAGAAGAATGGATAAGTGAGCTGGAAGATAGAATGGTGGAAATAACTGTTGCAGAGCAGAATAAAGAAAAAAGAAAGAAAAGAATGAAGGACAGTCTCAGAGACCTCTGGGACAGCATTAAGCGCTCCAACATTCAAATTATAGGCGTCCCAGAAGAAGAAGAAAAAAAGAAAGGGTCTGAGAAAATATTTGAAAAGATTATAGTCGAAAACTTCCCCAACATGGGAAAGGAAATAGTCAATCAAATCCAGGAAGCGCAGAGAGGCCCATACAGGATAAACCCAAGGAGAAACACGCCAAGACACATATTAATCAAACTAACAAAAATTAAACACAAAGAAAGAATATTAAAAGCAGCAAGGGAAAAGCAACAAATAACACACAGGGAATCCCCATAAGGTTAACAGCTGATCTTTCAGCAGAAACTACAGGCCAAAAGGGAGAGGCAAGATATATTTAAAGTGATGAAAGGAAAAAACCTACAGTGAAGATTACCCAGCAAGGTCTAATTCAGGTTCCACAAAGAAATCAAAAGCTTTACAGACAAGCAAAATTTAAGAGAATTCAGCACCACCAAACCAGCTTTACAACAAATGCTAAAGGAACTTCTCTAGGCAGGAAACATGAGAGAAGGGAAAGACCTACAGAAACAAACCCAAAGCAATTAAGAAAATGGTAATAGGAACAAACATATCAATAATTACCTTAAATGTAAATGGATTAAATGTCCCAACCAAAATACACAGACTGGCTGAATGGATACAAAAACAATTCTTTGTTTTAAAGTGTGCAAACTTAATTGCATTTGAGAAATTCCCTTTGTCATGTAATGCATCCTATTCAAAGGTTCCAGGGCTTCAGATATAGGCACTGTGGGGGGGTCATTATTCTACCTACCATAATGGCACAATCTAGGGAGAAGAAATGTTATAAAGCATGACTTCAATTGTACTAGCAATTTATCAAGAGACATCTAATCCAATTTTAAACTCAGTTTGTAACTATTCACCAGGGATCTGCTAATCTTATATACAGTCAATCACATTCTGCTGATGCACATTTTATAGAAATGTTTGCATATCACACTCCAGAAGGGTGAGAAACAAGGAGATAAAAATGAAGAATAGCATGTAATCTACAAATGAAAGGAAAACATGGTGGGTTAGTCACATTGCCGCTCGGTGCTGAGTTCCCTGAACTAGTACGATTCATTCACGTGAAGGGAAAACGACTTATTATGGATCAAATAGGGTTTTTGGAAGAGAGTAGAGAGGGGAAAAGGGAGAGAAAGTGAGAACATCAACAGAAAGACTTTGAATTTCTGGATGTAGCTTAGTCCGAGGCAAATTTCAACCCTACCTTTCCATGGAATTGTTACATGGATCTATTTATCTGTCTATGTACTATCTATCTTTGTTCTATCTACTCTACCTATTATCTATCATTCCCTGCATCCATCCATCCATCTTTGTACCTAGGTATATATCTATCTACTTTATCTATATATCTATCCGTCTATTCATTTAGGTATGTAGCTATGTTTCTATGTAGCTATGTATGTATCATCTATCCATCCATCCACTCACCCACCTATCTATATCTATCTACCTATCTATCTATCTTCTATCATTCACATTTTACTTGGTGTGGGTTGTTTGAACTTGAGGGATTCTAACTAATACACAGGCCATTAAGTTGAACACTTGTATTTTACAGGTGGAGAAACTGAACTTCGGAGGGGAGAAGGGATTTGAGCATGTTTCTCTCTGACATTAGGGAATTCATCCTTGCTGTCCTCTCAAGTGTCACCATGTGTTTCCTGACTATCTCTATATCTGCCTGTGCATTCAACCCCCCTGCAACATTTTAATCTTACTTTCCCATGTTGAATGAACTTCCCTTGGGAGGAAAACTGATTGCTAAAAGGCTGTTTGCCTTCCAGGGATTTTTTGGTTTTGAATTTTAAATGTCAAATTATTATTTGGTTCCAAAAGAAGAGAAAAGGAAGCGTTCTGCACAGTGACAGGCTGGTGGAGCCACTTTAATGAGCAGAGTGGCACCCACATGTCCCTCCTGGGTGAAAAGAACTCAGCATAAGAAAGAAGGGCTTGAAAGAGTCACAGTATGCTCTGCTGACCACTAACTGTGTGATCTTGCATGAACTATTTAAATTCTCTCATTTTCAGTCTCCACATAAGGAAAAGGAGAATAATAATCAAATTTATTTTGCAGAGTTGTCATGGGGACTATATACGTTGTGCCTAAAATATGTTTGCTGTATAATAAGAACTGAATAAATGAAATTCAACATTAAGGAATATTTAGGACCCCTTTAGAGGAAAGATATCTTTACTAATTAAGAGATTATATTAAAATCCTGTCTTGGAAACAGAGACATAAAACCTAGCTATATTGTCTCACCTACTACCTGAGGATTCAAACCATATTCATTTTTTAAAGGGAATGTACTGGAAATACCTTGAAGACATTGGAAAACATCTGCTGATTGCGTTTCTTTTGACTACTTAATTTGCAAGCACTTTACAGACTGTTTCTCAACTTCCATATAATAAAGTTTACTCACTCTACAGCCCCTAATATGCTGGTTTGGTTAGGACTGAGAGATTTTCTGATCTCACCCATGTACCATTCAGTTGGAATCACCAGAGGACGTTGCCGATTATCATGATACATCACTTTTGAAGCTAGCATTTTCCACTGGAGCGTAGAATTTTTGGAGGTACCACATACATAGTAACAGATATATATGACTTATAGGAAAATAATTTTAAAAATAGAAAAAACAATGATGCATTTGCCAAAGGACATTGTAAACCAGACACAAGGGAAAGCATTTTGTTGGATTCTCCTTTGATCAGTTAATTTAGTTTCAGAATCCCTGCTCAGGACTGAAGACTCTGCCTTCATGGGTGAATGCCCAATACCTTCTATGCTGTTCTTCTAGATGTGCATAAACTATATCTCTCTCTCAGAAATGCGTGATGTATAAAGTGAGATTATGTGCATTAAAAAACTTATTTTGCTTAACCCATTGCTCCCTAACTTTTGGAACAATTTTTAACACATAATACATTTTAACATCCTCCAGAAAAAGTTTCACTGAATACTCTTCGGGAAAGTGTAGTCTAGACAGGTGTCATCTGACTAACCACATTTTAGAGTTAAAAGTAGGAGAATCGTATTAACCAAATTATGTTAGAAATATAAGCCACATAGAAGGTAAAGTGAAGTCCATTATAGAAAAGCAAAGAACACATTTATTTTCAGATAGTGGAAATGGACATAAATAAAAACCTGAAACTTTTCTGGGCTAATGACACTGCATTTTTTTTTTTTTTTTTTTTTTTTTTTTTGCAAATTATATCACTGTCACAGAAATAGGTCTAAGCAGGGGAAGCACTATTATGATTCAGTGAAAAGCCAGAATTGCAAACCATCATTAATGTAATTGTATTACTTGAACTCCTTGGTAATCACAGTGCAAATAACAGCAATACTGGGGAAACATTTTTCCCCTAAGCTAACAATAATAAAATATAATACCCTGAATGCTGGGGAAATTGTAGCAGAACACAGCACTTATATTGCTGGGGGCACTACAAATTTGCTCAGCTGTGTTGGAAGGCAGGAGAGCAGGACATAGAGAGCAGTAAAAATGCACATTAAATTTTACTTACTGTGTTTAGATATAAAACTTTATTTTAGAAAAATATTCAACGAAAAATAATAGACAAAGGTATTTCTTTTTCCCGTTGTGGAGCACAGGCTCCGGACGCGCAGGCTCAGCAGCCGTGGCTCACGGGCCCAGCCGCTCCGCGGCATGTGGGATCTTCCCGGACCGGGGCACGAACCCGTGTCCCCTGCATCGGCAGGCGGACTCTCAACCACTGCGCCACCAGGGAAGCTCCAAAGATATTTCTTGCATTGAGAATTGGTTTGAGTCCAGTTTCTTTTACTCAACCCACTGAAAACATAGTTCTTCCCTTTTTTTTTAATTCTGCGAGTATTTGTCAAATGGCAAAAATTGAAATAGGGAAGAATTAACAAATTTATTCTTCAGTTTTGAGGTTACTATATGAATATATGAAATCCTGAAAATTGTTTTACAAATGTGGAAGTGCTTACTATGGACAGCAGAAAATTGTCTCCATTTTGATTATAAGTCGAAGAAGGAAAAGACAGGAATTTGGAAAAGGGAAATGGGTCACAGCTGGGGTTTTTAAGGTTTAGTTATTTAAAGTTTTCTTTAATAGCCACTGTTATTATTTTTTATATAAAATGCTAAAATAAAAGTACAACTCAAGTATAAATTTAACTATATAATTGAATATTGATTGGTGTCTATATATTCTATATTGTTAAAATCCTCACTGACAATAATAAGATACGCAGAGAGGGCATCTGAACAATTTACAATTTGAAAGGGAAGTATTCTCGTGTGCTCTTACTTTCATAAATTCTTTATGTGCACCTATATATATATTTCACTTTCGTAAGCAGCATCCTATCCTTTTCTTAATCATCCCACCTTTTCATTAACAGGGTCCTGAATTCATTCATCCAGGCAGCATCAATGAATTAGGACTTACTAAATGTCAGATATTACCAGGACAAAAGAAGAAAAAGCCATAGTGTCTACCATAAGAAAGCTCATACCTATGTTATTCAATGCATATTTTAATTGACATTCTGAGTAACATGAACAATTTACTTCCATGGCAAGGATTCATAGTAAAAAATGGTATAACAGAGCTTCCCTGGTGGCGCAGTGGTAGAGAGTCCGCCTGCCGATGCAGGGGACACAGGTTCGTGCCCCGGTCCGGGAAGATCCCACATGCCGCGGAGCGGCTGGGCCCGTGAGCCATGGCCGCTGAGCCTGCGCGTCCGGAGCCTGTGCTCCGCAACGGGAGAGGCCACGGCAGTGAGAGGCCCGCATACGGCAAAAAAAAAAAAAAAAAAAAAAGGTATAATAAAGTTCTTATTGGTGTGGTGTGTACCATAAACCATGATGTGGGTGTGGGGATGAGAACTGAGCTGCCAACTGAAACCTCCGTTCTTCCCTTTACCTTGTTACTTACTATCCATTTCACCACATAGCTTCCTTCCTCCTTCCTCCCTCCATCCCCTCCTTTTTCCTCTCATTTATTCATTCACAATTCTTTCATTCCTCAAATGTTATGGCATCTATCTGCCATGTGTGAGGCATGATGCTAGGCAGTGAAGGTATAGGAATGAATGATCTGGTTCCTGTCTTCAAGAGCCTCGTGTTTCAATAAGGGAGAAAAGTTTAAAGAAAAAGCTCTAACAGAGCTCTGCCTATCAAGAGTTTGAAAAGTTTGATAGGAACACAGAAGGAAAAACAACGAAGTAGGCTTCAATTATTTCCTTAAAACTATGATCCCCATATCCAGTTATTCACAAGGATGAACCAAGGTAAGGTCTAGCACGCATTCACCGTTGCTGTGCAAATATAATGAACACCTTTATAATCCTAAGTAGTAGTTTGAAAGGCTGTTCACAATTAGACCCTGACCTATTTGTCCTCTCTAGGGTCTTTTGCATCTCACCCTTCTCCTCCAGGAACCTTAAGCTGTTCACCATCCTCTGAACTTGGCACGCTTCCCCACACTTCTGCTCCTGCCACAGGCTGTTGCTCCTGCTTGGAAAGACCTTCCTGCTATTTCTAATATGAAGATTTCTGACTGTCCCTGCTCTGTCTGCCACCTGATGAGCTGTGACCTCTTGTTGCAGACCCCGTTCGCATCCCACTGTCACATCTTCTCAGGCTCCTGAGGCAGGCAATGACTTCTTTCTCTCTCTACCCCTAATGCTTTTCCCCACCTCAAGCAAAGAACTTGTCAAAGCCATCTGCCCAGCTCCTTCACCATGAACTCTCCAAGGGTAGAGACCTTGTTTTTCTCCTTTCCTCATTGCCAGCACCTAGCAACATGATGTCTTCGTCAATGTTGGTTTTAAAAATGAATGGATATATAAAGAACACATTATTTGATGAAAAAACACAAGGGAATGAATGAGTGATCAAATTAATGAGTCAGCAAATGACTGAATAATGATTGAGGAAATGACTGAGGGATAAATTATTGTATAGTTATTTAATTAGTGGCTAAATAAATACATTATTTAGTAAGGGAATAAATGAATGGATGATTTACCTAGGAGGGCTCACTGCAGTTTCCTTCCATGTCAAAGAGATCATTTCCTCCCATCTCTCACGTGACTCCAGGATTTTATTGGGCACAGAAGCTTTTCTCTAACAGACTAAAGGATTTTTTTTTTTTTTGCCTAAAGGATTAAGAACAGCTCACCTTTTAATTATTCTAGACAATTTGCAGTTGCAATATGTGACAAAGTTACAGGTTTGACAATATATCACAAACCTTATTTTATGACTTACTTGACAAGTTAAACATAGCCCCTTGTAAAAATGCTCAGTTTTTTTTCCAATTCTGCTTCCAGCTATTGGTAAGAGAGGAATGACTTTTATAGTATATCTTGCTCCACAGATTAGAGTCTCTCAGAGTAAGTAGTTTTTAACTGACTTTAATCTATAAAAGACTACATTGACTTAGAAGAAAATGATTTTTGCTCTTTTGATAAAATCTACCAAAATAGAAACGGGCCTGTAGTATTTTGTTTGCATCAACAAAAGCATGAACTTGTTAGCTTCAGAAATGATATGACATTGACATTACAGCCACAAGGACACTCACTATCTTTGTAGTACAAAACTGCACATCACCTTGATTGGGAAAATTGTACCCAGGGATAACTGTTCGGTATTTAGGATACCCTTTTCCTATGCAGCCAGGGGCTTCTAATGAGAATTGTCAAATAAACAGATCTTTAGGTTAGGATTAAAACTGTCCACACAGACAATCTACTAAATGAATAATGCTTGATGGAATGGGACCCATGTCTTTTGCTATGGTTAACAAATATTGGGCATGTAAGATTCCATTGTTGTCTGGTGTTTCATGTAACTGAGTAATAGGTATGGCCTAAGTGAATATATGGTTTACAAAATAGATTGAAAACATTAGAGAAATTGCAAATAAAAAAATAAATAACCTTCATAAAGTGTTTTAACTTGGGAGGAGGTAAGCTCAGATGTTCTCTATCATTTTTCATTTTTTAAGATTCAGCTCTTCCAGACTCATTTAGAAGAACACTTATCTTTTAAATATAAAGCATGAATTTTAAAAAATCTTGAAAATAGAGGTGTTATCCACTTTCTGATCACTCAAGTCTAGCTAATACTAGCATTTAGAGTTTTATTCTTCATATTTCTTTTCCAATGTACCAGGTTTACTTTAAATATATTTGCTTTCCTCCTGTAACAGTTTTGTGTGTTGATACAGTTTGTTTAATAAAAGTATTTTTAAATAGCTTCATAGACTTCAATTATTATAATAGCCCATAGGTTATTTCATTATATCCCAAATTTGGTTGTTTACTATGTTTCCAACTTTTAGTTACTAAAAAATCACTGAGTTGATTACTTAGGTGTACAAAGCTTTTTCTGTATTTTGGATTATGTTCTTAGGATTAATCCCCAAAAGGGAATATTTTAGTCTAAATTATGAGTACTTTAAAGCACTTTTTATATATTTCCAAACTCTCTATAGAAAGAACCTGGATATATTCTAAATACTGAAACATCTCTTTCTCCTCAAGAAGTAACCTTGTCTCTTTTGTTTAATAATTGCAGCAAACGTGCTAAATTGCTAAAGACTTTTTTTTCTCTGTCACTACTCTATTAGTAGAAGTTTATATGGCATTTCGAAAGCGCTATTCTAGAAAAATACTGACGTGACAATTCTGCACCACCTTTTCCTTAGAAACAGTCACACAGAAGAGGATATGGATCGATTTTTCTTTCCTTACCCTCCAGAGGATAGAACTGGTCCCAACGGGAGAACATTCCTGGAATGAATGTGAACTAGGTGTGAAAAAGAATTCAGATGGCTCTGGACTCACTGCTAACATGATTAGGAAACCCGGGTAAGGACTGTTGTATTTCTGGAAGTGTCCAGAGAGAGCTTGGATGACCAGTTCTTGGAAAGATTTTTAAAGGTATTCTAGTTCTTTGGGTAGTCCAATGAGTTGTAAACTCATTTTCCAAAACTCTGATTCTACAATACACTGACACCACACTGTCAATCGTGTATCCAGCACAAGTCACCAATTAAATAATCTGGAAACGATTACATTTCTAAAGAGACCATAAACTAAATTTTAATCAATTTATTTCAAACTTGTCCTCCATTAGTACCTTTTCAAGAATAAGTAACAGTAACAGCGTAGTAGCTTGAAATTTTTTTTTTTTTTTTTTGTGATACGCGGGCCTCTGTTTGCGATACGCGGGCCTCTGTTGCGATACAGGGCCTCACTGTTGTGGCCTCTCCTGTTGCGGAGCACGGGCTCCGGACGCGCAGGCTCAGTGGCCATGGCTCACGGGCCCAGCTGCTCCGCGGCACATGGGATTTTCCCGGACCGGGGCACGAACCCGTGTCCCCTGCATCCGCAGGCGGACTCTCAACCACTGCGCCACCAGGGAACCCCAGCTTGAAATTTTTGATTGTCTTTGATAGCTTGAGTTTAATCTGCTGCCTCCTTGGTCTTCTTTATGTCTCACACTGGACATGCAAATAGTGAAATTGGAAGAGATGAGTGCAGATGTATGTATCTGTGTAAGTTGGATACCGGGTCAGGGATTGGGATGCAAAGGACTAATAATTTGGGAGTTTAATGAAGTGTTCCTGAGACAAGGCAAGGTATCCAAGACCATTCTAACCAAGCCACGCCACATTTATTGATCTTGGAATTGAACCCTGTCATCCCCTCACTTCCCTGGGCAACACGCTGTCCCCCTTTTCTGTTGACTCACCTCCTTACTCTGCCCCCTCACAACTTGCCTTAAGAACCTACCAGACTCTTATGCCACGTGAGAAATCCTCAAAGGGACATTGGAGAGTTGCCTTGAAGAAAAGGAAACTTTGTCAGGAGAGGTGGTTAGGAAAAACTAACAAATCCAGTAATTTTTCGAGTATGAGGGAACTAAGATATTTCTGTGTATTCCCACGGAGAAATACTGATAGAAATTATTGAAGAACATTCTTATGGAAAGGGCTAGCCAGATAGGGAATGTGCCCCTGAAGAGGTAGCGAGGCGTAAGTGGATATTGTAACTTACTAGAAATGGACTAGACGTGTGACTAAGAAGGGGGCATTAGATTTTATAATTATATGATGCAGAAGGACATTGGGGGCTTTGGAACTTTAGCTGCTATTATCCCAGACTAGGGCTGGACAGCAATGTTGTGACCCACAATTACAGTAATTTTCAGGTGGACTTCGTAAATGAACAGAAGTCATTCTTTTGAAAATAACTCTTTTTTAAAAGTGAGAATGTTTCTCCAATTCACATTTTCTAGTCTGCTTGTCTGTCCCCTCTGGGCTCAGTCAAAGAAACTCATGCAGTGGAAGTATGTTTAGCAATTGGGCCCGTTCCCAGGTTGCGAGACATTTAGCAAAAATCCAGAGTTATTATTAGATCTAAACAGAGGCTTTTGTCAAAGGCCTCTTGAACTGTTAGGAAATCAGAGTGCAAATTGATAATGACACACAACACATCGCTGCCCTGGCAGCTCCCCGAAGGCCACTGAGATACCCGAGAAAGAACTTGTGTGGACTTGTGCCAACAGCGTGTTGCTCAACACTCATCCTTCTCCTAAGCCGACTGGACGGCTGCATTCTCCTCCTTGTAAGAGGCAGTAGGAGATGGATTAAAGTGGATGTTTGAACTGAGACTATTAATTTCCTTGCAGTGTGTATTCAAGTCAGATCCCTTTAGAAGAGCCTTTTGTGGTTTCATAAAATTACAACTTTGGCTATTCGGCTGCCTTTTCCAAAGTACAAATTTGGCTTCTAGAGAAAACACACTTCATAGGAAAAAAGGAAAGAAATGGGTATGTAGTTATCTGAAATATATTCATTTTATATAATCGTTCTGTCACACAAAGAAACAATTACAGTATTAAGTACCTATTAATAAAAGAAATCATAAAACACGGTCTTCATAAACATATAAAATTTTTATGATTTTTATTTAAAAAAATAATAAAATAGATTTTTTCCCTCACAGTTTATGAAAGCCTAAAAATACTTTTTTAAACTGTCAGGTTTAAAAATAAATGTTCCACTTCTTTGTTTAGACTATTATAGTACTTTTTAATTTTTCAAGGGTTAGGTGAGAGACCATTTCATGGGGGACGTGCATGTGTGTGCTGTCTTGCAAAGAAACTGGAGAATGCATTCCTCCAACTCCTCATTTTCTCCTCGGCCCCTTTAGCCTCCTCTAAATGTGCCTTATACTTGGGTACACAGGAACGCGGCTCACTTAACATAAACATTATTTCAGATTCTTTACAGCCCCTGTTTCTGTGGTCCAAGTTCTAACACAGCACCTCACACGTAGCTGGAAGTCTATTTTATTTAATGAATCCTTAAACGTAATGCCTAGTAGAGGAGAAATTCTTTTCACTGCTCTGGGGGTTAGACAATCTTTCAGTTGGTTTGAACTGATAGGAAAGGAAATCCAATTTAGTTACCATTCACTGGAGGAAGACGACTTGAGTTTTTGGAGTAGCATCCACTGTTTGGGGATGAAGTATAGACACCAAGGGGTGTGAGTGGGAGGGGACAGAACACAGTGAGATTTTTAAAGGGCCCTTAGTAGCACCTGCAACCTCACCTCTAGTCCTGGTGCTGTGTGACTTTGACCAATTACTTTCCCCCACTGGGCTTTCTCTTTGCAACTGGACTCAGTGGTTCTCAATGAGGACCGTGCATTAGAAGCACCACTGGAGATTTTTTAAAAAGCCTGCGCCTGGGTCCCACCTCAGACCGATTAATTCAGAAACCTAATGGGGGTGACCCAGCTGTGTATTTAAAAAATTCTCCAGATTATTCCCAGATGAAGCTGAGTTTAAACTCCCGATCAGCGCCTCTCAAATATGATGTGATGAGAATGATCTGGGATCTTGTAAAAATGCAGGGCTGGGGTGGAGCCTGCACACTGGCATCTGAAGCCAGTGCCCGGTGATGCTGGCTGTCTCTGGTGCACTTGGACAAGGACCCAGAACCTGGGAGCGTATAAAACCTGTGGACTTTCGGGTCCCACCTCAGGCCCACTGAATCACATCCTGCATTTGAAAGATTCCCAGGTGATTGATAACACATCAAAGTCTGAAAATTCCTGGTCTAAATAATCCATAAGAACCGCCCCCCGACCCCGCTCTAACACACAAGGTCCTCAGGGCACAGCCTCTGCCACGCCCACCCACCTTCCTTCTAGTCCCTATGTGCCCACCATAACCCAACCGTTGAGGCTCCTAGTAATGTTTCAAATGTGCTTTGCCGGCACTGGCGCTGCCCTTCCACCACGGGGTGTGTCATTTCCTTTACTTTTAATAAACCCCTCCCCTTTACCTCCTTATTTCCTACCCATCCTTTAAGATTTAGGGATTAAGTCCTCCCACGAAGCTGATGTAACTATTTTCAACCACTACCCGCCCAGTTCTAACTCAGGTACTAGCTTCTCTTTGCTTCCTTAGGCTGAAAGAAAATTACCCACACATGTGCTTCACCGCCCCCCTCCCCCGTCTAGGATGTATATTTCTGGAGTGTCAAGAATTGAGTTTGGGGTTTTTTCCTCACTACTTATCAAGGTTCTGGCACAGAGTATGCACTTGTACTTCTCCATGTAGGTTCTGATCAGGATGGAGAACTTAACAGGTCTCTCATATCAACCTCTTCTTCCTGCCTTGAGTCTTGGCAACACACCACACAGCCAGAACCACTGCAGGTGGATTTCCCATCTCAGCCTGGCACTAAATTTTACCTCTTTTTCTCCTGAGGACATGTTGGGACGTGTGAGCTCTGGAAGGCTCAAGACCCCCAGAATAAAGCAACTTTGGTGGGCTATCCTCAGTAATGGTAATAGACAAGTGAGATGGGCATCCGTTCACTTGATTTCTGTGCCCCTTATATTTTCGACATTTATCAAAGCTGACATTGCTTCCCAAAGGCCGAGGGAGGAATGATGAAACAGATCATTTTCATTTGCCTGGCATTCTCTTAGCTGTTTCCCAGGCTGACTGAGAACAGTTTGCATCCTGTCCAGGCCCCATAATTTCTGGTTGTTAAAGAAAGACATATGGGTACTGCCAAAGCATCCTGAGACCTTGACTCAGGGCAGTGTGACTTGAAGGACATGGGAAATGTGGGAGGGCCATTTACTTTGATTCTCTTCTTGTGGCCCACACTGGATGTTTCCTGTAAGAGGGCAAGAGACACTGAGCCTGCATTTGCTCTCAATGTAATGTTGGATTCAAATTATGTATATGTACTAAATTCATTGAATAACTGTGAGGTGGCCCCTGTGTGTCAGACTCTTTGCTATACGTTGGGAAGGTGACTTTAATGTATCATAGATTTTACCTTCAAGGAGTTCCTGATTGTAGACAGAGAGGACCATGAAGCTAAGTATTATCTTGAAGAATAAGGTGCCAGAAGAATACAGAAGAAAAGGCAATTAACTCTATTGCTTATGTTGTTTAAAAAAAAGGTAACAGGGAGTAGTATGTCAAGGGAAACACCTTTTAAAATATTTTATTCAGGGCTTCCCTGGTGGCGCAGTGGTTGAGAGTACACCTGCCGATGCAGGGGACGCGGGTTCGTGCCCCGGTCCGGGAAGATCCCACATGCCGCGGAGCAGCTGGGCCCGTGAGCCATGGCCGCTGAGCCTGCGCGTCCGGAGCCTGCGCGTCCGGAGCCTGTGCTCTGCAGCAGGAGAGGCCACAGCAGTGAGAGGCCGTGTACCGCCAAAATAAATAAATAAATAAATAAAAAATAAAATAAAAATAAAATAAAATAAAATATTTTATTCAGCCTTTCAGCTAATGTCTCAGTTTCTTTTGCTGTGTAACAAATAACCCTGAAGTTTGGTGACTAAAATAACAGCAGTAGTAGACTATAGAGACAGTCTTGCCTTGTACAGATGCCTTTTACTGATTTATTTAAAAGTAAAGACAGATAACTATTATACTGACAAAACTAAGATTCAAAATGATAATAAAGTATGAACTAAGGCATAAGGGCTGTCCATCAATGAAATGTACTTGTGCTTAAAGAGAATATGATTGTTGTTGTTAACTTGAATCTCTCCTGATCAGTGGGTCCACCCGGCACATAGATGGGAGTTGGAGGGAAAGTTAGGGTGTCATCCAAACAGAGAAGTGCTTACAGCAAAGATCGAGATGCTGGCCTTGGCTTCATTAGCATAAATTAAACGCACTTAACACATATTCAATTAAAATTCTGTAGAGGATTTTGGACGGAGAGTGGCAGGGTCCAGGATGTAGCAGACCTGACAGTGGATCGTGGAGAGGGGAACAAGGGAGTCAAACGGGCAAGAATTTCAACACTAACTGGAGACCGACCGATTAGAGTCTTGAAGTGGCAACAAGCCTTGAACAAATCACTTTGCTCATAAAATGGCTCAAAGACAAAGGGTACATGTTAAAAATTTAAAAAAAGAAAGAACAAAAGTCATAACCAGACACACCCTCATGAAATTTCAAACACCAGAATAAAGAGAAGATTCTGAAAATGTCATAGGAATAAAAATGAACAGGTATCCGATTTCTCATTGGTAATACAAGATGCTAGAACACGATGGAGTAATGTGTTCATAGTTGAGGGAAAATATTTTCAACAGAGAATGCTACAGTTAGCTTTGGTGGAAGCCTGTGGTTTCCTACTCGATAACCATTTTTTTCTTCCTATCTGTAGGCACGTCTGCAGTTTTGTGAAGGTATTTGTTGAGCAAAGGAGGGAGGCCCGTCCCACAGCCCTGGAGGATGAATTATTAGTCTAAATCAGTCATGGTAAAATTATTCCTCTTTGCTATTGATTATTCAAAGCGTGGGATTATAATACGATTCTAACCAGGAATTGCTTCTAAGAAAGACTTTTTACCTGATAAAAAGATAGAGCTATTCAGGAAGGTCTCTTTGCTCCAGCGGCCCATCTTCCTGCCTCAAACTCAGTTATTTGAGGATATTATGCTTGGATCTGTGTCATCCATCTTGTGACCATGAGATAATAAGGCAACAAACTACGAATGGCCAAGTGGAATAATGGAAAGAACTTGGGTCATTGATAACATTGTTTAGTCACTGCACCAAGCCTGGTACCACCTACCTCCAGGTTTCCTGTTATTTGAGATAATTAAGGATTTTTATTGCTTAGGCTATTGTGGACATGAGTTTTCGCTTGCAGCAGAAGGCATCGTTAAGGATACCATGTGCCACATTATCTATTGGGCATAAGACGTAAAGATATTTTCACTCTCAGTCTTGGAAGTAGCCAAACATTCACATCTCAAGACTTCCTTTTCAGGGATATACCTGAAGATTTATTTCAGTAAATTGAGGAAAGCAATCAGGAAAGGAAACAGAATCCACCCCAACAGAGCATAAAGGGAAGTGCTGCCGACGCGACAGTGTGCAGCCTGAAAGCAACAAAGCAAACTGGGAAAAAAGAGAAAGGGTTGAACGGACAGACCAGGGAGGGAGAGTGAGGAGGAAGTTCTCAGGGAAAAAAAAAGTGGTGGACGGACTGAGTGGATAGAAAGTATGATTGAGTTCGGGCCACTCTAGACATATAATTATACCATAAAAGGAAATAAATACAGAAAGAAAAAAAGGCAAGTAGGAATTCTGGGTATGTGCCTCTCTGGGAGGGAAGATAGGGAATAAATAAGAAAGACCTGGTACGGATATGAAATGAACCATGTTGCTGCATGTTAATAAGTGAGGTAAATTAAGGAAAGAGAGAACATGTAATCTTACTGAGGAGGAATATTCCCCTTTGAGAATTCCATAAATCTTGGCATTAGAGCCACCTAGGCTTAGCCATGAACACTATTTATATAGTTTTAAAAAATAAATATAAAAGTAGAGTAATATAATTATGTAAATGTAAATAAGTAGAATTAACCTTATACAAAGAACAGAAATTTTGCTTGTGGTGCTCTGACAATATATACAAAATATTGTGATTGATTATGTAAAAGTATAGCTGTCACAAAGGAATTCATAGTGGGGTATACAACTGTATAAGGACACTAGTATCCTTAATTTACAATTTGGTAATAGCTATTAGATATTGACCAGCACTGATGGAATAAGAAAGACATGTTTAAATACGCTATCTAATGTTAAAAGTAACCAATAGAATAAAAAAGAAGAAGAATAGAATATCAAACATTTGGAGACTTGGTGAAGGAGAAGAGTAGTATAAATGAACGAAATCATTATCTTCTATATTGGAATAGCTCACACAATCCTCTTGTCCCCATGTGTCTTTCAAATCCTACCTCAGATTGTCACCCACCCTATGAAGCATTTCCAGCCACCTGTCACCTTTGATCTCAGGCTGCAATAGTTAATAACTTCATGTCCCTTCTATGGCATTATTTCATTCATTCATCCAACCAACAATAGTTCCTGGGGGTGTATTCTGTTACAGGCTGTGTTGTAGATGCTAAAATACAGCTGTAAAAAAAGCGAGACATATATGGGTGCTCTTCTCATGGAACTGACGCTTTATAGGGAGGGACACTTTAAAGAATTAAATATTTGATTACAAAATTAAATAAAGACTTACAATTGCTATAGGGGCTATGAAAGAGGCATATAAGGAGCATATAAGGCATATAAGGGAGAGTATAGATGCATAGGAATGGACCGAGTTTGGGGAATCCAGGAAGGCTTTCATGAGGAGGTGATGTATAAGTTGCTCTCTGAAGGATGATGGACATTAACAAGATGGTGAGATGGAGGTATGGAGAAAAAGGCAGGGTATGAGGAGCAAGGAGCAAAGCAGGAAGGATTATGCCATGTTGAAGGGAAACTCTGTGAGGCTCCACAGTGTTGGAATATGGAAAATGAGGAAGAGGGAAACTCATGATGGTCCTGGCGGGGGAGGAAAGCAGGGACTGCATCTTATAGTATCTTGAGGCCATGTCAGAGGTTTCGGCTTTCTCGTAGGAGAATGGGGAAACCACTGAAGATTAACTTCAGTGGTGGTGGTGGTGGTGGTGGGATGAACTGGGAGATTGGGATTGACATATATACACTAATATGTATAAAGCAGATAACTAATAAGAACATGCTGTATAAAAATAAATAAATAAAATATTATAGGAAATAGAAAAAAAAAACCTTCAATGAGATTGTTTGTGACTAGATCGGTTGTCAGCAAGTTGCAACTTGTCGGTCAAGTTCAACCCACCACCTGCTTTTATAAACAAAGTTTTCTTAGAACACAGCCATGCTCTTTAGTTGTGTATCTATGGCTGCTTTCACACTATAATGGCAGAGTAGGGTAGATGCAATGGAGATTGTATGGGTTGCAAAGCCTAAAATACTTGCTATTTTGTCCTTTACAGAGAATGGCCCCTGGAATCGATCATCTTACAAACAAGGCAGAGACGGATTCATGCTTTTATGCTAGTACTTACTGTGCTCAGACCATCTGTATACTTATTTGATTTCCCCATTATTAGACTGTGAGCTCCTTTTGGAACAAGGACTACATTCAGTTCATCTTAGTTTCCCTAACTCCTAATACATTAGTGTACAGTGAACACTTGATTGAATCAATCTTGTTCGTTTATCTCATGGAGCATCTAGTCCAGCTGCTAATTTAACTGATTTGGAAAATAAGGTCAAGAGAGTTTGAGGGACTTTCTCCAAAACATCCAGCTTGTTCGCATCCATATTGTGTCTTAAATTCAGGTCTCTCGAGTCTCATTCCTGTCATCTTTGTTCTTACTCAATTCAACTGTCCAAATTAGTCTAAAAATAAGTAATAATTTGAATATCACTAGAACCAGAAAACTGAAGATATATATATATATATATATACTTATAGAGTCATACTTTTAGAGTCGTGATGACTCATTTCCAAGAAAAACGTGCCTAAGAGCTTTGTCGAAATCTGTATTACCATCGTCTATGCAGCAGACGTTTGTGCATTACCTTAGCAAACTGGGTTCAACGAAACACCCTCGAAAGTTTTGTAGATTCTGTGAGGAGTCTTATACGGAGGTCAGAGATGCAGAAGCCTCCGTATTGCTGTTCCATATGCCTGGCTGCCCTTCCTATTTGGAGGCTGGAAATACAATTAGGAGACAAGCACCACAGATGCTGCAGTTTACAATAACCAGAAGAAACGCTGAAACGGGTAAGACATGAAAGGATAATTTTGCTTATACAAAATAGCAGACTGCAAACTAAAACCAAGAAAAACAAACAGGCAGATGGTAAGAGTGGAGAAGGCATTGGCACAGCTGTGAACAGGATTTAGACACCCAGATGCAACATAATTTGGGGGGAGGGGTGGGAGAGGAAGAGAATTTGAAAAAAAAAAAATCTGGAAACAGAAAAGATACTGGAGAATAGTGAGTTCCTCGTCTCTCCACCTGTAGGTTAAGCTTCTTCACATCCACTTCCTACCCTGGCTACTGAAAGCCATTTCCTGGGGCACGGGAGGAGAGAACGCAAGGACAGAAAATATGAATAGGCATCGTTCCCAATAGAGAAGGCGGCGGCGGTAAAATCGACAGCTATGATTGCAAAGGAAGAAGAACGACATAGCCGTTACCCAGAAGAGGGTGAACAGTAGTGTTTGCTTTTATTATTAGCAGCATTATTTAGATAACAACACACGTGCATGGCTAGAGTCACGGGCATGGGGAGGGGCAAGAAAGTGACATCGCACATGCGCATGGGGTTTCTACTCTACGTTAGCCGCATGTAATGGAAGCCACAGCGATCTTTTTTCGTTAATCCCCCTCGACGGACAGCAGCAAAAAACCCCAATGATGTATTGTTTTATTTATTTTTAGGGGTTAGGAAACTGAAGGTCTAAGGGGAGGAGCCAGGATTTAAACTCGGGTCTTTTTTTTTTTTTTTTTGCGGTACGCGGGCTTCTCACTGTTGCGGCCTCTCCCGTTGCGGAGCACAGGCTCCGGATGTGCAGGCTCAGCAGCCATGGCTCACGAGCCCAACCGCTCCGCGGCATGTGGGATCTTCCCAGACCGGGGCACGAACCCGTGTCCCCTGCTACGGCAGGCGGACTCTCAACCACTGCGCCACCAGGGAAGCCCCTAAACTCGGCTCTTTACGATGTCCTAGAATGACTTCTCCAACCATTCAAGTACAAACACAAATCAAAGCCAACAGAAGAAACACTTCTGTTATGTAAAACCAAACGTGACGCCAAAAGGGAGCAGCCATGGGTTCTTTAGCAAACGGTGACTCAGAAGAGAAAGTTCCGCTGGCCAGAGGAGACACAGGGAATGAGTACTTCACTCTGCCCTGCGCGTGGAGCGCTGTGTTTTTGCTTCTTTCCCATTGTGTACTCATCATTTTTCTTCTTTTACAACTGGCTGTTTATGCATTTTTTACTCCCTCTCTAATGTGAGCCCCCGGAGGACAATATTAGAGAGCTGTTTCTGCCCATGGCTGGTTTTCCTCTTAGCTTCCTTGAAGTGACCTGATCAAGTAATGTGATCACATATTTTGGACAAAATAATGTGCTTCTTTTCTAAATAAGATTTCCTTGTTTACAAAATGTACCTCATAAAACCTCTTTCACAGATAATCGATACTATCATTTTTTCATTATTGATTACTTTATTCCCTCCGCAAAGCTCCTGAAACAACACAGCGCTGGGCTCCTTGAATGGGGATGTGACTGCTTCTTGGTGGCAATGGGACCTCTCAGCCTGTTGCTACAGGAAATAAGGCAGAGTTCCCATATCTTGGAGGACATAATTCTTCGTGGGAAGAGAAAAATCGTCGCTCTGTATTTCACCTCCTGGGCTGTTCCACCAGCTATTTTGGGGAAGGGGAAAGCCAGTCTCACAACACTTTCCCCGGAGAAAAGATGCCAATGTCAATGTCAGCCATTAGGAAACGTCATTAAAGCAGATGAGAAACGGGCTGTGGACATTTTTATGAGCCCAGAATACTCTGCTTGGAGATTTTATGGAGACCACAGGAAGCCAGAGAGACAATGACATTCTTACCCTTTTTTAGAGTCTGGTGAGGAGTAATTTTTTTGTACTCAACAGAGTGTGTTTTTTGAAAGGGAAAGTTACTGCTGGGGGCTACGTCCAAGTAAGCCTTATTCAGAGAATTTGCTGATCTATTGGAGATAGAATGCTCCAGGCCAAGTAGCTGTGGGCTCAATGCCCAAATCCTTCCAGAATTGCAAAGAAGATTCTACTTTTTGATTCCAGGATACTCTGGAAACTAGTCTTTAGAGAATGCTGTTCTGCTGAAATCTCTATGGTTGTAACAGCACGTCTGTAATTTCTATATCTTTGTTTTCCTCTTTTTTTCACACGACAAAATGCAGTTCAGAAAGGCTGAGAAACTTGCATAGAATGGTAAAAGCAGAATTAGACTCTGCATTCTCTTCTTAACCAGGTTGCCTCTACCCAGGCCCAGAGATGCAGATTTAAGGCAAGGATAGGAAAAAGGCTGCACAAATAAAACTGTCCCCAAATGAGGTCTCGTGAATCTTTATTTAGGTCTACCAGCTCAGCAGAAATATTTTCCTCTGTAAATCAGGAGTTGTGTTTTTAAGGCATTAATCCACACAGTGGAATAGGAGGGAGGTGTGCAAATTCTTGGCAGTTTGCTTTCTGCCTTCACAGTATTGCAGTTGTGTCTTTTCCCTGGAGTCCTAGAAGAGGGAAGGGGCAGACAATCCAGAATATTCCTGAAATGTAGAGCTTTCCTATTTATAGTGACATCTTGTGGTCATCTCATGTTACTGCAGTCTGCATTGCCTCATGAGCCAAACATTCAATTTTAAACATTTTACTCTTGCACACATTAATTGAACCAGAAGTTTCTAAGCATCTGGTAGGTGCCAGGCATTGTGCTAGGCACTTGAGAATATTAGGACATACTTACAGAAGAACCGTGGGAAAGACCAAAAAGAAGCTATTATAGCAGCTCACTGCTGATAAATGTAAGAACTATAACTCAGTGAGTACTTACTATGCAGTGTACCAGGTACTCAGTAATAACTGTACAATCTGCTCTGCATTTATTATTCCGCTGTATTTTCACAATGACCTTACCTGGTGACTATTATTCACATTTCAGATTTGAGGAAATTAAAGCTATGGGAGCTCAGCTCACTGCTCTGAGATGACCTAGATGGGGGTGGAGTGGTGGAAGGAGGGGAGGGAGGTCCCAGAGGGAGGGGGTATATGTACACATAGAGCTGATTCACTTCATTGTACAGCAGAAACTAACACAACATTATAAAGTAATTTTACTCCAATAAAAAAAATAAAAGGTTATTTAAATCATCCAAGTTTAAAAAAGCTCATAAGTGGTAAAGTTAGCTTTTGGAAACTGATTGTTCATATCTCAAAGTCAGAACTACACTGTTCTGTGTCCAAATAGCAGGTAATGATTAATTCCAATGATGAGGTGACATTTGACAAGGACTTAGAGAATGACCACACTTCTTCCATGAACCCATGAAAATAATGGGTTATCAAACCTTCCAGATGTCTAGTGGTTAAGTTCTATTCAACGTAGTTGAATTCTCCAACCAAAACACGGCAAAACAAAACACACCACTGTTAACATAACTGTGCATATACTTCAGCTGTGTTTCTTTTGCCAATTCACAAATATGTGTATATATAAACATAAAAGGGAATCTTAGTGTAAGTCCTGTATTGTAACCTGCTTATTTTATCTAATTTATTAAATTTTTATTGCTACCTACCAAATTATCACAAATTTAGTGCCCTAACCATTTATCTCATTGTTTTACAAGTCAGAAGTCCAGGAAGGCTTGATGGGTTCCCTGTTTAGGGTCTCACGGGGCCAAAGTCAAGGTATCTGTGGGGCTGGGCTCTGGGCTGGGCTTGGGGCTAGAGTCTCTGTGGGAGAATCTGCTTCCAAGCTCATTCAGGTTGTTGGCGGAACATAGTTCTTTGCAGTTGTAGGACCGAGAGCCCCTTTTTCTTGCTGGATGCTGGCCAGAGACCACTCTCCATACCTAGAGGCTGCTCGGGTCCTCGGTAGTGGCCCCTCCGTCTCAGCAATGGACAGTCTAGCCCACAGCCAATTCCTCTCAGCTCCCTGACTTCCTCTTCTGCAACTTTCTGGAGAAATCCCTCCGTTGTAAAGAGCCCTTGTCATTAAGTTAGGCCCACCTGGCTGATCTTCCTTATGCTAAGTTCAACTGATTAGTAACCTTAGTTCCACTGCAAAATCCCTTTTGCTGTATAATGTAACATACCATGGAAAAGCCACCAGGGACAAAAGTCATGGGTCATCTTAGAACCCTGCCCACTGCATTTAACTATCATGCTTTCTACATATATTTATTGTGGGTCCACTAAGTGCTAGATTTTAGGTTCTAGAACTAGGACAGTGAACCAAACAGAGACCCTGCATTCATGCGGCCGACATATTAGTGTTCTGGAAAGAGAAATAATTTGCATTTCCTGAAATACCCTTGTGCCTTTTCATTATTTATGGCCACATTATCCCACTGTATTGTATAAATGTAGCGTAAATTAAATAAAGAATTCCAATTATTAAAAACTTTGGTTTCTTTTCTACTTTTGAATTTATGAACAACACAATAGACATTCTTTTATCAGATAGGTGCCTGGAGATGAAATGTGTGAGTCAAAGTGTATGATTTTGATACATGGTATCTAATTGCTTCCTAGAAAGTCTGTACCAATCAACATTCCTGCCAACACTGCAAATCTTTCTTGTGAGATTGAACATTATAGATAGATGACGGATAGATAGATGGATAGATAGATAATATTTATAACTCTTTTATGTTTTTCCTGTTCACATTCTTTGCCAATTTTTTCTAGGTTTCTTTTCCTTTTTATATCATTTTATTAGTTCTTTAAATATTAGAGGTTAACTCTGCTGTCATGTACACTGCAAATGTTATCCCAGATCATTGCCTTTTAATTTTATTTATGACATCTTTTGATAGACAGAAGGGATTTTTTTAATCCAACTTATTCATGTTCCTCTTTATGGTTGTGCTTTTTTGGTAAAGCCTTTTTCACCCCCTCATGTAAGTAGGCACATATATTTTCTCTTGAGTTTATTATTATGAAAATATTTACCTTGGCCCTAAATTAGGGATTTTACATTATTTTTCAAAAGTGTAACCAGTTGCTCTGCCATTATTTAATGAGTAAACCAAACATTTCAACATGTCCAAATGTTTCCAAATACTTTGTTCTCTTCTGGACTTTCTATAGAGTTTCACTGCTGTCTCTCCTGAGTGACCCCCATGCTATCTCGTTGGAGCTTTCTCACGTTTCAATGTCTCATAAGCCAAGTCCTTTATCGTTACTCTTATTAGAAATAGAAAAAGGTCTGGCCAGTCTCACAGTTTATCCTTTCAGATGGGCCATAATTTTTAATTCAAATCCAGACTCTTAGTGTTCAATATGAACATGAGAACCGCATGGAAAGGTAGTATCAGCTTTAGAATGACAAAGAATTAACTTCATATAGCCCTGTGTTTGCTCCCAGCCCACATACAGGCCCCAGATCAAGACTCCCTCAGAGTATCTGTTGAAAGCTCTCTCTCTCTCTCTCTGTGTGTGTGTGTGTGTGTGTGTGTGTATCTTTTGCTTCCTAATCTACAACCTCCCATCAGTTACTTATGCGAGCTGATTTCACTTACCATTTTTTAAATATGTCAGTTGTCTTCCAGGGTCTTCCTGGCTTGGTCCTGATTGCCAGTATCTTGACTAATCAGTTTAGTGGCCTCCTAACCATCTCTGCTGTCTCCAGGCCTGTCCAGTGCATTCTCTAGAGGGACCACCATGATGACTGTCTCAAAGGCTCACTTGATCATGTCCCTTCCACGCATAAGACTTTCAACCACCCCTCATCACCTGTGATAGAAAGTACAAGGTCCTGAGTCTAGAGTTCACATTTTGGTCCTTATCCCTCTTTCCAACTTCATGTCCCTTAAGGACACTGTCTTCCAAAGTCTTCCTCACTTTCTTGTTTTAATTGAAGTATAGTTGATTTACAATATTGCGTTTCAGGTATTCGGCAAAGTGATTCAGATGTGTGTATATATGTATATGTATATGTACATATTCTTTTTCGACACAGCCTCCTGACGCGCCCTTCCCCACCACTCCAGCTTCCCCTGCTAATGAGCTAACACCTGCCTGTCCTTTAAGACTGATCTCTGATGACTTCATCTTCTTCCAGAAGTGTTCTGTGACATTCCCCAGTTCCTCTTCCCCCATATTCCACTGAAGATTCTGCCCCCCCGCCCCCCTGTTCCCAAACACGTGGAGAGCAGGTAAATGATTTTCATATTCTCATATTTTTATCATCACCTCACCATAGAATATTATTTTCTATTTAGGTCCTTGTTTTTGAAAAATATAAATTACATGAAGGCTCAGTCAACATCTTACTGATGTATGAGTTTACAGACTAATTATGGAAAAACCCAATAAATACATGTGTGTAAATGTATATTCCCTAATCGCTATTTAAGTTTCTATAACACTCCTGCCAACTTTCATCACCTTTGTCCACTCCTTCCTTCAGTATCACCTCTTCTAATTTCATGCCCTCCGTTTTGATCATGGCCCCTAAAAGCAATCTGAACTCTGTTTTAAAGGATAGAATAATTTTTTCGGGAAATTTTGTCTTGCAAGTTAAGCATAGATAGCGTGAATTTTGTAAAATCTTTCTCTCCTATTGCTAATTTTGGAGTCTCAAAACTAAAAGGAGCAGGACATTTCTTTCTTCCAGGCTGAAGAGTATCTTTATTACCAAGTTCACATGTGCTAATACTTCCTGGAGCTCAGTGACTGCAGTTCCTGGGAGACAAGAAGCTGCTTTCATCGAAAATGCTCTGCTTGGCTCTGCAGACCTCTCTGAAATTAACTTCACGTGTTACCCAGGCCACCCTAGGTTGCTATGGAAACCAACATGTCAGATCAGCAAAAAATAAGATAAAGATTTCGAAGAAGTCACTGATGCTGCAACCTCCTTTTCAGCATCTCTCACTCTCTCTTTGTGCAGGCATGTGTGTGTGTGTGTGTGTGTGTGTGTGTGTGTGTCTGTGTGTGTGCGCCTGAATGAGAGCTTGGTGTCAAAAACCATATTGTCCTTTTCCACTGAGTGTACACGCAGAGTTGGGACTCCCCAGCTGATTTTAACTACTGGGGGGGACTTCGTCTGTTAGGCACCCCAGCCTGGGGACCACAAACAGAGCATTACCTTTCTTATTACCCTCTAAATAGACTTCAGAGAAGAAATAGTTATGTAAGGAGAAATAATTCACCATCAGTCCTGAGGACTAAGCCGCATTCCACAGACAGGAAAATAAAAAACTGTGGTCAGTGTTTTGCTAATGTCTCTGCTGTTAACACAGGGCCCCAGTCCAGAGCCAGCGAAAACATGTCATTCAGACCTTGGAGGAGGCTCTTGTAAAAGTCCCTGTTTCTCCTTCTTCGGGAAACCCACCCAGGCAGCACAGTGGGAAATCTTTTCGACGACAGAAATTCCAGCTGGATGCTGCAGTTGCTTTGGGCTCTGGTTCGGAATGAGGTGGACTAAGGAGAAAAGCCCAGTTGCTGGCTTATACTCACTCAGGCTTTCATTCACTAGGATGGTGAGACAGACGGAGCTCTGGGCTCTTGAATGTTCTCAGCTGCTTCGTATACACACTGGGGTTGGAGAGCAATGTGGCAGCTTCTGGTTACTCAGATATTTAGGGCGGTGGGTTGATGTGGGTGAAGTCTGGAATTCAAACCCCTCAGGGAGGAAATAAATTGTTCTGAGCATTGATTGCTTGCCAGGTACTGTCTCAAAGTGTTTCAAACATATTATACGAAAATTCATTCAGTTCTCACATCAAGCCTGCATGCTGCATGTTACCCAGGTTTTACAGATACAGAAACTGAGAAGCAAAGAGGTTAGGTAAAATGCCCACGATCACATAGCTAGTAAGAGGCCAGTATAAGATCTGATCTCAAGCTTCCAGGGCATCTCAAACTCTGTTTTTCTTTCCTCTCCCCGTTATAACACATTAACTGTTACAGGGGCACATAAAATTATAAAAGTGCCCTGTAGTTGCACATTGCTATTCTTGCCTAGCCACTACCTTATGCATACAAATGATTTCAGAGAGCACTGTTAGAGAAAGCACTCATAACTCCATGAAAGCCAGTCTCTCCCATTGGGAAACTGATCACCCAATTTAGGATGGGTCAGGAAAAGAAAAGGAATTTAATTTCCTTCTTCCCTCCCTCCCTTCGTTCCACCCCTCAATAATTCAGCAAGTGATGTCTGAACATGTATTCTGTTTTAGCCTCTGTACTAGGCATAGGGCTAGAGAGATGCGTTTATTACACTGAATTCCAGTCCTTCTGGGCTTGGAAGGCACTTCCAGGACAGGTGGTGGCTTCAAAGCCTTCCTGAACATAAATAGCTTTAGTGGATGGATTTAGTGGATGGATTTCCACTACTGGCCTTAGCGGATGGATTTCCCTTCCTTTCTTGGGAGCTCACCTTTGCATGTAAAGGAGTATTCACATTTTCTTTTAGACTCATCTTTCTAGATATATCGCGGCAGAAAGATGTCAAACTACTTATCTTTTATTTCACAAATATTTGCTGAGGTTCTCGCCTTATAGCAGACACACCCCTCATGGAACTCACAGGGAGCAGAGATCTCTGCCCTTGTGAAGCATCTCATACTGTCCAATGTTCTAATCAGGGCAATAACTACTATCATTATTCTGTACTGGGAATCCTTCTAAACATTGCTTGTATATTAACGTGAGTATTTCTGTAGTGACCTAGTGATCATGATATTATTATCATTATCACTTTACAGATTAGGGAAGAGAGGCCCTGGAAGTTCAGTGCATACTAATTGATGTAAATGAAGGAATGCATGCATAAATGAATGAAGTAGAAAATCAGGAGATTCCCATTCAAGTCCCTTTGAAATGGAAACCATCACGATATGCCTCCACTAAAAGCCGGTGGCTTGTAATTCTAGCAGAGTCCCTATGGTGTGCTTCATCTAAGACGGGTCATTTAGACCCGTCTCCTTCTGTGAAGATCTTTTTGTGGATGAAACTCTATCCTGAAGGTTCTTTTTCAGGAACAATGCTGCGGAGAGGCTGCGTTCGGATGAATTCAGGCTCGGGGTAAACCCGTGAGCGATGCCTCATACTCAAAACTTCTAAAACGCAAGACCAGTGAAGGATTTCTCAGATGTAAAAACACTCGTGTTGTGGCTCAATGATATGTGAAATTATAAAATATTCATTAAACATTTCCTCCCAGTGACGGGAAATTCTAAGCCATTTCCCTATCTTTGCCCCTTGAATTAGGATTTCCCGTTGCTGACGTAAACAAACCTTCGTGGCTAGCAAACACGATTCCTTTCACGGTGGATTCGCTAAATGCATAATCTGTATGTATGCGTATCTTCTACTAGAAAGCGTAGTGTGCTGAACGTTGGGTTCAAACACGTGTTGCTGTTCCTTTTCCCCCAAATCCTTTACGCAAGGGTATCCTTACTATTGGTGGCATGCTCAGAACAAAAGGAAGGTGACACTAACGTAATGCATGGTGGTGATACGGGGATTTTATTTTTCATAGCTTGATACCATTATCTTTGTCGTGGTCATGCAGGCCAGACATTTCTATAAAGTCCTACCGTAGTCCAGTTGGATTTGGTAGTAAGGGGATTTTTCTAGAGGGATTACTCACTGCAAAAATAAAAAAAAAGCAACAAAAATTGCAAAACTGGTACTACATCATCAATTCGTCCTTTTTTATTTTTCCACTGGTTGCCTATAAATCTCTAATGAAAAGCCGAAGTAGTAAATTCAGATAGAAAGTAGAAATCCAGTATGTCGTCTGCAATCAGGAAATGGGTTTTATAACTAAGTAGAAAATAAGTACAAAGTCTGAGATTATGATTTCACATATTTACTGGTACTGTCGAACTACTTTTCCACTTATAAGTAGGTGGATGGATAGAGATGCAAAATTTGTAAAAAAGTTTCTAAGGTATGTAGCTGCAGAAACGATCTTCAGAACTACTGGTAGCCTATTCTCTACAAGAGCCTCTCCCATCTCTATGGGTATCTACTTTGGGACTCACTTTGGCTGCCTGTTGAAGGCAGAATCCTCCATCTCCAAAGCAGGGCTTCTATCATTGGCGACATCTACAGGGATTTGCCATCCTCTCCTTTCCTCCCTGAGTGACTCAGAAAGTAAGCTGGGGCCATGTGAGGCACTTGTAATATAGTCATTTCTTCAATAGCCTGAAACTTATACCTATGTAATTACTTACAAATATCCCCTCAAGACCAGAGAAACTGGTTTCTTATGCGTCTTGGAGGAAGCCTTCTAAGAGTCCTGCATCACAAAAGCTTTCCTCCTGCCTCTGAACTTGAACTTGTACTTTAGACACTAAAGTTCATGAGGGTACGGTCCACACCTTTCTTTTTTAACTATTGTTTTCTCAGAATCTAATACAAGTTCACATTGTAACTGCTGAATAATCACCTGTTGAATAAAGGAGTCTGATGCCCACTGCCTGCAACACAAGTTTGGCGGGTGGTCTTACTTGTATCATCTGGTACAACCTCAGTGGGTAATGAGTGACTTCTGGAGCTAACCAAGCCAGGCTTAGGCAGTGTAGGGGAGGCTGCTTACATAGACATTCTCTACAATCACCAGAATTTTAAATGTAACGGTCAAGAAGGGCCAACTCAAATAAAAGTCTACCAAATTTGAAACAAACTTTGAAGAATTCTTTAATTCTGATCTTTGCAAAGCACAGACTTATATAAAGGTACTTTATGAACTGGAATACATAAAAATTTCTACATATTTTACTCAAGTATAATTATATGTAATAAGTAAGCATCTGATACAATAAATTCTACTACTAACTTTTCATTTAGCCCAGGGGTTCTCAACAGAGTGTGATTTTGTCCCTTGAGGGACATTTCTAGAGACAATTTTGGTTGCTCCTGGAGGGAAGGGGAAGTACTTCCGGCATCTAATAGGTGGAGGCCAGGGATGTTGCTAAACTTCCTGCTGTGCTTAGGAGAGTCTCTACAACAAAGAATTATCTGGTCTAAATTGTCTAAGCTGATGAGATCGGGAAACCCTGACCAAACCGGGCTGTTTGGCCCATTTGACCAAATGCTTCTCTTCCTCGAAGTCCAAATATTCTCTTTCAGTGTTTTTGACTTTTTCCTTTAGTCTCCCAACTTTTCCTGGTCCCCCTCTACATTCACTGCCTCTGTGCCTGTGGGTAAGTGCATATGTCATTGTTGGCTTTGGTCTTATTCCTCAGAGCCAGGCAAACACACCCATTATTGTGACACAGTCATCTTTGACAGTCACACTAAACGTTTTCCTTTCCTCCCATCTGCATTTATCCCAATTTTATTTGCTTTCAACAAACTGACCTTTGTCTGTTTTTCATTATTTTGGCCCTAAGTTCACTCTTTAGACTTGACATTGCTGTTTGGTTTCCTTAGCGGTAGCTTTTTGAGACTTGGTAGTAGATAGCTAGAAATTCCAGCCCCCTCTTTGAGAGAATTCATTACCCAAACTCTAGTCTCTCACCCACAATAACTCATTTGGCCAATTATTAGCCTAAACTCATCTGCATCCCCAATAATAAGTGGGTTCACACACTTATTGATGATGGCAGAGGAGTCTCGATTTCCACATACCAGAAGCACATAAATATATGTGTTCATTGGAATTTGGAGGAAGCATAGCTTTGAGATCTTAAGGGTAACTACATACTTGGTCGTCCTTATTGGACAGGAATAGATAGTAGTTAAGAGCAAGTGAAATATTCAGACTTATTTACCTTTTGTCTGATATATTCCATAGTGTCTTATAGGAATCATAGGTTTATGATTTAACTTTAGGAACATTAAACTAAAGGACTAAAGGTGTAGAATGAATTAAATCCTGTTTTAATAACTGACCTTTCCATGCCTACTACTGTGACACCTGGCAGCCTTCAAAGTACTAGGGCAAGCAGGAAGTTTCACCCCAAATCTCCTGGACTTACTTGCCTTCTCACCACAAGTAATTTAGCAAACTTATTTATTAGTTTATTAATTGATAGTTAAAAATTCTAGGACATAAGGTGGGTGACACAGACTACAATGACCTGTATACATATTTTAATGGTCATGGCTTATGCAATTGCTTAAAGTTAAATTTAAGTATTATATTTGCATTGTGTAATACTAGGTATATTTGCTTCTTCCAATGTGCAGTTCTAAATGCCAGATGCAACATATTTGCTTTTTAACTTTTCATTACAACTATAACATACAGTAAAGTTCACAAAACTTAGTGCATTTTTACTTTATTTTATTGCTTTTTTTTTTTTTTTTTTTTGCTTAAAGCCAACACCTCCATGTAACCAACCATCACTCACAAAATACAAAACCTTATATAGAATCCAAAATTCTCCCTCTTGCTGCCTTCCAGGTATTACCACACTCTAAAAGGAAACCATTCTTTTTTTTTTGTGGTACGCGGGCCTCTCACTGCCGTGGCCTCTCCCGTCGCGGAGCACAGGCTCCGGACGCGCAGGCTCAGCGGCCATGGCTCACGGGCCCAGCCGCTCCGTGGCATGTGGGATCCTCCCAGACCGGGGCACGAACCCGTGTCCCCTGCATCAGCAGGCGGACTCTCAACCACTGCGCCACCAGGGAAGCCCCATGAAACCATTCTTTTAACCTTTATCACCATAGAATATTTTTGTCTGCCCTTAAACTTGTAAATGGAAACAAACAGTATTTTTCACTCAATATATTGTCTATAAGAGCAGTTTTTGTTATTGTATAATAAATGTTCATTGTTTTTCATATACATATTTTTTCTTCTTGCTTTATTGAGCTATCATCTTCAGTGGGATTTCTGATAAGAACATTTTCTGTCCCATTTTTAGCAATATTTTCATTAGATATAGAGACATAAAATAGAGAACATACCTACAAAGCCATAAAGCTGTAAAGAGGCATGACAAAATCAAAATTCTACTTAAAATAACTTTTAGTGATAACCATTTGGTAGACTCACGACTCTAGATGCATAAATTACAAATCTACAGAACAGTGATAGAAATCTAAAGCCTCGCTAACGGAAGAAAATTACATTTTCATTACATTAATATATCAAAACGGTATATCAATATGACAAATACATCAATGGAATATTTGCTTTGGTTATATTTCTGAGACGTATTTAATGACACGGAAATGTAGAATACAAAACTGAATACATATGTGAGTGTATCCTATACTATATGATACCAGTTTGTTAATTTTATAAGCAAATCATTTGTAAAGATATGAAACAGAAAGATAAATTTAACCACAGTTACTTTTAGATTGTGAGTTGCTTATGGGCAGTTATAATTTGTAATTTTACACTTCCTGTATTTTCTAAATGTTACTGTTAGTTTTAATAGTGTGGAGTTAATACTTTTTTCTTTGGGGAAGGTGGCCTGTCATGTCATCCGCAGATATTGCTAATTTGCATCCTGTTCTAGTAGATCTGTTTGTTTGATGTTTCAGGTCTTACTGTGCTGGCTAGAAATGGAGCAGCCATCTAAATCTATTTCCTGATTTAAATTAAAATGCCTGCAGTGACTCACTATTAAGTATGGAGTTCTGTATCGGTTTAAGATATATATTCCACAAAATGTTAATTCGAGTTTCTGATGTCATTTTTGCTACTTTCTGTTTGAAATAAAGATTGTAATTTGGTATTGCATTTCAGTCAGATCCTATAAAATATTAAAAATTAGTTTTGGCTTTTGTGAACAATATAGGCATAACAGGGACTTCCCTGGTGGCGCAGTGGTTAAGAATCTGCCTGCCAATGCAGAGGACACAGGTTCGAGCCCTGATCCAGGAAGATCCCACATGCCATGGAGCAACTAAGCCCGTGCGCCACAACTACTGAGTCCACATGCCACAACTACTGAAGCCCGCGCGCCTAGAGCCCGTGCTCCGCAACAAGAGAAGTCACTGCAATGAGAAGCCCGGGCACCGCAACGAAGAGTAGCCCCCACTCGCTACAACTAGAGAAAGCCCGCACAGCAACGAAGACCCAACACAGCCAAAAATAAAATAAATTAATTAAAAATTATATAGGTATAACACAAAATGCTCTTACAAGATGAAAAATATAGAAGAAACTAGAAAAACTAGGACTCATAAACTCATCAGAGATACCCAATATTAAAACTTTTCCCTTAAGTTCAATCACTATGAATGTGTGTGTGTATAGTTTTACAAACTAATATTTCACTAAACATTTGTAAATAACTTTTTATGTTAATGAATATTCATCTATATTGGTTTTTCATGGCTATGTCCTCATACAGTTGTACCATGAAAATTAGCAAATTTCATGAAGCAGAATATTAAGATTTCATGATTCTAGGTAGAGGATGAGAAGGGTGAAATCTCACTCCCCTTGTAGTATGTGGGTATGATTTTTACAGCCATTGTCCAGTTAAGCAAGTTCCAGAAGGACAGTGCAAGGTATGAGGGGGCACTTTGACTCTGTTTCCTTCCTGACATTCTCTCTTTGACCTTTGGTCCCTAGTTCAGGCACCTGCAATCTTGGTATTTTAGATCTGAGGCCCACAGGTTGTGTGTGTGTGTGTGTACGTACATTTTTCTGGGGAGTTTTCATGACTTACAAGTTTTCAAAGGAACCTGCCAATATAGAGACATAAAGTATCAGTTAAAGAAAAGTCTTTCTGGGATCTAGCAGATCATAGACTAATGTTTTCAGATTCTAATTTAATGCTTATTTCCATGGGAAATTTGGAAACAGTGATTCAAGAACTGTTATCCAGCCATACTTTAACAAAGAAATATCAATTTTGGAAGAACTTGCCATTTTTGAAATAAAACAATAGCCAGTTAAAATATTCTTTTTAAATATGCATTTGTTTTTTGATTTGTATTACGCACTTTGTTGTCTTATACATGTAGTCAGGTTAAAAATGCTCATTGATGAAGATAATGTGGATGAGTGAAGATTATAATACTAGCAGTTACAGAGAGCAAAAGTAATATAATGATATTGGCCCAATATAGTCATTCATATTATTTTCTCCTCCTGTGAAAAGAAAGGAAAATTCAATCCCTCCTGGATTTTATAGCCAGAATGACCCAGCATTCAGTCCTAGAATTCAGTCCTTCATGTTTTTCTATGAATTTCTCCGAATATCCATAGACTATTTCACTTTCCTACAGGTACTCACGGGGGCCCCCATGGTGTATCAACTACACATTTGCTACGTTCTTTTGTATATGGAAGTGGTAGCAGTAGGAGCAGCAGAAAACATCTATCAAAAGCCAGATGTTTGGGGCTTCCCTAGCGGCCTGCCGATGCAGGGGACACGGGTTCGTGCCCCGGTCCGGGAAGCTCCCACATGCCGCGGAGCGGCTGGGCCCGTGAGCCGCGGCCGCTGAGCCTGCGCGTCCGGAGCCTGTGCTCCGCAACGGGAGAGGCCGCAACAGTGAGAGGCCCGCGTAACCCAAAAAAAAAAAAAAAAAAAAGCCAGCTGTTTGGGCTCTTGCTAGAACATTATACTCCCTTCTGCAGAGATGACTATACGAGACGAGAGGAAAAGTCTGAGATATAATCCAATTAGCTAAAAGCTTTGTTTGGATGTTTCCATTAGTACATTGAGTCCACTTGATACTAGGAATAGGATGGAAGAGAAACAAGTTGAGAAGTGAACTACTGTAGCTGGATGGTTTACCCTACAGGTCAACATATTGTATCACATTAAAATTGCACAATGACCTTACAAGTATGTGGTATTATAACCATTTTTATAGATTTCAAGACAGAGGTCCAAAGACATTATGCAACTTGCCAACGTTTGAGCAGTTCTATACAATGGAAAGAGGATTTTCACCCACATTTCTCAGACTCCTAAGCCACGTTTTGTTCCACTACCTTTTACAATCTCTGAAAATTGTGAGAGGCAATGATTGATAGCTTCAGAGGTTGCAGTCATTGCCGTCATCAATGGTAGTTTTTCAAACTCAGTGATCATGTGGCTTCAGTGTGAGGGGGCACGCCAGTTACAGCTAAGTGTGGCTTGCACAGGGGTCAAGGTTATTAATAGCCTCATCAATGAAGAGCATGAAGTTAATTCTACCCAGCCGAATGTGACTCAATTCAATTCAAGCTGATACTACTTTTTCTTGAGCATTACGTAGACAGTCATCTGCGGGGTCTTTTACTGGGACAGAAAAGAAGTACTGGTGTGGACGTGTCTTTCAGAATCTCACAGTCTAGCTAGTGACACAACTGTCAACTGTGGAACAATCAACATGCAATTTCATGTTAACCTGTGAATCAATGAGAGCAGCAAAAGCATCCACCACGAATCTGATAACTCAGGACTGGATGCAAGTTTTGATACTTCCTAGCTGTATAACTGTGGAGCATCTTCTCACGTACAAGACCAGAGTAAAAAAAAATTATTTAAGAGATTTTTTTGCGCGTCAAAAGAAACGCTACCTTAGAAGTTCATTTTGATGCCACATGAGCCATGGAGCTCAGGCTCTTTGGGAGGATTAAAGGAAATGTGGTGGCTGCACTCCTCTTTGATTATTAATCTCATCAATGTATTTAGTTAGAGGCTGAGACACCTCAGAGAATACAAGGAACCTGAGGTTCGAAGGCAGAAAATGAATATGCTGGGCTGGATTGGTTCTGTGTAATTCATAAATCCTCGGAAAGGAGGAACCCGTATCTGGCGAAGTATAGATGATTAGATAAATATATTTTGATCCAGGTATCTTGGCAGCATGAACTGAAAGAATCATTCAACTTGGAGCTGAGGCAGTTTTGGTCTGGGGCACATCTGACCGAGGTGTCTCATAGAAAGAGGGAATGTTACTCTATCACCTTGAGAAGCCATAGGAACTTGAATTATTCAGGGTTTAGGGACTCCATCTGTCAGCAGAATGGAGACAGTGATAGCACTGGCTCAGTAATACCAGTAGTAGAATTTACAGGGAGAGAAACCCCAGAACTGGAAACTCAGGGGCAGATACACTTCTATGTATTTTTAACATGATTATTATTATTTTTTTTTTGCAGCAGGTGTCGACTCCATTAACGGAGGCTGCATTGGACGTCTGGTTCTACCACTGGCTGTGGGTCAGCAGGAGGTTTTGTCTTGAGCATCACCTGGACGTGTGCACCCTCTGGTCCAGCGCATCAGACAAGCAGATGGCATCCTTGTCCTGGTCACACGTTCATCTCTCTGAGACCCACAAAAATTTGTGGTAAGGAACTCTGTAAAAAGTTTGGGAATTTTGCTAGAAAATAAGTTGTGACTTAGATCACAGTTTTTAATATTAAGGTGCAGAGGACCGTATTTGCACTCAGAGGCTACTGAAACCCAAAATATATTGGAGACTGAGAAAAATGACCTAGCACTGAATTGATCGTTTTAAGAATTATTGTTATTTTTGAACCCAGACGGGAGACATTCCTTGAGGGTCTTCCCTCAGTCAGCAAAAACAATGTTGAGCAGTGGTAGCGTTTTCTTTGTCATAAGAGAGCTTGGTGGAGACCAGATTCTCTTCACAATTTATTAGTTGTTTACAGAAAACACTGCAGGAAGAAATTAGCAGCTCTGTGTTTATATTTGAAGCCACACGGCACAGGTGGAGGGTCAGCCTGGCATGGCTCTAGAGAGCCTTGACTATACATTTAAGGTACGTAATATAGGACGGCCTGGAATCTGATCCCACTCAGAGGGTGGTCGAAACTCAGAAGTGTTCCTCCCAGGTGTTGACCACGAAGTCTTCACATCAGAACTGCAGGACGTGGGGAGTGACTCACTTCGTTGTCTGTTTACCCTCTGTGTACACTAGGCTCTGAGTTAAGCACTTCCCATGTCACAAATGTGCCTGGACTCTATCTTTGTTTAACTCAGTGGTCACCTGTGCACCAGACTCTTACCAACAGATAAAGAGGAGTGTCAAGTGTGCTGATACTCTTCAGAGCAACTGTTCTCAGCAGACAGGCTGTTTCCCTCCCTCTCTCCCTCTCTTTCTCTCCCTCTCTCTCTCTCTCCCTCTCTCTCTCTCTTTCTCTCTCTCTGTCTCTCTCTCTCTCCTACTCTATCTTCTGCGCTTCTGTCCCTGTTTGGTGCCTAACTACTGATTCTATTTTCTCTTTTGGAATCTTTTCTGTCCTCATACGATTTTGTTACTTGGTCTTCTGAGTGTGATTCTAAGATTTTCCAAATCACGAGTTTTCTTTCCTTTTCTTGCTTTTTTTTCTCAGAAACGCTCCAAGAAGATAATCTGTCCCAAGGCTGATTCTGGGATCAAAGTCCTGAGACTTGGGCTGAGAGCTCTGACAGACTTACCAATACCTCATGAGGGGCTGGAATTGACGCTATCAAGTGCAATGCCAAAGTAGCCCTGGATGGTAAATTGCATTCCCTATTTCAGGGTTGTTGGAGGGGGTAGTTTTCTTTCCTCTTAATGAAGGTAAGTTCTTTGTGGATGTCAGAACATCCTATCTTCCTCTCCCCATCCCATCCTGGAAATCTACACCAGCAAACTCCAGGACAGGAGGATGTGTGTATCGGCGTTCACATCGACTTCTGCATCCAGGTTCCCAGTGTGCTGTGTGAAGCGATCACTCCCTTCACTCTGCAGAGCAGGCTGAGTGCAGACGGGCTCAGTGAGCAGTTGGTGGTCACCAGCTGTGGACTATTTTGTGCCTGGTGCTATTCCTGCTTCTGGCCTTTGGCATGTCATAAGATGGGAATATGCCCAATGAAGTTCTGGACACATTAAGAGGATTTTCAACATTTTAAGTGGAAATAGACTTCATTAATAAGGGTGTCTTCAAAAATAATATTAAGTTACTTTCTGTTTAACTTACAAAAATATATATTTTCACACCTGCTGAGTGCCAGGCTTCGGGCTAAATGTTGCCCTTACAGATTTTACAGTCTTGTGAGAGGATGAAGAAAAGAGTGATACGCGCCTAGAAGAATAACCTAGGATGGTATGGTAGGGATTGCCTAAGAAGAGGGGCACTTTTCTAGAAGAGAATGGAGTAGACCTCTCTTAAAACAGGACAGTGAAGGCAAAACCTGAAGGCAATGATCCAGCTCAAATTATGCTAACCCAGGATCATCTTCTATCCAATGGGATACCTACTACAAAGAGCAGAGTCAGGGCTTAGGGCCCAGTTCCTTGGTGTAAACTGAGTACCTCAGGCTACATTCAGTAAATGGATCTGAATGTCCCAATTCTAAGCTGGGCTCTCTTGCCCACCTCATAGGACAGTTGTGAAATTAGAATATGATGATGCTAATCAAAACTATTTGCATATTTAATGAGGTATACAATGTTACTTATTACAGAGGATGAGAAGAATATATTTAAGTATCAACTGTGTGCAAAGGATCTATCTATACATTAGGGACTTTATACATGTCCACGTTCACGTCCTCTGATCCTTAGACCAACTCTGAAGTACTGATATTTTTCATTTTTGAAGATAAGCCAACTGTTCATACAGAGAAGAACTGGAAAACTTGGACATCTGGCTCAAAGCTTTGTGTTAACTCCCATATCTCCACTCTCGTATCCACTAATTCACAGACTGTGTCAACTCTATTGGCAACAAGTGGATTCTAGAGTGTAATCCTAGATTCGGATTAACAAGGAAATGGCCAACGAGGGTGAAGTTCATTCTCTAAAAGCGGATCAGCACAGCACAACAAGGATGACTGAGCAGTGGGCAGGTGAAGGGGGACCTCAGGAATATGAAATAGAAGAAATCTGACAGAGGGGTGCTGTGTCATGGACATCACCAGGCCATCAGTTTAAATCTACAGCAATAAAATAACAGGGCTCTATGCTACCAGAGCAATCTCTCTCTTTCTCTTTTTCTTTCTTGCATTTTCCCTTCTGCTAAAAACACCATTTCCAACACTGTTTAATATCTTTTAAAAAATGTACATTTCTGAATGATCTGCCCAGTTAGACACTCAATAGCTTTACCAACTAAAGCGGCCAACTCTTCCTTTGCACAGACTGTACACTGGGTGCTGAGGAAGACCCACCTATATGCTCCAGACTTCGCCTTTTTCTTCATCGCCGAGGACAGAGGTGTTCTGCCTGGGACACTTGCAGAGCATTGGTTGCGGATTGCATATCCCTGTACCTGTCAGCATTGGCAGGGGAGTGAGTGCCGCTTATCTGCTGATGCTGAGATAGGCATACAGCGCAATCAGCTGTAAATAACAGTTCCCAGACGGATTTCTGCTGACATTTTAGTTTTTGTATTTTTAAACTAGAATTTTTATGAAGATGCTCAGACTGTGTGAAGGTGGTTAGATACCATGAACAACACATTCTTACAGATGTTACACAGAGTAGGGTAGCAGCTCATTCTCCAGCACCTCTTGACTCATATACCGGTAAGAACTCCAAACCTTTGAGGTTGGGGTGCTAGTTATCTGTTTGTTGTTCTGTTTCTCTTCTGTCGGGATGGTTTCCCTGCTCTTGCTGCAAGTGGTCTGGTCTGTACTGGAGAGTAAGCTTCCGACTTCAGGGACATAAGTGGGTCTTAGTTTTGCTTCAGTATTCGCTCACAGCATGGTCTTGAAGTCCCCAGTGTACGAGTGGATGTCTAAGCTTTGCCCTGCATATTGCTTCCTGAGTCTGTATTAAAGCAGGAGCTCACTCTCCATCTAAACAGAAGTCTGCATTTTCTCTGCAGGAGCAGTCATTCTGTGACTTGGAGCAGTTAAGAGGGACATTTTAAACCTCTCTTTGGAGGGAAGCAAAATCACTTTATGATTAGAATCTGAACATATGGACCCCAGGATACTTCCTCTGAAACATCAATAAACATCAACTGAGAAGCGGCAGCTCAAGAGTAGTTTGGGTATATTATTGTTTATCACTTCATGCCTGGTGTCATCTGGGCTACATTAGCAGTAGTTGGAATGCCCCCAAACAATGATTCCATCCTATGGGTCCCTGGCCACCTTTAGGCCAGATGTCATTGCATTATCTAAGGTCTTATGTGGTACAGATGCAAACCAGGCAGCTGTGAGCTGTAAAACTCCAGATGATGGGCATTTGTCCTGTCTGGGTACAGGAGTCACACATGAAAAAGAATGAGGGCAGAAGCTCTGTAGCCATGACCCTGAATTGATACAAGGTGACTGCAGCCTTGGATGTGAAGGCTGGACCTTGCCCATGCAGATCAGAGCCAAGGATGCTAAGGGGACAGGTGGGGCCTCAGGAAAGAAAGGCACTTCTTCCTGATACCTTGTAGCCAACAGACCAACTTAGGAGAAGAAATGACTGTTCCCCTGGTCCTCCATCCACACAAGAAAAGGCCACGGAATCAGTCCAAACCCCCTGAGACTGTCTGGCGTCCTCCAGTTGGTTGAGTATGTTCCTTGCTGACCTGAAACTTGCTTTTTCCTCCTGCATGCAAAATCCAGCTACCATCAGCCGGAAATATGATGAGCCCTCTTAGGGGACATGGAGCTTTGTCTTAATATGTAAAGTTAATGTCTCAGCTTAGTCTCTTCATGGCAGACAGAGCTTTGGTTCATCTGCAGAACAAATACACACCTTTGAACGACTAGAAGATCCTTGCATACAGAAGAGGGACTGCATTGATTCTTATATCATTATATTCATCAAGTATAAATAAGTCTTGTTCATTAGAACATTCTCTTTCCAGGCCTAGCACACTCTCATTTCACCAGAAAAAGCAAACATCTGAAAGATTTTTAATGACTTTATCCTTTGAATCTCTAGCCACAGAGAGGAAATGGAAAATAAATGTATCATGTTTATTACTTCAGAGTATGTTTAGCTCATCAAGAACTGCATTTAATTTGATTGTTAGCTGTACCTCTATGTCACTGTGAGTCAGCAAGCACATTTCCAAGGATATCTACTCTATTTTTTTCCAGTTCCAGAATTCAGCTTTTCCCTCTTCTTCCTTCATCTTGATTAGAAATGTGATATGAACTAGTGAGAAAAACATCAATTTTGGAATCATCAGACATTACTGCAAATCTCGGCTCCCCAAGTTATTGTAGAGAGACTAGAGTATTTATACTTCCTCAGCCTGTTTCCTTTACTAAAAAATAGAGATATTGGGGCTTCCCTGGTGGCGCAGTGGTTGGGGGTCCGCCTGCCGATGCGGGGGACTCGAGTTCGTGCCCCGGTCCGGGATGATCCCGCATGCCACGGAGCGGCTGGGCCCGTGAGCCATGGCCGCTGAGCCTGTGCGTCCGGAGCCTGTACTCCGCTACGGGAGAGGCCACGGCGGTGGGAGGCCCGCGTACCGCAAAAAAAAAAAAAAAAATAGAGATATACACTCATGTTTTGTGATGATTATCCAGTGAGATAAAATATTAAAGAGCCAACTGCAAGTACATGATAGGAAAGCTTTCTTAGCTCAGCTTTCCTCTTCTCCAAGGCACCTCCTGGTGGAGATACCATATAAAGATGTATCTCAATTTTGCTTTGAAATGTCTACTCATTTGCCATTTTAAAACATATAGCCTTCAAGCATTTCTGCTTCTTTCTTTTTTTTTTTTTTTTTTTTGCTGTACACGGGCCTCTCACTGTTGTGGCCTCTCCCGTTGTGGAGCACAGGCTCCGGACGCACAGGCTCAGCGGCCATGGCTCACGGGCCCAGCCGCTCCGCGGCATATGGGATCTTCCCGGACCGGGGCACGAACCCGTGTCCCCTGCATCGGCAGGAGGACTCTCAACCACTGCGCCACCAGGGAAGCCCTGCTTATTTCTTAATCCTTTAATCACACTGCAATTCTACCAACCAATCTTCCATCTTTCAGCCACCACCCATCCTTTGCAGACCCTCAGCTGCCAGGAGACCAGCCTTCCTGAACACATTGTAAACATCATCTTCTCTGAATTGATTATGGCCCTCTTGCCCACATAGGCAAGTTATAAGGTTGTCATTCATTTACTCTTTTATTCATTGATTCCATAAACAAGTGTGCATTTATCCCTGGGATGTGCACACTCCCTTGGAAGGTACTATGGAAACATGAGTAAATAAGGACCATCTTAAGACCACAAATCTAGTGGGAAAACAGATAAGCAATCACCTTGAGTACATGATTGAGAAATACTCTTTCAGATGGCGCGTAGTCTCTCTCTAACTGTAAATCCTCAATTTTCAAAATTTGATTTTACTTGACTTGACTTCTGTCTATTTTGCCTCAATGGTGAGAATTTTGAAGACTCTTAAAGGGTCACTCTGAGTTGATGAGAAACAATTATTTAGCTGGAGCATGTAGCATCCTATTCAAGTATTGGATTTCCTGGAACAGTGTGAATGCCCCCGGGCAGCTGCTCTGCCACATTTATCTCTGAATCCTCAGGACAGGACATTGTCAGCTTTTGCCAGTAAATGGATGAAAGATGAATGGAAGGAGTACTGGCTTTAGAGACAGACTTTGAATTAAAATTTAGGTTTGTCATCTGTAGGAGCCAAAGGTGAGACTTCATTTTCCTGAGACTCAGTTTCCTCAAGTGTAAGTGTAGCTGATAAAAAAACCATCATCAAGGATTGCTGTATTAATGAACATAATGAAATGAGGTACATGATTCAAGATTTAGCACACAGTAGGTGCTCAAAACTCGTCAGTTCCCTTCTCCCGCTCCTTCACTCATGAAAATCCACTGCAATAACACAGATAAGGCCGTTCTTATAATGCCTAGCACCTAACCAGGAAAAGATTAGTTACTTTCCCTCTGTCCACTGTGGATAGCCAGGATGCTCTGGTCCAGCTTTGCTTTTGAATGGCAGCAGGTGGGGTGAATCAGTACTTGTCCATTATCCCATGATCCACGCAGCATTCAAGCACATTTCTCTGTGAGCACTGCATACCTGAGACTTCATTACTTAGGAACAAAAGATCAGCAGGCACATAAGTGTAACCTGTCATTTAAATAGTATATAGGTCTTTACATAGAGAATGGGCTTGAGGATATGGAGAGGGGGAAGGGTAAGCTGGGACGAAGTGAGAGAGTGGCATGGACAGATATACACTACCAAACGTAAAATAGATAGCTAGTGGGAAGCAGCCGCATAGCACAGGGAGATCAGCTCGGTGCTTTGTGACCACCTAGAGGGGTAGGTTAGGGAGGGTGGGAGGGAGACACAAGAGGGAGGAGATATGGGGATATATGTATGCATATGGCTGATTCACTTTGTTGTACAACAGAAACTAACACAGTATTGTGAAGCAATTATATTCCAATAAAGATGTTAAAGAAATAAAGAATGTAGATATATGTATAAGTGAGTCACTTTGTTGTACAGCAGAAATTAACAGAACGTTGTAAATCAACTACACTTCAATAAGCTTTTAAAAAAGTAGTGTATAGGTCTTTGATCTATTGCATGAAGACTTGCTTAATTAAACATCCACGAGGCTGAACCTGCCTCCTGCTTGAACTTCTTACTGAGATTTTACTCCTTCCTTTAAATTGAGTGTGGCTCTTTCTCAACTCAGGTATATAGATCTTTTGTACATTTGTTCTGATTTTACTGAAACACTAACTTTGCCTTAGGCTTCCAAAAAGTTGGAATTCTCAAAAACTTTAAATGCCTTTCTGCTTAGATAAGAGGAAATAGCTAGTTTCCCACACTATGACATTATTATATGTATTTATGAATTTTTGAAATTTCTTTTAAGTCACAAGGCATTATGTATATATGGGAGGTGCCTGAGAAGATGGGAGACTGGATATTCAGGCCACTGGTTCTGTTTCTTGTTGACAATGTAATTCAGACTTTCTACAACATCGACAATGGTAGCAAGGCACTTGGCAATTCTTTACTGAATGGCTTTCTTGCAATTAAAAGCATATGTATGAAGTTTGGAACCAGGAAACACATTTTTTTATACCTTATATTTTTCTTTATGGTTCTTGCCCTGAAGATTCAAATATTAATGCCATAAATTCTCAAGTAGAGACCGGAGGAGGTCTCTGGCTGGAAGCAAATGGATTTGTCACGTGACTAGAATCCGGGCTTGACTGATGTCTGGTCCATCACACTGTTCTGCCTTATCTGTTTGATTTATAGTTGAGGGAGAAGTTAGGCAAAGCCAAAAGCTGTGAGGTAACTCTTGGGAACTGTATCAGTCCCACTGTTAATTCTGGATGACTTAGTGAATGCAATATTTTTTTTTCTTTTACGTATTCCCTCAGCTCACAAGTACTCAGGTCCTCCTATGTGGTAGGTACCACTGAGCAGCAAGTACTACAACAATAATTCAATGAAGAGAAAACATGCGATTTCACCAAAAACTGATGAGAATCTGAGAGAAGATGTCTCATTTTTTCACTCATTCTATCTGCAAGTACAAATCTGTGTTTAAAGCTGAATTAGAAGCTAGGAGGTGGTATATAAATGAAAAGAGGCCCCCAAAGAAAGCACAGCTTCCTAAGGGAGCTAAAGTGTGAACGTATGGGTCAATTCATTGCAGAAAGGAACAAAGGCTCTAAGAGACTTTCAGGTGAGAAGGAGTATGAATTTGGAGGAGAGAGAGGTCACCCCCTTCAGTCTGAAGCAGCCTCTTCTATGCCCCTATTCATTGTCAGGTGCATCTCATAGAGCAGAAGTCCTATTCCTCCACTGGGTAGAGTCTGTGAGTATGTCGTGTTTCTACGTCTTAGTAACATGGTGACCTCCAACCCTTCCCCTCCACGTATCATACTGGAGGTTGGCTTGGTACCAGTCCACACCAGGATTAGAATCTGGTCCTAAACTCTGGTCTGTTTGACTAGAGCCAAGAACCTCCACTCAATTCATCTCAGTGTCTACTTACTCCCAGAGAGCCTGAACTGGACATTTACTATTTTTGTCTCTCTGGAACTCAAAGTCCCCCTTCTTTGAGGAACTACTCTTCTTTACAAAAATCATGTGATTCTGGGTAATGAACCATGGTCCTCTATGACCGAAGACATTGACCCAGAAGTGGGCTTGCCACCAACTTAGGGCACATGGAGTTTATATCCAGTATTTTTCAATTTGCGAGGCCTGAAGAGAGGAGGAGGGGCCTTGACCCCAGAATCATGGAAAAGAGAATATCTGTAGACGTATTTCCCGACACATGAAGAAAGTCTGTCTGTAGTGCAGGAGAAGAAAATAATCAAGTGGAAAGGAGTGGCGGTGGGTGGTTTTCCAGACCCTCCCTTATTAGCAAACCTGGGGTTAGCATGCATTTCTGTCTTTCCCCAGGGCTGGTGTTTTATCCGTCACTCTATACCAGCTATAATATGTTTTCACCGGTGCCTTCAGAACAACGGTGTTTGCTGACCTTCCTCCCACAGGAAGCTCTTTTATTTTCCTGTGGAACAGATGTGAAAAAGTATCTGGGTGAGGCCTTATGCTGCTCCCACAGTGGTAGCTGTTTCACTCTCCCAGGTCTATTCCATGAGGGAAACTTTTTCAGGACCCCCGCCAATCTCTTCTGGGAGTGTCTCATGAGGTCCACGGGGAAGAGCCTGCAAGTGGGTGAAACCCCCTACATCTGTGGATTCCAGACACCCCACACTCTGTCACCAGGGTATAGACAGTATCCACTAATTCGTGAATAACTCTAGCTGAATTCTTACTGGTGCCCATTTGCATCTTCCCTAGGTAGGCAAATACTCTTATTTTGTCTTTTTTTTTTTTTTTTTTGCTGTACGCGGGCCTCTCACCGTTGTGGCCTCTCCCGTTGCAGAGCACAGGCTCCGGACGCGCAGGCTCAGCGGCCATGGCTCACGGGCCCAGCTGCTCCGCGGCATATGGGACCTTCCCGGACCGGGGCACGAACCTGTGTCCCCCTGCATCAGCAGGTGGACTCTCAACCACTGCGCCACCAGGGAAGCCCTATATTTTGTCTTTTGATGAAGGCCAGACTTTGTATTCTGAGATTTCAGACTGATTGGTTTTCTTGTTACCAAGAAGTTTCAAGTCAAGCCTTGAATTTATAATTTGTCACGCTTTTATTCTTGTCAGGTTAGAAACAAAGCTCTTTCCAGTTCTCTGCACTCCAAAGAGAAAACAGAAGTCCTAGTAACACCTTAAAAGTGTATGTATTTTACTAAAGCACTTTGTATTTCATTAAGAAAAATAACATGAGTCTTTTCTAACCCCACTTTCTCCATTATGATCTGACTGTTGCTTCTCTCTCCAAAACCCACAGCTCACATTTTCTATAAAGGTACCGTCCATGCCACCCTTCTCTACATAATGTTCCCACTGATTGTACTTTTCAGATCCAGAATTTATGTTTGATTCCTTTTTTATAATTTCTATGTCTTTACTGTTACTATGTATTTGGTGAGAAATTATTATTCTGTTTCTCTTTAGTTCTTTTTTATTGATTTTCTTTAGCTCTTTGAGCATATTTAAGAGAGTTGATTTAACTTTGTCTAGTATACCCCATATGTGGACTTCCTCAGAGGCAGTTTCTGTTAATTCCACCCTCCTCTCCACCCAAGAATAAGCCAATAGTTTCTTATTTCTCCACAGGCCTCATATCTTTTTGTTGAAAATCAGACATGTTGAAAATTATAATGTAATAACTATGGAAATCTGATTCTCCCCCCTCTCCCCAGAGTTTGTTTTTGTTCATTGTCGCAGGTTGTTGTTTGTTTGCTTAGTGACTTGTCTAGACTATTTTTATAATGACCGTGTTCTGTTGTGTGTTGTCATTAAAGTTTCTGTTCTGTTAGCTTAATGGTCAGGTAGTGATTTGACAGGAATTTTCGTAAATGCCTGGATGACCTTTCAGCCAAGAAAAAGAAAAGAAGGAGAAACATCATTCTCCTGGTCTTTGAGGATTGACTTTGAGTTGGGGAGCTTCTTTTATGCTTAGCCAGTCCGTTTACAACTCTGCCTTAGCTTTCACCTCCTGCTTACATCAAGCCTAAACATCAGCGAGATGTGACAGCCTGGGGTCTTCTCAGGTCTTGGCGTGTGTGTCTAATCCTGAGCATGCACATGGCCTTCTAGATTCTCCAGCATATGTGGAAGTTTTTCAAAGTTTTTTTCCTCCAATATATTTCCTTCCCATCCTTCTGTTTCTAGGATTTTTGTCTGTCTTCTGTTTGCCCTAATAGTTACTTTTTGCCCAAGAGATTGCAGCTTGTATATGCCTTTAAATGCTTTTGACAAACACAAGACAGGAGGCTGCTCTAGCCCTGAGAAAGTTCTAACAGGCAAGAAACAAAGCCCAACCCTTGAATCTGTCCTTCAGGTAATTTCTAGTTGAGAAACGCAGCATAAGACCATAGTCAGACAAAGCATCACACAGCTTCCATTCTGTTTTTCAGTGCCCTAATCGTAAATACTAATAGACAACCAAGTATCACTAGAGTTTTCATTTAAGTGCAGAGGAAACCAAATGGAAAAAAAAAATTAGTAATTAAGACAAGATAAAATCTGTGGCTCCTTTCAGTGCAGAGAAAACATGAAACGAGATGAGATTACTATCACCATAGGAATAAGAAAACATGCTGTAGTCATGAAAGGACGATAGGTTTCTCTGAAAAGTAATTTTTGGATAGTTAAAATTTTGAAAATTAAAAGCATGATAGCAGAAATTTAAAAATCTCAAAAGGAGGATTAGATAATTATAAGAAGAAATTTACAAGTAATTAGAGCAAAAAGTCAAAAGGGTAGAAAATAGAATATGAAGGTAAGAAAAGTAAAGGCTAAGTGCAAATGTGCCAACAACTGAATAACAGGACCTGCAGAAAGACAGGCCAGACAAACAGAGGTGAGGAAATTGCCCAAAGAGCAAACTAAGAAATATTCTCAGAACGGATAAGAATTTTCTTATTGATAGGACCCACCACACACCCAGCATGATAGATGAAAATAGACCCAAAGGCCTTCCCCAAGGTAACTCTTCTGAGATCTCAGAACTGATAAAAAAGATTAGAATAAGTTTCCATTCAGAAAATAAAATAGGTTTCAAAAAATGGAACAAGTATCAGAATTTCACAATTTTTTCTTCAATAATATTGAAATTAAAATAAGGTAAACAGTGTCACTGTTTGCCGATGACATGATACTATACATAGAAAATCCTAAAGATGCCACCAGAAAACTACTAGAACTAATCAGTGAATTTGGTAAGGTTGCAGGATACAAAATTAGTGCACAGAAATCACTGGCATTCCTATACACCAATAACAAAAAATCAAAGAGAAATTAAGGAAACACTCCCATTTACCATTGCAACAAAAAGAATAAAATACCTAGGAATAAACCTGCCTAAGGAAGTGAAAGACTTGTACTTAGAAAACTATAAAACACTGATGAAAGAAATCAAAGATGACGTAAACAGATGGAGAAATATACCATGTTCTTGGATTGGAAGAATCAACATTGTGAAAATGACTATACTACCCAAAGCAATCTACAGATTCAATGCAATCCCTACCAAACTACCAATGGCATTGTTCACAGAATTAGAACAAAAAAATTTACAATTCATATGGAAACACAAAAGACCCTGAAGAGCCAAAGCAATCTTGAGAAAGAAAAACGGAGTTGGAGGAATCAGGCTCCCTGACTTCAAACTATACCACAAAGCTAGAGTAATCAAGACAGTATGGTACTGGCACAAAAAACAAATATAGATCAGTGGCGCAGGATAGAATGCCCAGAGATAAACCCACACATATATGGGCACCTAATATACGACAAAGGAGGCAGGAACATACAATGGAGAAAAGACAGCCTCTTCAATAAGTGGTGCTGGGAAAACTGGACAGCTACATGTAAAAGAATAAAATTAGAACACTCCCTAACACCATACACAAAAGTAAACTCCAAATGGATTATAGACTTAAATGTAAGAGCAGACACTATAATAAACTCCTAGAGGAAAACATAGGAAAAACACTCTTTGACATAAACCACAGCAAGATCTTTTTGGACCCACCTCCTAGATTAATGGAAGTAAAAACAAAAATAACCAAATGGGACTTAATTAAACTTAAAGCCTTTTGCACAGCAAAGGAAACCATAAACAAGACAAAAAGACAACCCTCAGAATGGGAGAAAATATTTGCAAATGAAACAACAAACAAAGGATTAATCTCCAAATTATCCAAACAGCTCATGGAACTCAAAATCAAAAAAACAAATAATCCAGTTAAAAAATGGGTGGAAGACCTAAATAGACATTTTACCAAGGAAGACATACAAATGGCCAAGAGGCACATGAAAAGATGCTCAACATCAGGAATTATTAGGGAAATGCAAACCAAAACTATAATGAGGTATCACTTCACGCCAGTCAGAATGGCCATTATCAAAAAAATCTAGAAACAATAAATGCTGGAAGGGGTGTGGTGAAAAGGGAACCCTCCTACACTGTTGGTAGAAATGTAAATTGATATAACCACTATGGAAAACAGTATGGAGGTTCCTTAAAAAACTAAAAACAGAACTACCATATGACCCAGCAATCCCACTACTGGGCATATACCCTGAGAAAACCATAATTCAAAAAGAGTCATGTACCACAATGTTCATTACAGCACTATTTACAATAGCCAGGACATAGAAGCAACCTAAGTGTCCATTGACAGATGAATGGATAAAGAAGATGTGGCACATATATACAATGGAATATTACTCAGCCATAAAAAGTAACGAAATTGAGTTATTTGTAGTGAGGTGGATAGACCTAGAGTCTGTCACACAGAGTAAAGTAAGTCAGAAAGAGAAAAACAAATACCATATGCTAATGCATATATATGGAATCTAAAAAAAAAAAAAAATGGTACTGATGAACCTAGTTGCAAGGCAGGCATAAAGAGGTAGACATAGAAAATGGACTTGAGGACATGGGGTGGGAGGGCGAAGCTGGGGCAAAATGAGAGTAGCATCAACATATACACACTGCCGAATGTAAAATAGTTGGCTGGTGGGAAGCAGCAGCATAGCACAGGGAGATCAGCTCGGCGCTTTGCAATGACCTAGAGGGGTGGGACAGGGAGGATGGGAGGGAGGCTCAAGAGGGAGAGCATATGGGGACATATGTATGCCTATGGCTGATTCGCTTTTTTGTGCAACAGAAACTAATACAGTATTGTGAAACAATTATACTCCAATAAAGACCTATTAAAAAAAATAAGGTGAACAATATCTTTGATATTTTAAAAAGTAATTTCCAACCTAGAGTTTGATATCCAAACATGCTTTCAATTAAGTATAAGAGTAAAGCCATTTTTAGAAATCTAATTTTTAAAAAATCTTACTTGTTGCACCTTAGGAAGCTACTACAATGTGAATTCAAACTAAAATACAAGAACTAAGAAATATTAAAAGGTAGAAATATCAACATCATATTTTAGAGTCACAGAAGCAGATATGAAAAGAATCAATTAAGAGAGTTAGGATTGGGTATCTGGGAGCTAGGAATGAAGATATTTTGTCCTAATACGCTTTGTAGAACTGCTGAACAATTTCAATTATATGCAAGTATAACTTTGATAAAAATAAAATTAATTTAAAAAACATGGAATGAGATAACATAATTAAGGTACCTTGCACACCATACAGTATCAGTACATTCCACTTTCTACCTAATTATCTAACTGCGGGACCTCAAACAAGTTATTTTCCTTGCTAGGTTTGAGTTTCCTAGCTCAGTAAATGAGAGGATTGACCTAGGGCATAACCTTTTTAAAAACTAAGATTTTATTAATCTACTTAATATTCACTAACACTTCAGTGTGGTTTACAGATGCCATCTTTGAAGATTAGTCCCTAACCTTAAGGCTTAACCTTTTATTATAAGCATGTTTTTAAAGCATGCAGGATCTAAAATAAACTTGCAAGTTGTTTTATTATTATAAAAAATTAGATGACATGGACTATCTAAAAGAATGTAACTTTCATGTCTTCCCATATTCCACAAAAGGTCAGTATACCTACTTTTCCCTTCCCCTCCCACTGACAGAAAAAATGTCCCCTCCCTTTTAGAGAGGTTAAGTGTATCGGCAACAAAATAATACCCCCCAGTCTTATAAATTGGATGCCACCAGAGGAGCATGGCAATTTGACATATATAAATTTGCTTCACAGTGCCTGGTCCGCAGTAGACTGTTAATAAATACTAGTTTATAGGATCATACGTCTACAGTATATATTGTATTTTGGGACAATTAAGAAAAAAAAAAAAAGCTTCCAGAGTCTTGGCTGCCATACTTCACTGTCCAATTGGCAAAAAGTTTCTCCTAGAAAGAAGCATGCGCTCCCTCAGCGTCCTTGTCAGGGCTGATGCTGCCGTAAGTGGCTCTGGCTAGCTTTTCTCCTCTCTGTCCTCCACCTCTCTGGACTGGCTCTTCATCCTTACAAGTAAATCAAAGGGAAATTAAAATTGAACTTGGGAAAGATGGCTGGTGGGAGTTAGAAACAGAAGAGCTAGTGGGTTTGGATGTTTTATACGATCCCTTCTTCTCACCCCCCCACACAACTCAATTAATTTCAAGTTGAAACAGATTTATTTATACCCATATCTTACAGAACATTCTAGCGAAGTTTTCTTGATTTGGGCCAATTTCTAAGTGCTTGCCTCCCTTTTATTTTAAAAGAAACTTGAAACTCTGGTCCTTATTAAAGAGGAAGAAAGCATCACTGACGTCCAGCTTTCCTCCAGCTCCTCTGAATTTGAGCAGACTGTATGACTCATCTTTCCTAGAAATACAACAATGAGATCATCATGTCTGTTTCCTTCCTTCCCACTCTGAGTACAGTTGAATTGGTTTCCTCTGTGTTCAGGGTTAGTTTTGTTTTTTTTTCTGAAACAACATTTGCTTGTTAATACACCAGAATTTAATCATATAATTGGAACACAGCAAAGAAGAAAATGAGCAGAGCTAAATACATTCTTCCTTTCAGGTAGCTTAGTCCCCCTCCAAAAGCAAAATTGTGTAAATGATGGAAAGAGATACATCTGTATTTTGTTTTATTACCTCCTAGGACAGGGGACTCACCATTTCCAGAGGCAATTAGTTTTGTTTTTAACAATTCCCTTAGATGGTTCTTACTTACACAGACCTAAAATCCGATGGGCTATAAATTTTATTTGTTGTCCTTAGCCCTGACTTCCAGGATCGAAGAGAATAAGCCTAGCTCTCTCTAGCTGACATCCCTTCAGACGTTTGAAGACAATTATCATATCACATGACCTGTTCTACCTCAAGTGTAGGGACCATAGAATACGGTTTACTTCACTTTAGCTATTTAGTTGTGCTTCTAGATGAACACTTTGTCCTGAACTAACAAAAACCCCTCAAATATCGGGTTTTACATTTCTTTAAATTGCTATTTCACCAAGTTGACAAATTGCTACCATAGAACAGGCAAAATATCTTTTGTCTGAATTATATGGATAACTTGGCATTGTTGTTGTACAACCTGTATCTAGACTATGTTTATTACAAAACTTTGAGCATTTTTATTTTTTCAATTTCTTAAACTATTCCTGAAAGATGGTGTCTAAATCAAATTACTACATTAATCCATGTGTGATTCAATTTTTAATTCTCATTTATTCATTCTATATTTTTTCTGTGCAATCCAAATGTAACAAAGTGTATGGCACTTATTCTATTTTTCTAGGATATTAATGTTCAAAGATCATCCTACCAGGCTATTCTCAGATTCCCCTTGAAATTGAAGTTGAATAGAATGCTAGATTTATACCCAGCTGCAAAAATAAGGTTGCCCAAAGGAACAAACAAAACAAAACAAAGAAACAAAACCAGAGCATTAAGAAAATAACTGAATATCCCAAATAGAATTCCAGCTGTATATCTATACATGAGGAAGCACAAAATGAAATGGAATTTTAGATATTCAACCTGGAAAGAATCTTATGATTTACCATGGAGCTTTAAGGGTACCAGTGAGTTAATTTTCAAATGACTCCTGAAAGTGCAGACTCAGACTTTAAAGCTAAAAATAGAATCTAGAGAGACAAAGAGCTCACAGTTAAAAAATAGACTCAGAAATTGGGCAAAATGGAACTTGACTCATTCTCTTAGATTGACCACTGAAAATTGCAATGAGAAGTACAAGAGCTGAATGTTCTCTCTTGCAGATACAGTCTCTCCTTTCCATTGTGCCCCAGGAGACCGACTTACATTCTGCAGCATCAACCCCTTTGACTTCTGAGTCAGAGAACCTAGAAGAACATTGGAGCCTGGAAAAAAGAGAAGTCTGAGGAGTTATGCTCACATCTCCTGTTCCCATCGGGCCAATGGTTTAACAGTAGCTACATCTCTACCAACACACAGCTCCTACTAGGCAGCCCCTCTCCCATGGCTCCAGCTGTCTTGGGTTTCATTACTTTGCTTCCTCCTCTGGTCCTTCCAGGCTTCGAGGCAGTAGGTAGAAGCTCCCAGCTGGGATGAAGACTGTACCTCTGCCTATTGGTTCTCTCAACCCTGCTCACGCCTCTATGAATAAGCTCTTCATTAAACAGCCTTTGCTTACTCCTCTGAGCCTGTTTTCTGCTGAAACTGATTGCTACAGCACCTGCAGGTATCACATGGTAAGAAAGACAGGTGAATATTTTGGAGGCAAACACCTGTATTTGATGTTTTGGGAATTACAGTGGATTCAGAGTAAGACCTAGACTCTATTCTTAGTACTGCATGTACCTGCTTTGCAGCCTTGATATAGTTAATTATAACCAACAAGGACCTACTGTATAGCACAGGGAACTTTGCTCAATATTATGTAACAACCTAATTGGGAAAAGAATTTGAAAAAGAATAGATACGTGTATACGTATAACTGAGTCACTTTGTTGTGAAACTAACCCAACATTGTTAATCAACTCTACTCCAGTATAAAATAAAAAGTTTAAAAAATTAAAATTAATTATCCTCTTGGAGGCTCAACTTCCTCATCCATAAAAAAGGGATAATATTTAACTCTCAGCCTCACTGTATAAATTAAATTGTAAAAAGCTTAATATAGTCATCCACTGCTTTTTCCTGAATTTCTATCTCCTTTGGTTTCTCATAACATTTACAAATAACTAATAATATAGGGGTTGTTCCCACTATTTATCTTTCCAATCCAGTCTCCCAAAATCTCTTGGATTTACTCTTCGCTATTCTTCCTTCTCCTCCAAATCCCAAAAGATCCTGTAAGCAACAGCATAGGCACTCAAATCCTGATCTAGTGAGTTCAGTGTCTGTGCGAAGACCACCCAGGCGGGGAGTGGCCCACTTTGGGGAAAATCTGTTTCCATCAACCCTACCTTCCCCAAGCCCACCAATAAACACTTTCTTTATATTGACTTTTCTGAGATGTAATTAAGTGGCTTGGACTAAGTGCCTTGTTTAACTTTAAGACTTTGCCTGAGTATTTTCAGAGCTTTTATAGGAATGCCTTTTCTGGCTGCCTCCATATTGGGCCAGGAAAGGTTTGAGCTTAAAAGATTCCCACTCTGACTGTACTAAGTTTTCTGCTTCTCTATTGAGTTTATCTGGGAAAGTTGAGGGAAGAAAAGCCCAACAACTTCTCTTCCCTGAAAGCAAGGCAACTAAACATGTAAACTGCAATCTGTGTTTGAATTCATTTAATGAAACTTCCTTTTATTGCAGCCCAATTGAATTGGATAAGAGCCTGACTTTCATAACAGGACTGACCTGGACCACTTTGGGACTTCAGTACCTTTAACCATTCTGAGTTCCGGTTTTCTCATTTGTAAGATGAAAATAATAATACCTTGATGAGGAATTGACCATGATAAAGGACTTTGGGGACAATCAGATAACATATGAGAAAATACTCAGCACAGTGGTACCTCATAAGCCCTCATAAAGAGCTTCATTATGTATAATTTTTTTTCCTTTCATAGTACATGTTTTTTAAAAGGCCATGTTCACTCCTTTTTCTACATTTGAACTATTTCAACCAGCTTTCTACCAAACCCTGTTTCTTGATAGTCATCGTGTTTCCTATGCCTAAATAAATTGCTAGCTTAGAATATATCAAAATTGTCAATAAAAAAATGAGTGATTCTTTCAGAATTTATGTGTAGCTGGGAAGCTGAGTTTGGATGTTTGTTCTCCACTTAGTAAGCCAAGGGAAACTGTAAGACTAATGAGAGTAGTAATAGCTACCACTCATAAAGGGCTTACTCAGTGCCAGGCACTATTGTAAACATCATACTTACTTAACTCATGGAATCCTTATAACAAAGCTGTGTTATAGCTCCTATTACCCACCCCGCCCCCCATTAACAGGTGAGAAAACTGAGGGATGGTGTTCCACTTGCCCAAGTGTTATAGGCTGAATTATGCACATACCCTGCCCCTGGAAAAAATTTAAAAAGATGCCCATGTCCTAATCCTTGGATCCTGTGAATATGTTTCCTTACATGGCAAAAGGGACTTTGCAGATTTGAGTAAATTAAAAACCTTGAGATGCAGAGATTATTTTAGATTATCCAAATGGGTCAAATCTAATCACAATGGTCTCGAAAAGAGGGAGGCAGGAGGATCAGAGTTTAGAGATGGTATGTGATGATGAAAGTAGAGGTCAAAGTGATGCCGGGCCATGAGCAAAGGGATGAGGGCAGCTTCTAGAAGCTAAAAAAAAAAAACCACAGGAAAAAGAATTCCCCTCTAGATCCTCCTGAAGACAGCCCAGCTGACACCTTGATTTTAGTCCACTGATACGGATTTTGGACTTCTGACCTTCAAGACTGTGAGGAAATAAGTTTGTGTTGTTTTAAGCCACTAAGTTTTGGTAATTTGTTAAACAACAATGGGAAACTGATCAATCAAGTAACACACCCAAGGTCATACAATTAGTTTGCCTGAGAACGGAGGGAGCTTGAATCCCAACCAAGGCAGTTTGATTCCAGAATCTTTACATTTAACACTAAATATTAATTCTTTCTAAATTTGTTAGCTAATATTTAATTAATGTGAATAATAATGTCCATCTCACAAAGCACTTGTGATAATTATTAAAATTCCTGAAACACATTGTAGAAGATTGAAACAATGTGGCTGCAATATTTGTAACTCGATCAATGAAGAGATGGCATCTATTTCCTCACTCCCTGAATCTGCGGTTACCTTCTGACTTGTTTTTGCAGTAGAATGTGGTAGAAAGTGATGTCGTGTAAATTCTGCACGTGCATTTCGGAATGCCTTTGCCACCATATAAACAAGCGCAGTCTAGTCTCCTGGAGGATAAGAAGCCATGTAGAGAGAACCAAGGGGCTCAGCGAACAGCCAGCATGAACTGCCGGACCTGTAAATGAGGCTATTTTAAATATTTCTGCCCAAGCTGAACTTCTGCTTTAAGGCAGAAGCCCAGGCAAGACCAAGCAGAACTGCTCAGCCAACCCACAGAACTCTAGGAAATGATTAACTCATTATTCTTATAAGCCACTAAATTCTAGGGTGGTTAGTTATAAAGCGTTAGATAACTGATACACATGTAAAGTACATGAACTATATTTCCCCCTTTAGAGTAAGAAAATATTCAATTTCCAAAGCAATGGCAAACATTGGTTAAATGCTGATTGAAATTAATTTCCTCTCTCAATTTCAGGTCCTGGAAATATATTAACAAGACAAAGTTAATTTCTACAAGAGTGCTAAGGATCTTACATATGAAATTTTCTCAATAACCCAGTCAGAATCCCCATTTTAAGATAAGGAAATTGAGTCCCAGAGACCGAGTCTCTTGTCTGAGGTCGCAGAGCCAGAAGAAGCAGAGAAGTATTTTTAACCTAGATCTGCCTGGCACAAAAGTCCATTCTTTTTCCAAACTCAGCTGAAAATGTTCTTAGCAGTCCCTATAGACATCATTTTGCTCTTACAAATGTGTCCAGCTAGTTTTCATCAGTGAATGGAAAATAGCCAAGATATGATATTCTATGAAATTTCCCTTAACACTCACAATCCACTGGTAACGGTTGCCAGGCAAAATGTCTTATACTAAAATTGCCTGTCTTATAAGAAGATGTTAAAACAGTTTTAAAGAGCCTTCTCTTCTCAACATGCATGATATTGTTAGCTTTGCTCTTTTTTTCTCTCTCTGAAATACAGTGTGAAAAATCCATATCCTAAATAGAAAACTGACGTTGAAAATCGCGACTGAAGACAAAACAATTGGAGAAGGAAAGGTGCAGTCAGTTGGGAAGAGCTATTGTCCTTGCAGAATCCATTTGGAAACATATACACACAGAACATAGGAGAGAAAAAAAAAACCTGGTTGTTTTTGTCATTTTTCTTGTCTCTCATTTTTGTCTTGTCACCATTTTCAATCAAAGGCAGTGTGTGAGAAGCACATTGGCCTGGATTCAGGAAAGGATGGAAGCATGTCTAAGAAATATAAACGTATCTCTCATAGAAAAAGCTGTTTATAATCTAGCTCATGTAATAAACTTACTTATTAATCATTTCATTATTAGAATACTTTTGAATAATATATTTATGATTTTATCCTAGAAGAGTACTACACACTAATTACAAAAAAATAAAAAGAGAGTAAATAGGGCTAAAAATTACTCATATTTAGAGCCGATTATCCTTGACATGTTGGTATATTTCTTTCTAGCTGTTAACATACTTTGCACACTTTTTTTTTTTTTTTTTTTTTTGCGGTACGCGGGCCTCTCACTGTTGTGGCCCCTCCCGTTGCGGAGCACAGGCTCCGGACGCGCAGGCTCAGCGGCCATGGCTCACGGGCCCAGCCGCTCCGCGGCATGTGGGACCTTCCCGGACCGGGGCACGAACCCGTGTCCCCTGCATCGGCAGGCGGACTCTCAACCACTGCGCCACCAGGGAAGCCCCACACTTTGTTTTTACATTGGTGGTATAATTTTCTAGCTTTTATAATTTTAGTTTTAACATGATCTTTTAATGTTTATTATAAACTTTCATAGAGATCAGTAATTCTTAGTATGGGATGGTACATCTTCCCTCTTCATAAAGACATTAGAATTGCATGAAGGTGCTTTTTGCTCTAATGATGGAGGATGTTACTGGCATTTAGCAATAGGAGCCCGAGAATGTTAAACCTCTTGTAATGTGCAAGAATTACCCCACTCAAGTGCCATTAATGCCCCAGCTGAGAATCACTGAATATAGGGTAGAATCATGATGCATAACTCATTCATTACTGGTGGGGATGCAAAATGACAGAGCCGCTTTGGAAGACAGTTTGTCACAGAGTTACTAACAGTACACATAGTCTTACTAACAGTACACGTAGTCTTACTATACAATAGAGCAATTGCACTCCTAGGTATTTACCCAAATAATTTGAAAACTCACATTGATGCAAAAACCTGCATCATGAATGTTTATAGCAGCTTTATTAACCATCAGCAAAAACTAGAAACAAACAATATGTCCTTCAATAGGAGAATGGATAAACCAACGATGGTTCATCCACACAGAGAACACTATTCAGATTTTTTTTAAAGCTATCAAGCCACACAAAGACATAAAGGAGTTTTAAATGTATATTGCTAAGTAAAGAAACCAATCTGAAAGGCTACATAGTGTAAGATTCCACGTAATAACATTCTGGAAAAGGAAAACTATAGGGACAGTAAAAAGGCCAGTGGTTTCTGAGGGCTTACAGATGAAACACAGGAGAATTTCTTATGGTGGTGAAGCTATTCTGCGTAATAGGCTAATGGTGGATAAATGACACCATGCATTTGTCAAAACTTACTGAAATTCAAAGCACAAAGAGTGGACTTTAATGTATACAAAATTAAAAATATTTAGAAGAATGAGGGATCCAGGGATGAAGTGTGAACTCTGACAAAACAACCTAACCGTATTACAAATGTGTGCAATAACGTTTCTGAAGAGGTTGTGGGAAAGCTGCAGATCTGGCACTTTGGAAATGAGTGGTGTCTGCAAGGCAAAAGGCAAAAGAAACTGTGCGAAGCACTGTATTCTAGTTGATAAAATCGCTTCCCATGGGGGTACAGGTTAACAATTCTGATGCCAACATACCTGCATGGTGAAGTTGAATGTGCCTGAAGCATCCTGTAGTGTTAGCAAGTAAGGAAGTGCTCATAAAACAATAAAAAAAATAAAAAAGAAGACAGTGTTGGAAGTATGTTAAAGGAACACAAAAAGCAACTGAAAGAGCACCAATTGGCTAAAGGTGGAACAATCTGAGAAACAAAATAAATAAGGTAGTATTGGATTATAACCCAAATTATCTCTTCTCCTCTCCTTAAAAATTAGTTTTTAACATATTATTCATATTTAATATATTATTTTTATTTCAATTACTTTCCATTTTAAAATTTATTTATAAAATCTGTGCTCGTAGATACATATCCATATAAGTAAATATAAATAAGTGACTGAATAAATTAAGAAATCATGAACAAGAGATAAATCTCTCACGTAGAAAAATTCCCCTTTGGTAACCAGAAGTTTGTTTTCTATGTCTGTGAGTCGCTGTTTTGGAAATAAGTTCATTCGTATCTTTCTTTTCTTTTTTAGATTTCGCGTATAAGCAATATCATATGATATTTATCTTTGTCTGGCTTACTTCACTTAGTATGATAAGCTCTAGGTGGGGTGGGGGAGGAATAGATCAGGTTGGAAGTAACATACACACACCACTATGTATAAAATAGATAACCAATAAGGAACTACTGTATAGCACAGGGAACTCTACTTAATATTTTATAATAACCTATAAGGGAAGAGAACCTGAAAAAGAATATATATGTATATATGTTTGTATAACAGAATTGCTGTACTGTATACCTGAAACTAATATGATATTTTAAATCAAGCATACTTCAATAAAAAAATAAAAATAAATAAATAAAATAATAAAAAAGAAAAAATTCCGAACATTTCAGTCCACAGTCTACCCTCAAGGAGGCTGAGCATTGCTCTGTGCTCTCTAAGTGTGGGCTGCACACAGTGACTTCCATGCAGGGTACAGTACAGAAAAAGAGCACCTTTAAACGGAAACGCCTGACCAACACCACTTCAGCTGGGTGATCAGGGTCAACAGCAGTGATGAGTCATGTTGATGGAAGTTAGACTTGACCTCATGTAGTGAAAATGGCATTTTGTCTCTGGTTTTCCTACCCAAACTCCCTACCCTATAACTCCAGTCTGATAATGAGAAGAAACATCAGACCAATCCTAATTGAGGAATGTTTTACAGAATACCTGGCTAGTAGTCCTCAAAACTGCCAAGATTCTTAAAAATAAGTCTGAGAAACTGTCATAGTCAGGAGGAGCCTAAGCGGACATGACCACTAAATGTAACACGATATCTTGGATGGGATCTTAGAAAAGGAAAAACAAATTGTTAGGTAAAAACTAAGGAAAACTAAATAAATCTGGACTTTGGTGAATAGTGAAATACAATTTTTGCTTATAATTGTGACAAATGTACTATATGAATATATTTATAACAGAGGAAACTGGGTGTGGGTATATGGAAACTTTCTGTACTATCTTTATGATTTTTCTGTAATTCTAAAACTATTCTAAAACTTAAAGAGGTTATATTTAAAATTTTCAACTCAAGGAGGCAATATGACCTATTGAAGTGGTTTTTGATAAGGGATGTATCAGTCCCTGGGTGGATTTTGTAAATTTGGGGGGAGGCTCCTGTTGTCACAATAATTAAGGGGACATTACTTGAATTAATGGACTAAACAGGGTTGCCAAATGTCCGGCAGTTTGAAGGATGGTCCTGAACAACCTCTGGGTATTCATGTAGGAAACAAATAAACAAACAAACAAACACTACTTACAGTTATCTGTTCATAAAACTCAACTTAATTTTATATATAAATACAAAGTATTTTTTCGTGATATTAATATGCAATATATGAATGCACTTCTTGTACATATTGAGGTGCGGTTGTAAATTCTTTTCTTTACAACTTTACTAAGACTTGGTCACTATATAGAAAAACTGTGTAACCAAAGACATCTCTGTTAATGAAGTTTTAATGTCTAATACAAAGCACAGAAGTTTGTGTTTGTATCACATATGCAGTTATTCTATACATCTGCACAAGTAACTAATACGTTATGTCTATTAGGATAGTTTTTGCTCAGTATTTTCCCCTTGAAACATCTATTACCTTACTGTAAGTTCCTTTCACTTCTCCATTATGTTACATGAAATAATTCTACTTACTTTTTGAAAATATGTGTGTAGGTAGGTTATATAAGTTGTGAATTTATTTCCAGATGGTAGAGAAAGCATTCAACCATTTGTTATAAAACAGGGACATTTGAATCTGATAGGGTTGAGAATCACTAACTCAGCATAAACAGACCTAGGATGGAATCTCTGACAGAGACAGTTAATTGTCTACCAAAATTTTGTGCTACTTTTCTATAGTGGATATCCAACCCGCAACTACATTTTCAAACCCTTCTTGTCTCTATTTAAAACTACGTGACTAGTTTTTAGCATTGGATATTGCAAAGTGGCTAAGTTTTCTCTACCTTTTCCTTCCCTGGCTGGAAGCAGGGAAATCCACAGACTTGGGGGATAGATCAGCCACAGCTAGAAAGAACTACATCTCAGGAAAGAAGATGAAGAATCTCTGATCACTAGAAAACACCCATATTTGACTATGTAGGAGGGAGAAATTAACAGTGATGTCACTGAAATCCTGAGATTCTTGTTACAGCAGCTGGCATTACTAAACTAATACACACAATACCAGCTTCATCACTCACTCAAGTCATTTACCAAGTCTAGGTCCTTAAAAAAGTCTAGGTTAAAGTTAGTAATAGTCTCACGGAGTTGTTGTGATGTTTAAGTGAGATCACACTTAGAAAAGCACTTGTCCTTAGTGAGCACTAATAAAGTTCCTTTATTCATTGCCTTTCTTATTCCAACTTGTCTATTTATTTACCTGTCATTTATCTTCTAACATCCAATAATAAACTCCTAGACCTCAAGTTCACTTAAACTCTGGTAGGTTGTAACTAGGGCTCTGAGTAGATCTTCCTAATCCAGAGATTCCCAGGTCATATCCTTGCCTTCATTCTTTGTATTAAATGCGCCATTTGGAAAATACATAGCCACTGCTGTCCCTCTGAACCGAGTCTTACACACCAGACTCTGCTGGATAGTTTGCTTCATTCATTCATCAGACAAATTCAGTGTTTATTTCTTGGTGAAAACTGTAACTATTGCTAATATGCATCACATGTTCCCAAAAAGGAGAATTTGCGAATTAATGCAGTGAGGACATAGGAGAAGTTCAGTGTTCAAATAGTGTTTAACCCCCTTGCATAAGTTCCCAAGGGGGCTTCCGGACTTTGCATTTTGGCCCTTGATAAAATATGGGCATTTGTTTAAAAATCATGTAGAAGCGATGAATATGGAAACACTGAGGCTAATGCCAGTGGGTGCGTCAGCCATTCAGTGTTTCAGGCAGGGGCATGGCCCACAGACCCAAAGCACTTGTGACAATCCTTTTCCCCAAATACCATGCCTCCTATAGGAAAGAGTCAATGAGTCTTTTCAAATAGAGTACTTTGTTTGCAAATAATACCTTGTTCAAGACTTCCCAGATTACCCATTTTGGAAAAAAACAGAGAAGTTGCCAAAAGTTAAGAAGGAGTTGCGTATCTGGCCAAAAATGTTTAAATTCTTCTAGTTTATCACAAGGAACGTTTTTCGGCACACCATGAAACCAACAATTGCACTTATTCATATTAATGACATGGGAGTAAATGCTTTCATTGCATATTAAGAATTTCTAAAGCACTGACTTGATCATTTCCTCCTCATGTGAATGATCTGCAATGGTACACTGTAGCCTACAGAAATGGTTTCAAAATATTTGGGGTCACCATTGTATCCTTCCCCACAAAAATTGCATATACGTAGACAAAATATATGGCAGTTTAAGTTCCTTAGGGGCGCCTAACATCAGCATGTGGACCCCAGGACAAGATCATCCGGCTTTTAGCATAAAAGCCTTAGCATCTCTCTCATCTGCCTTAGCGTCCCCTTAGCGTCTCTCTCATCAGCCTTAGCGTCCTCTCTCGGCCCTTCTCACTCTGCTGTGCCCGCCACCTCCTTCACATCAGCGGTACCACAATCTACATCAGGTTCTTAACATACCTGGTGCATTCATGCTTCTATGGCTTCGTGCCTTCTAATTTCCTTGACCTGGAAAAGTCATCCTCTTCCCACCATCCGTCTGATTCATCTGTTAATCTTCAAAATGTTAGCTCAGATTCTATCTCCTCTGTGAAAGCTGGTTTTCCAGGTATATTTTCTCACTAACTTCTCTGTTCCCTGATAGCACAGTCTGTATTACTCATTAAAGCACTCATTACTCTATATTATATTAATTCCTGGGCAGGGACTGAGTTCTACTAATATTTATATCTCTAATCTCTAACATGAAGTCCGATAGGAATAGAGGTGCTCAATCAATGTCTGCAGAATTAATGAAGGAATGAATAACTGAATGCTTCCTTTATATTTTAGAAAGAGAAAGGCCTAAGCTTAAATTTGAACAACTGAAACAAAGAACAGCTCCCAGCGTCAGGAGCAAGGCGTCAGCACACTTTACCAATGAATGGTGATTGCCAAGCTGATTCAATTAGTTTGTTTCAGATCACATCAGAGGCTGCGTCAAGAGTTGAGTACAGGAACAAAGTGCCGACGCTGTATGAAAACACAGTGACCAATAAAATTGTCAGGCGAAGAAGGAACAGTGGTTTTAACGGTTTTGAACAGTATTTTATGAGATAAAAACATGCTAAAGGCAAACTTGTTTAAAAAAAAAAATAAAAACACGTATTCCCTGGTGGCGCAGTGGTTGAGAGTCCGCCTGCCGATGCAGGGGACACGGGTTCGTGCCCCGGTCCGGGAAGATCCCACATGCCGCGGAGCGGCTGGGCCCATGAGCCATGGCCGCTGAGCCTGCGTGTCCAGAGCCTGCGCTCCGCAATGGGAGAGGCCACAGCAGTGAGAGGTCCACGTACCGCAAAAAAAAAAAAAAAAAAAAGAAGTAAGCAGGGTTCCGCAGCTGGATGCCCCCTCCCCTCTGCTACGCCTCTGAGCCCACAGGTCTGGGGCACACCTAGCTCTCTGACACAGGGCCCTCCCTTCAAAGGCTGATGGTGAAGGCTGGCAAGCATGAGACGAGAAATCAGGATTCAGGATTCCAGTACACTCTGCAACCTACTTGCTGTGGGGTTCCAAAAAGGTTATTCACACACCACCCAGGATTTCTTCATCTGTTAAACTGGGCCATCCATGCCTCACTCATGGGTGGGGTGTGAAAGGGGAAGAACACAAGAAGCTCTGTACACACCAGGTGGCATTGTGAGCATTTATTGATTTATTTTATTGGAGTATAATTGCTTTACAGTGTTGTGTTAGTTTCTGCTGTACAATGAAGTGAATCAGCTCTATGTATACGTAGATCCCCTCCCTCCTGGACCTCCTTTCCACACCCCCATCCCACCCATCTAGGTCATCACAGAGCACTGAGCTGAGCTCCCTGGGCTATACAGCAGGTTCCCACTAGCTATCTATTTTTCACATGGTAGTGTATTTATGTCAAACCTAATTTCCCAGTTTGTCCCACCCTCCCCTTCCCCGCCGTGTCCACATGCCCATTTTCTACATCTGTGTCTATTTCTGCCCTGCAAATGAGTTCATCTGTACCATTCTTCTAGATTCCACATATATGCGTTAATATACACTATTTGTTTTTCTCTTTCTGGCTTACTTCACACTGTATGACAGACTCTAGGTCCATCCACATCTCTACAAATGACCCAGTTTCATTCCTTTTTATGGCTGAGGAATATTCCATTGTATGTATGTGCCACATCTTCTTTATCCATTCATCTGTTGTTGGACATTTAGATTGTTTCCATGTCTCGGCTATTGTAAATAGTGCTGTAATGAACATTGGGGTACATATGTCCTTTTGAATTATGGTTTTCTCAGGGTATATGGCCAGTAGTGGGATTGCTGGGTTATATGGTAGTTCTATTTTTAGCTTTTTAAGCAACCTCCATACTGTTCTCCACAGTGGCTGTATCAATTTACATTCCTACCAACAGTGCAAATGGGTTCCCTTTTCTCCACACCCTCTCCAGCATTTATTTGTTGATTTTTTGATGATGGCCATTCTGACCAGTGTGAGGTGATACCTCATTGTAGTTTTGATTTGCATTTCTCTAATAATTTGTGATGTTGAGCCTCTTTTCATGTGTTTGTTGGCAATCAGTATGTCATCTTTGGAGAAATGTCTATTTAGGTCTTCTGCCCATTTTTTAACTGGGTTGTTTGTTTTTGTTTTGATATTGAGCTGCATGAGCTCTTTGTGTATTTTGTAGATTAATCCTTTGTCAGTTGCTTTGTTTGCAAATATTTTCTCCCATTCTGAAGGCTGTCTTTTTGCCTTGTTTATGGTTTCCTTTGCTGTGTAAAAGCTTTTGTTTCATTAGGTCCCATTTGTTTATTTTTGTTTTTATTTTCATTACTCTAGGAGGTGGGTCATACATAGTTGAATTCACATGTGTGTCTTCCATGAAACTATGAACTCTTTGAAGGCAGGAACCAATTCTTACTTATTTTTACTTTCTGAGAGCCTGGAATATGATAGACAATTAATACGCACTGATAAGAAAAGAAAGAGATATTTAGTGCACACTTACTATAAAAATGTATTCTGTACTGTGATAGTTCCTGGAGGATAAACCATGAAAAAAATAAAGATTAAACCATGTTTTATTAGTGCCTACGAAGATTAGGATCTTCCTATGCAGATAAGACATAGGCTACTTGTAGGGTATTAGCATAATATAAAACATGTCAATAAGTCCTCATGACACAGAGCAGGAGATAGTGTTACAGTAATTGGGCTAAATGAAGCTCTAGTCCTTGTTTGTACGCAGCTCTGCACACACCTTTTTAAGTAAATAAAGAATATCTTCCAATGACAAACATGTTCTCATATTTCTCAAACATGTTATTCTCTCACTTCATCAGGAAAATTATATGAATTTGACTTTAATTCACTGGATAGAAGTTCCTTGAATTCCAAACACAAATACAGAAGCACAGTTACTAGTTTAGCTGAAACATCTGTTTCCAACTTCCTGAAAGGAAAAGGAGAGATTGCCAATGTATATACACGTATTTGAAACAGGGTTTGCACTGCACACATGGATACAATATGCATTTGTAAAAATTTTCCAAGTGGTCTAATGTCCCGTTTGGTCAGGAGGAGTAAGACGATGGAACCATGTGATACAGGAAAATGAGTGCAATCTCCTCCTAGAAATTCTAGTTTCTAAGGGAGAGTGTTGAGACCGCCACTCAATGGTCAGCGCAAGCCAGATTCTGGCCATTTGGTCTGATGTTTACCTGTGGGTAATGCACCTCTGAAGGATACCATCTCTCAGAAGGGAAGAAAAGGCTCTAGCTGGGGTGGGGGGATGACTTTGGGTATAAAATTAAGTAGTCCTGAGTTGTGGCCCATTTTCATTTACAAATGTTCTTTATGCCTTTGGAAAAGACACCTCACTCCATCCTTCTGGGCCTAAATTCTTTCATCTGTAAAATGAAAAACACTGACAGGAAATGGGTCAAGGTTTCTGGACTCCAGATCTCTTGAAATAATAATAGTCTTTAAGTCAATAAACAAACAGCCAATAGGAGTGAGAATATAAACTAAATTTCCTAAACAATATCCTAATTGTCTCAAGGGGTTAATCACCTGGCATTCATTAAATCCTAACCCACTCCTCTCCCTAGGTAGGAGGAATGTGACTTATCTCGGAAATTGCTAAAAGCAATCACGTTCTCCTTCCAGGCTCCTGCCTGAAAACTAAAGTCCCAAAGCCCATATGAGCTGAGTACAGAGGAAGAGAACCTGAGAACAAAAATCAGCAGGTGTGACATGATCCGAGATGTTCTGGTTGGGATTCATAGATGCAAGGACACAGGAAACCTATTTTCTGACCTGGAGATTTTAATAAAGCAAAACAAAATACAAAGTTAGAGGGTCCTAAGGATTCTGGTCATATTATTCCACTGAGCAATAGGACAGACCAAAAAGGATCTTCCTCTTGCTATAACATGAAGAGCACTGAATGAATGAATGAATGAATATAGGGACACATTACCTAACATCTCTGAGCTTCAGTTTTCTTGTCTATGATAAAGAGAGAATAACGGCTGCCTTGCCGTTAGGTATTAAATAAAACCAGCAAATGAAAGATGTAGCACAGTACCTACATTCCGTAGAAGATTAAAAATCATTAGCTTTCCTATGCTACATAATTGTCTTTGCAAAATCACTTTTAATGAAATGGGATCTAATATCAGTCTGTTTTCTAGACCTTTTCAGATGCCTTTTCCTCCTATGCCTACTGTTGGCATCAGGCACTGGTGCTTCCTGATCTCTGCTAGTTATATTTTAAAATTCAAAATTATAACTTTAACATGGAATACTGAGATCTATTTCTCTGTGGTTACCTGGCCCTGAGGTCACTCACTTAGAGGCATGAGATTTTCTCTAGGTCCACTGCTATTGTTTGGGGAAGGAAACACTTCAGATGAGGAAACTGAAGTGAGAAAGTGGCAAGACATTTTTTTGGAGGGTCATGGAAGAAAGGTAAAAACCAGTCTGTAGCATAAGCAGAGGTGGCACCTGGCCAGACACACCTTAGAGGGAGAGGGGAGACAATTAGATGCCTTGGTTGGGTGAGGTGAAGTCAGAGGTGGCAGTGGCCATAATCAAGCTTCATGAATCTCTTCAAAGTGCTGGAGACCCACAGAATACCAGAAAACAGAATCCCCTGAGATTCTCACTGTTTCCTTACAGAAATGTTTGCCAAGCGTTCAGAGTAGATTACGGCTTGTTATCCAAAGAGGGAGCTCACAATATTAAGAATTCCCTGCAAATTTTGCTATACTTTAGAAGGGAATGGGGCACAAACACATTCTTTGAAGCTCCAGAGTACAGAAAAGGAATGAATGGGTGGAAATCACACGGAGAGTGATTTTGGATAAATCGAACATAGTTGCATACAGAGTTGTCTGACGATGGGTGGCTTCAGGAGATGTTAAGTTCAATGCGATGTTCATTAATTTAGCCAGGAAGCTAACAGATTCCAATATTAGACAACAGTTGAAATAGATGCTCTAATTGGTTCTTGGAAACTTAGAGTTTCTAATGTTCTTGGCTTTTTCTAAAATGAACTTCAAACAAGTACAGTCAGCATCTGCCTCCGTCCTCAGTTTCAATCAACTGCAGGTCCAAAGTAGTTGGAAAGAAAATTCTAGAAAGCTTTAAGAAGCAAGTATTTACATAGCATTTACATTGTATTAGGTATTATAAATAATCTAGAGATGATTTCAAGTTTACGGGAGGATGTACTTAGGCTATATGCAAATACTGTGCCATTCCATATAAGGCACTGGAGGATCCATGGGTTTAGTATCCACAGGGGGGTCCTGAAACCAACCCCCTTAGGAGACCAAGGGATGACTGTGTATCCAGTGTTTGCTGGGCACCTCTACAAATGTGTCCCACAAGTACTTCATACAACATATTTAAAACTAAAATGTGAAATGTGACTGATACTGAGAAATGGCTCTCGTTGTTTCAATTTCCTTTTAGCAGAGCTGAAGAAAAACTGCATTTCCCAGACTTTCTTACAACTATAGTTATAGCAATGAGACTAGTGGAAATGTTTGATTCGGCAATGTGTGGCATTTCCAGAGAGGCAGAGTAAAGAACATCTCTCTTTCTCTCTCTCTCTCTCTCTCTCTCTCTCTCTCTGTGTGTGTGTGTGTGTGTGTGTGTGTGTGTGTGCAGGAAGTTGTCCTATGATACCTCAGATTAGAGCCAACTTCTTGAGCCCTCCTAGGAACTTTGCAAGAAACTTTACTAAATCCCATTTTTGTATAACTAGATAACATGGGTTCTCTTTTCTTCAACTGAATGCTGACTAATGTAATATTATGATACTATTTCATGCTGCATCTAAACCTGCTTCTTTTCATGTATTCCTTGCCTTGCTGAATGGTACCACCAACCATGTACACCCAGCCATCCGACAGGGATACTGATTTTCAAAACTTAAATCTAACTCCATCTCCCCTATGAAAATGTTTTCTTAATGCTCTTCAGAGCAGCTGTGACCACCCCTTTTTTTGTGCTGACTGTCCAGACTCACACCATAGTTCTATAATTATACTTATTTGCTCCCATTTCACTATGAAGGAATAAAAATGATGTTCATTGGTTGATTGAATACAAATATTAAGCATAAAATGATGTTACCAACTGCCTAAAAGGAGACATCACTACAAACGAGATATGCTGGCATGGAAAGATCCTGCCTCTCCCTCTGGACCCTCATTACAACCGTGTCCACAACCTTGCTTATCCATATGACTCCTGCCGTGGCCAGAAACCGAGCTCCGTGAGGCAAGAATAAAATACTCACTTCTGTATTCTGAGCGTATAGCACAGGGTCTTCCAAAAAGTCTATGTTTCTGAGTGAATAAAAAAACAAATCCTCCCAAACACACATGAATTCATCAATCAAGGTGTCCTTAAGAGAATTTATAAGATTTGAGTTAAAAAAAATCCATTGTGATGTGAGTATACTTGTGGTGGGCATATTGGGACAGGGCTTCCAGTGATCCCTGCCCCCCATTGTCCACACTCCTGCGTCATCCCCTCCCCACGAGTGTGGGCTGAACACAGTGACGTGCTGTGAATGAAGAGAGTGTGGCAAGGTGACAGGGTGATGCGCTACGGTTCGGTCGTAAAAGACCGTGACTTTCCTCCCAGGATATTCGCATAGGATGGCTCTGATGCAGAGGCCGCCTGGCCAGGACCCGAGGGAGACTTCTTTCCAGGACCCAGCAGAGAACCGAGGCCCTCAAACTCACAGCCCTAAAGGAGCTGAATCTTGTCAACAACCACTGAGGGAGCCTGGAGGCATATCCTGCGCCACTTGAACCTGGAGATGACTGTGATCCTTGATGGCAGCCTTGTGAGAGGCCCCAAACGAGAGGACCCAGCTAAGCCACGCCCAGATCCCCGACCTGCAGAATGTACTAGAAAATACATGAGTATTGCTTTAAGCCACTCATTTTGGAGAAATCTGTTTAGTAATAGATAACTAATGCAGTGTTCATGTATGTTTCATGTAATTAAATATTAACACCAAGAATACATGAGGAAAGATTATTACCATGATAGATTTTGGGTTTGCTCTGATGTGCTAATCATGACACATGGGTTCTATGTTTGTGGGCGTGCAGGTAACAGCAGCATGGCAGAGTGGAAAGAACTGATTTGTTTTAGAATGAGTGAAAAAGAGCTTGGGGCAAACTTAAGCTCTGCCAGTAATGGTCTGTTGGAATTTTGACAGATCTCCAAATCTGTTCATATGAAGATTGTGTCTCTCACTACCCTGAGGATAAATGGGAGGGAGAACCTGGCAATAAAACTGGAGTCATAGGGTTATGGAGTGTTAGAGCTTGAAGAAATATTGCTTTGATAACCTCAGGTCATAGGACTCCTCAGAATCGCTGCAAAGTTTTGTGTACAGGAGGCATACATTCTGTAAAATGAGAGTAACAGACATAAACTGGAAAAAATTTCATAAATAAACATACAATAAAATTTTAAGTGGTAATTTGTTATCTGTGTCATCCTATATGTGGCTGTTCCTCTCAATACGATCAGAGGTCTCTTTTATTTCTCTGACCCGTAACAAAGGAACAGGCTTTCCACCAGGGAGATCTCCCTAAAATAGGATGTTCCTAGGATGTTTGAAGTGGAAAGAATGAGTGCCCAAAAGAGAGTAATTAGCTTTTATGGGAAATGACATTTAGAGTATGAGATTTGATCCTACATAATACAATTATCTCTTTGAACAGTGACAAGTAAAACTCAATTCCATAGTGCTAATATTTTTATTTGCAGTCTGTTTTAGGGTTGTCATTAATCATGTGTTCAGACAGTAAGAAGACCCCCAGAAAAATGAAGATTCAAACATGTGAATATGGCCTCCTGAAAACTGCCAAGATAATAACATTTTACAAAATATCGATATCACTGAAAATTAATTTATCTCTCAATGCCTAGATTAAAAAAAATTTTGTATTTACAAATATATTCACTGAAACACAAGGTAAGTGTAATTTGCCCTTTCTTGGACGTAATTTCCTTTTTTGTTTCTGTTTTTCCAATTTCTTCCCATTCTTCTTCTCAACTTAATGGTGATCACCTTGCGGTTACGTGAAATGATACTTGGGAAAACCACATCATTCATGAATGGCTGCCTCAGATTTGCGCTACTTAGTTCAGCTGAGACCACTTGCTGGGCTTTAGTTACTAAAAATCTCTTTCAGTTGTAAGGGTTCGTACTTGGGATCTGGCGGCAGCTTGCTTTTCTAACACTGCAGAGCCCCGTATCTTTGGATTTTCTCAGCTGTTGTGGACATCTATTGGAAAATCAGTCTATTCTTGCCTGAACTCCTCTCTTTCCTGTAAGACTGTGCAAAGTCAAATCAATAAAATTTGACATGCAAGTGTTCTGACTTTTTCCAGCTACTTCCTCTAGAGCTATAGAAATCAAGTAGGCTGAAGGCAAAAGTTTACCAAATATTCTGCCACAGTAAAACAAAGTCCTTCACTCTTCTGACCTAATTTATCTTCACATGCCACTCCCAAACCATCCGCTAAGTCAACATCAAGGTACTGGTTTCTATTATAGTTTCCGGGGTAGCATATATTTGTGAAACAAACCCCACACCTCAGCAGCTTAACATTATAGGCGTTTATTTTTCAGTCACATGAAGTCCAACATGGTGCTCCGTGGTGGCTTTCTCATAGTAATTCAGGACCCACCTTGCTATCTCTATTTGGTTTTTCCTCTATAACCTAGGATAATGGAGTTCTATGTACCAGTGAACAAAGGAAAAAGCAGTAAGAAACCATTTGTAGGAAGCTATTATAATATAGGCCAAAAAGTGGTACAGTAGGTTCCCTACATACAAACAAGTTCCGTTCCAAGAGTGCGTTCATAAGTCTAATTTGTTCGTAAGTCTGAATAAGTTAGTCTAGGTACCCACCTAACACAATTGGCTATATAGGATTGTACTGTAATAGGTTTATTATACTTTTCACACAAATAATACATAAAAAACAAACACACACAAAAGAATAAAGAAAACAGTTTTAATCTTGCAGTACCGTACCTTGAAAAGTACAGTAGTACAGCACAACAGCTGGCATAAGGGGGCTGGCATCGAGTGAACAGGCAAGAAGAGTTACTGACTGGAGGAGGGAGAGGACGTGGGAGATGGCAGAGCTGAAGGATCGTCAGCAATAGGGGATGGAGGGCAAGCTGCAATTTCACTCACGCCTGACGTGGATGGCACAGGTTGTGGTTCCTTGCTGGATTCCATTTTATCTATAAAGATACTGTACTACTGTACTCTACACAGTTCTGTGCAGTAAAGTACACAAAAGCACAACCACTTGTAGAGGATGCACGCACGTGACGATGTACGCCAGACACGTGAACTAACTTACGTGATTGGACATATGAACATACGTTCGCATCTTTGAAAGTTTTCAACTTGAAGGTTCGCATGTAGGGGACTTACTGTGTATGTCACTTTCAACTACATTTTCATTGGCTAGAAATAAGTCATACGTGGTCATATGAGCTGAAATGAAGGCTGGGAAATGTTGCCCAGCAGGGGTTCAGGGATAAGAGGAAATATGTTTGTGAATACCTACACATTTATAAAGAAATAAATAGCTAAACTGCTTAGTCTATTAAAGGGAGAAATAGAACTTTACAGTGAACCCATTAGTTGGACACAGCTCATTTTTTTCCCTATGTGCCTGTCTAAACTCTCCTCTTAGAATCTACTGAACTGAATTAAGCTGGGGCCTGGCCTCAGCAGGGTGCTGGGGAAACTCATGGAAAGTCTAAGGAGAGTGGGACCAAGGTTGCTTTCATGCTGGTTTCAAGGACCAAAGAGAAATGAAAACCATGTTGATCTTCCTACCAGGACATTGATCAAAAGTGGCTGAGAAGAGACGTAAAACCAACTTAAAAAGTCATAGAGATTTTTAAGGATATTAAAGATCAAAACATGAGGACTAGGAATGGGAGAGCAGAATAGGAAAAAGTATCTGAGATGTTGCCATGAAGTCAAAGGCCATTTTCCTAAGGATTCTCTAGTTTCTACTGGGAGCGGGAAATGAGCTATTCAGAGCTCTGAGCTGATTGGAATAACACCGACTGTTAAGTGACAGAGTTTTGTTTTGTTCTTTGTAAACATGTAATAAGTCCTCAAAATCTAAAAGGGGGAAAATGTTCGCAGGTACTAATATTGCCCCTGCTGTCACCTTTTTCCTGGCTTTGCAGAGGTTAAAAGGATTATTACATAGCAGCTTCCAAGCATGGAAAAAAGAGGTAATCAAATTGGCCACATCCTAGGGAAACTGTGAGGTCTTACTGCACATGTGTGCCAGCAGGAAGAAGCATTTTGAAAGTAAAAATCCAAAAACTCGGTGACGAGGAACCGTCTTCGGGAAGTTGCTTTAATCACAGGATTTCCGCCCAACTCAGAAAGGTTGTGCCCCTGTCTCCTCCAAGTCGTACAGAAAATAGGACATTTACCGTCACACTGTATATTTCTCCTCAGCTTGCCAGCCATCCAGACAAGATTTAAGAAACCCAAGAGAAGCAGAGTCACTCCCTGAACGTGTGCTGTGGAACAGCATAAAGAGTGGGAAGAGGGTTGTAATAGGGATCCGAGGACCTTCACTGGGGTCCGGGCCAACCAGTGCTTGGCCAGCGGCCAGTCACTTGACCTTGCTGAGCTTCAGCTGTTCCACCTCTAAGATGTCTACAGGGCATTCCTCAAGAGCAAGGACAGTATTACCTTCCCTATGCATCCTGAGGCACAGTCCAAGTACTCAGTAAATAACTGTTGATATCATAAACAAGCAAACAAATAAATGACTCTGCAGATCATGGATTTGTTGTTGTTTGAATTACAATAATATTCAATATTATTAACAAAAGTTTTAATAAAGACATCATATGCATATTCTACGAGTTAGTACTCCATTAAACTTGGTCCTTAAAAAGGCAGATTCCATGGGGATACCTGTTTAATCAGTTGTGTATTCCTATCTAGGTCTTCCCTTTCCATAGCGTTCCTTAAACCAAACTAACAAGCTCGACTCTCAGTAATTGGTGAGATAGCTATGTACTCATGAATGAAAGCATAAATTCAATAGCAAGAAAATGTCTATAATGATCGAGATAGAATCGATATGCCGTGTATTTAGAGGCAGGGGGAATTCAAGGCCTGGAGTTGGCAGAAAATGCTTCCCGGAATCAGAGGGGCTTGCCATGGATGTTGGAAGATGCCTTGCTATTAAGGAATAATGAGACTTGAAAACAATTCCGGAGTGAGGGCCTTGCAAGGAAAACAACATAAGTTAATGTATGATACCTGCAGGATGAGCTTGGTGGCTCAGGGGTGATTATGCAAGGAGAAGGCTTGGAGATGAGAAAAGGCAGGTCAAGTGGGATCAGAACGTGGTGGTGTTTTTTTGTTGGTGACAGGGAGTCAGTGACTGATGGCTTTTAAGCAGAGGAATAACATGATCAGACTAGTGTTTTAGAAAACATTATTTGGGTAATAGTGTTTGGAAAATGATTACACAGGAAAAGAGTAAAAATGGGAAATGAATAAACTGGGAGTGTGTTACCCACCTAAGCTCTGGAATGCATTCTTGGACCAAAACATCCTTGGGGTCAAAATGGTCAGGTCAAGGACCGTGGTCAAAACATCCTTGTCCTATTATACAATGGCTGCTTGGGAATCCAAACGATGAGTCACTTGTTACTGGAAGGAGTCTCAGTGGTGATGTTTAGGAAAATTCTTTGCACACAATCTGTTTAAGGAGTGAAAAGGACAAAACACTTGGACTAATGATGACTGTCTGTGAAGCTGTCCAAAAAAGTGATTACTGGGTCTGGGTAAAAGTTCTTCTAAGTCCTGAATGAACTACTTGGATCAAATGATCGTTTGCCAGACCAATCCGATCTACTCTTAACACACAGACAGGTGCATTCAGCGAAGCCTGGAATGTATGCACTTCTCCATAACCCTTTGGTAGGTATATGAACACAGCTTGTGCCAGCCCCTTTCTTTTCTACTTCTCAAACATGGTTTTGGCTCCAGGTATCTTGTGAATGAATAAAGTGGGTCAAGAGAAGGGTATATTGCTGCAATCTGTTAAAGAAAAGCAAATCCCAATGCCAAGATCAGAGGAAAATTCTCCTGGGGAGTGAGCCAATGTCACTGTCTTTGCTTGGAGAAATGTGGCCAATAATTATATCCGAGCTGTGAAATAGAACGCTTTCCCCTCCTCCAGCTGGCAGAGGGATTTGGACCACATCTGTTAAATATTTATCAGTAGCGGATACTCGTTTATCTTAGTTTTACATTCATGCACTGATCCTCAGGATTTTTATCTCATTAAGCTAGAAAATTGCTGGTGGAACCTGATTTCTCTTATGGAGACTGGCGTAAGTTGCAGATCAGAGTTAAAGAGAGGATGACCTCTGAGCAGATAAAATTGTACACATAGTGAGGAGATTTGCCCTCAATTGCTATATAAACACTTATTTTTTTTCTTGAGGCAATTGGGATATGAATTGCACATTTGTAATCTTAGTTAACTTCCAACATTTTGAGAAGGTGACTTAAATGTAAAACTTTTTCTAGAATAATTTATGCTTCATGATATAGCGTTATGGTATTTATAATTCTTTAGAGTCATTACTTTCGATGAAAGAAATTTGGTAGTGAGCCAAGCTCAGTGAGTTTAGCATCATGCCTGAATTGTCTCATTTTTTTCTTCAAACATTAAATGTAACTGGTATCTAAACTTGATTATTTGAAACCACCATATTTAGCAAACTGGTTACTCTTCAAAAACTCCACCTACTTGATTTCTGGCAAGAATGTAACGTGCGAAAGGAACAACAATATTTTTCCAATCTCTCCATTTAAATGATTCAGCTCATTAACTTTTCTTTCTGCCAAACTTTTTCCCAACTGGAGGAATTTTCTAACATGGATATGCTGAGGCATGATGGCAAAGGAAAGACCACTGTGTCATGAAGTAAAAGCCAAGTTCATGTTGCAGATCTGTTAAATGCAGCCATTTCTCCCTTCTAGCCTTATAGTTCCCTCTTTTATAAAATTGGGACAATCACATCTGCCTCAGAGACTCTACCAGGCTATTAGGAAGAAAAAATAATGACAACAAAGGTGGCGATCCTAATAACTGCAATAACATCTGATGGGCACTTATCCCATCATAGGACTGTGCTATAAACTCTGCGAACATTCATCATTTAAAGCTCGAAGAAACCTATGAGGGAACTTGAGGAAGTTCCCACACATGCAAAGTAGCTGCAGCTCCAGGATGAGGTCAACAACCGTAACATGTGGACGTTTTTACACAGTCTGCAAACATAGAGCATTATAATTATACAATTATAAACATAGACGTCCATCTATAGCTATTCATTTCATGTTAGATATCTGCTTCATATCAGTGACAATCGTCAATTACGTGCTGAGTGTCTGTGTAATCCAGTTTCTTGATAGAATGAAGAAAACATCATTCCAGAGGGGGACTGAGGCTCAGAGAGGTAGCAGTCAAGTCTGGGTTCCTTCTGAGCAAGGCAATGCAATGTTCAAGGAACTTTGGGAACATCAAATTGATTTTGTTTGTGTGAATAAATACAAGAGCACACGGAGGAGGTTAAATTGTGGGACCGCTAGTCTCTGTGCGCTTAGACAACTCCACTTCATCTGTGCAACTGGCAGCAGTACCTCTTATTCTGCTGGATTGTTATGAAGATCAGTACTTAAGAAAGTGAATCATTGTGTAGAGCAAAGGGTGAATATTTCCATAACTCAAATATGGAAACAGACTCAGAGACTGCTCAGGGCTGCAGACTAAGTGGTAGGTCCAGAATTCTATTGCAGAGCTCCCCAAATCAGGTCCATTTCTCCCACTTGTGGCATGCTGCCCCCTCTAGGAGTTTGATCCAATGAATCCCCACCAAGCTGGTTACATCCCTATCTTTCTACAACACTCATCTGCAATGCCAGTTATCACTGTCTTTGACTTTAGAAGAGATAGTCCCTTAATCAGGAGGAACATAGACAGATAATGTTGCAAACCACATTTTCAATTTGACTTCTTTTATATTTTCTCTTTCTCAGTGTTATAACCAGACTCCATTTACATCCCAGCCCTGCATTCACAATCTCATCACCATACTCTTGTTCTTCCTATTCCCTGGACCTTGACTTCCCTTACCAACCTCCCATCCCCCAGCTCTCAGGTGACATCTCTGTAGAGTGATGATCTTTTCATTGGATGCATTTTTATATCTTTTTCTTGCCTAATTGCTCTGGCTAGGGCTTCCAGTACCATGTTGAATAAAACTGGCAAGGATAGACATCCTTGTCTCAGTCCTGGTCTTAGAGGAAAGCTTTTAGCTTTTCACCATCTGGTAATATTAGCTATGGGCTTGTGATCGATGATTTTTACTAATCCTTTTTCTCAATGAGTACTTGTTGAGATAAATAGAATCAGAAGTTCTAGTAGCAAAGAATCATGATACATATATGTACAATATACAGAGGTAGCACAGAGGATGGAGGGACAAATTATCCTGAAGAAGGAAGAACTTCCAGGGAAGTCTCCCCAGAATGAATGGCATCTGAGCTGAGTTCTGAGGGAGAGACATGAGGGAACAAGTAATGAGAAGAGGACAGCCATGAAGAGAAATTCAACTCTATCCAACAGACATTTATTTTGTCCTTATTATGTGGCTGGAACAGAGCTCTTTGCTGGATTTAAAACAGTTAATGAGACCAAGCCGGTCACAAAGGTATCCAATAAATTGTAACAACAGGCAGTTTGAGAGGGAATAAAAGATTGAAATCTTCTTAAACACCTTGACCACACTTTCTCACATGTAAAATATGAATCATAATAATGATGATAAAAATACCTAATTCACTGTGTTATGAGGAAGATCAGGAGGGTAAAATGTGGGAAAGAGATAATATACCTCAAAATTATCTCTAAATACCAGTTCTTAGCCAGCAGAGAAAAACTCATCATTGCAGGACTCATAATTTCCTTTAACTGCATATATCTTACATATAATACTCTTAAACACCGAAGGAAAAAGAAAATCATTGTGTAAGACATGTGGTGCGTTCTGAGAGGAATCAGCAGGCCAATGAAATTATGAATCTAGTATGAGAAACTGAAAGATGAATGACCTGATGTGTTCCGGGGCTGTCTCTGGCAAAGGTAGGCATCTCATTTAGGTAGCAATTAATTATAGGTGCCCCAACAATATCATTTGTTATGATTAACTTGGCTTGGGTGATCAATCTTGGATGTCAGCTCCAGGAGATAGGTTGAATTTTCAGTCTGAGATGGAAATTATTTCGATATTAATCAATCCTTAGAGGTTCTCAGATGACAGTATTTCCCTGTTACCAAGGCTCGAAGCTTGATTAGCAACCTGGACATTTTATGTACATTCCACGGTAGCAAAAGGAAAACTATGAGTTATTTCATAAAAGTTTAACCTGGTGTTGAGACTAAAGCAAAGTATCCCTTCCTCAGTTTTGTGAAAAAAAAAAAAACAAAAAACAAAATACAGGAAAGCTGATGTAATAATCACCTCTGGCTGCCTCTCCTCTTGGCTCACAGTATTTCAGAAACACTGGCTTCCTTGCTCCTCCCCAACAGACCAGGCATGCCCCTCCCTTGGACAGTTTGCACTTGCCATTCCTTTGACCTGGTATGCCCTTCCTGCATGTACCCTTTATGTCTGTGAGGCCTTCCCTTGCCAAGCTCTGTACAATAGATTGCCCCACCCCCCTTTCAAGTACTTCCTGTTCTCCTTCCCTCCTTTGTTTCTTCTCCATAGCTCTGAGCTCTCTATCAGACAAACTACATCATTTCACTTGTTATTGTTTACTATCTGTCTCCCCCCCTCAGCACGCACTTGTGTGAAGGCAGAGGTTCTGTCTACCTGTTCCCTGCTGCATCCCTCAAACTAGAGCAGTGCTTACCACCCAGAAGCCACGTGTCACGGAGCTTGTAAGTAAATGAATGAATCTTTACATGTAATGGTTTTATCATGCTATTCAAAATATCTCAGTGTTGTAAGAATGAAACATCTCCATGATACTTCTGATTTTCAGCCTATCGATAACTTTCTAAGCACACAAACACTTCAATGGGATTTCCAAGATGTGATTATTTAAATTTTGGAAGCTTCATTATTTAGTTTAAAATTTAGGTTGGAGTTTAAAATTCAAAATACCCCTGAAGAAAATAAAACGTGGAGAGTGATGGATCGAAATCATTACCCTTTTCTAACAGAATAATAGAAAACAGAGTCAGTTTATTCATCCATCAATTGGCACATACCTTGGGGCACCTACAAAGGCTTTGGCTTGTGCTGAGACCTGGAAGAGAGGCCTTAATCTGTATGTTCAAACGGCTTGTAGTCTAGCTGCTTTGGAGTAATACTGAGCATTCAGGAGACACTATTGGAATCGAGAAGTCTGGTCTTTCATATAGTTGCTGCTATTAACTCTCTGAATGACATTAGGTAAATTTCTGCTCTGAGCCTTGGTATCTCTCCCTATTAAATAGGGGCTGGGAACACTGATAGCACAAGAACTCTACATTCCTTCCCAACAGCAAAATCCTGGATTTTAAATCAAGACATAAAACAGAGCCAAGCACATAGCTGGCTCTCAATAAATGCTTCTTGGCCAGCAACCCTGAAACTCTTCTTTCATCCTAGTGGGGAACAGCTCCTGCAGCTGGTAAAAGGTAATCTTCGTTCTGCCTGCTGAAATTGAGCAGGTATGGTGTAATGAGGAATAGATAAGATCGAGATGATTTGCAGGAATAGCCTGGATGGAAGAAGCTATGGAGAGGAAGCACAGACTCATCAGGGGCTTGAGGACACCCTCCTGCTGGGAGCAGCCTTTAGGCGGCCTGGTAATGTGGCTCTGGCGCCACCTGGTGATTCTTCTTAGAATTTCCCTGCAACTCCAAGGACTTAGGTCTGGAAAACACCCCTCGAAGGAAGGCTCATCTGATGAGTCCATGAAATTGGAAAGATTCATTAATGGCACTAAATATACAGTTCAGAGAATGGGAGGGGAAGCAAGTCTATTCTAAGAAAGAGAAAGAAATGAAGACCAAGAGGCCCAAGTATTACATTTTAAAACGGCATTCACATAGTGGCCAATTGTAAATCTGAGATGTTCTCTGCCTGGTTGAAACAGTTCAATAAGTTAATTTTTTATCACTGATTTTAATTCACAACAAAAAAAATCGCTGTGCTTATTTTCAGGCTTGATGTCTGTGAAAGGCAGCGGTGCACAGCACCGTGTCCAGACCCCAGGGAGCTCCATTTGGATGGGCTTTTCACCCAGTAAGTCGAACATGGACCAGAGGGTGATAATTCTCCTGTGAGAAGTGCAGGGAATGTTACAGAAGCTCACAAGGGAAAGGGTCATACTGTGGGCTCAGGGGCTCTAGGCATATTTGAAAGGTCAGAAATGCTTGGGAGGTGACTTCAAAGAGGGTTCGAATTCTGAAGATCAAAAGTGAAGAAACACAGTACTATATATAAAATAGATAAACAACAAGGACTGACTGTAGAGCACAGGGAACTACATTCAATATCTTGTAGTTACCTACAGTGGAAAAGAATCTGAAAAAGTGTATTGTGTATATATACACACATATATGTATAACCAAATCACATTGCCATACACCTGAAACTAGCACAGTGTTGGAAATCAACTATACTTCAATAAAAAGAAGTGGAGAAAGATAATTCAAGATGAAAGGAATCAGGGTGGGAGAGCGAGCATGGTGGCCAGTAAGCTCGGGGTGTCATCTATGAGGATGGCTGGGTGTATCTGCTAAGGTTCCTGCTAAGGGGTCAGGAGGGCTCCTGGCAACCCTGACCCTAAATCAAGGGGTCAGACTTACTTCCCACAGTGGTGGGGGTACTGGGATATTGGAAATTCATGGGGGCAGAAACTTCATGTGAATTCATTAAAAGGAAATGCTGCCATTTTATTAAAAATCTGCAACCTTCAGAATTAGCTTGAATTCAACTCTGGGAATCTCCACTTGGGAAGCATATTTATCACACTCATGCTAATGTTTTCACCTTAATGATTTTTTTTGGTTGGCAAATATACTTCGAAAGCTGTTAGTCAGCCTTGAGAGAAAATTGGATATCAAAGAAGTAGAAATATATATGCTTTACCTGGAGTAAGTCAGATAGATAAGTGTGGCCTTTTCCAGATTTGTGAATACTTTTGACATTTCCTGTGAGTTTTGTTTCATGGGAATTAATAAAATGATCTAGGTGAGTAAAAATGCAGTGTCTGTAGTAAGTAGAATTTCAGAGAATCAGCTCATCACCTTACAGCATGGATGGCTTAAATGTTCCCAAAATAATGAGTCTCTGTCAAGTATCAGAATTACCCAAGGAGAGTTGAAAAGACTGGTTATGTTCAAGGCTTTTAAAGAGCCAACACAGATGAATGAATGGAAAAAATACTTGTCATTTTTAGGGGTTTCCCTGGTGGCGCAGTGGTTAAGAGTCCGCCTGCCAATGCAGGGGACACGGGTTCGTGCCCCATGCCGCGGAGCGGCTGGGCCCATGAGCCATGGCCGCTGAGCCTGCGTGTCCGGAGCCTGTGCTCTGCAATGGGAGAGGCCACCACAGTGAGAGGCCCACATATCGCAAAAAAAAAAAAAAAAAAAACTTGTCATTTTTAGATCTCGCTCATCTTTAAACACTGATAATTTTTGAACATTCTATGAAAAAGTAGGAATACACATTTTTAAATTCATTTAATGTTTGACATTTGTATGCTCTTTTCATGCTTTCAAAACTTCTGGAGAACGATCCAGATCCTCTTCAATCAGGGTGGATTTTCCAGGTGAATTTTATGATCTGGCAATTCGGGGAAACGCTTTGGAATCGCCTTCCTAAAATCCTAATCAAGTAGCTACTAGTCATCCCCACAAGTGAGTAAAGAATGGCTCAGAGAGCCTCAGTGGCTCAGGTCCCCAAAGAAGGTGCCGATCCCAGGATTCTAACCTAGGCCAATCTATGTGTCTCCAAAGCCCCAACTCTGCCCAGTATCCCTCAATGCCCTGCAATAGTGATGGTTTGGTAATTGGCAGTTTGGAAACATCTATCTGTAAATAAAGCACTCCTTCCACAATTCCTAAGGCAGCGTCTATACCGGACCAGTGAGATGCAGGAAAGTTTAAGAGGGGAGTCCCTGACTACACTCTCGCAGGCAGGGCCAGGCCACAGCATTAGAAGGCCTACGGACACATATGGGGGTGGTCTGGTTGACTAGTGGGTTACAAAGGAAAGCTCTCAGGCCCTCGACTCTGCCAAAAATCCCCACAGCTGATTTTTAAAGGCTGGAGGGAGAAGGTCCAGCACTGCGATGTCCTGGATCAGAAAGCATTCGTAAAGTAGGCTGATGCACTCCGGCAGCATTCCTGGGCAGAATGACTCCTTATAAATCACATAATAAAACCCTATGGGTGCTATTTGACAATAGGGTATCTTTTCAGATAATGTATTTAGTTAACTCTGGTTCAAGTTTTGTCACTCTTGAGACCTACAAGGAATGAACACACCTTTAAGATCAGAACAGAACCAAGTTAGAATGGGAATGTGTATAAACAAAACTAGCAATGTGGGATGGGTTTTCTTAAAAAGCCAACAGGAGACTAGGATATCTTCACTCTCTATTATTTGCGTTGAGTAATGTAGTCTAGTATATCCTGAAGATCAAAAAAAAAACAGTCTCTATAGTGGATTAATCTTTATGTGATAGATCGAAAGTCATTTTCCTTTTCTGGTATGGTTCTGGAGAGGACACCTTCAGAGGTTTAGGACCTGAATTCTGAACAGGTGGCAGGAGACTAGGCTAGTGAACTTAATGAACTTAATTTTCAAATAAGAAAATGATTTTGGAAACAATCTGACAGAGAAAACTGTTCAGCTCTTGAAGCAATTACATTAGTAGACCAAAGGAATACAGGATAATTTTTTCATTGTCTGATGACATTTGATATGTTTCCAAACTAGCTAGTTAGTCAGAAATAGTGTTTTAAATATATATATTTACTATATTGTCTATACTATACTACACATACTATTCTATATACTATATACCAGTGTATTTACCTAACTGGCATTATAGATTAACTATTTTGGTTCCATAACTAAATAAACCCTAATTTTGCCAGATGGATCCCATGGAGAAACTTTTATTAGATTATTTAGGCACTTGACTAAGTTCACATCAATCTAGCTTTAACTTCCTGTAACATCCCCAAATCACAGTAGTTATTGGGGTGCAAAAGGAGAATGAAAAAAGGGCGGAGGCAGGTGTGGAGTTTATTGAAGAAAATCTCTTTTAGATAAATAATGCAGGTGTCACCCAGATACAGAATGAGTTCTTATTTCTCTCTGTGGAAGATGGGAGAGGGATGCAGGGCTGGAAAAGGTCACTCTTTAGAATGAGAGCATCCCAGCCTGGCTGGTCTGGTTGGTGGGACTGTAGTTTGCACTGGCTTCATCTGTCAGACACCCACATATTCCATCACTATAAATCCCAAGCCTGTGCCCAGCACTAATTGGGTTTCTGTAGAAAGTGCATGGGCTCCAGCCCTAGATGGATCTGATGCTCTGTTATGCTGCTGGCTATCAGACTTGATGGTCGTCTCTCTCCCCCGCACCCCCCCCCCCGCCCCCCGCCACACACACTCCAGGTCTTGTTCCAAGAAAACAACAGACTGTGACAAATTTTCTTTTCTATTGTGGTCGTTGCTGCTGCTATAACCATTGTCTACTGGGTCAGACCACTAGTGTTTACTCAAGGATTATGCACCTCTTTCCTCATAACTGAGGATATCAAGGAAGATGACTCATCTTGAAAAATTTAAGAAAGTATGTGAAATATTACTCAGCCAGAAGGCATTTTAAAATGATCTGCCTTACAGCTATCTTTTGTCAGTGGAAATCTTAAAACTTTTATTATTTGTTCTCAATAAAGAGGTTGTAGGGTTGAGGGTTTTTTGTTTTTTATTTTCAAACTTCTTGGCTTCACTTTAAATGTTTTTCTATTTAAAGACATTTGTAGTGTGTTAGCATGTGAGGCAAGGTATGCGGTGGTTTTCGATATGCCAGCTCTGGGTTGCAGAGGGCGCTGGCAGGTACCCATGCCCTGTATTAGCTTCCAAGCAGGTCTCAAGCAAAAAGGTAGCAACCAACCTGCATATCTGGGTGGATATTTGGGGTTTATTTAAATGTCAGTTCCATAGCCCTATTTCATGTTTCTTCTGCTTTGCTGTTAGACATATTTTCTATCATAGTTATAGCTCTGTGTAACTCCTGGCCTCCTTGCCCTGGGTTTCTGAAGATTTTTGCAGTCTCTCTCCCATCTTCCCAGAATAAGACGGTCCTTGTGAATTCCCTACTTAGACTTGATTTCTGCCTATTAAGACCCTCGCTCACTGCTCCGTGCCGACCCTGCCACGTATAAATCCCCCTGGACTTCCTTTATGCTCTAATCCGGACAGATATTTGCTGTTTGCTTCCTAGGAGCCTTTTTTCATTTTCTTCTTTGCTAACAGAAACCTGATTTTGCTCAGATATCAGATGAGTAGCAGGACACGAGCAGAAGGAAGGAAGGTGCTTCACCCGGTCCTACTATTTGTGTTTAGTAGAAAGCATTCTTTTTTTTTTGATACTTTAATATCATGTTTATTTCAGTTTCTTTCCTGTCAGCTGACCAAAAGGCAGGATGATTCATTTGATATTTTAGTTTTGACTATCAAAATAATAGCAATCAGAATCATGGGTTTTGGAAAGTTTTTAAATTGCTTTTTTTTTTTTTTTTTTTTTTACATCTGTATTGGAGTATAATTGCTTTACAATGGTGTGTTAGTTTCTGCTTTATAACAAAGTGAATCAGTTATACATATACACATATCCCCATATCTCCTCCCTCTTGCGTCTCCCTCCCTCCCACCCTCCCTATCCCACGCCTCTAGGTGGACACAAAGCACCGAGCTGATCTCCCTGTGCTATGCAGCTGCTTCCCACTAGCTATCTATCTTACGTTTGGTAGTGTATATATGTCCATGCCTCTCTCTCACTTTGTCACAGCTTACCCTTCCCCCTCCCCATATCCTCAAGTCCATTCTCTAGTAGGTCTGTGTCTTTATTCCCGTCTTGCCCCTAGGTTCTTCATAACATTTTTTTTCCTTAGATTCCATATACATGTGTCAGCACACGGTAGTTTTCTTTCTCTTTCTGACTTACTTCTTGTAATCCCAGTTCTCTCATCTCAGGATGAGGTGAGTTGTCTAAATAGGTACATCTTTTCAGTTCTTGTTAAAATTTTCTTTCTTCAGAGACTAAAAATGTGTGGGGCAAAGGGCTACACACACTTGTTTTCCTCTGCTGCCCCTTCCTACCCCTCATGAAACTGCCCTACAGCAATCATTTTATAACCATGAAGAAAAGACCAAGAGTCACAGAGACACCCACCAAAACCTCACATCCTGCTGCTAATTAATAAGCCTGGTACCATCTATTTCTAAACGTCTCCCAAGCACAGCATAAATGTCATGTTTGGATATGTGATTGTAATTCCTTGTGGCTGCAGCGTACTAACGGCTGCTGTGTCCCTGCCTTACTCTTTCCTGGGCTATGGTTCCAAGCCACCCGGGTGACTACAGCCCGAGTCCTCATGGTTAGAGTTAAGAGGAAGAAGAAAATGGACAGAGAATGGCCTTTTGTTAGGAGAAAAGTCCTGAAAGAAATACTTCTTATTTGTAATAGCATTTTGTCCTCAACCTACATGAAAGGCTGGTCTTATTAGTCCTATTTAAGAGATTAGAAAATCGAGGATTAGAGAGTTTCAGCCACTTGCCAAAAGCTTCAGCGCTTGTAAGCCATGTGAGGTGTGTTTACCTAGCAGGTTTACATTTATACACTTTGCAGCTCTGCTCTGTGTGACTCGGATGAAATCTGAATCCTACACGTCGTTTTCTAGACCCTGCATATGATATCTTCCTCACCCTCTCCTATCAACAACTTTTACTTAAAATTCCTCGAATGTTCGAGGTTCCTCTCCCTTCAGTGTCTTTGCTTATGCCGCTCCCTCTGTCTGGAATGTTCTTGGTCCTGTTTTCATCTGGGTGATCCTATTTCTCAGAACTGTGCTAAGACATCACTTTTTCTTGAACGCATTCTCTAATCGCCAGTCAGTCAGATGTGCTACACGTTATATCTAAGGTGAACATTTATGTGCCTGTTTCTAACACCGATTGCCAGTCCCTTGTGAGCTGAGACTGTCATGCTCGCTGCTGCATTCCCGGAGCTGAGAGAAGACTCGTGCTTCACTGGGTAGTAGAGTTTATCCATCCTTATTCATGAGAACACAATAGATTTAACCTGGGCTTCAACTCCACATGGTGTATCACGTGTTCTAGGGCTCGAGGTGGGGAATACACACTTTTGAAAGCTCCATTGATGATTATAATGCACATTCCTGGTGATAAGCCAGAATAATATGTGCCCCAAAGTCCTTGTTGAGTAAATTCTGTGACAGTTCCTTGATCAGTAAACAGAAGACTAAAAACACAAACAATAACTAAAAAGGTTCAATATTCTCCAACTAGTTGTATAGACTAATTCAGTTCAGTCATAATCACTGAAACCAAGAATACTGTTTAGAAATTCACCATCAAGCAAAGAAAACAGAACATAAATAAGCCAGACTATCCACAAGTATTCCAGCTCTGGAAGGTTACAAGAGAGCTCCGCCACCTGTCACACAATTCAAGAGTATAGGAATGAACTAGCTTCCATGTGAGTTTACATGAGCGCTCCGCCGCCCGTCACACAATTCAAGAGTATAGGAGTGAACTAGCTTCCACGTGAGTTTACATGAGAGCTCCGCCGCCCGCCACACAATTCAAGAGTATAGGAGTGAACTAGCTTCCACGTGAGTTTACATGAGAGCTCCGCCGCCCGCCACACAATTCAAGAGTATAGGAGTGAACTAGCTTCCACGTGAGTTTACAAGAGAGCTCCGCCGTCCGTCACACAATTGAAGAGTATAGGAACGAACTAGCTTCCATGTGAGTTTACATGAGAGCTCCGATGCCTGTCACACAATTCAAGAGTATAGGAATGAACTAGGTCAGCTTCCATGTGAATTTCTGTGCTCCCTGACAAAGTATTGAAATTAGATATTTTCATCAGAGCTTAGAAGGAATTGATGATTTAAGAAAGAAAAGCAGTAGACCGGAGTAAGAGTGAGGATAAACTATTTGAAAACTACGTTTTATCCAAATGTAACTTTTCTATTTCTGATAAAATCACTTGTGGGATGTGCACATGTGGAGGTTAAATTCCGTATGAGCCAGAGTGCTTTGGGGGAAAGAGGAGCTTAGAATGGAGGAAACAGGTCACTGGCAGATGTCTTGCCTGGGGACAGAGTACAAAGAGCAATTCCAGATGGCATCCTGGAGATGGTAGAGGAAATCCACTCATAACTATAGATTACACGGGTAAACATTATCTCTATTGAATATCCCAGCAAAACAGAGTCCTTTAATAAACTGTCAGAGATGGTGCTGATAATTTAAAATGAAAGAACTTAGATATACTTAAATAGAAAAAAAAAAAGCTCTGAACTTGGAGAAAGATGGCTTTCTATTCACAGAGCTACAGTTAGCAAAGAGAAGCATTATTATAAAATTTATCTTAAAATGGACATAAACAGAGACCTCCTTTTTTTTTTTTTTTTTTTTTTTTTGGGGTACGCGGGCCTCTCACTGTTGTGGCCTCTCCCGTTACAGAGCACAGGCTCCGGACGCGCAGGCTCAGCAGCCATGGCTTACGGGCCCGAATATTACTCAGCCTTAAAAAAGAAGGGAAACCTGCCATTTGTGACAAAGTGGATTAACCTGCAGGACATTATACTAAGTGAAATAAATCAATTACAGGAGGACAAATACTGCATGATTCCACTTACATGAGGAACCTAAAATAATCAGACTCACAGATCTACTTCGGAGGCTGCTGTGCCCTTCCCAGAAAAGCTCATTCTGACAGTAATAAATCTTTTCATACCTTTTGGTGTCTGTCTGGTGCCATCGGTCTTGACATCTGAACCAATGTTGGATGGGACAGGGGGTCCATTCCACAGCTCTAGTTTGACTACAACACAACACCGAATGTCACCAAACATACAGCAACTGCATCTCCCCGCTGGGTGTGCGACACGTCAGGAGCCCTATGGAAGAACTTCTGTGTGTTTCTTATAAATCATACGTGCAGCTGCCTTCCTACCCATCGTCTTCTCTCCTAGATATTTTCCCAAGGGAAATGAAACAGGTACCCGAAAAGACTTATTCAAGAATGTTCCTAATAGTCCTAAACTACAAACAACCCAACTGTCTACCAACAGTATAATAGACAAATTGTGGTATATTCATGGAATCGAATACTAATGAAAAGAGTCAACAGCTGCTTGGATGGATCTCAAAAAATATGGAGAGAGCAAAAATAAACAGATGAAAAGAATACATATGGTATAATTCAATTTTTTTGAAGACCAAGAACAGGCAATGCAGAAATCAGAAGTGACTACCACTCTTGGGAAGCAGGCAGCTGGAATTGCTTGGAAAGGGACCCAAGGGAATTTCTGGCATGAGTGGAAGTTCTACACTGTGTTTCCTTCAGAGGTTACCATGAGCACATAAAATTGTGAAACTCATTCATCTGAACTCTTAAGATCTGTACTGTTTTTTATATACAAATTATACCTCAGTTTAAAACAGTGAATAAAGGCCAAGCATACAACACATTAGGGAAATTAATATGTTAAATTTGCTAACAGATATCTTTTATTGCTGCACGTGTGCAAGCTTCAAGGGCACCTTACTTACTGCATGGGACATAATCCTGTGAGTCAGGAATTTAATTTATAGACCTGTTTGCCATATGAAGAAATGGGCCCAGAAATGCAAATAATTTCTCAATTTATGTAGCTACCGGTGCAGCTATAAAGAGAACTCTACTCTTTTGACTTCAAATCTCATGAACCCTCTCTGCGCCTTGTGGGAAGAAGTGTACCATGTGATGTTTTCTAGATGTGTCTTTATCTGAGTATGACTTTGAGGGTTGATGGGTAGAGGGCATGGGTTCCGTCCACAGACACTTGCACTGCATGAGTGTCCTCAATGCAAGTGACACTGTCTGGGATTTATGATTCTGAAAGTTAGAGCCTTTCTGGAAGTCTTTCACTGACTAGCCAGCAAGCACGAGCACCAAAAAGCTAATGGCGTCTTAGAGTATGAGGTAATGATTTATAAGACAAGTTCCTCAAGTGTTAAAAATGCTTGCAATTCACATCCATGAGGCCACATGCATAGAACTTCTCTCTTCTGCCATGGACTGCTGATAAAATACTTTTAATTACATTGTGCAATTATCCCAAAGAAAACAGATAGCTTTCAGCTGCTGAGCTTCCTTTCAATGACCTGATTAAAATGCATCAGGGGAGATAGGACCCAGATGTTCTTGTCATTAACTGATAAGATATTGCCTGTAATCTCTACCGATTGCTGAAATCATAGGAAAAATGCAAATAACAGGAAAAGAGCAATGTCTTAATAGCAAAATATGAACATCATCTCCTATGAGTCGTATCTTCTGAGGATTTATCTTTATTTACCTTTTAATGTTCATATGTATTTTCCCTGGGGTTTTACAGCCATTTCATGCTATCTCTGCTGGTTCACTGGGGAAAAAAAATTACAGCAGTGGTGGCAGGCATGCCCTTTAAATTAAGCTTACAGATAGTGTTGATTTCAGGCAAAATTGTGAAATAAGATACCTTACTTCTGATGCTTCACATATTTGTTCACAGAATAATTTTTCTTTTCTTAAATATTTATTTATTTATTTTTGCCTGCGTTGGGTCTTCGTTGCTGTGCACGGGCTTTCTCCAGTTGCGGCGAGCGGGGCTACTCTTCGTTGCGGTGCGCAGGCTTCTCATTGCGGTGGCTTCTCTTGTTGCGGAGCACGGGCTCTAGGCGCGTGGGCTTCAGTAGTTGTGGCATGAGGGCTCAGTAGTTGTGGCTTGTGGGCTCTAGAGCGCAGGCTCAGTAGTTGTGGCGCATGGGCTTAGTTGCTCCACGGCATGTGGGACCTTCCCAGACCAGGGCTCAAACCCGTGTCCCCTGCATTGGCAGGCGGATTCTTAACCACTGTGCCACCAGGGAAGCCCAGCAAATTTTAAATAAAAACATAAAACATCAGAGAACCCCTTCATATCAAGTTATCTACTTGGATGTTTTGCAATTATTTTTAACCCAACATGTATAAATCATAATTTTCTCTCCCCAAACTTTTTTCTTCCATGGGTGTCCCATTTATCTGGTATAAAGGTATTTACTGAACAAGTACGTGAGGGAAAAGAAAAGGTGTGAATTAATATTAGAGGGCTGTTTACATTGTTTTTGTTTTGTTTTAGTTTTTAATTTTTTATCCCAAGGAGAGGAGGCAATGTTCCTTGTCGCATTCAGTCTCTGCTAGTTTTTTGCAATGGAAAGGAGCCGGAATCACTTCTCCAAAAAGCAGGCAATAGAATTTTCATCAGTGAGGATGAGTGTAATCAGTTGGATGACTGCACCTCTCCTGTCTGTGTTAGAATGGCACAGTTCCCCTATGTCACAGTGAGCCCTGACCACAGAAAGGAGGGTTCTCTGGCAGAGATCACCCATAGCTTGCACAAGGGACTAAACTAGTGAGGAAGACATTTTCAAAGCTGGCCTAGTAATCCCTGGCTTCCTGCATGCTCTTTTGCGATGTGGTCTTGCCTCCCTCCCATCAAGAGGTGGAGTCTTCCCCTGCCCTGCAATCTCATCTGGCCCTGTGACTGATGTTGATAATGACCTCTAGGCCTTGCACCTTCCGTTTTCACCCCCTTGAAGTCCTGCACCATGATGTACAGAAGTCTCACTCTCTTACTAGAGAGACCATGTGGACAGAGAGGCCCCAGTTATTGTAGCCATTGCAGCTGAAATACCATATGATGAAGGCCATCCTGGATCGTCTCACCCCCCCTCCTCGACCCCAGCTGAACCCTCAGATGATGACAACAGCAGGAGTGACCTCAGGTGAGACCAGAAGAACGACCCACTGCACGTTGCAGAATCAGAAAAAATAAATGTGTCTTGTGCAGCAGACATAACAGATGTGGTTCCTTCTATGTGTTTTCTCTGCATGAGCATGATGTAAAAATCTTTGCAATTTCAAGGCACTAAGAAGATGGCAAGTTGAGATGCTGCTGGCTGTTTGCTTCCATCCTTCATCATAATGCAAATTTTAATAAACACCAGAAGTTTGTTCTAGATGTTGAGCCAATTGTATCTATTTACAGAGCACTAGCAAATCAGAGAGGTTTGTAGATACAGAAAAAAAATGACAATTTTATTTTCTGGTATTTTATAATTTTCAAAGAAGTTTCATAAACATCATTTAATTTCTACTTTAAAATGTATCAGTGAGATTCACAGGGTAGGTATCATGACCCACCATTAGATATTTGAGGGCTCAGGAAGTTAATAATGACTTTCTCAATAGTATAGGTAAGAACTGACATAGCTAAGATTTGAAATCACATTTTTAAAGTTTAATCTCTTGTTTTAATTACCCTTCCTTAAGTGGTAAGCTAGCTTTGTGTTTGAGAAACAAGCAGATGTCTCTGGTATAGACCAATATCCAGTTTCTGCAGTGAGTGTCCTATCACTGCAAATGTTTGCCAATGTCTAGGCTAAAATATTAGAGATGGCACAGAAGTCTATTTTCATTGATCTTTGGGTAAACTGAAGCACGTAAAGTGATGAGCACAGTGTCTGTCACATAGTACATTCTAAAAATATTAATTCTTCTTCTTATTATTATTCATTCCATACTATAATTATATATAGAACCCCCTGCCCCCCGCCTCCCAACATACCAACACACCACTCAGAAACACAGGGCCCGAGGCTCTTAGTGTTCAACTTTCAAGACTGAAATCGCATTTTGGTGCGTGAAAATACTGCACATTGTTTTGTACTGTTAACACCCTAACATCATCAGGTGAACTTTGACTTTTGCCATTTCTATAAACTGTAAGTGAACGTGCATTTTTTATAACTGGAATGCTGATTCAAACATATCAGCAGAGATGATTACTCAAAATTTGTCTACATCAGGTTTAATTTTTAAGTGAGTAGAAGTGTTTATACTTTCATAACTTTTTAATAAGGCATATTCATATTTCTATATAAGAGGCTGGCTATAAGAGGTTTATATAAGAAGCTTCTTTTTGTTGTGATTACTAACTCTCTTGCATTTAAGGTTTTTCAATATTTTAAGGGTTATGAAAAATTATAGATAGTAATTATAGTTCCCTTGCTTTCTCACAGAATGGTTTATCTCACTTTTCTCTACCATTGCTTAGCCATTTCTATGCTAGGTGCCTGATGTGATAGGGCAGGGGTTTTATAATCAAGTCCTCTCACCTGCACATTAATCTTCATTTTCTAGCCATTATCTGAGCTTGTTTTCCTGTCATATAAATCTTTCTACTCTTTATGTTAAGGTATGCTTTCTAAGCTATCCTGGCCTTTCTTTTTGAAATCCCCTAGGACTAGAATATTTAATGGAAGAGAGAGAGAGAAAAAAACGGAGGAGGATCTGAGAAGCTATTTTCAGATGAGTTTTATTATTTTCAATTTGGCCTCAACTTGGAATAGAGTTCAGACAAACTATGAGTGTGCTTCAGATCAGAGGCAGCAGATCCCTGTGGTCCTTTAACTAGACAAGCTCTTTCTGTTGCTGACCTGACTTGGTCCTATGGAAGAGAGTTATTCTGAAAAGCCATTTCCTGCCTGGGTCAGGTGAGAGGAGCTCAGAGTGTATTCTGAATACATTTTGAAAGAAGAATAGTCAAAAATGATTGATTTATTTTTATAGTTTTGCTCCTTTCTACCTGTAGGATTTCCCATGCAGGAGAGATTTACGGTAGAAAATGCCCATGATGTAAACATATTACAAATGTGGAACCAAGTCTCAGAGGTCAAAATCTCTTGATTAGATGTTTTAGTTTAAGGGACGATAATAGTACTCTAAAATGAAAGATATTTAAGGTCAATTCTAAGCATTTACAATAAGGTAACAATATAATATTCTTTTGGGCTGATATTCATGTAAATTGCATCAATTATACTGAGTAACACAAGGCAGTTACAGTCAGTGTAAGCTCAAGAGAGTAGAGTGGAAACATTATTTAAGAATCTGAAGCTACCAAGTCAAACTGTGTCTAACCTCAGTCAGTTCAAGGATCCTGAAAGCCCATAGACTCAGTGTGGGGATGGGAGAGAGACCATTTTCCCCTCCACATTTAGTGAATTAGACACTAAAGGAATAGATAAAGGTTGGGGTATGGGGAAGAAACAAGAAAGAAGGCTACCTCCATCTGTATCCTTAGCAAAATCTAGAGAATGATCCGCTTTGGATGAGCTTGCCTAGGAAAGACCCTGGAGCCTGATCAACCTGGACCTGAATCCCACATCTGCCACTTCCCAGCTGTATGACACTGGAAGAGCTACCTAACCATTCTCTGACTCAGTCTCTCCATCTGTACAAGAGGGCTAGTAAGAGAATTTTGTTCATATGGTTCTTGTGGACATAAAATGAGTTAATTTGTTTGAGAACATAGTGCCAGGCACATAAGAAACTCTAATTAGCCTTATGAGCTCTATTTATGATAAAAATGATACACGTTATCTGAAGGAGTCAGCAGCAGTGAAGACGTATTTTAATGTGGCGGGTCGCTATCTAATTAAATCTCTGATATTTCCCCCTATTTCTTACACTTCTCCTAACAGTATCTCTATTTTGGGTCTTACTGTTTCAAATCAGTCCTCCAACAAGCAGCCGCAATCACTGTGTTCTTTCTGAATCACTTTATGTCATCACTCTTCCTTTAAAACCCCTAAATCATGTCCCATTCCCTACCAAATCCAAGCCACTAAGTATGACATTCAAGGCATCCCACCATCTGGTCTCAGCATATCCCGAACGCCACGGTTCACTGCATACTACATGTCTCTGTACATCTTCTGTTCATGAATGTCTATATTTCACTGTAACATTTTTTTCTTTTGCTTTAACCTTTCATCTCCTAAAATCTACTTGTGAAAAACTTAAGTAATCATCAAAGAGACAACAAATTTAAGTGATAATGATGCTCTCTGTTGCTCTTTAAAAGTCTGGGTGAAGGTAGGTGAAAGTATTATATATGTGTCTGATTTAATGTCAATGTATCAATCACTTAACTATTGTGTTTACTATGTTGAGTGCCAAAGAGGGGACATGTCTTACTTTAAGACACTTCACCATTAATTCAAGTTTCTCCCCTTCTAAACCTTCTCTCCTTCTCTCCATACCTCTATTTGATATCCAAACCTTCAACCATTCCTTCTTAGCATTTCTGAAAAAGTTTCTTACCTATTGATGTAGTCCAGGACTCATAATTGTAAATCTGAACTTTCACCATTACTCTGTGTCCAGCCATATACCTGTCCTTCTTACAGGTCCTAATTTAAAGAAGAATGTTTTTAAAATGCTAATTCATTTTGCCTATCTACTGAATACCCTTCAGTATCTTTGCTTTCAGTAGAGTATAGTGAAAACCCCTTTAACTGATGTGGTGAGTATCGTTTTAGGAATCTCAATTATATCCATTCTTAATGCCAGGCATGTGTGAGTGACTGCGGGGCCTGGAAGACGACCCATCACATAAGTTTGCAATGAGGACCATAGCTGCCTATTGGAGAGGAGCTTTCCTGAAAGGACATGATAGTCAAATCACATAGGAATGATCCTATCACACTATTCCAGGTGTGGAGGGAGAATGTAGGACGGAAGGGAATAATTTTGAAGGCAGCCACTGTCTATACTCACAATATCATCCAGCCAGCCCCCCTGAAAGCACAACTCAGCTTTAAGGAAAGTGACCACAATGAGGTGATGACATATTTCAGATTCTTAATAAGAGGGGAAAAGGAACCTTTCAGATATTAAGAGAACAAGGTAGTGATGATACATTAGAACTGGGGTCCCTTGACCTTTATCCAATTTCATCCCAGCATTCTTGTCTTTTGGACAAAGCAAGCCAGAAAGTGAGGTGATAAGTGTTGCTGTTAGTGATTCAATTTGGGAGCAATGAAGAGGGTTTGCCCCTTTATCGTTCTGGTCACTGCATGATAAGTAACTACAGTAGGGTACTGGCATCTCCCAAGGGACCTCTGTTCTAGTTTAATATTTTTATAAATATTAAAACTCAAGGCACTGTGGCCCTAAGCAAGCCATTTTCCCTCAGGAGGCCTCAATTTCATTATCTGTCTAAAAAGAAGCTTAGATTAGAAGTTTAGGCTTACTTACATACAAAACACTTTTTGTCCACTAAAGAGCATGTATTGTGAGTAGAATCCCAGCTCTGTCTTCCCCAGGGGTTAGAGTGGATCCCTAGGCAGTAACCGATGCAACTTCCCGTGTGATTCAGAATCAACGCAAAGTCATCACTGGCCCACGGAGCCAGCACGCATAGGGGTGTATATACAGGCACCCCTGTCTCAAGGTTCTTTTCCCATATGTCACTTCTGAAAATGTAAGAGTTCCCCTTCCTTTCAGTCAATGCTTCATCACTAAATGAGACACTGGGAGGTAACACGTGCTTGGCTTATGCTAGAGGTGACATTAAGTCTGTGAACCTACTGAGAATTAAGAAACTGTGAGGGGCAATTTTAGAAGGAAGGAAGGGACGGAGAGAGAGAAGGAGGGAGGAAAGGAAGGAAGGAAAGAAGAAAGGGGGAAAGGAGAGAAGGAAAAGAAAGAAAGAAAAAAGGAAGGAAGGAAGGAATCATACTTCTCCAATCCTAACTAAATCCAGCTGAACATATAAACAAAATAGCTATGACATACAAAAATAGATGATTATTGTCAAAAGTAAGGAAGTCACTCAGTTGGATTTCACATTTGAAACTATGTCATTAAAAGAAATAGACTTTGACTACTGATTTGTCTAATAATCCTTAGCAAGTCTCTTTACTAACGATCTATAAACATTGCTCTTCCCAGGGGTGACTCTGAGTAATTTGCTATTAACTTATTTCTGCCCTTTTGCCATTGCTCTTGCATTTTGTGTTTCTGGAGGAAGAAAACAAGATCTAGCTGAAAGGCAATGGCCTGAGGCATATTGCTGACAAAGGAGAGAAGGAACAGGTCCTAGAACTGGTTAGAAAGGGCCCACTGTGTGATGAAAGAAAAGTGAGCATGGACTCAGAAGTTGTAGGTTAAAACCCACTTGGCCAAGGAATCATTATTCTTCTTTCAGTCCTCTTCCCGGGACAAAATGCCCATAGTAATTGCTCAATAAACATTACTTTTGGAAAGAACAAAAAACAATTGCTGCTAACTTACTCATTCTCACTCCATAGTTCTGTCTTTTCCAGAATGGTATACAGTTGGAATCATACAGTACTTATTATTGATTCAACTTTGTCTCCCTGATTTCAATTAAAAACTAGATCGATGTGCAATTGACATTCAGGCATCTTTCATGGATGGAAGATGTGTAAATTCCCTCAACTCACTGGACTAAGTGATCGCTAGCACCATTTTTTCAATATTTTTTCTGTATTCTATAACTCTAATGGAAATTTTCTTAGGGATATTTTAATGGCTAGTGAGCATTGGCTAGAGAATAATAATAAAGTCTTAAAAATAATACCTTCTAGTTGTTGAATATATTCCATGGTATGGGAACTATGCAGGTTACTTTATATTTATCATCTGAATTATTTAGAACAGTCCTGCAAATAATTATCATTTTATAAATGATGAAACTATGGTTCCTTGATGGTGACAGTGTCATTAAGATCACTTTATAGTTGTAGATACAAGGTAAAGATTTAGGAACGTCTGATTCTGAGTCCCTGCTCTTTCATACTCGAAGCTTTGCCTTTCTTCTCGTCTGGAATTAGAGCTTTTCTTTTGTTGCCTCAAATGGTTTAAAAAGGTCTGGCACCTCCCCAGGATTAGGTTTTCTCTTGGTTAATTATCAATATAATCTTGAAAATGAAGGTCTCCAGTTGTCCTTCAGGGGCCATTGAGAAAATATTCCTACATGTTCTGTTCCTTAATGGCTCCACTGCTATAACTAATGTATATGACATGGCCTAGATCAGGCCTCATTAAAAAAGATGGAGTTCCCAGCTCTTCATTCATATGACCAACTGTGGATCAATGACACTGTGACTAGCTGCAGGCTCCTGCCTGAGAGTTGCCTGCTTTGTGTAGCAACCTCCGTGCTGCTCTGGGGTTGATGAAAGTGTAGGACCTACAGTTTACGTGTGAAATAACGAAGGACACAAGCTAGGGCTGTGGCTTCAAGAAACCACTATGCATTGGGCAAATGCAAAAGAGGAAATCAAGGAATTTTTTAAAAAACATGGGTTTAAAGTTTAACCTCACCTAGTTTACTGCTACATTCAGGCATGGCAGGGTGTGTTTTCAAGTCTGATTTGTTGGGGGAGCCTAGAGTCTGTTTTGGGGAAGCAGACTTGTCTGTTTCTTAAAATTGTCCATTTCTTAGTCCCTTGGGAACTATACTTAAATTCCAGGTAGGGTTGTGATGAAAAAGTAAGTAGAAGGTAAAGATCTAGAAAATTGTGAGTGCATCCTAGCAGTTTCTGAAGCAATTAGGTGATAACAGCCTTGGCCAGACACAAGAGCCCTCCCTTTGGGGATCAGGGGCATGGACATTGACGGTTATGCCAACAGTAGCCCTTACGTTGGTCACTAGCACTGTGGCAACTTCGGTGGGATACACCATTTCCCTTTCCTGTTTGTGCTCAGAAGAAGAAGACAAAGACAGATGTCGTGGATTGTGAAAACGACTATAGCTTCAAGAGAGCACGGAGCTACTCTCCTGGACTCCTTTAGGTGAGGTAGACTGAACTGGCCTTAACAGGAGAGAAACGTGTGGTGGGAAATAAGATAGAACTTCAGAGAGTACGGGTGGGACTGCAGGTGGGTGACAGGGGACGCTCACATATTACCTGGAAATTGGGAGGGCTACACTCACTGAGTCAGTGGGTGTGTGTGAGGGCGTTCAGTTAGTGAGATTCCAAAGCCGCATCCTGTCAACCCCTGAGGGACTGAGAATATGGAGCTGAGCCAGCAGAGTGTAACATCAAAGGATCTGGCACCGAAAGGTTAATACACAAAGAGAAAAGAAAGATTATTTGAAATTGTCATTTGAATAGACAGGAAAAAAAATGAATATTTAAGAGAATTAAGATCCTGTAGAGACATAGAGAATTATGAAGTGAAATTACAGACTCTTTTAAGTGGACAATGTAAGGGATAATTTTACATTTTTAATGTAAAGAAGAAGGATTATCACCAAAAGAAGAACTTTTCATTTTAAGAATTCTAACAATTCCAGTGAAACAGCCTATACAACTCTAGAAGGGCAATGATTAAATAAGCTATACTAAACCACACTGAGAATTCTTTATTTTGCACAGTGAGTCAATCATTAAAAGTTGTTTGGGGTCAGCTGAATTCAGGGCTTGGTTATTCATCCCAACCTATCTGCATTCTTAAGTGAGTGCTGAGAACTACCAGTGTTCAGCCTGCCAGGTTCAGGAAAAGCTCAGGAGGAGGTGACAATTGTGCTACCATAGAATAGATATGAGAGGTTACCAGAGGCTAAGATGGGAACTAAAAGATACAGTTTATAACTAGATCTAATTTCTCCATTAGCTCTTCTGCCTTTGAGCTTCCTTAGTTTATCTGGGGATATTACATGAGCCATGGCTGTTGGACCTGGTTTCATCAAACCAGATCCACGCATGGGAAGAGGCTACTTCATTTATCAGCTTGTGTTAAGGATACTTTGAAACAGTACCAATGCTTTTTTAACGCACACATTGCTAGTTAATTTTATATATTCTACAGGAGTTATTAAGGGCCTACTCTGTGTACAGGGCTCATCCTTTCACTCAACAATCTACAATTTAGTGATAGGGATGACAGATGGATAGGAAACTGCAATTCAGCTTAATCAGAATTTTCGTAAAAAGCATTGTCAGTTATGATGAAAACACTGAAAGACAATGAGTCCAATTTGGACATCCAGTAAGAGTTCCTCGAAGAGGTTTCACATCAGCTGTATGATGGAAGACATCGACATTGACAGCTGAGACACAGAGCAGAATGTTGGAAATGCTTAACTGGAAGTACTGATGGGAAGTATTATTCTCCACTTTGCAAAACTGGAAACATTCCCGGACAAAGTTACCTTCAGCACATCCTCAGCCTGCTCAAATTCAGAGCCCCCTCCAGTCAGGTCAAAGGGAAGACAGGAGGGAAAGAGGAGATAAACACCCACAATCAGAAAAAAAACAAGCCCTTTACTTCGGGGGGGGGTATATTTATTTAGAACTGAAAGTGGAAAACCAGGGATCATAGCTATACTAATAAGCCTAGTATAGGCTGCTGACTTGTCTCACTTTGTTTTAAGCCAAAACCATAAAAATTCTACCCAGTGTAAACAGAAATTGAAGTAAGCTTGACCTTGAAAGGCTTTTTTTAATGGGTTTTTTTCAACTCCATTTATTTAAATGAAACTCGAGAATCTTTTCTGAAGAATCAGCTGTGCTGGCGCTGAAAAGCAGAGGCCACAAGCTCAGTGGCACAAGCTCTGACTTTCAGGGCATTTCCAAGTGACCCTTCTCTTCTACTATGTTGACAGTCTGGACATGTTCTCAAAATAAGAGGAGAAGGAAAGAATTGCACTGCAATTCTCAAAGGGCTAAAAGAGATTCCATTTTAAAAATAACATTTGTGTTAAATGTTACCTATGTGTGTTCATGCATTTTTGCTTAATGGCCATTTGCTGTCCACTTGATTACAGAAGTGTGGTTGCATGTGAACAGGAAAGGAAACCTTATTTGTGCCACAAGATGCTCAGTCAATATCCACTCTGTTGTGTCAGAGCAACACTTGCAATCCCCCTAAATATGAAGCACCAAGTAATGTGGGTGTTTACCTCACATTCGGAGGAAGACTGAACATGCGCAATTGGTCTAGAACCGCAACAACTGAAATTTGTGCTATAAAATGAACTTACCAATAATAAGTGAGTTTAATAAAAGAGTTATTCTGAAGCACTCGGGGGTTCTTGGAGTATTGCTGATAAATGCAACAGCAAGAAATTTTTAAAAATTTTTATTGGATTATAGTTGCTTTACAGTGTTGTTAGTTTCAGCTGTACAGCAAAGTGAATCCGCTATACGTATACATACAACCCCTCTTTTTTGAATTTCCTTCTCCTTCAGGTCACCACAGAGCACTGAGTGCTATGCAGTAGGTTCTCAGTAGTTATCTGTTTTATACATAGTAGTGTATATATGTCAATGCCAATCTCCCAATTCATCCCACCCCCTCCTTCCCCACCTGGTATCTATATGTCCATTCTCTACGTCTGTGTCTTTATTTCTGCTTCGCAAATAAGTTCATCTGTATCATTTTTTCCAGATTCCACATATAAGTGATATTATACGATAGAGCAAGAAATTTTGAAATGTGGCCCAAGGCACGGGACTACAATAACTTTTCAAGAACCTCAATACCCATAAACATTAAAGACCCCATAGAACAACCTGGACCGCTTAGAATAGGCTTGATCTTCGTAAGGCTGGATGTCAGTGCACGCATCTCTACTTATTAGCCTGGACACTTTGGACTATGTATTAACCTGTACAAGTATCAATTTCTTAAATTGTAAAACACACATAATACGCATTGGAGGATTCTTATGAGGACTACAAATAACATGAGTTGCTACCATGTTCCTGACCCTGCCAACGTGTGTCAATATCACATTTCCCTTATTACCCAAATTACATAGCTCAATCTTGCCAACTTAGCAGAAACTCTAGTACTTTTGCCAGGGCTAACTGCTGTCAGTATTCTTAAGGATCCTTATATTTGCTTATACTTGTCTACACGTCAGAAATTCTTGTTGCTTCTGTGTTGCCACCTGCCAAAAATGCAGAAACTCTGAGATAACCCTTAAGAATGGACTCAGTAACCAGATTGCCTGATACCAGAAGGTCCCATCATTTAGTCTCAAGTGAAACTCAGCTTCTGCCTGACTAAGAGTAGTGGGACGCCAGTGCCAGGGATCCCTGGCTGAAGCCCAGGTGGTTTGCAGCTACACAGTCTCTACTGAGCTGTTCACTTTCACCTGGTAACACTCAGGTTATTTACTCAGGGTCTGTCAGTTCTCAACATTCTACCACAACTAAACTGCCAAGTCCCAATCTTAGAATATGTTTTATAAGAGCAGCATTTCTCCCTAGAGAACCACTAATACGCTTTCTGTGTCTATAGATTTGCCTAGTCTCAATATTTCATATTAGTAACACCATACAATATGTGGTCCTTTGAAAACTAGCTTCTCTTTTTATTAAAATATAATTGGCATATTACATTATATTAGTTCCAAGTGTACGATATAATGATTCGATATTTGTATACATTGTGAAATGATCTCCACTATAAGTCTAGTTACATCTGTCACCATACAAAGTTACAATTCTTTTCTTGTGATGAGAACTTTTAAAATTTACGTTGTTAGTAACTTTCAAATTTTCAATAAAATATTATAGACTATAGTCACCATACTGTGCATTACATCCTCATGAATTATTTATTTTATAACTGCAAGTTTGTACCTCTTGATTCCCTTCACCAGTTTCACTCACCTCCCCAAACCCCCTCCCCTCTGGCAACCATCAATCTGTTCTCTGTATCTATGAGCTTTATTTTGTTTGTTTGCTTTGTGTTTTAGATTCCACATATAAGTGAAATCACATGGTATTTGTCTTTGTCTGACTTATTTCACTAAGCATAATACTCTCAAGGTACATCCATGTCACAAATGGCAAGATTTCATTCCTTTCTATGGCTCAGTAGTATCCCCGTGTGTGTGTGTGTGTGTGTGTGTGTATAAATATATATATATATATATATATATATATATATATATATATATGTATGTATGTATGTATATCCGTTCATCCATTGGTGGACATGACTAGCTTCTTTTAGTAATTTGGGTAAACGTTTTCAAGGATCATACATATTGTAGTATCAGTTACCTAATTCCTCTAGTTGGCCTTATATTTAATATGATAGTCTAGCCATAAGGCCTAACACTGTCCAGACACACGCTTACTAAAGTGTATCTTTATCTTCTCTGTATGGTCAGAGAGGCCATATGAATAATATGGGAAAGGCTTAACTGAAGTTTAGGGATTATACGTTTGGAAATTTGGGTTCTAACCCTTGATCTGCCTTTAACAGACAGTGCGTCCCAGGTTATTCCATTTTCCTTCTCTGGACCTCAATTTTCTAAGCTACGAAGTAGAGCAGATTTAATAACATTGGCAGTTTCCAACACATTTTTTAAATTAGTGGAATCTCTCTCTCTCTCTCTCTCTCTCTATATATATATATATATCCCTCTCTCTCTTTTGGTCAAGCAGAACTTCTTTTGTCCCCTAACATATAAAACCTATGGGAACTGAACTGTTCTGGTTGAGGCCTGTACTATTTATCACTTTACTGCCTTTCAGCTCCAAATATGTCCTTCATTACCTGCTCTGTGATAATGGGGCTGGACCCTGTAAGCATTCCACTTTAGCATCAAACAGGGCATTCCGATTTTTCAGTAGAGAGTGAGTGCTGAAGAGACGTTGCAGGAGGAAGGGATTTCTTTTTCTGGTTAAGGTAACTTTTAATTTATTCTTCTTGTTCTTTTCGTGGAAGCCACTGACATATCTGGGGAGATGCAGTGATGTTTACCCCAATTAAGTTTTACCCACACCTTCATGGACTTCAGGTTAAACCTCAGAATCTTATGGGTAAATTGCCAATGAGTCTCACAGGTACTCCAGCTGTTGGCTTCCCACACTGGGCTTGCCTGCATCCCAGAGGGCTATCTCCTGCTTGCCATGCCCAGCTGCAATTCTTGGCTTCCCACACACCTGCAACACGGAAGGGTGTTTCCTGCATGCACTGCAAGCTGTGGTTTCTTGCCCACCAGCCTTGATTGAGCAGCAGTGGACCAGCCTGGCCCAGAACAACCAAGGCCCAGGACAACAACTCCATAAGGAGTTTTAACCACAGCTTCTCCAATAAGGTCTAAATCCCACGCTTGGTGAGGGCTCCCCACTTCCAAGTTTATTTTCTTCCTTGCATATTCTTCCTCAAAGCTAGGTTATTTAGAGTTCTCTTTACCATTTAAAATGAATCCGTTGTTTCTAAATAATAATTCTTGATGTTACACATTCCCTGTTCAAATTCTTGTGTGGTGTCTATTCCCTGACTGTACTCTGTCTGAAACAAAGTTAACATGGGGCAGGGGACTGGAATGTTGTCATTTAATTACTTCTTGTTTATGAGAAGAACGTGAAGGCTCAAGAGAGAGACACATTTTGAAAAACACTGGACTGAGTAATTTTCTACCCTGACATTGTCGAGTGTATCATGATAGCAAATATAGTAAACTCGAGTTGACAAAGGTTTTCACAGGCAGAGACTGATGGGATCCACTACCTCTTCACAAATACTCTTCTGTAGCAGAAGGTCAACTCAACTTCAAATGAGGAGATTTTGGTTTACAACTTGGATTCACTACTAAGAGATATACTTATCAAAATATGGAATCTATGTTAGTCTTAGTATCCTCTAATATAATTTGGGATCTGTAACTTCACCCTGTGAATCTCACAGGATTATTATGAGAATCATTGTGATAATATGTATGGTATTTGTTTGTATACCATGATCATCAAGTATAGTAGTCGTTGTGAGAGCTCTTGCTTTTGTTATCACAACGTTCCTTATTTCTCAGAAACTGAGGCCTTGAAAGAATTAGAAATTTACCTAAGATAGCAGCACTGATCAGACCCATCTTTGTGTTTCTCCCGTGTAATATGCTTTCCTTGTAACATAATACATTTAGATGACATATAGGAAAACCATCCCAGAAGGAGCTGCTATACAAACTATCACGTTTTAAATTAGTATTCACAAGGCAGTTTAATTTGAAAATATGTAGAAATTAATTATGTATACTTCATTTAAAATTCATATTTAATAATTATTTATAATTTTTAATGACGATTTCTGATACTCTCATTTTTCACCAGAAGAGGCCACTGTGATCCAACTTAATGGATTTACTGTCACACTGAATAATTCTATTTGGTTGAGAAAATTGACAGGCACTTCAAAAGGCAATGAGTACAAATGCCTTTCTTTTCTCTCTACCCTCCTTTCAAAAAGCGGTCACCTTGCTAACACATATATATGGAATCTAAAAAAAAAAAGGTTCTGAAGAACTTAGGGGTGGGACAGGAATAAAGAGGCAGACGTAGAGAATGGACTTGAGGACAAGGGCAGGGGGAAGGGTAAGCTGGGATGAAGTGAGAGAGTAGCGTGGACATATATACACTACCAAATGTAAAACAGATAGCTAGTGGGAAGCAGCCACATAGCACAGGGTCATCACCTCAGGGCTTTGCGACCACCTAGATGGGTGGGGTAGGAAGGTGGGAGGGAGATGCAAGAGGGAGGAGATATGGGGATATATGTATATATGTATAGCTGATTCGCTTTGTTATAAAGCAGAAACTAACACACCATTGTAAAGCAATTATACTCCAATAGAGATGTTAAAAAAAAAAAGGCGGCCACCTCTTCCATCTGAGCATAGTGTTTGTAGAGTACTCTTCCTTCTGATTCCTTGGAAGAAACCAAGATTTTAGAGACAGACATAGATTTAAGTCTTGGTTCTAGCACAGAGACAAACTGTTTAACCCTGGGAAATAAATGTGTTCACTTCCACAAAAAGAAAATGACAGTATCTAGCTTGTTTGCTTTTTTTAAAGATTAAATGAGCTATTGCCATTAGAATACTTAAAATAGCACCTGTAACATAGAAGAAGCACACCTCTTAGTGTGCTTAGTTCCTATACCTCTAGACTCTCTGAGGCGCTGTTGCTCACACCTGTTTTGTTTTTTTTTGTGTTTTTTTTGTCACCAACTATGCTTTAAAGAATCCTAAAATGGTTTATGCACATTTACCTAAAAATGGATGGAAGGCTAAATTCAAGGCTGTTTACAAGGTTAATATAGAGACATATGAATAGTAACTGGAAAGGGGAGATTATGGATTTATCCATTTTCTTCTCTTTAAATTATAATTGTAATTAAATTCTTACCTCTATATTTTTAAAATAACAAACATATACTAACTTTTAATTATAAAATATTAAATTAACAACTCATCTTTCCTTAGATATCTCTTCTATTTCTATAATCATTTAGCAAATGGGTGATGTGAAACTGAAAACTAAAATACTCAAAGCGATGGTCATTTTGTTGCCAACCAACTTGGACTCAGGCCATCCTTTTGAGTTGGGGCTATTGAGTTTTGTCTTCTTTTATACCACAAGAAAATGTTAATAGAATATGATTAAAATGGACAGAGAGTTATTCAGTGCACGGGACGTGAAGATGGAGGAAACCCTTGAAGAAAATGATCAGGAACATATTTTTCTTTTCTGATCATTGTATTTTGTAGAACACAGCATGATTAAACTTTTATAAATCTCAAACACAAAATTTACGATTTTGATTGTGTTTGGGAAGGGAGGCTGTAAGTGGATGAACTAGGAAAGGCAGATAAAGGAAGGTGAAAGTTCTTGATACTATTGTAATTCATAATTTAAAACAGTATGTTCATAGTTAAATGGTGAGTTCCTTTAACTACTTTAAATAAAAAATAAATGCATATAAGGTTATATATTTGTATTTATTCTCATGCACATATCAATTCTTATATAATTATAATTTTATTAATTTTAACAAAGTACCTGAAAAACTCGTATCTGGAACATGAACAATATTTATCAACATCAAAGGTAAAGTACATGAGAGCCATTATTGTATTTTCCAATCTCTGAGTGATTTTTTTTGAGAGTTTTCAGCATATATTTTCATTTCATATACTGTTGCCATTTAATTGTATTTTTTCTTGACTATATTCCCCATACTATACATTTCATACCCATGACGCATTTATTTTGCCACTAGAAGTTTGTACCTCTTAGTCTCCCTCACCTATTTCTCTCCTCCCCTACCTCCTTCCTTACTGACAAACATCTGTTTGTTCTCTGTATCTATAACCCTGCTTATATTTGTTTTATTAACAGAGATCCCATATATTATAAAATTCCTCTGAATTGAGTTAAAGAATTATTATTATTGTCATTATCAATAGTGCACAGCTAAAATGACGTATATTTCAAAATTTTGTTTAATATAAAAAGGCATATAGCAAAAACTAATCATCTGACAACTAACATAGTATCTTTTTTGGAGGCAGAAAATGTGATCATATTTAAAAGTAAATAAGATGAGGATTAATTATGATAGGAATAACAGTTTTATGGTATGAGTTGACAAATTGTTTATGACTACCTTGTTGAATAATACACAGTGAATGTGAAAATAATAACATATAAAATTTATCCTTGGGTATTATCTGATATAATATACAAATTTGGTAGTCCCAGGGAACATTCTGGTTACATTTAAAAAATCCTCATGATTAAAATATTCCTTTGTCATCTCATAGGAATAATCTTTTCAAATAATGACTGGTCCAAGGGCTGGATCTTAAGAATAGCTGGACAACCCAATCAAAAAATGGGCAAAAACTTAAATAGACATTTCTCCAAAGAAGACATACAGATGGCTAACAGGCACATGAAAAGATGCTCAACATTGCTAATTATTAGAGAAATGCAAATCAAAACTACAGCGAGGTACCACCTCACACTGGTCAGAATGACCATCATTAAAAAATATCTACAAATAAAAAATGTTAGAGAGGGTGTGGAGAAAAAGGAACCCTCCTACACTGTTGGTGGGAATGTAAATTGGTGCAGCCAGTATGGAAAACAGTATGGAGATTCCTCAAAAAATGAAAAATAGAGTTGCCATATGATCCAGCCATCCTACTCCTGGACATATAGCCAGACAAAACTATAATTCAAAATGAAACACGCACCCCTATGTTCACAGCAGCACTATCCACAATAGCCGAGACATGGAAACAACCTAAATGTTCATCAACAGATGAATGGATAAAGAAGATGTGGTACATATATATACAACGGAATACTACTCAGACATAAAAAATGAATGAAATCATACCATTTGAAGCAACCATGGACAGACCTAGAGATTATCACACTAAGTGAAGTAAGCTAGATAAAGACAAATAACATATGATATCACTTATATCACTTATGTGGAATCTAAAATATGACACAAATGAACATATCTACAAAACAGAAACAGACTCACAGACATAGAGAACAGACTTGTGGTTGCCAAGGGGATTAGCAGATGCAAATTAGTATATATGCGATGAATAAACAACAAGGTCCTACTGTATAGCACAGGGAACTATATACAATATACTGTGATAAACCATAATGGAAAAGAATATGAAGAAAAATATATATTATATTTATAATTGAATAACATTGCTGTATAGAAGAAATTAACACAACATTGTAAATCAACTATACTTCGGTAAAATAAATTTTAAAAAAAGAATAGCTGGAACGAACTTCTTAGGTATAAATTAATGAAAAAAATACTGTTTTTATGTTAAATATTTCTTAAAAGGTTTCTTTTTGTTTTATTTTCAGGAGTCTCTCCTTCAAAAGGAATACTTTCTTTGAAAAAAAAGCTCTAAAGTTGGAGTAGAAGAAAAACATAAATGAACATTATTAGTATTTCTATACCAGGCTACCATATATCTGAATTCAGAAATGTGAAGATACATTTCTATTACTGAGTTTTATATCCCCATTCCATTCCACCCCCAAACATAGAGGTTTATAAGACCTTTCACATCCTAGGCAAATCACCATATCAAAACTTATAGTAGATAAGGCATATGGATTTCTTTTATAAAGAAGAGAAAGGACTATTTATGAATTCAAGATATTTACAGGCAAATCTATCATAAGAGATTTTACCAATGAAAAAGATCTAGAAAATGATATCCTCTGGACCAATGTTCTCAAATGAAGACCCTTCCTTTAACACACTCTGATCACATGTGAGTATTTAAGACAAGTACAAAACAGAAAAATAATGTAATATTTGCAAGGGAGATAACAACAGTGGATTGAATGTTTTAAATTCATTCTGTAGCTATGAAATTAGAACTAAGATTTCTAGATCAGGATGGTATTAAACACTGTCCAAATTTGATCTGTAATAGTTGCCTCCTTTGAATATGTCACTCTTTATACCAATGGGCACTTTTCTTCATGTGAGGCTGGAAGGATAATATGCTGATGAGGGAGAGAGGTCTGAAAACTATGCTCCTATGATACTCTCCCCACATTCTGGAAGCCAATGCTCTGCCAGTCTTAATACTGGAATATAGATCTGAAAAGCTCCTTGACCTCCTAACTCCACAGTATAATGCAGACAGACATCAAGTAGATGGTAACTACCCACTGTTGTCTGTGGCTATGTGAGCTACAACGTGTGGCATTACAAGTCACAAAGGAAGCACAGAGCAAACATCTCCTTGGTATTTCTGGAGTATTGGGGGAGTCTGTATTATCACAAACTCCATTTGCTTTGATTATCTAACTATATATTTCTCAAGAGAGTATAAAAATCCAAAATCAGGAAATCTTGCTACAATGCTCTCTTTGATAAAGCAGTATCTCAATATAACAGCATAATAACACGTAATTATAACATAGTAATATAACAGCATATTTCTTTGCTACCTATGGCTCCATATTCTTCATGGAGCTTTAAGCTGTGCTCAAACTGAATATTCCTTTTGAATAATTGGTGGCTCTCTTGAGGCCAACATAGTGAATGGTTTTAAGTTTGGCCTGCGCTGAAAAAGCACACTTAGTCCGACAGATGGCACTGTGTTATAAATCTGTAAAGGTATAACAGTGAAATTAAAAACAAAATACATAATCACTGTCTTTGTTTTTCCCCTCAAGCAGACTTTATGAAGCATTAATCAATTCAGAGAAGCTAATAAAATGCCTGGGAAATGAATCCCAATGTTATTTAAATTACGGCTGTTTATCAGTAAACAGAAGAAATTTATGGGGCCACTATTGGAGCATATACTAAAAGGCAAGCTGATCAAAATAGATTTGACCCCTGATGAATTTTAGGGATATTTTTGATGCAAAGAATAAAGTTTGGATGTGTTATTGTTTGCAGAATGAATTCCATCATTATTTTTCTTTCAAAGGAGTCAACGTTGACAATCCCCACGTTGAAATCAAGTCGTCTATGCAGCAGCTTCTTTTGTAAAATTTTAAAATCCTGCCAGCCCTTGTCTGAGACACTGGTCTCTTTGTCAGAAGAATGTTTGCCTGCCACAATTAACTAACATTTATTTTTGTTCTAAATTAGAAAAACAATAGGACTGAATTAGCTTGACATGACATTTAGCTGAACACCACCAGGGATGTTTTCATTGGTGAGGATAAAGAAATAGAAGGAGAGACTGTTCCCAAAAATGAAGTGTGTGCTGCCATCAACAAGGGGCTGATTGAGGGGAGGCTGGTTGGAGACCAGGGGAATGTTTGGATAACAAGAGACTGAGAACATGTATAAAATATTTTTGCAGAGCATTCACAGGCACTGTTTCATTTGGTTCTCAGCAATATTTTAAGGATGAAATTAGCAACTAAAAAAGAGTGAAGTATTGTCATATTCTGAGGAGGAAACTGAGTGACGGAAGTTGGCCTTGCCTTAATTCATGGCCCCGTGTGAGAGTACTTGAGACAAGGAAAAATACCATTTTGTTGTTTTTCATTCTGATCACCTGTCAGTGATTAAGAAAAAAAGAGAGAGAGAGAGAGAAAAGCTTTACTTTAAGAAGTCTTCTTCTATTCGGATTCAGTTTTTTGCACTGTGGGATGGCATAGGGTTAGAAGTTATATTCTTGTAAATGAAGACTGTCTTACCCATCACCTTCTATGCCTTAGAAGACAATGTGATATAGTAGGAAAGACACAAAGCCGGGAGTTAGGAAACCTGGATCCTGCCACTTCATCTCTCCGGGCCTGTATTTTCTCATTTATACAATAATAGGGTAGAAATGGTTATTTCTAGAGTCCCTATTAACACGAAAACTCTATTATTATTTCGCTTTTCTAAAGCTGAGCATAACAAATGACGCAAAATTTAATGATTTCATTACACAAACGGTAAATTATATTTTAGAATAAAAGGTTAAATTACTCATTGGTAAGTGTGTGAACATAGTAGTGAATTTCCAGGTTTTCCTGACATCATTAATAGTTTTGGAAATCAATTCAATAGAAGGAATAATTCAACTTCATTTTAAGAGAGCTTGGCTTTGTTCCCTTTCTCCCTCCTTCCCTCCCTTCCTTCTTTCATTCTTCCCACATACATTTATTGAGCAATTACTGTCTGTTAGGTACTATACAGGGCACTGGCAATAAAGCAGTTGTAAATCAAATTTTGACACTGCTTTTTAGAGCTTACAGTTTAGGAGACAATCAAGTTCACCAACAATTAGAACATAGAAAAATAGTGCTAAGGAGGGTGGAAATACAGACCAACACATGGGGCTGCATCCACCCAGTTCGAAAGCAGAGCCCTCTCTGTGTTCATCAGTTTATCTCTTTGCATCTTACCTTTCCCGGGTTTCACAATGGCACCTCCAAGGTCTCAAAGACTCTTGTGCCCAGGGGAAAGTCTCTAGATACTATCCGCGTTAGTTTCCTAGAATTCCATAACAAAATACCACAAACTGGAGGGCTTAGACAACAGAAATTTATTCTTTTACAGTCACGGAGGCTAAATGTTTAAAACTGAGGTTTTGGCAAGGTCATGCTGCCTCCAAAGCCTCTAGGGAAGGGTCCTTCTTTGCCTCCTCTAGCTTCCAGTGGTTACTGGCAATCATTGGGGTTCTTGGCTTGTGGGAACATAGCTCCAACCTCTGCCTCTGTCTTCATGTGATCTTCCCCATGTCTCCTCTGTGTCTTCAAATCTCTGTTTTTAGAAGAGCACCAATCATTGAATTCAGGGCCCACCATAGGACCTCATCTTAAATTGATTACATCAGCAAATGTCCTATTTCCAAATAGGTCACATTCACATTTTCCAGGTGGACATAAATTTTTGGAGGACTCTGTTCAACCCAGTACAAGCCTTAGTAGCCTAAGGGAAAAGGAGATACAAAGGAAGGAAGGAAGCAGAAGTAGAGGCTTTAAAGACATATATATATTTTAATGATTATGCATATTATAGGTGTTTATTAAGAGAAAATGGAACATGGTTTAATAAAACATATGCTTATGCATTTATAATGAATGGTGTTTCCATTTAAATGCTTATAGTACACCGTCAGTTCACAGCTAGGGGGATTCTGTGCTGATCACAGGCATCTGTAATCCTGGACCAGGCCGGAATCTCACGAGGGTCAGTAGCTCCATCTTCATTGCCCTACAAGGCTGAGTAGAGTGTCCTTTTCTTTCCCCTGCTATCCTTCAGAGAAAACACTAATGAGGTGGTTAACAGAGAAGGGCCACAGGAAAATGCAAAGTCTGAACAGTCATAGAGCAGAATAATTAGCCTCCAAATTGTTGAGAATGTGAAGAATTCTTGACAACATAATGATTCCACCAAATATCCTTCCAATTTTCTTCAATTCAAAATCAACCTCAAATTTACCTGTATTACTATTAGAGGTGCCATATTTAATATGAGGGACTTAAGGAGAACATGATGGATGTGTTGCAAAGCCCTCAAGTCACACATCAAACTTCTTAAGATGCAGTTTATGTTCTTTTCAGTTTTTTTCAGTTCTTGGAGAATTTTCATTAAGGGAGAATTTGCTTCTGTAAAAGGCAAGTAAACTAACGCTCTGAAATTTTAGGCTTTTACCCTTCATGGGTCAGACCCCAGTTGAAGACAAAGTATGGTCTTCATTCCATGGTTTCTTTCCTTTCCTTTTTCTTTTCTTTTCTTTTTTCTATTTGCCTCCAGGGACCAAAAATGGTTATATATTGAAAGCTGAAAGTTCCTCAGTGTGTCAACCTGTCCTAAAAGACTGTATAGACAGAATTCAAGCTTTGCATCCAAAAAGATAAAAAAAGAGCAAATGCTATTCAAAAGGAGTTACTAGAATCATGTGCTTAGGTCCTCAAGCAACCTAAGGGAGGAGGGAGGAGGAGGTTACTAATAAATAAGCATGGGCTTCCCTGGTGGCGCAGTGGTTGAGAGTCCGCCTGCCGATGCTGGGGACACGGGTTCGTGCCCCGGTCCGGGAAGGTCCCACATGCCGCGGAGCGGCTGGGCCCGTGAGCCATGGTCGCTGAGCCTGCACGTCCGGAGCCTGTGCTCCGCAACGGGAAAGGCCACAATAGTAAGAGGCCCGCGTACCGCAAAAATAAATAAATAAATAAGCAGGCTTGTCCAAGATCTCTCCGAGTTTGGGGCATACTTGAGAGCGGGATAGGAGCTTCTTACCAGCACACGTGGAACTGGACCTTTGGGTGAATTATAAACTTCTCAGTTTGCCAATTCAAAAAGGTGCCTTTGGGGTACAGAAGCTCCACATACGGTGCCCCTTCCTCTTGTTTACACAGGCTGAGCAGAGCTGCATTCCATCCTTCACCCCCTTAGCTGGGCAGCCTCTGCAGCTGTAAGTCACACACCCATAGGGGGCAGACCTGGGCCCGAGTTCTAGGACAGACTTCCTTCAGTCACCCTTCACTTTCCTTAGCTTTGATTACTAATCCTCATTTGCTGTGATGCCCATATCCTTGGTAGAGGAAAGACATTTTAGAAATTGGAGAAATGACAGTTTTATATTTATCAAGAATCACAGGGCACATGGTTATCTAAAAAGTGTCAAGTATCTAGAAGGTTCTGGGCACAGGGAGCCAGTGAACCCAGTGGTTATTAGCGGGACTGGCTGCGTCTGGATTCTGACTGGCTCCACCAATTCTAGCTACAAGACTTTAGACAAGTTATGTGAAAAGTTATTATTCCTCTTCAGAAAAGCTGATTTTAGTACCTAAAACATGATTATATGGATTAAAAGGATTAATGCATACAAAGATTACTTTTTAAAAATGAAAAAAAAAAGTGTTTGGCGCATACGAAGTGCTAAAAGTAAATATTTAATGAGCTAAATGTAGAAGCAACAATACTTAGACACTGATCATGAAGAACTTATCATCTCATGAATTTTCCTTTAAATGTTTTGGAAACAATTATTGAATAATCTTCAAGGATTAGTAACTGATTTTACTAATAATATAGAGAAAACCAATAAGGCAATGTTTGTCTAATGGCTCTTCCTTCATTCATAAACACACAATTATATGTCTTAAATCTAATTGTGGGTTGAATATATTTGATGCTCAAGGTAAGAACAGTACTTTAATTCCAATGGGAGTAAACTAATATTTCTTCTGCCTCCATTTGTGTGTGTGGCGGGGGTGGGGGGCGCGCATGTGTTGCGTGGGGCGGGAAGACAGAAGGAATTTTCAAGGTCTTAATTTTTCTTTTAATCCTGCTTAAAGTAAATGAGAGAGGCTTCCGGATTCTTTCTCAGGGAGAAGTAACTTTGACCCTGCTGATAACCTCTGTGTTCAGGTCATTGATTTTATACCTAACAAAATCTTAAGGATTTTTAGGAATTAAATCTGAGATAATATTAGGAAGAAGAGTTTCCATTTAAAAAAATCCAGACCTTTATTTCTTGAAGTTTTTTATTTGTTTGGTTGGTTTTTGGTTTTTGAAGTAAATACCGTGGTCATATCTATGGCTATCAATGTTCTCTACCTGACAGATTCACCTGTAAACAAGCATAATTCTTGCACAGGTTGCCCTTGAATGTCTGCATAGCTGCTGAGTATTCCGCAGGAGAGAGGCTCATTGCTGAGTCTCTGAACTGACCATTATTATTCTGGAAAACCTTCCAAGGCCCTGGGTCTAGCCTTCATGCTTGTGGGCTCATAGAAACCTGACTGCTCGCTACACCCAGCTCAGATCTATCCGTGTGACAGCTTCACATAGACTAACCTAAGGATGCTGACCCTTGGACCAGAAAGCTTATTTCTTATTTCTTTACTTTCTTCATCTGCACTAAAAAAGAGGCCAACATCTTTGTGACCTGAGCTGTCCTTAACTATTGGCAAATTGTTTTGGAACACTAAATAATCAGAAGGTGACTTTGTGATTTTGAAATGAGAAAAATCTCTTGTAGGGCAGATTCCAAGAAGTGGATTTACCATGTCAAATGGAAGTAACCTGACTAAAAGCACTGTATGAAAGGACAATTTTTTCCCTCCTCTTCTAGCATGGAACATTGTAATTTGATTAGCTTTGTAGTTTGAAAACCACAATGATATATCAGTATACACCCTATCAGAATGGCTGAAATAAAAATGTGACAACACCAAATACTTCTGAGAAACTGAACTCTTCATACATTAGTGGTGGGAATAAAAGGTGTTACAGTCAATCTGGAAAACTGTTGGGCAGCTTTTTATAAAACTAAACATATAATTACCATATGACCCAGCAATTGCACTCTTGGGTGTTTATGCCAGAGAAATATCAAACAGCTACTGAAATTATACAACAGAGGTAAATGTATTAAGTTGCAGCAATGTTGCCAATAATTATTAACTGAAAATTCTTGATTATAAAACTGAATAATAAAATTTTTATAAAGACAAAATGTACAAAGTGTATAGAAAATTGTCTAAGAGGATGTATATCGAAATATTGTTATTGGGCAGTCAAATGGTAGGTGTTTTTGGTTATTGTGATTCTAAAATTTCTAATTGTTCTGAATGATCCTAAATTACTTGTATAATGCAAAACAATATTTTTAATATATTTTTAAAAGCACATTTTTGATTGTACATACATTTTAAAAACTTTCCTGTTATTATTTTTAATTGTTATTAACATCAAACACCCAATAAATGTCTGTTGTCTTCTTTAAATTAAACATTTTATTTTGAATGGTATAGTCACATGCGATTGTAAGAAATAACACTGGGAGATTTCGTGTATCCTTTTCACAGGTTCTTCTAATATTAACCTCTTGCAAAATTATAGCATAAAATAGCATCCCAGCCAGAATACTGGCATTGATATAATCCACAGGTCTTATTCAGATTTCCCAGTTTTATTTCTACTTCTTAGTGTATGTGCATGTGTGTGTGTGTGTGTGTGTGTGTGTGTGTGTGTTTAGTTTTAGGTAATTTGATCACGTGTGTAGATTAGTGCATCCATCACCCCAAGGATCTCTTGTGTTATCCTTTTATAACCACACCCACCTCCATCCTGCCATCCCCATCCCAGTCTCTAACCTCCGGAAACCAATAATTTATTCGTCATTTCTATAATTTTGTCATTTCAAGAATGACAAAATGGAATCACACAGTATGTGACCTTTCAGACTGGCTTTTATCACTCAGCATAATTGCTCAGCAACTCATATAAGTTGTTGCATGTACCAACTGTCCATTGCTTTTCATTGCTGAGTAGTATTCCATTGTATGGTTGTACCAGTCTGTTTACCCATTCACTCAGTAAAGGACAGCTGGTTCATCTCCAGTGTTTGGCTATTATGATGACACTATGATGAACATTTGTGTACAGGGTATGGTGTGACCATATGTTTTTTCAATGAATAATTATTGGCAACATTGCTGCAACTCAATACATTTACCTCTGTGTAATTTCAGTAGCTGTTTGAAATTGAATATATGTATATATTCTTTATAGAGGAGGAATGGTGGTGTGAAATGAGACGCAGCTTTGCAATTAGACACAAGCTGATCTTTCATTCAGTTTAGCCATTTACTGACTGTGTAATCCTGAGTAAGCCACCCCAGCATTTGGAGTTTCAATTTTATTATCTGGAAAATGGAATTAATTACAACTTGTAAATTTGTTATAAGGCACATAAGCATTTGGTTCATAGTAGGTGCTCAATAAATCATGACTGCTGCTTTTGGAGGCCAGGACAACATCTCCTGGGTATTCATAGAGCTACAATTTTGTGTTTGTGCTGAGAAAGTAGAGCATTTGATTCCCAGAGCAGCGACGCTGGGCCCTTGCTGGGCTGTGAGTCATTCGGGGATTACTAAGGAATGAAAGGTCAGCTCCTCTGAAATCTCTGTGTAACTCTATTCAGAGTCCACAGAGACCTTTATTCCTACTTTGGCAGCATGATTTCATGATTCCTTCTACTCTCATTTACTACACACCACATACAGAAATGCACAGGTTTATTTAATTCTTAGGGTTATTACTAGGGTTGACCTTCTCCCTACATAAAGTCTGTTCCAGTAAGTTTGATAAGATTTTCTTCAGATTTCTCTGGCGTCTTCCGCCTTGGTACAGGACTTCATTAAGTTTCACGTAGAGTGTTCTAACAGCCCAGTAACCATTCTCTCTACCTGCACGTGCTCCTCCTGAGTCTGTCCTTTTCCAGACAGCCAGAGTGAGTTTTCTTTCTTTTTTTTTTTTTTTTTTTTTTTTTTTTGCGGTACGCGGGCCTCTCACTGCTGTGGCCTCTCCCGTTGCGGAGCACAGGCTCCGGACGCGCAGGCTCAGTGGCCATGGCTCATGGGCCCAGCCGCTCCGCGGCATGTGGGATCCTCCCGAACCGGGGCACGAACCCGTGTCCCCTGCATTGGCAGGCGGACTCTCAACCACTGTACCACCAGGGAAGCCCCCAGGGAAGCCCCAGAGTGAGCTTTGTTAAAATAAGGATTTTCTTATTTTATTATGTAGCTTTCGATATTTGAAGCAATTATCCCAGTGAGTAATGAGATGTCCTGCAGGATTATTGTTTGCAAGAAGAGGCTTGTGAGACTTGAACAAGGATTAAATTGGCTTTGATGCTTACATAGAGTGCTTTTTATTCGCTACAACCCAGAGTAGGAAGTTCCAAGTCCACTTTATAGGAGGAAGAAAGGATGAAACAACTCAGGACATGAGAGGAGATAACTCTGGCGAGATTATTCTCATGGGACATCACCCTTTCCAAGTCATCTGTGAGTATTGTGGCTGCAATGATAATTGGGATATACCCATTTGGTGAGAAAAATGATAGGAGAAGAGATTAAATATAGACCACTTCCAAGCATGTATAAAAACTGGACACAGCATCAACAACAACAAAGAATTAATATTTTTGAACAACAGTTTGAGCAGGTTGCCTTCCAAATGCTGTCTCATTTAACCCTCATAGTAATTTTACAAAGCAAGGATTATCTTCGCAACTGTAAAGATGAGAAGTTAAAGGCTTGGAGATGCACCGTAACTTGTCCCAGAAATCTCGCTGGCAAATGTTAAACCCAAGTCTTTCTAAACTCCTCGGCATTACCCTTTCCTTTGCATCACCCAGCCTCTTGGTAGTAAAATCTCATCTCACAATAGTCTCTCCATCCAATGTTTATGAATGTAACTTTCCACAATACTTTCACTCCACTAAATATTTAATAGATGTTTATAGCATATATGACAAAACACTTCTCCTCTCTCCAAGTTTTAATATTAACTAGTTATTATTGTTTCCCCTCTTGTATACCTGTTTTCTAAATGCAATGCAATTGTCATCCTCCCGTGAAATGTGGGGAGCAGAAAAAGACATAGGCTCAGAATTACGGAATGTGTGGACAGGGCAGTTGCAGGGGCATTTGAAATCATCTAGTCCAGAGACTCTTAAACTTGCAGCAGACAGTTCACTATTTCCTCCTGGGCACCATAAATAATTAATGTGATTATTTCCACACTAATTACATAATAAAGACTAAGATATAGCACCAAATTAAATAATATATTACTTTAAATTTCTTAAAGACATCACTTTTATATTTTTCATAGTACACAACTAGATGATCTAAGTCATAAGCATACATTTTAATTAATTAAGCCATAGGACTGACCTCATAGTTCTTCTGTTAATGACCATTTGTTATTTGCTGTGTGACCTTTTACTACACGTATTTAATAGCAGACTGTATGTTTAAAGAGTATGGGACAGATACTTGTATGCCTACTAGCTAATAATTTTCTGCATCCCACCTAGTACCCCACACCAACACAAATAGGAACCGAAAAAAAAAAAAAAAACTATGATAAACTTTTAGTACATAGATTGCAGGTCATTAACGTCCCAAGGAAGCATAGTCATTGTTGAGTGGAAGCAAAGTCTTACTTTAGACTGATAATCTCATTTTTTTAATTGGGCAAAATGAGGTCTAGAAAAAGGACATAATTTGAACTGTCAAACTATTTTTACTTGTGAAGTTTATCACTGCTGGTTTTAATCCTCTTACTATTTCTCAGGGGAAAATGATGCTTTGGTAAACCACATTTCTAGGGCTCTCTGCTGGAGATATGATCGAACCGTCTCTGCTTTATGAATCTGCGCACACACACAAATGCACACTCACACACAACGTTGTCACTGCTTAAAGACCATGCTGGCTTTTTCCTTTTAAAAAACCAATGTGTATTTGTCCCTGAGCAATTTAATAAATGGTCACAAATTCTAAAGAGGAAAATAAAAAGTATTATTTTCCTACTAACTTAAACAATAAATTTGTTTAGGAGAAAATGATGAAAATTTTAAAAAGTAATAAAGCTTTCTTTTACAGTAGGTCATAATTGTACTAGCATTCACCAAGATTTCAATGAATTTGTCAAGAAGTTATTATGCCTATACTCTATGATTTTAACTAATGTTTTTACATTACTTAAATTGAACAGTGTTTTTTGAAAGGGAAATAAAACCAGTTACAATGACAAAAAGACTGAGCTTCAGTCTACAAATCTCTCCATTTGAGAATTAACCTCTATGAAAGATAAGCTTCTCGCTCGTGGCCTCACTCCTCTATCAAATACCCAAAGATACACTACTCAGTCAATACATTTTATCTTTTCAAATTAAGTCCTCCTGTAGTGAACCTGATAAAGATGATTTAAGTAGTTGAAAAAACATGATTTTATCTTCATTTTCTAAGTTACATTTTATTGAAATGAATGTTCTTCCCCTTCTTATTTTCTTTTTAATTTCAAAGACCAGGCTTTAAAGTTGATTAACCAGGGACTTCCCTGGTGGCACAGTGGTTAAGAATTCACCTGCCAATGCAGGGGACACGGGTTCAAGCCCTGGTCCAGCAAGATCCCACATGCTGCAGAGCAAATAAGCCCGTGTGCCACAACTACTGAGTCTGAGCTCTAGAGCCCACGAGCCACAACTACTGAGCTCACCTGCCACAACTACTGAAGCCCACATGCCTAGAGCCCATGCTCCACAACAAGAGAAGCTACAGCAATGAGAAGCCCACACACCACAGCGAAGAGTAGCCCTGCAACTAGAGAAAGCCCATGCACAGCAACGAAGACCCAATGCAGCCAGAAATTAATTTTTTAAAAAGTTGATTAACCACCATTATTAACTCAACTGCATGTAAATGAGAACAGATTTTCTTCTGAGAGAATATACTTTTAACCTTCAAAGAAAAAGTACTATCTGCTACTTAGATCCATTTGAGAGGACTTAGAAAAATCTGGCCTTCTATTGGTAGGAGTTCAGAAAGAGGCCCAAATTCTGCATGTTACAAAAAAGAGCCTGGATAAAGGAGCCAGTAGGATGGAATAGAATCTCCATGGTGTCATGGAGACTGGGATCTGGGGAAAAGAGGGGATTTGGAGCCTAGGAAGCCTTCTGGCTGTCAGTCAAGGGCATTCCCTAGAAACTCCTCTGCCACTAAAAAGGTCTGCAAAAAGTGATATAATCTGGTTAATTAATTGTCATTAATTACATTACGGCGTTATTGTCTAATTCAACAGAAGGGAGGCTTCCAGTTAGAGTATTCCATGTTAGAAGCTGATTCGGGACCCTAAACGGCCAGGAATTCTCTGACCTATGAAGAAACAGTGGAGTGAAGGGTGTTACATGGGATTCTTGAGAGGTAAACCCATTGCCCACGTTATGACTGACTAAGAACCAAGTTTATGTGAATTTGGACCCTGTCACCCTGGGTAGTGGTGTGAGGCATCACCTCTTGGAGCTTGCTAAGTTGAACTGGATTTCCCAGTTTAACTATATGACTAGCAGGTAGGCATGATTATTACAACAGCCAATCTTTGAAACAAAGGTTATCTTCTTTTTTTTAGTTCTAGGCAAGTCAATACAGGAAGAAGGTGATATAGCAGAGTTTTAAAATCAGAATAAAAGGGCTCTGTGAGACAAGGTGACATCAAGGCAGACATTGAATCCAAAGGCTGAAAATATAACTGAATCAGTGATGACATGACATCTTAATCACCCCTTTACATCTCAGTAGAGGTAAGCAACGTAACCAAGACTGAGATGGTCATTTTAAGATCAGACCGAGTTAGAAACAGAGGTAGAGGGACTAAGAAGCATGTGAGGTCAATCCAGACTTTTCTGCAAAACTATTTTATTTGCCGATCCTAAAGAACAACGAGAAGGTGGGAGAGGGGTTGATCAGAGAGAGTGAGAGAGAGCAGATTACCTCCTGCAAAAGCAGGCTATAGGTAACCACAAACCATAGGCAAGAGAGAGGGCAAGTCTTATTCTGGAACAAATATTTGAATGAAGCATTCATTTTGTTCAAATACTGGTTGGGACTATTAAAAATTGTGTTTTTTTAGGTCTGAAAAATGACTATAGGATTATGTAATTACTTAAGAACAAACTTGGAAAACATGTACCAAGATATGCTCCAGTTTCCATCCTGGAATGGGGAAAGAATATTCCCATGTAACTCAAGTTAGAGTAATGGTGGGAGATGAAATAAAATTTTGTTTTGTATTATTTTATGATTTAGTTTCAGCATAATTTTTATAGAAGAAAGGAAGTATAGGAAGTGAAGGGAAATTGAAAAGGAAGAAGGAAAGTACACAGATGAATTTTCTTTTTTCCTTATTATACATGAATTTAAGAAACAAATGATTCTTTTTTCCTTATCATACCTAGTCTGAGGACCAGAGGATTGATTTGCCCAAACTTTCTGAATATATTTATGAGATATATTCTATATTCTACATTCTATTCTGTATCTATTGAATCCAAGATAGAACTTGTGTCCCTTTATACCTTATTCTTATTTCTTTCATTTTGAATAGATTCAGATTTAAAATAATTGTATTTAAAGGAAGTAAAAAATAAATAATATATGGGGATTAAAACTTTTGATTTTTTCTAATCTGCTCTGTGCATCAAAATTTTAAAACAATTTTAGTTTAATATTCAGCTAAGCATCTGTGAACTACTGAATATAGTAAAAATGTATCAGAAACTAATTCTTTCAGCCAGCAACAAACCCAAATATACCAAATAAATAGATTAGCTCTTCCCAGGAATCTATGGTGCATTAACAACAATATGTGCTTATAGAAAATGTTGTTTTGGAGTACTGGAGAATTATCCCAGTGAACATTGCTGTAATTATAATTATGAATTAAAATAATAGTAGCTCCTCTGAGGAGTACAAAACACTTTTCTGAGAATTTTTTAATGATTTCAATCTGAGCTTAAAAATTTTCCTCCAGAGTCAAAACAGAAGAAAGAAAAAGTTGATCAAAAATGAACCAGGAAATAAATTATGAGAAATGCTCAGAGCTAAAGAACCAACAGAGAAATTCAGAGAGCAAGAACTTTGCATCCACACTCTATAGATTTAAACAGGTATCAAACTGAAGAAAAAATTCAATAAAGGATGGACCAATAGGTCAAAAAATATTGGTAAGCTAAATATTATTTTTAAGCTGCTACAATATGCCTTGTGCTGAATGAGGGTACTTTGCAAGAAGAAAAAACAGAAAGACACGATCTTTATGCTACTGAGGAGCATACAGGAGTGTTGATATCAAGGAAGAGCTGGTATAGGGATATTAAGTATGACCTGCCATGATTTCAATTGTCCCCTCCTGTTGTTTTGATATCAAAAATCAACATCTCATACTGTGCACAGGCACCTTCCATCTCCCATTCTATCAGGTGTCTGCTATTAAATCTTTCCTATAAAGAAATCCCGCCACTATCATTGCATGATTTATCAACCTAGAAACTCATCAGAGTGAAGCTCAATGAGCAGGAGACTTGGGGTGTAGGACATGGGTTCAAGTTAGGGCCCACTCTGTTTTGTTGCGGGACTGTATTCGTTTCCTAAGGCTTCCTTAACAAAGTACCATAAACTGGTGGCTTAAAACAAGTATTCTCTCACAGTCCTGGAGGCAACATGTCCGAAATCAAGGTGTCCGCAGGGCCATGGCGACTCCTCTCCCAGTTTCAGGTTGTTACTGGCAATCCTTGGCATTTCTTGTTTTGCAGACCTGTAATTCCAATCCCTGCCTCTGCAGCCGCGTCTGTCTTCTCTCTGGGTGTGTGTCTTTCGACAGTGTTCTCCACTCTGTGTGCATCTGTCCTCTCTTAAAGTTTTCCTCTTCTTATAAGGACACCAATCGTATTGAATTAAGGACTTACTCCAGTGTGATCTCATCTTAATTACATCTGCAAAGACCCTATTCCTGAATAAGGTCAAATTCACAGGTACTGAGGGTTAGGACTTCCACATATCATTTGGGGGGCACAATTTAACCCACAACAGGGACGCTAGAAAATAAATGTTTTCCTTCTATCTTTTAACACAGTTTTAGAAAGAGGGATTCAGGCCAGTGATCTCTGACTTCCTTCCCAATTCTAAACATACCACAGCTCTGACACTAAGGAGACTGAGGATACTTTTGTATTCTGGAGATTTTGTTTGGATTGAAAGAAAAGATAAAAATATGCCACTACGGCACACATGTGCATGCACGCACGCATACCAGGATTCAGGGAGTGCAGCTTGAAGCACGCAGTGTGCTCGTGGGGTCAGAAAAGAGCTCTTTAAGATATCAAGCCCACAATAGATTGTCAGAAGCTTATATACTGCCTTGTTTCTGAGGTCACCTGCTAAACAGCTTACAGGAGTTTTGTTTGCACAAAGATTAATTTAGAGATTAACCAGGTGACTTTGCAGAAGCCCCTGAAGGCTTTTCATGAAAGCTCGTAAAACATGTTTGTGGGTGGTTGTTCGTGTTTATGAATGTGTGTGTGTGTGTGTGTGTGTGTGTGTGTGTGTTCAACCACAGTCCCAGCTCTGCAGAAACAGATTTGCGTGATCCCTTAGCTTGCTTCTTCTTGAGATTTCATTATCTGAATGATTTCCTATAGACTAAAAGGCAAAATATTTTAGGGGTGCAGTCACCTCTTCGTTGAATGACAAGTATCCAGTGTGTTAAACACCTGGCCACAGACAATGGAAGTTTATTTTTAGTGCTTTCAATGACTATAAACCAGCATGTATGCTCAGAAGAAACATGAAATCCAATGGTTTACAACAGGGAATTTATTCCAATTATTGTGCATTTCTCTTCGTGGGGGAGGATTTAGAGGAAAATTGAAGGAGAACAGAGGGAAGGAAGAACTATCACATGCGGCACTTGCTGGGACTAGGGGAGGATACTGATATTTGTAGTAGTTTTTACATGACAAGTGCTTTGCATAGCTCATCTCACCTGAGCCTACAGGAACATTTTCTTATTGTTCCCATTTTACAGAAGAATGATTTGAGGCTTCTGAAGTTCCATCATTTGCCTCTGATTAAAGGAGTGGTAGGAAATGGAGCAAGGATTTGAACTGAGATCTGCGAGACTCAAAATCCTAAGCAATTGTCTCTAAGCCATGGTGTGTGTGTGTATGTGCGTGTGTGCGCGCGCACGTGTGTGTGTGTGTGTGTGTGTGTGTGTATGAAGAGATAAAGACAATAATTATCCCCCAAAGGAGTTTTACTAGGGAACTTTAAAGCTTCTAGTTCGCTTCTTACTCCACGGATTCATCTCAGGTTGCTCCTTCTGAAATGCTGGCATGCTTAACAGCTAAGTCTGATAACTGAATAAAGAATGGCTGGTTAGTAGGTTAGAAAAGAGGTTCTTGGAAGGCAGCTAGGCTCACCACTATACCACCAACACAGAAAAGAGGTTCTTGGCATTTGTATTAGCGTTTTCCAGAGAAACAGAACTAATAGGATGTGTGTATGTGTATAAAAATGTATTTAAATATATACATATAAAATAAATACATATAAGTTGTGTGTGTGTGTGTGTGTGTGTATATATATATATATATATATATATATATATATATATATATATATATCTCCTGTTATAATCAGTTTCCCGATTTAAATGTGAATCTTATCCAAAAACATCCTCACAGAAACACCTAGAATAATGTTTGACCAACTATCTGGGCACCCTGTGGTTCAGTCAAGTTGACACATAAAATTAACCATCACAGCACTGGTGAACCCTTCATTTTGAAAAAAAAACAAAGCTCATTCAATTTGCCACAATGTATAAAGCTAATCCTATTTGGACCTAAAGGGAATATAGGTCTAACTTGAAAAATAAGTAGCAACTTACGCGATTTCTGCAACAAAGCTCTTTTTTCCCATTCGCATCTAATTAGAGTTCTCTGAAATTCCCTGTAAGCACCATACCCCACTGTTTCTTCCCACTCGTGTGATGTGCTAAAAATGCCAGAATACTCGTGTTCCCTGAACACCCATGTGGCCATGCACTCATATGCCCCTGAGCCTTTGAGCCTGCTGCACCCTTTGCATCAAGTGACCTTTCCTGCCCCCGTCCTTCCCCCCACCCCGGGAAAAACCGACCCGACTTTCAAAGGCTGATATATACATTATCTCCTCTGGGAAGTTTTCCCACCCCTTTGACAAACAACATTGACCTGTACCCCTCTTTGATCAGAGAATACTCTTCATACCGCTAGCAAAACATCTGTCCTGCAGGCAGGCGCACTGTCCATGCCCACACAACCCATCAACCCACAGCAGCTGTACTGGCCACTCGGCATCTTCTGTAAGAATCCCTTAGTGCTTTGCTTTCTCACTTTGTTCCCAACTTGCACTCTTTCATTCATGTTTCAGTCCACTCCTGCTTTTGCCTCTGCTTCTACTTTATTTATATTGGCATTTGCCTTTGACGATTTTAGCTTCTGAGTCTTCCCAAAGAACCAGAATTTTCTATATTGCTGCACTATTCTGGGTAGCTTTGCACAACACCCGCCTGGAAGACCAAATTCCCACTAAGGGCCCTCATCACCTCTGTACGTGTGCATTCAGTCACAGAGAATAACTTGCTCTCAGCTCAGTCTATGTAATTATTTCTCTCCTGTTCTACAGCTCTTCTCCTGTAGAAATTATATCTTATTCATCTTTGAACCACTTGTAATTTCCTTATGTCCAGCATGTTTATACGTCTAATAACTATGTAATATGAATCAATGAATACAATTAAATATATCTTTATCTTGAGTGTCCTTATTGCCCCTCTAAGGTTCGAAATTCTTGCTGTCCTTTAAGTGCTAATTCTAGTCTTCTTGGACTACCCCAGCTGGAGCTGATTTGTTTTTAACTGGGTTCCTATTTCCCATAGAAACCACATATTATACATTTTACTGTGTGGTTATATGCTGTGTCTCTCATTGAGGCTCCATTAAACAATCGGTGTTTTGCTCCTTTCATATGTTTACAAGATGCCTAAAAGAGTACGTTTTAAATAATGGTTTTGTTCTGAAAAATTGGTTCCCAACTGCTTTCCTTAACTCATACTTTCTGCTGGTTACAGATAAGCCTTGGTGATAAAATCTATCTAAACCTTTGCCACATGCCTGCCTGTTTCTTAGACATTTGTAAGAGTTTTTGAGGCCAGGGGCATGAGTTAGTCATCACTGTAAACTTGGTGTTTCACACGTGCCCGGAACTGAACATGACCAAGGCCATGTTCCATAAAGTAATGATTGATTTATTGTGACAATTTGCAAATTGTGTCTTAATTATTTAATAAGGGGAAAAGATAATTCATATTTATTATCTACCTTGCTAAATGTATCTTGTCTGACAGTTTATATTCATGATATCATTCAGGCCTTGGGGAAGACATTTAACCTTTCTTGGCCTTGGTTTCATCATCTGTAAAGTGGAGGTGATATTAATACTTACTCTATAGGGTTGTTATAATTAATGGAGTTGATAAATATAAAACCACTGGATTGTATATTTTAAAGGAGTGAATATTATGATGTGAATTATATCTTAATAAACATGTTATTCGTTTTTTAAAAGCCCATGGATGTAGTGAAAATAGTGCTTTCCTAGTTGAGGGAGGAAGATGAACAGAATGGACCACCTTCTCTACTCAGCTTCTTGAATGTGGTAGATAAAGCTCTACCCTTCAGTCAGGAGATGAAAATAGTCTTTCCTAGAAAAGCAGCCCAATAGGAAAGAATAAAAGATACTACTATTACTATTTTTTTTAATAGGATCAGCTCAGGCAGATGATCCCACAGTAAAGACCTGTGTTTTTAAATTAACGTTTTACTTCCTCACACAGACAGCTTATAGTGCATTTTAAAAAACTGTGCAAGGATTGTTCTAATAAGACTTTTTAAAGGTTTTTAAAAATATAATATACACCACAAAATGTACAGGGTTAAAATGTGACGAATTATCAAAAATTGAACATGCTTAGATAAACTACACCTAGGTCAGGAAATAACATATTACCAGTACTCCTGAGCCATCCTAAGTCCTCTTCCAACCCACAAGTCCTCCAAGATAACACCTATCCTGACTTCTAACAACACAGATCAGGTTTGCCTGAATGCAATGCATATAAATGAAATCACATAATACGTATTCTTGTGGTCTGGCTTCTTTGGTTCAACAGTATATTTGTGAGATTGATCACTGCTGTCACATGTTTTAGTAGCTCATTCATTTTAATTGCTGTATAGTATTTCCCTAAGTTAGCTTTTTGATCTCCTCGTTGTAAATAAAAGCAGACATGTAAGGATCACCAAACCATAGAATAATGTGTCTATTATAGAAGATCCAAAACAAAGGTATCATACTAAAAAGGCAATATTTAAAATGAAAACACAGATAGAAGGTAGAGAGAATACTTAAAAACCAGCAAAATAAAAGAACAAAAGTAAAAGACAAGAAGTCCCCACAAATAAGCAGCAATTCACTGAGATGAGAGAATATATTATATCTATGAAGAAAGAATTTAGTGACATAAAAATGGCAACACAAAACTTAAGAAGAACATGGATTAAAGAAAATTCACGTAGTATCTGGAAGATAAAATTAAGTATATCTCCAAGAAGAAGAACACAAAGCATAAACAGTGGAATAGGAAACAGAAGGTAAGGAAGCGAGAGGGTGAGCACAGGTGTTCAGGCATCGGAACTATCAGAGTGCTAGAAAGACAGACCCTTAGAAAGAGAGGGAAGAAATTATCAAAGAAATAGTTCCTGACAATTTCCCAAAAGGAAAACAATGCTGTTTCACATTGAAATGAATAGCTGGTGCTTAGCCCAAAAGACGAATTTAGGACAATACCTAGTAAATAAAATTGTGAAACTGCAGACCAATAAGAGTAATGAGGGGTCCCCACAAAATTCGAAAAAGCGGGGGAAGAAACTGCCTCAAACAAAATAAAACGTATCAGAAACGAAGTGTACTTCTTACCAGCACCAATGAAAACCAGAAATATAATGCATCCTATTTCTGACAAGGAAAAAAAAAAATCCAACCTAACATTTTACATTCCAACTATTAATTAAATGTGAGACAGAACAAACACATTTTTAGATAATCAGACTCCTACAAAATTACGTGCCGTATACTTTTTAAAGAATGGGATTTCCCTCTCTGATCTCCTTGTGTTTGCATTGTTTACGGTCACATCACCAGCTCAGGACTCTGGCACCTTTTCCAGAGGTTGTGCAGTTAGCTGCCTGCATATCCTCTCTCTGTTAATGTTATTTTTTAAAAAAAATTTAAATTGAAGTATAGCTGATTTACAGTATTAAATTGGTTTCAGGTATACAACATAGTATATAACATTTTTTATAGATTAGACTATTTAAAGCACTACAAAATAATGGCTATATTTCCCTGTGTTGTACGTTTCCTTGTTACTCATTTATTTTATACATAGTAGTTTGTGCCTCTTAATCCCATACCTCTATTTTGCCTCTTCCCCCCTTTTTTCTCCCAGCTGGTAACCACTAGTTTGTTCTGTATATCTGTGAGTCTGTTTCTGTTTTGCTATACACATTCATTTGTTTTACTTTTTAGAGTTTATCTATAAGTGATAATATAATAGTGTTTGTCTTTCTCTGTCATTTCATGAAACGAAATACTCTCTAGGTCCATTCACATTGTTGTAACTGGCAAAATTCCATTATTTTTATGGTTGACTAATATTCCCTTGTGTGTGTGTATATATAATATATGTGTGTGTGTGTGTATATATATATATACACACACACACACATATATATATATATCACAACTTCTTTATCCATTTGTCTGTTGTCTTGTATATTGTAAAAAAAAATGCTGCTATGAACATTGGGGTACATGTATATTTTAAAATTGGTGTTTTGATTCTCTTCGAATATATCCCCAGAAGTGGAATTGCTGGATCATATGATAGCTTATTTTTAGATTTTAAGGAACTTCATACTGTTTTCCATAGTGATTGCACCAATTTACGTTCCCACCAAGAGTGTATGAGGATTCCCTTTTCTCTTCATCCTCTCCAACATTTGTTATTTGTAGACATTTCGATTCTTACAGGTATGAGGTGATATCTCAGTGTGGTTTCATTTGCCTTTCACTGATGATTAGCAATGTTGAGACTTTTTTCAGGTGCCTATTGGCCATCTGTATACCTTTTGAAAAATGTCTATTCAGGTCTTCTGCCCATGTTTTGATTTTTTTTATATTGAGCTGTATGAGTTTTTTATATACTTTGGACATTAACTCCTTATCATTCATATCATTTGTAAATATTTTTTCCCATTTAGCAGGTTGCCTTTTTGTTGTGTTAATGATTTCCTTTGCTGTGCAAAAGGTTTTATTTAAGTTTAATTAAGTTCAATTTGTTTATTTTTGCTTTTATTTCTTTTGCCTTAGGAGACAGATCCAAAAAATATTGTAATGATTTATGTCAAGAAGTATTCTGCCTAGTTTCTCTTCCAGGAGTTTTATGGTTTCAGGTCTTACATTTAGGTAATTCATCCATTTTGAGTTTATTTTTGTATATGGTGTTCTAATCTCATTCTTTTACATGTAGCTGTCCAGTTTTCCCAGCACCACTTATTGAAGAGGCTGTCTTTTCTTCATTGTATATTCTTGCCTCCTTTGTTGTAGATTAATTGACCATAAGTGCATGGGTTTTTTTTTCTGGGCTCTCTATTCTTTTCCATTGATCTATGTGTCTCTTTTTGTGCCCATACCATGCTGTTTTGATTACTGTGGTTTTGTAGTATAGTCTCAAGTCAGCGAGTGTGATGCCTGCAGCTTTGTTCTTTTTTCTCAAGAATGTTTTGGCAATTTGGGGTATTTTGTGGTTCCATATGAATTTTAGGATTATTTGTTCTAGTTCTGTGAAAAATGTCATGGGTATTTTGATATGGATTATGTCGAATCTTTAGATTGCCTTGGGGAGTCTTGTCATTTTAACAATATTAATTCTTTCATTCCAAGAACACAACATATCTTTCTGCTTCTTTGTATCATTTTCAAATTCCTTCATCAATGTTTGGTGAAGGGGTAGCATCCTAAGCTGTGGAAGGAGGCCAGCAGTTATGCCTCAAATATCAGTTTGTGTCCCGGTTTTGAGCAATCCAGTTTCCATTCTGTGCCCAGTCTAGAGCACTAGCCCAATCACAACCTACAGACATGTGTGAAGTCTCTGCTGTATTTTTTTCTTCCACTAAAGATCATTGCAATGTCAATGTCTAAATTTGAAGAACTGAGTATGGTTTTAATTCTTCTTAAGCTGAAAAGAGCACAGAATTCCTTCAAACACAAAGAAGAAATTAAAGAACTATGGAGGAAAAACAGAAATAACAAATGCAAGATGCTTTTACAATACCATTTCTGGAAGCTTTTATGAAAGCAGTTAATTCTCTCACTCCTGCTTTCATCTAAAAATGTTTAATTTTTCATCCAGTGAAAAATAAAAACACAGGGGAGCAGAAAAGACAGCTATTGGAGAATAAATTTGGTAAAATGAGAGTTCTTTATAGTATTTTAGGAGAAAGTAAAATAAATAAATAAATAGTTCTCACATACATTTTGCTGAGCTGTGGAAAAAACAAAATCGATGCTGGAAGATCTTAGCACCAAGCGTGATGCTTTAGGTAGCTGTTAATAGTTCTCAATTTGGGAGTAGACATGATCAGTCAAGAGACACAGGTCTCCCTTCAAGTAAAGGTGAGGGTTCATGTTGCTTTGAGAACAGTGGGGCTTTAGGACAATCAGGAAAGAAAATTGCTATGGTCCTACTGTTTAGATAGGTAAAATCACTCCCTTTCAGTAAGATAAATAATATTTCCTGCAATAAAAAATTATGAAATTGACTTTTTAGTAAGTGGTCACCAATTGTCTTCAAAATCAGTGGTTCTATACATTTATTGAATATATATTTAAATGTAAGATTATGGTTTGATATTTTTATCTTTTTACTTACAAGAGGATGAAAACTAATGTTTATTAAAGAAGATATATATGTTTTATATATATATATATACACACACACACACATATATATGATCAGATGGGAAAGAAGAAGAGGATATTATTTAGTCTATATTTTACAATAATTATGTGAAACAGACATTGTGATTTTCATTTATATATGTAGCTTTGAAGCACAAAAATGTAAAATGACAATTCTGCAGCCATACAACTTATGTGCTTGGATCTGGAACTCAAGTCCAGGTACATCTGATTCCGGACTCACAAGCTCTCTGCTGGATTTGTTTTCTGTGATGGGACAAAGTGGAAGCAGCCTGGGAAATGCAGAAACAGATAAGCCTTGCCTTTTAGGAACTTGTAGATCTAGGCTAGCAAGGCTGTCACAAAGCCACCTCTAACAGAGTGATCCATATTACAATTAAAACTGCAATTCTATGTTGCATTGTGTACATCAAAGGATACAAGTCACTTCATCTTTTTAGTTACCTAAGAATGCATAACCATTCTTAGGTAATTAAATGTATTTAGATTTAACAAACATTCAACTGTGTCTATGTCTGTGTTCCAGGGACTGTGCTAGGTACTTTGCATCCACTGATTTTATTTATATACCCTATAAAAATACTGTACCCACTAATGTGTTCAACAGGGAAGAACATTTGATATAATGAACACAGAGGAGGTATGGGGCATCATGCAGGATTTTGGAATAGGAGAACCTGGATTTTCACTCTGTCTCTGCCTTTTATTAGCCCTGAGGCCTTGGATATGTTAATTCCTTCAAGCAGAATGCTGTAGACCATGAATGGGGCTGCAGAGAGGTTTCATGCACTGTTTTCTGTAACGTGCTGTTCAATTAGCTGTTGATGGGCATCTAGCTCATAAAATACACTCCTTATTTTTAAAGATGGCTAATCCTACTTTGCATTTTAACTTTCTGCAAAAAAGTCAGTTAAACCAATAAGCGTGTGTTTTACAGTCGATTTAAAAGCCTGACTGTTCTCATTTTCTTCTGATTCTTCTTTTATCCTCTGATTTTCACACTTCTTGCTTTTTCTTTCATACTCCTTCCACACTCTTGGTTTTGTTACTTATACATCTGCGTTTTAATGCCAGAAAAAATTACTCCCTTTTGCTTACCTATATGTGGAATTTAGTTTTTCGTGTCTAAAATAAAATAATAAAAACTAGCCAATGAGGAAACTGATTTCCAATTATCTTCCCTTCATTCAAGATAGGCCAGCATCTATATAGCCATAAAACTTTAAAAGAAATAACAATGATAAGAAAGACTCAATTAACCTCAGAAATGGTGTCATGAAATAAGATTCATTTCCAGATGGAGAGGATAGACAAGAAGTTCTCTGTAAGCTCATAACTGGGAAAGGTTGCTATCTTCCCAGCAGGACATGCGTGATTTTTAATAAGATGACAGAGCTATAATGTTCTAGAAAATGTAAAATTATATATAGAAGAACTATTCTATTTATTATTGTGATTTAGTATGTCAGCATTTAAAAATTAAATAAACAAATAAGCACTGAGGAATTACCAACTACGTGCCATGTGTTTTTATTTTTGTTGTTGTTGTTTTATGAATGCTCTCATTTAATCCTCCAAATAACTATTTTATTTCTCATTTTATAGATGAGGAAACTAATGCACTGAGATGTTTTGTTAAATTGTGTGCATCTAGTGTCTTATGTTAGGCTCCCTAGAAGGAACCTCTGAGACTGACAGCTGTGTACAGAGGCTTCTCTGGGGAGTCTTAGGAGATACACAGGGAAGAAGGAGGAAAACAGGATTGGGCAGAGGGAAACGATGACCCACCGGGGTTTCAACTGAAGCTTCAAGTGTTCCTACAGGGAGATCTGGAGATGGGATGGTCCTTCAGAGCTGTCTCAAATTGAGACAAAGGGGTGGACATACATATACCCACGTCAGTTCATCATTGATCACAGACCACTTCCTAGGAGAAGACATAACCTTGATGAGGCATATTAAGTACAGATGTCGCTCAGTATCTGCGGGGAATTGGTTCCACGATCCTCACAGATACCAAATTCCAAGGATGCTAAAGTCCCCTGTATGAAATGGTACCCATGGGTTGGCCAACTACAGTGAAAGCATGGCTCAGATATTTCCAGCAGCTGGAGGTGGGTTGCATCAGCCTGAAGAAGGGGTCTGAGGATGCAGCTCTGTGTCTACTACATCTAGTAAGTGGTACAGCAAGAATTTTACTCCAGGCTCAGGTAGCCTTTTCACTTTTATGGAATGAAAATTTCATTTTAACGTCCTGGTTGCTCCTCATGCAATAATTTTTAATGTTACTATGATTGTGGTTGCACTTCTGAACAAGCCATGATTTTATTATGTCCCTACTGATGTGTAAATGCTCAGAGCCTCAGGTCTAGAATCTAATTAGTGTTCAGGTGGACACAACTGTCACCATTTTGCTTTGTGCATCTTATAAGATCCCATGAACTTGGGGGATTTTCAGTTTAATAAGTTGATATACATATACAAAGTATCTTTCAGACCTGCTTTTATTTTTCTGACTCTGAAGAAAATATTTGAAAGAGCACATAATAGAGTGATTTTCAAGGAAAAATGTGAGTTTGGAATCTTGGTGAAGTTATTAGTTTATGCTTCAGATTCTTGGTTCTTTCTTCTCCTTCATCCTGTCTACTCATCATCCTCTTGAGGCACCTGATGATGAACCATTAGATGCATTAGATGGGAGGTAGGACTAGCCCATGGCTCCAAACTCTTCCTCCAAGTTACCTTGAAAGCTTTTGAAAATACAAATTTCTTCATTCCACACCTGATGATTTTGACCCAGTAGCTCCCTCCTGGGGCCCATGAATCTATAGTTCAACTTTTTTTTTTTTCCCATGTGAAGCTTGGGGAGCTAACTCAGCTCAGGTACCAGGGCCAGGGGTCCAGAACCGCTGCTCTAGTTAACCTGTAAAACACTTCTCATTGCATAACACAGGCTCCCATAGAGCAGGGACTATTTATTTATCATTTATTTTTTTCCTTGGTGTCTAGAACAGGGTCTGGCATAGAAATCATACTCAATGAATATTTTTGAATGAGGAAAAATAAATACAATAATCTATTTGAGCCAATCCAACCAAAATTCAGAAAGCTGCTGTGCTTGAGCAGAAAGCGCAACAGGTACAGAGGCAGAAGGAAACATCACTATTCGGACAAAACAATAAAGTATTACTTCAATGCAAATTGATAGTATGTCGTGTTATTTACTATTGGACCAACTGGTATGGTATAATATTATAACACGTATTCTGATGTTAAATGATTCTTACATTTCTGGGAAAAATCTCTAGTTTCCTGGAACATCAATTCCCGTTAAATCTATCAAGTTCTGTTGGCTTTCTAGTATTTATGTTAGGATGTTTACTTTTATTTCATAAGTGAGAGTTACGGGTGGATGGTCTTAGCTCAAGTCCTGCATTATTTCACTACACTCTGATACGATTACATGAAATGCAATAAAACAGAAAATCAGGTAATACAAGCAAATTTACTATTATTTATTTTACACCATCTACTTTCAAATAAGCCATTAAACAAGCTTACAAAAACAGCACATAATAAGATGAATGTAATAAGTAGGGAAAACAGAGTTAAGAAAAAGGAGGAAATATATTTTCTAACATGAAGTATCAATGTATTCATTATGATTAAAGAACTACTTGAATCTAATATTGATGCCTTTAGCACAGAAAGTGTCTACTGGCCATTTAAAAAGCTCTTTGTAGAATGATTGAAATGGAGAAGCTTCTCACAGATGGAGGTTGTTGTTGTTCCTATTGATACTATTATTATTTTCAAAATATACTAGCCTAAATTTTGAAAGAATATTTCCATTCATGAGGCATTTACATAGAGAATGATAAACTATATGAAAAACTGAGTCTTCTCACAGATTTTCATGGTAAATGTATAAATCAAATTCATATATATGTATATATTTTAAATATTAATTACAAACAGAAACAAGATCATAGATACAATGAACAATCAGATAAATAGTTTAATATTAAAATCCTGTCATCCTCCGTGGGTGGGGAGGGATAAATTAGGAGCTTGGGATTAATATACACACACTAATATGTATAAAATAGATAATCAAAAATAGATATACCTACTGTATAGCACAGGGAACTCTACTCAATATCCTGTAATAACCTATATGTGAAAAAAATCTGAAAAAGGATGAATATATGTATATGTATCACTGAATCACTATGCTGTACACGTGAAACTAGCGTAACATTGTAAATCAACTAAACTCCAATAAAAAATTTTTTAAAAAGGATAAAAAAGTATAAGATAAAGATAATAATAAACACTACCAAGCACTGAGCGTTAATAAAAAAGTCTGTCATCTTTAACAGGTTTAATTTGCCAGAGCCCATAAACTACTTATATCTTAGGGGACCCAGCACACCATTGTAGACAGAATTATCTGGTCTCCTGGGCCAATTTAGTCACCCACAAAAGATGATAACACAAACTATAGTCACATGCATGACTTTGGGAATGTTTTTACTCCTTAACACTCTCTCCTTGATCTTGCGCTCTCTCCAGAATGTCTGCATCATGAGTAACACATCAGTGGGAAGATGGATTGTGTTGAAATCTTCCTTTACACAGTTTGCAAGCCCAGTGATATTATTTTATTTGGAGGGGCTTCAGACAGAAGAATGACGAGATTAGAAGACATGTCTTGAATTTCTTTGCAAAACAACTGCACTATTTTTACCTGAATTATGTGCTATTGGACTAGATTTAAAGACACGCCAATGGAGTCTTTGGGGATTACTTCAGTCTTCCCAGGCTATTCTTGGTCCTGCCACCACCTCTGTCCCTTTCTCTCATCATCTATGGCTGATCTTTCCTCTAGAGAAGGAAACATTTTACATTTCTAATTCCTGAAATTGCCCCACCCCACCTCACTTCCACTATGAAAGTGATGAAGCAAGCCCAGAGCCCCAGGTTTAAAGTTAGGACAGCGTAGCCTTACTAAGCAACACCAGGTGTAGCAAGAACAAGACTGCCAGAAGGGTGAGATCAATTTGTAATCCTTACAGAGTGCAGGTTGTCTGCATCATTACAAAATATCTCATATGAATAAAGATGACATATTTAATAAAATATTATTTATGGAGCAAAAAAATTTCTAGGCATAAATATTTCTATGTATTTATCAGTTTTTAAAAATTATTCTGTAACTGTCATATATTTTATAGCAACATCGACTATTTAAGAAACCAAATAACCATACTTCTTTAGTGCTATTTACCATTAACTTTTCCAAAAAGTGGCTACACAAATATGAATAGGTCATCATCCCTGCCTTGAGAACTAATGGTCAGGAGAAGGACAGACACATAAACAGATGATGTTAATCGAAGAATACAGTTATTGCAATTAGATACAGAGAAGTTATTATGGAAGCTTAGAGAGATGCAAGTGGAGTCTAGGAGAGATTCCTGGACAAGGAAATGACTAGTCCAGTAGACTGCTTTGTAATTGCCTCATTATAGCCCTTATCACACCATATTGAAATTATCTGTGGAAAGTCCATCTACTCCAATAAACAGAATTTCTCCAGAATAAGGACTGTGTCTTGTTTTTCACTGTTTGTCAAGCCCCTGACAGTTATCTCATATATTATATATACACGCAAAAATATTTTAAAAAACAACAAGGAATAAAAAAGGAGAGAAGGAAGCAAGGAAGGCAAGCAGGCAGGCACCTGAGTAGGAGTTAGCCAGAAGAAGGAGAAGGGGTGAGCGAGCAATCCATTTCAGGTTAGGACGAGGACTGCGATAAAAGAACGGAGACGTGAAACAGCGTGGTGTGTAAAGGTAGGCATGCTGACAGTGTTAACCAAAAGCCTGGAGTGGCGAGAGGTGGAAGATGAGGGTTTAGCAGAACTTGACCTAACAGAATCACTTAAAGTATGCTAAGAAGGTCATTTTGGGCGAGTAGAGAGCAGCTAATAGAAAGTGCGTGTGTGGTCAACTCTAATTCTACTAGAGTTTGACCCTGGGATAGCAGTTTAAAATTTCTTGAGCCTCAATTCATTACAAAATGAGATAATGCTATCTCCTTCGAATGACTGATATAAGGAATATAGAATGATTGATGTGATATAAGGTTGAATACATAGTGCTGAGATATTAAAAATATATGTGGAATGGAATGTATCAGTGACAGAATATAGCCTTCAGTTTCTCTTGCTCTTCCGGAAAGAAAAAAATCCAACTGTCCTGTCCGGTGCCTAATTGACCAATGTCCCTCAGATGATGTGTGAATAACAAGGTGGATGCCAGATGTATTAGTCAGGGTCCTTCAGACAATAGCATATCTATCTATCTATCTATCTATCTATCTATCTATCTATCTACCTGTCATCTATCTACAGTTCACTCTTGAACAACATAGGTTTCAACTGTGAGGGCCCATTTACACAGGGATTTTTTCAATAGTAAAATACTACAGAATTACACTATCCAAGCTTGGTTGAATCAACAGATGCAGAATGGTGGATATGCAGGAAACATGGATGTGGAGAGCTGACCATAAATTACATGTGTAATTTCAACCGCACGGAGGTGCAGTGCCCCTACACCCTGCATTGTTGATGGATCAACTGTATATAGAAAACACTTTATTATAGGCATTGACTCACAGTTTCAGAGGCTGAGAAGTCCCACAATCTACTGTCTGAAAGCTGAAGAACCAGGAAAACTGGTGGTGAAATTCAGTATGAGTCTGAAGGCCTGCGAATTGAGGAGCTGTTGGTACAAGTTTCAGGAGCACCATTGTGTATGAAGGCTGGAGAATACAGATGTCTCAGCTCAAGCACAGAGAGTGGGTCTGCCTTTCCTCCACCTTTTTGTTCTATTCAGTTCCTCAACAGAGTGGGTAAAGCTCACCCACTTTGAAAGGGCCATTTGCTTTACTCAGTTCACCAATTCAAATGCTAATCTCTTCTGGAAACACTTCACAGACACACTCAGAAATAATGTTTTACCAGATATCTGGGCATCCCTTAGCCCAGTGAAGCTGACGCTTAAAATTAACGATCACACAAGGGAAGAGGGCAGTCTAGAATCCCAGAGTCTTAGGGATTAAAAGTCAGTGACCAAGTGCTAAGGCATGCATTCAAGACTTCGTCAGCTTCCTCCAAGTCCTCTCCTCTCTACATCTAATACATTTCTCCTATGCAGAGTAAATATACCCTTTTGTAAAAAATGTGTCTGTATCTTTCTTCCTTTCTGACATAATAATAAGATGGAGAAAATCAAATTTGGAAGAAAAAATACTAAAAAGTTGTTTATTGGGGAAAAATGCTGCTCTGTTGGGAAAAAGTTCTTATTTGGAGTTAAAGCAGCTGGTCTGGGATCTATTTCCTCGTCTAGGAATCAAAGTAGTTTGCCCAGTCTAATCTCATTGTAAATGTGATAACTGACTTTCTGAACAAGTTCAACTTGGGCCACTGTAAAATAGTTAGATGAATATTTCCTGTCTTAATTGTATTTATAAGACTAAACACAGGGGATGTCAGGGGAGAAAATTGGGCTACAAACGACCAATTTGGAGTCACAGTATATACATGGCAGGTGAAACAAGGTGACAGGATATAATTGACCTACGAGAGGAGTGAGTCCCGAGGACAGAGACTTGTTAGAGGGAGGAGCAGAGAAAGAACTATTGATGAAGGTCAGAGAAGGAAGAGGCAGGCGGGTCTGGATGCTGGCACTACAGAGAATTCAATGAAGAAAGGATCAATAGTGACAAATGCAGTAGACAGATTTGAAAAGGATGGAAAAAAGATTCCACATGATTTATCAATTAATCAGTTAACAGTGATTTTAACAAGACAATCTCAGTTGAGTTTGGGGTCTAAAAATCTGATTACCGTAGTTTTAGGAGGAAGTCAGAAGTGAGAGTGTAGAAGTTGCAGTTAAGTTGGGAGAATCAGGTGTGAGGAACCAGTCAAGGGCATGGGGTTGAAGGTACGAGAGGCAGCTGAAGTTAGGGCATAACTGGTGATGAGCAAAAACCGCCCAGCATTTGTGTTTAACCAGCCAACACACCTATCACCTTCCTGTATGTGCCAGGTTAGAAATGTGACAGGCAAAAAGCTAATGAAGTTCCTGTTCTTTCCATGTGCCCTGATGTTTCCTTTTGGTGATTTTGAGGATTTCCCCTGCTAAAGCCTTCTGTGTTCCTCACTGAGAGTCCCCATTAAAAAAAAAAAAGAAGTGTTAAGTAATTGAGGGGAAGCAGAAATCTTGCACATTCATACCCTATAATCTTTTCCTTCACTCTTCAAAATTCTTCCATTACACTTACTTTATACCCATGTCAAGAAAATGAATCTAAAGTCTTGAATAACAGTAGCCTGAGGAAGAAAAATAAATATCATTCCTTTGGGTCACACATTGTTTAAATTTTATTACCAATTTTATTCACTCAATGCCTTCCTGCTTTTAGAGCAACATCCATTTCATTTAGGTCCTTGTCCTGTTTGTGTTATTTTATAATGCTGTTATAAGATACAGCTTTAAGTGTTTATTAAGTATTTAAAAACACACAGGTTGGTGTAATTTAATTGAAAAATGTTGGCATTTCTCTATAAAATTAGTGAACTCCCTTTAATGATTTGTCTAATAAAATTGCCTTGGGGAGGGAAAAAAACAGAAAGCATTCCTATTTTCCTTGCAGTGTTTTAATTTAAAATCAACCCAGTATTTGTGTGATCAAATTTGTAATAATCCATCACTAATGGTAGACAAAAAAATTAAAGGACTCAATTTATTACAGAGAACAAAAGTGAGATATCTCCTCCCTCCATAGAAATAATACAAAATTCTAGAGTTGTTTTAATATCATTTTCATATTTCTGCTACAATGACAGAGATATACTTTCAGGGAGGAATTTTTATCTGTTCACAACATTTGTAATGAAAATTCAATTCTTCAGAATGAGATGCTCTGTATATTCCCTAATTCTCTGTTCTGTGCTTTGTGGATACGACTCTCCTTAAGATCCTCAACTTGACTGGATGGCCATTCTCTTCCTCTTCTTCAGCAGGTCACTACCCTCCTTGGGAAGAGCTGAATATGCATCTTCTCATGTTTTAGCTCCCTGAGAAGGTCAGGGAATGAGAGAACATTGCTCCATCTCATGAATTTATGGACAATATTCTCCATACAAAAATTAAGTCTGATGCTAAGGCCTTAAATAGATGACCTCTCTATGTTATCAAGAATTAACTGTTAGTAGATGGCAGAAAGTAAAGATTTGGCCTGCTTGTCTGGCTCCTGCAGTAATTAACTGCTTACTTACACCAATATATATTCAGTGCTTGAGATAACTGGAAAGATACAGAGGCCTTCTCTCTGGTCTCTCTCCATAAATATCCCTCCACAGATACTGAAAGACATATAAATGTGTCTGTTTCTTTTTGCCCCAAGCTACATCAAGAGAAATATGTTCACAAACATAGTTTGAAGGACAGGTGAATTCGGGTCCAATTCAGCCTTAAAAAACATTTCTTTCCACAAAAAGATCTTTCCTGAGTATACCAAAAGCTTATTTACAGATTTGATATCAAAGATCACCTTTTATTATTTTTTAAAGTGCAGTGGCTCTCTTGTCAAATTAAACTATTGTTTAAATACAATTCTAATCACAATCTTAAGTTTTTTTCACAGAATGTGTCTGCAGACTCTAAAAATACATATGGATATGTAAGCACTCAAGATGAATCAAAGTTGTTGGAAGGAAACTAATGAAGGAGAATTTTTTCTATTATAAAGAATTCATGTGAAACAACCACAATTAAATTAGTGTAACAGAGAGCAGACATAGGCAGAGTTCAATGCAACATAGTAGAAGAACCTGGAAATAGACCCAGTGACATATATGGTAATTTCATATATACAGATCATAGATGTCAGACATGGAGTCAAAAGCCAATGGGTTGAACATGGGATACTTAATAAATGATTATGACAGTTGGTTTTGAATATGAAAATAATGTAAAACTATATCTCAACCTTAGGCCATATTCTAAAATATATTCCAAGGATAATTAAATTCCTAAATACAAAAAGTAAATCTTTAAAATTTTAAAAGAAAATATATTAGATCTTTTATTGTACTTAGTGCAAAAGAAAAAAAATCATTTTACATGAAAAGGCAACTGGCATACTTGCATAAGATAGTTGCAGGCATACCCCTCTTAACAAATTAATATTGAGAATACATAAAGAAGCTCCTAAAATGAATGAGAACATTTAAATCGTTAAATATTCTGCAAACATATGTGAGCAATGAAGTCACAAAACAGGAGACCTGAATAGTGAAGAAACAAATAAAATGCTGCTCAACATCATAGCAGACAGAGAAAAAAGAAAAAAAAAAAAAAGAGATGGTTATAATTTTACACCTATTTGTTTTGCAGCAATGAAAAAGTCTGCTAATATTAAGTGGTCACACAAATGAGGAAAATTACCATCTAATGCTATATTGTTTGGAAAGTAATTTTGTGTAACCACTCTTGAAGATAATATTTCCAAATTGTAGTAAAGATGCTTATGTGCATAAATTACCAGGCAATAATTCTACTTCTGCATAATTAATTAATTAAGCATGTATTTATTAAATTTTCTATTAAGTGCTCAACACTTTTCTTTGCCCTAGGGCTATAATGATTAATAAAATGGATGGATTTTTTTCTATGTGCAAGAAACTAAAATTTCAGTGGAAGAAGACAAATTTAAAAATCAAATTTATGGACATATACTATAATAGCAAATTGTAATAAGTGCTCCAAAGAAACACTGCAACTGGGGAAAGGAAATGAAGCATAAGAAATGAGCTATTTTAACCGGAATTGGTCCAGAACGACTTTTCTAAGTGACGTTTGAGCAGAGACCTGAAGAGTGTAATGAAAGAGCAAGATCAAAGACCTGAGGATGTGGATCAGATGAGGAACCATAGTGTGATTAGAACAGTGTTGAGGGAAGGTGAGAGGGAAAGGGGGTGAAGTCAGAGAGATGCACTCGTCATAGACCATGGGAAGCCACAGCAAAGCATCGGCTTTTTATTCTAAGTGTGATGGAAAATTTATTAGAGGATTATCTTAGGCAGGGGAAAGTTAAAAATATGACTAAGGTCTTTGAAAGCTCACTATGGTTGTTTTCTTGATAATTTACTGAAGAATTTGGGGAATCGCCTTGGGAGAACATGCAAGCAACTACTGCATTTAACTAGGTAAGAGATAATAACTGAGTTCTAGAGCTATCGTCATGAGACTGGAAAGGGACGACAATACATATTAAAATTAGTTTCTACAAGATGTGCTGAATGATTGGTAATGGTATTTGAGAAAAACAGGCTCTCTACTCCTGGGGATTACTCTACTTTTAGGTGTTTGGCTTTAATGGCTAAGTGTGTGATTTCCCAAGAAGAAGAGGACTCTGCAAAGCAGGTCTGGAAGAGTGTAACAATTAAAATTACTTTTTCACAATTATATTTGAGATATCTATTAGATTTTCAAGTGAAGAATGTTAAGTAGGCAGCTGGAAATAGAAGCTCTTAAGAAAGTGCGGAAAATACAGGTTGGGGAATTATGAGCATAGAGATGGTTTCTCAAGCCCTCGCATTGTATGGTCTCATTTAGGGAATTAACAGAGATACAGAAGAAAGGTCCAATAACAGACCTGAGGCACTTGACTGTTTATAGTTCATGAAGATGAGGATGGATTTTATCACTATGAGGGTAGGAGAACAAACAAACTTTGTTATTTAAAGCAGAATAAAATAAAATACTACCAAAGATTTATTTGTTAATATATAAAATAGGGATCCAGTATTAATTACAAATCAAAATTACATAGTGAAGAAAAATATTACAAAGGGATATATATATAGACATAATTATGTGCATCGAAGACTACTAGATCAAAAAATAAGGGACAAAAGCTGTTAGGAACATATGATTGCTCATTGTGTATTTGGCGCATTGTTTAAAATTCAAAAAAGAATGAATGATGATACTGAGAATTAGAGTGATAGCGCTAATATATTTACATTTAGCAAAGTCATGTAAACCCCATTGAAATATTATATTTCCAACACAAATACAATGTGTCCAATGTAAGCCGTATTTAATGTGTAAGCCATATTAATTTTTTTTAATTTTCTAGTAGCCAGATTTTTAAAACTAAGAAGAAACAGATGAAATACATTTAATACTATATTTAATTTAACCGAATATTTCTAAAATATTATTCTTCAATATGAAATTAATATAACTTATTGAGATATTTTACATTATTTTGTTCATACTAAATCTTTGAAATCCAAGGCATATTTTATATATAAAACACATCTCAATTCAAACCAGCTACATTTGTGGTCAAAAACCAAGTGACTACAGTATTAGGTAATGCAGCTATATAGAATGTATTTTTTTCCAGTATATTTGTCATGTTGATAGAATATTTATTATATAACAATATTTCAACAATATTCAATTATTGTTGAATTATTTTGAATAATTCAATTCAATAATTGAATTGAATTATTCAATTCAAAATATTGAAATATTCAATATTTCAATATATAATGAAATATATTTCACTATATCTAAGACACCATTAACTTAAAGGCATGTTATTATTTTGTGTGCTATTAGGAAAAAAGAAAATGATGACAATTCACATATGATATAATACTGAAAAGCATTGAATGTACTACCCCAAGATTATAGATGTTGGTACTTGAAAATAATGTAGATATTAGAAACAATAAAATCCTAGAGACATTTTATCAGGTTTCTTTTAGTCGTGGCTGACACAATGTATTTCACATCAGCTAGCCAATAAAGAAAATGTATTTGGGCATGTGAATAGGGAGTCCAGAGGTACTGCTGGCTGCATCACAGCTGGAATGAGGAATTCCAAGGATGGCAACCAGCTCGGCTCTCCTTACTTTAAAATAGACTCTGTACTTGATGAGCAAGGTGGCTGATGTCATGCACTTCCTGTCCTGCCAGTTCACTGATCTTGGGAGGAAAGGAATCTTACTCAATAGGTCTAAGAGAAAAAATCCCAGAGTTATGCTGATTGGAGTTTAGTTCTGTCCCTACCTACATTAATCATTCATGGTTGCTATGATGCTGCAGTCCTCTGACAAGCCACCTCTGAGCAATGTGCCCCTCCCTGCAGCTGATGGGGAGATGGAGAAGAATCAAGCCCTTCCAGACAAGAAGGAACAGCATTCAATGAAAAGAACGACTGCGTGGACAAAACAGCAGGTGTCCACTAAGAGGAAGTCAAACACATACAAGTAAAATCTCAAGTTTTGTCTCTCTTTTTTTTTTAACATCTTTATTGGAGTATAATTGCTTTACAATGGTGTGTTAGCTTCTGCTGTATAACAAAGTGAATCAGCTATACATATATATATATATATATCCCCATATCTCCTCCCTCTTGCGTCTCCCTCCCACCCTTCCTATCCCACCCCTCTAGGTGGTCACAAAGCACGAGCTGATCTCCCTGTGCTATGTGGCTGCTTCCCACTAGCTATCTATTTTACATTTGGTAGTGTATAAAAGCCCATGCCACTCTCTCACTTCATCCCAGCTTACCCTTCCCCCTCCTCATGTCCTCAAGTCCATCTTCTACGTCTGCGTCTTTATTCCTGCCCTGTCCCTAGGTTCTTCAGAACCATTTTTTTTTTCAGATTCCATATATATGTGTTAGCATACGGTATTTGTTTTTCTCTTTCTGACTTAACTTCACTCTGTATGACAGTCTCTAGGGCCATCCACCTCACTACAAACAACTCAATTTCATTTCTTTTTATGGCTGAGTAATATTCCATTGTATATGTGTGCCACATCTTCTTTATCCGTTCATCTGTCCATGGACACTTAGGTTGCTTTCATGTCCTGGCTATTGTAAATAGAGCTGCAATGAACATTGTGGTACATGACTCTCTTTGAATTATGGTTTTCTCAGGGTATATGCCCAGTAGTGGGATTGCTGGGCTGTATGGTAGTTCTATTTTTAGTTTTTTAAGGAACCTCCATACTGTTCTCCATAGTGGCTGTATCAATTTGCATTCCCACCAACAGTGCAAGACGGTTCCCTTTTCTCCACACCCTCTCCAGCATTTATTGTTTGTAGATTTTTGATGATGGCCACTCTGACTGGTGTGAGGTGATACCTCATTGAAGTTTTGATTTGCATTTCTCTAATGATTAGTGATGTTGAGCATCCTTTCATGTGTTTGTTGACAATCTGTATATCTTCTTTGGAGAAATGTCAATTTAGGTCTTCTGCCCTTTGTCTCATATTCTCTGCTCATAATTGTATTAAAAACACAAAATAAATTAATAAGATAGTAAAGAAATACAATTTTATATTACAAATTTTCCAACTATTATAATTTAAAATGAGAACAACTTTCTCACCTATTGAGTTAATGGGAAAATCAAAATTGCATATATAGCCTATTTAATAATAATGTCTCACATTCAAAGTCAACCTCGATTCTTAAACAATTTTTTAGGAACACATTAGGTGCATATTATCAGTTTATGAACAAATATGTTCATATTTTATTCTATAAAGGATTTCAGAAGACTAAATATGGGAAAGAAAATGTGACTTTTCCAGCCTATTTCTCTGCCTGATTCAGTTACAATAAGTTACCTTATCCCTCAGTAACTTTAGGTAATAATTAGAAGTGTTGGTAGAAGGTAATCTGAAACCATCCTCAATATAATAATTTTTTCCCTTTCAAAAGAGCTGTTTAAAAGATGACGAAATATCATCTCTCCAAGGGGCCACTTTCCAATGGTCTGCTTGATAGTATAGTCTCAAATTGTCTTATCCAACACTTCTAGCTTTAGGATAACTGTTTCAACATAATAAGCCACCTAGTACCAAAATAAGAACAAATCACTAATACTAGAAAAGAAAATGAGTTTTATGGTGTGATGTCCTTTTAATGAGGAATGGGGGAGGAGTTTCTGTGAAGTATATTCTAAATATTAACTTTTTTTCCCCCATACTGTGACCCCTGAAAGAGGACTAAGTTACTTTTTAAAATTGAATACACTTACAGAACTCAAAAACACCTAAGTTCACACTTGGAGTTTGAAGTAGAATTCAAGTTTAAAAAAGACAATGGCCTATTTATCTTTTTATATAAAACTGCTCATCCTATGTTGTGGAGATGGAGTCATTGGTTGTGATACATGATTCTGCACATGGAAGGTCCTGCACAGCTATTTCTCTTTTTTTCAATTAATTAATTAATTTTTTGGCCACGTTGGGTCTTCATTGCTGCATGCGGGCTTCCTCTAGTTGCAACAAGTGGGGGTTACTCTTCGTTGTGGTGCACGGGCATCTCATTGCGGTGGTTTCTCTTGTTGCAGAGCACAAGCTCTAGGCACACAGGCTTCAGTAGTTGTGGCACGTGGGCTCAGTATCTGTGGTTCGCGGGCTCTAGAGTGCAGGCTCAGTAGTTGTGGTGCACGGCCTTAGTTGCTCTGCAGCATGTGGGAACTTTTCAAACCAGGGCTCAAACCCGTGTCCCCTGCATTGGCAGGCAGATTCTTAACCACTGCACCACCAGGGAAGTCCCAAGCACAGCTCTTTCTGACTACAACTATGCCCCTTCATTCCTGAAGGAGATACTAACACAGTGTGCAAAACCAAATATATGTAACACTATGATTTTTGGATAGGTTAGACTCTTTGTTCTGGTAAGCTAAGCTGGACCACAAAGAAGATGCAAAGGCTCATTTTGTTTCTTTGGCCAAGAGCAACAGTAGAAGTAGGTCCTCTTACCTCCTTTTCCTTTCCCTTTCGCTAATACTTATCCAATACAACTATGAATCTGAAACACCTGGAGAGCTTGCTAAAAAGATGCATGCCTCAGCTCATCCCATCAGATTATGAGAAGAGGCCAAGAAGTCTGAATTTTAATAAGCACGCTGGGAAATAATAATTGTTATTATAGTCAGAATAGCAGCTGCTGTTTGCTGAGCACTCACCTTATATGCATCATCTTATTTGTTAGAACACTGTCTTACAACCATCAACGCCACTTTACAGATGAACCAACTCGAGGTTTCATAGCTACGGAGCCAACTTAATAACTACCACATTCAATAAAACTGAGTATTCATTGAAAAACACCACCTTAGGCAAGGGCACCTCCCAGAGGTAAGAGATCATTCCAAGATGCTCTTCTGCAATAAGGGATACAGAAAAGCAAAGCAAATGAAAATTCAAAGAGGCAAATAGAAGTGAGTGATAGAAAAGCTGGTTTCTCCTTTACTCATCACTTAGCTGCCTAATACTGATCCACTTTTATTGGTGCCTGAGTATTGCATTTGATGTGGTTGATCCTCAACTGATTTGTTCAGTGTTTCCTTGTGCCAATTATTACTGATATATGATTTTAAAGGAATACTTTGTTATAGAGGAACCTACTCCAATATCTTCTTCATTTCACAGATATATAACTATAAACCAAGAGAAACCAAGTGACTTTTATCAGAATATGTAATTAGTCATTCATAGAATAGCAACAGAACTCTGGCTTCCTCACTCTTCCTCACTTCCTTCCACACTTCCTCACTCTTCCTCACTCATAGCACTCCTGCTTTCTCTCTAGTCCTTGGAATCAGCCCACCTCTGGATCCTTCTGTCACACTTTTAGAAGTTTTAAAAAATTCTAACCCAAACTTCACTGTATCTAGAGAAAGAGGGTAGCATTAGAGCAGGCTTATGGAAAAGGGAGGATAAATAATTTAGCAGATATACAGTTTTATATAATTTTCCTAAGGTTATAGAAATTGCTTCAGTACTTTGCTATAAGACAGAAACATTGGCTTCTAACTGTTGTGATTTGGAATACCTACATATTTTCAGTCTCCAAATATGTTTCTCATTTCGGTTTCAGATTTTAATTTTTAGAATCAATAGTACTGCTGGGGTTGTAAAAGTATTTTGCTCAGATGGTTTCTGAAAATTCTTTCCTTTAATGTTCAAATTAGTGAAAGTCAAAACTGTAGTAAAACTGAATATTCACAGAGGACCTCTGAAAGAGTATAATTAGAGCTGACTTCAAAGAAAATCAGAGGAATTTACCTGGCAGAATTCAATTCATAATCCCACAAACCAAATTTATTCCATTTTTTACTTATGATTCACCTAGAAAAAATATATAACAGAGTGATTTTCCTCAAAAGCTCTCTCTATAATGAATGTGTCAATGTAAATGAGGTTCAGTTTCCATATTTTTCCACTTTCCTGTGACAGTCCTTACCATTCTTAATTCACAGGAGACATTTTGTTATACCTCCTGGACAAAAATATTACACAGAGATTTAGGACAATTATGAGTACCTCTTTTAAGCTAAAATAATTCAAGGCCACTTTTCCTTTGTCATTGTAAGGTGTCTAACTGGATACAGAGAAAGAAAAGGAGATTTCAGGATATTTTCATTCTTTCTAGCCATGGGTGTGTGTGTGTGTGTGTGTGTGTGTGTGTGTGTGTGTGTGTGTGTGTGTGTGTGTGTGTGTGTGTCTGTGTGTGACTGTGTGTGTATGTGTTTTCTACCTTCTTCTACCACCATCCTTACCAGATATATATTTTCCAATTAAGAAATCCTATTAAGCTAGAGTAATGAGAGGAAACTATTAAACTTGAAACAAATATTTAGCTTTCTCTGTGCATGTATGAAGGAGTGGACAAAAGATAATTTTTAAGTATTTATTGTATGCCATGGACTCATGTGATTTTGTCTCATGTTTACCTACTCTTAACAATAGCACGGTTACACAGAATACATGACGTAATACCAAGAAACTGAAGTTCGAGATAATGATATACCATAGTGTTGAGAACAGGTTGTGTAATTTACAGTCTTAACAGAAAACAAAACAAAACAAAAGAAAAATAATAGTTATAAGGGTTGAAAAAGGAAGGCAATCTGTCAGTATTCCCAGAAAATACTTTTTTCAAATAACACCCCAAAGGAATCTATAAATAATTATGAAATTAATGAGAGGGTTGAACAAGTTTGTCTGATATATGATCCTTACCAAGAAAAAGTAAACTGCATTTCTATTTACCAGCAATACTTATAAAATGTGATGTTTAAAAAGAATGCTATTTTCAACAACAAAAAATAAAATCCCCTTGAATAAAAATAATAATGAAATGCACAATACTTAGAGAGAAAATTATGCAATTGTATTTTATAGCCATTAAAGATAACCTGAATAAGTGGAGAATATACTAAGGTTACGAATAAGCAGCATCCAGTATAAAAACGGGAACCCCAACAAAAGTTATAGAGATTAATTGTAATCCCAATAAATTCAGAACAGACTTTCTTTGCATGAATATGACTGGAAATCAACAAGACAAATCTTTTTCCCATAATAGCAAACAGTCAATATTTACAAATACTCTAATAAAGAAAACTCATGAGTCTTATGTACAGATATCAAAACTTATATACTAATTACTGTGATTTTATGCAACGATAGATAATTGAAGATGGTATAGGATGAAGGATATATTAATAAATCCATTTTAATTTTTGATAAATCTTGCATTAATAACAGTGGGAATAGAATGACCATTCAAAAGAGTAGAACAATTGGTCATATATACGGGAAAATTAAAATTAATATTAAAATTAATTCTTATCTCATCCCATTCATTAAATGGAATATATATGTGCCAGCACATTAACCTTCCTAGAAACTGGAGTAGCAGAAAGGCTACTGCCCATTCTAGAAGGAATGGACTAAGTGACTCAATTCATCTTGCTGTAAACATTTACCCTTTGTTTCTGAACTCAAAAGCAAATTATTTGCATCTGTCTTAGCGTACTAGGAGTATTACATGTTTTACTGAATCTGTGCTCCTCAACTATGAGCTATGCATCTATTTACAGGACCTATTGTTTTTAGTACAGATCTTATTCACAGTGCCTGGCTTAGTGCCTTATTACATAATTCATGCCCAGTGAAGTTTGGTTAAAAAATAAACAATTAATTAATTTGAAAGAATACACTCACTTTCCTCATTTGTTGATTGAGCCTTTCATTCACTCAACTATTTTGTTTTTGTCAAATACCAAATATACATCAGATATTCTCCTAGTATTGGAACTAGAGCAGTCGGTCAGACAAATTCCTGCCCTTGAGTGGTTCATAATATTATAGGGATAACTAACAATTAGACAAGAAAATAAATAAGTACATATGGGCTTATAGGTAAAAATTTCATCTATATTAAAGTCGGATGATGGACAATGGTAGAGAGCGGTGAGTATGGTGATGGGGGTGGAGAGTTATTGTAGCCAGTATAGGAATCTCTTCTTTTTGAAAGGGTGATGGTTGAGCTGAGATCTGAATGTTGAAAAGCAACCAGCCATGAGAAAATTTTGGGGGAAAAAAAATTACTCTAGAGAGATAAACAGTAAGTGCAAAAGCCCCGAGGCAGGAATCAGCTTGTCATTTTCAATGAGCAGCAAGACTGACAAGGTGACTGAGGTTGGGGTAAGTGAGGCAATGTTGTTTGAGATGATGTGGATGACCTGGGCAAAGACTATGTCATGCTGGCCTTGTAGGGCAAGAAAAGGGGTTTGGGACATATTCTAAGAATGATAAAAAGCCATTAGAGGGTTTTGAGCAAGTGAGTGATACGATGTATTATCTCAAACCATATGAAATGTCTAATACACAATATTTTGACCTTCAAAATATTGGTTCCCTATGTTTCACTGCAATACTTAAAAAAAAAAATCAGTTAGCTTGTTGTGTTGAAAACAAATAGGTAAATAAAATGGTGAAAGTTGGGGAGAAGAGTTAGGAGACTACTATAAAGTCTGACAGTGAATCTTCGATTGAGCTGGAAGTAATCATGATGGTGTCAAATGAACCAATATGGCAGTTCATGTAAATGCAGAGCTGATTTAACTTGCAGGTGGGTTGGTCTATTTTCTGTGGCCCATGAACAAAGGTTTAAGAAGCTAAGGAATTCTGCTTAGGAGAGGTTCATAGAAAGAGGCACAGCAGGGATGGATAGGTGGCTGGGCAGGATTGATGGCTTGCTCCCAGCTCCACTAGAAATGGAAAAAAAAATTCCTCAGAGTCCAATTATATCAATACATTTGAAAACAAATCAGCATTTCTAAGTAAAGACATATCTCTATGACTTGGCAAGAAATCCACTAAACCACTAAGAAGTCTATAGCTGGGAATTTACTAAGTCATATTGAAGGAAACATTGAAGAAGAAAATCTCAAAGATCAAATTGGCAGTGATCTCAAAATGAGAATTCCAGACTCAGAGACAGTCCTTTTTTTTTTTTTAAACGTCTTTATTGGAGTATAATTGCTTTACAATGGTGTGTTAGTTTCTGCTGTATAACAAAGTGAATCAGCTATACATACACATATATCCCCATATCTCCTCCATCTTCCGTCTCCCTCCCACCCTCCCTATCCCACCCCTCTAGGTGGTCACAAAGCACTGAGCTGAGCTGATCTCCCTGTGCTATGTGGCTGCTTCCCACTAGCTATCTGTTTTATGTTTGGTAGTGTATATATGTCCATGCCACTCTCTCACTTCGTCCCAGCTTACCCTTCCCCCTCCCCATGTCCTCAAGTCCATTCTCTACGTCTGTGTCTTTATTCCTGTCCTGCCCCTAGGTTCTTCAGAACCATTTTTTTTAGATTCCATATACATGAGTTAGCGTATGGTATTTGTTTTTCTCTTTCTGACTTACTTCACTCTGTATGACAGACTCTAGGTCCATCCATCTCACTACAAATAACTCAGTTTCGTTTCTTTTTATGGCTGAGTAATATTCCCTTGTATATATGTGCCACATCTTCTTTATCCATTCATTATCCCAGCAAAAGAGCTGTCATTTTTGTGGAAAGCATATTAGGCTTTTTTAGCTGACTGTCACTAAACACTTATTGAACTCTGATTCCATGTTCATCAAGGATTTTCCAGATTAAGAATATGTATTTAATAAAGTTGCCATATGAGCCAGCAATCCCACTCCTGGGCATACATCTGGAGAAAACTGTAACTCAAAAAGATACAGGGCCCCCAACGTTCATAGCAGCACTATTCACAATAGCCAAGACATGGAAGTAACCTAAATATTCACTGACAGATGAATGGAAAAAGAAGATGTGGTGTGTGTATATATATATATATATATGTATATACATACATACAGCAGAATACTACTCAGCCCTAAAAAAGAATGAAATAATGGCATTTGCAGCAACATGGATGGACCTAGAGATTAAGATAATAAGTGAAGTAAGTCAGAAAGAGAAAGACAAATACCATATGATATCACTTACATGTGGAATATAAAATATGAAGCAAATGAACTTATTATGAAACAGAAACAGACTCACAGACATGGAAAACAAACTTATGGTTACGAAAGAGGAAAGAGGGTAGGGGAGGGATAAATTAGGAGTTTGGGATTAACAGTTTATAAATTAGTTTGGGATACTAATTACTATATGTAAAATAGAGAAAAAACAAGGTCCTACTGTATAGTAATATATTCAATATCCTGCAATAAACCATAATGAAAAAGAATATGAAAAAGAATATGTATATATGTACAACTGAATCATTTTGCTGTACCCCAGAAACACAATATTGTAAATCAACTATACTTCAGTCAAAAAAGAATATATATTTGTAGCAGGAGATCTTAACCTGGAGTCCATGGATGGGCTTCAGGTCACCCTTAAACACCCTGAAATTCTGTGCATATGTTCATTTGAATTTGGTGAGGGAGGTCAACATGTTTTATTAAATTCCCAAAGAGGTTCATGATACCGTAAAGGGTAAACACTCTTGGCCACAGACAGAGATTGCATTGACATGAGAACATCAACAGCAATAACTTTCTAATCCTTACCTTTCCCTCTAAAGCTAAGTCACTGAAATCACACTTAAGATTTTCTTTCTTCTCCTGGCATCTTTTTGTTCAGTTTTGGACTTAGCATTATCTACCTTATAAGCTACTTCAGAGCCTTCTTTCGCCTTGTTGCTATAGTTCTAGGCTAGTAGCTGCTTCAAACCCTACAGACTCCCACAATTTGCATTTCACCTTCCCTAAGTGTTTTGTGCCCATCTCTTCCACCCCAAAGGGCAACTTTACACTCAGACGTCCTTTGAAATAGATGGAAATGCATTGTGTAAGATGGGGCCATGTGGTTGAGATGTTGACATGTTTCTTTGCCTATGTCCAGCCCTAGTCAGAATTAGGAAACTATGGACTCTGGACTCTGCATTTTTTAGTAAGTGATTATTGAATACCTAATTTTTGTTAGGCAAATCCATGTTATCTCATTTAATTCTTACAGAAGAGGTGAGAGTCACTTCTTGTAGATGAAGACTGAGAGTTAAGTCTTGCAGAAGACACCCAGGTACAGAGAAGCTTGCTTGGAATCTATTTCAATTTAACACCATTCATTTATTAAAGCCAAGAGACTGCACTAGGAAACTAATAGCATTATTACAATAAATCCCTTAAATGACCCTTAAAATTGGAATTGCTGTTCTTATTACAAATGAGGAAAGAGATGACCAGAGAGAATAAATAACTTGATTAAGCGAAGCTAGGCAATGGCAGAGTGAGGATTCAAACCAAGCTCATTGTAATTCGAAAACTTTGCTCTTTCTCCTACAAATGAATCCAGGTCTCTTGACTATTTAATTAATTTTCTTTCCATTACTTATCATAGTTTTCCCTCACATTTAAACATCACTTAAACACTTTACATTTTAATATCATAAAGTCATACACATAGGTTCATTAAAACTTTACCACCTTTTAAATATAGGGACTGGGGTTAACATAGAGCCTAAAAAATGCAGAACTGATAATAGAAACCATATAGCTTGACTTTCAGCCTGATACTCTTTCTGTAATATAGCAATGCTTTTCATCTAATGAGCAACTATCTCAAAATAAAATACACTTTGAAGAGTATTTTTATAATGCAGTCTGTGCACTTTTTAAAGCCTACCTTTACTTTTTCCTAAGTAAAAACAATTGCCATGGTCTTTTTTTTTTTTTTTTTTTTTTTTCAGAGCACCTCTCAGCAAACTGTTTTCCATGCTACTTCACATCTGGCTCTTCTCCTCACAGATGTTAGCTGAAAAGACTAAGAGTGAGCGAACCGCAAGAATCTGAGATTGGAAATATGCTCCCTCGTTTATTTTCAGCGTATAGTTTTCTATTTAACAATAGACATTCTAGAAAGATTGTTACCAAATATTTGGAAAGATTTTCCAAACTTTCAGAGCAGGGGTTGTCTGAAGTTAGAATCGCATGCAAAATCACGGGTGCACTGTAATAAGGAATAGGCATCAAGTTTACAAGCTCGTGGAAGGCGATGATGATTTCATTCATTGCCACTGTTCATTCATTCATGAAAGATTCTGCATTAGGATGTCATTGTTCATTCACTCATGAAAGAGTCTGTATTAGGATCTTTGTTCATTCACTCAGGAAAGATTTTGTATTAGGATCTGATTGCTGGTATAACAAATTGCCACAAACTTGGTGGCTTAAAACGCATGGATTTATTATCTTACAGTCTGCAGGTCAGAGGATGACACAAGTCTCACTGGGCTGAAGTCCTGGTGGGGCTGCATTCTCTTGTGGAGGTTCTAGGGGAGATTTTATTACTCTGTTGCCTCTAGTTTCCGGAGGCCACAGGCATTCCTTGGCTCACGTTCTCTTCCTGCATTTCAAAGCCAGCAATAGTGGATTGAGTTAATCTCACATCACACCTCTCTGAACCCCCCTTCTGCTTCCACTTCCACTTTTTAGGACGCTTGTGACTACTTGTGGGTAAACCAGAATCATCTCCATACATTAAGGTCAAGCTAATTTGCAATTTTAATTTCATCTGACTTCTTCATTGTTTCTTTGCTATGCAACAAAACATATCGACAGGTTCTGGGGATAAGGAAGTGGACATTTCTGGGGACCATTATTCTGCCTCCCACAAGTGCAAGGCGTCATTTGCTATTCACATCCCACAAAAGTTCCGTCCAGTCAGTTAGTAATGCCTGTTGCATGGTAGCACTGTGAAGAGTTTTACTGAAAGAGAGGACTTGGAGCTCCTTTAATGTGAAGGAGGGTGAGCTTTTTAGGTATAAAGTTTTCCTTGTGCACCGAAGGTGTAAACAATGCCAGTTTCTTTCTCCATTCAGTGTTCTTCCCAATGCAATCTACTTCTACTCTAATCAACTTCTTTCAGTTTTCTGAATGAGCCATATAATCTCTTAATTATAACTTTAATTTTCACTCACCAAATACCCTGTGACAATTGCTTTTATCCTCATTCAACAGTTAATTGAGTACCCACTATGTGTCAGACACACAATGAAAATAAAAAAGATTCTATTCTCTACGTAGCTCACCTTCTGTTGTGATAGTAGGGGAGACAGACAAAAAAAATCAATATAATAAATAGTATATTATATAAGAAGGCACTGTATACTTAAGGCAAGGTATATATTTATAAAAATTAAAGCAGTCTATGGCAGATTCAGAGGTGGGTGTGTGGTGGGCTGCTGAAATTTTAAACAGAGAGATTGTAGAGCCTTTTCAAGAAGGTAATGTTTGAACAAAGTCTTGGCATCGAAGGAATTGTCCATGTGGATAGCTGGGAGGAGAGCCTTTTGTGACAAGAAAGAGACATCTGAAAATAACACAACCTTGGGGTATCACTTGACCAGCTTTTGACTGGGTTTCCAGTTCTACATTCAAATCATTAGGCCTTCTGTGGCTGATGAAGAATCTGGGATTTAGAGGGTGGATGGGATCTACAGATCAACTCAAAGGAGAAAGGGGGATTCAGAGGTTTCAAGGAACCAGACAAGTAAGACCAGAGGGAGACAGAGTTACTGACTAAAGAAGGATCATGGAGAATCTCATCAAAGCAGCCTCAAACCAAGATTGGTCATGCCCAGATTATGGCTGGGCGTCTGGACAGGTTTCCAGAAACACCAGGAAGAACCCAGACATTTTGAAACCTCACCTCCTCTTCTTCACATTTTTCAGTGAAAACATACACCTACCATAACCCTGGTATCTTCTCATCTCTCATAAGCACTCTTTCTGATCTGTTTCAAATCTTCCCCTGTCAAAACTGAAGTGGTTTTTTTTCCCCGAAACTTAATTCTGTTGACATCTCTCATCATCTTAGAAAACGTCAGTGGCCCCGAACTGCTCTCCACTTTAACATAAACTTAATATTGTATTCAACTGCCTCCACGATCTAACACAAGTCAACAATTTCTATGTTACCTCCACCAATATTTCTAAGCTGTTGCTCCCCATTCTATCAGACTTCGGGTTTCCAAACTACACCACACTTCTCAATGATCTGTGGCTTTGCTCCTCCCATCTTTCCTATTGATTAAAGCACTTCGTTATTTCAAAGTTAAAATGTCTTCTGTCCAGTGGTCTCTTCTGGACAACACTTCTCATGTCTCAGACAAAATTATCTTCAACCTCACAATTTTTTAATCTCTATTATGACCACACTTTGCTATTATAAATTCCTTCAAAGCAGAGTCCATATTTCACCATTTTTATACCTTTCTAACATCTAGTACAGATATTAGAGAGTGAACAATGAGTTTTCTTTATGTAAAGAAAATTTGTTTAAGATAGACTTAAAGGAATGAAAGAATAAGTGCTGAAAAGAGGTAGAATATTGCTTTCATTCAAACATGAAATTGAGACTAATTAAAAAAATAATAAAGACAAAGTTCTAATTATTATAACTTGACAAATTGTTCAGTCAAGTTTTGAACTGTTTTAATGTACATTAATTTACATGTATTTTTCAAGAAAATTAATGACATATTATATACATTTATTGAACTTTATGTTTTTGTACATTCTTGTTTAAATCTCATATTAAAATAAATAACTAATCTAATATTTGTTTATATACTGCCATTTTATAAATTATTACTGAATTGTTGAAACTGTTTGAAGTATATATAGCTATCTTTTACGTCCTGGGATCTTGTTTCTTATACATTAAAGAATATGTAGAAATTTTAAAACACCCACCTGATCTCCAGGTTTTATTTTCTTTGGATATATGCATAACCAGAAGTGGTATTGCTTGAATATGGTAGTTCTAGTTATAAGTTTTTGAGAACTCTCCATACTGTTTTTCATAATGGCTGTATCAATTTACCTTTCCACCAAGGGGGCACACACAATAGCCAAGATGTAGAAATAACCTAAGGGTCTGTCAATGGATGAATGGATAAAGAAAATGTGGTGTGTGCATACAATGAAATGTTATTCAGCCTTAAAAAAAAAAGACAAAGAAGGAAATTCTGCCGTTTGCAGCAACATGGATGAACCTGGAGGACATGATGCTAAGTGAAATAAGCCAGACACTGAAAGACAGATACTGCATGATCTCATTTATATGTGGAATCTAAAATCCTCAAACTCATAGAAGCAGAGAGTAGAATGGTGGTTGCCAGGGAGGAGGTATGAAGGAAATGAGGAAAAAATGGTCAAAGGATATGAAGTCTCAGTTATGCAAGATGAATGAGTTCTGGAGATCTAATGTACAGTGTAGTGATGATAGTTAACGTTTTCTATAATTGAGATTTGCAAAAAGCATAGTTCTTTAAGTCTTCTACACATACACGGTAACTACGTAGAGTGACGGTTAAGTTCTTTAGCTTAATTGTGGTGATGTTTTCACAATGTAAAAATATATCAAAACATCAAGTTGTACACCTTAAATATATACAATTTATATGTCAGAGATATCTCTGTAAAGTTGTTTAAAAAGTACACATTATAAAATAGCATCTTTGTTTTTATACTAATAAAAGAAAGGTGATGAACGAAAACTACCAGTTATTAAGAACTTAACGAATTTCAGACAATATGCTCAATCCTTTATATTCAAACATCAGCAATCCTCCAATTTCTAAATTTGGCATTATTAATTTATTTCAAAGACTCAGAATTGAAGTTCAACAAATTACTATCACACTTAACATCACACAGATTTTAAAATAAGCTTCTGTTCAGTAAACTGATGCTTTTCTCACTTCTCTGTCATCACAGAGCTTCCACTTTGGCAGGACACTGTGATGGCCAGATGCTCAGGATTTTCCATACTTCCTATCCTAGAAGAGTTTCCCATGATCGCTTTTCTAAGTATTTACAAGAACTTCCATGGACAGAGCTTGAATCAAGATCTAGTAAGAGTACGTCTGACTGAGTACTGACATTGTAGTGGACCCGTTATTATTTTTTTCTAGATTAGATACGAGACAGCTTTAAATGCCAAGGAGGTTATTGTTAATTATTTATTTACAATGAAATCTATAATAACATAATAGAATTCTATTAGTAAGTAGTGTTCATTTAACAGATCGATTTATGTTTGGATTGAATTTATTTTAGATTTTTTGTTCATTCCGTTGATAAATTATGTATAGAAGGTAGAGAGGGGACGTACTGAAACATTATGTATTCAAGGTCCTTGCTTGCAGATGAAAGCACAGAGACCTCAAAAAGGAGAAATGACCTGCCCAAGGTCAATGGACTGCCCTTCTATGGGCTGGGACAAGAACCATTTGTCTTCCATCCATGACTCATGGCTCCTTCCTCCCCTCTAGTGCTGCCAGAAACCAGTGACTTATCTAAAACTAGTTTAAGCCCTAGCAGTGATAGTTAAGTCCCTTAATCACTTAAGTAAGTATATTTGCAAATTCATGCTGGTTTACAAATCTTCTGCAAGCAGGGATTCTCAAACAAGTTCTATGCCTGCATCCAGTTTTAGGGATTTGTGTTTCCTGCCTCCCTTTAAAGACAGAATAAGAAATTAGTTCCAACTTTAAGATATTTATAGTCAGTAACTTCACTCTTCTACACATTAATTACCAAGCCTATCTTCTCCTTGGTACCTTCTTTACTATGGCACACAGGCATACCTAGTTTTACTGAGCTTTCCAGATATTGCATTTTTTTTACAAATTAAAGATTTGTGGCAACCCTGTGTCAAGCAAATCTATTGGTGACATTTTTCAAGAGCATCTGCTCACTTCACATCTGTGTCATACTTTGATAATTCTTGCAATATCTCAAACTTTTTCATTGTTATTATATTTGTTACGGTGATCTGTGATCAGTGATCTTCACTGTTGTAATTATTTTCGGGGCTCCACAAATCGTGCCAATACAAGATAGAAAACTTAATCAATAAATGTTGTGTGTTCTGACTGCTCCACCGACCAGCCTTTCCCCTGTCTCTCACTCTCTCCTCAGGCCTTCCTATTCCTTGAGACACAACTATATTGAAATCAGGCCAACTAATAACCCTACATTAGACTCTAAGTGTTCAAGTAAAAGGAAGAGTCACACATCTCTCACTTTAAATCAAAAGCTAGAAATGATTATGCTTAGTGAGGAAGGCAAATTGAAAGCCAAGATAGGCTGAAAGCGAGGCCTCCTGTACCAAGGAGTTAGCTAAGTTGTGAATGCAAGGGAAAAGTCCTTGAAGGAAATTAAAAGTGCTACTCCAGTGAACACACAAATGATAAGAAAGCAAAACAGCATTATTGCTGATATGGAGAAAATTGTATTGGTCTGGGTAGAGGATCAAACCAGCCACAATATTCCCTTAAGCCAAAAGCCTAATCCAGAGCAAGGCCCTAACTCTCTTCAATTCTGTGGAGGCTGAGAGAGGTGAGGAAGCTGTAGAACAAAAGTCTGAAGCTAGAGGAGGCTGGTTCATGAGGTTTAAGGAAAGAATCTGTGTCTATAACGTAAAAGTATAAGGTGAAACAGCAAGTGCTGATGTAGAAGCTGCCGCAAATTATCCAGAAGACCTAGCTTAGATAAGTAATGAAGGTGGCTACCCAAAACAACAGATTTTCAATGGAGACAAAAGAGCCTTATATTAGTAAAAGATATCACCTAGGACTTTCATAGCTAGAGGGAAGTCAATGCCTGGCTTCAAAACTTCAAAGGACAAGCTGACCCTCTTGTTAGGGGCTAATAGAGCTGGCGACTTTAGATTGAAGCCAGTGCTCATTTACCATTGTGAAAATCCTAGGGCCCTTAAGAATTATGCTGTGCTCTAGAAATGGAACAACAAAGCCTAGATGGCAGCATATCTGTTTACATCATTTATTGAATATTTTAAGCCCACTGTTGAGATCTGCTGCTCAGAAAAGAAGATTTCTCTCAAAACATTACTACTCATTGCCAATGCACCTGGTCACCCAGAGCTCTGACACGGATGTACGATATTAATGTGGTTTTCATCCCTGTTAATACAACATCCATTCTGCAGACCATGGATCAAGGAGTAATTTTGACTTTCAAGTCTTGTGATTTAAAAAAATAAATTTTGTAAGGCTATAGCTGCCATAGATAATGATTCCTCTGATGGATCTGGATAAAGTAAATTGAAAATCTTCTGGAAAGGACTCACCATCTAGATGCCCTCAAGAACATTCATGATTCAGGGGAAGAGGTCAAAATATCAACATTAACAGGAGTTTGGAAGAAGTTGATTCCAACACTCATATATGACCTTGAGGGTTCAAGACTTCAATGGAGGAAGTAACTGCAGATGTGGTAGAAATAGAAGGAGAACTAGAGTTAGAAGTGGAGCCTGAAGATATGACTGAATTGCTGCATCTCATGATAATGGAATTATCTTAATGTCTGTCTTAATGGAATGAGGAGTATCTTCTTATGGATGAGCAAGGGAAGTGTTTTCTTGAGATGGAACCTATTCCTGGTAACGATGCTGTGAAGACTGTTGAAGTGACAACAAAGGATTCAGAATATTACATAAACTTAGTTGATACAGCAACAGGGTTGAGAGTACTGACTCCAGTTTTGAAAGGAGCTTTACTATGGGTGAAGTGCTCTCAGACAGCACTGCACGCCACCGAGAAAGCATTTGTGAAAGGAAGAGTCAACTGATGCAGCAAACCTCATTGCTGTTTCATTTTCAGAAATTGCCACGATTACCCCAAACGTCATCAACCACCACCCTGATCAGTCAGCAGCCATCAGCATTGAGACAAAACCCTCCACCAGCAAAACGGTTATAACTTGCTGAAGGCACAGATTGATGTTGATCTGTTATTAGCAATAAAGTATTTTAAATTAAGATATGTACATTGTTTTTTAGATGTAATGCTATTATTGCACACTTAATAGACTACAGTATAATGTAAACATAACTTTTATATGCACTGAGAAACCAAAAATCCCTGTGACTCACTTTATTTTATGGTATTTGCTTTATTGCTATGGTCTGGAACTGAACCCACGGTATCTCTATGCTATGCCTGTATTTGCAAAATGTATGTTTTTTCTCCTCTTCCTTTTGTTTTAATTGCAAATATTGTGCTTTCCTTTTGTGACTTTTCAAATATTTTCTAAAAATTGTTTATTTAGTACTGATCACTATTGTGTTGTTCCTGTTTGTTATCTCAGTATTCTTCACATGACAAAACAGTCAAGATCACGGGCTCTGGGGGCAAACTCCCTGAGTTTCTTTCCTGAATTCAAAATGTACTAGGTAACTATGAGACCATAAAGAACTACTTAATTTCTCTGTTTCATTTCTTTCATAGTTGAAATGAGGAGAGTACCTACTTTATAAATTCTGTATGGAATAATGAGAAATCCACATATAGTGATATGTACATTGGTATTTTGCAATAACTTAATAATTTATGATTATTATTAAAATAACTGAAGTTGATGACTTGGATTTTTTTCCAAAATTATTATTGCTATTGCAGTTTAAAGAAAAATATTTAATCATGTGTGAAAGAATCATAATTGGATGGCAGTTCTGGTTATTACTGGAAGAAATTAATAAGGCTTCATTAAATGTAAAGGAAATGGGTAATTTCAGCATGCAATCATGATGAAGTAACCAGTATACTATTTGTCTGCTCACCATAGAACTGTAATATTGGACAAAATATATGAGGCAATTGTGTTCATGTATCAGATAACTGGTGGCATAGTACTATGATCCTTCAAAGAATGGGAACTCATAAATTGAAACCCATGTTTGCCCAGGCTATCTGACTGGGGACACTTCCTGTGTGACACAGGGAATTAGAACACAAGGGAAGAGTTCTGGGCAGACTGGAGGTCAGGCAAATTGGAGCTGAAGAGGCTGAGATTTGCAGAGTATGAGAAAGAAGAGAGCTGCACAGAGAAGCCTTGAGTCAGATACTCAAGAAGTAGAGTGGAAAGAGCAAGATTTTGGAGTCAGTCCAGCCTAGGTCTTTAGCAAGAGTTGACTATGCATGGCTCCAAAAGGCATCAGAGACTGCCAGCTGCAGGACTGAGAGATAAACAGAAATATTAGAAGACATGGAATGTTGTGAGACACTGTATTTTCAGTCTAGCCATGTAAGGAGACCACTATGGCAACCTCAGGCATTAAGTTGAGACATCAGAAAGGTCATGAGTTAACAGTAAAGATCATTCTCTATAGTTAGAGACATGATGGAGAACTAAGGAGAAATGAAACAGATTCAGTCTAAAAAGAAAGACAAGATGGGTAAGACCAAAAGTTTATACCAGTAATTCAACTGACAGTGAGAATAAAATTCAATACCCATTACATGTACACAACACAGTCTAGTCTCCCTACAACGTCCAGAAAAATCAAGAAAAAAGACAGCAATAAAAATTGACCCTGAGATGAAGCAGATTTGAGCCAGCAGACAAAGACTTTGAAGAAATTATTAAAAATATCTTCAAGGACCTAAGGGAAAAGATGGGTCACTATGAGGGAAGAGATGGAGACCCGCATGAGAGAAATGCAAACCATAAAATAAAAACCCAATGGAAGTTCTAGAAATAAAAATAAGATATCTAAAATTTTTAAAAAATTTCTGAATGAGCTTAATGGCAGATTGTACATGGGAAAAAAGTTTCTTATTTAAACACAAATCAGTGGAAATTATCTTATGTGAAAGATACAGAAAAAATAATCATAGGTGGAAAAAATAAACAGAATCACCTGATGGCCAATGTCAAGTGGTCTAACATGCATTTAATTGTTATCCCAAGAGGGATAATTTAGAAAAAAAAATTTGAAGAAATAATTGCAAATATGTCCAGTATTCGGTAGATGTAACTGTTAATTTTAACTCTTGCTAGGCTGGGCATTGGCAATAGTAGCGAAGGGGGAAGTATTGCATGTGGACGACAGCTCTTCGTCTGTGGAACCAGAAAGAGCAGATGCAGGAGAATTTGGAGGCTTTGGTTGAGAAGATTCCTAGTAGCAGACTCAGGGCAGTATGAGGTGATGACAGAGCAGACCTCCTGCAGGCTTCTCCAAACCAATAGAGAGGGGTCCTGCTGCCAGATTCCGGGGCACTGCACATTCCAAAGGAACGACCTGGATATAGACTCTGGGATTCAGATAAGCTGTAGTTCTCGGCAACCATTGGTCTCAGACCCTGATGCAGAAATTTTAGAAGGGTAACAACATGTAGGAAATGTGTTGTTTTGTTTTGTTTTGTTTGTTTTTGTTTTGTTTTTTAAGTAGTAGGAGAAAAGGCAAATAAAAAGAAAATTAATTCCTTTCTCACTTCTCATGAAAAAATGCCTCTTGATATGAAGTTTAATATTTGAATTAATATGTGGAACTCTGGTGGATGTATGTTTGCTTCACACAGTTTTATCAGAATAGTATCTTACATAATAAAGTAAAAACCTCAGAGTATGGAAATTTTCATAATCTCCTCCTCTGTAAAAGGGAAAAAAAGGGAAACTTCATTACTTTTATTGCAAAGGCCTCACTCATTCAAGACCCACAGAACAATAATTGGTGTGCGAGTGCTCTTCTGCTTATGTGGAAGCGTTTTCTTTATTCTTCGATTTGGCAGTAATTTCCCATAGTAGCTGTTGTGTAGCTGATGAAAGGTCCCTTTTCAGTTCCTGCCACAATCCTCAACTGAGGAACACCCCAAATATTGACTAGGGTCTCTGATCTTATGACAGCATTTCCCCCTTGTGCTCACAGGAGGAATAAATGCTGATATTTTAAGGTTCTGTTTTTCTAATTTACAATATCCCTTGATATTAACAAGACATGGCAGTGCTTAGTTTTGGTTCATAAACCAAAATGACTTGTTATCACTCGCATTATGGAATGTGACTTACAGATGTGTGGTTATCAAACATAATCAGATATGAATACCTAAAACCTTCAATACCTAGTTGATGTAAGAGCAATCATCATCATTCTGGGTACTCTCATCCAGTGAAGTTAGGTTTTAGCTCACCTTATTAGTGAACTGCTTGTTCTCCAGAATAACCATTGTTATAAGTGTTCTTTCCCTCCCATCCTCCCCTGCATACCTCAGTAAGGAAAGTAAATGTGTGTGTATGCATGGGTGGTTAAAAGCAAGGAAAATAAGGAATAGTAACGGGTGGTTACTTTTTAAACTAAATGACCTATGAATTCTTAAATTTTTATAAATTTAAACTGTTAATATTTATTAAACCCATATACAGAACCAAGAAAAACACCTAAATTTATCTCTTTAAATGACTGTGGAAATCAATAAAGATAACTGAGAGAATTCAAGCTTTTCTTTTGTTTCCCATTTAAAATGCTTTCCCCAAAATATCACACTAGACTTTTGAATTTTATTAATTTTCCCACAATCTATTTTTTTAATTATATAGATATTCTGAATATGGGTTATACTTTTCATGAAATTAAACATCTCCACATAGTTATCTTAAAGAAAACATGTAAACTTGATCTTTTGTTAGAGCAAGATAATAGAACAAGGGATCTTCCAAATAGCTGCCTCTGTTTTCATTTCTGATGACAGACTTCCTGTCCATTGTTCTGTGTTCAGAATCACTTTGGTTGTAGCTGTCAATCTCACATTTCTTCTTTTCATCTCTCCATGTTTATCTACTTAAGCAAAACCAATTTACTGAGACTGCTCTGTGCTAAGGCCAGGGACTCACCCTTGGGTCATAAGAGTGAAGAATTCAGAGTCACTCTTCTCAGAGACTCACTCAGGGCCCATAGAGGAAATGTGTTTTAAGTGTGATGATATTTACCCTGTGAAAATTTCATTTTACTTAAAAATAGGCAAAATGGGATTTATTCTAAGACCTCCACTTACTAACAACATAATTTCTGACACAGTCTTTAACTTTTCTGACCCTTGGATTCTTCTGTCAAAGAGAATGATGCACAATTCACAGGGTCATTATTAGGATCATTCACCTTATTTAGAAAAGTTAAACAATTATTTTATTTTTATTTTTTACATCTTTATTGGAGTATAATTGTTTTACAATGGTGTGTTAGCCTCTGCTTTATAACAAAGTGAATCAGCTATACATACACATATATCCCCATATCTCTTGCATCTCCCTCCCTCCCACCCTCCCTATCCCACCCCTCTAGGTGGTTACTTTAAAAGATTATTATTTTGTATCTTCCCACTGTAAATGACTACTCTGAATCACACATATATTTGGAAAACATTCTTCCAAAGTTCCAACTTTGATGCCACGATACCATGGAACCTGGGAAATCTGGTTCCCTATATCAAATAGGTAAATCCCTGTGATGGTGAATATATACATAGAGAATTCTAATTATTATGAGAATTTATATGATCAGGACATGGATATCATATCGATGCCAATTTGTGATAAGTAAGCTTTAGTGGGTATTATCTGTTAGTAGGGGAAGCAACTAAATGGTTTACAGTTATTTAGCCTAGTCTTAAGGTAGAAATAAATATGTAATATTTTTCAGTTCCCTTAATTCAGGCATAATGAGTAAAATAAAGCTTCATGTTTTATAAAGTTTTACATGCTTTAAAGAATGTCTGCCCTCATTATCTCATTTGAATTCACAAATACATGCCACCTAGTCAGTAACCTCACCAGCATTATATAAATCATATGTCCAACAAACATAGACAAATGGCAGAACTTTGCTTCAAGATTTACATCCAGAGAAGAGGGGAAGATGGCGGAAGAGTAAGACGCGGAGATCAACTTCCTCCCCACAGAAACATCAGAAATACATCTACACGTGGAACAACTCCTACAGAACACCTACTGAACGCTGGCAGAAGACCTCAGACCTCCCAAGAGGCAAGAAAGTCCCCACATACCTGGGTAGGGCAAAAGAAAAAAGAATAAACAGAGACAAAAGGATAGGGACGGGACTTGCACCAGTGGGAGGGAGCTGTGAGGGAGGAAAGGTTTCCACACACTAAGAAGCCCCTTCGCAGGCAGAGACTGTGGGTGGCGAAGGGGGAAAGCTTCGGAGCCGCGGAGGACAGCACAGCAACAGGGGTGCGGAGGGCAAAGCGGAGAGATTCCTGCACAGAGGATCTGTGCCAACCGGCACTCACCAGCCCGACACGCTTGTCTGCTCATCAGCCGGGGCGGGTGGGGCTGGGAGCTGAGACTGGGGCTTCGGTCGGATGGCAGGGAGAGGACTGGGGTTGGCGGCGTGAACACAGCCAGAAGGGGGCTAGTGCGCCACGGCTAGCGGGAGTCTGGGAAAAAAGTCTGGAGCTGCTGAAGAGACAAGAGACTTCTTCTTGCCCCTTTGTTTCCTGGTGTGCGAGGACAGGGGATTAAGAGCGCGGCTTAAAGGAGCTCCAGAGACGGGCGTGAGCCGTGGCTAAAAGCGCGGACGCCAGAGACCGGCATGAGATGCTAAGGTTGCTGCTGCCGCCACCAAGAAGCCTGTGTGAAAGCACAGGTCACTATCCACACCTCTCCTCCCGGAGCCTGTGCAGCCCGCCACTGCCAGGGTCCCGGGATCCAGGGACAACTTCCCCGGGAGAATGCACAGCGCGCCTCAGGCTTGTGCAACGTCATGCCGGCCTCTGATGCCGCAGGCTCGCCCCATATCCGTACCCCTCCCTCCCCCCAGCCTCAGTGAGCCAGAGCCCCCGAATCAGCTGCTCCTTTAACCCGATCCTGTCTGAGCGAAGAACAGACACCCTCAGGCGACCTACACGCAGATGCGGGGCCAAATCCAAGGCTGAACCCCGGGAGCTGTGCGAACAAAGAATATTGATATTTATAGGACATTCCATGCAAAAACAACAGAATACACATTCCTTTCAAGTGCTCATGGAACATTTTCCAAATAGATCATATCTTGGGTCAAAAATCAAGCCTTGGTCAATTTAAGAATATTGAAATTGTATCAAGTATCTTTTCCGACCACAACACTATGAGACTAGATATCAATTACAGGAAAAAATCTGTAAAAACTAGAAACACATGGAGGCTAAACAATACACTACTTAATAAGCAAGAGATCACTGAAGAAATCAAAGAGGAAATCAAAAAATACATAGAAACAAATGAGAATGAAAACACGATGACCCAAAACCAATGAGATGCTGCAAAATTAGTTCTAAGAGGGAATTTTATAGCAATACAATCCTACCTTAAGAAACAAGAAACATCTCAAATGAACAACGTAACCTTACACCTAAAGCAATTAAAGAAAGAAGAACAAAAAAACCCAAAGTTAGCAGAAGGAAAGAAATCATAAAGATCAGATGAGAAATAAATGCAAAAGAAAGGAAGGAAACAATAGCAAAGATCAATAAAACTAAAAACTGGTTCTTTGAGAAGATAAACAAAATTGATAAACCATTAGCCAGACTCATCAAGAAAAAAAAGGGAGAAGACTCAAATCAATAGAATTAGAAATGAAAAAGGAGAAGTAACAACTGACACTGCAGAAATACAAAGGATCATGAGAGATTACTACAAGCAACTCTATGCCAATAAAATGGACAACCTGGAAGAAATGGACAAATTCTTAGAAATGCACAACCTGCCGATACTGAACCAGGAAGAAAGAGAAAATACGAACAGACCAATCAGAAGCACGGAAATTGACACTGTGATCAAAAATCTTTCAATAAACAAAAGCCCAGGAGCAGATGGCTTCACAGGAGAATTCTATCAAACATTTAAAGAAGAGCTAACACCTATGCTTCTCAAACTTCCAAAATATAGCAGAGGGAGGAACACTCCCAAAATCATTCTACGAGGCCACCATCACCCTGATACCAACACCAGACAAAGATGTCACAAAGAAAGAAAGCTGCAGGCCAACATCACTGATGAACATAGATGCAAAAATCCTCAACAGAGGGGCTTCCCTGGTGGCGCAGTGTTTGAGAGTCCGCCTGCCAATGCAGGGGACACGGGTTCGTGCCCCGGTCCAGGAAGATCCTGCATGCCGTGGAGTGGCTAGGCCTGTGAGCCATGGCCGCTGAGCCTGCACGTCTGGAGCCTGTGCTCACAACGGGAGAGGCCACAACAGTGAGAGGCCTGCGTACCGCAAAAAAAGAAAAAAAAAAAAATCTCAACAGAATACTAGCAAACAATCCAACAGCACATTAAAAGGATCATACACCATGATCAAGTGGGGTTTATCCCAGGAATTCAAGGATTCTTCAATATATGCAAATCATTCAATGTGATACACCATATTAATTGAAGGAGAAAAACCATATGATCATCTCAATAGATGCAGAGAAAGCTTGCGACAAAATTCAACACCCATTTATGATAAAAACCCTTCAGAAAGTAGGCATAGAGGGAACTTTCCTGAACATAATAAAGGCCATATATGACAAACCCACAGCCAACATCGTCCTCAATGGTGAAAAACAGAAACCATTTCCACTAAGATCAGGAAGAAGACTAGGTTGCCCACTCTCACCACTATTATTCAACATAGTTTTGGAAGTTTTAGCCACAGTAATCAGATAAGAAAAAGAAATAAAAGGAATCCCAATTGGAAAAGAAGAAGTAAAGCTGTCACTGGTTGCAGATGACACGATACTATACATAGAGAATCCTAAAGATGCTACCAGAAAAACTACTAGAGCTAATCAATGAATTTGGTAATGTAGCAGGATACAAAATTAATGCACAGAAATCTCTTGCATTCCTATACACTAATGATGGAAAATCTGAAAGTGAAGTTAAGAAAACACTCCCATTTACCATTGCAACAAAAATAATAAAATATCTAGGAATAAACCTACCTAAGGAGACAAAAGACCTGTATGCAGAAAATTATAAGACACTGATGAAAGAAATTAAAGATGATACAAATATATGGAGAGATATACCATGCTCTTGGATTGGAAGAATCAACATTGTGAAAATGACTATAGTACCCAAAGCAATCTACAGATTCATTGCAATCCCTATCAAACTACCACGGGCATTTTTCACAGAACTAGAACAAAAAATTTCACAATTTGTATGGAAACACAGAAGACCCCAAATAGCCAAAGCAATCTTCAAAAAGAAAAACGGACTGGAGGAATCAGCCTCCCTGACTTCAGACTATACTACAAAGCTACAAGTAACCAACACAGTATGGTGCTGGCACAAAAACAGAAATATAGATCAATGGAACAGGATAGAAAGCTCAGAGATAAACCCATGCACATATGGTTACCTTATGTTTGATAAAGGAGGCAAGGATATACAGTGGAGAAAAGACAGCCTCTTGAATAAGTGGTGCTGGGAATACTGGACAGCTACATGTAAAAGAATGAAATTAGAACACTCCCTATCACCATACACAAAAATAAACTCAAAATGGATTAAAAACCTAAATGTAAGGCCAGACACTATCAAACTCTTAGAGGAAAACAGGCAGAACACTCTATAACATAAATCACAGCAAGATCCTTTTTGACCCACCTCCTGGAGAAAGGGAAATAAAACCAAAAATAAACAAATGGGACCTAATGAAACTTAAAAGCTTTTGCACAGCAAAGGAAACCATAAATAAGACGAGAAGACAACCCTCAGAATGGGAGAAAATATTTGCAATGAAGCAACTGACAAAGGATTAATCTCCAAAATTTACAAGCAGCTCATGCAGCTCAATAACAAAAAAACAAACAACCCAATCCAAAAATGGGCAGAAGACCTAAATAGACATTTCTCCAAAGAAGATATACAAATTGCCAACAAACACATGACAGAATGCTCAACATCATTAATCATTAGAGAAATGCACATCAAAACTACAATGAGATATCACCTCACACTGGTCAGAATGGCCATCATCAACAAATCTACAAACAATAAATACTGGAGAGTGTGTGGAGAAAAGGGAACCCTCTTGCACTGTTGGTGGGAAAGTAAATTGATATAGCCACTATGGAGAACAGTATGGACATTCCTTAAAAAACTAAAAATAGAACTACCATACAACCCAGCAATCCCACTACTGGGCATATACCCTGAAAAAACCATAATTCAAAAAGAGTCATGTACACAATGTTCATTGCAGCTCTATTTACAGTAGCCAGGACATGGAAGCAACCTAAGTGTCCATTGACAGATGAATGCATAAAGAAGATGTGGCATATATGTACAATGGAATATTACTCAGCTATAAAAAGAAACGAAATTGAGTTATTTGTAGTGAGGTGGATGGACCTAGAGTCTGTCATACAGAGTGAAGTAAGTCAGAAAGAGCAAAACAAATACCGTATGCCAACACATATATATGGAATCTAAAAAACAGAAAAAAAAAAAAAAAAAGGTCATGAAGAACCTAGGGGCAAGATGGGAATAAAGACACAGACCTACTAGAGAATGGACTTGAGGATATGGGGAGGGGGAAGGGTAAGCTGGGACAAAGTGAGAGAGTGGCATGGACATATATACACTACCAAACGTAAAATAGGTAGCTAGTGGGAAGCAGCCACATAATAGCACAGGGAGATCAGCTCAGTGCTTTGTGACCACTTCCACACTCCCTATCCCACCCCACTAGAATAATGCCAAATATATGTCTACAGCAGCTGTAGAACCAAGTTTGTAGCTGCTGATAAAAATGAATCGTACATGTGTAACAGTGTGCTGGCCAAAAAAACTGACTTCTTACCATGGAATCCAAAGCTCCTCAAAGCAAAGCACATAAGACTAAATTAAGAAAGGAACCTGTCCTTTACCACTAAGTATAAAAATTGCCCTGGCAAGTTTAGGGTGAGCACATGTTGAGAGCTTCAAAAAAAAAGCAGGTATTCAAAGTTTCAGGTTGTGGATGTCCAGAGTTACATTCCTTTCCCACAGTTGAAGAGCTAAAAATAGCATAAAAATTTACATTCAGCCTTGCAACTCAAAGTTAAAGAACAAATAAATGTCTAAACTGTTCAGGTAAAAATGGAGGAAAATCATGGAGATTCCACAATCTATGTATTGCTTTATCAAGTAGAAAGCCAAAGGTACACAGAATTGTACTCATCCAAAACAGATTTTAAAAATACAAACCTCAGGGACACACAAAGGCATGTAAGCACACTCTCAAAAAAAAAAAAAATACATGGATTAATGAATGATTTGTTTTTAAAGACTCAAAGCACAGCGTTCCAAATACTGAGAAACTCACTTAAGAATTATATCTATTTATCTTAGGTAATATAGAAATTATTTAAAACATAACTACTTTCCATTTCAGGAAAATTAAAGAGATGGACACAATAAAATATTTGATTAAGAATGAATGAAGAAAACAATGTGAAGCAAAAAGAAAAAAAAGGAGATGGTGGAGCTAAGTATATAAATTAAGATAGAATTTAATGCTATTGCTGAACTCTGATTAACCGAATCAAAGTGATGCTGTAAAAAATGTAAAGAAATAACCTGTGAGAGAGGCTTGTGAAAACCACACCAGTTACAAAGGAAATGCATACGGTGATTGAAGTGACTAGATGAAAAATGAGAGAAATGGATGATAGACAATAGAATACTTACTGAGCCTTGATTAGTGTAAATTTAAGACAAGGTATCAAATGATACATTAAGATAATATCAAATATGAAAGAAAATGTTACTGAAATGAAGCCATAGATGAGCAGACAGGGAGTCTCACTGTAATCCAAGAAAATGAAATTAACAACCACAACTATATGCTGATATATATGTAAATATATATAGTGATGTAGTCAATTGAACTTCAGAGTAAAAAAGTACAAAATTTTATACTCTAAGAAATGTTGCAGTTCATTTAAAAGGAGAACAATAACTGGCTTCTGGAATTACTCATAATTAATAGAACAATATCAGAGACAATAAATATCTAGAATATTGTGAGGGGAATAAGGTATGTGACCTTAAATTTCTGTATTTTCATCATGTTTTAATGAGTAAAGGCAAGAAAAAAATATTGTTACATTTATCAGGTGTCAGGAGTTTTATTATACAATTAGCTTTACCAAAACATTGTCTTGAAAACATAATCCTATTAAACAATATACAAATGAAAGTCAAGAACACAGCATGTGGGAATAAAGACTTAAAGACTTGTTTTAAGACTTAAACCCACATAATTATAGAATTTAATTTAAATTTAATTCAGTGAGATGATTATGGTCATAAAACAGAATGCTTATGAAATATTTAGCAAAGAGTTTGCATGGGGCACAAATGATGACTGAAATAAAATAACCGTAGACTACTATTTTGGGGGGCACTTCCAAGATGCCAGGCAATATCACAAAATGTTGGAAAAAAAACAGACATGAGAGTTTTGGCCCAGGGCTGTAAAATAAATTCCTCAGAGTGTGTTTGAAGTGGGAAAAATAATATTTGCATGAAATCAAGTACATAAATTTGATATAATGTTTACATGGTCTTTTTAGAGGTAGAGACTTCTGCCTAATATCTTAAATCTGCTCAATTAAAATTTTCCAGGCATACAGACTAGGAATCTGCACTGTACACAAGCTGCTAAGGTAATTTTCTTCACACCAGAATTGGAACATTACTCTTCTTAATAGATGGGGAAGTCAATAGGTAACTGAAATGAAGAGTAAGAACAGAGTAATGAGTCCTATAAGCACCCAGGATACAGTAGCTACCAAGAAGCGTCTATGATGCAAACAGCCTTTAAACTAGAACTTGGGCTATGGGCAGAATTTGTATATTTTGTGAGAGGAGTAAGGACACACCTTTCTTGATACAGAATTTAAGAAGTAAAACAAACAACAGTTCAGCCTTATCATGGGTACATAGTGAGAAGTGGCATGACACATCTTTTCTATTGTCACAACTAACCTTTTCTTTTCAGAATGATATCTATTTATCTCATTAACAACATGAGCTAATAATAATGTGTGAATATTTCATGCATGTGTCTCAATTTCAAATTTCTTGATTTTCTTAGCATGAACCCAGTCTCTTGTGTTGATCTTATGTTGACAACTGCTTTTAATATTTAGAATCTTCTTTAATTGTATAAAATCTAGCTTCCGTTAATAACAGTATAAATATAAAATTAACTCATGTTTTTGACAATACTTTCTAGGGGGCTTAGTTGATTCAATTGAAGAATATGTGGTAAAAACTTCATTAAATACAAGACATAGAAGGGAAACTAAAACTAAGTAAGATCGAGTTCTGCCTAATTAGCCCTGGGTTGAGCATGCGCAATTTAGATGTTATTGAAACATTCCAGATATAACTTCTTTTATAATGCTGGGCCATGAGACTTGGAATATATAATACAATCTGTTAGAGAGATTAAGTGTCTAGCTTTCTAAATACAGTGTATTCTAACTTGCATGTTATCTTTGATGATTAACTGCTAATTAAATAGAAGATACCATAGAAAACATATGTTCTGATTTGTGTACTAAAACATAGTTCACTTTGACACAAGGAAACTAATAGCTCTCTCTGAAGCAAGAATAAATCTATAAGCAAGATTGCACATAGCCTTTTCAGAAATGAGTAAATTTCACAGCTTTATTTATGGATAATCTCCTGGCATTTTTCATAGATTGTATGAGGTAAGGACTGCAAATTCTATAGAAAAGTAAAAAAGGCCAGAATAACAGATGAAGTTTCGGAAGCATCGTGAAACTTTTCAAATTAGAACTAGGAATACTAATGTTTTACAAGCAATAAAATAAATCCTTATTTTGCACATCACTTGTAACATGTATCAAATAACCAATAAAAGTATTTACACTGTTAACCAAATTATTTTCAATGAAAGTTTGCAAATAAACTGTAATATGAACATCTAAAGTGTTCATATGTGATATGCTGAACACATAAATATTTGGCCCTTAAAAAGCAGTAAGTGTTGAATATTCGTTGTTTTATGTTCTAGAGAGCTCAAAAGTTTTGGACTACTTACTTATAAACAAATCATTGAATCCAACACCTCACTTTATGTAGTAGCTTCTTCCCATAAATTTTCTCAGGCAAGAATTTACGTTTTCTTTGTCCTTACTTGCTGCATCCTGCGTGAGACCTGTCTCCTCCTACACTTATGACACTGCCATTAGGAACGCTTTTATTTGCAGTCTGTGTTTCAGTAATTAAAAAGAAAATCTTTTCTCTTTTACCTGCTCACTCCAGAAAGAGCAGAAGATAGCTCCCGATGAACAAGTAAAGCCTGACAATCACAGTGGGGGTGACATTTGTGGGTGGGTAGAGTCTTATATTAGCAAACTTGGCTTCGGAATTGGAGAAAGTGCACTCTAAAAATAAACCATTAGACTACATTTAGAAGGACTGTAATAATTGACCCATATTACATTATAAAAACATCTTTAGAAGGATCAAAAAATTAAGATGCATTTTTGGTTTGCAGAAATATTGCACTAGTGCCTTTTGTAGCCATGCTCTTCAGTCTTGTGCTAAGACATACCTAGTGCTCACATTTAAAGGGCAATTGCCTGGAGCTCAAACTACAGCCACAGAATAAAACAAAAGAAAAGTGGCCCACAGAGACTGAACTGAATGATAATCATGTAGTTCCGTGTTTTAGTTAATTCAATTAATAGGATTTCATATTGTCTGTTACAAACTCTTTTTTTCCTGATGTCTGGCAAGTCTATTCACTTATGATAGAAAAAGTCGACTTTTTACAAAGTTTTACCATTTTGTCATTTCTGTTCCCATTACTTAATCATCGTTTACTTAATCATCGTTATATAAGGACTGCTATCCGTGCTTCTTAGTGAAATAAAAACTGAGTTTTAAGTTATTTCTATGTGAATGTAATCAGAACTATTATGTTTCTTATTACTTACAACAGACTTCAATTTATTCTAAAGTATCTTGGCCACAAAATCAAAATCCCTTTACTTCTTAATCATATCTTTAATCATACAGTGAGGAGTTTAGATTTGTGAAAACAGCTTTGGCTTTCCAAAAAAAAAAGGAGTAAGTTTAAAAAACGTTTCTTTATAATATGAAAAATATACAAGAAATCTAATGCTACTCACAGAAGATGAAAATTTAATTGAACTAAATAAAGTATTTTTTAAACTTATGAAATATTGTATCCTCAAATAATGACATCTTTTCCAGTATACTGAAGAGCCAGCCAGGGGACACACACATCACTGCTTCAGCTTGTGGTATCTATTCTGTAACATTACTAAGGTTTCCTTGGGGAATTAACATGGGCCATACTAACAGAGGGTCTGTAGTCTAGCAGAACTGAAAGAAAAACCAAGTGGACCAAGACAAGACAGCATTTCAGATGCTCTCATAGGGAAAAGTACAGAATACTGTAGAGGATTTGAGGAGGGGTCTCAAGGTACACACCCGAGACTCAGAGATTTTCTTTGAGAACTGATACCCGAATTGAATCCTGAATGTAAGTGTATTAGTTTTCCACTGCTGCATGACAAATTACCCCCCAAATCTACTGCCTTAAAACAAGTTACATTTATTATCTCAACTTCTGTGGATCTTCTGGCTCAGAGGCTCTTACAGGCAGGGTGACCAACTCATCCCAGTTTGCCCAGGACCTTCCTGGTCTTAAAACTGAAAGTTCCGCATCCCAGGAAGTCTCTTGATCCCAGGCAAACCAGGATGGATGGTCACCTCACTCACAAGGCTTCAGTCAAGATGCTGACTGGGGACAATGTCACCTTTCCAGGGGTGCAGGACCAGCTGACGCAGAATCTGCCTCCAGGCTCCCTCAGCGGTGGTGGCCAGGATTCAATTCCTTTAGGGCTGTGAGCCTGAGGGCCTCCGTTCCCACTGGCCATTGGCCAGAATCTGCCCTCGGTCCCTTGCCCTCAGTTACCCTCTCCGTCAGAGCCATTGTGTGAGAAGAGCCAGTAGAGAATGCCTGCAAGGTGAAATCACTGTCTTTGGAAGCCTAGCCACAAAAAGTCATTCTGTCATTTCTAAAAGCATCCCACTAACTAGATCCAACTCAAGCACAAGGGGAGGGAAATAATCAAGGGCAGGACCACTAAGAGTTAAGACTCACTGGGAGCCGTGTCACAAGTTGCCTACACAAAAGAAGAATTAGGCAAAAGAAGGAGCCAAAAGAAGCAGCACACAAAAATCATATGCATCTAGATATTGATACACATATGTTGTAGAGCATGCAACCAGTATCATAAATTTATGTTTATCAACTAATAAGTTTTATCGTTCATTAAATACCAAAGGAATTTTACAGTTAACTTCCTTTTCAACGTATCTGTGTGTTTGTCAGTGTGTACCTTTGTATGTATGTGTGCTGGAGTGGTGCGCCAGGTTTGGTGTGACCTCTGTTTTCCATCTGCTTTTTAAAGCTGTTTTTAAGTTACAAAATTCCTGGGGAAAAAGAAACTGTACAACTGAAGTTTTAAAATGGGCGACTCTAAAAGTAAAGAATGAATGTCATTCATAGGGCCACAGTGCTCAAACTATTCAGTTTTCCTGCCTTTTCAAAAACCATATTTTCTCTTGCTTTCTGACATTTTCATTTTTTTCAGTGTCTTTCTGCCTTCCAGACACGGCTTTTGCTTGTAATATTTCTTTCTCCCAAACCCACCCTTGACCCTCTGCCTCTATAATGCTTGTTATTCCTTTAGATTTCAGCCCAGGCATTATTTTCCTAGGTAATATAATTTCCCCAATTAAACATCCTGATACCTGCATATTTCATTTTCTTGTATCACCACAGTTCATTTTTTACATTTATAATATGATTATTTAGTTTGTGTTTATTTCCTAGAACATTAGCTCCATGTGGGAACTCACCATATTTTTCCTAGTCTTAAGCTAATACTGGCATACTGTAGATTATTTTTAACTATCTGATGAACGAGTGAATCTAATAACTGAGTTGATTTTTTTGCAAATGACTCTGTCCTCTCTGAATTAAAAATATTTTTGTATTTAGGACATATATATATATATAGTGAGTAATTAGGTAGGTAATTTTATACAGAATATAGTTGTTTATTTTCCTGAATTTAATATTTTTCACACCAGGCCAGACCTAGTCATCAAGATTTTTAGTCAAAATAAAAAGTTATCCTACTGAATAAATTTATTTAAATACATCTTATTTGAACTGTATGCCATAAAAATGTAATAATGATATAAACCCTTTTATTTTGCCCACTTAGATAATGAAACACCTTAATATACATTAATTTATTCTGCATTCCTGTGAAATTGTTTTGACATAGAAATATCTCCATTGAAAAATGAGGGCAATGAAGCTCAGTGCAACAGAGTGGCTAGCCCAAGGTCATACTGCTTCTGAAAACAAAATGCTTTTTTAAAAGTATAGATACAACTGAACTCTTCTCAGTTTCACCAAATTACTTGTGATGCGGCCATTATTTCCGATGTGTTAGTGCCTACTCTCTGTGTGGAGCCTACAAGAGCATTTCCAGTGAGAGGCAGGAGGGGCTGGTTAGCAATTTGATGACTCCTGCCTGATTGGGCAGTATTTATGCTGCAAAATGGATTTGCCACAAGAGGGCACAAGAACCTATCAAATGGATTTTCAGTGTGTCTTTTTTTCCCCCCCCCCCCCTTCAAACTGACTGAAAAAGGGAGAGAAAAATAAAGGGGCAAGAGAAGAAGCAGGGAGTATTTTTTAAGCAATTAAATTTCAACTATTTCAAATTCCAGCATTGCAGGCAAGCTGATCAGAAATGTAAAGTACTTCTATTCATTAGACTAGGCAAACATAAATACAGCATAGATTTGAGATGTTTAGGAAAATTTGTTGCAAACACCTTTATTAATAAATATTTTATGGGCTTTGACATTTGGAAAATGCTTTCACGTGATTACCATGAAAATATACTTTTGGCTTAGATGCACAACTAGGATATTCTTTCTTTTTTTTCTGTCCCACATGCCCTTCAATGTAAAGATCAATTTTCATCTCTTCTGGGAATTCTTCCTTGATAGTATCAGCCCCAAGAATTATATTCTTCCTCCTCACAAGCGCTAATAATTTCATTACCCTTCTGTTCATCTCACCCACATGGTAAGTGCTTGCTAGGTGTCAGATACTGCACTGGGACACAGATTGAAATTTTAAGACATAATCTTTGAGTTGTAAGAACTCAGAGACTAGAGGACATTAAAGAAAAGTAATATTTTATTTAAAAATGTCCCTTAACAGTAATTCTTCTATTACAAATCTTGAGCCACAAAAGTTTAAGTAATTTCCCCCAAATCACATCAAGGCCAATTTGACTCCAAAGCCAGATTAAGACTGATTTGACTCCAAAGCATCCAGATAAGAACAGACTTTTAGTCCCTACACAGACCTTTCAGAATCATAACAGACCCTCAAGGCATATGTAATAAATGCAACTGAAGCTTATTGATAATAATTACTATATACAATCATCTGATTTAATCATCCCTACATAAGAAACTTCTGGTAAATCCCACTTGTAATTAGTGACAAAATTCTTTTACTCTTCATGTAAGATGTAACCATGTATAGAACTTTCAAAAAGTATAAAACTGGAAAATTTATTCACGTAAATCAAAATCATTCATTGAAATTCTAAAAGCATTTTTGGTTACCTTCTTTGTGTGATGAATTGTGCTATGAAAGCAAACAAGACCAACTAAATCAACGTGGTGATTGGCCACCAGGAGGGTTTTACAGGGGATGTTGGTTAGAACTGTTTTAAAGGCTTTGGGAGAAACTTGTTAAAAAGGGGAGTAAAGATAATGCCAAGAAGAATGCCTTGTATAAGAAATGGCATGGAGATAAGAACTTAAAACGAGCAACGCTATATTGGGACAATTTATAGTAACTATAGGTTAATTTACAAAACAGGAAAGTACTTGAAAAAAAAAGAGAGAAGAGCATTCACTTAAAATTTCTTTTTATCTAAATTATATTAGATGAAAACTAAATAAATTAAAAAACTACTTCAGGGCTTCCCTGGTGGCACAGTGGTTGAGAGTCTGCCTGCCAATGCAGGGGACATGGGTTCGAGCCCTGGTCTGGGAAGATCCCGCATGCCGCGGAGCAACTAGGCCCGTGAGCCACAACTACTGAGCCTGCGCGTCTGGAGCCTGTGCTCCACAACAAGAGAGGCCTCGATAGTGAGAGGTCCGCGCACTGCAATGAAGAGTGGCCCCCGCTTGCCGCAACTAGAGAAAGCCCTCACACAGAAACGAAGACCCAACACAGCCCTAAATAAATAAATAAATTAAAAAAAAAAAAACTACTTCAGTTGTCACAAGAAAAACATATGTATGCAAAATATAAACATATCTTCAAGCAAGCTGTTTATATATATGTCATTACATTTTAGAATGAAATTAAAATGAAGTATCTGAGTAGTTAATGATTGCTGAATGTAGAAAGCAGATAGTTCAAAACATCTGTGAAACAAAACATTTAATATCCTAAATAACTATCTATTAGTATTCAGAATCAGAAGAAAATTGAAATTCATCATCCAAAATGTTTGATCTATTAGTATCAAAAGCTCATATTGGTAGACAAAAATGGCAAACGTAAATAAGTAATGAGTATTATTGAGGAATTTTTGTGAGTTATTAAAGGATAAGTAGAATCCTGGTGAGGCTCACTTATTTTACCCTTTTTTAAAACTAAATGCTCTATGAAAATGAGTTTCAGATAATATTAAAATTATAGACAAAATATATAATAAAACAATTTGTAAATGTGAAGATTAGGCTACCATGGAAATCAGACAGTAATATAATAAACAGAAGAGTAAATACAGATAAGGGTTTTTTTTAGCTATCTGATACATTATTATGGTGATAAAGCATATCTATGTAAAATAATTTTTTATTGTGGCCAAAACCACGTAACACAAAATGTACCAGGCTAACAGTTTTTAAGTGTACAGAACGGTAATATTAACTATATGCACATTGCTGTGAAACAAATTTCTAGAAATTTTATACCTTGCAAAACTGGAACTCTATGCCCTTAGTACAACAACTTCCTTTTTCTTCCTCCCCACAGCCTTGGTAACTACCATTCTACTTTCAGTTTTCAAGAGTTTGAATATTATAGGTACATTTTATAGGTGGAATCATGCAGAATTTGTCTTTTTGTGAGTGTCTTATTTCACTTAGCAAATGTCCTAAAGGTTTATCCATGTTGTAGCATATGACAGAATTTATTTCCTTTTTAAGGATGAGTAATATTCCATTGCATGTATATACCACATTTTCTTTATCCATTCATCCATCAATGGTCATTTAGGTTGCTTCCATCTCTTGACTCTTGGGAATACTGCTGCAATAACATGGTGTGCAAATATCTTTTCCAGATCCTGTTTTCAACATTTTGGGATATAGATCCATAAGTGGGATTGCTGGATTACATGGTATTTTTAATTTTTTGAGGAACCTCCATAATGTTTTCCATAGTCACTGTACATTTTATATTCCCACCAACAGTGCAGAGGATTCCAATTTCTTTATATTCTAGCCAACACTTGTGATTTTGTTTATTTGAAATTGAGTATCCTAATGAATATGAGATGATATATCATTGTTTAGATTTGCATATTCCTGGTGATTAGTGATGTCGAGCATCTTTTCATATGTTTGTTGGCCTTCTATATATCATCTTTGGAGAAAAGTCTATTCAAGTCCTTTGTCTATATTTTAATTGGATTTTGTTATTGTTGTTGTTGACTTGTAGGAGTGCTTTATATATTCTGGATATTAACTCCTTATCAGATATATGGTTTGGAAATATTTTCTCCCATTCTGTATGTTACCTTTTCACTCTTGATTTCTTTCTTTGTGTGCAGAAATTTTTAAGTTTGGTGTTGTATCATTTGTCTATTTTTGCTTTTTTTGCCTGTACTTTTGGTGTCATATCCAAGAAATCATTACCAAATCCAAAGTTATGAGGCTTTTCCACTATATTTTCTTTTAGGAGTTTTATAGTTTTGTGTCTTTCATTTAGGTATTACATTTAATCCATTTTGAGTTCTTTTTTGTATATGGTGTAAGGTAAGGATCCAACTTCATTCTTTTGCATGTGGACATCCAGTTTTCCAACACCCTTTGTTGAAGAGACTATATTTTCTCCATCATGTAGCCTTGGCACTCTTCTCATCATTTAACTGTATACATAAGGGTTTATTTTTGAGCTATCTATTCTCTCCTTTCAGTCAATATGTCTGTCTTTATGTTAGTACTCTTTTTATTACTGCAGCTTTGCAATATGTTTTGATATCAGGGAGTGTGAGATCTTCAGCTTTGTTTTTCTATCTCAAGATTGTTTTGACTATTCAGGATCCTTTGAGATTCCACATGAATTTTAAGACGGTATTTTATATTTTTGCAAAACAATACCATTGGGATTTTGGTGGAGAATGCACTAAATATGTAGATCACTTTGGGTAATATGGACATTTTAACAATATTAAGTCTTCCGATCCATGAATGCAAGATGTCTTTCCATTATTTGTTCATTTCTTTTAGTTCTTCTGGCAATGTTTTATAGTTTTCAGTGTACAAGTCTTTTGCCTCCTTTATCAAGTTTATTCCTCAGCATTTTATTCTTTTTTGGTGATATTGCAAATGGAATCGTTTTCTTGATTTCCTTTTGAGGTAGTTTTGTTAATGACAGATTCACAACTAATTTTTGTACGTTGCTGAATATGCTTACTAGTTCTAACAGTTCTTTTGTGGAATCGTTAGGTTTTTTCTTTTTTTGTTTGTTTGTTTTTTACATATAAGACAATGACATCTGTGAACAGAGATGATTTTACCTAACTTTTTTTCTGTTTTGGAATTTTTTGTTTGTTTCTTTTTCTAATCTGACTGTTCTGGCTAGGACTTCCAGTACTGTGTTGAATACAAGTGATGTGTGTAGGTATCCTTGTCTTGTTACTGATCTTCGAAAAATATCTCACAGCTTTTCACCATTGAGTATGATATTAGCTCTGGACTTCTCATATATTATTATAACTTTATTACATAAGAACTTTATTTTTTATTTGGACTTTATTATATTGAGGTAATTTTCTTCTAGTCCTAGTTTATTCAGTGTTTTTATCACAAAAGTGTCTTGAATTTTGCCAAATGCTTTTTCTGCATCAATTGAAATGATCATGTGGTTTTCATCCTTCATAATGTTAAAGTGGTGTATTGTATTGACTGATTTTCATATGTTGAACCATCTTGTATTCCAGGAATATATCTCACTTGGTTATAATGATATCCTTGTTATGTGTTGTTGAATTCAGTTTGCCTATATTTTGCTGACGATTTTTGCATTAATATCATTACAGACATTAGTCTGTAGTTTTCATTATTTGTAGTAGTGTGGTCTTATTTTTGTATCACAATAATCCTGGCTTTCTGGAATACTTTGGAAATATTCTCTCCTCTTCAAAATTTTGGAAGAGATTGAGAAGGATTGGTGTCATTCTTTATTAAATGTTTGGTAGCATTCTCCAATGCAGCCATCTGTTCCTTGGCTTTTCTTTGTTAGAAGATTTTTTTTTATTATTGATTCAATCTCCTTATTAGTTATAGGTCTGTTCTGATTTTTTTTTTAATTTCTTCATGGTTTAGTCCTGATAGGATGTATGTTTCTACAAATGTATCCATCTCTTCTATATTATTCCTTCTTGTGTATGTTTCTTCTGAGAAATCAACTGATAATCTTATGGGAGCTCACTTGTATGTGACAAGTCTTTTATCACTTGACATTTCCAAGATTCTCTTTTTGTCTTTGAGTTTTGACAGTTTCATGATAATGTGTCTCAGTGTGGATATTTCTGAATTCATCATAAGTGGAATGCTTTGAGTTTCTTGAATTTGAACCCCTTCCCCCGATTTAAGACATTTGGGGCCATAATTTTTTTAAATAAGCTCTCTGTCTTCTCCCAGTCTGGAAGAATTATCTCTATACAGGGGAAGACCTTCACAAATCAGTCCACCTATAGATCACCAATCAAACCTTTTTATGGGAAAGTGTCTTCTCTGGGCTTATACATGTAATTCCACAATTGGAGAGGTCTGCCAGCTTCTTTTTCAGAAGCTTGTACAGCCATCTGTCATTTTTTGGTATCCACAGAGGATTGGTTCCAGGATCTGCCGAGGATACCAACATTTGTGGATGCTCATGCCCTATGGTCGGCCCTCTGTACGTGAAGTTCTGTAGCCATGAATTCAACCAATCACAATACTGTATGTGTTTGTTGAAAAAATCCACATATGAGTGGACTTGCACTGCTCAAACCCAAGTTGCTCAAGGGACAACTGTAGTTTCTTGCTCCCGCTGATGTCTGCCTGTGGTACTGCAGATTCTCTGGTGCTGCCAACAAGCCACTGAGCTCTCTTTTGTTCTCTATGCTCCCCAGCCATCCAAGGAATGCAGGTACCCAAATCAGCAATCCAAATCAGGTAAGACAGAAGTTAATCACCCAGGCAGCATCCCCAAAGGCCAGAATACTGGACATACTTTTCATTCTTCTTTTCCCTCCCAAGAGGGAAGCTGCTAGTTTGGCTTTTACTCCCAATCATGAACTGTACCAGCCTGGAAGAGGGGCTGATGTGGGTGAAAAGAAAAATTTTAATGCCAGTTTCAACGTGGCTGTTCTTGGCTTTAAGCTTACTTCGGTGTGCTGCAACTTACTAACTGGTTCTGGACTTCTCATAAAGGGTTTTTGACCACATATTGTTGTTAATTTGGTGTCTCTGTGTGGAAATAAGCTCTGAGACTTCCTATTCCACCATCTCGCTGGCTGGATAAGATCAAGAATATTTTAAAAATATACGATGTTTTGATAATATTTGTAGCATTACTGAAAAAGGAATTTAGATAAAAGCTATTTCTCTCATAGCTTTAAAGATAGCAAAGAGATAAAGAAGAAAAATAAATAGAAATGCAAGGTACTTAGTGGGTATAAGTTTCAACCCCCCCCCCCCCATAAAAACCAGAATACCAGGAGACAAAGAGAATTTTGTTTAAGAACTTGCAAAGTCAATGGGCTGGGGTAGGCATGACTGAACTAGCAGAGGTGCCCCAGTTCAAGTGGATGATGCTGAATCACAGAGTTAAAAAACACTTATTTGGTCAAAAATAGTCTACTAAGGATCTGCCTGAATCTATGACTGACATGACTAAAGCTATGGTGGTGACGGTAACTGTATCTGTGAGAGGATAGTGCTGTACACTGTAACACATGAAGCTGCCTTTCATAAAAGCTTAGATTCCCAGAGATTGAAAAGAGTAAGGTTTTATAGTTCTTTTAATACAATCCCTCACATACCATTTTTCACATAATAAAATATTCTAGTTTATATTTCCTTAAGATGACCTCCAGAAAGTTATCTCTGGGTCATGTTTATTAATAATTACTGTATTGATGGGGAAATATTAGGAAACGTTGACTTACTGTTAGTAGTTTTTATTTGGAAAGATCATTAAAGCTCATGGGTGTCAGCCAAATTTAGTAAATAACACTTGGACCTAAAACTCTAGCTCTGACCTCTCCCTAAAACTTCCATCCTATATTCAGATGAACAAAATCTGCACATCATTTCTTAATTGTTTTCTAGGTCCAAAGTCTAAATTAGAAAATATATGCATTTTTATATTTGTAAATGTTATTACCATCCTCTTACTCACCTAGATATTAAAAAAATAAAATGGTCTCATGATCAATCTCCCACTTCATTCACAGTTCACTGCATTATGTCCTGATCCCGTCAATTCTGGTTCTCTGATACCTTAAAAGTATCTGCTTAATATTCTTACTATAATCACTTCCTTAATACAGGCACTTACAAATTATTACCTGCACAATCTTAAAAGTTCTTCTTACTGGCATGGTCATGTGCCTAATAGGCCCATCCCAGTGGGCTGAATGCGTGATAGCCAGATTGTTATTTATAAAGCACATTTTGGATTATCTTCTTCCAGTATTTAGTTATGTTCATGGACTCACCATTGCTTATTTAAGAATGTCTGAATTCCTTAGCCAGTACTCAATGCCCTCTGGACTCTATATCTAATCCATATTTCTAACTTTATTTCTCTTTTTATTTACATATCATTTGGGTTGAACTGAAAACAAGAGGGTTTTTTAAAAAACTAAAATATTAAAATTAAATAAAATATCTATAAATTTCTGCCAAATGACCATGCTAAAGTAAAGAGTAAGGAATAGCATTGTGCAAATATACAAGAAATTGATATGTTTCCAATCTGTAAAACAATTTAATTCCATACAGTTAAAATTAAGTGTTGAGAGAAAAATCTAGCCAAAAACACAACTTAATAGTCAGAACAAATAGCTATTGTTATAACAGCCCTTGTTAATTCCTCTCTTTTCAAGGCATGGTTTAAAAAAACAGATTCTAAATTTAAATCCATAGATTCACAATCTGATCCTTTGCACCTGCCGCTTTCGCTAGATAGACATACACAAGCATTTGTAATAGACTTTGGATGCCTTCCTGCCTGATTTGCAAAATTACTGAGACTTTTAAGCAATTTCAATTTATACAAATTCTTCAGGATAAATTTAGATTCTGTTTTGAAAATCTAGTGTCTCTCTTCCTAAAGTCAGAGAAAACGCCTTTTTCTGACTTGATAACTGTGAACAAAAGAAATTGATTTTAAACATCAGTTTGAGTTGACTCAAAAGCCACATGATGCTCACTGAGTCAGAAGCAACACAGGAAAGAAATCACTTAATACATGACCTATATGAAAATACAGAAGTAGAAGAAGAAATTCATTATGACCTAAGAGCAATGGGAGAACCTAAGCTAATCTTTAAATTTATACTGAAAGATTTTGACTACTTGAGGAAAGTAATGATTTGTTCTGTATGTTTACTTATATTCTGTCCTAAATAGTGTCATGTGACAAATATATTACTTCATTCAAGCCCAAATAGAGATTAAATATGCACTTGTTCTGAATGTATGTGCCTCAATGAAGCAGCATCAGTGAATGGAAAGAACACTAGGGTTTCAGGAGCACACACTGCACATATATAATACAGGTTGAAACCCTTGCTCTGACACCTTCAAGCTGTGTGATACTAAGTAAGAAACTTTATCTCTGAGTCTTAATCCTCTTGTTGTAAAGTAAAAAAATATATATATATATATTCTGCAACACAAATTTTTATGAATATTATTAAAAAGTGTTTACAATGGAGTTGAAGAGTCATTCCATACATCTCAGGTGAATGTGAAGGTAGTTCAAACTTGAATATTTGCTTTTATCCTTTACTAACATTTACTTATATCTAAATGCTAATTTTAAACCTTCTCAATATATTGCTGAAGATTCCTGACAGGCTCTGTCATTTCCATCATTTTGTGTCACATTGCACAGTTTCATATTTGGTAAATAATGTGTTCCCAGGGTGTTTATTACATGTATGGCTGAATATTATTTAGTTGATAATATTATATTCAGGTTGAATTAGAAAAATATAGAAATTATTTGCATCAAATTCAGAGCAGTCTGACAGTTACGATGTACTAATAATGGCTGAATTACTTGTTTCAAACCATTCAACTCACAAATCAATGGAATCCCATAGAATCTCATGAGGAAGTCGACAGTATCTTCTCCAGCCTCACAAAATGTGGGGGCAGGGTGAGAAACTGAAGGCCAGAGACTTACAAGGAACAGATGACCTGATTTTTAAATAGTCAGGCTTTGGCTTATAACCCCAAAGAGACATACTTTAGGTGACAAAGTAAACCAATAATTGACCAGTCTCTCAAGGACTTAAATCTAACTTCAAATAATTTCAACCTGTGATAGGATAAAGTCAATGACTCTTAAACGAGTTGCCTAAAAAACAAAACACTAAACTAAACTAAACAAATATGTGGTAATTTCACCCTGGAAGAACAAAGCACTACCCAAAGTTACCAGTAATTTTTATAATTTTTTATATATGATATCTGACACTCAATTATAAAAAGCTTTCACAGATGAAGGGAATAAAATGTCAGAGTACTAAGAAAAATTTTTAAAAAGAAATAGATCTAGGGCTTCCCTGGTGGCGCAGTGGTTGAGAGTCCACCTGCCGATGCAGGGGACGTGGGTTCGTGCCCCGGTCCGGGAAGATCCCACATGCCGCGGAGCGGCTGGGCCCGTGAGCCATGGCCGCTGAGCCTGCGCGTCTGGAGCTTGTGCTCCAAAACGGGAGAGCCCACAACAGTGAGAGGCCCGCATACCGCCAAAAAAAAAAAAAAGAAATAGATCTAAATAATATCCAGATACTGCAGTTATCAGACACAGACTTTATAATAACTATAATTTGTATTTTTAAATAATTAAATTACAATGTTCCAAAATTCAAAAAAGAATTGGAAATAATTTTTTAAAAGCAAATGAATATTATAGAACTAAATAATACAATGACTGAAACTAAAAACTTAAATAATGAGTTTAACAAAATATTAGACACAGATGAAAAGAACATTTTTCAGCTAAAAATAGGTTAAAAAAAATCAGGACCCAAACAAGGGGAAGAAAATCGTATAAAATGACATATAATACAGAAAAGACATATGCAACATGGTAAAAGGTATAACATGAGTAATTTGACTTACATAAGGAGAAAAGAGTGTCAAAATAATGTGAATGTTTTTATGATTCTCCATGCTTAGGACTTGCTGAGTTAAGAAAACTGACATGCATTGGCACGCTTTATAGAATAAGAGAATGTCTCCTTTCTCCAGAACTATTTGCTCTTCACATTCTAAGGGTGATAGACCTAGAGCCACATGTCAATGGCCAGTTTTAGCCATGCTGGATGAGCAATGGAAAAAGAACAGCCCTGTTTGCTCTGCCTACAGTCTCCTCACCTATTCTTCTTGCTGGGGGCAGGTGTGTGGAAGGCAAAGTTAAGGTCAACAGAGAAAAAGTTCACATTCTAGGAACTGAGAGATACGGCCTAAAGAGTTCAAGAGAAGACATTGTTGGAAGATGTGGTGTTCTACATTTAGACTATAGAATTCTGAATAGTTAACTGAACATGACCAGAAAAAGAGGCATTTTGTACATTTTCCTGCACACTCTGGGTAAGAATTACATTTTTGGTCATCATTAACAAAGTTCAGTAACAATATTAAAATTGGAAGCCAGAGTTCACACAAGCAGCACGATGGATGACTCAGCATCATAAGTAATTATGCAACTTGCATTAAATAAATGAAATTAGAAAACTGCACAGACAAGAAAATCTGTATTGTTTCAAAATAAACATATTTTGAAAAGTCATAGGATAGTAAATAATAACAGTCTTGCTCTCTTTTTCTTGCATCAGGAGACATGAAATTTGATACTAAAGTACCTTGAAGAGATGGTTTCTACACCTGAACAGAAAGTGATGATGTCTAGACACCATGACGAATCTTTATATGCAATGAGAACAATAGACACATAAACCCCTCATATCTTCTCATTCTAAATACTAGTTAATAAATAACTAAATCTCACATGATCTCATAATTTTTTATTTATTGAATTTAAATCAAACTGTCTATATACACAAGGACCTTGCAAACAGTATCACACACAATTTGTACACATTAGTTGTGGCTCTGTAGGTTGGAGAAGAATAAATGTCCCCAAAGTCTTTCAAGGCTCCTGTACCATTTCCAAAGTGATAAAAGTATTCATTTACATCTCTGTGGTAACCACCCAAGAGAATACTAAACAAATGTATAGCTAGAAACAAATAGAAGGAAAAAGCACAGACATGTATTTTTCTTCAAGCTGTACTGAGATATAATTGACATATAACGTTGTGTAACTTTAAGGTATACAATGTAGAAATTTGATACATGTACGTATTAGGAAATGATTACCACAGTAAGTTTGGTCAACACATTCATCAGCTCACATAGAACATATTTCTTAAAATGAAGGCAAAAAAGGAAGGAAGAAAGAATATAGGATAGGTGAACTGAATTTCTTTTGTTTCCTAACCAAAGTTAATTATAAGCTTAAACCTATATGTAACAGTAATTATGTTAACTGTGAATGAAATTACTCCAATTGAAAGAGACGTATTTAAGGCTGAATAAAAAGGGTAAAATCCAATAAGATATTCCTCGGAAAGGATGGCCATTAAATGATTTCAGTGGATACTATTTTGCTCTACCCATGTTCCCTTTTCAGGCCTTCACAGCCATTCGCAACTGCTGGGAAGACAGACCCACAGCTGCATCCTGCACCGGGACTTACCCTTGAATGCAGGGAACTGCCTCGCCCGAGGTTATGCCACCTCCTTCCCAGGAATGGCCCTTGGCCACCTTAACCTAGGCAACTCCAAAGAGTCATTCTAGCCACGAAGCTCCTTGCAGGATTGTCGGAGACCTCGGTTGCAACCACACCGCAGTCTGCTTCTCCTTCTTATCAGTCTTGACTTAATCCCTTCTTTACCAGTATACATTTTGAGTGCACTCCCCAATAAGTCTGGATGCAACTATGTCTTAGTCTATTTCCAGGCACCACATTAATAATAAGACAGAAGAGTTGAGAGTAAAAAAAATGGCAAGAAATACACAGTGTAGACATTAACCAAAAGGAAGTTGATTGAGCTATATTGAACAAAGAAGGCTTTAGGGAAAACCAGAGATAAAAAAAGGAACATTTTATAATGATAAAAGTCTATCAAACAGGAAGATGTAAAATTTTTAAATATGTATGAACCAAAAATATGTATTCTTCAAATATGTAAAATGAAAGTTGACAGAACTAAAGAAGAAAAAAAATCCATAATCATGGTGAGGGATTTAACACATGTCTCTCAGTAAACTGTAGAGGAAGAAGATAAAAAATTTGATATGCACAACTAAAAACTGATCTACTTGACACATTAATAGAACCTTATACTCAGCAACTGAGAAGTACACATGTGTTTCAAGTTTACATGAAACTGGGACCAAGAAAATGACTATATGTAGGGCAGAGAGAAAGTTTGAACAAATTTCAAAGGACTGGTGTTATTCAAAGCAGTTCTCTGACCAGAGTAATGTGTATTCTGTATGGTTTGGTTTAAAACATTAAAAATTTAGGTAATTCATTACCATATCAGAAAAAAAGAGAAAACAATGTGATTATCTTAATATATGAAAAAATATGCTGGAATTGAAAGCTCTCAATAAATCAGTTACAATGCTTCTTATGAGGTGAAGTGCATAAAATGAGGAATATAGAATAGAGTGCATGAAGGTCCTACAATATTATGCTATCGATTTGGGGGCTATGGTAGAAATATAAGCAGGTGTTAAAATATCTCAAGCTCAGGTATGGCAGGTTGGGATGAGTCTTTTAAAATCGACATGAATTGTAAGGAGCAGAATCTGGAAACCATCACAGTAAAGCAGGTAAGCTAATGAGGGTACGCGTTAGACCTACACGGCAGGAATGGTTGTCGTGCTCACTCAATACAATCAATACTTTCTGCCTGTAACGTGAAATGTCCTTAATATATTACAGGCTCTATTTGCAACTCTAGGAAGCACTGGTAAATATAATCAATTCCCTGATCAAACAATTGAGAATTCACCATTTTTGACTTATGTGAATTGTTTAAAAATGGAATAATTCTGTGGTTCTTTAAAGATTTATTTAAGAATCAATTCAAATTTAGATTTTTGAAAAAATACTGAAAGTTATAAATAATATTATAACTAACCTATGTGTACCCAGCCCTCCAAATTAACAAAAAAGGTGCATGGTCTCAAATATTTTAAATAAAATATGTAATTAATTACAAATACTATTTAAACCTTTTTAATTTTGCTCCCCAGTTCTATACTACACTACTCTATCCCTCCAAAGAGGAAAAATTTTTTCTCATGAACTTGTCTATATCTTTCCAATCCATAATTTTGAAACAAAAACTGACAGAATTGTAAGTATAAATGTACTAATCCTCCGTAGTAATTCTCTTTTCTTTCCTAACGTGGTTATTTCTCTCTAGTCACCTTCATCCTCTCAGTCCACTCACTGCGTTTTTCTATCTTAATCCAGTTTTCCATCTTGTTTTCCAAACCTTTCATTTTTTGTTTTGTTAATTATTCTTTAAACTGCTTAGTTTTAATTTTATCAATTCCTTCATTAGTATTAACCCTTTTTTCTTCAAGTTTCCTTTAATTTTTAATAACTTCTTGTAAATGTAGACATTTATCTCTAAATGCAAAGTTTGATATAAGTGTGCTCATTTGACATTTAGTTCTAAGTCATTTTTGATTTTCACCGTGCTTGTCCTTTTTCATTTCAAACTGGCTTTAAGACACAGAACACAAATTTAGAAAAGCATATATTGACATGGAAAGTTCAGTTCATTTATCACCAAGTGAACACCTAAATAGCCGTAACACAGGTCAGGCTAGAACATTACACCCCAAAAGTCTCCTTTTTTCCTCCCAGACATTAACCCTCTCCCACTTCTAGGTAACCATTCTCTTGTTTGGGCATCACTCATCTTTCTGTATTATTTTACCACTGAATCACGTATTCTTTTTATTTCTTTCACTCTAGATTGTATTGTGGGATTAGTTGTGTTGATGTATATAGCTGCGGTTCATTCTTTTTCAGCTGCGTGTTGCCCCATCTGATACATTCAACACAACTGTGTACATTCATTCTACCATTGGTGGGTTGTTTCTAGAACTGATGTACTGATATCACAATAATGCCCCTAAGAACATTCTTTAAAATGCCTTTCGTGCACACATATGTGAATTTCTTTTGGATTATACCTAAGGATGAAATTATAGTATCATAAAGAATGTATATCTTCAAATAGTAATACTAATAATATTAATACAATACTAATAATAATATAATTGTAATACAAATAAATCATACTAATTTTTCCTAGTTTTTTAAAAAATAATTTACGCTCCCTACAGAAATTAAAGAGAGTAATTTTTGTTCCACATTCTTTCCAACCACTGGTATTATCAAATTTTGGGGCAGTTTTATTTCTGGCCTTCTGTTGGGGAAATAGGGTTATCTTCTTGTGGTTTTAATGTTTATTTTCCAATATCTTTAAAGTATCTTTTCATACGTTTATTGATTATTTGTATATCCTTATTTGTGAAATGCTGTTCAGTTGTCTTCTGCATATTTTTATTGGGTTACCTTTTTTTTCTTAATGATTTGGAAGATTTACCTACATACTGTGGATGCAATATTTGTCAACTATGTGAGTTACAAATATGGTCTTTCAGTACGTACTTGCCTTTTTACTGAATTAATGTTGTTTCTTTAGCAGAAATATTTTAATGTCATCAAAGTTTATCAATATTTACCTTCTTAAAGATTTTTAAGTCCTGTTTAAGGAATATTTTTCTGTACAGAAGTCTTTAAAAATTCTGTTACCTTACTATAGCTTTTATTTTTCTCCTTAACATTCAGATCTACAATCCACTAGAATTTCTGTACAAGCTGTGGATATGGATATCTACATGAATACCAATTATTCCCAGCACCAAATAAATATTAAAAACACAGTTTCTTTCTGTCTACTCTCTGGGGCCATGTTTTTCATAAGTTAAATGCCCATATATGTGTGGTTTTCCCTCTGAGTCATTATTTTGTTCCATTGGTCTAGTTGCCTGTTTCTGTGCAAATATCACACTATCTTAATTATAGTAACTTTACAATAAGTTTTAATATCCAGTAGGGGCAAGTTTTCCCATTCTGTTGTTCTTCTTCAAGATTATCTTGGATATTCTTTGCCATATGCATTTCCATATGATTTTCAGAATCAGCTTGGCAAATCAACAAACTACCACATTTGAGTTTGATTGGGTAAATCTGGTAGAATTTGGATAAAATGACATTATGATATTGAGACTTCTGATAAATTAATATGGTATATTCCTCCATCTAAATAGGATTTTTTGGGGGGTGGGTAGGGACTAGGATGCAGTAAGTTGATCTTACATCCAGCAAACTTGCTTATATTGCTGCTTTATTCTAATAATTATCCATAGATGCTCTTGGTTAGTTTACATATATAACAGTAGTCTACAATGTCAACAGTAGTATAACACTTTTATTTTATGCCCTCACTACTTATAAATTTGTTTGTTTTCCTTCTTTTAACGGACTAGCTAGGACCTCAGACACACATTGAATAAAAGTAGATCCCATGGCCATCTTTTCTTATTTTTGATCTCAAAGAAAAAGCTTTAGACTTTCCACCATCGAGCACAATGCTTTCTCTTTTTCATTTGTTGTAGCTATCTTGTATCAGAATAAAAATATTCTTTGCTTTTAATTATCAATGGATATTTAATGTTTTCAACTAATTGATCTGCATCTCTTGATATAATTCTCTAATTTTTCTATTAAGGTGGCCAATTACATTGATTTTAAAATATTTCCAGGCTTATGTTGGAGACTAAAAACAACCAGGTCATAATATATATTTTGCTGACATTTCCTTGTTAATATTTTCTTTAGGATTTTAAGATCATATTTAAGGTCCGAAATTTTCCTTTTCTGTAAGGCCTGTGTCATATGTCTTTAAATCAATATTATGATGATGTAAAAAACAAACAAACAAAAAACAAATTGACCTCAAAAAGGCAGAGAATTGCTTTTTTTTTTTCATCTATCTGGAAGAATCTGTAAGTTTGGCATCATTTCTTCCTTAACTCTGGTAAATTTTTCTGGTGAAGCTAACTGTGCCTGGAGTTCTTGTTTGTTTGTTTCTTGGAATGATTTTAATTAAGAATATTACTTCCTTATTTATTTCAAGATTATACCAATTATCCACTTAAATGCCCTGGCAAATATAAGAAGTAAGCAGACAGTATGATAATTAAGAAGTAAGCAGACAGTATAATAATTAACATGAAAGTATTGAGACTTTCCTATGTATCTAGTAACAGTCAAGTAGGCTAATAGAACTAAATAGAGAAGCCAAGACAGGTCCCATCCACATGTGGAAACTTGATTTATAACAGGGTTAACATTACTGATCAATAGGAAAACACTGGACTCAAGTAAATGGTGCTAATAAACAGGAACTATAGCACCTTGGAAAAATAGATTCCACTGTTAGGGTACAGCAGGTCCAAGGTGAGCACTGAATATATTGTCATGCCAGAAAGTCAGATGGGAGCCAGTCCCAAACACAGAGGAACCCTACTGGGAAGGCTTTCATGGGCCAAATCTGGGAGGATTTGAGCATTGAAATAATTATATTTAGTAATCAGTGATAAACCATTAAACATAGGAATTAATTACTGTTCAATAATAAATAGATAAATACATATATAAATACAGGAGAAGTGAAGTCTATTGTTTATGGTAGAATACTAAAGGTGGGATGGTTTCTGGAGCTGGAAAATCATTATATTGGAACTATGATGGTAAAGACTGTCTGGCAAGAATCATCAGTGGATGCCACAGTTAAGGAGAAATTTTGATGATCCATGTATTTGTATGGTGTTAAGCTGTTCTCCAATTAATTGTCTATTAGTTGAGAAAAGTGTTAACAACAATTTTTTTTTTAAGGAGATTAACAGTGGAGAATTGGGGGAACACCTTCAAGGTAATCAAAAGGAATATTTCAAGTGGACATGATGTTTCTCCAGATGTGAAACCCTGAAACACACCATGCATGCATAACTTCATTGTAGACATGATTAAGAAACAAATGCAAAATAGGGACTGTTTTCTTGAAAAAGGAGACGAACTCTATATTTTTCAATTGTGTCCATGTTATCAAAGACATAGAAAGTCTCTGGGAATATTACAGGCTAAAGGGACATGACAAGTCTGTAATATCTGACTCTAGAGATTAGATTCTGTACTACAGTGGGAAAATGCTATAAAGGACAAGGTTAGGGCAATTCAGAAAATTGGAATATAGATGATAGATAAAAGTATTGATTCAATGTAAATTTATGAATTTTGATTATGATTCTGTTATATAAGTTAATAATACTCCCATTCTTAGGAAATACACATGAAAGTATTCAGAGGTAAGCACCATGATTAATGTAATTTACACACACACATATCTACGTAGATATGTGCATACACACATACACACACACATATATATATTTATAACATGGACATATGTATAACAGCTAAACCCTGCTAAAGGGTATATAATTTCTTTGTACTAGTTTTGGCAACACTCTATAACCTTGAAATTATTTCCAACTAAATTTTTTTCACTTAGTAGTGCTAGGATAAATTCCAAATTCCTTTGGGGAAAAAATGAACTTTATATCCTTATGGCACATAATACACGCAAGTTGCATATTTATAACAACCTTTTATATAAAAGCAAAATTCAAAGAAACTTATATGACAACAGAAACACTGGAGATAAGAGATAAATAAAACAAAACTGGAAACAACCCAAACCCCATCATCAATAAAATGGATAATTTGTGGAAAATATATTCAACAGAATAGTAAGGCTCATGTAAAATGCATGTGCTTAAGCTACATGAAACAGTATGGAAAAAATCTTAAGAACACAGGTCAAGGGGAAAAGATCAAGATGCAGAAGAAGGCATTTGGTATTATTAATAATATATGAAACCCAACTCTGCACACACATGTGCTGCACATGAATCCACTGTGAGATGGCATGAAAGCACATTCGGCAAACCTACAGAAAGAGGTACAAAACACAGGGAAGTGAAGATGTACGAAAGGAAGAGAAAGGGGTTGATACATTCAAAGTAAGGCATGTGGGGACTGCAAAAGTAATGGTGAAATATTTCTTGGAATGGGTAGTTGGAATTCCAATGTGATGCTATTGTTATTAGCCTTCATGCCTGAGGCAAATTATATTTCCCAGAGATTGACACACCAATATACAGCTCATTTCATATGCTCTAAATACATGTGATGTTGACACCCTTCAACTGAGATGTTGTGTCTATGCTCCCTTGAACCTGGATGGAACTTTGAATCTGCCTCTGTCAATAGAGGACCATGGTAGTGCCATGACATGACTTCTGAGGCTGGGTCATAAGAGGTGATAGGGTTTCTCTCTCTCTCTCTCTCTCCTCTTGTGCCTTTGAAGCCCTGACTACCATAGGTATGGCTACTGTAAATGCACTAGCCACTATGCTGGAAGGACCATGTGGAACAAACACACACAGAGAGATGCACAAAACCCCCAGCTGCTTCAGTCGCCAAACTTGTGAGTCATCCCAGACCAGAAGCCACATGTGTGAATAAATGAGCTTTCAGATAACACTAGCTCCAGCTTTTGAGTTTTCCAGCTGAGGTCCCAGATATTATAAAACAGAGACAAGCCACCCCACAGTGCCCTGCTGGAATTTCTGAAACAGAATATTCATGAGTATGACAAATAGTTGTTTTACACAACTAAGTTTTGGGGTAATTTGTCCATACATCCTTAGTAACTGGTACATTGCCTTACACACATTTTATGTAAAAGTCTTTTGTCTCTGCATAACATAAGGAAAAAATTTTAAAAGGCAATTCAACAATGTGTACAAAATTTTGACGGCACAAAATACACATTTTATTTCAACTAATGTATTGTTTGGGTGTGAAATCAAAACAAAACACAAAATTTTTATTTCAGAGAATGAAAAACAACTCTCTGACACTTCATCAACTTATACTACAAAGAAAAGAATATTATTTTTTTCAGTACTTTGCTCAATTTGCAATATATTGCATGTGAAAATAATTTGCAAAATATTAGAACATCTAAGCAATACTTATGTACTTAGTCCGCTTCAAGTACTACGGTTGAGATAAAAAAAATCACCTAAGAAAACAAAATCTGTCTCTTCAACTTCCCTCCTCCACATTATATACAGTTTTCACTTACAACATTTAAAGCATGCACTATTGGTATTCAGGTAAACTATGGTGACCTGAAACAAACAGACTCAGATATTTCTCCTGCAAAAATGGGTCTATGTAGAGTTCAGTAGAGAACTGCAGCCCAGGTTCTGCAACCATGGTAAGCCTAGTGCAAGTTCCTACTACGCAAGAGAAGGCAAACTCTTTAGAGAGAGGAAAAAATAGTTGGGAGGGCTCTAGTAAACAGAGTCCCTGGCTTTTCATTGGCTGAGTCCTTGCCAGGAAAGAAGAGGAGTGCTGCTTCTTCCTACTGGGCTCTGCTATTGTCACAGAGAATGAGAGCTCCCCCTCTGGTCTCCCAGCTCTATTCAATTGAGGTTCTGGGCTCTACTATTGTCACAGAGAATGAGGGCTCCCCCTCTGGTCTCCCAGCTCTATTTGATTGAGATTCTGTTATTAATTTTTTCAGCTACCACCACCACCTAACATTTTATGCTTCTACTTCAATTTTTTTTGCTCATGACCTAAATATCCTAACACCTTCTTTGTTCCTTAATGATGTTCTATTCACCTTTCAATAAACACAAAAACATTTGCTTCTTAATTTTAATGAAAATTTTCTTAAGAATTTTAATAATGTGTCTCTTTTTAAAGCTGTAACTGTTTGAACATCTCAAGTATATTAGTTGGTGTCTAGTCATATTCTCTAATTGTCTTACAAATTATAAACTGGTGACAAAAACGTTTACTGTTCCGTATGCATTGAGAGTGTAGCCTCATAAAATGCAGAATTTTTGAGATATGAATAATGAAACTAATAAAGAATTCCTAAAGATGTGGAAAATTATTATAGTATAAGGTTTAACGTCAAAAGCAGACATAAAATTTAATGTACAATAGAATATCCATCGTGTTAAAAACTACATCATAAAGACTGGAGGAAAATACATTAAACTACTGAGTGTGGTCATCTGTGAATGTTGGGATTATACATGCTGGTCATTTACTTAAAATTTTCTCATCTGGCCTACTTATTTTGTCATGGACATACATTACAAAATATTTTATTAAATATAATTTCTTATTTCTCCCAAGGTGAAAAGGACTCTCTTCCTTCTTTTTAATTAGGGAATTAATTTTAGGTTGGAAATAGGCTAATTAATGGCATATTTGTAATTTCTCCTATATATCTAAGTTCAATTTAAGTTTTTATTTATATTGTGGGAATTTTCCTCTTAAGAGACTATTCCACAGTGCAACAGATTTATTTATATTTTTGTTAGTTCAATTTTCCTCTACTGAATTCCTTGAAATTCCTCTTCTAATTCCTTGAAAAATGAACATGAACAATGATAACAATAGTATTAATTTACTACTAAGATTTTGAGTATTCATTATGTGCTAGTCACAAAGGGCATTAAATGTTTTATGTATGCAGTCATGTTGCACTTCAAAACTTTCATATGACACAGACACTATTTTTATCACCATTTTGGAAATGAAACTGAGATTAAAAGAGTAAGTACCTCCTCCGTGATCACCCATTAGTAAGTGGAAGAGTGGGATTCAAACACAAGCTGGTGTGGGTCCAGAAATCAAAGTCTGAAACATTCAACCATATGATCTCTTTAATATGCTCTGTATCTCTTCACTGAGCCTTGCACACAGCCCTGCACATAGTAGATGCTTAATTAATAAGTATGGGACGACTGACGGTTCATAGTCCAAAATGTTAAAAAATTAAAAAGTAAAATGATGAACAAGTGTTGACTTATATTCCTGTCTATTTTTCGTATAACTTAATAGAGTATAAAATATTTCAGAAATGATCTCAGTCTACAGAGGAAAGGATATGCCTCCTAACTGCAGGACCCACTCCTCGCATACTACCCTGGACAGACTGTGCTTTTAGTTTTATGAGTCAGGGCACCACTAAACATGTTTACATTTTTATCCATTTTAAGTTCATTTCCATTTTCTTCTCAGACAACACAGTCTCCCTAAAGCATGATTAAATCCCTATTTTCCACAACCAAAAAATGACAGATTGACAAGACACCAGCAAAGCAGAAACTAAATAGTACTGTAGGTATCCTATACACCCACTATTCAAATTCTAAATCATGCACAAATGACAGCTTTACTAGTCACGAGTAATGAGATGACTAACATTCTCACTTAAACCCAATAGGTGATGTTTTTCTGTGTAACTTCAAACTTTTCTGTGGGCTTCCTCCATTGACCTTTCTACCTTTTCATACGGGAAAATTGTAAGCATTTCACTTTTATCCACAAAAGCATATTTAAATGTTTATACCAGTGAACAAAACAGATTTTAACAGCATTAAAATTAATTGAATAACTTAATTATCATTTGCTACTTACAGTTTAGGCAGAGCTGTGGTTAAGTTATAGATGACATCATCTACATGTATTTTTAACAAAAAGGAGTCCCGGAAGTTGTGGTGAGAAAATGGAATTCAATGTGCTGGAAAAGCAGCCATAAATGTGTATGCCGAGCAGTCTTATGGGTGACAAGGAAGTTGAGGTAATATACGCTAAAATTGGGAATGAAGCCGTGTAACTGTTACGTCACACGTGAGCCGAGCCATGGGTAAAGGAGACGCCATGAACACACTGCTGTCTTCTGCTGTGCCTGAAGTCCAGTGTTTGAGAGTCTAAGTACTCCAGGGACAAATTTTATGGCTAATCTCATTTTCCATTAGGAATAGCTTCCTAAGCTACATCATACTGAAAGGGTTACATAAATATTAAGCATACATTTTTTTTTCAAGCACTCAGTTTTCTCTGGATTTCTAGACATAATGGGAGGCAGCATCACTGACTATGAAATTCAATACAAAAATGTTATTAAATTCAATGGCTTTATGATGGGGTTAATTTTTTTTTGTATTAGCATCCAATTTGTAAAACTTAAAGCAGAAGCTTAAACGGGAACATACTTTAAAAGTAATAAGCAAGTGGAGTAAAGATGCCATCTTTTATCTAGAATGATTTTTGAGTGTTTAAAATTCATAATCCATGACCTTGGCTTCTGAACTGAAGATGGAGAAATACTACTATTTTCATTTTTCTTTAAATTTTCACTCTTATTGCAAAAGTTTCACTTGACTGTGTATTTTGGGTGTCAAATGATCTCATCTGAAATGGTACAAGCTTATATACAGTATATCTATGGAGCAGAATGGGGTGAAAGCTAAAGAAATTTTACTGCTAGTGACTACAGCAAGTTGCTCTTTCTTAATCTATCAGTTGACATTTTGTGTGCAGAATTCATGCATTTCTAATAGTTCCTATAAAATGTCAGCCTTTTCAGGAACAGTAAGCTTCCAGAGAACAGTCTTCCGCAACCCATACCGGAGCCCAGTGCCACCCTGCTGCCAGGACATTGCCCCAATGACGTGTCACACACAGCTTCTCTGAATAAGAGCAAATGAACTCTAAACGCCATCCGCGATTCCGCCCTCCACGCTTCCCCTCAAAATTGAACACGAAGGTCTATTTTTTTCAAAACCTCTGTACCACAGTGACAAAGTAAAAAGAAAGCTAAATTCTGAATTGCATTATTTGAATCGAATGAGACTTAAATTTGCAATTGAATACATTTCATTATCAATCAAAACAACTCACTTACCTGTAAAATTTTCTTTCTTCTCTCCTTTACACCCCAATCCTTGATACACGCACAGCTGCTCCTTATACCATAAAGCGTTTTCTACAAGGAAGAAAAGTTGAAACCATGTAAAAATATGAAATTTGTTTTCGAAGTACAAACACAATGGTAATCATTTATTTTGTTTTAAACCTCAAATTTTATGTAGTTAAATCTTAACCTCCCTAGGAAACTCTCCCAATTTCCCAGACTAGCCCTAGCAATTCTGATCTCTGAATGGCAGCATAGAATATTGCTTAAGAATAGGGACTCAAGAGCCACACTGCCTCAGCTAAATCTCAGTTCTGTTTCTCACCAGCTGTGTGACTTTGGCATGTCATGTAACCTCTCTGTGCTTTAATTCCCCCGTCTGAAAAATGTGAGTGATAATGTTAGTTACCATTCACGGGTTGGTTTTGAAGGTGAAAATTTATAGACGTAAAGTATGTTAAACAATGTCTGGTTCATAGTTAGACACCATAAATCTATGCAATTATTAGTATCATCTGTGATTTCTCTCTGGACTATTGGAATATTGTCTGAACTTGTCATTTTGTACTTTTCACAGGCTCTATTGATGGATATTTAGTTACAGATACTGGAAAGAGAGGAACAACATCTTAGTCTTGGATTCTGGATATTTCACAGTACTTGACATAGATTCAAGCACACTAGTTCTTACCTTGAGAAAAAAAATGACTATAACAGTGTACAATTTAATGGTATACACGTGCCAAATTAGATAATTTATTCAGTTTAGCTGATGTACAGGTGTATGAGAGTTTGTATAAAAATGTTTTAAAAACATGATTAGAACCCCAAAACAGAAGAGATAGAAACTTAATAGATGAAAATTATGAAACAATTTTAGCAATCTAGCACATGAGAACTCAACTTAGCTTTACGCTCCTAGGCATCCAATATAAAAGGAAAGGATAGTAGCTTCTATCTTTGTATCATTTTTAAAGAAAGAATATTAATTCTTGACAGATAGACAAAGTTGTTATTTCTTCCCTGATCTTACATTCTGAGGGAAAATCTATCATATGGAGGAAAAAAATCAGTGAAGAAACCACAAATTATTTGACTCAAGGTGAACCATTTATTACATGTTTACATATTAGATTTCAATAAAACACCAGGGAATAGTATGGGTTTGTCACTTAGTGCACATTCTTCTATGGGCTTTCAGTATATGTGTTTGGTATTTTACCCTTTGCTGATCTAACTTGGTTTAGGTTTAGAACTTTGATAACACAGAAAAATAAGAGTCGTAAATTTTCCAACTCGAACGTCAATTTTCTCAGGCATAAATTTGGCAAGAGCTGAATAACAACTAATGCGTGATTCAGCTGTCTGGCAAGGCTTCTCCTATAGTTATTCCATGATGTCAATTGAAGAGGAATCCATAGCTTCTGATGTGCTAGCAGGGTGGATGTTCTGTAATGAAAGTTACAGCACCTGTACTGATGGCAGACGGATGACATCGAATAGACCCTGAGTATTGTTCCTTCAAAATAATTCAAATCCATGTAAGTACCAGATACATAATATGCTTAAAAAACTAAACTAAAATTATACCAAAACATGCTTTTGAGTGAGAAAACCAGGGTTCTCAAAGGGGCTCTGCATCAACAAACTTGAACAAGCTTGAATCACCCCCAGGCTCAGCTTCTTGATCTGTATAAAAGTGTTTGGGAAAGAATAAATGAGCTAACAGAGTTTAACCTCAATCCCTGGTTCAATATTTGACACCTGATAGATCCTAAGAAAAATTAGTTATTTCCTTTTGTTCCAAACTTCCTATTATCTATTTTGAAAAATCCAAGTATTGCTTATTAGAAAGTAAAGTCAGTAGAGTGTCATACAGGATATGCTGATAATAGTATCTTTTTTGGTGCATCCACTGTTTATGTAAATGACAAGAGGTTCCAAAGCTGGGAACTTGAAGACAGGATTCTCAGTTGAATGGAAGTAAAGATTTGACTTGCAGGCCACCATGTTTAATGCATACACTTGAGAACTAAACTGCCGATATTCCTATGCCGCTTGGTTTTCAAACAGATAAAAGATCAGAGGACAGAAAGAACCTTAAATTGCAGTCATGAGCAATAGAACTGAATTTTTTGTGCAAAAGCAGAGTAACTTCATAGATGTCCAGAGTAAGTGGAGCATATTTAATCAGAATTGACCTCATAGCTGTAACTGAACCCAAACACAGTGGCTGATGGGCAATAAATATTTGCTAGAAAGAGAAACATGGCACTAGTTGATCCACTCACAAAACATTCCCTGACAATGAAACTAAATGTCTTATTTGTTGACTGGAGGTGTTAGCCTCTTGGTTATCAAGAACAATGGACACTGCATTTGGTAGCAGACCCAAGAAGCAGCCTTGCTCTGCATTTTCAAGGTGTATGTGTTTACCCCGCGGTCTGTTTATTGAAAGCTAGTTAATGTCTCAGCTTGTCTTGTTTAGCCCTCTGTCATCCTCTCCACTTGTTAACAATGATGGCTGAGCTGGGTAATGAGCCTTCACCCTCTAAGGAACCTGCAGGGAACCAAGGAAGGGACACAATATCCATCCATGAACATGGCAGAAAGCACATGCTATACTGTGATGACTGTAGAGGTCATGCCTGTCCAGAGGACTTTTTATGCAGGGTTTGGGATTTTGGCTTTCTGGAAACCTTGAAATGGCAGGAGTCACACAACTCCTGTAATATCACATGATCAATGTAGCACTGAAAATAACTTTGTCCCGAGAGAACGTTGTAGTTTGGGTTAATGGAGCCATGGTCTAGCTTTAGGTTTCTACGAACCTAAAATTCAATGTCTGAGTTTAAACAGATCTTAGTTTGCTGTTGGGCTGATATTGAATAACTTATTGATGAGGAAGAAAAAAAAATACACAACAGGTTTATTTACTCAAAGATGCCAATATAAGTTTTGAACATCTAGAGAGTTTCCACATTCTATCAAGAACAATCTCTTTCCAGAGCAAATGTTTGGAAATACAATTTATGAGTCAGAGGGTTTCTTGGAAAGTAGGAAATCAGAACAAGGAAGGGACCAAGATGAATTCTCCTTAGTATCCCCCAGTGTATAACACATTAACAAAATATATATGTATAAATAAGTATATATACATATGTATGTATGTACATATGGCTTTAGTAAAGGTATAGGTTGTTAATACTTGGCCAGAAAACAAACATACATGTATTTATGTATTCTGATTGCAGAATATTTATGAGAGGTTGTTTACTTGTCCTACAGTGAGTAGAGGTTATACACCAGAAACCTGGATTTTGATTCCAGCTCTCTCACTTATTAGATGTGTGACTACAGCATTTTGCTTAATCTCTCCGACCTTCAGTTTCCACAGTGCAGATACTAATTTTTTCTATCACAAAATTGTTAGGACAAGAATTCTCTGTATTTAAACTCTTCTGTGAATTGTGATATATTTTACTAATTCACAATATCATTATCAATCCTCTTACAACATTTTCTCTGCATTTGACAGAAACACATTTTTTTAAATGAGTTTTAAGGCATACAGAAAACTTCTTTTGCTTCCATAATAAACGGCTTGCAATTAACAACACAATAATTTTTATGACAGTGCTTACAGGAAAATTCAGTTATCTTACACAATGCCATCTATAGAAATGTTTAGTATGAAAACTTACCGCATAAATATTCAGTGAACACTTTTCAAAAGCTACCTAAATTGTCTTTCTAAAATATAAATACATGTGAGTGGAGAAAATCAACTGCTCAAAAGGATTGCTGTTGCATCAGATGGCAAAGAACGCAATTGCTTTGCATTCTCTAACGATAAGCTCCTATGAGGAGGATAATGAGGTTTTATATTTGCATAGCACCTATTCAAACAGGCTCAGACTGAGAAGGAAACGCACCTTGTACCAACCGATGTCCTGGGCCTGGAAGTGCTGAGAACAGTTTGAAAAATTTGCCTCTAACATAGCTGGAACAGTTTCATGGCCCGTTTTCGGGAATATGCTACTTTTAATGTTCACTCTGTTTACTTACAGCAAACAAAGTACACATCAAAAGTTTGTTTCATTGTTGTTTCCTATTGCTGACTGCAGAGGTTACCAGATGTGATTTTTTTTCTATTTCTTAAAGCAAATTGCTACAATTCTTCCTAGAATATGTTTAGTCATTTCATCAATTGAATTTATTTTTTTAAATAAATATACTTGAAAGATTTGAAATTGGTTATTATTTAAAAGCATCCTATCCCAGATATGATCATACCAGCCACTGGACATCAGCAACATTTTGTAGAACTTTTTAGAAAAAACATACACAAATACGAGCTATTTAACTGTTAATAGGTTTCCTTCTCTTTCTACTCAAGCTGGTAGTTTCTTCAGCTTTCCTATGGAAACTTTTATTAAGCAAACGTCATATTTGTGGTTAATAAGTACTATATTATAATTTATGAGCAGTTGAATTTTTATTGTTCAAAGCAGTTGTATTTCATCCTTCTGCAATGGTGGTGGATAGTCTGCTGACTCTTTTACATTCTGGTCTTTTAAAAAATTTTTAAAGTACGTACTAAGGTTATTCATTTATATAAGCCAACTTTAAAATTAATCCGGGTAGTTTTAAGATCAAAATGCTTGTAATTTACACTTGTCTTTAAGACAATGGCAGTCAAAAACTAGGCACATATTCACGTGGAAATAGAAGGATTTTAGTATTTTTTTTAACATCTTTATTGGAGTATAATTGCTTTACAATGGTGTGTTAGTTTCTGCTTTATAACAAAGTGAATCGGTTATACATATACATATGTTCCCAAATCTCTTCCCTCTTGCGTCTCCCTCCCTCTCACCCTCCCTATCTCACCCCTCTAGGTGGTCACAAAGCCCCGAGCTGATCTCCCTGTGCTATGCTGTTGGATTCTGTTTGCTAGCATTTTGTTGAGGATTTTTGCATCTATGTTCATCAGTGATATTGGCCTGTAGGTTTCTTTCTTTGTGACTTCTTTGTCTGGTTTTGGTATCAGGGTGATGGTGGCCTCATAGAATGCGTTTGGGAGTGTTCCTCCCTGTTTTATTTTGGAAGAGTTTGAGAAGGATAGGTGTTAGCTCTTCTCTAAATGTTTGATAGAATTCGCCTGTGAATCCATCTGGTCCTGGGCTATTGTTTGTTGGAAGATTTTTAATCGCAGTTTCAATTTCAGTGCTTGTGATTGGTCTGTTCATATTTTCTGTTTCTTCCTGGTTCAGTCTCGGAAGGTTGTGCATTTCTAAAAATTTGTCCATTTTATTGGCATAGAGTTGCTTTTAGTAATCTCTCATGATCCTTAGTATTTCTGCAGTGTCAGTTGTTACTTCTCCTTTTTCAGTTTTAATTCTATTGATTTGAGTCTTCTCCCTTTTTTCTTGATGAGTCTGGCTAATGGTTTATCAATTTTGTTTATCTTCTCAAAGAACCAGATTTTAGTTTTATTGATCTTTGCTATCGTTTCCTTCATTTCTTTTTCATTTATTTCTGATCTGATCTTTATAATTTCTTTCCTTCTGCTAACTTTGGGGTTTTTTTGTTCTTCTTTCTCTAATTGCTTAAGGTGTAGGGTTAGGTTGTTTATTTGAGATGTTTTTCTTTTTTGGCGGTACGCGGGCCTCTCACTGTTGTGGCCTCTCCCGTTGCGGAGCACAGGCTCCAGATGCACAGGCTCAGCAGCCATGGCTTACGGGCCCAGCCACTCAACGGCATGTGGCATCTTCCTGGACCGGGGCACGAACCCGTGTCCCCAGCATTGGCAGGCAGACTCTCAACCACTGTGCCACCAGGGAAGCCCCTGTTTCTTGTTTCTTAAGGTAGGACTGTATTGCTATAAACTTCCCTTTTAGAACTGCTGTTGGTGCATCCCAAAGGTTTTGGGTCATCGTGTTTTCATTGTCATTTGTTTCTAGGTATTTTTTGAGTTTTTGTTGATTTCTTCAGTGATCTCTTGGTTATTAAGTAGTGTATTGTTCACCCTCCATGTGTTTATATTTTTTACAGATTTTTTTCCTGTAATTGATATCTATTCTCATAGCGTTGTGGTCGGAAAAGATACTTGATACGATTTCAATTTTCTTAAACTTACCAAGACTTGATTTGTGATCCAAGATATGACCTATCCTAGAGAATGTTCCATGAGCACTTGAGAAGAATGTGTATTGTTGTTTTTGGATGGAATGTCCTATAAATATCAATTAAGTCCATCTTGTTTAATGTATCATTTAAAGCTTGTGTTTCCTTATTTATTTTCACTTTGGATGATCTGTCCATTGGTGACAGTGGGGTGCTAAGTCCCCTCCTATGATTGTGTTACTGTCGATTTCCTCTTTTATAGCTGTTAGTATTTGCTTTATGTATTGAGGTGCTCCTATGTTGGGTGCATAAATATTTACAATTGTTATATCTTCTTCTTGGATTGATCCCTTGATCATTATGTAGTGTCCTTGTCTCTTGTAATAGTCTTTGTTTTAAAGTCTATTTTGTCTGATATGAGAATTGCTACTCTAGTTTTCTTTTGGTTTCCATTTGCATGGAATATTTTTTTCCATCCCCTCACTTTCAGTCTGTATGTGTCCCTAGGTCTGAAGTAGGTCTCCTGTAGACAGTATATATATGGGTCTGGTTTTTCTATCCATTCAGCCAGTCTGTATTTTTGGTTGGAGCATTTAATCCATTTACATTTAGGGTAATTATTGATATGTATGTTCCTATTACCATTTTCTTAATTGTTTTGTGTTTGTTATTGTAGGTCTTTTCCTTATCTTGAGTTTCCTGCCTAGAGAAGTTCCTTTAGCATTTGTGGTAAAGCTGGTTTGGTGGTGCTGAGTTCTCTGAGCTTTTTATTGTCTGTAAAGGTTTCAATTTCTCCATCAAACCTGAATGAGATCCTTGCCAGGTAGAGTAATCTTGGTTGTAGGTTTTTCTCCTTCATCACTTTAAATATGTCCTGTCACTCCCTTCTGGCTTGCAGAGTTTCTGCTGAAAGATCAGCTGTTAACCTTATGGTGATTCCCTTGTGTGTTATTTGTTGTTTTTCCCTTGCTGCTTTTAACATTTTTCTTTGTATTTAATTTTTGATAGTTTGATTAGTATGTGTCTTGACGTGTTTCTCCTTGCATTTATCCTGTATGGGATTCTCTGTGCTTCCTGGACTTGTTTAACTATTCCCTTTCCCATATTAGGGAAACTGTCAACTATAATCTCTTCAAATATTTTCTCAGTCCCTTTCTTTTTATCTTCTTCTTCTTCTGGGACCCCTATAATTCGAATGTTGGTGCATTTAATGTTGTCCCAGAGGTCTCTGAGACTGTCCTCAATTCTTTTCATTCTTTTTTCTTTATTCTGCTCTGCAGTAGTTATTTCCACTCTTTTATCTTCCAGGTCACTTATCCGTTCTTCTGCCTCAGTTATTCTGCTATTGATCCCATCTAGAGAATTTTTAATTTCATTTATTGTGTTGTTCATCGTTGCTTGTTTGCTCTTTAGTTCTTCTAGGTCCTTGTTAAACGTTTCTTGTATTTTCTGTAATCTATTTCCAAGATTTTGGATCATCTTTACTATCATTATTCTGAATTCTTTTTCAGGTAGACTGCCTATTTCCTCTTCATTTGTTAGGTCTGGTGGGTTTTTTCCTTGCTCTTTCATTTGCTGTGTGTTTCTCTGTCTTCTCATTTTGCTTAACTTACTGTGTTTGGCATCTCCTTTTCACAGGCTGCAGGTTCGTAGTTCCTGTTGCTTTTGGTGTCTGTCCCCAGTGGCTAAAGTTGGTTCAGTGGGTTGTGTAGGCTTCCTGGTGGAGGGGACTAGTGCCTGTGCTCTGCTGGATGAGTCTGGATCTTGTCTTTCTGGTGGGCAGGTCCATGTCTGGTGGCGTGTTTTGGGGTGTCTGTGGCCTTATTATGATTTTAGGCAGCCTCTCTGCTAATGGATGGGGTTGTGTTCCTGTCTTGCTAGTTGTTTGGCATAGGTGTCCTGAACTGTAGCTTGCTGGTCATTGAGTGAAGCTGGGTGTTGGTGTTGAGATGGAGATCTCTGGGAGATTTTCGCTGTTTGATATTACGTGGAGCTTGGAGGTCTCTTGTGGTCCAGTGTCCTGAACTTGGCTCTCCCACCTCAGAGGCACAGCCCTGACACCTGCCTGGAGCACCAAGAGCCTTTCATCCACACGGCTCAGAATAAAAGGGAGAAAAAATAGAAAGAAAGAAAGAAGATAAAATAAAATAAAATAAAGTTATTAAAATAAAAAATAATTATAAAGAAAAAAATTTTAAGTAATAATAAAAGAAAATAAAATGGACAGACAGAACCCTAGGACAAATGGTAAAAGTAAAACTATAAACGCAAAATCATACACAGAAGCATACACATACACACTCACAAAGAGAGAAAAAGTGGAAAAAAAAATATATATATCGTTGCTCCCAAAGTCCACCTCCTCAATTTGGGGTGATTCGTTGTCTATTCAGGTATTCCACAGATGCAGGTACATCAAGTTGACTGTGGAGATTTAATCCGCTGCTCCTGAGGCTGCTGGGAGAGATTTCCCTTTCTTTTCTTTGTTCTCACAGCTCCCGGGGTTCAGCTTTGGATTTGGCCCCGCCTCTGCGTGTAGGTCGCCGGAGGGCGTCTATTCTTTGCTCAGACAGGACGGGGTTAAAGGAGCCGCTGATTCGGGGTCTCTGGCCCACTCAGGCTGCGGGGAGGGAGGGGCATGGAGTGCGGGGCAAGCCTGCGGTGGCAGAGGCCAGCGTGACGTTGCACCAGCCTAAGGCTCGCCATGCGTTCTCCCACAGAAGTTGTCCCTGTATCACGGGACTCTGGCAGTGGTGGGCTGCACGGGCTCCTGGGAATGGAGGTGTGGAGAGTGACCCGTGCTCGCACACAGGCTTCTTGGTGGCGGCAGCAGCAGCCTTAGCATCTCATGCCCGTCTCTGGGGTCCGCGCTTTTAGCCGCGGCTCGCGCCCGTCTCTGGAGCTCCTTTAAGCAGCGTTCTTAATCCCCTGTCCTCGCGCACCAGGAAACAAAGGGGCAAGAAAAAGTCTCTTGCCTCTTTGGCAGGTCCAGCCTTTTCCCCGGACTCCCTCCCAGCTAGCCGTGGCCTACTAACCCCCCACAGGCTGTGTTCACGCCGCCAACCCCAGTCCTCTCTCGGCGCTCCGACCGAAGCCCGAGACTCAGCTCCCAGCCCCGCCCGCCCCGGCGGGTGAGGAGACAAGCCTCTCGGGCTGGTGAGTGCCGGTCGGCACCGATCCTCTGTGTGGGAATCTCTCCGCTTTGCCCTCTGCACCCCTGTGGCTGTGCTCTCCTCCGCGGCCCCGAATCTTCCCCCCTCCGCCACCCGCAGTCTGCGCCCGTGAAGGGGCTTCTAGTGTGTGGAAACCTTTCCTCCTTCACGGCTCTCTCCCACTGGTGCAGGTCCCGTCCCTATTCTTTTGTTTGTTTTTCCTTTTTTCTTTTTCCCTACCCAGGGACGTAGGGGGTTTCTTGCCTTTTGGGAGGTCTGAGGTCTTCTGCCAGCATTCAGTAGGTGTTCTGTAGGAGTTGTTCCACATGTAGATGTATTTCTGATGAAATTTGTGGGGAGGAAGGTGATCTCCCCGTCTTACTCTTCCGCCATCTTGAAGCTCCTCTCAAGGATTTCCGTATTAACCAGCTGTGGATTTGGACTTCAGGTATGCTGCTTATGGCTGTAAAAACGTGAAAAAGTCACATCACCTCTTTGTGTTTTTTTCCTCGTCTGTAAAATAGACCCCAAAATGCTTACCTTTTAAATTATAATGCAAATCAGGTAAGATAGTTGATATTAAGACTTTGCAAGGAGAATTTTCTCAATGTTATTTCACTTCCCGTCATCTAATCCCAATAGGTTAAAAAAAAAAAGTACATATCTATAGATGTCAAAATATCTCCTACTAGAATTTAACTGAAAAAATATTATGTATCAGTTTCAGCCAGTTTAAAAGTGCCATATAGGAATTCACTCAACAATTTATTTAACAATTAAAAAAATGTGTCATACTAAGAAGAGACTATTTGTATTAAAGCCAAAGAGTTAATTATCGTATACTAATCAGGAGACTGTGCTTGGCTTAAAGATCTAGTACAAAGGAAACTTCTAATGATTGGAGGTTCAGAGGATTGATTAGAGGTTTTAACCCATATCCCTTAATAGATGGTTAGACTTTCATTCTGATTTTGTGGTAGACCCAGAAATCTGCACTTTTACAAGTTTCCCAGATGATTTTGATACAGATGGCCAATAAGCCACATTCTGAAAAACACTCAAATATGTCATAGATAATCCCCACTAAACATAAGGTGGCACTAAAACATGCAGTGACATTCATTTGGAGTGCAAAAGGATCCTTGAATTTAATAAATCAACATTTATTAAGTCTTTATTCTGGGAAAGGTAGCCTGCCAAGTGTAATCAGAGATGAGATATCTAAGAATCTGTGCCAACCTTATTCTAACACAGAAGAGTAAACAAGAACGTGCTAGATAGTGTTTTTCATTGTTGATTATGAAATTGTCACATCGGCTAATGCCATTTTGACCCATTTTAATAGCATGTGTTAATGCAGATTTTACTTGCTCCAAGAAAGAGTACAGACGATGCCATTCTAAGCAGAAGGAAAGGCATTTTCTTACATCTATCAGTGTATTACTACAAATCATCTCTTCCTAATACAAATGATCTCTATTGAACATGGAAACTCAAACTCTGAAAGCACCCACTTTGCAGTGTAGATGTATTCATGACTATAACCCTGACATCTTGCTCAAAGACCAAAAAAATAATAATAATAATACATTTGGGATCTTTCGTCTGTAACTTCTAGAAGCCCAACATTTTTGGTTCATTTTTTTTCACACTTCTCAGATGGACACAATTGGACTCAATTTATTGCCAAGACAGCCCATTTAATTAATCGATCAGTATTCTGCCAGACCCACACAGAACGACACACATGTGGTCTTTCTCTTGAAGAAGCTAAGGTGTTATTTTTAAGTGATTTGACTGAGCTCACATGGATCATTACTGAAAAAAAATCTGGGCTTGAACCCCAGTCTTTGAACTCAATTCTGTGCTCTTCATTGTACGGTCAGAAGTATGGGTTGTGGAATGAGGGCATCACTTGGTTTTATGAAAAGTTGAATCAGTCACTGGCAGCTGAAAATTTTTCTTGTAATTGTACATTCAATAAGAGAATTAATGCGGTATATTAAGAATTGTAAAATTAGTTTTAAAGTCATGATTAAATTTCATGAGAGCAAAAACTGATGAAGATAACATTATCATAATGACATCTTATTAAACTGAGTTTTTAAATTCTGATTGAAGGAGGTCTACCAGATGAGGAGATTAGGGAAGATAGGGAAGATAAAATTCCTTCTATCCAAAGTCTCCATAGCTCTGTTTTACAAGATTTATTGTACATGAAATAAACACATGGATTAAACTATCAAAACATTTCTTTAGGCCCCGACCTTCTAGATTAACAAACTATCAAAAAATACTTGGATGTGATGTCATAAGAATGTAAACTAATCTCAAATGCCATCTCACTGTTTAAGGAACTTCCTTCTTCAAAAAGAGCTGAAGACATTCAGGAATCCATTGTTTACCCATTCAGCACTTCAAAGTAGCATGAATTCTTTTACATGCTGAATATAAAACATAAGAAATACTTTGCTCTTTCTAGCAGTTCAAATTTTCTATCTGAATTGACAGATCAGTAAGTAAATACTTATAAGTCAAACATTTACTTATAAATCAGTTCCAAATGTCATAAGATTACAGAGGATAGGAATTCAGTACAGATTTTAAGAGAGTAGACTCCAGAATTGACTGCTAAGTTCAAATTCTGGCTTTACCACCTACTAGCTGTATGAATTTGGAAAATTTACTTTAACTCTCTGTGCCCCATTACCCTTATTTGTAAAAGTGGGGTTTTAGAAATATATGCTTAATTGGGTTATGGGAGAACTGAATTAAGTAATATATCTAAATTGCTTTAAAGAGTACCTGGAACATGATTATTCCATATGAACAAGGTTAACGTTACATATAAAAGGTTGTTTTACAAAACTTTCAGAAAGGCTAACATAAAGAGTTGTAAAGTGATCAGTGGGAATTTACCAGGAAGTAAAATGGTCAAAATGTTCTAAAATGTGCAAAAGCATGGGAAAAGCAAGAGTAATGTTAGAGAATGGAGAACAACTTTGTATGGGGCAAGAATAATAAAGGTAGTGAACTCTTTGAAAAGGCAAAAAGAAAGGTTAAAAAGAGACCTGAAAAGCCTTAGCGTGCCCTTCAAAAATGTGACTTCAAAGGAATCGTCCCTTCCTTTATTTCAGCAGCAAAATGAGCTTTTGGAGAGCATTGCTAGAGAAGAACATTGCCATATATGGATTTTCCTATCAACCAGATGCTAGAGAACACCAGCTGCATTTATACTGGCAATTGCCATGTCTTTCCAGTGTTTCCAAAAATTCTTCTAGTTGTATTCTGAAGGTTGGACTGGCTGGAGGGCCAGGGATTGAAAGCAGGGAGACAAATTTAAAATCTCTTGAATTATGTGGGTAAAACCTAATAATTTTTGTCAGTCAAAAATCACTGAACAGCTAGACAAGTACTAGGACCAAAATTTACTGAATCTGAAATTTTGCCAAGAGATTCAGTACAGTCTTTGTTCTGTGGTAAGTATAAATATACATCATAACATGATATTAGGTTGAAATGTGTGTAATTTCCAATTCGTAGATCTTTTAGCATAGAACAGTAATAATTTTATATGATTCATCATAGTAAATTATTTAGTGGGAAACAGTTGAATACATGACTTACGCTTGTGATAAGAAATGCCAAAATAGACTCAAGTGATCCTTAAAAAAATTGACCAATAGACTTGAATTTTCTCATTTGTAATTATTGGATTTAGGAATTATATAGAATTACACTTTATTTACAAAAGAAAGTATGTAATTACATTCTCCTCAGATATATAAATTTTAAAGGAAATTATTTCAAAGATAATTAAATGTGTTAAACATCACCCTTTAAGCTTTTGAGATGAGAAAGTATATTAGTTATGTTCTTCAAATGCCATTTTTTTAGTTCAGTAAACCTGTTTAAGGTGCTGTGATTTTATAGTTTTCAATAAAGATTTAATTAAGCATAAGATCATTAAAACCTGTCCTTGCAAACCTTTCAAAGGGAGAGTTGCTTTCAAACAACTGGATGTTCATAAGCATTGAGATGATGAATAACAAGGATTCGTTCATGTTCTTTTAATTTTACACATAATTGAAAAAAGACCCATCACCTCCAACCTATTCCATTTCTTCTGTGAGATAACTTCCTCCCGGTAACTTTCCTGTTTTTACCCCTTTCTCATCTGCACTGAGAATTCCTGAGGTTTTGTATACCAAGCAATGGTCTGGATTAGAATACAAGCATACTTACGCTGGGATTCAGACTCACCTAGTTCTGTCTGGATGGCATAAGGGGTGTTCAGGGAGATGGCAGGATTAAGGAGGCTGCTGGGAAAGAAATCTAACTTGAGAACAGAGATTTGCCTCAGAAGGCCCTGTCCTGAGTACTGAGCATCAGAATGAAGGGATTGTTATGAGTTTTCTCACGATATTTGAGATCTGGGTATTAGGTATAAACAGGGAGTGAAATCTCAGAAAAATGTTTGTTAATTATCAGTAGCACAATGATAGTCCCCTCGGGGATGAGTGCAACAAACTGTGACATAAAATAGGTAAAAGGAATGTTTTGTACTTAGAGAAGAATGTGTCCCAACTAGGGGGCGCTGAGTGGTTGTATGACACTGTAAGCCTGAGCACTGGGGCTCTGGTGGCTTCGTCTTTGGTGTCATAACACTGACCAGCTGTGTTATATTGGGCAACCGACTTAGCCTCTCTGGGCCTTGGTGTCCTCATTCGTAATACGAATAGGATAATAGTGCCAAATTTAGAAAGTTTTTGTGCATGTTAAACGAATTTGCACATGCATGACATTAAAAACAGCATGTGGCACACAGTAAACACTCAATACATTTACAATTATTTGTTATTATTAGCTACAATGAGCCTTTAAGCTTTTTGGTTACAGAAGAAATAGGCAGCACTGCCCTTGGAAAGAGGGAGTAGAATTTTAGTATCATAGGAGCCAAAGGACTGAGTAACTGACAATACCCCATTAAAGCAAAACTGTAAAATATCAGTAGGAAAATGGTTCATTTTACCCAATAACTGAGATGACTGTCTTCAGCCATATGCAAAGCAACCCATGGTTATTCTGTAAAAATAATTCGTGAATTAGGGCTTTGGGAGCAGCTCATACTTTGTTCATTTCAAAGAAGCTGTAGATCCTGATTTTAATTTTTAAAATCAGAAGCAAAAAAATACAATCTTGGGTCTCCTATAGATGTCCAAAAGTAGTTAAAAACACAGTCTTGTGTTTGCATCCCAAATGTGCTGTTACCTATTATGTGATCAATGTGATCATGGGTAATCTAAATAATTTTCCCTATTTTAATTTCTGGACTTAGTTTCCTCATCGGAAAAAAATGGTAAGAATTATGAGAATTTAGCTATTAAGATTGTTGTGAGGTTTATAGAAATATATGAATTGACTTCTAAGTAATTATCATAGTTCCAGGAATAGAGTAAGCATTCAATAATAAATGGTGGCCCCCTTGATAATAGTAATTATGATGGAAATGACAGTGATGATGTAAAAAGATGACATCAGACTGGCATAGCCTTGGAAACATAGGTATTATTTATAAGTAAATCCTCTTTAAAATTATATTGGGTGGGGCTTCCCAGGTGGCGCAGTGGTTGAGAGTCCACCTGCTGATGCAGGGGACACGGGTTTGTCCCCCGGTCCAGGAAGATCCCACATGCCGCAGAGCGGCTGGGCCCATAAGCCATGGCCGCTGAGCCTGCGCGTCCGGAGCCTGTGCTCCGCAACGGGAGAGGCCACAACAGTGAGAGGCCCACGTACCGCAAAACAAACAAACAAACAAAAAAAAACTACATGTGTCTAGGTTTCTGTAACCATTGCCTTTTTTTATCCTATATTGAGCTGTCAGGTAAAATACATGTTGTCCAGTTAAATTTGAATTTCAGATAATTTTTAGTATAAGCATGTCCCAAATATTGCATGGGACACATACTAAAAATAATAAATAAATAATTCTGAAAATCACATATAACTGGGCATCCTGTATATTTATTTGTTAAACATGGCAACAACCCTAAGCAGATACTTTGTGGAGAGAAAGAACATTGAATCAGAAATTTAAAGACAATTTTGTTAAAGCAGAAACTACTATTATTTCTTTGGATGTGCTCAGATCAAACGTTTCCTATCTCTGAGCATCAGTTTCTGTATCTGATGCAGGTTAAGAGATGGTTAAGAGATGGCCTCTAAGTCTTTCTGCAGTTCTCACGCTCTGCAGATGTAAATATGATGCTTAGAATATGAGGTTAACTATTTTTGTTATATGACTCTAATACTCATATTGACATTGCACATTCACTATCTCTGACACATAACATTCATTACTTCTTTTATATTATCTATAATTCTGAAAATAAGTTTATTTTCAAATATGCAAACTGAGGTTCAGATATTAACAGGTTTGGCCAGAACTATACAGTTAATAAATTTGGAAGTCAGGGTTTAATCCTCTTCTTTTAAATCTCTTCTACTTTTTCACTCTTAACATCCTTGAGCTTTCTCTGAGTTTTCTTTTGGTATTTAAAATGAATTGTTAGTAGAGGATAATAAAGTAGATAAATGTAAAATTAGCTATTATATTACTGAAAGAATAATTGTTGAAGTGTAATCATAAATTTTCACTAATAAATGTTGCAATGTAATTATAAATTTTCACATTATAGGAGACACTAATGAAAGGCATTTTTATCTTTTTTTTTCCCTTTTGCAGTATCATTGCTGTGATTCTACTTTTAAAATAGGGTTTCAAGGTTTTCTAGGGAAGGAGATTGGTGTCAGAACTTCCAATACAAGCTTGATTGTGTGATAGATGACCTGTTCAAGTAGTGATATATAGTTTCCAGTAATTTTAAAAGCATATTTAGCCCTCATTCCACTGTACTTATTATATAGATTTTATTTGAAATTTTGCAAAAGTGCTGCCCAATCATTCTTTGTACTTAAGCTGAAGGGGAAAGCTGTAAGTTTCACTAAAGCATGACACTTCGAGCACATATTCACTATATATATATATATATCACATTTTTCCTTGGCCACTTAACAGGTCAGTAGGCAAGATACTATACAGAGAGAGTACTTTAGTGTAATGCAAGTGTTCAGAAGCAGATTGATGTCTGCCTTCATAAATTAGGAATTAGGCAATGACAAAAAACAACAATGAAGCAGCACTTCGTTTTCAGTTCAGAGCCGGAAGAATGAAAGCCAGCAGGGTACGCCACAAGACTTCAACAATTATCAAGAAACTTCATGGTACACGCTTGGTGATGCAATTAAATATCATTGTCATGAACATCATGGCTTCATTTGGGTCTTGAGTGGGATGAAGCACATGAGTATGGTTTTCTTTCCAGTTGGAAAAGCCTAAAGAGGGAAATATCTGCAGGAAGACAAAGCAGTGCCTCGAAGTACAAGAGGAGCAAATTTCCTTTTCCTAATTGTTCAGCCTTCTCACTCCAGTGAGTAATGGGCACAGACAACTTCCCAATTTGTCCTGAGCTCAAATAAAGGTGAGATCCAGAACAACTCTGGAGGATGAGTAGATGCACCGAGAAGCCCCATAGTATGTTTTTCCAAATATTCGGTGAGGTGGTGTGCTGACTTCTGGTGCTGTGGATGCAATGTGGGTGGTTCATGCCATATACTAAACCTGGGAACAGCCAACCATGGCCCTCGGGCATATCCTCCTGCTGCTGCTTTTGAATGACCCATGAACTAAGAATGGTTTTTACATTTTTATATACCTAAGAACAATCCAAATAATAACAACAGTTATATGAAATGAAAATTTCATTGGCCCTAAACAAAGTTTTCTCGAAACACAGCCACACATTCACTTATATATCTCTGGATGCTTTTATACTATAGCATCAAAAATGAATAGATACGACAGCCTAAAATATTTACTATTTACTATTAGCCCTTTAGGGAAAAAAGGTCTGCAACTCCAGTACTGAACATTGAATTAATGCTGTTTTATGATAACTGGAAATAACATATCTTTTGGTATTATCACTTTTCTGTTTTTCAGGTATTCTTAGGAATGGTAGATGAAGAGAGGAAATGACATGAAACAAGTAGCCTACACAATGACTTGTACTTACTTAAATAATGATTTAGTTGTGTGATAAACAAGAAGAGAGAAATCACCCAGCTTGGAGGACTGGTATAACAGAGAATCAATCTTGGATGCCCCTAAAGGGCAGGTTGTCTTGACAGCTGTAATCAGAGCTGGGGTGAAATTTAGGCGTTCCTTTTTTTTTTTTTTTTTTATTAATTTTTTTATATAGCAGATTCTTACTAGTTATATATTTTATACATATTAGTGTATACATGTCAATCCCAAACTCCCAATTCATCCCACCCCCACCCCCACCCCCGCTGCTTTCCCCCCTTGGTGTCCATGTTTGTTCTCTACACCTGTGTCTCTATTTCTGCCTTGCAAACCGGTTCATTCTGTACCATATATGTACCAGATTCCACATATATGCGTTAAAATACAATATTTGTTTTTCTCTTTCTGACTTACTTTACTCTGTTCCTATTTACACTCAATCCATGTACTACAGGCAGGCAGAAGAGATGCCTGGCTCTCAAGGCCACTCAATGCCATCTCTATTTTTTCTTATCCTTGCCAACCACTCCCACTCGAGGCTGTGTATGTATGCCTGTATCCTCACATCAGTTACAACCCATGATCAGATGTCTCCCCAGTGTTGCCAAATCGTTCCACTATGATCATGTGTTTTGTTTTTTTTCAGCCTCACTGGCTATTAGGTTGGACCATGCAACTATGTTTGGACCAAAGGTTTATGTGAAAAAGTAAAATTAACGACTTTAATTTCCTTAAAAACAAAGCCATTTTCTCTAAACCTTCTCTTTCCCTCTCCCTCTTGTCTGGAAAGTGGAGCTGTTTGGAGAAGCTGGCTTAGATACATTAAAGAAAGACTCATGCTGAGGCTAACAGAGTCTCACTATCAGGCTGGGTCTCTGGGTGACCCCATGGAGCTGAATCTTCTTTTCCTACTCCACACTGTTTCTGTCATGAGAAAAATCAACCTTTATTTGGTGAGTCATTTGATTTCAGCAACTATTTTAAAATAGCAACAGAGCCAATCGTCTTATGACTAAACTCACCCTACAATATGCACGTGCACACACACACACACCACTACACATACATAAAACAAACACTGTAAGCTCCTACTAAGCAGACACTACATTTTCTATTTTTATCATTGCTACCAAAATGTATGAAACTAAATTAAGAATCTTATACTTAATAGTAACTTAACAATAGTATCAAATCATCACATTATATACTTTAAACTTACATAATGTTGTATGTTAATTATATCTCAATATTCCTGGAAAAAAAAATAGTATCCATCAGATGAATTGAGACCCTGAGTTAGACAAGTCTGTAGGACTTAAGCACACAGAATACAATGAGAATGGCCCTTCTCAAGGGGGTGTAGTGGTATCTCCTTATAATTCCTAGTATCTTCATCATGACCAATTCCACTGCATGCCTTTTAAATACTCTTTTCCCAGTCACCTTCTATTTTCATATGTACCTTTGCTTTTGTTACTCATCAATGCAGATACCTCTGCTGTATTTGAGACACATATCTCTAACTGCTTACTAAGCTTCATCACCTTTTAATTTTCACTGAGATCATAAAATCAACTGTGCAAAACTCAATATTTCTTTTCCAGATGGACTTATCTCCCTGTATCCTTTACATGAATTAATAAAACCATCTTTCAATCACCTAATCCACAGGCAGAAACCATTGAGGTAACTTAGACTTTCATTTCCTTTCAACCAATCACCAAGTCCACTGAGTTATCTATTTTCACTGTTTCTCAGATCTCAACTTCCTCTAATTTCTACCTTAGGTTCACTTTTCAGTTGAACTATTGAAACATTTTTTTAATTTTTTAAAACTTTATTACCTTCAGCATCAGTTTACTTTCCACAGAACTATTATAGACTCTCGTAAAACTATGTACTCAGAATGTTACTGCTTTGCTAAAAAACCCTTCAGTGGTTACCCATGGCCTCTAAACTAATGTGCAATCTCATTTGCATGGGACACTCAAGGAAGTGACATTTGGCTGGACCTATCTATCTAGCCACATCTCTCTTTACTTCCTACTGGCTCTGTTTTCTGAACAACTAATGTTACTTTTCATGTCTCTTTATTTTTTGCCAAAACTCCTTCTTTCGAGAATGCCCTCCCTCTTTTGTCTGCTTTATAAATTCTCATTCATCAGGTCTCACATTAAATGTCTCCACTACTAAAATATCTTTTGCTGCAACCCAGGAAAGATTATCACATCTTTTGTGCTCTGATAGCACTTTGCGTATAGGTACTTGCTATACAGAAGTTATCTGTGTGAATTTCTTTCTCAGCACATCATAAGGTCCTTGAGGACAGGTTATATATCTTACTATATCTGCTTCCCGAATATGGCATGTAGTGCCTGATATATCACTGATACTCAGTAAGTGCCTAAAACCCTAGTAAAATCTGAAATCCTTTTCTTCTAGATATTTTGTCTTAAATTACGGTTTTAAAAAATAGAGTAAGTTATGATATCTCCTCTTATGCAACTTACAGTCTTGGGGAAACATATAATTCATGCTAGTTAGAAACATCTTCGAGAAAATCATAAATGGCTTCTGGGTAATATCACATACACCTATTTTAGCTATGCCAACCACGGTCCAGTCTACTGAGGAAGGAAACTAGTCTCCCCCCACCCTACCCTAGGAATAGAATCTATGTTAATTACATCATTCAAGCTATCTTCAGATATCTGATAGCTTGTTATGTGGAAGAGAAATGTGTGTTTGTTCTATAAGCGTTAAGTAATGTCCAGAACCAATATTGGAAGTTGGGAGAACATAGACTTACCTAGAAGTTTTTAATCATCTTGGCTGGACATTTGAACTAGGCCCCTCAGAAATCAGTGAAGTATTCAGTAGGATTTGAGTCAGCAAGAATAGAGTAAAACTGGGAATCCCCTGGGGGTCCAGGTTAGGGCTCAGCACTTTCTCTGCTGGGTCCCTGGTGTGAGCCCTGGTCGGAGAACTAAGGTCCTGCAAGCCCTGCCACGCAGTCAAAAAAGAAAAAAATAGGGCTTCCCTGGTGGTGCAGTGGTTGAGAGGCCACCGGCCGATGCAGGGGACACCGGTTCGTGCCCTGGTCTGGGAAGATCCCACATGCCGCGGAGCGGCTGGGCCCGTGAGCCATGGCTGCTGAGCCTGTGCCTCTGGAGCCTGTGCTCCAGAATGGGAGAGGCCATGACAGTGAGAGGCCCGTGTACCAAAAAAAAAAAAAAAAAAATTGAGTAGAATGGAAGTATCAGACGGGTCACTAGAAGATATTGCCATTCTTATGAATCTCAAAACAATCTATGATTTAAAGTCACCTTAAAAACGTCAAATAGATTTTTCAAAGGAAAAACACATCTTTATAATATAAGTGACAAAGAATTAGCAGATGTAACTACTATTCATGCAGGTGCCCACTGAAGCATAAAGGCACATTTTTTTTAGGTGCAGGTATGTCAGGGCCACCCATAAACTTGAAAATCTTGTTCAGGCTTGTGCTGTACAATCATTTTAAGTGATGCTCTACCTGGTATGAGATTTAATGTAACAGCCAGGCAGAATAGAATATAATCTTATTACGAGAAGCACATATATTTTGTTGTTATAAAAATACATCATTGGAATTCAGTTACACACCAATCACAGGTGTGTTTATGCTAGATTAGCTCAATTTATTTTGGTCATTTTTGCACCTTGGATTTGCACCATTAACTCCTGTCTTAAATATAAAAAATCTAGTGTCATGATGGCTAAGGATGAGCTGAGAGATCTATTAGAAATCCTTATTTCCTATCATTTATTAAGTTCATAATTTGATGATGCTTTACTAATACTGTGTTGAGTGCAACGACATTGATTGCTGTCAGGATAGACTAGTTCAAGATTTTTGTATAATATGAGTGCACTAAAATCCAGGGTTCAAAAGAGTATTTTTTATTTTGCTGGTTAAAGTTAAATGATTGATCCAATTCAGTATTCACCTGTTTGGTGAGGCCTTCTTGGACCTCTCACCTACTTCTGGAATGAATCCTTCCCCTTCTCTGAGGCCTCCAATGCACTACTAAAATTTTTTTGTGATTAATAAACTTTATTTTTTAGAGAGATCCCTCTAGAGTCTAGTCACAGCATCACCTAACCAGGGAAGCACAGGTTCCATACACAGAAGAAAGAGACTATATCCAGGAGCTGCAGGACCTTCCCTACAATGTGTAGTGACAGGAGTCAGATAAATATGTATAGGACAGGATTCTGACAGTGTTCAGTAAAAGGGAACATAAAGGTGGATAACAGAGACATTGTTAATATGGGGACACTTTCCCCATATTAACTACTGCCAGGACACATTATTTAGCACCCTGGCTAGACCCCAGGGAGGGTGTGCTACAAGGCACTGCTGAGATGGCTCTTAGAAGCTTAGGGAAGCCATGGCCCCAAAACTAAGTAACACAGAAACAGCAGGATCAGCAAAAAAGATGGTGGAAGAGGGAATCAAAAGGTTTCCACCCATGCAGAATGAACTTCAGTGGAAACTGCCCTCAAGGACAAAACCTATGAAAATGCTATTTTCAGATCCTGATCCTTAGGCAGCAAAGGACTGATCCCAGAGAGGAAAGAAATTAATGAGGTGACCCTAGGTTTGCAGGAACTTAGTGCTTGAAGACAATTTCCAGCCTGCAGTACGGAAGAAAAACCCTAAGTCTCTCTGAGTTGAGGAGGAAGAGACCTACAATAGGGAGGCAGAGGGTGGATTAGATTTGCAGGGCAGAGTACTGAAAAAAGGGAAACTGCACAGAGAGCTCCAGAGATCTGCAGAGGATCACCCCGATATTTGGTTAGGATACTATTTGCATATAGGAAACATGACCAGAACAGAGTCAACCAAACAACTCTACACAGGATGGGAGGGGAAAAACAGCAATATACTCTTGTAAGGTCGTACACTGTGTGTTTAGTGGTATGATAGTTGAAGTTGAAGGTGTGTATTATAAATCCAAGAATCGCTCCTATTCATTCCCTGCAAAGATTCTGCCCTCAAACGTTTTTATTATTTTCTCCTTACTCCACCGTCCTAACTGTGGGCATACTTCACAGCTTTAGGCAGACATAAAAAAATAAGGTAGGCGTTAAGGTCATTCTAGTATGTTTACGCTTGGATGGAGGTGGTACACTGCACTGCTTTCTCAGCAAAAGGTTCTTCTCTCTGGATCATAATTTTTCACTGCATTTAAATTTCTTAATAATAGTTAATCTACTGAAATATTACATTAAGAAGAAACGAGAAATTGAAAGTTAATTCTATTTCAGTAGTATATCCTATTTTTCAAATGTATCTTAGTACATTTTACATTGGATGATCAACAGGCTTTAATTTATTTTGTCTTTCTTTTAAACAACAGACTGTTAGCATTTAAACCCTATATTCCTGGAATTTATTTGAAATTGATCTATCCCATCAGATGGAAAAATTAAGTTATTGACTTTAGATTTTAGTGAATGTGATTGCTGCTTATAAATCAGATTTATGTGTAACAATCACATTCTAAATAATAAACTGTTTTATGTTTATGTTTAGTAACATTGAAATTATTCTAAATCACTGTTCTAATAATATATTACAATTTTTCGAAGTCATTTGTATGTTCTTTTTTCCCTATTGCAAAGGTAGCACATTCATTATGGCATAAGATTTAAGAGCATAAGGTCTAGAGCTAGATTTTCTTGTAAAAATCCTTGCTCTAGCACTTTCTCCTATTTTCCTCAATAACTCTGGGCATAATGTTCCTCATTTAAACAAACAAATAATAATAATCCCTAACTTACAGATTTATTTGATAATTACATGGTGTAATACATGTAAGGGCTTAAAATTTGCATACATATTTTAAAACACTCAATAAATACTTTTTTGTTATATTTTTTCATGATATAAAATCTGGCAAACATAGATCTAAAACAGAAGAAAATTTGCTGTATTCTTACCAAATAGAGATAATAATTACTATTACTTTGTTCTTTCAGGTTGTTTCTCTGATGAATATTTAAATATTTTCTATAATTTAAATGTTTATAAATATTATTGGGATAGGCACTTCTCTAACTTAAAAGCATGGACACATTTATTATTATTTCCTTAGAAATTAATAGAAATAGAATTCATGGGCATCCTATTTAAAGATTTTTGGAAATGTTTTAAAATACATCCAAAAATGTTACCACAATTCAAATTTCCAATGTAACACATCTACTTCTCTTCACACATTGCCAGCACTTGTATTATATTTTAAAGAGACTGAATTAAATATTTCACTTAAGTTTGTAGAAAATGAAAATAAAGAGTAATCGTTACAACTGGAATATAGATGGAATATTTGATGAAAGTATTGTTTAGATGTTAAATTTGTTATAATTAAAAAATACTGTTGTTATATAGAAAATATCCCTGTTGTTGGCTAATAAACACTGAAGTGTTTAGGGGTAAAGGGTTTGATGTACACATGTTACTCTCACATGGTCCAGAAAAAAATATATTAAGTGATAAATAAAAGTTGAGAGAGAGAGAGAGAGAGAGAGAGAGAGAGAGAGAGAGAGAGAGAGAGATTGATAGCAAGTGGTAAAGGAAACAGGGTAAAATGTTATCAATATGTGATTCTAGAAATAGAGTGTGCTGTTATCTGAATGTTTGTGTCCTCCCCAAATTCATATGTTGAAATTTTAACCCCAAAGATGATAGTATGTAGAGGTGGGGACTTTGGGAGGTGTTTAGGTCATGAGAGTGGAGCCTTCATAAATGGGATTAGTATTCTTATAAGAAAATCCCCACAGATCCTTAGCCCCTTCTACCACTAAGGACACAGCAAAAAGGCTCTGGCTAAGAACGAGGAAGGGGGCCCTGACCCCGCTACATAGCCATGCTGGTGCCTTGACCTTGGACTACCCAGAACTGTGAGAATTAAATTTTGTTGCTTATAAGCTAACCTGTCTATGACATTTTTATTATAGCAGCCCAAATGGACTAAGACAGGGCATATGGATGGTCTTTGTAATATTCTCATTCTTATAAACTCCATAAATTTCAGATTATTTCCAAATAACCAGTTAAAAATAATTATCACTTATACATTACAGGAAAACAACTAATAAAAACAGCAGTTATTGAATTAGAAAAGAATGGTATTATAAATAATCTGAGTACAACGTGAGTGAAAACAAAACTAAAATAAATCTATCTTGTTGGAGAAATGTTGAATTTAAAATTAGCAGGAACTATAGATAAGCCACAATCTTCAACATACAATAAACATAAATTTTTATTATTTATATTTATGGAAGTAATCAACAGAAACTTTCAAAAAATCTTCCTATAAAGAGTAAGAAAGAAGGTGAGGCAGATTTTGTGGAGGAGGATACTCCTGTTCAGCAAGAGTCCATCTATATTATTTTATTTCTAGCACATCATATATTAATTTGAAGGAAACAATTCTAATTTTGGAATTTTACATATGCTAATATCCCTTAGATTGATCTCTTTTTAAAATGTTGTGATTGTAGAACATATATTTACTTTAATGGATAGTTTATACAATATTGGACAGCAAAATAAGAGGATATCAGGTATATTTCAGGAAACCCGAAGAGAATAAATTTAATTAACACTCAGTTTTGATTAAATTACCAAATCAAAGGCTGATATTCCCTTCCCATATCTCTGGGGTCTCCTCTTTTCTGTGAACTTTTACTACATTTTTCTCACTTCTAATCTGGCCTGGCTTTCCTTTTTCAAAAAAGTTTACAGCAGGGCTTCCCTGGTGGCGCAGTGGTTGAGAGTCCGCCTGCCGATGCAGGGGACACGGGTTCGTGCCCGGGGCCGGGAAGATCCCACATGCCGCGGAGCGGCTGGGCCCGTGAGCCATGGCCGCTGAGCCTGCGCGTCTGGAGCCTGTGCTCCGCAACGGGAGAGGCCGCAACGGTGAGAGGCCCGCGTACCGCAAAAAAAAAAAAAAAAGTTTACAGCAATCTTGACTTTATATGGCCTCTAGTCTTAAGTGTTGAAAGGAATCTGTGCTTTAATATGACTCACAGTTTTTCTTTTTCTCAGAGTTTCATTGTGATTTTTAATTTCTTTGACAATGCAAATAATATCTTGATTTATTAGATAATTTTCAAAACTAACTTGACATTTTTCAGTTTGGTGATTGCTGATGTTATTCAGTGAAGGATGGTGTTTTTAAAATAATGAGCTCTTTCAAATTTAAAATATTACTTTAACTGGAGAGTAATTGTTAAAGCATCTAGGTTACCTTTCCCACATATTAATTTATTCAGTGACATCTACATAATGAATACTCAAAAAGCCAACCTAAACAATCGTGTCCAGTATTCTCTATCTTTGCTAAATAATGGTTTAAACACACTGAGTCTACTGTGTATCACACTTGATTGTAAATAATGCAGGTTTTGTAGTGTTACCCTTTGCAGAGGCTTATGGGAAGGTGTACCTTATTGGATTTGGAGGTCTGTAATTGTGATAAGCATGAAGGTGTTTTAACATGGATATTAACTTTTGTATGACCAATGCCTAAGTTTCACATCAGATATTTTATCTATCAAAGATCATTTTTATAGTGGGCCATGAAAAACATACTTGAATCAAAAAACTACTATGATATATTAGCAGAAGGTAGGCCTATAATATATCAATTTATGCTTTATATGATATAATTATACTTGTTTTTAAGGTGATTTAAGATGTTAAAGTTATTTAATCTTACTTTGGTTTATACAGCATGGGGTTAGGCAACTGTATTTGTGTTGACTCATAGCCTCAGTATTATGATGTAATTGAAATCATATTTGGGACTTCCAGGTTCAAGACAATGGTAGCTTATGCCTAGGTCTTTTCCTAATATTTCCTCCAAAAAACAATACAAAAACAAGAACAAGATCTACTTTCTTTTTTAAAAGTGCTTTTATATTAGGGATATATCTGTGATATAGGTTGTAAACATTTTCTTCCAGTTTGTCATTTAATTTTAAATTAAAAAAATGTTATGAGAAGACAGCATTGGATCTGATATGATTGAGTCATTTATGTGGGTGACCCATTCAACCTCCTATATGTCAGTTGCTTCACCTGTTAACTCCAGTTATCTTTTCCTTATAGGTCATCTCAGCCATATACCTCCATTGTCATATCTTGGAACCAGAGCTATACACACTCTAAACTCTTGATTTCAAACATCACACTATGAATATCAGCATCGATAGCCCACTCTAGTTATACTAATCTATCAGTTTCTGACTTAATTGTGATAGTCATTTATTTATCTATTGTAGTTTTATTTCATTGTTTTTAAAAACATATCACACCCTTCTCATGTCATCACTTGTCTCCTCTCCTGATTTGGATTCCATAGCTCAGCGCTATAATCAATCCCTTTCAAACAATCTCAACTTTCTTGCCTTTTCTCACCTACAAAACCTTCAACTCTGCTTAAAACTATTTGCTGCATTCGTTTGAATCTCACCTCATATTTATAACCAAAGATTTCACACCATCATTCACAAGACAAACCTCCTGTACTTCCCTAGGACAATTTCTATTCCACTTCCCAAGACATCCTTTTACTTAGCGCACTTTCCTCTAATGCTCAGCAGCGCTCCCCATCTCAGGGTCAATCGATGACTTTGCCTTCTAATTTGTAGAGAAAGTAGTCATGATCACCTTAAAATACCTCTTGTCACCACCAGCAATTCCTCTGCCCTACTCACATCTGCACATGCATGCCCTTCATTTCCTCTTGCTGCAAGAGAACATCTGTCTCTACTTCGGCAAAAGACAAACCTTCCATACGAAGTATAGAAATCCTATCCCCTCCAAAATTCTATCGTGCTTTCCTGCATTATAAACCTCCCTGCATCTAGATTTATTCTAAATTTAAGGGGAAAAAAGGCTTAATATCTTCTATAAGACACAAAACCAAACAGTATTAACGAAACTAAAACACTCCCTTGCTTGACCTCGAATTCCTTTGCTGTTTACTTCTGTTATCTTCTGAGAAAATTTTTCTTGAAAGATGCTTACTTTTACTGTGCCTTCATCCTAGTTGGGGTGGGGCTAAGCTTCCCACCAGCTCTAGCATATAAACCTCATTTAGCTCAAGCAAATTGTTACTTCCATTTCTCATGCAAATGTTGGATTTTACTCTGACATTTGCTGCAATTCTGATCAGAGACACAGAAAGGGAACTGTGCTTAGATGTCTGGAATATTTTTCCTCAACCAACTTAACTTACCACATAGTCTAATCAGCCTTCAATTCTCATCACTCCACAAAAGCAGCTCTGATTAAGTTACCAATTATATATAGCATGCTAAAGCATAATGGTTAATTCTCTATTGTCATGTTGCTCAAACTATTTACTCATCATTACAATAAAATAAAACATCCTTGAAGGTAGGATATTTTGTGGGTTTTTTTTTCAATTTGTATTGAGATGACTGTCACATCATAAGCTTTCGTTTCTTTTTTAATCAATGAGTTAAAGAGATTATCAGCAACATTTGACATAAATGACCATTCTCTTTTTCCTTAATTTCTAAGGTTTCTTTTTTCTTTTTCTTTAAATTTATTTATTTTATTTTTTTATTTTTGGCTGCGTTGGGTCTTCGTTGCTCCGCACGGGCTTTCTCTAGTTTCGGCGAGCGGGAGCTGCTCTTCGTTGCGGTGCGCGGGCTTCTCATTGTGGTGGCTTCTCTTGTTGCAGAGCATGGGCTCTAGCCGCGCGGGCTTCAGTAGTTGTGTCACGTGGGCTCAGTAGTTGTGGCTCGCGGGCTCAGTAGTTGTGGCTCGCGGGCTCTAGAGCGCAGGGTCAGTAGCTGTGGCACACAGGCTTAGTTGGTCTGCGGCATGTGGGATCTTCCCAGACCAGGGCTTGAACTCGTGTCCCCTGCATTGGCAGGCAGATTCTTAACCACTGGGCCACCAGGGAAGCCCTCTAAGGTTTCTTTGATCCTATACTTTTTTGTATGCTTCCTTCTTTATATTTACTGTCTTGTCCTTTATTTTATCTTTTGCAGGCTCCTTCTTTCCTATTACACCTTTCCAATGTACATATTTAACTTATGCACAATTGGAAAATTTGCTTTTGAATAATATTATATAGCTCATGTCCTATATTGAAACCTTACAAAAGTATCCTTCAATTTTGACCCCATCTTGTTAAGTGTTATAAACAGTCAATTCATTTTTCTAATTTTTGTTTAAAAGGATCTTTTATAGAACTTCAAAGTGAAGAATAACACCTTGACATTTACCATTGCTGATAATCTTCATTTTGGTTGGTGTATTTTCATATTTCCCTTTGGCATAATTTTTTCTCTTTTTTTTAAAGAATTTCCTTTTTAACTTTCACTGTAGATCAAATCTATTGGCAATTAATTACCTTAACTTTTATTGGTCTGAAAAAATTTAATTTGTTCCTTCAATTTGGGAAGACATTTTCTCTAAGAATGTAGTTTGAAAATTTTTATTTTTAAGTATTTCAAGGTATCTCTCCATTTTCTTATGGCTTGTTTATGAAAATAGTCTGCTGAAAGAATTCTGAAAAAGCCTTATATTTATTCCTTTGTACTTAACATATCTTTTATTCTGTGGAATATATTTTATTATATATATAATTAAATATAAATATATTTATTTATAAATATATTTATATTTTATTATATATATTTTTTATTCTGTGGAAAATATATACATATATTATATATGTATATATTATATATATAATCACTAGCTTTTAGAAATTTTATTATTGTGAACTTTGTTGTGATTTTTAAAAAATATCTTCTCTTAGAGTTTATTTAGTTTCTTAGAACTTGGGGGTTTACTTTTCATCACATTTGGAAAAAGTCTGTCCACTATTTCTTCAAATAACTTTCTGCTTCTATTGTTTGAGACTCCAATTTTATGTATATATCGTATTACTTTGTATTTTCTCATAGGTATTCTACACCCTCTTATTTTGTTTTTCAGTGTTTTACCCTTTATTTTTGTGCCTTATTTTGAATGGCTCTACAGTAATGTTTTCAAGTTCACTAATATTTCTTCCTCAGAGTCTAATTCAACATTAATGCCATTTGGCATATTCTGAATTTCAGATATTGCATTTTTCTTCTCTGTAAGTTAAATTTCAATCTTTGTATACTGTCCACTTTTTTCTCATTACATTCATGTTTTCTCCACTTTCTTGATGTGGCACTTCATTTATAACAGGTGTTTTGTGGTTTAATTTTATTATTTCTGTCATTTCTGAATCTATTTCTACTGGTCAGGTTTTTTTGGGTTGTGTATTATATTCCCCTACCTCTTTGCATGGCTGGGAATTTTTGATGGGATGACAAACATTGTGACTTTTTGTTGCTGGGTGCTGGATTTTGTTTATTCCTTTAAATAGTGTAAGGTTTTACCTGTCATGTAGTTAAGTAATCTGTAATTAGTTGGATCATTTTCAGATTTTCTTTTAAGATTTGGTAGGACAACGGCTGATGAGATGCCTTCCAATGTCTGTGGATGGCAAAGTCTTCCCTACTGGTTGGTGAGAACATGAATATTTACAGCCCACTGTGAGCTCTAGGAATTTGTGGCTCACTCACTAACATTCTGGCAGTTCTTTCTCCACCTTCATGGAGTTTCACTTCATGCATATGCAGATCATGACATTCACCCGGGAGACCCTTCCCAGGAATTCTAGAGTCCTCTTTTGGAAACATTCTCCTCTCCAGTACTCAGCTCCACAAATTCTAGCTGTCTTGTCTCACTGAAATCCAATCTCTGTCTCCTCAGTTTAGCAAGACTCCTGGGCTCTGTTTGAGTGGCCCTCCCTATTCAGGAGGCTGGAAACTGCCTCTAGGTTGTAAGCTAGGGAAATTTTAGGGTTCAGGTCACTGGTTTCTCTTTTCTTAGGGATCACATTCTTGCAATTAGACAATATCTATTACACAATGTCTGAAAATAGTTGTTTTGTATATTTTGTACAGTTTTCTAGTTAAGTGAGGTGGGTGGCAATTCCTGTAACAGTTAATCCTTCATGGGCAGAAGAGGAAATCTTCCTACCGGGTCTGTAAATGTTGGAGTGCTCTAGCGCTATGTACTTAGTCGTCTCCTCTTCTTAGTTTCTTTTTACACTCTTTCTCCTAAATGATCTTATGCAGCTCACTTGCTTTAAGTACTATGTGTATACTGACGGCTCAAGTGTACTCCAGAGCCCAGGCTTTTCTCTCTTCCCCCTTATATTCAACTCTCTACTTGACATCTCATCTCTTAGCCCTCTTAGGATTATTCTGACCATAACAAAGCTATTGATTCTTTGGCCTGCAGTCAATTGAACCACCATCCACACAGATATTAAGGCCACAAACCTAAGAGTCATCCTTGATGTTTTTCTTTCTTTAACCCTCACAGTCAATCCATCAATAAATACTGAAGCCTCTGTCTCCAAAATATGTATTTTTTTGCCATTTTACCATTTTCATTGCTATAGACTTAGTTCAAGCAACAAAATTAATCAGATAATGTCATTTCCTTCCTTAAAGCCCTCTTTGTAAAATACAGGGAATTAAAAGCTTTTTATCATGGTTTATAAAGTCCTCTCTGATCACCTAATTCTGTTCCTTTTATCCACCCATTCACTAAGATCAAGCCACACTGGATTACTTTCTGTCTCTTGAACACATAACTTTGCTCCCATCTCAGGGACTGAACACTCACTGTTCATCTTCTTCAAAACTTCTGCTGGATTTTAGCATGACAACATTTAGGGGACAATTTATGTGTATGTGTATGTATGTGTGTATGTATGTATTAAATATATATATAGACACATATATATATGTGCATATATATACATACAGAAATTAAAGGAACCCATACCTGCCACTTTCTGTAGCAATTTCACTTCTATCTTCACTATCTTTACTGCATTTATCAATGCTTCCTTTCATGTTCATTTGTGTATTTATTTTCTCTTTTCTCCAACCAGAACGAGAATCCCTCAAGTGTTGAGATTTGATTTATTTTATGAATCAATGAATTATCTATCGGCACTTAGATGAGTTCCTGGTGCATAGTAGGAACTGAATTCATACTTATTGAATACATGAATACATAAATAATACATTTTATTATAAAAATATAATATTATGGATGCATAAAGCACCTTAATATAAAAAATCTGTCTATGGTGGGAGCAAGAGTTGTGTCAGAACTTTTCTGTTGATGTACAAAATAAGTTTTTAAAAAGCTGTTATTCTGACTTTTGATTAGGAATAAGCCAGGAAATGAAAAGGCCTTGTTTCACTCAGACTAGTGCAGTAGAGAGAATATTATTCATGACATTATCATATTTAAAATGTAAAGAAACTTATTTAAATAGGCAGTATATTTTCTTCCCATTATTTCCTGCTCTACAGCATAATGATAGAGAATAAAGAATAAAAACCTTTCAGGAGTATTTACAAAAGGATATTTTATTCATATCTGTTACACAGTATTCCCACATTGCAACAATTCGAGAGATGAGAGAAGTATTTTTATAACTTGTTTTTACAACCTATATAACTTTTATTAACTTGTATACTTTCTCTCTACTCCCACATATTTAAGATTAAGTTTGTCATGCATTTTGTTTGTATTACACTGCTTCTTATTCTCACTTTCACATTTTCTTTAATCAATGGAACTGTCCTTTGCTCGAATACAGGGAACACGGCAAGGTTATGAATGAAATAGGAAGCTTCTATGCTTGACTATTTTATGATTTTGGTAAGTTTCTTGATATTTCTAATGGGAATGTGTATTAAGTGGCAACTTCAAATGAAACGAGTAAGCACTATACAAGTTAACCAAGTCACATTGACTCAGCCTTTTCAAGTAAAATCATTTGTCTAATAGCATGGAAAGAATATGAGGTAGCCTCAGAAGTTTAGAGGAACGTTTTTTTCCCACAAATGTACAACTTCAACTATTCTACTATATAGGTTGAAATACAACCTATTAGAGTAGAAAGAATAGAGACTTTGTAGTTAGGAGAGAAAATTGGGATATGAAATGGGAATTTGCTATCTTTAGAATTTAATCAAGTTGTATGATTTCTTTGAGCTACAGTTTATGCACCTGTAAAATGTGACATTGTATCTAGTTCATCAGATGGCTATGAAGATAAAATGAGAAGAGAGCCTGACATACAGCTAACTAATCAATAAAGTTATCTATATTTATTATAACTATCAGTGTCCATCAAGACATTTTAAACACCTACCTTGTAATCCTGTTGTGTGAAAAACAGAGAAGCATACATTATTGGGTATGTAGTAAAACTTTGGTAAAATAAATCAATTTTTATGATACTAGTAAGGGTCAGAAGTGTTTCAATAAAGAGTATTGCAGGCTGGGAAATTTAATTTTTTCTGCTTAAAATTTTACCTGTCTCTTTGTTTTCTAATAATACATTTTCTTACACTGTTGCTTATAAAGGCAGGCAGCTCAGGGCATTCTAAAATATTCATTCAACAAACATTTATTAAATATTAACCAAAAATTATGTATATATCCTTTCATCTTATTTTCTGTTTATATAACCATTCATCTAATTATATCTTCTTTCTTTCAACACATATTTATTGATTTAGTAATTTATTTTAGGAACTAAGAGAGGTTAGAAATACCAAAAGGAACAAAAAGAAAATAGCTCTGCTTTATGATCTGTATATTCCACAATGAGATACTATTTTCATCTCTATCTAGTATTGAAAAGGGTAGAATGGCAAATGACTCAGAAAGAGTTTTTTGGGGCAGTGGTATGTGAGTGATAATCTGTATAAAATGAAAAAGGTGATTGAGACATAGTCCCAGACTATGGTCTAGTGGGAAAGACAGGCATGCAGGATGATTGATTATTCACTCTGAGATAATTACTGTGAGATAATTACTGTAAAGAATGTTACATGGAGAGTTTTGACTAAGATGCCAAGATATGATAAATATCAGATCACAAATGAGTTGTGAGATAAGATTAAAACGTAGTTTTCAGGACTTCCCTGGTGGCGCAGTGGTTAAGAATCCGCCTGCCAACCAGGCAGGCGGATTCTTCCCTGTTCGAGCCCTGGTCCGGGAAGATCCCACATGCCGCAAAGCAACTAAGCCCGTGCGCCACAACTACTGAACCCACGTGCCACAACTATTGAAGCCTGTGCACCTAGAGCCCGTGCTCTGCAACAAGAGAGGCCACTGCAATGAGAAGCCCGCGCACCGCAACAAAGAGTAGGCCCCACTTGCCACAACTAGAGAAAGTCCGCACGCAGCAACGAAGACCCAACACAGCCAAAAATTAATTAATTAATTAATAAAAAAAAAAAAACAAAAAAAAACGTAGTTTTCAAAGGATGTATGTATGTGTGTATATATATATGTATATATATATATATGAGTTTTGAAAGTCCTTAAACCTCTTATTCATTTCAAGGATGGGGAAATTTTTAAAAATGTTATGAGGGTTATTTTAGGAAGAGGAATTTCATAGAATATTATGGAGATTCTAGCTAAAAACCTTGGAGAAATTATCACAAAATGAGTTTTGAAGGATAAGTAATTTTTTCGTTTGTAGGAAGGCAAGGGGAGAAAGGGCACTTCAAATTTAAGGTATGCAAGGCCAGTCATATATAAGAATTAATTATTTTGCAACAATGTTATCAGGTGTGAGGTACAGGGCATCAGAGACTGAGGCCTGAATAGGAGGTTAGGGTCAGATCCAAAGGAGAGTAGAAATCTAAGAAATTGTATCTGTAAGTTATGGGAAGCCGTTAACAGTTAGTCCTGAGAGTAACAGGAAATTTCATGATATGTAGCTTACCCCTAGGGGATGGTGAATGAACTTACATATCCAGAAAGCTCAAATATTCTCTGTAAATTTAACGTGCTGCAACCTTCTGAACTCAGTTCTTGTTTTTCAGTCATAATCACCGGATAATACTGGCTTTAGGAATCTGGAGCAGAAATTGCAGGCTTTTTCATGGAATTTGCAGAATGAATGCTGTAATCTACTTATGCATTAGACTTCAATAAAGATGCTAAAACAGGGTTTGTGGTGGGCATTAATTCATTGCACCTTGCCTTTTGCTTAAAACACAGGGGTTTTCTTCATATTTCTCATTTAAGGTATAATGACAATGAACTATACATCACCATGGCAGGCCTTGCACTGCTTAGTATTTGTTCAAAGACTCTAAGGAATTCCTAGGCAAAGTTTTGAAGATTCTCAGTTCCTTCCTTTGCTCAACTTTGCCTCCACAAATTCCCTCCAGCTCAGTAGCCACAAATGCTGAGCTCTATGGCTCTGACCCAGAAGATGCCTGCTTTCTATTTTGACTCTCCTTCCCTGTGCCATGGTTTGGAACATGCATCCCGGCAGAAATCTAGGGTGCGTGTTGAATTTATCTTGTACGTTCCTTTAAGAACAAGCAATGAATTTTCTACTGTGCCCTATCCAGATTCAGAGTTGTTAATTGTGGGAGAGTTAATCTAATACCTTCTGCACCACCACAGTCAGATTTTAAAAATTCTTTTGAACATAGTAATTATAGTTTTCTTAAAATCTGGTTCTGACAACCTAAACATCTGGAGTTGTCTACTGTTTCTGTTGGTTTTTAGCCATGTGTTCTTCTCATATAATGTCTTTTTTTTTTTTTTTTTAATGTGTCAGGCACTGAATTTGCAAAACTTTTGTAGAAGTAACTTGAAGGCTAGGATAACATTCTCATGAGGAATTGCCTATGCTGTGGCCAGGTGCCTGACATTAATATTCAAGGATCTTCTTAATCCAATTTCAGAGACAGGTAGTTTAAAATTGCACCGAGGTCTGTGCATGATTCCACTTCTGGTTCATTCTTCCTTTTGTAAAGAAACCTTGGCTGTTTCAGTCTCATGGGAAGAAGGCTCTGTAGGGCTATTTCCTAAACTTTAGGGGGAGCCGAACCCTGATCCCTTAGCCCTTAACCTGGAGAGGCTTTAACGAGTCTTAGCCTCTAAACTCTTAGGTTCCCATGCTAGACTTGGCCTCAGAGATAAAAGCAGATCCCATACTTGATTCTACCCTGCTGTAAACTGAATATTTTTCTTCCCCCAAAATTCATTTATTGCAATCCTAACCTCCAATATGATGGTATTAGGAGGTGAGCCTTTGGGAGGTGATTAGGTCATGAGGGTAAAGCCTTCATGAATGGGATTGGTGCCCTTATACAAGAGACTCCATTGAGCTCCCTCATTCCTTCTATCCTGTAAGGACACAGGGAATAAATAGATGGCTGTCTATGAACAAAAAAGCAGGTTCTCACCAGAACCTGACTCTGCTGGCAGCCTGATCTCATACTTCCAGTCTCCAGAACCATAAGAAATGAATTTCTGTTATTATAAGCCTTGCAGTCGATGGTAATTTGTTACAGCTGCCCTAGCAGATTAAGACACACCCTGGGACTGTCCTTGCAGAATTTTATCCCAGCAATTCTTAACACTGTTATTAGCTCTTCAGCCAACAAGCAGATAGATTTTGAATTTTGTCCAACCTTTTTTTTCTGATGGAGCAGTTTATTAGGATAGGTCCATATCATGTGCCCTGTCAAGCTGAGTTATCCTGAAGTATCTTATGTTAAATGCAAATATGAACATGAGGCCTCCTTTAAATCTATTCAATTATTGTCTATTGCTTTTATGATAGAGACAAAAATATTTAGTAGATCTATAAAGCTTTTCATGCTCTATACTTGCATACCTCACCAGCTATATTTTATGCCACTCTCTGTCTCCCTTTGTGTTGTTTAACAACATGGGTCATCTTTCAAGGTTATGAAATAACCGTGTTCCTTATGGATAGGGCCAGTACACATGGTGTCCTCTATGTATGGAATGTCAACCTCTTTTTTTCTATGTAATTAATTACTATTCATCCTTCAGATGTCAAATTAGACTCCTTCCTCAAAGAAGCCTGACCTTACTCCCCAGATCTCCTTATTAGATCCTCTTAAATAGCCATGTGTTTTGTTTCAGAGCACTTCACAATTGTGGAATTTAGTTTATCATATCCATCCTTCCAAGCTAGAAGCATGCTCTGAACCCATATTTGTTTATTACTATCATGCCCAGGACTTAGCAGATGATCCATTCATATTTGCCACATGAATAAATGAACAAACGGTGAGGCTCAGTCAATAAATGCCCTAGCCCAATAGAACTTCAACAAGATCCAGTAGTAAAAAGTGATTCCGAAGGGTTATCTTTTCCATAGTGATATTTTCCATACTTTAACATATTTATAGCATTTTTTAGGTATACATTATCCATTTACATAGCAAGCATTTGAGCAAAGTATTTAAGAGGACATCTTTTAGAGACAACTTACCTGGCTCAGAATCCCAGCTCAACATTTTAGGAGCTTTGTTATGCTAGACAAGTTAGCAAATCCCCCCTTTCATCTCAAATTTCTCACCTGTAAATTCAGTATGATAATAGTATAGTTCTCACATGATTGTGAGCAAATCCAGTATAAGTTAAGGCATGTAAAGTGCTTAGAACAGTGTCTGGCATACAGTAACAACTGACATTTAAGATTATTCATGTTTTTCTTACAAAATTTGCTGATATAATCATATTTCCTAAATTTTCCGGGGTAAAATTACTTTTACAATAGAAAGTTTTTTCTTTGGGGATAGTATGGTAGATACGTTTTTAAAGTCAGGACTATTAAAATGTTCAATATCTTTTAGGCCATTAATAATCTATTCTAAAACTATGTCCTCAGAAATATACTTAGAGCAGAACAGTGATTTTTGTATAACGTGGTTCATCTCCACATTATTTATAACATTTTTACAAGTTTTCTACTGTGGCATAGCAATCCTATCAAAAACTTAGCACGCCTTTATTATCTCACAGCTTCTATGGTTCAGGAGTCTGCAGATGATTTAGCAAGGCCTCTCATAAAGCTGCAGCTGAGGTTTAGGCCAGGGCTGGGTTCTCCTCTGAGGCTCAGCTGGGGAAGATCTGCCTCTAAGCTCACACATTTGGGAGCATTCAGCTCCTCGCAGGCTGCCAGTCTGTGAGCCCTGAGTTCCTTCTGGTTGTCAGCCAGAGGCACCTCAGTTCCTTGCCATGTGGCCCTCTCTGTAGGGCAACTCCTGTATGGCAGCTTGCTGCTTCAGAGGCAGCCACAGGATTTTCTAGCAAGATAAATATTACAATCTTATGCAGCATAATCGCATGCTATTTTCTATGCTGTATGCTATTAGTTAGAAGCGAGTCACACACAGGTCCTGCCCACACTAAGAGGAGGGAATATTGAAAGTTGTGAACACCAGGAGACGGTGTTTATGGAGACCGCCTTAGCGTTTGTGATAACAACAAAAAGCTAGCAATAATTACCACACACTGATAATTACAAACATCCAGATATAAAGAAATTAATAAATGATGGCACAAGCACACAAACATTAAAAACTAAAATGAACTTTTGAATACATCGGAAACACTCATGATTTTATGTAAAGTTAAAAAAAAGATAAAAGTGCATGTATAGATTGATTCCTACGAGATAATTACATATTTCATGCTAAAAACACTTTGGATGTGAAAGTGTCAAAACATTATCAAGTTTTGCTTCATAGTGCTTTTTTTATTTGCTTGCTTTGTAATATTTTTCTTATTTTCTAATTAATATATGATGTATTCATTATCTGGACTATTTCAAAAAATATAAACTTTATAAATTAAAAAAAGCCTGAACTGACTTTTTCTACAATTATTCCTTATCTCTTCTTCTACTGGATGGCAGAGGATTGACAAAGATCCTGAAACCTAGGAATCAGCCAACTTTTTTTCATTTCTTCTCATCCAATGTCAAGAAAAGCTGAGTATGTACAAGAAACTTAGGACTCTTAACAGCTCTCTGCCTTTGCAGCAAAATCTCAGCAGGATTGACAGAAACCTATCTGGGACAGACATCTGATTTCCATAGCAATTAAAATCACCGAACCCAAACACTTTCATGTGAAAAACACCCAGGCCCGAGAAACGACTTTTTTTTTTTTTTTTTTTTTAGCGGTACGCGGGCCTCTCACTGCTGTGGCCTCTCCCGTTGCGGAGCACAGGCTCCGGATGCGCAGGCTCAGCGGCCATGGCTCACGGCCCCAGCCGCTCCGCGGCATGTGGGATCTTCCCGACCGGGACACGAACCCATGTCCCCTGCATCGGCCGGCGGACTCTCAACCACTGCGCCACCAGGGAAGCCCACGACTGACTTTTTATGAAGGTCTATACTGTAGATGCATCTGAATCATCTTTATTTAAATGTTTCCCTGTTTAACACATATCTAAAAGCCATATACAAATTCATTAGATAAGATGTCAGTTACCAGTTGTAATGGAAATAAAAGCAAACTATAGTTACATTTCTAAAATGAAGACGCTTGTGGGGATTGTAAGAGTTAGAAATTCCTCTTGTCTAAAAATTATTCTTAATGTTAGTGAGAATGCTGAGCACCTGAAAATTCTGGCTGGTTTCACCATATCGTGAAATACTGATATACTCAATTCCCCAACTGATTAGAATTATATATATATATTTGATGCTGAAATGGAGCAGCCCCCTATGATTCCTGCCCCCCGTGTCCTCAGCCTGCCTTTTGCCTGTAGAAAAACTTTAGCCAAATAACAAGTTAATCAGAGAAGTGAAAAATTGCAGAAACAAAGGAAAACAGTCAAAGGAGACCAGATAATAATAGTCATGAAGCAACGTCAAGGACCTATACTTCCTCCTCAAGGGCTATGCATAATATTCTGAGCCATGTCCATTGAGCTGTCTTATAGACTGAAACCCTCACCAGGTGGAAGAAGTTAACTACATGATGACCAGACTGTAGCCATGACATAAGCTGCCACAATTCTGAGAACTGGCCTCAAAGAAATGGGAACAAATCAACCCTGGAACTAAAGACTAATTGTTCTTTAAACAGTTAAGATGACGCTGATCAGACCACCGCATGACTAATTTCAAGATGATGGTCAGAGCTGACTGTGCTGTTTCTGAATGTACCCCCTCCCTCAATCTATAAAAGCTCTTGCCCACTGATTGCGAGCGGGGGTGGGGGAGGTTTGGGGGGGACCTTTGGACAGGAGTCCGCCCTCCTCCCCTCCTTCCGTTACTGGCCTCTGAAATAAAGGAAACTTTCCTTTTCACCAACCATCGCCTCTTTATTGGCTTTTGAGTAGTGGGCAGCAGGACGCCCACTTTCAGTGACAATACTTTAAGTTGCTTAGAAATAGTCAGTGAATCCAATTTACATACATAACATTATAAAATACAAATTTAAAATATTGAAATTTACTGATTGGACATTTCCAATTTGTTTTTTGAAGTGTTTGAGTGTGCGTATATATATCCCTGGTAGTTTTCCTTCATAGTTTATAGTTTATTATGTTTATTTATTTAATTTTTTCCTTTTCCTCCAGACTGATGAAATCTCTATTGGTTTCTACTTCATGTTTATAAATGTTGGTTTGCTGAATGAACATAATGTGCATCTCATCCATCTTTTCTGGCAACTGGGAGAGAATCACCAAGCAGACATGTTGAGGCTTAATAAGATGCATTGTCCTTACAATGCAAAGGCTCAGTCTGAGAATCCACATTTTATTGGGCTGCACCACGCCTGCCATTTGCCACAAAGTTCAATGCACTGAATTTAGGGCTGAAAACTGGTGTATGATGGTGATTTGGGGTAGGGGAAAGTCCTTGCTTGTAGAAATGTTGTTTGATTATAGTCAAATGTAAAGAACTGATAATATTCTCCTTAGAGACTCTCCTTACACAGGGTCATGAGAAAATGTCAGGAAACAGCAGATAATAGGAATAACTTCTATCTGACTTCTCATGCAATACATTAAATTCTCTGCAACAAAAGTTATTATAATCTATTTGATAAGGAACATGAATATTACTGTCCATATTTAGTAAGTGGCCTTTTCCTTGTGTCTCATCTGAAATAAATGATCTTAAATACTACTTGGGGAGAAAGCTGAAGTTCTTATTTTCTATTTTTACTTTGTCTTACCAATTTTGTTAAATGATCTCTTGATACATTTAATGGTAGCAATCCTATTATTTCAGCTAAATTTCTAATTAAACTAAATTCACAACTTTCAAATTGTCCTACTTTGATTATAAGCAGGTAATATTTTCTGTTTTAATTGGTCTTAATGTTGTAAAGGATAATGTCACAGATGGATATTTTTCTTAACTAAGGGATGATGTTTTTAAAGCCTATAAACACTCTTTGACTTACTGAATTCATGGTAAAGCAGCACAAATATCCTGAACCTCACTGACAGGCTAAGAAACTACTATTATTATGTCTATTTTACATGTATGGCTATAAAGAGTATTTAAAGTGAGTAGAAACCTTTGAAAATGTAATAACTGGCTAATATTTGACGAGTGCCTGTGTTTTCTCATGTACTTTGATAAGCTATTATATATAAATATATAACTACATATATATTATATATATAACCATAAATATATAAATATATATAAATATATATAACTATAAACATATAACTATATGTGTAACTATGTGTGTATATATACATATATATGTACATACATATTACTTAATCACCAAAGCAACCCCTAAGGTGGCTGCTTTCTATCATCATTACACAGTGAATAAATGTAAACTCAGAGAAGCCAAATTGTGCAAATGGAAGAAATGGGAAACAAATCTATATGTGTATGACTTCAAGGTACCACACTAGAATTTTCAGATTTTATATTAGAACTACAAGAATGTCTTCATTTCTTAAATAAAAATTTGGTTGGAGTGTTAAGTGCACTAATGAAGTATCTTTTTATTAACCTGCCACACAGTGATGGTCATTTAACCTTGCCTTCCATCCATCTATATTCATTACAAAAAAACTGAAATACGCTACACTTCTACAAGCCACTAATAGTAACTTTATATTGTGAAGGTTCGGACAGATTATTCCTCAAAACCAATTATTATATTAGAATTTTATATTGAGGCATTATATACTATTCACCTAGTGAAATATATTTATGGCAAAAGAAAAATCTCTCATATAAGCCTGATCATCTACTTGGGGTAAACAAACAAAAAGCAACTACGTTTATGGAAAACCAAATTTTCAAAACTTGTCCTGGGTATGGTAGTATTCAGATCTGGAATTTGTCCCTATAGTAAACAAATGAGGAAGTTATATTCACAAATGAATTTATATAAAGACATACATTTAATAGCATAAAATGGAGTGAGCACTAAATATAGCTACTTGGTATCTTAGATTATCCCAATTTCAAATACTCTGTCCATTATCACATTTATTTTATTCTGTATCCTGAGAGTGATTGGAAGAATAAGGTCAGGATGATGCTGAAGAGGTAGAGAAAGCCTTTCTGGTAGTTGCATCTTGGACAGGAGTTAAATATGTAATCATACATCCGTGTTATTCCATGGGGGAGAGGTTATGATTCATCTGTAGCACCAAGTTACAATGATTATCTTTGATTGCTACTTGTGTCGTTAACTTTCTCTACAATGTAGAAACAGAACTGATTAAAGTACATCTGTTAGTACATTATGTATCTGGAGAATAAAGCATCTAAATATTTAAATGAGTAAAACGTATAGTCTCTCACCTAATTCTTGTCACATTGTAGAAACTCAATGCATAATTAAACATTTAAATTACTGAATCAATTAATTAATAAATGATCATCTCTTTAGACCACCATGGGTCAAAAGCATAAGTAAGTGGCTGCCTAGGGTCCCATTTTATAGTTTCGTTATTAAATCTCCTATCAGGGAAAGTTCTATTAGTCACTTAAAGAAAAATATATATAATTAAAAAGTACCTGAATAATTGGATACATGTCCTGATTGAACCACTAATTCACACTAGTAACTTCTCATTCCCTTTTTGTGTATTTTCCCATCTTCAAAGTGAGGTCCAATCTTTATCCTGATTATTCCTTAGTGTCGTTCTAATACTGAAATGAGATAATAAATGTGATACTGTTTCGTAGACCATGAAGAAGTGTGTGTGTGTGTGTGTGTGTGTGTGTGTGTGTGTGTATGTATGTGTGTGTGTGTCAGGGAATTATGTAATTATATACATCATTGGGTTTCTTATCACAAAGCAATTTAAAGTCTGTTCCAGGGCTTCCCTGGTGGCGCAGTGGTTGAGAGTCCGCCTGCCGATGCAGGGGACACGGATTCGTGCCCCGGTCCGGGAGGATCCCACATGCCGCAGAGCGTGGGACCGCCGTGGGACCGTGAGCCATGGCCACTGGGCCTGCGCGTCCGGAGGAGAGGCCACCGCAGTGAGAGGCCCACGTACCGCAAAATAAATAAATAAATAAATAAATAAAGTCTGTTCCATAAAAAGTGTGCTTTTCCTTGAGAAGTAACTAACTTTGTTGTAATAAAGAGACCCGGCATCAGTGAAAATGTGGAAGGAAACAACTACTTGCAGAAATCTCTAAAATCAATTCAGGAAGGTTGGTTGAACATTAGGATGTCTATGCATGAACCTAGAATAAAATATTCTTATTTATAGGTTTTAATCTGTACTTTATGCTAATCTAGCAACAAACATCAATTTGTAAAATCCCCTACAATGACATTGAACTTTGTTATCAAAGAATCAGAAAAGTTCTATGTTCCAACCCACACTACTGTGTGCTTGTATGTATATGTGTGAAAAAGATAAAATATATGTATGTAAGCATTGGTGTGCAGGTGAAGAATTATTTTCATTTCACAAATGAAAAGAGAACAAAAAATCAGACCATGATGTATAAATCAGACCTTGCAGTCAGTGGCTATTTTGAGGGGATTGTTGGTTTGTAACAGAGGAGTTGGGGCATCATAGTCACGTGGGAAAAGGAGACAAAATCTTGAGCCTACATGGAGTGTAGAGTTGGGAATAAGACCCTACAGCAATTTGGGATATTCAAAAATTTAAAACTGGATGAAAACATTAACTAGGGGGAAAAAGCTATTCACTCTATTCAGTTGTACAGAGAGAAACATTTCTTGGTTTGGCCAGGATTCTGGGTTGGAAAAAAAGGGCAAAAATACTAAAAATTTCTAGCAATGGCTAACAATGAGTCTTTACTTATACAGGCTGGAATCTAAAACAAACTGATAAATTAATATTAAAAAGAGGATTACTATATTGTTTATTATTATTATTATTATTACTTGTGGACACATAACTAATAGTTATTATTTACTGCAGCTGTTTCACAGTGTCCCTGAAAAAATAACTGTGTTTATGATTTTACATATGCCTCAGAGACATAAAGTGGACAGGCATTATCATATGGTATGTAAACCTGCCACCTGTGAAATCAAAAGCTTGGGTTGTATCTAGTCCACACTGCACACTAGCATAAATTTAGACAAGCACTTTACCTTCATAAGTGTAAGATATGTACCACTGTTGCTTAACTTCAATTGTAAAATGTGAATAATGATAATAATAATAGAGCTACCATATGATCCAGCAATCCCACTCCTGGGCATATACCCAGAGAAAAACATAATTCAAAAAGATACATGCACCCCAGTGTTCATTGCAGCACTCTTTACAATAGCTAGGACACGGAAGCAACCTAAATGTTCATCGATGGAGGAATGGATAAAGAAGATGTGGTACATATATACAATGGACTATTACTCAGCCATAAAAAAGAATGAAATAATGCCATTTGCAGCAACATGGATGGACCTAGAGATTGTCATACTGAGTGAAGTCAGTCAGACAGAGAAGGACAGATACAGTATGGTATTGCTTATATGTGGAATCTAAAAAAAAAAATGGTACAAAACAGAATAGAGTCAAAATAGAAATAGAGCCACAGATTTAGAAAACAATCTTATGCTTACCGGGGGGAAAAGGAAGGAAAGATAAACTAGGAGATTGGGACTCACATATACACACTATGATATTTAAAATAGATAACTAATAAGGACCTACTGTATAGCACAGGGAACTGTATTCAGTACTCTGTAATGACCTATATGGGAAAATAATCTAAAAGAGTGAATATATGTATAACTGATTCACTTTGCTGTACAGCAGAAAGTAACACAACATTGTAAATCAACTATACTCCAATAAAAATTTAAAAAATAATAATAATACCCAGCTCGCATTACTACATGGCTAGTAAGTGGTAAGATTTAAAGTCTGTTTGATTAAAAAATTTGATATATTTTTCACCATCATGTTTCATCCTAAACACGCTAAATTTTCTCCCAAGGACTTTGGTTCAGTGATTTAACTAGCAAATGGCACTAAGGTAAAATCTACTGCAGCCCTCCTTTGGAGAGACTTCCAGCACTGATCATATATAAAAAATTGAGTATTTCACCATTGTAAAGCAATTATACTCCAATAAAGATGTTAAAAATAACTGAGTATTAATGATGATGGATATGGCCAGAAAATCCCGTAAGAAATATAATCAGAGAATAAATTTGGTGTAAAATTCAAATCATCAAGGCAAACGTTGTATACTTTAACATATTTAGCTATAGGAATCAAACTGCAATACTGACATTCCTTGTGTCATGTTCTGAGAAACGTTTTTCATGCACCTAGAAAAAGTTCAATAGAAATTAATAGTATATAAGTAGTTTTACAAATATATGTTAAGTAGGTATAGTGAAATAATATCACTAAGAAGATGTTTGATATGAAAATGTGGGGAAACAGATTCAGCTACTTATAATATGTTTACATTTTACTTCCAGTCTGTTTTAAATTGCAGATACCATTTTTACGTTTTGTAATTGTAGATATTATCTTGCATTTTGTAATTTTCCCTTAATATTATAAAATTGGCTTTTTGTACAATACTCTTTAAGTAAACATTATTATAATGGGTACATATTCAGATGATATAACTTATACTTGTACAGTAATCCTTTAAATTTAGTCTTTTTTTATTTTGCTTTTCCTTATTTAACAGTTTTCTATTTTATTATTACATATTTTAATGAAAATATTTGTATATAAACATTGTTAGTTACTTCAAATTACTTTCACGGGATAGGTTTTAAGAGGTGGTTTGAAGTGTATGAATATTCTTAATACATATTATCAAAATGAAAGATTCTATGTTAACCAATAATCAGTAAGAAAATTCACTATTAATATCAAACATTTACATAATTTGTTTAATCATTTGACCACAGGTATTTTTTTTTAGTAAATTAAAAAGATCAAATTTATACAGTGGCTTATAAAGTCTACTTTTAAGTCTTACCTAAAATTTGCTTTTTAGTTTTTAGTTATCAGATTTTTAAAATGAATATCTAGCTGCAAATCTAAGATTATGCTCAGAATGAGATCATTAGAGTGACTATACAGAGTTAATAAAAGTACGTACGGTTCAACTCAAACAAAAAACGGGTTCAGGTATACCTATCTTCCATTATGAAGTGTTTACATGTAATTGTATTTAGGCTTTTGGTTTGTGGAACATTCACTCTTAAATCCAATTATTACCTTTGCAAACACTTAGGATCTTTGAACCCTGCTGGTACTCATTTGACTATATAACTCTAAACTTTCTTATTGAATTGAGATTCTGTAGCACAAAGAAAAGTGCAAAATAAAATAGCCATAGAAAAGAATGACTCTACACAGCTGTAAATGGTCAGAGAAAATGCCAAATATCAGAGAAATTCAGAGGATCTTGCTCTTGTTATTTTGACCAAACTGAAAAACTGCCCTTTATTTTTTTAGAGAGACTAATGCAAATTATATATGCTATAAGGAAATAAGAATCCATTGCAAATCACCAGGAAATCATTTAAAAACTGGAACAAAATAATCTTTGATAAGTAGTAAGGAGTGTTCTATCTTAAAGGAGTTAGCTTATGAATTTGATTTTAGTGCTTGTGCTTCTAAACATTAATTTCATTATGAAAGGTTGTAATTTACTTCCCCCCCTAGGAAAGTAAACTCTGTCTTGGATTATATTTGCATATCTTTTTTAATAGCCTCATTCCATTTTTTGACATGTAAAAGTATTTATAGTGCTGGGAGGTCTGGTATTTTTGTACTCTTGGCAGTATACAGAGCAACTGGCTTGGGAATGGCTATAAAGTCGTATCTTATTAATGTTCACATACAGGAAGGCAGGGACCCACTCAGTGTCCCTGGATCAATTATAATGATCAGATGGTAATGCAGTAATTGAACTTTCCATAGATACTGGCTTTTCTCCAAATATACTAATTCTAAGAAGGAGTCAGTACTATTTACTAGGAAAGGGTTTTTTAACTTTTACAGAATTCTAAAATTGGAACCATCTAAAATTGTTGTCTGATCATACAGTTTGGGCTTCTTTTTTGAGTTTAGTCCCCTCTTCTCACTTGCCACTACTCCCGCCCTAGTTCAGAACTGATTATTTCTTGCCCAGTCTATTGCAATTGTGTCCTAATCCATCATCTCCCAGTTCCCAATCTCCCCTATCCCAAACCCTCCCCTATGCGTCTGTATTTTTCAGCCATTGTCACAATAAGGTTGTATAAAGAATCACCCCAAAACACTGTGGCTTATCTGTAAACGTCAGGCAGCTTGTATCACTGCCTCTGTGAAACATTTTCTCCCTCCCCCCCACCTCCTGATATCTACCGGTTCTCCTCAAATGCTCCTTTGTACCTGTGTATGTTTTTTCATAGCATATATTCATACAAAATATTTATTTAATGCCTACTAGAATAGGCATTTGGGATAAATCAACAAACAGAGCAAAGATTCCTGCTTATTATTATACTTACTGAATTTTCTGTCTCACCTCTGCTATTACACTACACACCCTCTGAGATTAGTCACTTACCTTTGTGTATCTGCAGGCTTCAGCAGAGTGCTTGGCATGTATTTGGTGCTCAGTGATGAAATAAATAAATGAATGAATAAGTTAATGTGCTATTGGGTCTCGAACAAACTCTTCTGGCTGAGCTCCTCTGGATAGTTTTCCAATGATCTGTCTGTGCTGTGAGGTACCTAGTAGTCAATTGCTTTTTAATCTCTTACTTTTTATGAGAAAATTATTTTCAGTAATTCCAGAAAAATGTAAAATAATTAATAAAATACATATTATAGGGAATAAAGAAACTATAAAACTTTTATATTGCATAAATGCATTTTTTGAAAGAAGGTGAACATTTAATGGTCCACCACAATAATGGAATAATACAGTTTCTACTTTTTAAATCTTTCCTTTCATTTTAAAACAAGCCCTTCATTTTAAAAAGAATTTCATATTTAAAAGATATTATTCAAATTCAATAGAATATTTCACATCAAGTTAAAATTTGCACTTAGTTAAGGTAGTATGCCTCACAGCTTGCATGTTACACTCTGTAAATTTTAAATACAAATATAATCCAAGTTGACTTTTTAAATTCTCTAGAGATAATAAACTCCTTGCTTACACTGTAGCAGACTCCTCCCATGACATCTGCTCTTTTGGTATGTCACTGTGCCTATGTAAGGGTGGAAAAAAAAATATTTTGTGTGTGTGTGTGTGTGTGTGTGTGTAAATATACACACACACACACAAAATTTTATGTTCTACTGTAGTCAGGCAACGGAGAAATGTTAAAGGCATTTCTAGAATAATGAGATAAAGTTACCCTTTGAAAAAAAAGCTGATCAAATAACCACAAAATGGGGAAAATGGCCCTATTGGGATGTTGTCCATTCCAAAAGATGAGCTGTTAAGCCCTCCTGAGAATAACCATGCCCTTTCCCACAGAGATCAGGGGCATCTTCTTGCCTTCTCAGTGACTTAGTCAATTATATTAGGCTCTTTGCACGAGGTTTTTGAGGATGACTGACAGAAGAGGGAGTTGACAAATAAGAGCTTAACATTTATTAAACAAGATCAAAATATTTTGATACAATTATCATTAGAGTAGGAAAAGGGAATTTATCTACCTGCTTAAATATTCTTGTTGAACATACCATTTTAAGGCTTTCAATTGATTGCCCATTGAAAGGGAAACTCACACAGTTTGAATGAAGGTACATTTCTGAGAAGTGTGTACAAATCAAGAGCAATTGCAAGCTAACTAGATAAAATGTGCATGTATGTGGGACCTGCAGTAGATGGGAGGAATGAATCAGGGCATGGATTTGAAACCAAAAGCAGCATTTGAAAAATCAGGAAGATGAGAAGACACCCTGGCTTGTTCTTATCAAGTTGTTCACAGAGGTTGTGGAATGAAGCTGATGTGAGAATGGGGAAGATGAACCTGCAGTAGCAGATAGGAAGCTGATTGTGAAGGAACTTACGTGACTTGCCAAGAAGTATGAACTTTACCCTAGGGCTGTTGGAGAGCAATGAGTGTTTCTGACCAGAAATGACATGATGAGACTGTGTTTGCTAGGCAGATGCATCTCCAAAAGTAAGGCCCTCCCTGAAGCCTACTTGCCTTTGACATTTCTATAGCTATAAATTTATATATTTCACAATCATTCAGTCATGTTAAAAATTTCCACATAGCAATGATTGAGATATGGCTAACTGAAATGATTTTTGTGGAGGCTTAACATCAAATTTATCCGTGCAGGCTTCCCTGGTGGTGGTCTGCCTGCCGTGGTTGGGGGTCTGCCTGCCAATGCGGGGGGGCGCGGGTTCGTGCCCCGGTCCGGGAAGATCCCACGTGTCGTGGAGCGGCTGGGCCCGTGAGCCATGGCCGCTGAGCCTGCGCGTCCTGAGCCTGTGCTCCACAACGGGAGAGGCCACAACAGTGAGAGGGCCACGTACCGCAAAAAAAAAAAAAAAAATTTATCTGTGCAATGTCTTCATTACTTTAATATTTTTCTTTATCAATACTTGGTGATCATACTTATATAAATAGATTTTCAGATCAACTTCTTTGTGAAAAAAAATTTACTTGAAATTCATTGTCAAATTGGCCACCCTATAGGAAGCTTACCATTGAAAAGTCAGAGGTTAGCAGAGGTTCATAGACATCATACTTGCTTACAAAAATAAATAAATGTGTTGGGAAACTTGCCCTTTTTCATATTTTAGAAATACATTCTACAGTCAATTTCTTTATATATTACCATTATAGAATCCTGGATCCAGCATCCTCAAGAATCAGCCCTCTTCTAGCTTTACCAGTGAAGTCTGTCTAGGTCCTACTGGTCCTACAGGTCCTTGCAATATAATTTCTTTCTTCCTTTATTAGTCTTAGCAAAAGCCTTATCAGATTATGTTGCGACTTGATCATAATTATTGATCTGGTCACCAGAAAAGAAGATCACAGTGGGTCCATATGTTGCCTGTGTTCTAGTGGGCTTTACATCATCTTCATGAAATGAGTAAGTGTTGGCCTCCTACCAGAAAGGAGGGGGCCGCTTATGTAGTGCTAGAGGATTCAGAGGAATCTCAGGTTTCAAGGTTTCCAAGTTTATAAATCCAGATGTCCTCATTCAAAATCTTAGATTCAGCCTTCCAATCTAAGGCCCTGAAGTTGACATTGCAGACTTGCTGTGACTGAGAACTTAACCTTCTGTGGAATCCTGCTACTGGTTTATTTAAGTTGTGGACCTCATCTTCAGATTTTCCTGCTCTCTGACATGAGATCTAGCTCTCTTTATATTCTACTAGGGAGGCCCTCTGACTTTCACACTTCGCCTTCAACTGTTGAATCAGCTTTCCTAGCTTTGCTTTTGCCTTTTTGCAGTGCATTAATGAAATTCAGTAATAGCCATCATATTCCCTTTTTTTAAAATAATTACTATTTACTTTTCCTTAATCTCTCGAAAGCGTGAGATATTCCACTGGCCAGTGCATTCCTTTCCATCTGTATTCCAGCCCAGGTCACCACCTGGGAAAACTTTAACCAATGCCATGCTACAGCTTGTCAGGGACTATCACTGCCCCTCCTACCAGCAGTTAAGGGGTCCTCACTGCCCGCTGGCTGGTGAGTAATCCAGCTGTAAAACATCCTTTTAGAGTCTGCTTCCTCAGATAAGTTTTGGAACCACCTACCACCTACCTACCACCAACAGGTTGAGTTTCCTGAGTAGCAAACTCAGGTTGAGATTTGTATACTGGAAACTAGGAGAAAAATAAATTCCTGAATGAAGAGAGCCAGATAATATAGCTATTTCTAACTTTTCTTCAATTAATATCATCAACATTTTTAAAGAATTTTTTTTTCCAGTTTCAGGACTCTATGAGTTTTCTGTCAATATACAGTTTGAAAAGCTATTAATTTCATCAATAATTAGCTTTCAATGGTGCCTACTTATCCCTTTAAAATCCCATTTTTTTCTAAAAGTCTTCAAAAATGTTATTTGCTTTTTACATGCATTAAATGACACCTTAAAATGAGGATTAACATTCTCAATACCCAACAGAATTCAGTGGTTTCTACATTTATATTCTGAATGTATCTTCCATTATTAGCGTTGAAACATTTTATTACATTGACTTCATGTAAAATAAAAGTCTCTTCACAGTCTCCTCAATCATAGATTTCAACCAGGATAGCATCACATTTCCCACAGCTTCACTGAACTTTAGACAAGATGTTTCTTCCTGCCTCTGGGTGACTGACCTCTCCCTCAGCCCTGCACCTAAGGAACCTACCTGGTCTAAGTGCAGAGATGCCTTCCTTCCCTTTTCTTAAATCATTTATTTCAAAAGAACTTGCAATGGAGGATTATTTCTCTGTCCCTTTGAGATGTCAACCTTTCAAAAGCTCTCTTGTCAAGTTTTGTGACCGCTTTCTCAAACACCAGGGAAACTTCCTTTTGAAATGCAGTCATTAAAGAAGATAACGCCGCTAATGTCCCAGTTTCTGTGGTAAAGGAAGAGCCTAACCTCCAGAGGCACCTTGCTCCAAGCTGTAAAACAACCTCTATCCTGAAGATATGAAGAAGTTTACTTTTCCTTTGAGTAACACCAATTTGCAATCACAGAGGACCTATGATCCCCTCATCCCCAACTCTTAAAAATGTCCCCGCCCCCTTGTTCCAGCAGAGTTTAGTAACACTGCATTCTGGTCCCTCTCATCGCCATAGCCTTGAATAACTCTGTATCTTTCTAACTTTGTCCAGTGTAATTTTTGCTTTGACAATCTATAAAATTTCCTAATTCCTCCCACAGTTTGTCACCTATATTTCTTATTTCTCTATTTGTTTCACTCTTATAAAATTCAAAATTATTAAACTATTTGTGTTTGGAGTATCAAATTAATAATCTAATTTAGTTATATTCATTTCCCCTTTATATGGATAGCAATATTAAGTGTTTATGCAATGGATTCAAACACATTCATAGATATGAATGGAAACTCCTTTAATTCCCTTTGAAATTTAATTCACTAATTACTCTATCCATCAAGCCATACCTGTGGACTTTTTATACATACACAGGAATATCAGCAGATATTCTTTCGTTTAGACATTTCTATTCAGATCATTCTGTGAAAAATGACTAGGAGCAAAAAGAACTACAAATAACTTACTGGAAAAAAATAGCATTAATCGCAAAATGTCAGATATTAAGGGTTTACTTATCTAAGGCTAAAAACAATTCAAAGCATGAAATTTTAATTTTAAAATCTTAGACTGAGACATCTAGGAAGATCTGCACCTGCATCTTATCTCTGTAATCATCCTTCCCCTTTTATCAATTCTTGACATTACACTGAAACAATTGTTTCTTCTTGCATGTATGTTGCATACTACTCTCCACTTACTACATGCAAAGTACTTTACTAAGTGTTGCATCTGAAAGGGTGAATTAGCAGGTATATGTCCTGCCCTTAGGGACCTGGCAATCCCACAGGGCCAAGAGAATTCATGCAGATTATTACATAAATGATTACTTAGTCATAATTATAGTAAGATCTATAAAGTAAGAGAGTAGAGAGCCACCAGATTTTGTACCTGAAGACTGGACAATAGCTAAGAGTAAGTAGGGAAAGAAATACTTGGAATGACATTTTGGAGGACTTGAAAGTTAACAGTAGAATAGAGGAAGCATGAAGGAGAAGTACACAGAAGAACTTGGATTCAAGGACTGTGAAGCACTAGAGGAATGTCAGAAGGTCAGTGAAACCACAGTTAACCAGAGGGTGAGGTAGGGAGATGCACTGAGTGAAAATGGTAAGAAGATGGTGGAAAATCTCCTTAATCTCCTCCCTATGTAAAAGATTTTAGACTTGAGTAGTTTAAAGTTTGATCCAGTATAATATGTTAAGTACTGGTCTGGGAGAGGCAAGATCAGATATTTTCTTCCTTTTTAAAGTATTGTTTTCTTCCCACATGGGTCATAGATTTGAACCTGGCAAAAATAAACTGGAGAGGGGTATTAGTTAGGGAGAAATTGTATTCCAGATAAAGCATAATTGTGACTTTTAAATTACCAAAGTGTCACATTACAGAAAACAGAAAAGAAAAACACTTCCATTCTAAAAGTTTTTATTGTTTTGGTATGCTTTTTCTCTTAAACTCTTTTTTTCCACCTATCTTCATAATTTTCCCATTCTCACAATCTTATTATACTTAGTATACTTGTTTAATCTACTTGAATCAATTAAGTTCTAAGTGTTTTATCATGTGATCAAATAAACACCACAAGTGTTACTTTGATTTGTCTGTAATCTTGGAAGTGTATCATTCTAAACACATATGTTCACTGCTTACTGAGCTTTCCTATTTGAATACCTAAAAGACCTTTCAAAGGGACTATATTCAAAACCAAATTCTTGATTCCATCCCTCACTCCAAAGCTGCTTTTCTAGAAATTTTCCCCATTTCAGGAAATGCCAATTCCATCTTACCTACTGCTCAAGTTAAATCTGTTGTGGTCATCACAATGTGCTTTTTCTTCTTATCAAAGGCATCAAAAAGTCCTGTCAGCTCTAACTGACATTATATATATAATATCTATATATATATAATTATTATTATATATATAATTATATATATATAATTATCTCTCTAACTTTCCTTTCTCATCTGACTGCACTGTTCAGTTGGGTTAGGTGACCTATTAGGTCTTTGCCATTTTTTTATGGCTTTCTGTGATCTATGATATTTCTCAACTGCATGTGATCCATTTTGCTTTAAAATTATTGATTAATATAGGCCAAATTGATGTGGCATGCAAATTAATAGAGTAGCATTCATATTTTATGAAATGTTCCTAGACTTCAAGAGAGGTATTTTTGTTATTGAATAATTCGATTTATTTAGGATGTAAGAGAATGTGATTGCAGTGAAATAAATTTTTCTCATAATTTTGATGGCAAGGAAGAGTTACAATTTATGGTATCTTCTATCTTAATTCTGCCTGATTTCAGATGCCCAGAGTCTCCTGAATTTTGAATTGAATGCTGACATCTGAATGAAAAAGGTAAATTTTTATGGTAATATGGATTTGAATGAATCATATATTTCCAGAGTAATGATTATAGATTAAGAAGACAGATTTTAAGTCTGATAGTTTTGAGCTCTTTTGTGTACAAAACATGGTTCTTAGCAACTTTTCTTAATTTCTGAGTCTGATTCCTTTTCTGTAGAATATATATCCTAACATGTTTTGTGAATTAAATAAACATTAACTGTAAATTGCATTGCACAGTGTCATGCACAATGTGATTGCTCAATCTGTGGTAATTATTAATTTACCTCTAAATACTACTATAAATAGTAGTATTTAGAGGTAAATAAAACTGAAACTCTCTTGAAAATACTGAAAAGGTATTGTGCTGTACATCAAAGATTATAATGAATCCAATTGTGAACCTGTTCTTTTCTCTATATTTTTCCTTTTCTGTCTATTATGTAATTTGATCTTTGGTTCTACCGACCTTATTCAGGAGCCTCCTTATGCACAGTGGACTTCAGCAGCTACCAAAGTGCTGGCACATGACAGGCAAACAAGAAATATTTTTAAATAGAAAATTTTGAACGATATTCCTTGGATTTATTTTTAAAGTTTTTACTTTATATTGTCATTTCACTGGAGTCAGGTCCTGCTAATCCTACCTTCATACCGTCCTTTAGCTCCATCCCTATTACTTTATTTCTATTTTAATTACTCACTACTTCTAAATGGTGAACAATGTTGTATATGTAGTGGATAACTGCCTGGAATCTGAAACTAGAGTATCTTCGTAAGGTGTTGCCTATTTCAAGCTGGGCAAGTTACTTAAGCATTCTGTGCTGCAGTTCCCTCATCAATCAGTGGGGATAATCATTACACTTATGTCATGAGTGTGTCATGAGGAGTAAATGCATATAAATTGGCTTTTTGTACATAGTACTTTACATAAAATAAGCATTCAATAAATTATAGCTATTATTGCTATTTAATTGTATAATTGTAATATGTTATCTCTCTAAATCTTAGTCCTCCTGAAAGATTCAATCCCATTAGCAATTTGCTCATTTTTTTTCCTTCAAGGACATGTTTATTTATTACTACTAAGATGCTGTGATGGGTACTGTATCCAAAAAATTGAATGCTCCGTGATTCCTGCTACTCACAGAAGTTCACAGTATTGAGAAGAGGCAAAGTTATTGGAGATAAACAGACAAATCGATATTTACCAACACTTCCTCAAAAACAAAACCAGAAAATTTTAAGATAAACCTAAGAAATAATTGTAAAACTAACACACCAATTTCTACAAGAGCAGTTTTCATGAAAAGTGGACTTATGTTTATCATGATTTAAAAAATAGTTTTCTATATTTCAATTTTTGTATAATGAGCTTACTTTTCATTAACTATCACAAATAAATTATCAAAACCATTCCTTAGAGGATTTTGCCAAACAACTTAATCCCTCTTTCTTTACCCTCTCTCCCTTTCCACCTGACACAAGACATTCCCCCTGAGTTTGCAAATATTTTCTCTCCACCTAAATGCTTCCCATGCCCCTTCTTCTCTTTTTAAAACCCATTAGTATTATTTTCCTTTGTAATCAATCTTCCAACAATGTCACTTTGCCCTCTTCTCCCAAACAGCAATTACATATAATGGGAATTATACAGCATTTTTAATAATCATGCTTTTACCCCAATCACATTACAGCTTCATTTTTATATCACATACTTGCCCTAATTCTCCACCTTAAAGGCCATTATAGTGAGCATTTTGTACATATTTCTGGAAGAAAAATAAAATAAAAAACAAAGAAGCAAATAAAGAAATAGTCATTATGATTCAAATTTTGTTCTGAAAACTAGTAGGCCCACATCGAGCACAGAGTGGGCAGAAAGTGGGCAGGGAGAAGAGGTATAAGAAGGATTGTCAGGTACTTAATGAAAGCATCCTGCATTGTTTTCCTGCTCTTAATATTCACATCATACATTCATAAACAAAAGGTTCTAAGAAATACTCTGTTAAAAGACCTAGCATTTCCTTAATTTATTTAATTATTGACTTCCTTTACATTTAATTTATTAATAGAACTACATTTGAAAAACACCAATGTTTCTATTAAACATACTTTTTATCACGGTTTATTTTCACATTGGGTGAAAAGTCATAGAATAAAAAAAATCCTAAAAGTTAATATTCTTTTTTTTTTTTTTTTTTTTTTTTTTTTTTTTTTCCCCTATAGTGTTCTCAGCTTTCTTCTTTTTTTTTTTTTTTTTTTAAACATCTTTCTTGGGGTATAATTACTTTACAATGGTGTGTTAGTTTCTGCTTTATAACAAAGTGAATCAGTTATACATATACATATGTTCCCATATCTCTTCCCTCTTGCGTCTCCCTCCCTCCCACCCTCCCTATCCCACCCCTCCAGGCTGTCACAGAGCACCGAGCCAATATCCCTGTGCCATGCGGCTGCTTCCCACTAGCTATCTACCTTACTACGTTTGTTAGTGTGTATATGTCCATGACTCTCTCTCGCCCCGTCACAGCTCACCCTTCCCCCTCCCCATAACCTCAAGTCCGTTCTCTAGGAGGTCTGCGTCTCTATTCCTGCCTTACCCCTAGGTTCTTCATGACATTTTTTTTTTTTTTCTTAAATTCCATATATATGTGTTAGCATACTGTATTTGTCTTTTTCTTTCTGACTTACTTCACTGTGTATGACAGACTCTAGGTCTATCCACCTCATTACAAATAGCTCAATTTCGTTTCTTTTTATGGCTGAGTAATATTCCATTGTATATATGTGCCACATCTTCTTTATCCATTCATCCGATGATGGGCACTTAGGTTGTTTCCATCTCCGGGCTATTGTAAATAGAGCTGCGATGAACATTTTGGTACATGACTCTTTTTGAATTTCGGTTTTCTCAGGGTATATGCCCAGTAGTGGGATTGCTGGGTCATATGGTAGTTCTATTTGTAGTTTTTTAAGGAACCTCCATACTGTTCTCCATAGTGGCTGAACCAATTCACATTCCCACCAGCAGTGCAAGAGGGTTCCCTTTTCTCCACACCCTCTCCAGCATTTATTGTTTCTAGATTTATTGATGATGGCCATTCTGACTGGTGTGAGATGATATCTCATTGTAGTTTTGATTTGCATTTCTCTAATGATTAATGATGTTGAGCATTCTTTCATGTGTTTGTTGGCAGTCTGTATATCTTCTTTGGAGAAATGTCTATTTAGGTCTTCTGCCCATTTTTGGATTGGGTTGTTTGTTTTTTTGTTGTTGAGCTGCATGAGCTGCTTGTAAATTTTGGAGATTAATCCTTTGTCAGTTGCTTCATTTGCAAAAATTTTCTCCCATTCTGAGGGTTGTCTTTTGGTCTTGTTTATGGTTTCCTTTGCTGTGCAAAAGCTTTGAAGTTTCATTAGGTCCCATTTGTTTATTTTTGTTTTTATTTCCATTACTCTAGGGGGTGGGTCAGAAAGAATCTTGCTGTGATTTATGTCATAGAGTGTTCTGCCTATGTTTTCCTCTAATAGTTTGATAGTTTCTGGCCTTATATTTAGGTCCTTAATCCATTTTGAGCTTATTTTTGTGTATGGTGTTAGGGAGTGTTCTAATTTCATTCTTTTACATGTACCTGTCCAGTTTTCCCAGCACCATTTATTGAAGAGGCTGTCCTTTTTCCACTGTACATTCCTGCCACCTTTATCAAAGATAAGGTGTCCATATGTGCATGGGTTTATCTCTGGGCTTTCTATCCTGTTCCATTGATCTATCTTTCTGTTTTTGTGCCAGTACCATACCGTCTTGATAACTGTAGCTTTGTAGTATAGTCTGAAGTCAGGGAGCCTGATTCCTCCAGTTCCTTTTTTTGTTCTCAAGATTGCTTTGGCTATTCGGGGTCTTTTGTGTTTCCATACAAATTGCGAAATTTTTTGTTCTAGTTCTGTGAAAAATGCCAATGGTAGTTTGATAGGGATTGCATTGAATCTATAGATTGCTTTGGGTAGTAGAGTCATTTTCACAATGTTGATTCTTCCAATCCAAGAACATGGTATATGTCTCCATCTATTTGTATCATCTTTAATTTCTTTCATCAGTGTCTTATAGTTTTCTGCATACAGGTCTTTTGTCTCCTTAGGTAGGTTTATTCCTAGATATTTTATTCTTTTTGTTGCAATGGTAAATGGGAGTGTTTTCTTGATTTCACTTTCAAATTTTTCATCATTAGTATATAGGAATGCCAGAGATTTCTGTGCATTAATTTTGTATCCTGCTACTTTACCAAATTCATTGATTAGCTCTAGTAGTTTTCTGGTAGCATCTTTAGGATTCTCTATGTATAGGATCATGTCATCTGCAAACAGTGACAGCTTTACTTCTTCTTTTCCGATTTGGATTCCTTTTATTTCCTTCTCTTCTCTGATTGCTGTGGCTAAAACTTCCAAAACTATGTTGAATAAGAGTGGTGAGAGTGGGCACCCTTGTCTTGTTCCTGATCTTAGTGGAAATGCTTTCAGTTTTTCACCATTGAGGATGATGTTTGCTGTGGGCTTGTCGTATATGGCCTTTATTATGTTGAGGAAAGTTCCCTCTATGCCTACTTTCTGCAGGGTTTTTATCATAAATGGGTGTTGAATTTTGTCAAAAGCTTTCTCTGCATCTATTGAGATGATCATATGGTTTTTCTCCTTCAGTTTGTTAATATGGTTTATCACATTGATAGATTTGCGTATATTGAAGAATCCTTGCATTCCTGGAACAAACCCCACTTGATCATGGTGTATGATCCTTTTAATGTGCTGTTGGATTCTGTTTGCTAGTATTTTGTTGAGGATTTTTGCATCTATGTTCATCAGTGATATTGGTCTGTAGTTTTCTTTCTTTGTGACATCCTTGCCTGGTTTTGGTATCAAGGTGATGGTGGCCTCGTAGAATGAGTTTGGGAGTGTTCCTCCCTCTGCTATATTTTGGAAGAGTTTGAGAAGGATAGGTGTTAGCTCTTCTCTAAATGTTTGATAGAATTCGCCTGTGAAGCCATCTGGTCCTGGGCTTTTCTTTGTTGGAAGATTTTTAATCACAGTTTCAATTTCAGTGCTTGTGATTGGTCTGTTCATATTTTCTATTTCTTCCTGATTCAGTCTTGGCAGGTTGTGCATTTCTAAGAATTTGTCCATTTCTTCCAGATTGTCCATTTTATTGGCATAGAGTTGCTTGTAGTAATCTCTCATGATCTCTTTTATTTCTGCAGTGTCAGTTGTTACCTCTCCTTTTTCATTTCTAATTCTATTGATTTGAGTCTTCTCCCTTTTTTTCTTGATAAGTCTGGCTAGTGGTTTATCTATTTTGTTTATCTTCTCAAAGAACCAGCTTTTAGTTTCATTGATCTTTGCTATTGTTTCCTTCATTTCTTTTTCATTTATTTCTGATCTGATTTTTATGATTTCTTTCCTTCTGCTAGCTTTGGGGTTTTTTTGTTCTTCTTTCTCTAATTGCTTGAGGTGCAAGGTTAGGTTGTTTATTCTAGATGTTTCCTGCTTCTTAAGGTGGGCTTGTATTGCTATAAACTTCCCCCTTAGAACTGCTTTTGCTGCATCCCACAGGTTTTGGGTCGTTGTGTCTCCATTGTCATTTGTTTCTAGGTATTTTTTGATTTCCTCTTTGATTTCTTCAGTGATCACTTCATTATTAAGTAGTGTATTGTTTAGCCTCCATGTGTTTGTATTTTTTACAGATCTTTTCCTGTAATTGATATCTAGTCTCATGGCGTTGTGGTCAGAAAAGATACTTGATACAATTTCAATTTTCTTAAATTTGCCAAGGCTTGATTTGTGACCCAAGATATGATCTATCCTGGAGAATGTTCCGTGAGCACTTGAGAAAAATGTGTATTCTGTTGTTTTTGGATGGAGTGTCCTATAAATATCAATTAAGTCCATCTTGTTTAATGTATCATTTAAAGCTTGTGTTTCCTTATTTATTTTCATTTTGGATGATCTGTCCATGGGTGAAAGTGGGGTGTTTAAGTCCCCTACTATGAATGTGTTACTGTCAATTTCCCCTTTTATGGCTGTTAGTATTTGCCTTATGTATTGAGGTGCTCCTATGTTGGGTGCATAAATATTTACAATTGTTATATCTTCTTCTTGGATCGATCCCTTGATCATTATGTAGTGTCCTTCTTTGTCTCTTTTAATAGTCCTTATTTTAAAGTCTATTTTGTCTGATATGAGAATTGCTACTCCAGCTTTCTTTTGGTTTCCATTTGCATGGAATATCTTTTTCCATCCCCTTACTTTTAGTCTGTATGTGTCTCTAGGTCTGAAGTGGGTCTCTTGTAGACAGCATATGTAAGGGTCTTGTTTTTGTATCCATTCAGCTAGTCTGTGTCTTTTGGTGGGAGCATTTAGTCCATTTACATTTAAGGTAATTATCGATATGTATGTTCCTATTCCCATTTTCTATATTGTTTTGGGTTCGTTATTATAGGTCTTTTCCTTCTCTTGTGTTTCTTGCCTAGAGAAGATCCTTTAGCATTTGTTGTAAAGCTGGTTTGGTGGTGCTGAACTCTCTCAGCTTTTGCTTGTCTGTAAAGGTTTTAATTTCTCCATCAAATCTGAATGAGATCCTTGCTGGGTAGAGTAGTCTTGGTTGCAGGTTTTTCTCCTTCATCACTTTCAGTATGTCCTGCCACTCCCTTCTGGCTTGTAGGGTTTCTGCTGAAAGATCAGCTGTTAACCTTATGGGGATTCCCTTATGTGTTATTTGTTGTTTTTCCCTTGCTGCTTTTAATATGCTTTCTTTGTATTTAATTTTTGACAGTTTGATTAATATGTGTCTTGGCGTATTTCTCCTTGTATTTATCCTGTATGGGACTCTCTGTGCTTCCTGGACTTGGTTAACTATTTCCTTTCCCATATTAGGGAAGTTTTCAACTATAATCTCTTCAAATATTTTCTCAGTCCCTTTCTTTTTCTCTTCTTCTTCTGGAACCCCTATAATTCGAATGTTGGTGCGTTTAATGTTGTCCCAGAGGTCTCTGAGACTGTCCTCAGTTCTTTTCATTCTTTTTTCTTTTTTCTGCTCTGCAGTAGTTATTTCCACTATTTTATCTTCCAGGTCACTTATCCGTTCTTCTGCCTCAGTTATTCTGCTATTCATCCCATCTAGAGTATTTTTAATTTCATTTATTGTGTTGTTCATCGTTGCTTGTTTCATCTTTAGTTCTTCTAGGTCCTTGTTAACTGATTCTTGCATTTTGTCCATTCTATTGTCCATTCTATCTCCAAGATTTCGGATCAACCTTACTATCATTATTCTGAATTCTTTTTCAGGTAGACTGCCTATTTCCTCTTCATTTGTTAGGTCTGGTGCATTTTTATCTTGCTCCTTTATCTGCTGTGTGTTTTTCTGTTTTCTCATTTTGCTTATCTTACTGTGTTTGGGGTCTCCTTTTTGCAGGCTGCAGGTTCGTAGTTCCTCCTGTTTTTGATGTCTGTCTCCAGTGGCTAAGGTTGGTTCAGTGGGTTGTGTAGGCTTCCTGGTGGAGGGGACTAGTGCCTGTGTTGTGGTGGAAGAGGCTGGATCTTGTCTCTCTAGTGGGCAGGTTCACGTCTGGTGGTGTGTTTTGGGGTGTCTGTGGCCTTATTATGATTTTAGGCAGCCTCTCTGCTAATGGGTGGGGTTGTGTTCCTGTTTTGCTAGTTGTTTGGCACAGGTTGTCCAGCACTGTGGCTTGCTGGTCGTTGAGTGAAGCTGGGTGCTGGTGTTAAGATGGGGGTCTCTGGGAGATTTTCGCCGTTTGATATTATCTGGAGCTGGGAGGTCTCTTGTGAACCAGTGTCTTGAAGTTGGCTCTCCTACCTCAGAGGCAGAGCCCTGCCTCCTGGCTGGAGCACCAAGAGCCTTTCATCCACACGGCTCAGAATAAAAGGGAGAAAAAGTAGAGGGAATTAGTAGACGTATGAGGAAAGAAAGAAGGAAAGGAGGGAAGGAAGGAGGGAAGGAAGGAAGGAAGGAAGAAAGAAAGAAAGAAGCAAAGAAGGAAAAAAGGCAAGAAGGAACGAAAGGAGGGAGGGAGGGAGGGAGGAAGGAAGGAGGGAAAGAAGGAAAAACAAAAAGAAAAAAGATACAGTAAAAATAAAATAAAGTATAATAAAGTTATTGAATTAAAAAATTCTTAATTAGAAAAAAAAAAAGGACGGATAGAACCTTAGGACAAATGTTGGAAGCAAAGCTGTACAGACAAAGTCTTACACAGAAGCGTACACATACACCCTCACAAAAAGAGGTAAAGGGGGAAAAATCATAAATCTTGCTGTCAGAGACCACCTCCTCAATTTGGGATGATTCGTTGTCTAAAGGAGGGAAGGAAGGAGGGAAGGAAGGAAGGAAGGAAGGAAGAAAGAAAGAAGCAAGGAAGGAAAGAAGGCAAGAAGGAACGAAAGGAGGGAGGGAGGAAGGAAGGAAGGAGGGAAAGAAGGGAAAACAGAAAGAAGATACAGTAAAAATAAAATAGAGTATAATAAAGTTATTGAATTAAAAAAATTCTTAATTAGAAAAAAAAAAAAAAAAGGGACGGATAGAACCTTAGGACAAATGTTGGAAGCAAAGCTGTACAGACAAAGTCTCACACAGAAGCGTACACATACACCCTCACAAAAAGAGGTAAAGGGGGAAAAATCATAAATCTTGCTGTCAGAGACCACCTCCTCAATTTGGGATGATTCGTTGTCTAAAGGAGGGAAGGAGGAAGGAGGGAAGGAAGGAAGGAAGGAAGAAAGAAAGAAGCAAGGAAGGAAAGAAGGCAAGAAGGAACGAAAGGAGGGAGGGAGGAAGGAAGGAAGGAGGGAAAGAAGGGAAAACAGAAAGAAGATACAGTAAAAATAAAATAGAGTATAATAAAGTTATTGAATTAAAAAAATTCTTAATTAGAAAAAAAAAAAAAAAAGGGACGGATAGAACCTTAGGACAAATGTTGGAAGCAAAGCTATACAGACAAAGTCTTACACAGAAGCGTACACATACACCCTCACAAAAAGAGGTAAAGGGGGAAAAATCATAAATCTTGCTGTCAGAGACCACCTCCTCAATTTGGGATGATTCGTTGTCTAAAGGAGGGAAGGAAGGAAGGAAAGAAAGAAAGAAAGAAAGGACGAAGGTAAAGTATAATAACGTTCTTAAAATTAAAATTGATTATTAAGAAAAAAAATTTTAAGAAAAAACCATGGACGGATAGAACCTAGGACAAATGGTGGAAGCAAGACTATACAGACAAGATCTCACACAGAAGCATACACATACACATTCACATAAAGAGGAATAGGGAGAAAAATCATAGATCTTGCTCCCAAAGTCCACCTCCTTAATTTGGGATGATTGGCTGTCTATTCATGTATTCCACAGATGCAGGGTACATCAAGTTGATTGTGGAGCTTTAATCCGCTGCTTCTGAGGCTGCTGGGAGAGATTTCCCTTTCTCTTCTTTGTTCTCACAGCTCACAGGGGCTCAGCTTTGGATTTGGCCCTTCCTCTGCGTGTAGGTCGCTGGAGGGCGTCTGTTTTTTGCTCAGACAGGACGGGGTTAAAGGAGCCGCTGATTCGGGGGTTCTGGCGTACGGAGGCCGGCGGCGGGGAGGGAGGGGCACGGAATGCGGGGCGGGCCTGCGGCGGCAAAGTCCGGCCACCAGCCCGAGGCCCGCCGTGCGCTCTCCCGGGGAAGTCGTCCCCGGATCCCGGGAACCCGGCAGTGGCGGGCTGCACAGGCTCCGCGGAAGAGGGGAGTGGAGAGCGACCTGCGCTCGCACACAGGCCCCTTGGTGGCGGCAGCAGCAGCCCCAACGTCTCCCGCCCGCCTTGGGGTCCGCGCCTCCAGCCGCGGCTTGCGCCCGTCTCTGGAGTCAGCGCCCTCAGCCGCGGCTCGCGCCCGTCTCTGGGGTCCGCGCCCTCAGCCGCGGCTCGCGCCCGTCTCTGGGGTCCGCGCTTTCAGCCGCGGCTCGCGCCCGTCTCTGGGGTCCGCGCTTTCAGCCGCGGCTCGCGCCCGTCTCTGGGGTCCACGCTTTCAGCCGCGGCTCGCGCCCGTCTCTGGGGTCCGCGCTTTCAGCCGCGGCTCTCGCCCGTCTCTGGAGTTCGCGCTTTTAGCCGCGGCTCGCGCCCGTCTCTGGAGTTCCTTTAAGCAGCGTTCTTAAACCCCTCTCCTCACGCACCAGGAAACAAAGAGGGAAGAAAAAGTCTCTTGCCTCTTCGGCAGGTGCAGGCTTTTCCCCGGACTCCCTCCCGGCTAGCTGTGGTGCACTAACCCCTTCAGGCTATGTTCAAGCCGCCAACCCCAGTCCTCTCCCTGCGCTCCGTCCGAAACCGAAACCCTAGCCTCAGAGCCTCAGCTCGCAGCCCCGCCCGTCCCGGCGGGTGAGCAGACAAGCCTCTCGGGCTGGTGAGTGCCGGTCGGCACCGATCCTCTGTGCGGGAATCTCCCCGCTTTGCCCTCCGCACCCGTTGCTGTGCACTCCTCCGCGGCTTCGAAGCTCCCCCCTCCGCCTCCCGCCGTCTCCGCCCGCGAAGGGGCTTCCTAGTGTGTGGAAACTTTTCCTCCTTCACAGCTCCCTCCCACTGGTGCAGGTGCCGTCCCTATTCTTTTGTCTCTGTTTATTCTTTTTTCCTTTTGCCCTACCCAGGTACGTGGGGAGTTTCTTGCCTTTTGGGAGGTCTGAGGTCTTCTGCCAGCCTTCAGTAGGTGTTCTGCAGGAGTTGTTCCACGTGTAGATGTATTTCTGGTGTATCTGTGGAGAGGAAGGTGATCTCCGCGTCTTACTCTTCCGCCATCTTCCCTTCAACACTCCAATATTCTTATTATTAACAAATTTGAAAGATATATGAGCAATAATATATATGTGTATATATTCAACTATGTATGCTTATGTGGATACATATGTACATATGTTTTATATGGATAACTTTTTATACATAGAATCTTTAATTGTGGAAAATAAAAAATTGCAAGATCTGGATTGGAATGATAAAGCAACTATACAGTTTGAAACAGAACCACACTAAAGCTCATATATGCTGCCCTCCCAGATTTGACATTCTGAATAAAGAATGAGAGTAGTCTTTAATATCTGCTTTGTAATCAGGAAGCCTCAAGGTTTTTTGAATTTCATTTTTATCACGTATTTAATTACTGAACATCACAGCATTTTAAGTTGCATTAGTTTAAGTTGTATTCTAGTTCTCGACTGTATTGACTAAAGTTAAGGGAAAATAAAAACAACCAGAATGGTGCAACATACAGAGCATTGCTCCAGGAGACAGAAGTGACAGTGATAATCTCAGTTCAGTCACTAATCTGCTGTGTGGACTTTGTGAAGCCCCCTCATTCAGGCACAACAAACACTACAGCAACAGCGGTAAACTGATAGCCATTGCTCTGTTCAAGATCTCTCTGTCAAAGTCGTACACATACCACAGCTTTGTTGATGCCTATCAGTCAAAGACTGCCAGCAACACTGCTCTAGTCCAGCAAAGTTGGGTTACTGGCTTGATGCCATGAGAGAGAGGGCACACCATTAGAAACATGGGGGCGATCTCAGTGAAAACAATGTTAAAAGACAATTAAAGGGCTTTGGAAAGTGTTAGATTTAAGAAGAGTTTTGCTCTTCACTGGGTCTATTTTGGAAGCTGGGGGTATTTTGTGTTTATTCATCTTTATCAATCTTGTCTAAAAGGAGGAGCAACACAAGTCTAAAGCTATTTAAAAAGCAGCAGCAGCCACAAAAGAGGACGTTTGGCCAGTTGTGGGCTTTGGATAGTGTGCTTGCTTTTGTCTTTGTTCAAAAATGATTACAGTGTGGTCCTGCTTTTATCTTAATTTATCATATCACAAGGTGGCCTTCCTTGATATTGCTGTTCTATGAAATTATACATGTACAGCAAAAGAAAACAATGGCCTGATAGAGAGTTCCAGGCCAGATTCCAGCAACATCAAGGTCTGGCTGTCACTGCCAAAGCAGCTCCCTGCTGTCAGGGGCTGCTTTCTCTTCTCTATCTGTTTCAGCAAATCGTGCTATATTATGTCTTACATTAAAACTGCAGTGTATACTTGTCTCTTTCACTAGATTTTGAGATCCAGAGAGCTGCTGTAATTTTTATTCTCCTTTATATCACCCAAAATCTATACTACTGGACCTTCTAGACACTACTTTCTTATATATTAAGAAATTGTTGATTTATATACGAGTGAGCTCAAAAATGGCTCTTTCTATTGTGGTCTTGCAAAAGCTTAGGCCAACGGTGAGAATTAGCCAACAATGAAGTTTAGAGAGACCATAATAGTCCATACAAGATCATCCTCACTTCCCATACCAACTGCAAGTTCAAGAAGTTCCCAAAACTATTCTTGAGCTTGATAATTCACTAGAAAGACTCACAGAACTCACTGAAGGCTGTTATATTCACAATTATGGTTTATTACAGGAAAGGGTATAGATTAACATCAGCCAGAGGAAGAGATGCCTGGGACAGGGCCCACGAGATGTACCAGACACAGAACTTATGTTGTCACCTCCCTGCTCTTCTCCTGGCATCGACATGTGACAATACCACAGGGTACTGCCAACCAGGGAAGCTTACTTGTGCCTCAAGTTCAGAGTTTTTACTGGAGTTCCATTGTGTAGACATGATTGATTGACTGACTGATTGATTGATTGATGTTTATGTGGTTGATCTCAGTCTCTAGATCAATTGATACTTCATTACTCAAAGCTCGCACCTTAAATCATATTGTTGGTCTTTCTGGCATACCCGCTGTCACTCTAAGGCATGGCCAGTCCCCATTCTAAATCACACTGTTGCTATCTGGCTATTCCAAGGCCCCCAGGCAAACAATGGTAATTACCTCCCAGGAACCAAGGGCAAAGGCTAGATCTCTTTGGCGGCAATTAAATTCTTTATTACATGGGTTTTCATATCAAATACTTATAATAAAAATATTCTATCAGAGCAGGTCTTTCTATTTCTTGAAATATCACCATGCTAACAATATATTACAAGAATAGCTAATTTTAGCAGTCATCGTTCATAAAAAAATGGATCACAAATAGATCTGAAAAAATGCTACAGATAAGTAAAGTATAATCTAGAGAGATGAAGCCCATCATTACAGCTTGCAGATTTCTGATGTATTTCATTCTCATTCTCTCTTTCTGGCTTTTCTTTTCCTCCTCTGCCCTTAATATCAACTTTTAGCCATTCTTCTTTCTTTCCTATGCCATTAAGAGCAGGACTTTTTCATTGTTAACAGTGCTCAATAAAAGCAATACTCTTTTTGAAAAATACTTGTGATCATTGCATAACATTGAAAGAGCCCAGTTATGTTCTTGAATTTTCCTTGGTCCTCATCAATCATATTTTGCTAGGTTAATGTGAGACTGAAGGCTGTTTTTGTTTGCAGATGGTTCCTGTTTTCTCTGTATATGTCCATTCAGGTATTTTCAATACCATATAGGAATTACTTATTTAGCTGGGCTGGATATGAGCTTTTAGATAAATCTGTGCACAGTGCATTGGCTTTCATTGATTAGACTGCATAATATTATGTTTGAGTGTAAATGTCTACGTACGAAGTAGAATGGGAAAACAGTTGCTCCAGAAACCCAGAAGTAGTATAACATCATCAATTCATTGAGTATTTATCAATATCTACCAATTTCCAGATGCTGTGGTCCTACCATGGTTGCTATAAAAATGTGAGGCACGATCCTTATATTCCAAGTTCAGTATACAAAGATCACAAATCCACACTTTGGAAGTATAGCTATTTATTTAAAGTCAAGTTTTGTAGGCATTTTTCTTACAGAAAAATTCTAATTTTTATGATTCAGTGAACTTTTAGAAGTTATTTTTGAAATTAATAGATTTTTGAATAAAAGGTGAAAGAATTAGGCAGTAGAATCCAAAACTGTCTCTCCTGAGCTTCTCTGTATTTTTCCTTAAAACAATGGCAGATTTTTATATGAACTGCCCTTTCCTTAGACCAATTCAGAGGTCTTTTCTTTTTTTGCACCCAACATTGCTGAATATTGCATATTAATGGCAGTTTCTCTCAATCGCTCACTGAAACACTGCTACACTTTTTTGTGACTTTAGGACTCCAATATGTACATCGTGTCAAATTATATAAATGCAATGAAGTTAGACACATTCATCAAAAGTCTTAAGAATATCAACATGGTAAAGATAAGTCATGAAGTTAAACTTGCGATTAAATATTATCAGAGGAGCCAAATAGTATTCCAGTTAATAATCCTCAGAAAGAATTTCCAATAGACAAGTTGTCTCTACTAAGAGGCTGCGTGATGAATGAAAGGGTCTGTTCAAGTTTAAGGTCCAACAGTTACCAAGTATATGAATTTAGGAAAATGAACTACTATATTCTCAAAGCGACCTACAATAGGAAATAGCTCTTTTCATAATACTCATAGTGTTATTTCAAGGCTTGTAATAAAAATGAATAAATGTTTAAATGTTCAAAATGAAGTATTTTGAAATTGCTAAATGTTTTATTTCTATTTTAATTATTTCAGTGCAATTTCCCTTGATTTCACAATGATGAGTCTTATGAATAAAGATGGACTTAAATTGGGTGGGGCAGACTAACTGGTTTAGTTCATTGCTAATAAAACCAACAAGAACATTAAATATTCATTGAAAGAAATGATGAATAGCAATGAATGCGTTCTTAAAGCACTACAAGAAGTGATTAATTTTTACTACCTTGACCACAAAGAAATACATAAGAAATGACTGCATGAAACATTAATTTTGGCCTTAATTAGATATACAGATGATGTAAAATTTCATTGTAAATCATTACATTATATAACAGAAGAATTATGATTAAGAAAGTATAAAAATTAGTGGGATTTGTTTTATTCTTCAAGTGGATCGGACTTTGGTGTTAATGATGACATGAATAAGATGCAGAAAGTTGACCTTTTCTCATAATCACACTTTGAAAAGCATTTCTTTAGAGGGCTGCCTTAAAGAGATCAATCATCACTGAAAGATTAGTTAGAAGGAAAGTGGCATTTAAACAATGGTCTGCACTAGACCAATGTTGGTCTTCAGGTAAAGAGTAAAAATGGAAAGGCACATAGATGGAACTAAAGAAGAGCTGGAAGGGTAAAGGGCAGGTGAGTGGGACAGAGTTTGACTAAAATAGAGAAATAGAGCAGCATTTCTCTCCTGAGGTAGGCTCCTTTATACATGTATCTAAAACCACCACTTATGTGTTAATGATCCTGTAGCTCTTGTACAGTTCTCTCAGGAGCTCTTCATCCAGGCATACAATTACTTGCTAAAAGTCTGTTAAATGGAGCCACAGACACTTCATATATTTCCAACACTGATATCATTATCTTGCTCCCATAAACCTACTCTTCACCCTGTATCATCTAGATCTACAAATTTCACCAGTTATTTATTCAACAATTATCTACTGATAAACTAATATGTTCCAGGCACTCTGGTAAGCTAATAGGAAGAAAGAAAAGTAAGTGAACTTGCAAATACAGCATGACCTAATAAGGGTTTTGGAAGGTCATGGAGAAGTTAGAAGTCAGGAAGTCATTTTATTTGCCTTATTTTCATTACTCCCTGCATCTAATTAGGCAACAGGTTCTACTAATATTTGTTCATTAAAAAAAGACACACACAGCTCTGGTATTAAGGTACCTATTTCCATGTCCATTTGCCATTATTTCTTTCAGGTTGCCATTGACTCTTACCCTAGGTTGTTACAAAAATCTCAACACTGGTCACCCTTGTTTTTTTCCTTAAATCTTACAAATACCTGTTTCTCAATGTCCTATTATTGAAATAATCTTTCCATTATGCAAATACAATCATGCCACAACACTGTTTAAAATTATTAAATAAACCTTTATTAACAGGAGCATACCTTAAATTCATTGGTTGGACAAATAAAGATCCAGCCTACCTAATGAGAACTAACCCTTGCCACTTAACTCCCAATCTATATTTTACAGAAATATCAAGCCACTTGCTTAAAAACACAACAGTATTTCTCAACATCTTGGATTTTGCTTATGTGTTTTCCTCTGATTCCACCTTCAGGTTTGTACATCTGGGGAAAAAATGTGTACAACTTCAAGTCTCAGATCAAAGCCTTTGAGTTTTGAACCTTCCCTATATTCTGCCAGGCAAATCATTTTTTTGCTTCCTCTATGCTGTCATTGCCTTTTTTACATTTCTTAAGAAAAAAAGAATCATTCATGGCTTTGTCTCCTAAGTAGCCTATGTCATGACTCACTTATTTTCTTATCTCCACTTACTTCTGCTATTGTCCAAAATGTATTTGAAGTTACTAATTTTTTCATCTCTTGAAGTCATTATTTTTGTACAGACTGTTTCTAGCACAGTGCTCAATAGATATAAGGTGCAAATAAAATATTTTCTTTTGTTGTTGTGGTTGTTTTTTGTTTTTGCGGTACGCGAGCCTCTCACTATTGTGGCCCCTGCCGTTGCGGAGCACAGGCTCCAGATGCGCAGGCTCAGAGGCCATGGCTCACGGGCCCAGCCGCTCCGCGGCATGTGGGATCTTCCCGGACCTGGGCACGAACCTGTCTCCCCTGCATCGGCAGGCGGACTCTCAACCACTGCGCCACCAGGCAAGCCCCAAATAAAATATTTTTGAAATGAGACAGAAAACATTGAAAAACAGATTTAAAAGAATATAGCCTCAACTTTAATAAGAGAGTCAGAAACACTTTAAATATATTAATAACCCAAGAGATAACAATTACTGAATGCTTATTACATGATTTTTTTCAAGAGCAACTGAGATTATAGGGCTGGTAATTATTAGAGATTAGAGATTTGAATAGGAGCAGCTTGATCTGAGAAAGATCTGAGCAACAGAAATTAATATATGTATATAATTGCATATCTATATGTACACACACACATACGTACATCAGATGCAGCAGATAAAACCTCAAGTGGCCTCTACTTGGTTTGGCCTGTTTTGTTTGTTTGTTTTGTTTTGTTTTTGTTTTTGTTTTGAGATTGGTCTGACTTCCTTGGAAAGTCTAGTCTATATAAGTTATGGATTAAACCTCAATGCTCATCCTTGATTTAAAAAAATAAAAAAGGAAAGCAATGAAAGGAAATCACTATGCAATGTGAACTATAATTTTCTAGGCACTCTCCTAGATGCTCTACATTTGTGATTTTAATTCATATTCCTAATAAATCTGTGAGGGAGGAATCACGACTCCCATTCCACAGATGGAAGCATGGCCAAGACCTGAATAAGGATACCTAGCTAGTGCTGACAGATGTTTAGCGGACCAGAAAATACCTATTGGTCTAAGGCCTCAGGGCATAAGGAAAAGCAGTCACTATTAAGTGACTCAGGTAGCCTAAGCTGTTCAAGGAGAAACTGTTTTAAGAAATTTTTAGAGACCATGCAACAGCTTCTAGCATGTGTTCATTTCATCCCCTGGTGAAAAGAATCAGAGTTCAGCAAATTAAGTATTCTGATTTGTTGCACATTCTTGGATGATTTATGAGTATCTTTGAAGAAATAATATGGCTTCTTTCTGAATCCAATAATAGACACATGTTTCATCTTGATTACCTAATTGATTCTACCAAGAAGGAATAAAAATGACTATAATAAGCTGACTACCCAATGCAGCAATAAATCCCAGGCCTAGCCATAATGCAGAACCAACCAATGAAGCACAATTCTTTATATCCTAAACATACTGGAACGCAAAAAGAACATTTCTTCTCTCTAATGTGGCCTAGCAAGGAAGAGTGTGACAAGATCAACTACCCTTGTGCTTTAGGAACTGGTCATCTAGTCAATGAATATTTATGGACTCCTTCTTGGTGCCAAATTCTCCGCAAAAATTTGGGAAACAGAAGCAAATAAGGAATGTTCCTTCCTTCTGAGAGGCTCGCAGTTTAGTGAAGGAGAAAGGAAGTTAGGAAAGGAAATAAAACACTGTGTTAAATAGTATAATGGAGGCAAGTAAACATATTGTGAAAACAAAGATTAATAAGCCAGTGAAAGCAGCCCCTTTACTTATCTCTCACAAGCTGCCATACTTTACAAGTTGTTTTACAGTCACTTGCTTTAATTCTCATAGTAAAATTATTCAAAGTAAGTATAATTACCCCAAGTCACAAATAAGGTAATGGGAACTTAGATTAGTTGGCACAAAGTCACAGAAAATTAAGTGGATAAGTCAGGTTTTGAAACTACTTCTATGTTGCTTCAAAAATTGATTTTTAGGGCTTCCCTGGTGGCGCAGTGGTTGAGAGTCCACCTGCCGATGCAGGGGACACGGGTTCGTGCCCAGGTCCGGGAAGATCCCACATGCCGCGGAGCGGCTGGGCCCGTGAGCCATGGCCGCTGAGCCTGCGCGTCCGGAGCCTGTACTCCGCAACGGGAGAGGCCACAACAGTGAGAGGCCCGCGCAGTGCAAAAAAAAAAAAATTGATTTTTAGTGGCACACTAGTCCTTCAAGAGCTAATTCATGAATCATTCATGCTTTACAATGTACTTTCTCACATATTACAATAGTATCCTTTTAGTGTTATAGTCATTTTAATACCAATTCCTCCACTCCACAGCTTTGTAACTTTGGCCATGTTACTAAATATCTCTTTGCTTCAGTTTCTCATTTGTAAAATCTCAAAGTGGTGTTATAAGGAATAAATGAGTTATGTGCTATACATCAGAGGTTGGCAAACATTTTCTGTAAAGAGCCAGACAGTAAATACTTCCGGTTTGCCGGTGATGTCATGTCTGTAATGACTATTCAAATCTTTAGCTGTAGCATGAAAGAGGTAATAGACAATATGCCTTCACTTCTGCCTTCATAAAAACTCCCTGAAATAAGCAAGGCAGGGTTTTTTTTTTTTTACATCTTTATTGGGGTATAATTGCTTTACAATGGTGTGTTAGTTTCTGTGGGCAGGGTTTTATCAATCCGATTTCCACACCAGGAAACATGCTGATGGAGTTATAGTGACTAGAGTAATATGTACAATAAAAGTGGAACTTGGGTCTTCTCTTATTACATATTTTAAAAGATGTCCCACATCTCTGTTGCCACTGTAAACACAAGTCAAGGTAAACAAAGATGGCACCATAAGAAAAACGTTTGTAAAGATAAGAGCTAGTCTAAGCATACATAAGACACAGTTCTATTTTCAAGCAAACCACATACTGAGCTATGTCGGTTTTCTGAGGTAATAAGTTTGGGACAGGTAAAAAAAAAAAAAAAGAATATTTGGAGAAGACACAACTAAAACACACAAATTGCCAGACAGGTGAATTGTTTTCTTTCATTTTTACTGCAAATTATAGAATTGTTTCCCAGACTCAACTCCCACTAATACCTGTTAAAATATTTATACAATCATGTGAAGTATATGCCAGCATTGTCTTACCCAGTGAGGTAGGTATTATCATCCCCATTTTATAGATCATACAATTGAGACACAAATAGGTTATGTGGCTATTGTGCCCAAGATTATACCAGGCTGCTAACACACCCAGGATTTTAACCTATGAATTCTATTTCTAGGGCCCACAATCAACTACTATAATACTTTGTTATCTGACAAACTAATTCTCAGCTGCCAGATTTCTGACTTGTTAATTACTCTGTAGATCTTCTAAAAATCATCAGACTACTTGAAAGCATGTGCCTGAAGGCACTGAGAGAAAAAGGACAGATGGAAGCACCCCTGATTCCCTGGGGCAGAGCTTCCCGAGAACCCGAGGGTTCTTCCTTTGTGCCTTCACTATGAGACCCCACCACAGCACTGACAAGGAATAGGGCTGTGGAAGGGGGTGGGGTGGTGGAGTCTATCCTGGGCTTAAATTCTTTCTCTTTAATTTCTAGAAAAGTTAAAATAACCAGAGTTTATTTCTCAATGTGTATAATGGAGTTAATAATGGAGCGTTAGAATTGCTAAAAGGAGATCATCTGTTACTGTGCCTGGTGTTTACTGGGTGGTCAGTAATGGTCAGCAGACATGCATAGATATAAGCCCATATTCTCAAGCTTCACCAGCAGGTCAAACATGCTTCATTCAATTTTTCTGGAGAAGTAACAAAAGATTATGGTTTAAAACAGAAGCACAAGGGTCAAAGAAATCTGGGTTTGGAGTTTGGCTCTTCCATTGGCAAATCGCTTAATTTGGAAATGAGGAAATGATTATCACTCACCACTGTGAACATTAAGTGAGAATATTTTTAAAGGTTTGGGGTAGTGCCTGATGCATAGCAAGCAAAGTGTCTAATCTCTATTTAATAATCACCAGCAATATAATTATTAAAATTTTACATTTTACAATTGTGAGTTCTCATTTATTGATTTGTATGTTCCATGTATTCCTAACCCAAACATTTCTGAAAATCCCGCAATGTCCTGGGTAAAATGAAGTTACCTTTAGAAATGTATGGGACCAGGAAGGGATGTAGGATGTGGGAAAGGTATCTCTTGGATAATCACCATTCAGAGACAGATTAGAAGCTTCTCTGCTTCACTGTCCCTTGCTTGAGGAGTTCTTCAGTTGCATTGCCTGTCTGATTCTGCAGCTTTTGTTAATTCTCTTTAGACTCTGCTTATCTCTGGGTCATTTCTGTCCCCGGTCTGTGCCACTGCTGATTTAATTTTTTACTTTATCTAAGGCAGAACTTTGCAAACTATCTGTGATGAAGGACTATGTGTGTTTGTTTTCCTATCCTTGGCTATGTTCGTTTCCTTTGTTGTCTCACAGTTACGGAGGATAGAAGTCTGAGATCAAGGTGTTGGGTGGGGGTCTGTTCTAACAGAAACCTGTAAAGGGAATTCGTCATTGCTTCCTCCAGCTTCTGGTGGCCTGCTGACAGTCCCTGACATCCTTTTTTGCAGCTGCAGCACTTCAATTGCTACCTCCATCATCACGTGGCTTCCTCCCTGTGTGAATGTGTCTTCACATGACATTTTCTGTGTATGCCTGTGTTCAATTTTACCTCTTCTTCTAAGGACACCAGTCATATTGGATTAAAGCACAGCCTAGTGACTTCGCCTTGATTGGATTACATCTGCACAGATATAGGTATTGGGTGCTGAGGTACTGGAGTTAGGACTTAAGCATATCTTTTTTTGGTGATGTAAAGAGTAGCAGAGAGACCTTTTTTTCTTTCTTTCTTTCTTTTTTTTTTTTTTAATATCCTGTTCAAGGAGGCAAAACAACTGATCAGGTGCTTGAATATCACAGTGATGCAAAGGGTTATTAAAATCCTAAACACTATTGATTTCTGCCTTAACTCATCACTATTCATTAACAGTTGGTAGACTGACACCTCAACCACAGTTTCGGAAGCACTGGTCTGAAGGATGAACTGACAAGAACACAAATGCTAGTTGCTTGGATCTGCATCAGAGAAATGAAGTTGGATATGCTTAAGAGATGAGCCTGTTCAGGGTGTGCCAGCAGGATTGATGGGGCTCTGATAAGTCCTCATACTTTGCCATTTCTCCTCTGAATTGCCCTTTCATCTAGGTAACTCTTGCTCATCTTTTATAACACAAATTAGGCTTTTTCTAATGCCCCAGCAAGTATAATTTAGTTGTATCTCTTTTTTTTTTTTTTTTTTTTTTTTTTTTTTTGCGGTACGCTGGCCTCTCACTGCTGTGGCCTCTCCCGTTGTGGAGCACAGGCTCCAGACGTGCAGGCTCAGCGGCCATGGCTCACGGGCACAGCCGCTCTGCAGCATGTGGGATCTTCCCGGACCGGGGCACGAACCCGTGTCCCCTGCATCGGCAGACGGACTCTCAACCACTGCGCCACCAGGGAAGCCCTAGTTGTATCTCTTTTGCATCCCTTGAGCAGCCTGGTTACATGCTTGCACCGTAATTGTTGGTCAGCTGTCCCTCTTCCCCTCAATAAGGTGAACTAGTGCCCCAGAAGGCAAGGATCATGCCTTATCCTACTTATTCTCTCCCAATGTCCTTTTAGTACCCGGTGCATGTCCTGTTTGTTGTTTATATTCATAATTGATAAACAAATGAATTCATTTCCTCTCCTGGGAACAGTGCTTCCCATCAAACAGGATGGCTTATGTCTCCTTGCACCAGAGGTTCGAGCTGTCATGGACCATATACCAAATTAAGAAGAGTCATTTTCAGACTTCTGGTGGATGCAAGTCTTCCACCAAAAGAGTAGTGGCCACTGGTGTTTAAATAGATCATATTTCTCAATACTAATTATCTTGTTGGCTTGTAAGGTACTCTGGTGTCCATGATTATATTTGAGAGATATGATGTGCCCAATGGCTAATGTCCAGTTACATAGTGTACTGACAACCCCTTATTTCATGTATTTTATTTAGCATTTAAACAGTCATTATGGCAAAAATGTAATAGTTTCTATCTTTGTCCTCCAATTTGGAGAGCATACTATTATTGAATATTGCAGAGTATATATGAGTGAGGCTTTTCATTTTTAGTGCACTGACTAGAGATACATTTACCTTTATCCTAGGGAATAAACCTAAAAGTCCACTGAAATTCTGAATTGGTTTTCAGATATGATGGCTTCTCGTATCAGCGATCCTTAAACCCCACGTGTGTGGAGAATTGTCATGACGATAAGAAATGAAGCCACAGAGTCTTAAAAACAGTTGCATTCAATTAATATTTGTGGAGCTGTATTGAACTGAATGTAATAGACTTGCCTACACTCTCATTAGGCTTTTCTTTTTCTAAAACCAATGTGTCATCACCTTTTATAAAGCAGTTCCTTTCAGGAAGTTGCATTCTAAATTTGTATGTTACCAAAATTATTCTATTCATTCTTTTCAACAGACAATTATAGGCCACTAAGAGACTTAAGAATCCAGTATTAATCAGGTCAGAGATTGGTTGATTTATCATTGTCAGTTTCAGGTCCACATTTATCAAGTTCCCCTTTCAAAGGTCACTGGCAATGGTGAGTACCCTTCTCTTTCTTGTGATCCTATGGTTGTAAGAAGCACAATAAAACCCTTGCCTAGGGATCAAGGGGGAAATTAACTTCTACTGATTGGTTTCATCGGAGCAGAACAAATGATGGACATGCATGAGCGTCAGCACACATTCTGCAGATTTAGTTTTCTTCTCAATCCTGTCTGATAACCTTGATCCCCACTCTGGCCTCCTCCTCCCACTGATTTTATCGACTAAATTGTCACTTGTTTATTTCAACACTAGACAGTGATTAGAAAAAAAAAAGGGGGCTTAACACAGGAGGGAGGAAAATAAATTATGTTCTTTTATAAACAAGCTTTCCATTTCTGGCAATGTTAACAGTACTGTTTTGCTTTCCATGAGTGTCTTACTTTGCCACTCAATTTTATATAATAACCATGTCAAAAAAATCATTTGAAATTTACAGTAACTTTAGCTTACTTTTGCATACTAATTCCATTCATGAATTACATTGAAAGTGTTTCTTTTTAATTAATAAATGCAAAGTTTTTAATCACAGGAGAGATCTTTAGTGGCTATTTCCTGAATTTTTCATGAATTCTTCACATATGTGATCTTTTTTTTTCTCATTCATATGCAAGTCTGAATCCTAAATACTTCTTATTTCCAACAGTATATGTAGGGCCAGTGGAATATTATTCTGGTGAGTAGCAGGGGATCATTCTGCAATCCACTTAGCTCTGGGTTAAGAGGATTTCAAGACAGCAACATGAGAAAAGAGGAGAAGCGATGCGGGGCTGTTAACCCTTTCTATCCCCACTTCTATACGCTCCTGATGTGCTACTCATCTCTCATTTCCAATAGTGTAACCTTTGCTTTGCTAGCCTGCCTTCCGGTCAATTCTGTCTCTCCTGTCACTTGAAAACTGCCATGTGAAAATTGACTTTTATTGCTGCCAATTCACAATTTGTGTGGTAGGTAAGTGTGTGTGTGTTTATGTGTGTGTGTGTGTGTGTGTGTGTGCCTGTGTTTGTGTAAGTATGCCTTTTAGATTCATCCTGGCTTTTTTTTTTTTTGCGGTACGCGGGCCTCTCACTGTTGTGGCCTCTCCCGTTGAGGAGCACAGGCTCTGGACGCGCAGGCTCAGCGGCCATGGCTCACGGGCCCAGCCGCTCCGCGGCATGTGGGATCTTCCCGGACCGGGGCACGAACCCGTGTCCCCTGCATCGGCAGGCGGACTCTCAGCCACTGCGCCACCAGGAAAGCCCAACCTGACTTTTTTTTGTAAGCTAATGTTATTCTTCTGTAACTGTTTGTTCCCACTCACCTTCTTTGTCTATCTTCCACTGGATAGATAGAAAAGGGTATTATCAGTGGAGGCTTTCAATCCAACAAGCCCTGGCCGACCCTTGCAGTGGTACACGTAGTAGCTTCCACAAGAGGGCCTTGGTCATGAGGGTTAAGGGCACCTAAATCCAACCCGTTTCTGTTGACAGGTGTTTCCCTGAGATTTTTTTGGCAGGAGAGTGTTGGTGTCTAAAAATGCCCACTTAGAACAGGTCACTTTCTATCCTAAATTATGCAAAGGCACAATATAAGCTAGCAGTGCCACACAGTGAGGGCCTAAGATGAAATTCTAGATGAAGCAAGTTAAAAAGTTAAATTATTTCAAAGTCCCCTGATTCTATTTGCATAATGATTCAAAGAGCCTGCCCTTGTATCCTATTGATAGAGATGAATTTTTTTTTTTGCAATGGGAATACGTTCACTTTTATTATTAGTTAATAACCTCATGCAATTTATATTTTAATTTGATTCACATTGTTTATATATTTCAACATAGACTATTAGAATTTAGTGAATAGATTTCATTAACTAGAATAAACAAATAGCTCTCTGTGTGTGATAGGCATGTAATTAGGACACTGTTCAATTTTTATTTATGAAGACACTCTTGATGTCATCAGATGTAAACACGGCTTTAACTACCTTTCCAAACATATTTGCTGAGAACACTGATTTGATTTGGCTTCTATAAATGTCTGATAATATTAATTTCAATAGATTTCATAGAAAAATATCCTCAAAATGGTCTCTTAAAAAGACTAAGAATGAGTTTTTATGTAATTTATAAAGCTAAAGTTATACGCATTAAGACTGGAGATGATCCATTGCAAGAGGTATTTTTTTTAACGAGTTTGAAATCTCTAATTGTTTTAGCTTACTATAAATAACCTTCCTGAAACCTTGCCTCAGCAAGATGGAAGCATAAGAGGTTCTTCACTTGTATCCTCTCTCAGCAACAATAACTTGGCAGCCATCCACAGACAGAAGTTTCCCTGTGGGAGTTTTGGGATCCAGATAGGAGATTTTGACGACTTGCTGGAGTACAACACTGAGGAAAGCCATTCTGAGAAAGCAGGCCCATGCCCAGACAGCTGACAGTGGTACCAGTTGCAGACCCAGAAAAGCTTTTTGCACTCCTCCAAACTTGGCTACAGCCTCATCTGACCTTGGTTCAGCCAGGAGCACCAAACACCATGGAGCCCAGAAGGAATCAAACTTGCCGGTGACTTGGTGATGGGCACACAGACTTAAATCCCAGATGTAGACGCTGAATCTGGCCCTAGCCCCTCTTGATTATGGTCTGAGAGTCCCTGGAAGCAAGTCTGCCAAACACAAGCTGACTGTAGATTCTGAAATGGCCCTATAACTGAGCTTCAGCCCCTACCAGCCACAGTCTACAAGCAGACCTGCTGGCCCAGGGTCCCACCAGTATATACAACTGTCTGCACCAGAGATTCTGAAACAGTTTTATTCTCGGCTGTAGCTCCCTCCAGCTACCATACATAAGTAGTTCTGCAAACCCAGGATTTCTCCAGGAAACATGTCCATCAGTGCCCCTAGAGGCAGGCAAACCAAAATTATGCTGATAGCAGATCTTTAAATGATCTTGTAGCTAGGCTCCAATCCTTTTCAGCTGCAGTCCATGAGCAATTCTGCCCACTCAGACCAGAAAACCACCAGAAGACATGCCTATCTGTGCCTCTGGAGGTAAGCCCACTAACATTGGTCCAAATGCAGATCTTGAAACAATTCTGTAATTCAGCTCCAGTCTCTCCCAGCCATGGTCAGGGAGCATTTCTGGCCACCTGAGTACTTGACAGGAGACACACCCATCCATGCCTCCAGTGTCAGGTCTGCAGACCGTTATCTAGGCTGTGAACCCTAAAGCAACTCTGGGACTCAGTTAGAGCCCCTCTCAGGGTCTGGGGCCAGTCCTGCCCTCCCAGGGACATGCCCAGTGACTTGGAAGAAGTTCTTCAAGGGACTTTGTGGGAGTCACACCCATCCATGAACCTGGTAATGGGCTTAATATCTGCAGATCCAGCTGTGGAGCCTGAAGCAGACATTTGGTAGGGAGGCTATCCCAGCACCTGCCTACCAAGCAAGGTGCTTACTGTTCACCCAGTAACCACACAGGATTCTTGCTAGCCTGAGCCCCTGGTAACAGGCCCACCAACTACAGACCAGACTTAGGCCCAGCAACAGCTTCATGACCTGGATCCAACACAGCACAACTCTGATTCCAGAGATAATCTCATTAGTCCAGGGAACTGACTGGAGAAAGTCTTTACTTGCCAAAACCAGTCTGTAGAGACCAGAAGAGGTTTGCTCCTTCAGATGCAAAGACACCAGTAGAAGTATACACAGATCACAGAGAATCAGGCAAATATGACACCAACAAAGGAATCTAATAAACTCCAGTTATCGACCTCAAAGATATGGAGATCTATGAATTGCCTGACAAAGAACTCAAAATAGTCATCTTGAAAAAGCTCAATGAGATGTAGGAGAACACAGATAGACACATAAATGAAATCAGGAAAACAACACATGAACAAAAGGAGAAGTTTAATGAAGAAATAGAAACCATAAAAAAGAACCAAACAGAAATCCTGGAACTCAAGAATACAATGACAGAACTGAAAAAAATCAGTAAAGAGCTTGAACAAGAGACTCAATCATGCAGAAGAAAGAATTAGCAAACTTGAAGATAGATCATTTGAAATTGGCAATTAGAGGAACAAAAAGAAGAAAGGATAAAATAGAGTTAAGAAAACTTTCGTGAATTATAGGATACCATCAACTGAACAAACGTTTGCATTGTGGGAGTTCCAGAAGAAGAAAGGGGGAAGAAAGCTTATTTAAAGAAAGAAGAAGTGAAAAATTCTCAAATCTTGGAAGAGATGTAGAAATCCATACATAAAGGTCAAAGAACCTCAAACACTGGACATGAATTACATTTTAGAACAAATTGACCTAAAAGAATACGCTGTCCAACAATAGCAGAATACACATTTTTCTCAAGTGTACATGGAACATTTTTCCAAGATAGATATGGTGAGCCACAAAGCAAGTCTTAATAAATTTAAGAAGTTGACATCATATCAAGTATCTTTTCCAGCCACAATGTTATGAGACTAGAAATCAGTAAAATATTCACAACTATGTAGAAATTAAACAATACACTTATGAACCACCAATGGGCTGAAAGAAAAATCAAAAAGTATCTTGAGATAAACAAAAATAGAAATACAACACACCAAAATTTACAAGATGCAGTAAGAGCAGTTATAAGAGGAAAGCTTAGAGTGATAAATGATACATTATAATGATACACTAAGAAAAAAGAAAGATCTTAAATCACCTAATAATAAACCTCAAGGAACTATCAAAAGAATAACAGACAAAGCCCAAGGTTAACAGAAGAAAGGAAATGTAGATGAGAGCACAAGTAAATGAAACAGAGACTAGAAAGATAATAGAAAAGATCAACAAAATAAGAGTGGGTTTTTTTGAAAAAATAAATAAAATTGACAAACTTTTAGGTAGACTAACAAAGAAAAAATAGAGGACTCAATAAAATTACAAATGAAAGCAGAGACATTATATCTGACACCACAGAAATAGAAAGGAACATGAAGATTACTATAAAAATTATGTGCAAACAAATTGGATAATCTAGAAAAGATGGATAAATTCCTGGAAACATATAACCTATCATGACTGAATCATGAATAAACAAAAAATATGAACAGAACAATAATGAGTAAGGTGATGGAGGCAGTAACCAAAAACCTCCCAACGAAGAAAATCCCAGGACCAAATGGCTTCACTGGTGAATTCTACCAAACATCTAAAAAGGAATTAATGCCAATCCTTCTCAAACGCTTCCAAAAAATTGAAACAGGGGCAATACACCTAAACTCATTTTACAAGGTCAGCATTACCCTTATACCACAGCCAGATAAGGACACTACAGGGAAAGAAAAGTATAAGCTAATATCCCTGATAAGCATAGATGCAAAACTCCTCAACAAAATGCTATCAAACTAATTCAACAGCACACTGAAAAGGTCATACACCATGATCAAGAGGGACTTATACTGGGGATGCAAAAAATGGTTCAACATCTGCAAATCAGTAAATAGAGGATACCACATTAAAAATTGAAGGATAAAAATCATACGGTCATTTCAAAAGGTGCAGGAAAAGCATTTGACAAATTTCAACATCCTTTCATCATAAACATCTCAACAAATTAGGTATGGAATGAATGTACCTCAATATAATAAAGGCCACACATGATAAACCCACAGCCAACATTATACTAAATGGTAAAATGTTGAAACGTTTTCCTCTAAGATTAGGAACAAGAAAAGGGTATCCACTCTTACCACTTCTACTTAACATAGTACAGGAAGTCCTCATCGGAGCAACAAAATAAAAAGGCAACCTAGGCAATGAGAGAAAATATTTCCAAACCATATATTTGATAAGGAGTTAATACCCCCAAAATATAAAGAACTCATGCAACTCAATAGTTATAATAATCATCACCATCATCAAATTAAAAAATGGACAAAAATCCTAAATAGATATTTTTCCAAAGAACATACAAATGGCCAACAGATACATGAAAAGGTACCCAACACTGCTAATCTTTTTTTTTTTTTTTTTGTGGTACGCGGGCCTCTCACTGCTGTGGCCTCTCCCGCTGCGGAGCACAGGCTCCGGACGCGCAGGCTCAGCGGCCATGGCTCATGGGCCCAGCCGCTCCGCGGCATGTGGGATCCTCCCAGACCGGGGCACGAACCCACATCCCCTGCATTGGCAGGCTGACTCCCAAGCACTGTGCCACCAGGGAAGCCCCAACACTGCTAATCTCTGTCAGGGAAATGAAATCAAAACCACGATGAGATATCATCTCACACCTGTTAAGATAGCTATTATCAAAAAGACAAGAGATAGGGCTTCGCTGGTGGCACAGTGGTTGAGAGTCCGCCTGCCGATACAGGGGATGAGGGTTCGTGCCCTGGTCTGGGAGGATCCCACATGCCGCGGAGCGGCTGGGCCTGTGAGCCATGGCCGCTGAGCCTGCACGTCCGGAGCCTGTGCTCCGCAACGGGAGAGGCCACAACAGTGAGAGGCCCGCGTACCGCAAAAAAAAAAAAAAAAAAAAAAAAAAAAAGACAACAGATAACAAGTGTTAGCAAGGGTGTGGAGAAAAGGGAACTCTTCTACACTGTTGGTGGAAATATGAATTGGTTCAGCCACTATGGAAAACAGTATGGAGATTCCTCAAACAATTAAAAACAGAACTATCATACATTATTAGATATATATTCAAAGGAAATGAAATATCTCAAAAATGTATCTGTATCCCTATGTTTACTGCAGCATTATTCAAAATAGCCTAGATATAGCAACAATCTGTGTCTGTCAATGGATGAATGGATAAAGAAAATTTGGATCTATACACAATGGAATATTACTCAGCCATAAAAAAGAAGGGAGTCCTGTCATTTGTGTCAACATGAGTAAATCTGGAAGACATTATACTAAGTGAAATAAGCCAGACACAGGAAGACATATACTGCATGATGTCACTTATATGTGTGGAATCTATAAAAGTCAAACTCATAGAACTAGAAAATAATTCAGTAGTTACTGGGGCTAGGGAGTGGGGAAAGTGGGTAGATGTTGGTCAAATGGTACAAACTTTCCATTATAAGATGAGTCAGTTCTAGAGTCTAATGTACAGCGTAGTTAACAATACTGTTTCATATAGTTGAAATTTGCTTAGAGTCGATCTTAATTATTTTTACTACATAGCCACAAAAAAAGAAACTATACGAGGTGATGGATATGTTAATTAGTCTGATTGTGGTAATCACTTCACAATAAATACGCATGTCAAATCATCTTGTTATACTTTAAATACATACATTTTTATTTGTTAATTATACCTCAATAAATCTGGAAAAAATTTAAAAATTAAAAATATATATTTAATCTATTAAAAAAATCAAACAAACTGTGGCTCACTCAGGTTCAGTCTCTTGCTAGTTGTGTGATCTGGCTTACTCAACCTCACCAAGCCTACTTTTCATCATTAGTAAATGAAATTTAAAACATACTTCGTATTTTGTGCTGAGAATTATATGACACAATGCATATGGTTGTGTGGAGCTATCGATTTTGAAAGTTTTTATTTTTCAAAAACTAGTTTATGTTTAGAGTTGACCGATTTGACAAGTAAAAATAGAAAATGCCCACTTAAATTTGAAAATCAGATGAACAACAAACTTTTAGTACAATAAGTCACTATGGTATGGAATACACCTATAAAAAAACAAAAACATCATTCATTCTATTTGAATTTTGAATTTAACTGTGCCTTCAATATTCTATCTGGCAACCCTACTTCTCCCTTGTTCTCCCATGAGACTCTTTCAGATCTAAAATTAATGAATTTGGCAATATTAATTTCTTCTTTCTTCTGTTCTAGCTATGCTTCCACTTACCCAAACATTTTATGGTGCTTTTCATAGCCTGCCTCTACCTCCTTATTTACTTTGTGACCCACTAAAGGATGTATATTATGCTTTATTCATCATTATCCCTCTTCTGAATGGGTAGTTTCCTTTAACATTGTACCTGCTCAGACTGTGGGAGTAACAATATATTTACATTCATTCCTTTTTCCTTCCTAAGTGAATTGTTTTTAAAAACATTCTGGAAAGACATTCATTTTTGAGGACTCATGCACTCTGCTAAAGACTTAGTAAATGTGAATTTACAAAACACACGTTGTGAGTTGTAATTTGCACTACAAAAGTATTATTTCCGGGCTTCCCTGGTGGCGCAGTGGTTGAGAGTCCACCTGCCGATGCAGGGGACGCGGGTTCGAGCCCTGGTCCGGGAAGATCCCACATGCCGCGGAGCAGCTGGGCCCGTGGGCCATGGCCGCTGGGGCTGCGCGTCCGGAGCCTGTGCTCCACAACGGAAGAGGCCACAACAGTGAGAGGCCCGTGTACCGCCAAAAAAAAAAAAAAAAGTATTATTTCCGTTATAAAAATAGTTCCTTTCTTTAGAGTGCTATTCCCTGGTTAATTTAAAGTTGTCTGATTTATTAAAATTCAATATGCTCTTACTTTCCAACTTCAGAATAAAGTGAAGTACAGCTAGAATACTTTCCTTTGCCGAAAGATGATTATTTGCAGCACTCACTAAAAAAACATCTTAATGCTTTTCAGTCTAAAAAACAAAGTGTCTCTAAAGATTTTCAGAGCAAACAAAAATATTAAGATTCTTTTCTAGCTGAGGTGTATCATGTATTTTATTAATCCCTTGGAGTGCCCTTCTTTCAAAATTTTCAAGAAAAAGAAAATTTTAAGTTAGCACATTCCTGTCTGCTATAATTCCTCAAAGTCTGATTCAATTCTGTTTCTTTTTCCAGGAACAAACAGCAGTTATCTTCTCAAGCACAAAAGTTATTAAGCAAACCCTGCACAGAACTTTTCAGTGGTTCCCTATTGCTTTTCTAAACTCCTCAAAGCCAGAGTAGGATGATCATAAAATTTATTCTCAAAACAAGGACATTTTGAGAGTTAAAAGAATAATAAAAACACATAAAATGATGTAGTTATTAAATCATTATTTTTTATACCCCAAATATATATATATTATATGTCAATTTTATCAATAAAAAATGATATACTTTTCGATTGACAAATTGGTGCTATTTTATTGGTGAACCTAAAAAAAAGTGCTCTGTTAAAATTATATTTTTAAACAAATTTTAAATTAAAAAATGTATCTACAAAAAGTTTAAAAATGAACTTCATATTGTTTAGAACATAGCAGTTACCAAAGTGGAAAGGGTAGGGGGAGTGATAAATTAGGAATATGGGATTAACAGATATACACTACTATATATATAATAGATAAACAAAAGGATTTACTGTATAGCACAAGGAACTATATTCAATATCTTAAAATAACCTATAATGAATCTGAAAAAGTATATATATATATGTAAATACATATATATTACTGAATCACTTTGCTGTACACCTGAAACTGACACAATATTGTAAATCAACCATAATTCAATTTAAAAAAATAGTAATCTTGAAACATGTTCAATATATTGTAATCAGTTTCTTAGCCATATTTGTCATCATTAATTGCATGTTATTGGTATTTTATTCAGCAAGGTACATTTGTTTTCACATGGCTTTGGCATTTTAAGCATTTTTAATTAAAAATATTATAATCTTAAAATTTGTACTTAAATGAAAAAATATTTTTGCCGTCTTCGGCTTACTCTTCTCTATATACCATATTCCTGATTGAAAAAAATATCTGTTATATGTGCTGAGATAATTAGTAAGTTCAAAGCAAACTATATTAAAAGATGGTATCCTCAATTCTATTATTTTTAAGAAATATATAAATATTTAGTTCCTAATATGTTCACAAAAAACTATCCTTTTGCTTCTATTCATTGTATTTTTCTTTGAAATATATTTTTATAAAACAAAGCTTGTCAAATTAGTTGTATCTATGATTTTTTAAATGTCTTAGCAAATTAGATGTTGAAAAATCATTAGCTTTTTCAATTTCACTTTACACTTACACGATATAAATTTAACTATTAGAAATGAGAAATCTAGCAGAACATTCTTTTCAAAAGTCAATGCATTTCAAAATGAAATTATAAAATTCCAAAGTGAAATCCTCTGTATCATTTTGGCTTACAAAATTAAACTTATTCAACTTATTACCTGCTTTTGTAGAGAGAGTTTTCAGTGTCTTCTTTTCTTCTTTTTTTAAAAATTCATTTTATTTATTTATTTATTTATTTATTTATTTATTTATTTAGGCTGCGTTGGGCCTTCATTACTGCACATGGTATTTCTCTAGTTGCAGCGAGCTGGGGCTACTCTTTGTTGCGGTGCCTGGGCTTCTCATTGCAGTGGCTTCTCTTGCTGCAGAGCACGGGCTCTAGGCATGTGGGCTTCAGCAGTTGTGGCACGTGAGCTCAGTAGTTGTGGTGCATGGGCTTAGTTGCTCTGTGTCATGTGGGATCTTCCTGGACCGGGGATCGAACCCATGTCCCCTACACTGGCAGGAGGATTCTTAACCACTGCACCACCAGGGAAGCGCTCAGTGTCTTCTTGTTTGTAAGCTTTATTTTCTGTAATTACAACTTGGTAAAACTATAAAAACGGAAGTTTTGGGCTCTTGAGGTTGATATAATTACTTTTTCTTTTAAAAAACACTGAATTGGCCTCTCCCCAATTTTTCAATGCTCCTGAATGAATCATTTTTGTTATTGTTGTTATCGGGGATCTTCAAATTAACTCCCTCAACTTTTTCTTAAAGACTTATAAATATAAGAAATATATAAAATATGAATGTGATTTCTATGATTGATGAAGTAAAAGTGCATCAAATGCTGCCTCACTGACTCTCACAAATGTAAAAATAAATATGTTAGTCACAGGTTTTTTTCTTCCTGAAATCCCCTGGTTTTCGCTATAAACCAATTAATAAAATTAGGTAACAGAATTAACTACATAAATTTATCAAAAATTTTGGTATAAGGAATTCCAGGGGTGGAATAACACTGAAATAGTTTTGTATGCACATAGATCATAATGAGACTTGAATAACATTCATAATTTCATACTGTATTTAGAGCTGAAATTAATCATAGATATCCTAACCCATATTTTATGGATGAAGATACTGAAGATGAGAATCTGATTAGCTCAAATGAGTTGATTCCTTTCTAATAACAAGATGAGACTCGAAGTCACATTTAATGGCCTGGTTTCTCAATTCCTTGACTTTGTTTCTCACAATATTCTACTCAATTCCTCTCTCTCCACTCATTTTTATGGGCTCATTCTGAGTCTTGCCTTTACCTAAACTACTCAAACTCTGAAGCTGTAAAGACTCTCTGATCTCTTCTTCCTTTGCTTTCTCTCAATGACAAACACATTATCTGTGTTTTAATGTGATTAAAACCTTTTGTCCTATACTTTTTCCTGAAGCAATTTCCTCTTTCTTCATGTCCATTTCCAACGTGCTTAGATTATGGGATTACGAAAGGTGTTCTATGCTCTGACTGTGTATCAGGGATTTGTAACTTTTTAGACAGGTTTTCATGAGAGTCCTTACTCATAGAGTAAGACTCTTCTTCCACAAGGTAGGTCATAACTTGTGTATAGCTTGTCTGTTTTTTACATAGCTCTGTAAGTGATTTTGATGTAAATCTGGTATTCTAATACATCATCCATGTCTTATACCTCCTTTTCCCATTATCTTTTTTGTTTCCCCTACTGCCAAAACACTTTAAAAAATATCTACCTTTGAGACCCCTGAATGCTAGGCATCTAGAGGAAAGATAAATCATATAACCACGCAGACTGATGTTACTAAAAATCTATGGTCTTTTTCAAACATTGACTTAGAGTTCCCACAGTAAATTTTTTTTTCTAGTAAGTTTGCTTTTCTGTTCTTTCAAACTGCTCTTCAATTATTTAATCTCTACAAATGTCCTATGCTGCATTCTCCTTTTCTTTTATCAGGTGGACTTTTCTCTGATTTTCTCAGACCAAGAGGGGATTTGCCTCTGCCCCTCATTTCACTCCAGGCAAGGGGAAGGAGATCTGTTTTCCCACCTAAGATTTGAACTCTGAGTCCTTCACCAGGAATTTACCTTATTCATTATCTGCTCCCTTGTCACTGATTTCCTCCTAAAGGCATTTAAAGATCAGTATGTTTTTTTCTTCTTAAAAAACATGGCCAATATTAAAACAAGCGCACAACTATTTTTATTCAGGGTTCCACTTCCGCTATCATTCTCCTCTTTCCTCTTTACAACTTCTTAAATCTCTAGTGAAATTCTTCTATTCAAATAAATTCCTTAATTTCAAATTCTTATATTTTTCATCAGTGGCATTGTGGCATTTCCCCTACTGATCACTATCCTTTTTTTTTTTTTTTTTTTTAAACTACAAATCTCACTTGGCTCCCATGAAGCCACTCACTCTGGGGCCTTCCATTTCAAATCATTTTGTGTATTCTACCTATTGTTTAAATCAAGGTGTCTCAGAACACAATCCATGCTCTCTTCTCATTTATTCTGCATCTACTTTCTCTCACATCACTCAGTAATCTAATGGATTGTCTGCTTCAAATAAGAGAATGTAATTTCACTAAGGTCAATGGTACACACGTCTTACCTGCATGTGTCTTAGTAACTAGAGCCTGTCTAATACACTGTATATGTTCAATAAATGTCTGTCTAATAAATAAGTGACTAAATAAATGACTGCTCACTTGGGAAACAATGAGTGACCTTATTTACTATTTCTCTGTAATTTTCTTAAACTTAAGTGTTGGCTTTCTCATCTATTTCTTAAGTTGTTTAAATCCTTTTAGGTTTGTCATGAAATTTAAAAAATTAGTCATATGTGGTACCAGGCAAAGACTGGACATACAAGTGATCCTGTTTGGATTGCACAATTCTTTACTCATAACCACTGAGAACAACACAGTCCAATAATGTTCAGCTTCTTGGACCTGCTGATCAGGCAGAGGAGGAGAGGCAACCAGGCAAGGAACTCAATAGTCTCTAAAGTGGAAGAAGGGGAGGAGACGATTACAGCCAGTCATCTTTAAACAGAAAAGATGTTTGCAGAAGTACCAAACCACTCATTCAAAAATAAAGGACATAAGCCATCATTTGGTTTGGACATGTATTGAACAGCTTTCCTCATAAAGCCTACCCTGCTTTATGGAGCAGTCTGGAAAGGACATTAAGAATTGATGAGGTATTTGGAGAGACAGGAAGGCGAATAAGATAAGATACTGCTGATGGGAGGGAGTAGCTGAGTACACTGGTTTTCTGCTTCAAGTCAATTTAAAAAACTCAATCACAGAACAATTCAGAAATCCAGATTGATGGGAACCAGACTCAACTTTAAGAAAAACAATCTTAGCATGCTGAGCAGCTGCTCATTGTGTATCTTCTTATGGGGCAACAGAGACAGAGAGGAAATAGCACTGTCCTGGAAGCGAGGAAATCATCTCTATGATTTCTCTGAGTCTATCTCCTATTACGTAAAATACTGAGATTGTACCACATTATTCCAGACTCCTCACAGATCTGAAATCATATAACTGTATGACTGCAATTAACCTCTTCCCAAAGTATAATTCTTAATAATGTTGACATGGAACTCAACTTTACCTCATGTCATTACCAAGGAAATCAATCACATGGATGTATGTTTTACTTAATAAAAGAGATTAATTGGACACTATTATAAACACTTAGTTATATAGCTCTTAAATTACACTCATACCAGTTAACTGAATATATGAACTATTTCCCCTATATTTATAATACTATGCACATTAATAATAATGTATTGTATACTTGAAATTTACTAAGAGAATAGATCTCAAGATCTCTCCGCACACAATAACACGGTAACTATGTGAGGTAATGCATATGTTAATTAGATTGATTGTGGTAATCATTTTACAATGTATACTTCACATTGTACACCTTAAATACATAAAATTTTTATTTGTCAACTATGCTTCAATAAAGCTGGAAAAATATAGAGTGTACCACATCCTGGATGATATTGCCCCTTCTCATGAAGTATTTCTTTTTTTTTTTTTTTTTTGTGGTACGCGGGCCTCTCACTGTTGTGGCCTCTCCCGCTGCGGAGCACAGGCTCCAGACGCGCAGGCTCAGCAGCCACGGCTCACGGGCCCAGCCGCTCCGTGGCATGTGGGATCTTCCCGGACCGGGGCACGAGCCCGTGTCCCCTGCATCGGCAGGTGGACTCTCAACCACTGCGCCACCAGGGAAGCCCCTCATGAAGTATTTCTTATAAAGCAGTGCTTCACCTGAGACTTCAACAGCCTTATTCAATTTCTTATTAGGCTGGGAGGGTATGTGTAGTATGGTATGGGATGTAACTGGTAGAATCCAAGCTATGGTTCCATTTCCACACCTCTGTGGCTATAAAATGCAACCTTTGGACTAATGAGATTCCATGTGGGCTCATGTACAATTGGGACAAAAATCTCTTAAGTCCTCAGATGGTGGTGCTAGCTAAGTCCTCGAGGACAGGAAAGGCAAAACCATGGCCAGGATATGTGAAAGGTGGGCTCTTCTAAAATAGAAAATGTCCTATGTGAAGAACTTGCCAACAGGAAACCTGTTGGTCTTTTTGAAAGTGTTGGTCTCTGTTCCGTTAAGTTTGGATATTTGGTGATACCAGTAGCTAATCAGACTTGGTAAGTGAGAGCTCATACTCTTGGACCCATACATAGCTTCCATGTTTATTTAATATATGAGTCCATTGTACTGACACTAGGTGGTCAAGACAGACTATCTGGTAGCTCTGCCAGCTTATCTACTTGGCTGTTTGGACCACCTGACCTTATGACTTGGTGGATCTCACAAAACTCAGCCTATGGGGACATTTACAGCTTTATAATCATTTGATGACTCAGGGTCAGGCCCTCTTACTCTAGCAGAACCTGAGAGCGTGCCAAGGATTATTTCTCAAATGTGTATAATCTCTCACGCATTTGTCATGGTCTCGCTCCAGAGCCTTAGTAGTTCTGATTATCCTTAGTAGCATTATGATTCTTCCATTGGTGCTTATAATAAACTCTTCAAAACATCTTTTCCCATCAATGATGCCTGTAGTATCACAACATCAGCTGGATCATATGGGCCAAACATCAGGGCTACTTTTAGCACAACCTGCATTTACTGCAAACCTTTTTCTTCCTTTGAGCTCCTTTCAAAGGGGGCAAACCTTTGTGTCACTCAGTATACAGGTCAAAACAATATTCCCAGGGGTACAATATAATATTATGCCTCAGAAACTGAAAGCAATTTACCAGGAATTGTGTCTTCTTCCTTCTTGTAGGATGTACATGATGAACAAGTGGTCTTTTACTTTTGAAGGATATTCTAGCATGCTTCAGACCTCTGCTCCCTCTAAAAAGTTTACTGATGTGGCAGGCCTTTGTAGCATTTATCTCCCACCCTCTGGAGGACAAATGTCTTGCCAAGACCTCTAACATGCCAATCATTTTTTGCTCATTGGTCTGAATATATGATTTTATTGACACAATGCACCACTTTGTTATGTTAGGGAACTACCAGATGGTCCAGATCCCTTTGCACTGTATTGTGACAGAATTCAGGGCACTTAACAGACCTCCAGAGCAAAATTTGTCAGCTCCATGTAAATACAAATAGTTTTCAATCCTCTTTTCTGATAGGACTGAATTCATTTTCCCCATCAATGGCTGTAGTCCATGTATCAAAGGTCATATTAATCTTTTCTAGCCAGGATACCACATCTGTACAGTAGCAGTAATTGGAGCTACTAACTACTTGGTTGAGTCGGCAGGAATCCATTATTATTCTCCAGGTTCCATCTGCTTGTTTTGTAGGGATTGTTGAAATTTATAGAGATATAAAAGGAAATTCTGTATCCTTGAGGTCTTTAAAGGTGATACTAATTTCTGCCATTTAACCTGAGATGTGGTGTTTTTCATCTTTTTATCTTGGCTGAAGTGGGAGGTTCAAATTAGTGGCTTCCATGTGGCCTTCCTCAATATCACAGCTCTAATCCCAAAGACTGGGGAGCCCTTTGGTGCTTGTACCAACAAACAGGTCTATTTGGGGATTGTATAAATGACCACAGGGTGGGCCCAGTATTCAATGGACCTATTCCTACAGGGAAGCCCTGATGACACTTTGGTCAACTTTGTGTTCAACAGTGCTGAAAACTTTGCAATATTTTTCTTTACCTAGTGTACAGTTAATCCAAAAAAAAAAAAATTGTTTAGCTCCCTGTAGGCAAGAACTAGGAAGCACTTTTAAAAACAGAACTACCATATGATCCAACAATCCCACTCCAACAATCCCAACAATCCCACTCCTGGGCATGTATCTGGACAAAACTATAATTCAAAAAGATACATGCACCCTTATGTTCACAGCAGCACTATTCACAATAGCCAAGAAATGGAAATAACCTAAATGTCCATCGACAGATGAATGGATAAAGAAGATGTGGTACATATATACAGTGGAATATTACTCAGCCATAAAAGAGAATGAAATAATGCCATTTGCAGCAACATGGGTACAACTAGAGATTAAAATACTAAGTGACGTAAGTCAGAAAGACAAAGACAAATACCATATCACTTATATGTGGAATCTAAAAAATGACACAAATGAACCTATCTATGAAAGAAACAGAATCACAGACCTAGAGAACAGACTGTGGTTGCCAAGGGGGAGGGGGTTGGGGGAGGGATGCAGTAAGAGCTTGGGGTGAGCAGATGTAAGCTTTTATATATAGAACGGATAAACAACAAGGTCCTACTATATAGCACAAAGAACTATATTCAATATCCTATGATAAACCATAATGGAAAATAATATTTTAAAAAGAATGTCTATATATATATAATGAATCACTTGTCTGTACAGCAGTAATTAACACATTATAAATCAACTACACTTCAAAAATAAAGAGAAAAAAGTCCTCTGAGTTTAACATTTAGCTTTGAATTGCCAGTTAATCGATCTCAACTATTCGTTATCTTTTTTTTTCTTAGCAATACCCATCTGATTCCATTGTTCTTACAATTACTAGTTCACTCATATTCCTCAAGTCCTTGATAAACTGAACCAGTCAAGGAATTTCTCTTCACTGTATACCATCTTAGTTCACCAGTGATAAAGTTCCAACAGTTGCATCACTATTTTGTGCCAAAGGTGATATGTGCTTTACTTACCACTTGTAATGTAGTCATTTCTGGCTGGGTAACAGATGTTCCAGCTCCATCCAAGTAGCTGTTTTCTTATACCCCTTCCAGTCCCAACCATCAAAATCGGGTTTCCTGGGAAACAGAATCAGAACTCTTACAAATTAGAGTGAAAGGGTGTCTTGGTCAGCTCAGGCTGCCATAACAAAATATCAAGGCTGGGTGGTTTTACACTGGAAATTTATTTTCTCATGTTTTGGAGAATGGGAAGTCGAAGATGAAGATTCTGGCAGCGTTCAGGTTCTGGTGAGCTTGCAGAAGGCTGCCTTCTTATTGTGCCCTCACATGGGAACAAGCCTGAGCTCTGGTCTCTCTTCCTCTTTGAAAAGAACACCAGTTCTACCAGATCAGGGATTTGACCTTATGATCTCACTTAACCTTAAGAGTATCCTTAAAAGTCCTATTTTCAGTACAGACATATGGGGAGAGTAGTTAAGGCTTCTAAATAAATTCGGGGGGGGGTGTGCTATAATTCAGTCCATAGTAAAGGGTCAGGCCTTTATATCCTTATATTGATCAGTCAGTCGATATAGGTCACCTGGGAATGTGTCGTAGCCTTGGACAAGTTGGCTCCCCTCCCTTGACGCAATCTCCAGGGAAAGCTGACCACCGAGGGCTCCCTGCCACTGTCAGTCTGAGCAGCATCCATCGGATGCCTTGTGGGGTAACTGCCCTCAGCTGAGGAGGCTCACCTCGCACAAGCCCATGCTTTCCTTCCAGAGGCAACCTGCATTCAATAACTGGTTGAGAGGGCTATAAAAAAGAGCCAGTCACCTTGCCCCAGTTCAGCACAATTCTACAGGGCTCTCCCAGCTCTTGAACCCCTTTAGGATTTTCTGAATCGTTGTTACTGCTTCACAGAGTATTTCTCTTCCTGCCAGGTAAGAGAAGCACTCCTTCACTCCCTGCTTCACTCTCTCCTGCAGATGTTGATCCCCTAGTAAACTCTCTGCACATTTGATCTCCATCTCAGAGTTTTCTTCCCAGGAAACCCAACCAGTGCCATTGGAAATCAATAAATATATTTTTTAAATTGAAGGATTCTGAAACCAGGAAGTTTTCTTGGTTGCACTTAGGCCTTCATATATCAGAAAATTGCCTAAAACCTTATAATAATATAGCCATAAGAAATATATCCACAAATGTGTAATAAGCAGGCAACCAAAATGCCGTAACACATGACTATAATCACTAATACGTATGGTGCAACAGTATCATTTATGCAATAGTCTTTTTTTCTATGAACCAGCACTTTACATTTGGAAATGCAAAGTAACTAAATTATAATTCATTGAATCACAAGCTTAAAAGCTGAAATTCAAAGTTAAAGAAGTACCTTCTTTATTCATAACCACATATCATGCTGAAAATAATCTATATTTTATTAGAAAGAACTTAAGAAACTCTTAAGACAATTGTTTAACCTAATATTTACAAATGTATTATATTTCTTAATATTAATTAAATTTAAATTCAGATATTTCTCTCACCTATATCTCTCAGAATACAAACAGTCACAGCAAAGTTATTTTGCATCAACATATATGCCTCTAAAAATCTGATGATGAATATAAAATTGATGTTGAAAATTGAATGGGCAATATTATCAATTATTTTGTGGCTTTCATATTCCAAAAGGTCATTGTATGCTATGAAAATAGTTTCTAAGTTTTTCAAATCTTCCAAAAAATATACAGAAATAATAAAAATATTATCAAGGTCACCCAAACTTAATGTCATTTGTATGAGACTTATATTCTGGTTTAATTCAGTCATATTTTCAGCAGGTAGTATTGTTCAGTGCTTACAAACTCAGCCTCTGATGTGAGAAATAAGATGCTGAATTTTGGCTCACCGCTTACTAGGAACTTTCAGCAACTTAATCTCTCTAAGACTGTTTCCTTATCTCTAAATCAGGACTTATATTAATAATGCCTATACCAAAGAGTTGCCTTAGAATGAAATGAGAAAATGGATGTAAAATGATTAGCAAGGTGCCTATCACATAGCAAGCAGTCAAGAAATGTGAGCTGTTGTTATTATGCATTTACTTACCTTATATAAAATAGGTATTGCATATGAAAAGACCCTTGGAAACTATAAAGCATTATGTATAAGTACGGGTTATTAAACCTCTACCACCCAAGTCATAGCTTCATGATTAATAATGAGAGCTAGTCTCTATCACTGTGCCAAGGACTAATATAATTATATATTAATAATCTTCATAACAGCCTTAACATTAAGCTTCATTTTCTCCTTTCTATGTATGAGAGATTTGAAAATCAAAGGGGTAAATGATTTGTCCAACTCAAATATCTGGCACATAATGGAACCAAGCGTCAAATTTATAGTGTTCTGAATTCAAAGTTTGCAGTTCCTTCCTTGTACTACATTAGCTGTCTAAAAGAAAATGATGATAATAATGGCAATTAATTGCATTTGTTATCCTCTACAATCTCATTCAATGCCAACATTTAAAGATGCTTTAATTGGTGAATTTCTCATGCCTTCTATTCTCACTTAATCTCAGAAATTTTTCCACAAAGGGAAATTATATCTCACTGGCTTTGTGAAATTTTATGCAGTGTAATTTGTAATGTCCGTGTTCTTAATTTCAAAATTGCTGCAAATTTTATGGCTCATAATAAGACACTAAACTGCCCACTGGCAAAATACCAAAAATAATGAAAATTGGGTATTCATGCATCTCTATTTTCAACATAGACACTTGACATAGTTTGTTGATAAAATAGCAAATAAGAATTTTAAAAGTATTCATAAGAAAACAGCACTTTCTTAGTGTTATGTTTCCCCTTTGTTTTTAAGAGAAAGTCAACTGTGGAAGAAGAGATAATAAATTAAATATACCTATCTTTTAAAGGCAGGCAGAGATAAGAAAGTAAGAAAGAACAAACTTTGTGTGCATTGTTTAGAAGTCAGGCTTACTAAAAGTCACTGAAAGAGTCGTGTATTAGTGTATTACCATTTCACGGACACAATTTATATCTACCTATCTTCTATCTCACAACAACTCAGTGAGCTGGGTGGTAATGGTGGTTTTATTTTTTTTAAAGAACATAAGATGAAAAAAGGTAGTAATATTTTTCTGAGGCACAAAAATGAGTAAGGGGTTAAGAGAACAAGTTTTCTCTCTCTCTCCGTTCATGGGCCATATTCTGGAAGAAAAATATTCTGTAAATTAGAACTATTTCTATAGATATAATGACAGGGAGAATGGGCCAATCTAGACTTTTAGGTATTTGTATATCAATGTATGAACTACTTATTTGAAATAGTCCTTGAAAACTCTTAAACTAACTCTATTTAGGTTCCTTAAATCTCTCTAAAATTTATGTTTCATCTGCTCTTTAATTTCAGATACGTAGTGCAGTATAAGACATGACACTGGAGGAAAACTTCACTAATGATTAACAAAAAATATATGTATGTTTGATATGATGTTAACTGTTAATTACTCTTCACTAGATGCTAGGGAATTGGTGAAAGTCTTACCTAGGAGTAGCAGTCATGTTTCTCTCTCTGGATTTTCATTTGAAAACAATCTTTTGCTGTCCTAGTTCTGGGTCTATACTACATGTTCTGTGCTTTTATATAATATTTGGACCAAAGCTGGTCTTTTATTTCTTGCTAAAAACATTACTTTCTTAAATTAAGCAAGTTTTGTAGTCTCTGAAACTATTAGTCCATGTCTACAAATTAAATTTCAGGCTTTTATTTTAGTCCAGTAGCTATACTGCTAGTTCCTGCTTTTTTTTTTTTTTTTTTCTTCTTCCAGGCCGCACTGTGTGGCATGTGGCTTGAGGGAACTTAATTCCACAACCAGGAATGGAACCCTTGCCCCCTGCATTGGGGCTGCAGAGTCTTAACCACTGGACTGCCAAGGAAGTGCCCATTTTTTTCTTTCCGATCCTGCTTTTTACCAGCTGTCTCCACTGAAATGTGCATCTTTTGCATTCAGCCTCACTCAGCTCTTCAATCATTCATGACTAAGGCAAGCAGTATGTGAGGAGTAGTATATTCCACAATGGCTGGATCCCAAATTAATGCTGTTTCCATAAGACTGGAAATGTGTCCACCTTGCCTTTTCCCTCTACTGTGCATTGCCATTTCGGCAAGATTGACTGGACTTCTCTCTTGGTGCATAATCATTGCTTTCTTGGGATGCTTCCTCTCATATTAGGACTGACACCCCGTTGCTGGCCTAGATTTGTCCCTACGACCTAGAAAGGCATATGCCTATCTTTTATAGTCCCAGTTATCATCTGCACTTTTGTTGCCAAGAGGCTCTTCACCCAGACCACCATGAAATTAATCTGTGAACTTGAATATCTGTTGCTTTCTATTTCTGCAACCTCACACTTTCTCATAAATCCCATGGAATAAAGCATTTATTTTTCAATGTCAGTTTAGGTCATGATTACCAAACATTCTGGGCAAAGGTTTTGGGTTTCTGATTCTCACTTTGATACTAATCCCCAATGCATGTAAAAGTCCACATTTGAATTCTCCTTGTCTTCATTCTAACTCCCGACATAGGCTCCAACTTTGGTAAGCTGGATAAAACGTTTGAAAATCCCTCAAGTCACGCTAGTACCAGGTCAGATCTAGTAGTTGAGCAGAATAATCTGCTCTGCCCGTTTTTCCTGTACTCTCCGAGACCCATCCCAGTTTTCCAATCCTTACCACTCCATTAGTGAAAAGATGGACAGATAGTGACAAATAGACAGACAGACCTAGTTAGACAAACAAAATTGTTTTGTGTTCCATATGCCAGTTTAGAAAACATTAATACATAAGTTAAGGTTTCCTTTCTTTGCCGTTTGTAACTCTCTTCCAAGAAGACATCCCTTCATGATGTAAACCCAATCGATGTTCTTTATCATTTCATTTTGACTTTGAAGCACAACAAAGGTTCTCCTCTCTGGGGAGGGAATAACTGTTAGACCTTTGAAATTCACCTGGAGAAATTCAAACCAAATTACTAAGAATACAGCCAAAAAAAAAAAGAATCCTGTTTTCAAGGAACTATTGGAGTAGACAGATAGTAGAGAGTCAAAGTATGACTTTCCACTAATGCCAAGTATACTTCAAATTTTTCTGAACTTTATTTCATGCATCCTTAAATTGATGTATGTTATCTTGTCCTTATCACTCAGGGGCCCAGGATGGATGTGACAACTGCCCTGAAAAAGAAAGATCCCCCCCAAATTAGTGTCCCAGTAAATGGAACTTTATAGGGTAAAGTCTTTATCTAAAATAGCTAGAGAAACAAGAAAATTTTAAAAGAAAATGCAAGCTGAGTCTCTACAGATAAATGAGAGTCAAACAGTGGAAAATAAGAACAGTTTCTAAAAATCCAAGTTATAAGTACCTGAACAATGAGAGGCAATAAAAACATTCTGAAGAAAGGGAAGATTGGAACAACCTGGGAAATGCATGTGAAAGTTAAAATAAGAAGAAAGAGCTGAAGAAATTTATCTCCATAATAGCCTGAGCGCCCAATTATGCTTTAACTGGCTATTAGTTTCTAACCAGTTTGAAGTTCAAGCTACAGGTCAAAATTGTGTTTCTATTTTCTCCACACACATCTGTCTTACATATGTCAAGACAGTTAATACATGTCTGTCCTATTCATGCCCAGTATACTAGAGGTGATATCTGATGGTTTAGAATCAGTATGTTTCTCATGTATTGAATGTTTAGGAGACTCAGGATTTAAATTTAAAGGCAGATAATCTAATATGACTCCCATACTATAAATCTCTATCATGCAACTTGTAGATGAATATAGAAAGAAAATAAAAAATGGAAACGTCTCCAATCTTTAAGTCACAGAATACCAGAGTTAGAAAGGAACTAAAAACACAAATTCAGCCCTTTAAAAATAAAGAATCTTGGATACATGATTCTGGTTGACTTTTGGTTATCCATCTTCCATTTGACTGTCTCAAGGAGCAGAGGTAGCTTACCATTCTTTATAATAATATATCAACACTTGCTTTCTACAATACCTCTCCCATGTGAGATATATGGGATGACACAGCACATGGTATTTTCTTACGCATATGACAGCCATTCAGAGATTTGGGAGTGTATCTAACACCTCCCCTGAGTCAACACACACCCAGATAAGCCAGTTTTCTCTATAATTCTATCTATAGGTGGGCTTCTCAATCCCTTCACCATCCTAGGCATTCCCTGGTAGTTTTTCAGTGTCTCTGTTTTTGTAGTGTTTCACCACTCATTCATATCTAAGATTTAATCACCAAGACTGACACTGAAGATCGTGCACATTTTTTTCATGTGTTTGTTTTGATAGCGTAAGGAAACATGGAAACATTTGTTCTTGGGAGATAATGTCAGAAATAGATCTATATGCTTTTCTACAAATAGACTCACCTTTATAATCTAACTCATTTATTACACTGGAGCATAGGGAGGCACAAAAATAAAATTCAAATAGCTGTTGAAAAAGTGATTCTGTTTCAAAGCAGAGATAATTTGCTTTAGCACTAGCATAAAATGTGAGAGGGAACTACTATAGACTTAAGTGAATCAGATCACAAACTGAATTTATTATGATTTATACCTATTAGGATTCTATGCATATTTTACTGACATGTGATAGCAGAGTCTATGCCCTAACAGGGCAGTGAAATGAGAGAAATGTGAGTTGCAAAGTAGATAAGACTGAACTTGAATCTCTACAGCTGAACTGTTTGGCTGTGTAAATTCAGCCAGGTTAATTAACCTTTCTGAATTTCACATATGTAAAATAGAAAAACTGTACTAGCCCAATAGGATTGAAATGTATAAACAGGGTCAATACTTAAACGTGTCACACAAAGAAAATGGCATTTGGTAGTGTGCTACTGTATCTGATATAATCACTGCAATGCTGAGGTTTTTATTGGTTTACATGTGTTTGATATGTCTTTGACCATTCATATATATGAGTATATACAGACAGTTATACATGGTGCCAGCACACACACATAGATGTAATAAAAGTTTAAAAATAAAAATTTTGTATATAACTTCCAAAAGGTGGTTAATAAGCCTTTGCTTTAGAAATGAATTTGAAATATATTGATTAACTACTAATTTCAATTTAAAATTAACTTGAAAGCAGCATAACCATATTAGGGAACTGAATTATACAAGTAATGAAATTATTCAGTTATAAGGTAAGTCGATGCTATTCAATAAAGGTATAAAATGTACTCAGTATGGTAAATGAGGAAGTGAGAAAAAACATGGCACAATGTAATAAATACATTACAAGGCTTAGAAGTAAATTTCCTTGATCAAAGGAGGGTTTCCTGCTTTTAAGAGCTGATCACAATTTTGCATAGTTTTACATTAAGGGAGAAATTACTTCATCAACCAGATTGGGGGGATTGAGCCTAGAGATTAATGGGGTGACAAGTGTTTCAGTCAGAGTTCTTTCATGTGAATTATACTCCCAATTCAGTCACTTAATTCAACATAATCTTGGACAAGTAACTCAACTGTGATGTTCCTTAATTTCCTCAGCTATTTTATGAAGATGAATTTATTAACACTTCGCTTAAAATTAAAGAATATAATATAATTGCAACAGTTCTGAATAAAGTTTCTTATTGATTTGTGACCATAAATCCCACATGCGGGCTTCCCTGGTGGTGCAGTGGTTGAGAGTCCGTCTGCCGATGCAGGGGACACGGGTTCGTGCCTGGGTCCAGGAAGATCCCACATGCCGCGGAGTGGCTGGGCCCGTGAGCCATGGCCGCTGAGCCTGCGTGTCTGGAGCCTGTGCTCCGCAACGGGAGAGGCCACAACAGTGAGAGGCCCGAGTACAGAAAAAAAAAAAAAAAAAAAAAAATCCCACATGCATGTGCTCCTTGCCACACTTTTTTTGCTTTAAACCAGCCCACAACTCAAGTGTGCCCAAAGAGACACCAACTAGGCAATCAAGTACTGAAAAGTTATTGTCTTGAAGTCATCATACATATATACATGGATAGTTACTTCACTCTTGAAAAAAAAAATTTCTGAATTATAAGGGGATTTAAGTAATGTACAATGGTGAGCTGGAGGTAGGTGGAGAGATAAGGGAGTGATGTTAGTTCTTTTACTTTTTTAACTATACCCAGATAACCAAGCAATTTTCTTGGTTGAACACCTGCTATAAAGAGAACAATTAGGTCAAAATATGGATGAGGCCAAACAAGGATTGCCCATTGCTAGGTTAGATTTACATCCTGATTTTTTTAACTAAGAATCTAGAAAGGCAGCTTAAATTGCATGGCTATAGAGAATAGAAACATATTCGGTTTGTCCCAGTTTTGCTTCCCAAGGTACCTCAGAATCCCTAATGGAAATGCACAGCTGGTATTAATACATGATCTTGCTGATTTTAACATGCTTAATTTTTGCTGTGCCACAGTCCTGTTATGCTTTAGTTTATATCGTCATTCAGGAAGGATTTATACAAGCTAACTTGCACTTCTTTTTTTCTATTTAAGGAAATATCTACAAATAGCCAAGCTCAACATCAGCAAAATCACATCCTTAGACTGAGCAAAAAGCAATCACTAACCTGATATACCTGAATCTAACTGGTTATTGTTGCCTGTAATACTGGCTTCTGCTACCCTGCTCCTAATACACTGACAAGGCAGCCTGGGAACATTTGATAAAGCCAGTCAAAAAGGCAACCTTAAACTAAAACTCTATGCTTATGTCAGTAGACGCAACTAAAAGAAAATAGTCATATGATTAAATAAAAACACTGGAACAATGATATGCCAGGTAAAAAACAGAAAGTTTGAGTGACAATATTCATATCATAAAAATATAGGGTAAAAATACAAAATAGCATGAACTGGGCTGATTACTACTATGTTGACAACATAGCTAATACACAACTGATATCTGAGCAATACCGACGAGCTTTCATTTTCTAATAATCTAGGATAAGGTAAGGAGACACGTCACAAAACCCAGCTAATCTTGGAAATTTTAAGATGCCCCTCTTAGTTGTGGACATTTCAAGCAGAAAATAATCCATCGATTTTTTAAAAATGGAGAGACCCTTACTCTTACAAAAATCACAAATATCTTCACATCAAGAAAAAAGAAACTGCAAGCAAAGTAAAGAGAATAATATAAAGGATGAAAAATTGGTCAGGAAATCAGATGTCAGATTTTAACAACACATATAGAGATTTTAGAGAAAAACTTTGTGTTCCACGAGTTTTACGCCCTGACAAGTTGTCATTCATTTGTGTGAAGGCAACAAAAATGGGCTTAATTTTCCTAATGTCTGCTTTTTGTGCGATAGACTGAACACATGCTGGATTTGCCCATTTCTTATCAAAAATCAGGAAAATGACAGAAAAGTCATTTTAAATATAAGCTAATGAATGCTTAGCAGCTATCAAATACATGAAAGAGAATTCATACACATCACTTCATGTGCTTAAAATACAACTTTCTTGGTCTTCTTTAACTGTCTTTGTCTTCCTGTATAGCCCTATCCTCTCTGGGGTAGTTAGGAATTTGGATTTGCAAGCCACTTGCCCAAGTTTGCATCCAAGTTCTGCCATTTCCTAATGTTATGAATTGGAAAATTTCCCTGTGCCTGTTTTCCCATTTGTAGAACAAGGATAATTATAGTTCCCTACCTCCTGTGCTACTTTTTGGGATGAATAAGTTACAGTACGGGTAAAATACTTAGTCATTTCTGATTTATAAGAAGTGCTACATAAGTGTTAGCTACTATTTCTTTTGACATTGGAGGCCAAATATTGTTAAAATTTCCAGTAAAATATAAAGAAAGCCTTTCTGTTTTAACCATTGTCTTTGGGGCAATTATATAGTCACTTCAAAGATAACATTTCCTATTAAAAGTATTCTATCACCTTGGAGTTTAATATCAAAAATGATTTTTTCAGGAACACAGACATGTTTTCTTTTTTAGAAGGCTCTTAATTATTGAATATATATATATATATATATATATATATATATATATATATCTCCAAGTGATCTATTTCTCTTCCTGTTTTGGTAGCTTGTGTCTCTTAAATAAATGATCCATTTCAACTATACTATAATATTTATGGGTATGGTTTTATTCATACTATTCCTTTATTAACTTTACTATCCTTTTTGATTCATTTATTATCTCTATAACCCATGGAATCGGTAGTAATTTTCAGCCTTTCATTTCCGATAGTCGTCATTTGCGTCTTTTTTTTTTTTCTTGGTTAGCCTAGCTGGAGATTTATCACTTTCACTGATCTTTTTAATAAAACCAGATTTTGTTTCCTTTTTTTATTACTTTCCTGTTAAACCATTTAGATATTATAAAAATATATTTTATTTCTAAATTTGTACATGGCTATTTTTTAAAATCTGTTTTGTTATTTTCAATATTCTCATTTTATCTTCATATTTTATTTCTTTAAATATTTGAATAATTATTTAATCAGTTTTTGATTATTCTAAACTCTAATGTCCTTTGCTTACCTAAATCTCAGTCATTTGTTTTTTATTTTGTTTTGATTTGTTTTTATTTCTCTAAAAATACCCTGTCTGTTTAAATGTTATTCAATATAAATTTAAATATAAGATTTTTCTTTTTCTTTCTCTCTTTAATATGTCAGAAACATTGGAGTGTAAATTGGCTATAACTGGTAAATGGAGGTCACAACTCAGACATTCTACTCTTTTCCAGTGTCTCTGAATTAATCTGGGATTAACTTATTGCTGTCTGAAGGCTCAGTTTCCAGATGATAGTGCTGATAATAGGCATTTGTTTTCAGTTTGACCCGCTGATTTCATGTTTGCTTACTCTTCATTCCAGTTTCAACTAATAATTATTTTTGTCCCTGGAGATCTTCTTTATTTCTTGAAAGCTTCAAAAAAAAAAGTATAGAAAAATATTTGTGTAGGGTGCCTCAGAAAAATCTTTTCTTCCATACTTTCATAAGTAAAATCTCTGTTTAAAAAAATATAAACTTCAGAAAGTAAAGCTAAAAATTATTTTGTTAGAATGAGAAACTAAAACTAAACAAATAGGGCACAATAGAACAGACGTAAAAATTTATAAAGATGGCATGCTTACTAGATCCATGTCATATGTATTTTGTTATCTATACACAGCAAGTTGCTAAAATATGGATGATAGTTTTTATTATAATTACATGTCACACACTAGGTATGACATAAAACTGGAATCTTCTTAGTTAAACATGAATATTATTTTATTGCTACTATAATATAACTCAAAATGGGACTTGAGCTCTGAATTTCTCTTTATTAATGTTGTTCTTACAATATCCCTTCTTTTCCCATTTTTGAGGATAAGATCATTCAAACTAGAAGCCAAAAATATTTTTAAGATCAGATCATTTTTATTTGGCCTAACACCACAAAGAATTTGTCAATAATATACACACACAGATTATTTAAATATGTACATTTTGTTGAAGGATGACTGAATATTTTAGGATAGAGAGACCATGTCCATTTCCTTGAATGGTATACACCTATTACAGTGACCTGCACATTAAAGGATCATAAAATTATGTTAATAAAGAAACAAATGCCATTGCATAGTTCACTGATATAGAAAGTTGGTACAATGCAATGTCATAGTCTCTCTTTTATTCTGTTGTGTTTTTTTTTAACTCGTTTAAAGCGGTTGAAGACAGTGGCAAAAATATCAAAGTGGAGATTTTCTGCAGAGTCAAATTTTTATATTACGAGAGATTATACAAAATAAAAACATCATTTCAAATTATTAAAAGACTGAGAAAGTTTATATGATAGAGAATCCCAAATAATAAATAATCTTATGTCAGTTAAGAAATTGGTATCATTTGTATTCTGTACAATATCAAAATTATCTATAAAGAAAGATGAGAAGACTTTCAATAACAGTAATTTTTCCAATTCCAAATTAAATTATGGAATTTATAGTTTAAATAAATATATTTAATTATATGTTTGAAACATTTTTAAGTATCTTTTTATGAAAAATCTAGATCTGAAAATAATTTGTTTGAGATATTTATACTGAAGATATGGTAGAAGAAAAAGAAGAAATATTATTTTATCAAAATCTGGTTGCTACTACCAAAGCTGATCCTGACTTTGAAATTGGGTCCTAATCTTTTTCAAGTAAATGACCTGACATGGAGGAAAAGAATGATTGGACTGTAGAGAGATGATTCCTCCATAATTCTGGAATTATAATCGTATTTTCAGTAGGGAAACATTTTGTTTGTAGGATGTATGGTATCCTTTCATAAAAAACAAATTGCTGCTCAGTGCTTTATAAAATATGTTTAATTATGAAAATAAATAGGAAAGTGCTTTTTGATCCCTATTTCCTGGAACAGAATAATATGCTGATATGTAAGTACCACTCTCCCATTGATGGCATGTGATATATATAAAATAATCAGATGTTTCTAAAATTCCATTACATTGGTTTCCTCTTCTTAATGTTTACTTTCATTATTTATTTATTGGCTGCATTAGGTCTTTGTTGCTGCACGTGGGCTTTCTTTAGTTGCGTCAAACAGGGGCTACTCTTCGTTGTCGTGCACGGGCTTTTCACTGCAGTGGCTTATCTTGTTGCAGAGCATGGGGTCTAGGTGTGCGGGCTTCAGTAGTTGTGGCATGAGGGTTCAGGAGTTGTGGCACGCAGGCTCTAGAGTGCAGGCTCAGTAGTTGTGGTGCAAGGGCTTAGTTGCTCCGCAGCATGTGGGATCTTCCCAGACCAGGGCTCGAACCCGTGTCCCCTACATTGGCAGGTGGATTCTAAACCACTGTGCCACCAGGGAAGCCCTACTTTCATTTTTTAATTTGAATTTTAAACATCATTTGTATCTTTCTTTTTAAAAAGAGAAATCACAGTAAGATTGAGAAAGTCTAAATTGGTTAGGTTGGCACTAAACATCCATGGTTTTATGTGCCATTATGATATTTTGGAGCTAACAGTGAACTATGAACCAAGAGCTTAGTGGGTTCCTTTAAGATGTTCATTACTTCTTTGTTCACTTTGTTTCATTGCAAAACTCCTTGAGCTGCTGTTTCTCTTCAGTAGCAGCAGAAGAATGTACTACACAGATTGAGCTCCAGGATCTCTTTCAGCTCTAATAGTCTATGACTCTGCTTTGAAATTAAACTTTTCCTATCCAACAATTTATATTATGCAGGGAAAGACAGATTCTAGGTTTGTTTGAATACTATATTTATATTAATTAATATTGTGGGTGAGAATTTTACAAATAATGCAGTAATACAAAAGCAATTATTCATTACCTAACTTTGAATTTATGAAACTACTCAAAAATTTTCTAAAATAACACATTTTTGTAGATTTTTATAATATTATATAATAACTAAGCATCCTTATTATGACTTCTGTGGTCCAGAAATGCCATATTAGATAAATCTAATTGTCTACTCGTCAAATACACTTTGTCTGAGAGGAATTAAGGGGCAATTTGGGGGATAATCAGATAGATACATTTTTAATTCCTTTTAACTTTATTATTACGTATATAAGGATTATATAGTGTGTGGGTCAAGTATTTTGAAAAGCACTATAAATTCAGCAGGAAAAGTTATGCAAAATTTATGTACAAAAGCATTTAATGGGTTCTACTATGTAGCAGAAACTATTCCCAATTTCAGGAACATAAAAATAGTAAGGTTGAATTTGTGGTATTGTTATTGCTTATGGTAATGATGGTGGTGGCAGCACATACACAATGCACTCTAACACAAGACAAGCTATCAATATTAGAGACACAGAGAGAACGCCGTGAGCATTTGAAAAAGGGAGAGATTATATATATATACATCATCTAATTGGGAATAAGTATGGCAGTGGGGTACAGGATGTGACAATTAAGTGTGCCTTGAAGGATAAGTAGCACATATGATGTAATAGAAGTAGCTTTCAGAAAGACGCTAGGACATTCCAGAAGAACTTGATGCATAAGCACTGGCAATGCATGGATAACAGTGATGACTTCAAAAATTAATAGTGTACATAATCCTTATATAATATCAAGGAATAAATTTCGGTTATTTAAAAATAGACACGTGAAACACAGTCATAGAAATTGTGCATGTATCAAAATAGACAGTAACTTGCATATAGTAGGTACCAAATAATTATTGAATAAAATAATGAATAAATTCTAAAAGACTATGTGGTCATATTACCTTGAGCCTTAAAGACTATGTACTTTTTTTTAGAATTTTATATATATATATATATATAAATTTATTTTATTTATTTACTTATTTATTTGGTTGTTTTGGGTCTTCGTTGCTGCATGCGGGCTTTCTCTAGTTGTGGCGAGAGGGGGCTACTCTTTGTTGCAGTACACAGGTTTCTCATTGCGGTGGCTTCTCTTGTTGCGGAGCACGGGATTTAGGCATGCAGGCTTCAGGAGTTGTGGCACGCGGGTTTCAGTAGTCGTGTCATGGCTCGCGGGCTCTAGAGTGCAGGCTCAGTAGTTGCGGCACACAGGCTTAGTTTCTCTGTGGCACGTGGGATCTTCCTGGACCAGGGCTCGAACCCATGTCCCCTGCATTGGCAGGTGGATTCTAAACCACTGTGCCACCAGGGAAGTCCAAAGACTATGTACTTTTAATTCAAGGGCTGGTATTTATTCATTGTGTATCCCTAACAACTAATACTATCCCTGAAACACAAGGGCCCCTCAATAGATATTTGCTGAAAGTTGTTAAATGTATTAAACCTTGGTGCTTGACAAAGTATGGGAACAACTGTAGTTTAGCTAATGCAACATAAAATATTCCCTAATTAGATCGTATGTAAATAAATCTATAAATTACTTGTAAATATTACTGAAGAATATACTCCCTCTTTGTGCCAGAATTTTACTACCTTTTATAAGAACACAGTATTTTTTGCATAAGACATTTAAAAATATTCAATCAAGATGAGGTGGAAAAAGGCATTGCCATGGTGGGCTCATGGGAAAGTGGGTGGATAATGTCTATCTGTAGGAAAGTGTGGAAACTCCCAGTATCCTCTTATTCTTCCCTCTGATCTTATCTACATTTTACATTCTCCTTGCCTCTGGTTTTATACATGGGGATCAAGTTTACATTGCTTGGACTGTAACTGTTCATCCCTGCCGTAATTACTTTATTAGTTTAGCTGTACCATTGGGAAGATCATTTCCCATTGTGATTATACAAATTTGTTTTACAAGCCTTTATAACTAGAATTTAAATTATGCTGCTGTGGGTAAAAATAATAACAAGTATTTTATCAGGGATTGCTTCAGATAGCAGCTAAAATGATGAGTCAGTGTGCCCAAGGAAATTAGAGAAAGTTTGTCCTTCAAACGTTTTTGTATGAAATCCTCAAATGTGTTAAAGTTTTACCTCTTTATACGAGATAATTAAAGACAGGCATAGAAACAAAAACAAAATCCATGATTTCACATTATTTTTACATGTTAATGCACCCATCAAGTACTTGAGGCCTCAAGATGGAGGAAGTAATAGTATTTAGTGAATAAAATTGGAAAAGTTATGGTACTTTTATTCAACAGTAACACATCTTTTTGGTTGGAAGTAGGATGTTTTAAACAATTGAATGCCAAAATTTAGATGAAATGTATGCTCATGGGAGAGTAAAGTAGATTGTTTTGTACTGACGGAAACTATCTTATCAAACAAAAAACCCACAAAAACTAACAAAACCTGAAGTAAAGCTCTGGACTTCCCCGACTCATATGCCTGCCACTTCAGACATTATTTTTAATTAAATAGTTGACTTCATTAAAGACAGGCAGAAGTCAGAAAGAAATCTGCATTCTGAAATACTAGGGGTGGGGAAGACAGTAGGCAGGGAGAGTGGTGATTGGTCGTGGTGACGATGTATATCAATAAGCTGATGAAGAACACACATTCCAAAAGGGAGTAATCTTAGCAACAAAGAAAAAATTCATATTTATACTCCTTCACATTTGTAAGGAAATGAAAGATTATACAAATAAATTGGAAGAAAAAGAGTTATAAGGTTTAAAAGAAGAAATTATAAGGCAATTGAATAAATAGTAAATTTGAAAAGGTGACAACAAAAATAGAATATTATGAAAGTCACATGAGCAATCTGCAAAGAATACAATACACACACTTACAAACAGTCTTGACATGAGGATAGTTCCAAGCTAATGTAAAAAAAAAAAAAAAGAAAATCCAGAAACGTGCAAGATCAAGCATTCATTTTCTATTACTGCATAAGTAATCACCACAAATGTAGTGGCTAAAAAGAAAACAGAAGAAGTCACTATGTCTGTGGGTCAGGAGTCCAGGTAGGGGTTAACTAGGTCTCCTGTTCAGGATCTTACCAAGCTGCAATTAAGGTTCAAGCGGGGCAGTGGTTCTCATACAGTTGTTGGCAGAATACACTTTCTTTCATTGTAAGACAAAGGTCCCTGCTTTCTTGCTGGTTATTGACCAGAGGTATCTCTCAGCTCTTACAGCTGCCCTCTCACAACCTGGTTCTTTATTCAAAGCCAGCAAGAGAATCTCTCTCTACCTGCTTTGAAAGAGTCTTACACACTTAATGCAATCATGGAAGTGACTCCATCATATTAATAGGACCTGCCTACCCTTGAGGAGAGGGGATTACTTAGGGCATGTACACCAGAGGGTGAGAATCTTGGAGATTCTTTTAGAATTTTGCCTACCCGAAATTACAAAATGGAAGAGATGACAAATCATGAAAGGAAATGTATGCTATAAACTTGATATTTCTGAAGAAAATAGTAGAACAAATAAGAAGAACAAATAAGAATTTCTGACTTCAAGATGGCAAAGAACTTTGGATTTTTTCCCTTACCCTCAATAACTGCAGAAAACAACAAGAATAAGACACAAGAAAGAGATGGCTGAAGCTTCAGTCTCTAATTTATGAATGGAGAACACTGATGAGGCCAGAGGACTATCAATCTTAAATGTCTGCACACACTAGCAAGAAGCAAGCTTGTAAACTCTGCAGAATCAACAAAGCTTAGGAATGAGGCACTAGCATTACTGTAGTTGGTGACAGTTGGAGTGAAACTGCACTAAGGAGCAGAAAGTTGTTCCATTTCCCACCTATGTCCCCAGAAGTCAAGTGCCTATTCTTTGCAGAATCATGCCTAGGATTAGATATTTATTTTCTGGAGGAATTTAATAAGGGAAGTGTCAGGCTTGGGGACACAATCCAGAGAGCACAGGAGTAAGTTGCTAGACTGCAAAACAGAAGGATGTACCCTGTACTGATATTAATTGTAATCTACCCTCATGAGTTCCATGTGCTGGTGGTCAATATTATACCTCCATGCTAAAGGTGGCAGTGCCAGAATACTAACAGTTATGGTTACTCAGTTTTAAAGCCACCTGATAACTTCACCAGCCACAGAGAAATCCACCAGCAAACATGTAACTTCCCACACATACCACCTCCAGTAAGTATTGTAGTTCCCCTCTCTTAAATACAAATAAATAGAACATTGGGGTGCATGCACCCTTTCAGACCATGTTTTTCTCCAAATACATGCCCAGGAGTGAAATTGCAGGATCACATGGTAGCTCTACTTTTAGGTTTTTAAAGAACCTCCATACCGTTCTCCACAGTGGCTGTACCAATTTACATTTCCACCAACACTGTAAGAGGGTTCCCTTCTCTCAACACCCTTGCCAGCATTCATTGTTTGTGGATTTTTTGATGACAGCCATTTTGACTGGTGTGAGGTGATATCTCATTGTAGTTTTGATTTGCATTTCTCTAATAATTAGTGATGTTGAACATCTTTTCATGTGCCTCTTGGGCATCTGTATGTCTTCTTTGGAGAAATGTCTATTTAGGTTTTCCACCCATTTTTTGATTGGGTTGTTTGTTTTGATGATATTAAGCCACATAAGCTGTTTGTAAATTTTGGCGACTAATTCCTTGTCGGTCACATCATTTGCGAATATTTTTTCCCACTCAGTGGGAGAATATTTTCGTTTTGCTTATGGTTTCCTTTACTGTGCAAAAGCTTTTGAGTTTAATTAGGTCCTATTTATTTATTTTTGTTTTTATTTCCATTACTCTGGGAGACCGATCGAAAAAGATATTGCTGCAATTTACATCAGAGAGTGTTCTGCCTAAATGTTCATCAACAAAGGAATGGATAAAGAAGATGTGGTACATATATACAATGGAATATTACTCCTCCATTAAAAAGAATGAAATAATGCCATTTGCAGCAACATGGATGGACCTAGAGACTGTCATACTGAGAGAAGTAAGTCAGACAGAGAAAAAGAAATATCATATGATATCACTTATATGTGGAATCTAAAAAGAAATGATACAAATGAACTTATTTACAAAAGAGAAACAGACTCACAGACTTAGAGAATGAATTATGGTTACCATCAGGGAAGGGTGGGGGGCAGGGATAGTTAGGGAGTTTGGGATTGACATGTACACACTGTTATATTTTAAATGGATAACCAACAGGGACTTACTGTATAGAACAGGGAGCTCTGCTCAATATTATATAACAACCTAAATGGGAAAAAAATTTGAAAAAGAATAGACACATGTGTATGTATAACTGAAAAAAAAAAGATAAATAAAGCCCAACCCATGCCCTCAAAAATATGGATAGACAAGATTTGACCATAAACTTAATAATTATATAAATTCATAATAAAAGATGAAATATAAGGAACAGAATAAAACTGTGTATCATTTTTTGAAATTAATAATACAATTGCTAAAATAAAATATTCTGTAAGAAGAGTTGGAAGTCTAGCATATTCTTAGAAGAAATTGCCAAAATTGATAAAAATGAATGCCTCTGAAGTGGAGAACTCTCCACAGCAATGCTCAATGACAAAAGGCAATGAAGCAATGACTACAAAGTTCTGACAGAAAGAAATGTGGCTCACGGGCCCAGCCGCCCATTTTTGGATTGGGTTGTTTCTTTTTTGATATTGAGCTGCATGAGCTGCTTGTATATTATGGAGATTAAGCTTTTGTCAGCTGCTTCACTTGCAAATATTTTCTCCCATTCTGAGCTATGTCTTTTCCTCTTGTTTATGTTTTCCTTTGCTGTGCAAAAGCTTTTAAGTTTCAATACGTCCCATTTGTTTATTTTTGTTTTTATTTCCCGTTCCCGTTCTCTAAGAGGTGGGTCAAAAGGGATCTTGCTGTGATTTATGTCATAGAGTGTCTGCCTATGTTTTCCTCTAAGAGTTTTATAGTTTCTGGCCTTACATTTAGGTCTTTAATCCATTTTGAGTTTATATTTGTGTATGGTGTTAGGGAGTGTTCTAATTTCATTCTTGTACATGTAGCTGTCCAGTTTTCTCAGCACCACTTATTGAAGAGGCTGCCTTTTCTCCATTGTATATTCTTGCTTCCTTTATCAAAGATAAGGTGACCATATGTGAGTGGGTTTATCTCTGGGCTTTCTATCCTGTTCCATTGATCTATATTTCTGTTTTTGTGCCAGTACCTCACTCTCTTGATTACTGTAGCTTTGTAGTATAGTCTGAAGTCAGGGAATCTACTTCCTCCAGCTCTGTTTTTCTTTCTTATGATTGCTTTGCCTATTCGGGGTCTTTTGTGTTTCCATACAAATTGTGAAATTTTTGTTCTAATTCTGTGAAAAATGCCATTGGTAGTTTGATAGGGATTGCATCAAATCTGTAGATTGCTTTGGGTAGTAGAGTCATTTTCACAATGTTAATTCTTCCAATCCAAGAACATGGTATATCTCTCCATCTGTTTGTATCATCTTTAATTTCTTTCATCAGTGAATTAGAGTTTTCTGCATACAGATCTTTTGTCTCCTTAGGTAGATTTATTCCTATGTATTCTATTCTTTGTGTTGCAATGGTAAATGGGAGTGTTTCCTTAATTTCTTTACAGATTTTTCATCATTAGTGTATAGGAATACAAGAGATTTTGGTGCATTATTTTTGTATGCTGCTACTATCCATATTCATTGATTAGTTCTAGTAGTTTTCTGGCAGCATCTTTAGGATTCTCTATGTATAGTATCATGTCATCTGCAAACAGTGACAGTTTTACTTCTTCTTTTCTGATTTGGATTCCTTTTACTTCTTTTCCTTCTCTGTTTGCCGTGGCTAAAACTTCCAAAACTATGTTGAATAATAGTGGTGAGAGTGGGCAACCTTGTCTTGTTCCTGATCTTAGTGGAAATGCTTTCAGTTTTTCACCATTGAGAACAATGTTGGCTGTGGGTTTGTCATATATGGCCTCTATAATGTTGAGGTAAGTTCCCTCTATGCCTACTTTCTGGAGAGTTTTTATGAAAAATGGGTGTTGAATTTTGTCAAATCTTTTTCTGCATCTATTGAGATGATCATATGGTTTTTCTCCTTCAATTTGTTAATATGGTTTATCACATTGATCGACGTGTGTATTAAAGAATCCTTGTATTCCTGGGATAAACCTCACTTAATCATGGTGTATGATCCTTTTAATGTGTTGTTGGATTCTGTTTGCTAGTATTTTGTTAAGGAGTTTTGAACCTATGTTCCTCAGTGATATTCGCCAGTAGTTTTCTTTTTTTGTGACATCTTTGTCTGGTTTTGGTATCAGCGTAATGGTGGCCTTGTAGAATGAGTTTGGAAGTGTTCCTCCCTCTGCTATATTTTGGAAGAGTTTGAGAAGGATAGGTGTTAGCTCTTCTCTAAATGTTTGATAGAATTCGCCTCTGAATCCATCTGGTTCTGGACTTTTGTTCGTTGGAAGATTTTTAATCACAGTTTCAATTTCAGTGCTTGTGATTGGTCTGTTTATATTTTCTATTCTTCCTGGTTCAGTCTTGGAAAGTTGTTCTTTTCTAAGAATGTGTCCAGTTCTTCCAACTTGTCAATTTTATTGGCACATAGTTGCTTGTAGTAATCTCTCATGATCCTTTGTATTTCGGCAGAGTCAGTTGTTACTTCTCCTTTTTCATTTCTAATTCTGTTGATCTGAGTCTTCCTTTTTTTCTTGATGAGTCTGGCTAATGGTTTATCAATTTTGCTTATCTTCTCAAAGAACCAGCTTTTAGTTTTATTGATCTTTGCTATCATTTCCTTCATTTCTTTTTCATTTATTTCTTATCTGATCTTTATGATTTCTTTCCTTCTGCTAACATTGGGTTTTTGTTCTTCTTTCTCTAATTGCTTTAGGTGTAAGGTTAGATTTTTTATTTGAGATATTTCTTGTTTTTTGAGGTAGGATTGTATTGCTATAAACTTCCCTCTTAGAACTGCTTTTGGTGCACCCCATAGGTTTTGGGTCATCGTGTTTTCATTGTCATTTGTTTCTAGGTAGTTTTTGATTTCTTCTTTGATTTCTTCAGTGATCTCTTGGTTAATTAGTAGTGTATTGTTTAGCCTCCATGTGTTTTTATTTTTTACACATTTTTTTCCTGTAATTGATATCTAGTCTTATAGCATTGTGGTTGCAATAGATACTTGATACGATTTCAAATTTCTTAAATTTATCAAGGCTTGATTTTTGACCCAAGATATGATCTATCCTGGAGAATGTTCCATGAGCACTTGAGAAGAAAGTGTATTATGTTGTTTTGGATTGATTGTTCTATAGATATCAATTAAGTCCATTGGTCTAATGTGTCATTTAAAGTTTGTGTTTCCTTATTTATTTTTATTCTGGATGATCTGTCCATTGGTGAAAGTGGGGTGTTAAAGTCTCCTACTATTACTGTGTTACTACTGTTTTCCCCTTTTATGGCTGTTAGTATTTGCCTTATGTATTGAGGTGCTCCTATGTTGGGTGCGTAAATAGTTACAATTGTTATATCTTCTTCTTGGATTGGTCCCTAAATATTATGTAATGTCCATTTTGTCCCTTGTAATAGTCTTTAAAGTAGATTTTGTCTGATATGAGAACTGCTATTCCAACTTTCTTTTGATTTCCATTTGCATGGAATATCTTTTTCCATCCCTTCACTTTCAGTCTGTATGTGTCCCTAGGTCTGAAGTGGGTCTCTTGTAGACAGCATATATACAGGTCTTTTTTTGTATCCATTCATCCAGTCTATGTCTTTTGGTTGGGGCATTTAACCCACTTACATTTAAGGTACTCATTGATATGTATGTTCCTATTACCATTTTTTTTAATGTTTTGTGTTTGTAACTGTAGGTCTTTCCCTTCTCTTGTGTTTCCTGCCTAGAGAAGTTCCTTTAGCATTTGTTGTAAAGCTGGTTTGGTGGTGCTGAATGCTATTAGCTTTTGCTTGTCTGTAAAGGTTTTAATTTCTCCATCAAACCTGCATGAGACCCTTACTGGGCAGAGTAAACTTGGTTGTAGGTTTTTCCCTTTCATCACTTTAGATATGTCCTCCGACACCATTCTGGGTTGCAGTGCTTCCGCTGAAACATCAGCTGTTAACTTTATGGGAATTCCCTTGTATGTTATTTGTTGCTTTTCCCTTGATGCTTTTAATATTTTTTCTTTGTATTTAATTTTTGATAGTTTGATTAATATGTGTCTTGGAGTGTTTCTCCTTGGATTTATCCTGTATGGGACTCTCTGTGCTTCCTGGACTTGATTGAATATTTCCTTTCCCATATTAGGGAAGTTTTCAACTATAATCTCTTTAAATATTTTCTCTGTCCCTTTCTTTTTCTCTTCTTCTGGTATCTCTATAATTCAAATGTTGGTGAGTTTAATGTTGTCCCAGAGGTGTCTGAGACTGTCCTCAATTCTTTTCATTCTTTTTTTCTTTATTCTGATCTGCAGTAGTTATTTCCACTATTTTATCTTCCAGGTTACTTATCCATTCTTCTGCCTCAGTTATTCAACTCTTGATTCCTGCTCGAGAATTTTTAATTTCATTTACTGTGTTGTTCATCATTGTTTGCTCTATAGTCCTCCTAAGTACTTGTTAAACTTTTCTTGTATTTTCTCCATTCTATTTCCATCATTTTGGATCATCTCTATTATCATTACTCTGAATTCTTTTTCAGGTAGACTGCCTATTTCCTCTTCATTTGTTTGGTGTGGTGGGTTTTTACCTTGCTCCTTCATCTGCTGTGTGTTTCTCTGTCTTCTCATTTTGCTTAACTTATTGTGTTTGGGGTCTCCTTTTCACAGGCTGCAGGTTCGTAGTTCCCATTGTTTTTGGTGTCTGTCTCCAGTGGCTAAGGTTGGTTCAGTGGGTTGTGTAGGCTTCCTGGTGGATGGGACTGGTGCCTGTGTTCTGATGAATGAGGTTGGGTCTTGGTTTTCTGGTGGGCAGGACTATGTCCGGTGGTGTGTTTTGGGGTGTGTGTGAACTTATTATGATTTTAGGCAGCCTCTTAGCTAATGGGCAGGGTTGTGTTCCTGTCTTGCTAGTTTTTTAGCATGGGGTGTCCATTACTGTAGCTTGCTGGTCATTGAGTGGCACTGGCTCTTAGCGTTGAGACAGAGAACTCTGAGAGAGCTCTAGCTGATTGATATTACAAGGGGCCAGGAGGTCTCTGGTGGACCAATGTCCTGAACTCACCTCTCCCACCTCAGACGCTCAAGCCTGACACCCGCCCAGAGCACCAAGACCCTGTCAGCCATACGGCTCAGAAGAAAAGGGAAAAAAGGAAAAAAAAAAAAAAAAAAAGAAAGAAAGGAAAAAAAATAAAGTTATTAAAATAAAAAAGCAATTAAAAAAAGAAAAGAACAACGAAACCAATGAACAAGTTCACCAATGATAACAAGTGCTAAAAACTATACTAAAAAAAACCCCAGACAGACAGAACCCTAGGACAAATGGTAAAAGCAAACCTATACAGACAAAATCACAGAGAAGCATAAATATATACACTCACAAAAAGAAAAAAAGAAAAAAATATATATATACATATATATGTGTATATATATATGTATATATATAAAGGAAGAGAGCAACCAAATCAATAAACAAATCTACCAGTGATAATAAGCTCTGAATACTAAACTAAGATAAACATAAAACTAGAAGTAAATTAGATGCAGAAAGCAAACCCCAAGTCTACAGTTGCTCCCAAAGTCCACTGCCTCAGTTTGGGGATGATTCATTGTCTATTCAGGTATTCCACAGATGCAGGGTACATCAAGTTGATTGTGGAGATTTAATCTGCTGCTCCTGAGCCTGCAGAGAGAAATTTCCCCATCTCTTTCTTTGTTTGCACAGCTCCTGGGGTTCAGCCTGGGATTTGGACTTGCCTCTGCATGTAGGTCACCCTCTGGCGTCTCTTCTTCTGCCAGACAGGAGGAGCTGAAAGGAGCAGCTGATTCAGGGGCTCCAGCTCACTCAGGCCAGGGGGAGGGAGGGGTACAAAATATGGGGTGAGCCTGTGGCAGCAGAGGCCATTGCAACAGCCTGAGGTGTGCCGTGCGTTCTGCCGGGGAAGTTGTCCCTGGATCCCGGGACCCTGGCAGTGGTGGGCTGCACAGGCTCCTGGGAGGGGAGGTGTGGATAGTGACCTGTGCTTGCACACAGGCTTCTTGGTGGCTGCAGCAACAGTCTTAGCATTTCATGCCCTTCTCTGGTGTCCACGCTGATAGCTGCGGCTCGCTCCTGTCTCTGGAGCTCATTTAGGCCGTGCTCTGAATCCCCTCTCCTTGCGCACCCTGAAACAATTGTCTCTTGCCTCTTAGGTAGGTCCAAACTTTTTCCTGGACTACCTCCTATCTAGCTGTGGCACACCAGCCCCATTCAGGCTGTGTTCATGCAGTCAACCCCAGTCCTCTCCCTGGGATCTGACCTCTGAAGCCCGAGCCTCAGCTCCCAGCCCCTACCCACCCTGGTGGGTGAGCAGAGAAACCTCTCAGGCTGGTGAGTGCTGGTTGGCACCAGTCCTCTGTGTGGGAATCTCTCCACTTTGCCTTCTGCACCACTGTTGCTGCGCTCTTCTCCGTGGCTCTGAAGCTTCCTCCCCTCCCACCCCATCTCTGCCAGTGAAGGGGTTCCCTAGTGTGTGGAAACTTTTCCTCCTTCACAGCTCCCTCCCAGAGGTGCAGGTCCTGTCCCTATTCTTTTGTCTCTGTTTTTTCTTTTTTCTTTTGCCCTACCCAGGTACATGGGGAGTTTCTTGCCTTTTGGGAAGTCTGAGGTCTTCTGCCAGCATTCAGTAGGTGTTCTGTAGGAGTTATTCCACATGTAGATGTATTTTTGATGTATTTGTGGGGAGGAAGTTGATCTCCACGTCTTACTGCTCCACCATCTTGAAGGTTGGACTCTATCCTACAATTTTACATTATAATTTTTTATAATTTTTATTCCGTTAAATACTCTAAGAATAAAATTAGTGTAGTGTGATACAGAATCCTACTGATATAAAGTCATTTCTATCAGTTTATCATTCTATTTATTTATAAGTCTATCTAAATAGAGAAATATTTGAAATAGCATTCACCAAGGAATAATAATATATCCATTTTGGCTCTATTTCTGGGTGGCAGGATTGTGGTAATGTTGGAGTAGATCATCAGAAGGACATGACTGCCAGTTGACTTGTGAGCTGGACCCAGGTAACTGGAGGCTCCTTAATGCTCCCACTGTCCTTGGAATGTACATTCTGCCTGTTGTTCCTATAGCCAGAAGTAATAAACCTGAGATATGGTAAATTTACTGAAACATGTTCTTAAATTTATGTCTGTGGAATAATAAAAAGTACAAAGAGAGACAGTAGTAGATGTACAAAAAGATGCCCTGTACAGCACAGGGAACTACATTCAATATCCTGGGGTAAACCATAATGGAAAAGAATATAAAAAAGAATGTATATATGTGTATAAAGAGTCACTCTGCTGTACAGCAGAAATTAACACAACTTTGTAAATCAACTAAACTTCAATTAAAAAATAAATTTAAAAAATTAAAAAAAAATAAAGATGTGCAATAGAATAATAAAAAAAAAAGAGTCTGAAAGACTGGAGTAAGATATCCTAGTTATCAAGTGAGAGCAGGAGATAAGCCTGCAGGAGCCACACACAGAGCACAGGAAAACAGTCTCATCCAGCACAGAATCATCCCATCAGCCACCCTGGCTAACAATTCTTGTGGAATTGAAATATGATAACAGACTGTGCGTAGTAAACCCCATGTATCTCTCTTCCAGAGGGTGGATTTGGTCATTCCCAACAAATCCTTTTGTTGTTTTAATGAAATTCTATGTCAGAGAGACCCTGCTGTTCTTTAATAGATAACTCAGGTTTATGAAGTCTACCTGAGTGGTACCCACAGTAGGCAAATGCGAAAAGTAGCACAATTCAGAAAACCGTATTAACTGGGGCTTAACTCTGACTGAGTGTTACACATACCTTATTATTGCAAGATATTTTTCCTTTGAATGACTTTCTTTTTGTTGTTGTTGTTAAAGAAAGAATGGATCTGTATGTGGTCAATTCACTTCTCAACAATTCTTCCTCTAGTGACAACCTGAAGTGATTTCACATTAGGGAAAATGAGTTTTGCTGCTCTTCATAAATTGTTAATGAGCTTTTTTGAACAATTGTAGCCCTAACCTGATTCACAAAAGAGCCTTCTCAGATTTGTCATTAACATGTTTATAACAATAAAGGGAGAGAAAACTGCCAAGTAAGTTGATGCCCCTTGCTGAGAACTATTTTCCTCCCTTCATTTTAGCTCATTAGATTATTTCTCACCATGACACTGCCAAGTAACCTGGTTCAGTTTGACAGTTAAGGCTTCAGATGTCTCTACCAGTAGCCTGTCTCACTTTGCAAAGGTAGGGAAGCTTCAATGCTGTGTGGCAAGAAGGATGTCAGTAGAACAAGATTTTATCTTCAGCTCTGCAACTCACCAGCTTGTGTGATGCTGGGCGATTTTTTGTATGTTCTAGACTAGTTTCTAATGTGCCAAATGTGTAAAATGGACCTGTTTCCAAAGAGCTTAAAGATCTCCAAAGTCCCTTTCCTTATTAAGATACAATGATGCTAATAAATGCATAACTTCTGAAACTCTATCCATTAATTTTTTTGCAGGGATTTCTCCCTGGGCAGTTTCACGTTGCTTACTTTCATTCCCCCTCAAACAAGTCAACAACTCATGAGATGCTGCATTTAAATTGGAATGGACTAAGAAGACATACAGATGGCCAAAAGGCACATGAAAAGATGTTCAATATCACTAATTATTAGAGAAATGCAAATAAAAACTACCATGAGTATCACCTCACACCAGTCAAAATGGCTATCATCAAAAAACCTACAAACAATAAATGCTGGAGAGGGTATGGAGAGAAGGGAATTCTCCTACACTGTTGGTGGGAATGTAAATTGGTACAGCCACTATGGAGAACAGTATTGAGGTTCCTTAAAAAACTAAAAATAGAGCTACCATATAACCCTGCAATCCCACTCCTGGGTTTATATCCGGAGAAAAACATGGTCTGAAAGGATTCATGCACCCTAATGTTCATTGCAGCACTGTTTACAATAGCCAAGACATGGAAGCAACCTAAATGTCCATTGACAGAGGAATGGGTGAAGAAGATGTGGTACATATATACAATGGAATATTACTCAGCCATTAAAAAGAATGAAATAATGCCATTTGCAAGAACATGGGTGGACCTAGACACTGTCATACTGAGTGAAATAAGTCAGACAGGGAAAGAGAAACATCATATGATATCACTTATATGCGGAATCTAAAAAGAAATGATACAAATGAACTTATTCACAAAAGAGAAACAGACTCACAGACTTAGAGAATGAACTTTTGGTTACCAGGGGTGGGGGAAAAGGAAGTGTGGGAGTTTGGGACTGACCTGTACACACTTCTCTATTTAAAATGGATAACCAACAAGGACCTACTGTATAGCACAGGGAACTCTGCTCAGTATTCTATAATAACCTAAATGGATAAAGAATTTGAAAAAGAATTGATACATGTATATGTATAACTGAATCACTTTACTGTACGCCTGAAACCATCACAACATTGTTAATCAACTATACTCCAATATAAAATAAAAAGTTTAAAAAAAAATTGGAATGGGCTGAGACAAACTTGAGAAAAATATCAACAGTTCCTTCTTTAACTCACCTCACTTTTCACTTTATCATATAGTCAAATAAAGAAGCCAACTGGTTCTTTCACCACTCTCCCTGGGAATTTCCTTAGTCATATTCATAAGCTTCTTAGGTTCACTTTCCATCTTCCACATGACGGTGGTGGGCAGTTTCACTAATCTTTCTGTCAGTACATGATATTAAGGTCCCTTTTTCTCTAGCTGCTACTAACAGTCTCCTCCAAGTTCTTTAGGTCCATACCTCTTTCTTGATCCTAAAATCAGTGCTTTATATTTTGAGTTTTTGTTACTGCAGCATCCCTCTTCCAGGTACCAATTTCTGTTTTTATCTTCTTCCACATAGCAAACTACCCCCAAAACTTTGTACCTTAAAATAGCAACCACTTGGGCTTCCCTGGTGGAGCAGTGGTTGAGAGTCCACCTGCCGATTCAGGGGACACGGGTTCGTGCCCCGGTCCAGGAAGATCCCACATGCCGCGGAGCAGCTGGGCCCGTGAGCCATAGGCCACTGAGCCTGCGCGTCTGGAGCCTGTGCTCCACAACGGGAGAGGCCACAACAGTGAGAGGCCCGCGTACCGCAAAAAAAAAAAAAAAAAAAAAAAAAAAAAGTTGAAAAACTCTACAAATTTTATATTACATATATTTTATCACAAAAAAATTAATCTACTTTTGGGAATTTCAATTTATAAAATCACTTTGATATACTGAGAGTATCTATTGAACATATTCATACACTATGACTCAATATTTACGCTCATGCCAAACATAATTGTGTACTACATACTTCTATCAAAAGACATTTTCTAAAATTATCACTGAAGCACTGCATACAGTAGAATGAATACATAAGTTGTGGTATATTTATACTCTACTGCAGTGAAAATGACCAAAGTACAAATACAAACATAAACTTGCAAAAATCTCACAAGCATGCATTTGAAAGAAGCCACAGGCAAAATATGTATTTTATAATTCCACTAACATAATACATATCAAATATAAGCAACATTAATCTATGGTTTGAGGTAAGAAAAGGCTATCCTCAGGGTGAGGGTTAAATACTTGAAAGGATTATGGGGTTGAGAGGGTTCTGTATTGTGATAACATTCTGTGTTCTGATATGGTTGTCAATTTTTCTATATTTATGTTATGCTTCAATAAAAAGTTTATATAAAAATACAGAACATAAAAATGTACATTGTAACTTAGTAAAATTATGTTTCATTTATATAAATGTTACACCAGAGAGCCAAATGTGATTACACTGGCAACTAGCAGCTATGTGAATTGCTGCCAGATTCCTTGGTAATGTTAGATTCAACTAATATAAGGTTTATTTCAAAATATGCTGACAAGAGAGAAATGGGATTATGAAGTGACTCATGAATAGCTGGAGTTTATGCGCAGGCTGAAGGCATAAATATCTCTGGCTAGCCACCCATTCATAGGCACCAGTTACATGACAAAACTTACCTCCTCTTCAGTTACAATGTAATGCACATTTCACCAAATCCTCTCTTGCAGTTTATCCCAAAGTCATTGGCAGTTTCCAACTGGTTATCCAATTTACCGGATAACCATTTACAAATGTTTTTACACTTAAATAATACATAATACGAAGAAGTGCTTTGGGTCCTTAGGAAGACCCTGAGGGTGTATAAATTTTTATTTCTCTGAGCTGTTCAGATGACAGCCACTAAAAGTGTCTGAATTGGGAAAGTGAATAGTTGGTGATATTGTGGGCATGTTGTATTTTTTGCTTCCTAACTAAGAAACAAGTACAACTGTTACCCAACATAATATTTTTGAACATTAATTTGATAATATAAAGAACTTTCAAAGTGTTATTCTTTTTGCACCAATAATTCCTCTAATGGAAGTCAAACCAAAGAAACAGTTTATGCAAAGTATTAAGCACAAAGACCTCCATATTGATATGAATTGCAAAGATGAAAAGTGCAAGTTACATACTAAAAATTTCTAACAAGAAGGGAATGACTGAATAAACTATGGTGAAGTCAGTCACTTGATAGGATTATTTTCTTCTGTCAATAATCATAAATCATAATGTTTATTTTTCAATTTTTCCATAATTAAAACAACTCAATATTAATATTAGGGCAGTAGGAATTTCAGTTAGAAATTATACATGTCTTTCATTTTTAAAATAGGAAATAAAGTTTAATACATGTAGCTTAATATAAAAATATGAAATTCTGAAAAAATGTGCTTACAAAGAGTTTCTAATATAGAATATGCTTATGAAAATGTAAAGATAAGTAATATATATAAAATGCATGTAATGTAATGATATATAAAGTTATGATAAAGGAAATACAATATTTATAATAATGTATAATCGTGTGAAACAGATATTAAGGCATTTCAATAAAATAGCAAATTAATTAGGTCTCTGTTTCTGGATTATGTAGAATAAATGTCTCTTAAGCAACTTAATAAAGCTGTTTACCTCAGATGACACATCAAATAAACAACCAAGTTGATGCTTGAATGAAGTTCCTTGATCTATAAAACTAGTGCTCTAGGGCTTCCCTGGTGGTGCACTGGTTGAGAGTCCGCCTGCTGATACAGGGGACATGGGTTCGCGCCCCGGACTGGGAGGATCCCACATGCCGCGGAGTGGCTGGGCCCGTGAGCCATGGCCACTGAGCCTGCGTGTCCAGAGCCTGTGCTCTGCAACGGGAGAGGCCACAGCAGTGAGAGGCCCACGTAACGCAAAACAAACAAACAAACAAAAAAAACTAGTGCTCTAGCTGAGTTGTAAAAAAGATTTGTGGCAATAAAAAAAGGAAGGAGTTTTAAATGTTGCAAAAAGAATTGTCAGGTGAAATGAATAAGTGAGTTGCTGGCCATGCTGAGGAAATAGTAAATATGGATATCAAATTGCAATTATTTGAAAAATGAATGGGAGTTCAGTAAGATGAAGAAAATTAGTGTAGATGGTTCCTGTGAGAAATCAGGTTCTGAAGGAAATAGAATGATTTGCATGCTAAGAGGTATTTACTTATATTAGAAGACAAATTTTTTTGAGGTAAGAAAAAGAACTAAACATTATAGCAGGTACACTGAAAAGCACCGTAAGAGAGAAAATGATTCAACCGTTTGGACACTTGTAAGTAATGAGACTCAGTTAACTAACTCTTATTTTCAAATAGGAGGTCATTTAATGTCATTTACTACTCAAAAGGAACTGAGTTTGAAACAGTAAAACTGTTAAGGGCAGCTTTTTGTATATCTACTACTGTCTCTCTTTGTACTTTTTATTATTCCACAGACATAAATTTAAGAACATGTTTCAGTAACTTTATCATATCTCAGGTTTATTACTTCTATTGTTGTATGTGGATCTTTTTATGTTATTTGTTGGCCTTGTAAAAGCAGGTAGATCTATTACTCAGACTGTGAAACATTAGGCGATTTATGATTAAAAAGTGATCCATCATCATCACCATCATCAGTGCTATAAGGAAAAATTTATTGACAGAAAATAATTTCATGACAGTATCCTAGGCACTGCAGGGTTCTAGAAAGCAAAAGTCCAGAGGATCATTCTAATTCAGTATAAATGTCTCTCACCTCCTTCATGCACTACAAATTTCTGCATAAGTGTAATTGCTAACTCCTATTAAATTAAGGTTTGTAAATATAAAGCAGCATCAGAGGGGTAGGATCAGACAGTTCTGATTTGGATATAACCTATGTAATATATTAGCTCCCTAATATAGGAGAATGGAACTATTCTTGTTGACCATTTGTAAAAGGGGTTTAGTAATTTCTTAAAGTTTTGTGAAATAGGGTATATGTTTATATACATATATATTGCTTAGCCTGACAAAAATTAGTGTTTAATAAGGAAGTCCCCATGATTTTTAATAATCTGAGAAAAGGTAAAAAAACTTTAAATCACAGCAAGTTCAATGAGCTACCCCATCACTGAAGTAAAATTTGGCTGATATATTAATTCACAATGACATGTATAAAATATATTATAACTTGAATTCTCAACAAAATTATTTTTGAAGAGTAAATTTTAATCATTAGCTGACTCTAAATCAAACTTTAATTCAAATTTGTTTTTCTAAGGCTATTGGACTATAGATCAAGTGTTTTTCTTTAGAAGTATCCAAAATACAGTCTCTCAAAAAGTCAAATGATTCATTATTACCATTTGCATACATTTTTTAAATTTAATGAAAATGTCTTATTAATAAGATATGATTTGATTTGATAGAGTATCAGCTTACTATTAAAGTATTAGGAAATTCAAAATATCCATGATTGTTCTGTCCACATTGGGATACAATTGTCTCTACAGTTATTTTCTCTAAATATGGTAGGGATATTTTAAGACATTTATATAGTATTTATTAAATAATTAACATTGTATTACTCCCTCAGCATAGAAATATGAAAAAGACATTCCTGACATGAAAAAATTCTTGTAGATCTCTTTCACTGCTTTCATTTCTTGATAGGAAAGGGGAAATGGTATTTCTTAGGGGCATAAATCAAACCACAGAGGAGATATACTCAATACAAATATGGAAGCAAGATTTGTATGATCAAGGTGAGTTGTACTTGCAGCTGAAATGGTAAAGTGTGTTATTATAACATCTTACTCCAAGAATTCACAATATGAACAACTAAATTTGATGAAGAGAGGGGGACAAAAATTTACACCAGTAGCAATTAAACAAAAAGGGCAATCACCTGCATAGGAAGAAATATCCAAGCATGCAGAAGGCTCAGATTGTTAGAGTTGCATATAACACTTAGCTGAACCCTGAAGAGAAATGCAAAGAGGGAAGAAAGGTGGAAAGAGTGAAAATAAGGGGAAATGCTGAAAATGCTCAAAAGACATACTCCAATGTATAAAGCAAAGGAAAGGTGTCTACAGAATAATAATGGTATTACACACAGTAATTATAGACAAAAATTCCCATTCTAGTAGACTCTCCCTCAAAAATCCATGTACAAGATAAAAGACAATATTACTGTTGACAGGTGTTTTTGTGAAATTTTTGATTTTTTGGTTGCAATAAAAAGAAATTTAGCCAAACTAAATACTAAAGAGTTTTGTGTGTATGTATGTATGTGTGTGTGACAGACCAACAGACAGAAAAGAAGGGGACAAAGGAGGAGTTGCAGATAATTAATGCAATATTGTCTCTGTCCAAAATGTCATTAAACTAGAAGTCAAGAGAGGAAAGATAACAGAAAAATCTCCAAACTCCTGAAAACTAAACAACAGACTTCTAAATAGACTATGTGTTGAAGAAGTCCACAACAGAATTAAATACCAAGTCAGTAAGAAAAAGAATTCTGGAAAATTTCCCAAATATTTGGAAATAAAGTACACTTCTAAGTAATCTATTAATTAAATAATCTAAATAATCTATGTAGATGTATAAAGGAAGGACAAAAAGTCATTTACCATTTCAATAAAAAGAATAAAATACCTAGCAATAAACCTACCTAAGGAGGCAAAAGACCTGTACTCAGAAAACTATAAGATACTGATGAAAGAAATCAAGGACAACACAAACAGATGGAGAGATATACCATGTCCTTGGATTGGAAGAATTAATATTGTGAAAATGACTATACTACCCAAAGCAAGATACAGATTCAATGCAATCCCTATCAAATTACCAAGAGCATTTTTCACAGAATTAGAACAAAAAATTTTATGATTTGTACAGAGACACAGAAGACTCCAAATAACCAAATCAATCTTGAGAAAGATGGAGTTGGAGGAATCAGTTTCCCTGACTTCAGACTATACTACAAGGCTATAGTAATCAAGACGGTATAGTACTGGCACAAAAACAGAAATATAGATTAATGGAACAGGATAGAAAGCCCAGAGATAAATGCACACACCTATGGTCACCTAATCTACGACAAACGAGGCAAGAATATACAATGGAGAAAAGACAGCCTCTTCAATAAACAGTGCTGGGAAAACTGGACAGCTACATATAAAAGAATGAAATTAGAACACTCCATAACACCATACACAAAAATAAACTCAAAATGGATTAAAGACCTAAATGTAATGCCAGACACTATAAAACTCTTAGAGGAAAACAGGCAGAACACTCTATGACATAAAATCACAAGATCCTTTTTGACCCACCTCCTAGAGAAATGGAAATAAAAACAAAAGTAAACAAATGGGACCTAATGAAACTTAAAAGCTTTTGCACAGCAAAGAAATCATAAACAAGACCAAAAGACAACCCTGAGAATGGGAGAAAATATTTGCAAACAAAGCAACTGACAAAGGATTAATCTCCAAAATACACAAGCAGCTCATGCAGCTCAATATCAAAAAAACAAGCAACCCAATCCAAAAATGGGCAGAAGACCTACATAGACATTTCTCCAAAGAAGATATATAGACTGCCAGCAAACACATGAAAAGAGGCTCAACATCACTAATTATTAGAGAAATGCAAATCAAAACTACAGCAAGGAACCACCTCACACCGGTCATAATGGCCATCATCAAAAAATATACAAACAGTAAATGCTGGAGAGGGGTGTGGAGAAAAGGGAACCCTCTTATACTGTTGGTGGGGATGTAAATTGATACAGCCACTATGGAGAACAGTATGGAAGTTCCTTAAAAAACTAAAAATAGAACTACCATATGACTCAGCAATCCCACTCCTGGGCATATACCTGGAGAAAACGATAATTCAAAAAGATACATGCACCTCAATGTTCATTGCAGCACTATTTACAATAGCCAGGACATGGAAGCAACCCAAATGTCCATCAACAAAAGAATGGATAAAGAAGATGTAGTATATATATATATATATATATATATACACACACACACACACACACAATGGAATATTACTCAGCCATAAAAAGAAACAAAATGGTGCAATTTGCAGAGACATCGATGGACTTAGAGACTGTTATACAGAGTGAAGTAAGTCAGAAAGAGAAAAACAAATATCATATAATATCACATATGTGGAATCTAGAAAAATGATACAGATGAACTTATTTGCAAAGCAGAAATTAAGACACAGACATACAGAACGGACATATGAATACTAGATGGGGAAGGAGGGGTGGGATGAACTGGGAGATTGGGATTTACATATGTACACTACTATGTGTAAAATAGGTAACTAATGAGAGCCTACTGTCTAGCACAGGGAACTCGCTTGGTGCTCTGTGGTGACCTAAATGGGAAGGAAACAAAGAAAGAGGGGATATATGTATATGTATAGCTGATTCACTTTGCTGTACCGCAGAAACTAACACAACATTGTAAAGCAACTATACTCCAATAAATATTAATTTAAAAAAGCAAATCAAAGGGGAAATTAGAAAATATTTTAATTTAAGAGATACAAAACACAGCGTATCAAAATTTATCAGATGCAACTAAAGCCATACTTGGAAATTTAAACCTTTTAAATGTCTATATAGCAAAAGAAAAAAGGTCTCATGTTGAAATTTTAAATTTACATTTTCAGAAACTAGTTAAAAAGGGAAAAAATAAACACAAATTATGCAAAGAGTATAAAATAAGAGCATAAATGAATGAAACATAAAGACAATAGAAGAAATTATTGAAACTAAAATTGGTTCTTTGAAAAGATGAAATAAAGTAACAAAACCTCAGCTAGACTGGCCAAGAAATACTGAGAGAAAACATAATCTAAATCAAAACTGAAATAGGGAAAAAAAAAACTGAAATAGGAGAAATTTCTACTGACTCTGTATAAAACATAAAGGAGTGTTATAATCAACCTATGTCAAATAATTGGACAATTTACATAAAATGGACACATTTCTAGACAAACAAACTACTGATACTGACTTAAGAATTTTAAAAATATGAATAAATCTATAGAAAATAAAAAACTGAATTATTAATTTAAAAGCTTTTCCAAAAGAAAAGCCTAGGTCCACATGGCTTTGTTGTGAATATTATCAAATTTTAAAAGAAAAATAGTAATTATCGATCACAACCCCTTTCAGAAAATAGATGAGGAGAACACATGAACTTATACTACTATGTCAGTATCATCTTCTCAAAGCTAGACAAAAATATTACTAGAAAACAAAAGCACAGAGAAATATCCTCATGAAAACAGATGCAAAAATCTAACAAAATGGCGAACAGAATCCAGCAACATTTATAAAGAATTATAACACATGACCAAGTGGGGTTTATTACAAGATGGCAAGATTGGTTTAGTACCTTAAAACAAAGGAATAAAGGACAGAAACCACATGATCATCTCCTCTGAAACAGAAAAACACACACACACATAATATCCAACACCAGTTCAGGATAAAGACAAAATATAATACCTTTTCATATAAAACAAAAACTCTCATCAAATAAGAATAGAAGGGGACAACTTATGTTCCACAAAGATCATCTTTCCCAAATCTACAGCTTATATCATAACTGAATAGTGAAAGTGTAAATGCTTTCCCCACAAGGTAAGCAATAAGCCAAGGATGTCATGTTGCTTTGAAGCCTGGGTAGTTCCTGAGGTGAAATCTGAAACTCCATCCCATACACAGAGGCAAGGAAAGACCAGAAAAAGAGGCAGTCCACTCCAGACAGGTCAGAGGTAGACTTCATAAGCAAGGGAACTTAAATGTGGCTTGTCTTGGGTGGCCGCATGACAAGGAGATCTTTGAACCTATCTGCCAGAATCTTAAAAGTTTATAGAGAGGCCTTAACTGGGTTCAGTCACATGTTTAGTCCAGGTGGTCTCAACCACACCTTACTCTCTCAGGTCTGCCTCCTAGTTATTCCTAGTGGGAATAGTAGGTGGGATGTACATTCCATGGACAGGAGAGGAAGTAAGGAACCTCTAACTTCCCAGGTCCAGCTCACCGGTCAACCAGCAGTCATATCCTCTCAATGATGACCTCCTCCCACACGTCCTCACCTTCACTTCTACTCAATATCTCAATATTGTACTGTATGTTATAGCCAGCATAATAAGACACGTAATTCATCAACCAATCAGAAAAAACAGTACACTCATCCCTCCAGTGAGAGGCCCGCATACCACAAAAAAAAAAAAAAAAAAAAAGTGCCAGAACATTAGACATCAGTTTTAAGGAAATGTACATATTTTATTGTCAATCAAAAATTCAAGATAGTGTTCCATTATTATTAAAGGTACTGATACAAGAGTCAGACATATCTAACTCCCAAACTAGAAATGATCCATATAGCTGATCAACCTTACAGGCACTAAATAAAGCAAAGGACAAGGATGGACATGTGAGAATCTGTACTTCATCAATGAAGAGAATGTTAGTTCCCTGTGCCTTTATCGTTAGAAACATCTGTCAGAGGCTTTGGTCAGTGTTACAAACTGAGGAAAAGCATCACATAGTATCATAAGTGGACTCCTGTAGTTTGGGATTTGCAATGTGTTATAATTTTTTTAAGTACACACACAACCTTACACATACATCCATTCATATTTGGAGTCAGACGGTATGAGTGCTGATTCTACTTATTTCATTTAATAACTATAATTTATGAAAAATTACATAGAGATTATAATCTTTACCATGTCAGGCTGTTGTGAATTTTAAATTAGATGACTGCAAACAAATTCCCACCATCAACCAATGAACAACCATGTTTGTTTGGATATGTACACACACACATGTATAATACTAAATGGCATGCTATCTTCTAGGGCAGGGGTCCCCAACCCCCAGGCTGCAGACTGGTACCAGTCTGTGGCCTGTTAGGAACCAGGTCACACAGATGGAGGTGAGCAGTGGGCGTGCTAGTGAAGCTTCATCTGCCACTCCCCATCACTCCCCACTGCTCCCCATCGCTCCCCATCGCTCCCCATCACTCCCCATCGCTCCCCATCGCTCCGCACTGCTCCCCACCACTCCCCATCACTCCCCACCGCTCCCCATCACTCCCCACCACTCCCCATCGCTCCCCATCACTCCCCATCGCTCCCCACCGCTCCCCATCGCTCCCCACCGCTCCCCAACGCTCCCCACTGCTCCCCATCACTCCCCATCGCTCCCCATCACTCCCCATCACTCCCCATCGCTCCCATTACCGTCTGAACCATCCTCCTCCCCCAGCTGTGGAAAAATTGTTTTCCATGAAACCAGTCTCTAATGCCAAAAAGGTCTGGACCACTGTTCTAGGGAGAATTTAATGATGCCAGAAGTCTTCCCACGTTTGAGGCCAGGCAAAGCCTGGCTATTGTATTTCAAGTGTTCAAAGTCTATTGTTGTGGCCATCAATCACAGGCAATACATCAGAAACAACAATGACAACCCAATTTCTAAATGGGTGAACCAAAAAATCTTTTTCATGAAAATACTCAGAGACTGATATACAGTAAGACTAACTCCTCCCGTCTGTTTCCCACCCCAAGGAAGCTGAGATAAAACTTGCTTAAGCTTGTCATTGTGTATCTTTACATGAATAATACTCTGTTCTGACTCGCCAACCCAGAGATGTTTCACTACATGGTGCTTGAATATAAGATGGTGGTAGTAACCATCATTATCAGGGAATTTAAGCTTTGGTGATATTTTCCTATACCTTATCAGTAATGAAATGGTCAGAGAAAACAAGACTACATCATACCTGTTCATGTTACCGAGTCCAAGCTCACTCTGCTCGCCGTACAACAGACAGACCAATAAATCGGAGATGAGGTGTGGAGGCAAGGAATACGCCTTCATTCAGAAAGCTGGCAGACCCAGAAGATGGCAGACTAGTGTCTCAAAATAACCATCTTATCGGAATCTGGATGCCAGTTTCTTTTACAGAATCAGGGAGGGAAATAAAATAAAAAGGCAGAATAGAGAAGGAGAGGCAGCGAAGAAGTAAAGTAAGAAGGGCTATCAGTCTTGCAAAACACACCCTGGAATGGCCAGACTCAGGGAGGGTATGTGTTAATTTCTTTGTTCTTGCAGCCATTCACAGGTGGGTAGGGTTCCCTGCGGCAGGCCATTATGTATGATTATAATAACAAAAGCAATGTAAAGCAAAGGCTAAAGTCAAAGAAACAGATGCAACAGGGAGTCAAAATTGGCTCTTCCCTGTTACATTCAGAGTTAAGTCTGAACAGATTCAGGTTAAAGTTCTATGGACTTGCAGGACAAAAGTCTATGGAGATATAAAAGCAAATCTAAATAACCAATTTGGGAAGAAAAACCAACTGACTTGCAATGTTGTGAGGCTCCACAAAGGTTACACTTTTTATCATTACCTGTAGATTACGTGGTAGAAGTGGTATTTGAATGTCCCTTTATTGAACTAATGTGATAATTTGTTTTAAGAAAATGGAACTTATTTTTTCTTAAACTACCTTAAATAACCTGGTTTAGAAAATTTTGAGCAAGAAATATATAGAAACTAATATCGTGTGAGACCAAAATGAATCACTATACCAAAGAGCAAGCAACCAGTGGACTATAGCAGTATTCAATCAACATTCACATATTAATAATTATGGTGCTTGATTGTTTTACAATGCTTTCATACATATTAGATACATTTTATTGATGTGAACAGTGAATTTCATGGAATTAGGGGAGTGAATTCCATGGCCAGAGAGTGAAAGTGCTCCTCTCAGATTTGTTTTTTTTATAATTCTTTCTACTTTACCTATGATGTCTCATACAGCTATCTGTGTGAATAAGAGATTTATAGATAAGCATTAAAATTACTAATGATATTAAAAATGGTACCATCAACATCCTGCAAACAGTAGATAAAGCCTTGGAATATCTGCTCTCTTGCTCACCTGTTACTACTAGGTACTTCATTATATGCATATTTCTAAATATTATGAATTATGAATTTGTCTACAGTTTCATTCTGGAGGAAATAACCCCAGTGTATGCACTAAGAGGGAACCATAAATCAGGTGATGTAGCAAATGACTGTTTTCTACTTTCTAATAAACACTGCCTAAATATCCAGCCTCATTTTTCTTATACTACAACCTTACAGAATCATTATTCTTATTTTAATTCTTAGCCTACTGGAAGACAGATTTATATTTTCTTACCATACACCTTCATACTGATATTATTCCCCAAGAAAAATGAGGTATTAGTGGTGATATAATGCTCTGTGTGGCACCAAAATGACAGAGAGTCTATCTGTAAAATACCAATGTGAGAAACAAGATAATTCCATTTAAACAAGAAGAGTGCTGAACAGATAAGCCATGGAATAGATTCAACAAAACATCTCACTCTTCCGCTCAGGACTATCTATAACACCTTGTACTTGTTAGCTTATGGAGGGCAGCACCTTGATATCACTAAGGCTGAGAAATAGGTGCTCAGTAAACATCACCTACGGATCAGTATCTGCTTATGTTATAATGCTTAATTATATTCCTAGCAAATGTGATGGGCAGACCATGTAGATAATAAGATACAAAAATACGATCTGAACTGGAGTTTACATAATCATGATTAGGTTATTATAATTTATATAAAAAACCAGATAATAGAATATAACAGATCTCCCAGATTTCTCATTTAATAAAGGTAGAACCTGAGACCAAGTGAATTTGAATGACTCACCCAAACTCACACAGGCAGGCAGTGGAACAGTGCAGACTCCTATTCCTGGGTGATTTAGATTATGGTTCATCTGGTTTGATATAAGGAATCTCAAGTGTTTCACTCAGGCTGCTTACATTCTAGTTGATACAAAATAAGACTAATAAACTACTGCAGGTAGTAATCTGGATTTTAGACAGGTGCATTCAATCAGATATTTAAAGAATGTCTCTATGGATATGACATCGTGCTGGGGGGCGACAAACTGGTGAACTACAACAACAGCAAAATATAATTTCTATCCTCGCTGAACTTGAGCTCTAACTGAACTCTTGCCCACTCCTATAAGAGTACAGAAATGCCTCCGTTGGAGACATTTTTCTGCAGGCTTAAAGAGGCTTCTGATCCAGTTAGTTTGGCTGAAAAGCATCCCAGAACACCTTCCCCACAGTCACATCCCGACATACATGCTTTAAATAACACCAACAGTAACTAATATTTTATTGAGCGCATTATAAATGTTCTGCTCCATGTACTTTAGGCGTATTTACACAATAAATTTCTAGAGCTACCTGTCCTTTTACAGCTGAGTAAACAGAGGCATAAAGGGTCTAAGTAGTGACCCTAAGCTGCTAAGGTCTGGAAGTTGTCGAACCAGGGATTCAAACCAAAGCAATCTGGCTCCAGAGCCCACATCTGTCATCACCTGGCAGCACTACCTACGTCTCTCCTAGGCTTCCCCTTACCACCTTGTACTGAACACACCTTTGTTCACTGTGTACACTTCCCTTCTGTATTCATATATGAAAACTGTCCCTTTCATGCAAGGCCAACATCTGGTCTAACACCCTCCAGAAACCTCACTGGAACTCCCACCATTCATTGAGTACTTATGCCTTATTTGCACTCACCATGCAAAAAGTTTCTCTCTACGATGGTACACTTATTTTACTCTGTGTCCTGGGGCCAAGAGCAGATGACTTTCATATTTTTAATCTTCACAATATCTCTGTGAAGAGTATACTGTCTCCTTTAAACAGATAAAAATATTTAGTTTAGTGATCTGCCTAAGGTTACAAATGTCCTGTGTTGGGCTAGGATTCCAGAGCTATCTAATTCCTAAATTCAATGTATTTTCACTATATTTCTGCTGATATTGAAAGGCCCTGAAAATGACTTTGTCATTGTTAGAAGTAGAAAACTTAGCTAAAACAAAACCCCCTACAATTATATTATGATGTCTGTATTAGTTTCCTTTTGCTGCTGTAGCAAATTCTTACAGCTTCGAGCGCAACAATACAAATTTATCATCTCAATAGTTCTGGAGATCAGAAGTCTGAAATGGATCTCACTGGGCTAAAAATGAAAGAGTTGGGAGGGTAGCATTCCCTCTGCCGGCTGTGAGGAGATTCTGCTCCCTTGCTTATTCCAGCTTCTGGAGGTTGCCCCCATTCCTTAGCTTCTGCTCACTTCCATTTTCAGCAACAGCAATCAAGTCTTTCTCATGTTGCATCATTCTGACACCAACTCTCTTGCTTCCCTCTTTCACTTTTAAGACCCTTGAGATTTCACTGAGCCTAAGGGTACTCTCTCTCATCTCAAAATCAGCTGATGAGAAACCTTACTTCTATCTGCAATATTATTTCCCCCTTGCCATGTAACCTTACATATTCATAGGTTCTGGGAATTCAGATGTGGACATCTTCAGGGTGGGGTCATATTCTGCCCATCACAGTGTTGTAAAACCAGTGCATTCGCTTAACATTACTAAATTGCCTACATGTGCCGAGAACTGTGTTAGGTGTTAAAGATAATGAGGTAAAGAATAGACCTATAGTGGAAAGGAGTCAGGGAAGGCTTCCTATAGAGTATGACCTTTGGCTTGAGTCTAAAAGAATAAGTAGTGATCTATCAGTGTGAAACAGGGCAGTTGGGACATGAGGCAAAAATGGAAAAGAAAAAAAGATCATTAATGGGAAGAGCATTTTCACTTAATTTGTATTATTCATTTGCTTACATTCTGATTACCATTTGCAATATGTTATAAGACGTTAGCACTAACATCCAGATTTGAAGCAATTTCATGGGCCTCTCAGTTTAGGAGCTCAAGCTCTGTTATTTAATCCAACTGTTTAATTTTATTTGATTAAAACTATTAGATTTTTAAATGAAAAATATCCTCAGGAGTGGTATGTGGAATATTTTTCAGCCCAAAATATCCAGATGTTAGTTGTTGGCACCAAGAACTACAAAGTCAGGACAACTGTTATTTATAAATAGAATGAACTCAGCGGATAAGAAAGAATAGAAATGCAGTGACTTCACATTCGTGATGGACACCTAGGGGGTTCCTGCTACCTTATACTGTGGGTGGGCAAACTCTCAAAGCTTTGCCTGTTGCTCCTCAGGTTTTCCCTCAGGAAATTGTCGATGGTGACCTGTAGGCACTGAAACAGCAGTGACCACCAGTAAGCCTTGTAGATACAAAACATGGTTCAGGATATACCTGATAAACATCACCATGCTCAAAACAAATGCAGCAGGAAAAACTGATTCTCCCTAATTCCTTTAGACTCCACAAGACGGCTAGCTGACAGTGTCCCAGATTTTTTGAGCAATCTCCCAGAAAGTCTAAGAAAGACGTTGCAAACATAGCCATTGCTTTAGAATTTGCAAGAGTCTTTTAAAAGCATTATCCTGTTTCATAGTAATCACTTTCATTTTTAGGTACTTTATAAAAACTTTATTAAAAGTTTTTTTTGTTTGTTTTAATTTTTTCTAATCCTTATAAAACCCTGTCAAGGAAACAGGAAGATATTTTTTGTCAGCACCTGAACAACTAACTTCACATAGAAAGTGCCAAATGCAAATAAATATGTATTTTGCATAATGAATGTTTTAATAGAAAAGTAAATGGAAGCTTGAAGTGGCCTGATGATATTTCTTAAGTCATGTGGACACATCTTTAACCTTTTATTTTGCTTTTATATTGTTTAAATATATATGTTCAAAATACTTTATTGTAGTAGTTAAACCAACTCATCATTCTGTTACCTCTTTGATTGCTTTAACTATTACAAAATCATCTCCCAACCAGAAGCAAACATTCACCTATATTGCCTTCAATTTTTAAAATATATCAGTAGCCAAGTGGGAGCATACAGGAGTTAGTATCCCAAGGGAATATAGTTTTTACCTGGTTATCAGGTACAGAGGGAGCTAGAATAGACATAAAACCAAACCCCAAAACCTACACCCATAAGAACATACTGAGGTCAACCAAGAGATCTGAGCTCTGAAGTTTCACTGCTTTTTAAAAATCTTCTCCCATTCATGAGTCTGTAGCAGTAGTAGATATTTTGTACCATTTTGTATAATTTAGTCACGCTACCAGCCCCAGTCACAGTTGATACAGCATAAGTCAAATGTTGACCACTCTTGTGCAATCAGAGATCTTTCTCCCAGAATTAGGAATAAAGACATTAATTTTTTGTATCATGTAGGATGGCTATATATAGGGTACCCCAAAATCCAGTCTTCAGAGAGAGAGAGAGAATGTAGAAAAAGTAAATAAGACACTTAGGAGATAAAAGAACAAAGGAAAACAAAGAGAATCTTAGTCATTTTCCTGGTTGTTGGTTCCTTCCAGAAATTTCTTCAGGTCAAGCTGCATTCCAATCTTTCGGTTCCTTAGTCAGCATCTACTTTTTAGAATTCCCCAATTTGTGTTAGCATTGGTTTGCCTTGGTATGTACATATTTGCAATAACTTAAATGTGAAATCCATAAGGGCAAAGAGTTTTGTTCATTTTGTTCATATGCTCTTAGCACCTAAAATATTTCTTGCACCTAGAACTCCCTCACTAAGTAGCTGTTGAATGAGTTGAAGAGCAACAAAAATAAACATCGACACAAGTCTCATAGGCTTGTCCTTTATTTCAAGGGAGTTCTGATTAGACGACAACAGGAATAAGAAGAAAAAGTATTTAGACTCTAGAGTAAAAGAGAAAAGTATTAAGCTTCTATGAGCTCTAAGGTAAAACAATTAACTCTTTCAAGGTCTAAGCCAATCAGTGAGGGCTTCACTGATGTGGCATTTGGGCTAAATGTTGAAGGATGTCATAAAAATAAACAGTAGTGATTCAGGTTGGAGAAAATCTGAAATTTAGAAAAGATTTACATTAGGTTAGAATTTTCTAATACAAAAATTAGAAAGAGGAAACAGAACATGAGGATTCCCAGAGGCACAAGAAAAGATAATGAATGTATTTCAGATGCCTAAAAATTACCTTATGATTGACAGAGTTTGTGTGGGAGTCTAACTATGGGTGAAACTAGAGAGAAATGGGTAGCAGATCACATCATTAGGTCTTATAATCATAATTAGGAAGTTATTAATATTCACACAAAAGCAATGGGGACCACTGAAAATCATGTCGCTCCTTGCAGTAACTCTTGATCTCCCCATATTGTGATTGTGTCCATTTCCTGACCACTTGACCTCTTGCCAGCATCTCATCACTCCTACCTGATGACAGATAAGTATGTAGCTTACATTTCAAATCTTTCAGTCCATTTTTCTTCTCATGGTACACTGTTTGGTTGATCTATTTCTCTATATTATTTCAGAATTCAAATGTTAGTCATTTTTGACTTAAAGCAGAATGAAATGTCTCATACTAGCACATGTATTTAAAACCTAAATTGAATGTATTTTACAGTTTTTTTAAATGTAAAAAGAAAAAAAATATTTCAGCTAAAGGAACTTGATTCCTTAAGCTAAATTAGAGTTTCCACAGAGAAACTGCAAAAGGACAGAGATAATTTGGCTGAAATTGGCATGGTAGTTATATACCATGTGCGTCACCACTTTCAAAGGCACTGAAGTCACACCAGACTGCATCAGATTGGGGACAAAATCATTTTTGTAGACTGAGAACTGTTTCATGTCCACAGCTAGGCTTGGAATTTTCCACAGAAGCTGGACAAAAGTCAGCAATTTGCCCTGTGTCCTAGAAAATTAAGTACTTCCACAGGCTTCATCAGCACAAGAGCTAATCACTTGCTATATTCCAACTATTTCCAATGAATTTAATTCTGTCTCCTAATGGGAAAGAGCAGCATCAAGTAGGACTACCCAGTTAGATGCAGCCTAGCAGGGCAGATATGAACACAGGCTTCCAAAGTCAGAATGAGTGTGTTTTAATCCAGGATAGAATACCTACCAAGATACGAACTTTGGGTTAGTTACTGAATTTCTCTACATCTCAGGCACACCTTTCAAATATTGCTACTATTGTACCCAGCTCAAAGCATGGCTAAAAAATTGAATGACATATTTCTAAGAGCGCCCATCCTATAGTGAACTCTCAATAAGAGGTTAGCTCTTTTCAGCCCTTTGGACCCTTAGGGTCTGTGAGGAGGAGAAGGCAGGACCTTTTAGAATCAGGAAATCATGAGTGCAAACAACCACGCTGTATCTTCTATCTAAGAAATACACAGAAACCAAGAAAGAGAAGCATTACCAAAATGGAGTTCTGGGCTTTAATTGAGGGGAGGAAATCAGGGAGTGTTTTAGGTTTTATAATGTGCATATATGTGATATACATTCTTTCATAATATACATACAAAAAGATAATGAAAATATATACCAATTGTGATGGTTAATTTTTTGTAGCAACTTGATTGGGCGACAGGGTGCCCAGACATTTGATCAAACATTATTCTGGGTGTGTCTGTGAAGGAGTTTCTTGATGATTAACATTTGAATTGGTAGAATGGGTAAAGCAGATTGCCCTCCCAAGTGTGGGTGGCCTCAGCCAGTTAGTTGAAGTTCTGACTAGAAAAAAAAGACTGAGTTTCCAGAGAGAAAGAGGGAATTCCTCCTGCCTAATTGATTAATGTCCCAATGTCCCAGTTCAGTCTTTCCCTGCCTTCAGACTTCAGCTGAAACACTGGCCTTTTGTCTCAAGCTTTTGGACTGGAATTCTACCTCTCCCTCTCCTGGAACTCCAGGTCTCTAGCTTAACAACTGCAGACCTTGGGACTTCTTAGTGGCCATACTTTGTAAGACAATTCCTTATAATAAATCGGTCTCTCTCTCGCTATAATAATATACACATCCTGTTGCTTCTGTTTCTTTGGAGAATGCTGACTAATACATCAACAGAAACAAGAAAGGAATGTTTGCTATTGGGATCTAAACAGGGATCTAAAATCAAGAGAAGGCAGAAACAATAGGTCCTGTTCTTGGTACCTGTGAGGGAATTTTACCTGCCCCTAACAGAATTAGAATTCATACTTGTTATTTATAGATTCCATATTTGCAAATTAGTCTACAAGCTAAAACTTGTAACCCCGAAGTTGACATTCAGGGCATTTTCAGTTCATGGAAATATGCAGAGTGACAAAAAAACTTGAGTCACCTGGCTTTTGCAGCTGACATCAAGGGTGGTGAAGATCTACCTTGTTGTTTTATCTCTCACACTACAAACAAGAGTCCCTTAAGTGACCTTTCTCACATTTTTGTGTTTTGTTGTGATTTCACTGTTTAAAATGGCCCCAAAGCGTAGTGCTGACATGCTGTCTAACACTCCTGAGCACAAGAAGCTGTAATGTGCCTCACAGGAACAATATATGTGCTAGATAAGCTTCATTCAGGCATGAGTTACAATGGTGGGGGCTACAAGTTCACTGTTAATAAGTCAACACTATAATTAGATATCTTTAAGCAGAAAAACACGTAAAACAACGTATACATTGATCAGTTGATGAAATGTGATCAGAGGGTCTCAGAAACCTCAAACCCTGCATTTTTCCTAGGGATAATTGCTCAATATTCATAATTCAGTGTTTTCAGTGACTTTATAGTTGAAAGCACAGTTTAAAAACACAATTATTCAGCAAACTACAGTTTAAAAAATATTTACTTCCCAGTACATAGTGACACAATCTACACCTGACAGTAAGGTAAGGCTTTAATGCCTGTTTTCCCGACACATGGGTTCAGTAAGAGTCAGAGAAAGAAAAGGCTTGTTTAATGATGACTCAGATAGTAAGTGACTGAGTCAGCATTAGAAAAACTCTAAAGCCTGTGATTTTTTTCCACCAGATCAGACTTCTCAGAGCTATCAACTGCACCATGCTGGGCTGCTAAGTGGGGCCAGATAGCTGGCATGGCATCAGGGCAGTCACTAGACAAAGACAAAAGACCAGGGCACTCAAGTCACCAGAGGAGCTTTACCTATGGATAAAATTGATGGAGAAAGAAGTTGTGGTAGAGACCACAGTTCAGACGTCAATAATAACAGCAACCAAAAAGAAGAATAGCCACTGGTTACTGGTGACCTGTTGTATAATAAGGCTCCTATTTGAACTCTTTAGAGTTAAGTTTGCTCCTAAGTATTTTATCATTTTTATTATAATATGTGTTTTATTCCACTATATATTTTAATTTATTTTACGTATGAAGTTATCAATTTATTTTGAACCCAAACTTATGACTATAAATGCAAAACATGTATATTTTGTACCCTCAAATATGCTGACTTTTAATTTTTCACAGAGCATTTACAGTATTTAATTCTGCAATTTCTCTAGGTTCTTTGCACCCTTGTGTCCTTCATGATTTTGTTTCCTCTGTGTACTGCTACCCTTTATTCTTCCTTTTCATTTAAGGGATCAAAAAGAGCCAACAAAGATTATCTGTTTACTGTGCAACTGCAGTAATACAAGAACAACTTTTGGCAATGGAGATAAATAGGTAGATTCCAGAGATGTATAGGATAATAAGTGGTTATGATTTAATGATTGATTACTTGATTGAATGTGGGTGAAGGAAGGTGTGGAAGTATACTGGGTAAAGTAATGATAATGGGGCACTGGCAAATAGCCAAGTCCCAGTTGGGAAGACAAATATAATGAAGTCTACTGCATTTATAGAGGGGAAGTTAGAGAATTATTAAACAGTGAGAAAAGTTTGAAAGTGATGTAATGGAACATTTATTACATGCCATGGTAGGGCTGAGAAAAGGGGGTGGGGGTAACAGGTTCTATAAACTTCCTGATAGCAGGAACTATGTTTTCCATTGTTTCTTGCACTTGTCTACAAAAATTTATCAGGGAACATTTTGTTCAGCTCCCACACCTTCTTATATGATTCCAACAAAAGTGCCCAAGTTCACAGCTCCAGAATTATAGCCTAATCACTTGATGGATATTAAGTTTTTAAGGTGGCTAATTTAGAATAGGCTGCTCTTCAGTGTAGGTCAATGACATTTAAGGAGAATTCTACAGTAGGACATCTTTTTTTTTTTTTTTAACATTTTTACTGGAGTAAAATTGCTTTATAATGGTGTGTTAGTTTCTGCTTTATAACAAAGTGAATCAGCTATACATATACATAAATCCCCATATCCCCTCCCTCTTATGTCTCCCTCCTACCCTCCCTATCCCACCCCTCTAGGTGGTCACAAAGCACCGAGCTGATCTCCCTGTGCTATGCAGCTGCTTCCCACTAGCTATCTATTTTACATTTGGTAGTGTATATATGTCCATGCCACTCTCTCACTTTGTCCCAGCTTACCCTTCCCTGTCCCTGTGTCCTCAAGTCCATTCTCTATGTCTGTGTCTTTATTCCTGTCCTGCCCCTAGGTTCATCAGAACCATCCTTTTGTGTTTTTTGTTTTGTTTTCTTTTGTTTTTTAGCTTCCATATATATGTGTTAGCATACAGTATTTGTTTTTCTCTTTCTGACTTACTTCACTCTGTATGACAGTCTCTAGGTCCATCCACCTCACTACAAATAACTCAATTTCATTCTTTTTCTGGCTGAGTAATATTCCATTGTATATATGTGCCACATCTTCTTTATCCATTCGTCTGTCGATGGACACTTAGGTTGCTTCCATGTCCTGGCTATTGTAAATAGAGCTGCAGTGAACATTGTGGTACATGACTCTTTTTGAATTATGGTTTTCTCAAGGTATATGCCCAGTAGTGGGATTGCTGGGTCACATGGTAGTTCTAATTTTAGTTTTTCAAGGAACCTCCATACTGTTCTCCATAGTGGCTGTATCAATTTACATTCCCACCAGCAGTGAAAGAGGGTTCCGTTTTCTCCACACCCTCTCCAGCATTTATTGTTTGTAGATTTTTGAATGATGGCCATTCTGACTGGTGTGAGGTGATACCTCATGGTAGTTTCGATTTGCATTTCTCTAATGGTTAGTGATGTTGAGCATCCTTTCATGTGTTTATTGGCAATCTGTGTATCTTCTTTGGAGAAAAGGACATCTTATCGTATCCCTCTAATTACTGCCATGTCTGGATAATGATGCCCGGAACTGCCACCATCGTGAGCATGAAGCCAATATACAGAAAGAGCGAAGCCAATATACAGAAAGAGCAAAGTCAATAGAATCGAAAAGAAGCAGAATAGAAGACCTGGCATACCACAAGTAAAGTCATCTTCACTATTGATCTTACTGTATAAGAAAATTCCTTTATCACTAATCCATTTTGAACTGAATTTCTATTACTTGCAGAAAGTACCCCAAGAGAAAGGATCAATTGGATCCCACACAATAAATAGGATATGATAGGCATCCAGCAAAAATGGTTTAATCAACAAACGTACAGGTGTAAATAAAGTCTGGCAATCTTTTGATATTTGAATCCTGAAGGGTCATCATGATAAAGGCTTATTATCCCTTAGTTTTTATGTGACTAATCAGTTTGATGATTTAGGTGAATTAGCCATGTCTAATGTTTCATGGAGAAACATAACATGTGCACATTTACTTCTACAAATATTTTTTAAAAGCTGAGACAATGTGCAAAATTCATCCAGCTGATGGGAGATCTGAATCTGGAGGGTTGCTCAGATCTGTTCTGAATCTAAGGAAAGAACTGGGCCTTTACAAACAATATAAGCCAGATATTGGATACGTGCTGTCCCAGAAGGGCAAAGTGACATCCTCCATCTGAAGAATTCCAATGAGGATTGAGAGCTGCAAACTCTCTGCTGGCAGTATTTCCAGCATGTGGAGGAATAAATCCCTCAGTGCTGAAGGAGGACCTGGGTAGCTTATCATAACATCCACTATAGAAACACATACCATAATCTCATTAGCTCTGTGCTTAAAGGGGTAAGAGTTTTTTTTGTTTTGTTTTGTCAGTTCATGACCTAGCTGCAAATGGATGCATCTGGACCCAAGAGCTGATCATTAGATCAATGGTTCTCAACTGGGAGAGAGTTTGCCCTGCACAGGACATTTGTTAATGTCTGGAATCATTTTTGGTTGTCACAACTGGTAGAGGGTGCTATTGGCATCTAGTGGGTAGAGGACCAGTGGTGCTTCTAAAACATTTTGCAGTGCGTGAGACAGCACAACACAGAATTTTGCTTCATAAAATATTAGCAGTGCGGAGGTTGAGAAACCCTGGTCTAGAATCTGTGGATGCTCCATTTTTTTTAAGGTATTGATTGTAAAAATAGCAACGCAAGCCAATTTATATTTAAACAAGAAGAACTCCATTTCTTTTAACCAAAATTATACATATTGCTTCAGAAATTCTATATCTTTTTTTTTTCTCTTGTGCACTGAAAATGTCTTGGTTCTTGTCATTTTCCTATCCTTCTATAAAACTAGAAAGTTTTTAGGCAAAACAGCCCAGTCACTAATTCAATGGTTAGGTGAAATGTATAATGCACATTTTCTCACAGGTGATATCAAGAAGAAAAGGAATACTGAATCTAGCTAATTGCTAGATTTCACATAATATTTCATAATATTTGGTTATGGAAGGTCAGGCGCAAAGTTTGAAAGAATGATACAGGCATCCTTTTAATCCTCTCAATATCTCTTTAGGCTAAGATCCAGGGTATTTTTCCCATTTCCAAACATCTTAGGAAAAAGACAATACTGAAACTGCTGTCATAAGCATTTAAAAAGGCAATGACAAGTTATTGTAGTGGATATATGAGCAAGTGTGCTATGCATTAGAAATAGGTTTTGCAAATTACTGTGTGTTCATAATGAAAGAGCATGGGACATGGTAACACAAGTTTGAAATACTCCTGAGCCATTGACAAGCTTTGTGTCCTTGGTCATGTCACTTATTCACTGAACCTGTTTCCGCACTTTAATATAATGATGCACGCTTTGTAGTGTCAATATTTGCATGTACATGTGTGTGCATGCTCATATATCTGAAGTTCAAATGCAATTAAATTACTAAATGCACAAGAAAGTATCTAGCACTGTGCCTGGCCCACCTCACATGCCAGGTGAATCTTAATGACCAGCACTCAGTCTCACCTAAATAGACAAGAACATCTTGTACATAATTACTTCTGCCTTCTAAGATAACCACTGCTGTTTGGCAACACAGTAGGAACTCCCAGTAGAAGCAACCTTGCTCTCACTGTAACTGCTCCAGAGAAATCAAAATATAATTACCTTTTTATTTGGAAACTTGATTGATGCAGCAACCTTCCTCATGGCTACGGGGAGATAAAACTGGGCCAAGGAGAAAAACCTTGGTTTTATTCTGCCTTGTTGCTCCTGTTGCAGGGATAATTTGAGTTCAGGGTGTGGTGTACCGCAGCTGATTGGAGAGAAGATCTTGAGCGCATCAACTCTCAGATTATCTTGATTACAGAAACTGGGGGCTCCCACTCCATGTTCATGAATATGATGAGGATGTGACACACTCCACTGCTAAGGCAGCTTTCTGCTTTCTATGAATACAAGGAGAAAGCCAGTTTAAGAGTCAGTGTCAAGGCCGAAGGACCAGAATCATGACAAAATCAAGTATAGCTCCCCTAACAGGTGCTTCTCTGCCTCAGGGGAAAAAAATATAGAGAGAGACAATTATTTATAGTTGAAAATAGCAATTACATCAGTTTTTATTGATTAAAATGAAATTATTCTTAATAGAATCTATTTTATTTAAAAGTATATGCCTCTCTTAATGACAATGGTGGCTATAAGACTCCCTAAAATTATCAGTTGGAAATTAACACTGAAAGTACCTTTCACTCACATTCTTTTGGAATGGATTTTTTTAAAAAGTCAAACTCCCAAAGATTGTAAATTCTTCAATCAATCCTCAAGCTCTCATTAATTTGGCTAGCCTCTTACACTTTAAAAAAATACTTAAAAATAAATTGAAAAACTGTCTTAAGTTCTATAAACATCCATCAGGTAAATAGGGAAGGTGGGGGAATAGTGGAAAGCTCTGGGCAGGGGAGTAAGGTTAGTGAATGTCGATGAGATATATTGAGAGTGGTGTTATAATTCAGAGCACCTAGTTTCTCATCCTAACGGTTCTACACCTGCTGTCTGGTGTTTTGCAAGTCATTTTATCCCTTTGAGTTTCAGGTTCCTACTTGCAAAGTTGTGATGACAAATAGCTCTATCCCTTAAAAGTTTCTAGAAAATTACATGACATTATGAGAATAATATGCACTGCATATTATTTTAAAGCACGGTGAAAGTGTTCACCATTATCATTAACAGCATTACCTAAAAATATAGTTTATTAAGGAATAAATAAGATGTGTAGAGCATAATGTGTGGTCCATAGCAGGTCTTCAGCAATGGTGACTGATGAACATGTTGTACAGATAAAACTGAAGAGAAAATGCCACTTACAAGTTGTATGGGGCTCAACACGTAATTTCTTCTTTTCAATTCTCAGTTCCCTCATCTGCTAAATGTTGAATGATGATTAACTCAAACAATATATATAAACACACTTACATGCTCAAATAAACATTAAAAAGAGTAGATGGTACTGATGATAGCAATATTTGTTTAATATTAGTAGAGGTAATAGTATAAGTAGAAATAATAATGCAAATATTGTGTGAAACATCATCAAATACCTTCTATTTTAATTTATTTTTAATTGAGGTAACACTGGTTTATTGCATTATATGTTTCATGTGTACAACCTTATATTTCTACTTCTGTACACACTAAAGCATACCCACCACCAAAAATTTAGTTTCCACCCATCACCATACAGCTGATGCCCACTACCCATTTTGCCCTTGCCCCTGCTCCTTCCTCTCTGGTAACCAATACTCTGCTCTCTGTATCTATGGCCGTTTATGTTGTTTGTTTGTTTCTTATATTCCACATATAAATGAAATCACACAGTGTTTTTCTTTCTCCATCTGACTTATTTCACTTAGCATAATACTTGCAAGGTCCATCCATATTATTGCAAATGGCAAGATTTCATCTCTGTTATGGCTGAGTAGTATTGCATTGTGTGTGTGTATGTGTTTGTGTGTGTGTGTGTATCACATCTTCTTTATTTAGTCATCTGTTCAATTATACCACAAGCAAAAGTATCAAAGTATCATTTGTTACTCACTACTCTAGATGATGTCTTTGTAATTTCCCTTAGGGATTGAAGACTTGGCTACATAGATTCTTCTTCAGTGCTTATTATATTTGAGTTGATTTACATTCATTTTTTTAAGAAATGAGACAAACATAATCCACACCAGGAAGACTTCCTTCAGTTCACATTCTGGTTTAAGTGTCCCTCTCCTATGTTCATCTCTATTTTAGCCATTTATACATTGTATCGCAATAAAATATTTAAGTATATCCAGCCCTAATTTGAGTGAGAGCAAAAATGAGATGGTAAAAAAAATAGCAAGTGTGCATTAAACCATTGCTGATTCTGCATATAAAAATATAAATGTTTAACTTATTAAAATAAAATAAATTCATGAATTCATAACACACATGTCCTGAGCTTAATTTTGTTTTGTTTGCTTTGTTGTTTTAATTTGTTAAAATTAAATGAATAAATTCATTGGCTTTTTACATCTAAAACAGTGTGTTTCTTGATTATTGAGCATTCAGTAAAGATAATTCTTTCTACTATTTTATATCCTGTTTTATTAGTGACTACTTTGTAGATTCATTAATCTGAATTGGACTCTACTGATTTGAGTCAGTGCCTCATCAATGACTTCTTTCTCACCTCTAGAAGAGTTTCTAATTAGAATAACCTTTCATAGCATTTTTAGTTTAGTAACTGCAAGCCTAATAATATATTCACTCCACATAAAAACACTTGTCAATAAAGTCCATGGAACGGCTGAACATGCAATACACACCTCTTGTCCTTCACACTGATGCACATATAATATAGTCAGATCCACCTCTTCATTACTTCCAAAGATCCAAATGTGTCCTTTCCAAAACAATATCTTTCCAATTTCAATTTTCAAAGAGAAAGCTTTTACTGTGAATGTCATTTTTTTTCTTTTACTTTCCTTTCAGTTTATTTTAAAAACTTCTCCTCTGTTACATTTTCAAAATGTCATTGTTGATAATGTATTTCTGTCCTTAAGCATCATTAATTATGATAATTATAATACCTTTACAGTTTCCACACTATTTTTATCTTACATTTACTTGTTCAATAGCATTCAATATCTCTACTTATTTTATGGAAAATTCTCTGAAAGAATTGTCTATATTGATCATCATAAAATTTTTTTAAATTTTTTATCATGGTAAGATATGTGTGTGTGTGCGTATATATATATAACATAAAATTTGTCACTTTAACCATTTTTAAGTGTATAATTTAGTGCCATTTTACATTCACAATGTTGTGCAGCCATCACAACTATCTTCCAAATGCTTTTCATCACCTCAACCAGAAACCGAATACTTATTGACCAATAACTGCCCATTTTCCACTCCCCCCAGCCCTTGGTAAACTTGCAATGAATATGCCTATTCTAAATATTTCATATAAGTGGCAGCATACAATATTTATTCTTTTGTTCTGGTTTCTTTCATTTAGCATAATATATCCAAGGTTTATTCCTGTTGCAGCACGTATTAGAACTTCATTTCTTTTTATGGCTAAATAATACTCAACTTCATATATATCTCACATTTCATTTATCCACTCATCTGTTGATGGACACTTGGGTTGTTTGCAGTTGTCTGGAATTTTTTCTTCCATATCCCTGAACCCTTTCCAATTGAGTTTTTGTTTTCAATACTCCATGGATATTGACATTATCAAAATCCTCATGATCTCCATGATTAATAATCAGTTCACATCTTGTTTGATCCATCAATAGCATTTCACAGAAATGACCACATTTATGTCCATGAAATACCTTCCTCACTGGATTACAGGATACCATAAATAAGATTTAGAAGACAGAATGGTCTTTTTACAGATTCAGTATAAAAATTGAGATACTCTTGGAAAGACAGGAGGGTACTTTCACAGAAGCTTTGGTAAACTACTCCAAGAATCTTATTGGTCTGTATTAGATCACATGGCCATTCTTGATTCAAATATCAAAAAGGAAGATATAATTAATCATGATTTTCTTATTTCTATTAAATGGAGCTGTGAATAGGCTCCATATCTCCTGAATGAGAGTCACAAAGTTGTTGGAGATATGAGTATCTGAAGAACTTTGGGATTCTGTTACGAAGGAAGAAGATGGGAGTGATGCTAAGTAGGCAACCAACAGTATCTACTGTGTGTCTGAAAACATCCATGGAATTATATTTCAAAAATTATTTCTACTTCAAGTACTGGTGTTAGCATGTATAAAATGTACTTATGTGCCTATTTAAATATTAAACTAGTATAAAAACAGAATACCCTCTAAATTTTCTCTATGAAGGGTCAAAATAAATAGAAAAACATTTTCCTATTTTCCATTACAAAACATGACTCCTTTAATATTTGAACTCATTCCTTGAAAGGCACTTCAAAACAGAAATTATGTGTATTCAGCTTCATGATGATTACAGATAAGATTTAATAGCTAGCCATCCAAATAGATCCTGCAGGTGATAAGCAATGGTCCATGCATAAAACAAGCAGCCCAATTTTCAAATGGCAATCAATTAAATGAGAGGAATTGTTGAACTGATCTGCTGCTCCCCAAATGTTAATTAAAATTGCAATATTGCTGTGGGGCAGCCAAACATACTGCAGCTCTTGGACAGCTGTGATGCAGCAGCTCAGCATACTGTAATCACAGTTATCTATTGCTTTGATATCATCATTGAGAAACATAGTATTATTCCAGGATATTTCCGATTACTCACTGCCTAAGGCATGCATTTGTTTCATAGTACTCTTTTACTTTTTTATTTTATTTTTTATTGTTTTCTCCTCTTCTTAATTCATCTACCTTGTACCTGATGCATAGGTCAAAGACTAATGTTCTTCCAGTATTGGCTTTGCAAATACATGATGCCATACCTGTCACAGCCATGGCTCACAGCTGATTTCAAACTTGGTGCAGCTATATTCATTTTTGTGTGTGTGTAAATACCAGACTCTGATTGAGAATTTTTTGTTTTTAATCCTCCTTCTCCTTTAATTCCAAAATATTTCATTCTTTGAACCCTACAGTATCAACTTAGTACTTACTATATATTGTGGAAATATATGAGATGTTAAACTTCTCTCACTTCTTAACATCACACACTTTTTAAATTATAGATTCGAGTACAGTAAAATAACAATACAGAGTGATCCCTTCCGTAATTTGTCTAGTTCCCTCTAATGGTGACATTTTGTAAAACCATAATACAATATCACAACCAGGATACTGACACTGGTAAAATCCTTTAACCTAAATCAGATATCCATAGTTTTACTGGTATTCATATCTGTGCATATGCATGTGTGTACTAAATTCTATACAATTTTATGATAGGTAGTGTGTGTGCACCATTGTAGTAAAAATACTAAACAGTACCAACACCATACGCATCTTTCCTGCTGTTCTTTCGACAATCATACTCCCATCCCACCAGTTTTCCCAACCATCCCTAATCCTTGTCACTAAATATGTCTTTCATTTCTAAAATGTCATCATAAGTAGAACAATGTAGTATACTACAGCCTTTTGGAATTATTTTTTTTCATTCAGCATAATTCTCTAGAGGTTTATCTAAGTTGTGTGTGTCAATTGTCTATTCCTTACTATTTCTGAGTAGTATTCCATGACATGAATTTACTACTGTTTTAACAATTCACCTGTCGAAGGACATCTGAGCTGATTCCAGGTTTTAGCTGTAATAAATAAAGCTGCTATGAACGCTTACTGTACAGATTTTTGCGTGAACATGTTTTTATTTCTCTGGGATAAATTCAAAGTAGTACAATTGCAGGGTTGAATGCTGGTTGTATGTCTAGTTGTTTTTAGCAAGCTCCAACCTATGTTTCATAGTGGCTGTACCATTTTACATTCCCACAAGAAATGTATGAGAGATCCAGTTTCTCCACATGCATGACAGTATTTGGTGTTGTTACTATTGCTTCTATTTTAGCCATTCTGATAGGTGTGTAGCAATATCTCATTGTGATTTTAATTTGCATTTTCCTGCTGGATAATACTGTTGAGTATCTTTTAATGTGTTGCTTATTTGCCATAGCTATATAATCTTTATTGAAACGTCTCTTCATGTCTCTTGCTTATATTCTAATTGGATTTTTTTTTCCTACTGTTGAGTGCAGTTCTAGATATTAGTTCTAGATATTATATCTGTACGTTCTAGATATTAGTTCTTTGTCAGATATGTAGTTTTAAATACCTTCCCCCAATATGTACCTCGTCTTTTATCATCTTCACATAGGCTTCAACTGAGCAAAATCATTTCCTCTTATGTATTGTGCTTTTGCTGTCAAATCTGAAAAATTGTGCACTGGTCCTAGATTCTAAAGATTTTTTCCTGTATTTTAAAATAAGCGTTATAGTTTTGCATTTAAGTCTATAATTCACTTAAATTTAATTCTTGTATAATTTGTGAAGTTTAAGTCGAGATTATTTTTCTTTTTTTAGCCTATGAATATCTGATTGCTCCAAGACCATTTGTTAAAAAGGCTAATTTTCTGCCATTTAGTTGTTTTGCAACTTTGTCAAAAATCAGTTGGGCATATTTGTTGGGTCTGTTTCTGGGTTTTCAGTCCTATTCCACTGACTTATTTGTCTATTCTAGTGCTAAAGTTATACAATTTTTATAAATGTACCTATATAATGTCTTGAAATCAGGTACACTAATTCATCCAACATTTTTCTTTGTTTTCAAAATTATTTTAGCTAGGTTAGTTTTTTTTTAATTTCTATATAAATTTTAGAATAATCTTGTCTGTAACTTCCAAAACATTCTGGTATTTGGATAGGAATTATGTTAAATCTGTATATCAATTTAGAGAACTTTAACATCATTACTATTGGCATCTCCTAATCTATAAACACAGTATAGCTTTTCATTTATTTAGATCTTTTGTTCTTTCATCAACATGGTGTAGTTTTCAACATAAAAGTCTTGTACCGTTTCATTAGATTTATACTTAAATATTTTGTTTTTGAGTGCCATAAATGATATTGCATTTTTAATTTCCGTGTTCAAGTGTTCATCACTCATACAGAAAGACAAAGTGATTGTTGTACATTTATCATATATCCTGTGACCTTGCTGGAATCACTTATTAGTTTTATCTGATTTTTTGTAGTTTCCTTGGGATTTTATACGCAGATTATTATTATGTTGTACATATAGGATAATTTTAATTTTTCCTTTCTCATCCGTATGCCTTTTATTTTCTTTCCTTTCTTTATTGCACTGGTTACAATTTCCAGCACTATTTTGAAAAAGAGCAGTGAGAGCATTCATCCTTGACTTTTTCCCTATCTTAGCATTTAGTCTTTCATCATTAAATATAATGTGAGCTGTAGGTATTTTGTAAATGTCCTTTATCAGTTTGAGGAAGTTTTCTATTCCTAATTTTCTGAGAGTTCATATCATAAATAGGTGTTGATTTTTGTCCAACTGTTTTTATGCATTAAATGATATATGTGATTTTTCTTCTTTATTCTGTTGCTACTATTGATTATAATGATTAATTTTGTGATATTGAACTATACTTGAATTTACTGAAATAAACCTCACTTAAGTCACTATATAATTCTTTTTTTTTTTTTGCGGTACACGGGCCTCTCACTCTTGTGACCCCTCCCGTTGCAGAGCACATGCTCCGGACACGCACGCTCAGCGGCCATGGCTCACGGGCCTAGCCGCTCCGTGGCATGTGGGATCTTCCCGGACCGGGGCACGAACCCGTGTCCCCTGCACCGGCAGGCAGACTCTCAACCACTGCACCACCAGGGAAGCCCTAATTCCTTTTTTATATTTCTAAATTTTATTTTACACAAGCTTGTTAAGATTTTTATGTCTATATTCATGAGGGATACCAATTTGTACAATTTGTAGTTTCCCTCATTTTTTTATCTTTTGGTTTGGGTAGCACTGTAATAATGGCCTCGTAAAAAGAGCTGGGTAGTGTTCACTCTTTATATTTTCTGGTAGAACTGGTATTAGTTCTTCTTTAAATGTTTATTAATATTTTTTAGTGAAATTATATGGCCCTGGAGATTTATTTTTCAAGAGCTTTAAACTATTCAAGAGCTATTTAGATTGTCTACTTTATCTTGGTGAATTTTTGGTAGTTTTTTGTTTTCAAAGAATTGGTCCCTTAAGTTGTTGAATTCATGAGAATAAAGTTGTTTGTATTATGATCTCCTTATCTTTTTAATGGCTGCAGGATCTAGATGATAATTCTTATTTTACCCCCAATATGGGTGATTAATGTATTTTTGTCTAATTTTTAAAATAAATGTATGAATTTTATTGATTTTTTCAAAGAAACAAATTTTGGTTTCATTGATTTGTTTTTTTTTTCTATTATAGGAATATTTTCAGTTTAATTGATATCTGCTGATATTTATTACAGTTTTTCCCTCTGCCTGCTTTGGGCTTATTTTGCTTTTACCATTCTAGTTTCCTTAGCGAGAAACTTAAGTTATTGATTTGAGACACCTGAACATTTTATTACAATGTTTTGAATCTCTATTTCTCTTACATAATGATTAATTTTGAAAACTTCAGCCTATATTTACATGCGTTATCTGCATGTTTTCATAACCTTCATGAATACTGAATGTACATTGCATCTTTGTATATTCAAACACCTTGCCAACACCTTACACAGATATGGTGCTCCATATAAGCTGAGAGAAAGAATTAATTATATACAGTTTATTTCTTTAGAGAATAGTATGAATTGTATTTGTTTCTGTATTTTTCATAAGTACAGCTTCAACCTTTTTACTATTATCTAAATAAATGTAAGATGCTTAGAATGGTCAGTGTTATCTAATTTTAGAATGGTCAGTTATCAGTGTATCTTGGTATTTGGATAGGATACATTAAAACTATCTAGGAAAATATAAAGATCAGGTTCTTGTTTCCTACATTCTTATTTTGAAAAAATGGTTTTAGAGATTTCTATGAATAGATAGCATTATCTATATAAATATGTGTTCTCACTGAAAATGTCATATATATAATTTCTTTAATTTTTAACCTTTTTATATTTTTATAAACTTTTATAAGTGAAAATACTTGGGTTTTTTTTTTGTTTTTTTTTTTCTGTTCTTGTAGTGACATTAGGGGAAAATTGTGGACATATGACTAGACAATCTTTATGTTTCCATCCAGCACAACAGTTTCTTAGCAAATGGTCAGTAATATAATTCTAATGTCTCTCTTTTACACTAGCTTTTTTTTTTTTTAACACAAGGTTATCTAATCTAGAGTCTTCCAAATCAATGCCAGGTCAGCAGGTAATCCTCTGGGTAACATATGAAAGTTTTGTGAATTTTGACAATAAATCATTTATAACCTAGTTAACAGTATACAAAATATAATCCTACTCCATCTGAGATCATATTTTTTTCCATTTTTTTCTAACAATATTTTCCCGCCATAAGGAATCTGTTAGAATTCCCGTCTTAACTATCTTTCAGGTTTTTAATATGTATTAAATCTCTACAATGCATTTTTAGATCCTATATCTGTGGATACTCTATATATTGGGATTTTAGCAAACGTAGAAAGTAAAAATCTGCCAATAAATATGCACATAAACTTTGACCAGAGAGATTGGCTCCTATGGCAAAGGCATCTCCATCTTAAGAATACCTTGCTTAATTCATCACTCACAGTGGTTTCAGAATGAAGGATCATTTCCAAAATGCCATCCTGTTTTCATTTTTTTCCCAAGTAAGGTCAGAATAACCTGCAAGTGGATCACTGAACAAAGAAAGTACCGAACTTCAAATAGGACCTCTAAGGTCCTTGAACTACAAACTTGGAACATTTTTTATGACATTTCAAAGTGATTTGTGATCCTGAAATTACTGTTTTAAAGATGTAGTTTGAATCAAAAATAAACTCTAGGCCATACATTTAGAGGATACATTTTTTTGTTTTGTTTTTCCATTTGATTTCTTAAAGTCAATTATAGTTTTAATATATATTGCTGACTATAACTTTAATAACTTTAATTCAAGCTATGGCATGAAAACTCTTTGCCTCATTTATCCTAATTTGATAAAGTTTCCATTAAGTTAAAACTTAATTCAAAATACTTGTCTGCACACAAGAGAACTACTTACAATTTATTGGCTTTTTTTAAAGAAGAAAAGATATAATTATATTAATTTTACTATGAGACAGATCAACCTAGCTATTGGATATCACAAAATTTATGTAAGTGCCTCAAACAGGTTTAGTGTTCTGTGGTCTGTCTGAGGTATCACTCCCATCTTAAAAGACTGTTATTTAGAAAAAAGTAGAAAAGAAATTGAAAAGGATGAAGAAAATGTTTTTAGAAATACACCAGCCACCCTTGCCCCTTTCAAAGCCTACTACATTGCAGTAGGGAATTTGTAGTATTTCTGGTTTCTTTGAACTACATAGACATAAGAAAAGATTGTATTGTGTTCTTCCCAAGTCCACCATGTATGCATTGGTGTGATTACCCTTCCATGGAGAATTTATATTACTAACTTATGCTCTAATAGAGAGATCTCAGACAAGTCTCGTGAAAGCTTATATAACTCCATGTCATCAAATATCAATGCTCGCAAAGACTCCCAATATCTGATCATATGTTTGGAAGTCAATGGATGTAGGGGATGCACACAAGCCAATGAACAATTTGATGCCTCAAATTAGCAATTCAAAACCATGCATTAAAGATTTCTGAGGTCTCCGGGAATATTCTGATTTCATAACTCTGGTCTGGAGAATATGGTGTATCCTGTTTCATGATTCCAGCTCAGTTCACTGGGTCCCTTTAGTTCCAACCTCAACCCTTGAATAGGTATTTAGAATCTTCAGGATATTTGCAAGAGCTATCTACAAATACATAAATTGTCTCACTATGTCAGCTATACTAAAAAATGTGGTTAAAACCTTAAGAATAATATACCCATAATAAAATCACTGTATTGTTATATGGCAGAAAGGATTATAGACACTCAAATTAGACTCTGGAATGCCGTACTGTTTGCTTACCACCTATGTGAGCTTGGATAAGTAATTTTATTTTTCAGACCATCAGTGTCCTCAACTAGGAAATTTAACTCTTTAAGTTGTTAAGAGGTTTAAACCAGATGATCTACTAAAATTCACTTAAGTAATGCCTGGCACAAACTAGCCCCTTTTCCCTTCTTTCTCTTTCATTCACTCACAGGACCCTCAGGCCAACATATCTGTTCTTATACTGGCTGATCAAAGTGTTAGCAGGCTTATCTCAGCAGTTGGAAATAGGAACAAAAATTAAAATAAATGAGAGTTTTCCACTATTCTTCATCTTTGGCAGAATCCATTTTAATAGCTTGTCTCATCGAATAATCATTACAGTCAATAAGTTGTCTAACACACTAATGCAAGGCTAAGTGACTGTCAACTGGCTCAGGCCAGACTTGCCCACTGAGTAATGACAGACTGTAGCAGGATTCCTGTCTCATTATATCAGTGGAATAACATTTCTAGTAAAATTATGTACTCATAAAATTGAGTTGACCTGAAAAACAGAGTATTTTCTTTTAATATTTTGAGGACTGTAAAATATATCTAAATGATAGAACAAAGCAGAGAAGTTTAGCAGAATTAACTTGGCTCCTAAGAGGTAGATTGACTGCAAATGGAAAAGAAAGATCATAGAAACCCAGTGTGGGGGAAATGACAGTAATGCATTCAAGATACACAGAAAATTTTATGTCAATTTGAAATTTTATTTGAATAATTGGCCAGTGGCATAACTTCTCTGCATCTGTGTTTCCTCACTGGTAAAATATTGAGTACAAGTTAAGATGTTATTTTGTGTATCTGTATTTTTGCATTTTACATTTCCATTTTATTTCAGTTAAGTGTAATTATATTATTTTTATGTGCTAAAATTGAAAAACTGAATACATTTCTTTTAAGGATGCCTCATTTACAAAAATTCTGTTGAGGATAAGGCTTTAATCCCAACATATCAACTAAATCACATTTGTAAAGCAAAATACAACTAATTTAGAATAAATTTTGTACATTAAATGAGTTTTGCTACTAAAACTAGCATGTCTTGTATCAAATAGGAGATGTACTTTTCAACTTGTTATTTCTCCTATAAATAATTCCTATTTCTGAAGGATGGAAACTGGAAATTACACCAATGTAGCAATCTAGACCCCTTAACTATATTCCTGAATTAGATTGGCTGTCTGGTCTGAAATTATTTTACTCCCTTTTATAAAAGTTTCCTCATTTGTCAAATGAGCAAAAACATTTTCCTTAATAATATAAACAATGTGCATTATCAACTCTAAACTACTTTTCTTCACATATGAACATCATTGAAATCAGGTGTCTCCTAAAACTGAGTGCATATTATAATAAATATTGGAAGCACATTAATTTTTATTCATAGTGGTACCAAACATAGTGGTTTATCCTTTAATTAATGGTCTCTTAGACCTAATGAAATTTGTATTAACTAAATTAATCATCAAAGAAATTATACGAGTGAGTGCAATTATTAATCATATTCAACAGATGAAGATATTGAGGGACAGAGAACTGAAGTAATTTGCTTAAGATCATAAAATTCAAATCCTGGACTGTTGATCCAGAGTCCATGGTTTTGTCCATTATATTGTACTGCTCAAAGATTTTTGTGTACAATAACATGATTTGAAAAGGACACTGTACAACATATATAAAGTAATTAAAACTCTTCAAAATAAACAGTTTAAAAAAGAAAATATAAAATCTGGCTAATTCCTATTGAGGTCTGTATTTTTTTAATGAAAAAATTTGGTGGTGATATAAATACATATATGAATATATTTATATATGTATATATTCACTCATAGTGAGAGAAATACATGGTAGTAAATATTTCCTTGGTCAATGACCCTGTCACAGAATTCTATCTTTAAGTCAGTTTACAAACTAATTCAGTTGGTACTAATGTATGTGAGATATTGACATCTACATATGGGTGCTTCTAGTATATTTTCTTGGTTTGATCCAAGAACCCCCTGTATCCTACTTGCCTAGAATTCTTGATAAAGATATGACTAGTCAACTATCCAACCTCCCACAGGTACAGGCACAAGGACATGCACTTAAGAGTAAGAAACATGGGTTATAGATCAGAAGATATCTATATATATAGATATATATAGATAGACAAATACAGAGAGAAAGAGAGATGCTCTTTACTGAATAAACTGGATAATATGGTAGAACAAAAGACCATAAATTAAGAAGAGACATTTGATTTTGGATACTAACACTACTACATAGATCATGTCACTTGACTATTTAAACCCCATAGCCTTGATCTGTAAAATATAAATAAAATTTACTCTAAACTTAAGGACTTATGTGACAAGTAGATAACACTTTTGAAGCACTTGAGCACAATGTATGACAAAAAAATTCTCAATAAATATCAGCTAAAAAAATTATTTTAATTATCCTGATTCTTATCAAAGTAAGTTTACATAGATCAACTAAATTTTTAAATTCTAACATTTTCCATATGTTAAAAATAAAGTGAAAAAGTTGTATGTTCCAACAAAATATTCACAAATCAAATTTAACAATAAAAAAAAGAATTATACACAACAACCAAGTGATATTTATCCCAGATATATAAGGCTAGTTTACCATTTGAAGCTCAATCAGTGTAATCCATCATGCCAATAGGCTGAAGAGGAAAAAGTCATATAATTATATGAATTGATGCGTAAAGATCATTTCATGCAGTCGAAAATCCCTTCTCACACGTGTGCACACACAAAATCTCAGTAAACTGGGAATAGAGGGGAAAGGTCTTACTGTAATAAAGAACATCTATTGATACAATAAACCTACAACAGCCATCATAACTAATGGTGAGAAATTAAATGTTTTCCCACTGAGAACAAGGCAGGAATGTTGCCTCTCACTGCTCCTATTCAACACTGTGCTGGAAGTAATAGTTAGTGAAATAAGATAAGAAAAGAAAAAAAAAAGGTTTAAGGATTGAGAAGAAAGCACTGAAATCTTCTTTGTTCAAAGATAACATTATTATCTACATAGAAAATTTTCAAAGAATTGGCAAAAAACACTCCTGAAACTAAAAAGACAGAGGTGATATAACTTGATATATTTCAGATAGAAAAATGCATGTGTTTAATTTTTTTTTATTTAATGTCTTGGATGTATTCATACAAGAATATGTAATAATCATACAAGTACTTGATTTTAAAATTTCCTAGGTCATTTGGGATGTCTGGAAAATGCTTAGCCTTATAATATCATTTATGCTCTAAAATGAAGACACAAAGCTAATGCTTCATATAATTGTGTTTAGTTTGTGTGTCAGTTTCCAACAACAACACATTTTTTTTGGCCATACCGCGAGGCACGTGGAACTTCCCCGACAAGGGATTTAACCCACACCCCTGTGGTGGAAATGCAGAGTCTTAACCACTGGACTGGCAGGGAAGTCCAACAGCAACACATTTTTACATTGATTTTCTATGGAATTTTTAGTGCTAGCTCTCTAAGAAAATCAAAAGGAAAACTGAAATCACTGCATTTTTTGCAACAATGAGGAATGTTTTTCCCAATTATGGTTTTAACAAAAATAATTGTGCTTCTAATTATAATGCCGTGGGACTTATTAGATAATGGACAAAATACAGGTTCTTATGAATAGAGGATATTAAATTTTGATATTATATAGAAATATGTTGTGTGTATTTATATGTGTGCTTGAGGATAGAAGTTGGTACTGCATATTTTACTAACAGGCACATTTGAAATGAGCAGTGACGCATGAGTAAACTTTCTTCAATGTAACTGTATGTGAGACATTAGTGGGCAGTGAAGGAGCAAGAGTATAAAATATTATAGAAGTCAATGGAATGTCTGAAGAATTCTGGTAATTCTTAGGACTAGAGTGCAGGGCGTGTGACAGGAGGAATTGAAGATGAGGCTGAAGCACTGTTTGAAGTCAGATGCTGGAAATCCTTTAACACCATGTTCAGGAACTTCGAGTCAATCACCAATTATGCTTCCTTGGCCTACAGGGATTGCTGGTTGAATTTGAGCTTTCAGTTAGTCAAGCTAGATGCTCAAAATCCTAAGGAAACATGATCATTGCCTTTTGTGCAACATTTTAACCAGTCCTTACCTCTATCAACATATCTAGCAAATTTTTTCTTGGAAATTTTATACCTGCCCTCCCCTGTTAGCCTCTGAACCTCTTATGGACAACAGCTGTGTCTTATTTATTTTTGCTTACCTAGTATATTGCTACAATTTCTGACACATAGTTGCATGTATATAGCATGAACAGTTCCTACTGGACTATGTTCTAGAAGAATGAGCTCGTGTTAGCAAAAAATCATTGAGTACCCCAAAATGCTATGGGGATGCCATTTCAATTACTCTCAGTGTTTAAGGAACATAATAGCAGTAGCAACAGCAACCTCTTAAGGTTCTGATTTGTGTGTGGAGAGAAAACTGGAAGACAATAGAAAGCTGACATGTACTTCAGTCCTCTTGCCTAAAGTGTATGAATAATAATAACATTGTTTATGGGGAGATGAGAAAAGTATCATGAAAGGATACTGGCCATTTTTGATATTTACACACCTCTTCCTGGCATAGAGTAGCCTCTTAGTTTATATTTGATAAATGAATGAATGAACAAATGGCTGGTTATTTTATGTTTTTTCAAGGAAATCTGCTGATATTTAATATGAATCTTCTAGACGTTTACACAGACATTTCCTACTGTTTTGAGTTCTGTGAATACTACTGCCATGCAGCTTTTTATTTTCACATATATTTGTGATTTGCAGAGACTCTTAACAAAAATCATCCAATCAAAAATAGCCACAGTGTAGGCAAAATTCGTCTAGCAGCCAATAAATACTAAGGAAAGAAAATGGGAAATTTATGAAGCCAAACACATAGGATGTTTCTCAATTACATTCAGATTTGTCAGTGTGCATACTCAAATTCAACTTGAATTGAGACAGGCAAGCCATATTTACATACTCTGCTCTAGATAGCATTCAAGCACTATATGTACCAATATGAATAAAGCTCAGTCTCTTTCCTCAAGAAGGTCACAGACTTGTTGAAATAAAAGATGCAAAAAGAAATAACACATTTGGATGCAATATACACTCATCTTGCAAAGCCCACTTCGAGTGTCACCTCATTTGCAAAACGTCTGTCTCTAATCCTCATCTAAATGACATACACATTGCACAAACTGCAAACCACTTTATTACAGAAATACGAAGTAGAAGGAATATATTACTGTCTCTCTGTACTTACCTACTTATAAAGAAAGTGTTTCTAAATGCTACCAAAGGACTTGAAACGTAAGTAATTCTTTCTGATAGACTATCATTGAACTCTGAAGGAAGAATTGTAGTAATTTCCTTGCTTTTTCTCTTTGATCTTTAACTTTCCCATCTGTAAAATGAGGTGAATAGGGGCCACTATAGTTGCATATTTGTTTAATTCTACTTTTTTTTAAAAGAAAAAACAGATTAACTCTTAGAAGTCTGAGAAATTCTTCCCTTAGATGTTCCACAGGGGTACTTTCAGCTTTCATATTTATTCTATGAACGTGCCTCTTGGTCCCACTGAGTCTTGCTTAAACTCACCCTATGATTTGGTTAGAGTACCTATTATTACCCACCATCAGGCATAAAATCCTGTGAAAATTATATCTTTAAATGAGCCAGAACAAGCCCAAGTCATCAAATATAATTTTAATGATGAACCTCAACATTTTCCATTTGAATATTTTCCCAAATGGTTGCAATTTATTAACGTCAGATTGAAGGGCTCCATTCATTTTTCCTATTCAGTAAAGAGACAGTTAATGAACGGTGCTGGCTTGGCTAGGCTTCTAATGAATGATTCCGGAAGAGTGCAGCCCTCAGGGTGAAGAGAATCAACTAATGCCAGCTAAATATTGACATGGTTTTCACCCATGCAGAATGTCTCTTCCAACAACTTCTGGCTAATGAGATGGTAACTATGTCATCAAAGCTAAATAGAAAACTTTAGGCTTAAGATTGTCTTCTCTAAGTGACATTCCACGAACTAATACATGACCTCCTGGTTTCCTCACTTTCCTTATCATGGCTTAATTGCTTCAGAGAGATCTCCATAGCAAATGGAAAAAGACATAGTAAGGGCTGGTGTCCATTTTGAAAACTTTGGATAATGAAGAAGAGTAAGGAAAGGAAACCTACCACTCATATTATTACCACCAATATAGATAAACACTTTGGTTTAGTTTCTGAATTGGATCCATGTGTATCAACATTGATAAACTTCAGAAAGTTAGTATAGGAAGATTCCAGAAAGTTTTAAAGCATGAAACACTGTTATTGATATTTTATGCATGACAGGTCTGAAAGCTTGCACAGCAGGGGGAACACTAACTTCCCCATTGATGGTTAACTCTGGGAGGGACGGGAGAGAAGGAAAGAGTGGTGGGGAGAGATATTGTCCAGATATATTGTACCTATATATTTTAAATAATAAAAAGATTCAAGTAGTTGATTCAATTTGGTTTTTTCAGAAAATGTCACAGCATTCTAGCATCAAGCTGCTTTAATTTGGCAATTCCAGGCTCTAAACAACTGTCCTAGTGCATTAAGATCCTGAACTAGATTTTTCGGTTCCACCATCCAATGCATTTCTCTTTCAAATGTAATTTTCATTGATACCCATGTGATAGATGTGCAATGGGGTACAAACTGAACTACAAAGCTGATAAGAGCAATGACCTGACCCACCTCTGTCTGCCGACAGTTCTTCTTCCAGAAGAGCAGCAGCTTTCAGTGGTTTCAGCTATTTATCCTGACATTTACCCCATATTTCTAAATAATGTTTATATGCATTTTTCTTGCTTACTGGCTTTACATATTATCTAAAGAAAATACTTTTATAGAAAAACAAGAATTAGTTCTCTAACTCTCTTCTCTTTCTCTTATTCTGGTAGGTTTTTTTTGTTTTTTTTGCCAAGGTACTCAACATAATAAGAACAATGGTAATACTGAAAATGATTAACTTTCATTTGAATGATGCTTTTAAAGCAAGCACTGAGCTAGGTATCCTCATAAAATCCTTTTGAAGAAAGTATTATTACTTCTGTTTTACAGATGAGACAAATGGGATCAGAGATACTAACATCCTAATAATTTAACTAGTAATTGGTAGAATTGAGATTCAAATTCAAATTTGTCTATTCAATATGTATAGTCCTAAAACCTAGGTAGACTTCACTCTCCTTGAAATCTTATAATTTGGGATCAGTTTTTCACTCGACATGCTCTTGGTATTCTTTTATATCATTAGAAATTCTTTGTAAACCATGTTATTTTGGATGCACAATATTCCAAGTGAAGAATGTATATACACATATAGTTTATTGAATTTCTCTAATTATTATTGTCAATTTAGCCCCTTCCCACACTTAATTTGTTATTCTAAACATTGCTAAGAGAAATGTCTTTATGCATTATTTGTGCAAAATCTTAAAAAATCTCTTTGTGTTTCGGGTAATTACTTAGGTTAAGTTGCAACGAGTGGTCATGACTTAAAAAATAATCTGTGAAAAAGTAATATAATATGGATAATCGCCAGAAACATAAATCAAAATTATACGGAAGCAAAACGAAGTTCACAGTCTCTGCTAATCATGCATTTTACGAAAGTTGGAAACCAGTTCCTTGTGAGCAGCTGGCAACGTTAAAGAAGAGTCTAGAGACACCTGTTTTTAAATAGAAACATTTAAGCTTTGCTTTAAGCTTTGCTTTCACCTACCGATTTTTTTAAGTTGTAGGCTCTTGAGGAATAACATTTTCTTACAAACAATACATATGCTTTATATATTATGTGAAATATTAATTAGTATAATTATTATATATAATGTATAACTACTATGAAAAACTATTTTAAAACACGGAATTTATTTTTAGTGTCTTGTGACTTCCAGGGAACTTTAATAAATATATTACTGTTGGTATTAATGATCATTTTTGCAGATGAAAAGTGCAAAGCTCACAGATAACAGGTGGTTTGTTTTATGTCTTATACCTGCTAACAGCAGATCAAATACTAGCACTAGGTCATCTGACTCTCTTTTCATCACTTTTTCTACTACAAGAGCTATAAGGAAATGTTAGGTGCATCAGAGATAAAAATTTTAAAGAAAGACTGATTCGATTGTGGTATGCTTTCTCTCCTACTGGCAGAGAAATGGAACTATCTTAAAAACCCAGTCCCTAGAATAGTAAGTTAATAGTAAGTACTTCTTGTGGAAAACAATAGGTCCTAAAATCTAGGATGCTTATCTTTTCCAGGTGTTCACATGATTAATGAGAAACTGTGTAAGCTTATTCTTGTCTGCATATGAATATCTCCTCTGTGTCCAAAAAAAATTCAGTCAAGAAATTAATCTTACTTGTAGAATAATGTTTCCTTTTCTAGGTTAATACTTTTTCTGCATGAATCTAGTTGCAATTCTTTTGTAATTATTCTCATTTCAAGCAAAGCTCAGAAATAGTCCTTCAGCAATAGCACAGCTGGTAGAAGAAGCCAGGTCCCTTGACTCTCAAGCAGTATCTTGTGAGATTTTCCTTTGTTTTGTTTTGCTTTGTTTTAATTTTAGTTAACTGAGTCCCTCCCTATTTCATATATACAGAAAACAAAATAATGCTCTGAAATTGCAAAGCTCTAAATTCTAGATCTTCAGAATATGTCCTGTTCTGGAAACATTCTGGGAAAAGAGAAGAACAAGAGGAAACCGAAGAATTAAGAGACCCTATAATATAGAAATGATCTAAATAATTAGGCTTTCCAGGTGAGTATTAAGGAGCCCACATGTTTGTCAGAAATCAGAAGTTGGATAAACCTCATGTATTAGGTATGTGACCTTACATTTTTCATTTCATGTCACTTATCCTCAGTGATAATGATTACTTTGCAAGGTTCTATTTACATTTGTAATGGGTTTAAAAGTATTTTATGGGTACATTGTTTAGTACTTAGTAAGTGCTTAAAAATGTCAGTCATTTATTTGTAACATGGTTTTATACACAGTTGATTAATATAACAAGAAAGGAAAAGGTCTCGCTATTACATCACAGTTACTCTCATGAAAATGAGGCTACATGAAAAAAAAACTGTTCTCTATTTTGCTTCCCTTAACTCTTACTTTCTTATTCAAAGAAGGCTTCAACATTCTACTGCTTGTTTCACTCCACCTGGGAAAATATCACAGAACAAAACTTCATTAAAATTTGGGATGTCTCCTAATTCTTGATTAAAACAATCATCTTGAAAATGTGATGTCATCTAGCTTGGCCAATAGACAACACCATTGACCAGGTGTCTGGGGAATTAATATGTATGGGCATGACAACTGCCCTCTTGGCATCCTGAGAGTTAGCTTTGAAATAATTAGAATACTCAAACCTTAAAAATCTCAGCATTGAATGGAATCTTATGTATAATTCAACCCACAAATTATACAAATTAGGAAGCACAATCTTAGAAAAGGAAGGTCACTTCTTCTAAATTCAACTAATACATACTGTCAAGAACTGCAGATAGTTTGTATTTTACCCTACTTGTAACATAACAATTACATGGAAGCCACAATTTCATAGATAGTGGCACAAGACATGAGACTCCTATGTCAGAGACAAAGGGCTTTATTACTCATGGCACTCATGGAAGGTAGGATGAGCTTCATGTTAACAGTGGTTGCTCTCACTGTCTCAAATCCCATTGGGTGATAAGGAGGTAGTTCTAAGTAAATGCTGTGTATACAATGGGTTTATGATACAGGTGAGTAACACTGAGTTTAGGAAACTCCAGTTTTTTAAAAAGGGTTACCAGTGAATCTGCCCAACCTTAGCTCCAGTGGAAGATATTAACTTTCTTAATCTTATCAGGAAGCAAATCTGTCCTCTTACATAAGTATGCATGCATGCATGCATGTATGTATGTATAGATAGGGATTATGGATATGGATATAGATAAGATACAGATATAGATTCACATTCTGAACTAATAGAGGATAGTATGATGATTACAATTTATTAGAAGAGATTTTTATTTGTTTATTTTAAGCCAGATTTAATCCTTAAGAGAGAGTCATTTACTCTTTGTTACATTTACCAAAGAACGAAATTAATCCTAGGGCATTCTTTCACTAAGTATGTAGCATTTTGAGGGACATGGGTTAATACATGTGTCTAGGAATCTGACTCTCAACCATATATTGGGCCCAAAGCTTTGTCACCTGATGCTATCTCAATTAACATTTGTTTCCAGTAAATTCCTGAGGCAGCCTATAGTTTAATATTGACTTTTCAGTTTCCTATTCCTTTGTGCCTCCATTAAATTTACTTTTGTAAATTCATCTATGCATTTAAAAGATACTCTTTCTAGGTGTTTGATTCTTTTCCCATAATTTCTAGTCTGCCAATAGTGCCACAAGTGGAAGACTTCCATTATTTCTTTTTACCTTTGGACATATGGATTATATCTTCAGACATAATGGATTGCTGTTGTTCCCAAACCATGGCCCAGCTTTCTCTTGTATCTTTCTCTTTGAGTATATTATTGAATTTACCAGAAGTTTCTCCCTCTTATTTCTACATGTTGAATTCCATTCATCTTTCAAACTCTATTGCAGGTATATATTTTTGAGGAAGACAGTTTAATTCTCCATGTAAATATGATATTTGATATTTCCTAACTTTGGATTCAGTTTTTTGCTGATGATATAGATCTTATGTTCTCCAACAATCATTAGGCTTTATTAGTACCAGTATTAATATTACTGAAAATACCATAATAATATCACCCATAATTTGAGGCAGGAACTGAGGTATGTGCTTTACATGAATTGTTCCTAATCCTGGAAATTATCTTTCAAAGTAAAATTTTTGACCCTTATTTTACAGTTGAAGTAATTACACATCTTAGAAATCAGTAAGATTCCAGAATTTACACAGCTAGTGAGTTCTAGGAAGGGAACCCCGATTCACATCTTTCAATCCCTAAACCCATGACCCAACTGTAAATGCTATAAGAGAAATGATTATATAAATATTGTTTCTACAGAATGTTAAAAGTATAAATGCCTGGTCTAAGTTAGGTCCTTGGGCTCTGTTTATTGCTTCAGAAGTTTCACAGCGAATATATAAGTTCGGGAACATTAATGTAAGTTTAAGTGTTATTATGATTTACTCAACTCACAGTGAAAACATAGCACCTAACACATCCTATTGTCTACAATTTATTTTGGAGTTGATGTGAGAACAAGCATAGCTATGACAAAATGATCTGTATAGTTTCCTGTCACCAAGGAAAAACATGCCTCTTATATTAGGTTAACTTGGAAGATTCCATTTAATATTCTTATACTGCTTACATTATTTATTATGTTCCCTAGTAAGTTCATGGAAACTCTGCTAACACATGTATGGGAACAAAGAAAACTGAACCACATATCACAAACAGCCCAGGACAGGAATCAGCAGAGGAATCTGGACAACAGCTTTAAGGCAAGTTTTCTAAGCTGAAGGCCACCAAAGAATATTAGTTTGGGTTTAGGTCCTAAAGACAGTACAATTTAAAATATAAATCAAATAATCTTTGTGAATGTTCAGTATCACTAAGCAAAAATACACAGTCAATAAAAGTGCAAAAGGAACAGACACAAAACCAAAATGAAAATGAGTTTCTTTGAAATAATATCTGCCTCTATTCCTTAATATTAAATATATAATGTTAATTATACGATGTTAAGTAAAACATAAAATATTTAAATAAATTACACTACGATCCTTAAAACAAAATCTAGTCAGTATTCAAATATTTAAGTCCTTCTTTACTTTTCTCTTTCCAATGTCTATTTATGTGTCTATTATTTCTCTCTCCTCCTAACCAACCATCTATTACACCAGGCATAATTCTAATGTGAATGACTAGATGATTATTATTTTCTATTTTCTACCTTCACAATTTGTGCCAACAGCATATTCTTATCTTAAACACAAATGGTTTTGTAAAAGGCTAATTAGACAAAATGAAACTAGTGAAGGGAGAATTCCACAATAGTAACATTATTTTTAAAATTTTAATACACATTTCTATATTGACTATATAACCTTCATGTGTCCTCACAGAGTCAAGTTTCTACTCTGTTCATACTCTCACTAATTGTGAAAGAAATTATTAGGGGAGGATTGAATAGATCATTGAAATCTCTGCAGCAGATCTGCTGAGGTTCATGAGTCATGGGAAGAAGTATTTCTCACCTAAGAGATAGCTGGTGATTTCTCTTTTGGAATTTTGGGACCTTAACCTAAACCTTAAATGAAAGCTTCTCTCTAGCATAACTAGCTATTTTTCCAAGAAATTCCTCTTATTGTCATTCCTGTCAGGCCCAGGCTAAGCAGACAGTAGTCCAGGCCTGGTTATTTCCGGATAATTGATGTAATTTAGAGAAACCAATGTCTTTTGCTATGTCAAATTAGTAAGAGTGAGATCAATGGAAATAAGTCAGAAAGAGAAAAACAAGTATCATATAATATTGCTTATATGTGGAGTCTAGAGAAATGGTAGAGATGAACTTATTTGCAAAGCAGAAATAGACTCACAGATATAGAGAACAAACTTATGGTTACCAAGGGGGGAAGGGGGGGTGGGATGAACTGGGAGATGGGGACTGACATATATACACTACTAAGTATAAAATAGATAACTGATGAGAATCTACTGTATAGCACAGGGAACTCTACTCAATGCTCTGTGGTTACCTAGATGGGAAAGAAATCTAAGAAAAGAGTATATATATGTGTACATACGATTGATTAACTTTACTGTACAGCAAGAAACAAACACAAAGTTGTAAAGCAACTATACTCCACTAAAAGTTAATAAAAAAAAAAAAAGATTGTGCCCTTCCTTCAGCCACTGACCCCTAAGGTGAGATATAGTAAACATTTATTTTCATAAGATAATAATTTATTATTTATTGCATTTATCCAAATAAGAAATGTTTAGTGAAACAGAGAAAATACATATTATATGGAATAAATTTGACAAAGTCCGTGATTTGTTGTGATATTTTTTTGATAATTATCAGGATTTTCAAGATTGTGAATTTATTTTATTTTTGACCTGCTTTGTCACACTCTAATGTTTAAATTAGAGTGTGATTTAAACATGACCAAGTGACTAATGAGGTATTACACCAGAGAAGAGAAAAGCTACTCTAGAGAAATGTGTCAGAATCACTCATGAAACAACAGGAAATTCTGAAATGCTAGAGAACCATCACAGCATTATATTGTGTATGCAAGGAAATAATTCTGTAGATTTCTGTTCAAGCATTGTCTTGGCTCAGGCTCTTATAGCAAATTACTGTAAACTGCGTACGTTATCAACAGCAGAAATTTATGTTTCATAGTTCTGGATGTTGGGAGTCCAAGATCATGGTATCAGGAAGGTCGGGTTCTGGTGAGAGCCTTCCTCCAGAGTGAGACGGCTGACTTATTGTAACTTCACATGGCAGAAAGATGGCAAGCTAGCTCTTTAGCCTCTTCTTATATGGGCACTAATCCCCTTCATGAGAATTCCACCCTCATGACCTAATCACTTCCCATAAGCGCCACCTCCAAATACCATCACGTTGGGGATTAAATTGTAACACAGGACTTTTGGGGGGGATACAGACATTCAGTTCAAAACAAGTATTTTTTTTCTTCTTTGGTGTCATTACACTCATTTCTAATGTTAACATAATGTGCTAAAGCAAAGCTGGGGATACTAAGTCTTGTTCAGCCTTGTGGTAAGATGGAGAGTCTGAAACAAGAATTTTGAGGAGTTACCAATATAATACAGTATATAAACTATTAGGGATGAAATTATTATTGATTTTGGGAGAATTATTGATTTTTGTGGTGATTTTCTGTGAGATGTTCGCATATATGTGCCCGTACATGCAAAGAGATAGCTATAACAAGAGTATGGATACTGAGTTTTCCGAGGAAAATGAGGCTCTTATGAATGTTCACAATCTTGTTTTCACCCTATCTAGTGCCAAGGAAAGGGATGCCACAGAGAATATCACAGCTATCTAAAAATAATGACTAGAACAATAACAACAATAACCATGGTGAACCTATCAACTATAGCACAGCAATGTAACAGGAGCTTTCCACAGAATATTTTCACAATTAGTGTATGAGACATATTATTTCCTCTGTTTTGCAGGTGATAAACCTGAGATTGTTCATAAAGGAAAATTAGAGGTCAAGAGCAGGTTTTTATTTTAATTTACAAGGAAGTGGAGGAACAGAAATGCTAAGTGATTTATAACCACGCAGAAAGCAGCTAGCTGACTCTGGAAAGCCAGTATAGCCCTACTGGCACGATTTAAAATTTTTCTGCAAAATGAGCCCTCGTTATATGATCTCAAAAGATGCTGTCTGGCTCTATGCATTCACTGTACAAAATCTCATCATCCCTTCTATCTCTTACAATACTTTTCATGTAACATCCACTTAAACAGCTGTTGAATTAAAATGCATCACAAGGTAAGCTGAGTTTCCCTCTGAGGCCAGCTATAAATTCCCTGCTTTGGGATCTGGTAATGAACATTAGACCTTTTCTCCTAATGTGAGGTTAAGGATGGGCTGTGCTATTGTGATGCCTGCAATTAGTGATATTAGCTAAGACGGATTCGACTTTCAGTATAATTCAAAAAAAATTCTGTACGTTTGAAAAAAAATTAAAACGTTGTTGCTATAATAGAATAAACTGGCATTTCTTTTGGAGAGTCCCTGGAAATGTAACAATATGATGAATCTCAATGTTGGCAGCATCTTGGAGACCATGGCATGGATTCTATTAATTTTAGAAATAAAGAAAGTAATGCGGAAAGGGAAGGAATAGCTTGTTCAAGTTAATAGACCTAGTTAAAAAAAGAAAAAATACAACTTTATTCAGTCACTGGCTTGTGAATTCATTCAATGAGCATTTACAGAGTATGTTCTATATATGCAGAAAAGTGCTATGCCCTGGAGAGACCTAAAGGAAAAGCACAGAGGTGAATGTAATATAAGACATGGTGAAGTAGATACACTACAAATTGTCATGTGGTTTAACAGAAGCAAGTTCAAGGTACTGAAGACATTAATGCATCATGATGAATCTTGGTCTCTGACTACATGGCTTTAGTGCTGTCCAAGAAGCTATTTTGTGGCACATTGCACTTGGATGTGACTCCTCATAATATTGTACTTTTACAGAATATAACTCATTAAAGAAATGAACTTTACTGGGAATTTACTATATGCCAGGCACTGTAGTATGTACCTTACATATATTATAAATTTACTGTTATTGTGGAAGATTTCAGTGATAGAAAATATTTAAATCGTATTCAATATAAAAAGCATTAAAAAAGTGCCCATGTAACCAATACTCTTTTTTTAAACAAAGAGTATCATCAAGATTGTTAAAATACCTCTGCCCTCCTTAACGGAACCCCTCACTAGAGCCCAGATAGTACCATTAGCCTGAAATTTTAAATAATTCCTTTGGTTGTACTTATAGTTTGGTTATATATGTACAAAATATTAACATGAATGTATTTGTATATGTGAATGTTTTAATGTTTTTGCAATTTAGAATAAAAAGAGATCTAATATATCTACACTTAATTTTTTTGTTTTCAACTTTATGTTTGTGAAATTCCCCCATCTTGACTTAAGTAGTTCTAGTTTATTCTTTTTTAATGCTGTATTCCACAAAAGAATTCTACATATCATAGCACAAAAGAATCAAAATGCATATATATGTATGTAAATATATATATATTTTCTCCTTTCCATGGACATGCTTAGGTATTTCAGGAATTATATATTACCCTCCAAAATCTGCTCAGAACATTACTGAAAAATTTCTATGCGGTTACATGTACAAGTGTTACTTAAGAAGATATTTATTCAATGAAATGCTGTAACTCAGGGCAATTTACATATATGTTTATATTTATGTAACTATTTAATACTTTAATAGTAATATTGAAAGTAGTGTTTATAAATAAATAAAAATACTATATAACTAAATAAATACTATATAAGTAAACAATATAAGTAGATATATTTATAAAGTAATTTAATACTAACTTAAAGTTAGGATAAAACCTAGGATATAAATAAAGTTATAAATTAAGATAAAAATAAATAAATAGAACTAGGATAGACTAATGGCTATAACAAAATAGAACCCAAATATATACTTTCTAATGGCTCCAACACCATGACAAATGTTTCCTTCTCCCTCACTTACACAGCCTAAGAGGCTTCCAGGCCAGTGGAGCAGGACAAGAGAGTCTATATAGCATTGAATGAGGCTAGCCTAAGTGGTCACTCCTTCTAGAAGCCCTTGCTGAACCTCCATAATCTTGTTTCTGAAGTGGGTAAAGGGCCCCGTCCTTCTGTTCCCATAGAGTTTTTTGATCACCCTCATGTATCAATCTGAGAGTCTGTACCCTTCTATTTATTAGAGGGAAGAGTCTGGAATCTTCAGGGGATACATAAAGTCCAGATAACCAAAATACTTGTTTGTTATTAAATTATGCTTAACTTTTCATCATTAAGATTCTGTCATTTATTTTAAAGTATTTTTATCTTGTATAAATGTAAATACTATGGGTGTGGGAGTCTTCTTTTTATCATGATTTATTTAGAATATGCTGAAAAAGAAGAAACATAGTTCTAAAAGGTGGATGTGTGAGTGAATTGGAAGAGTCTGGAATCTTCAGGGGATACATAAAGTCCAGATAACCAAAATACTTGTTTGTTATTAAATTATGCTTAACTTTTCATCATTAAGATTGTCATTTATTTTAAAGTATTTTTATCTTGTATAAATGTAAATACTATGGGTGTGGGAGTCTTCTTTTTATCATGATTTATTTAGAATATGCTGAAAAAGAAGAAACATAGTTCTAAAAGGTGGATGTGTGAGTGAATTGGAGGTCAAGTATCTAAAATTAAAGATAAGCAGTCAACAAGTAATGAACATGTTTTTCCAAAGATGTGATTGGGATAAGTTTTCAATTATTTAAAATACATGTAATACATATTTTATATACTCTATTCTTTCTTTCTATGACATGTATCTCCTTGAGTAGTTTTCAGTGAAAACCAACACAATGATTTAGGGATGAATTTCACCACTTTACAGATGAGAAAAACGGACTTATTGGTTAGATGACTTTCATAAGGTAATATAATTAAAGAATCAGAACTTGAATGTTTGTCCTTCTAATTACAAAAACCTTTGCTCTTTTTTGCCTCATGGCACATGCCTTAGATGTAGGCAAATATCATTGTTTCTAATGAGAATGTAAATCCTCAATAAATCTTCTACGACTTAAATATACATATACATATGCACATATACATACACAAACATACGTAAATATACACAAACACAGACATATATTCCCACATTCCCACAAGATGGAATATAGCTAAAAGATGAATGTATGCAAATAGGTACATACGTGTGTGATGCTTGAGCATACATATGTCTAGGTTTTACATATGTTAGTATGTCTGTGTATATACATATCTGTGAGTTTGTGTGAGTACACTCGTAAGGCCCATAAATAGGGATTTATCATTTTCTAAGTTGCATTTCCCCCAAATACAATGCCATTTTTCCCAGATCTTATTTATCATGTTTGTCTCTTTGTTTTCAAAATACTCAATTAATACACTAAATATTCCATTATTTCTCTTAAGGAAGAAAATTATCAAGCTTCATGCCTACTATAGATTTCCAGTCTGTGTAAAGGTCATTTATAAACAGCTGCATTAAATGCATGTTTGTGAGTGTGTGTTCATGAATGCATGCACCTATCAGGCCAACAGTAGTTATCATACAGAGTAAAAACCTGTCAGCTCAGGATTGAGACCTGGATTCTATTCCTGGCTTTGCTACCAACGAATTTTGTGACTATCTAAAAATTGCAGATACTAACATGTTTTTTATTAGACTAGCTGTCCTAATAGTTATCTTTAAGTTCTAACCTTTTAAAAATCAACAAGATTTTGTAGTCAAACACACAAGCTCTAAAGACAGAATACCTATAATGGCATTACCACCTTAGGCAAATTAATAGCTCTGGGTATCCTGCTGACTGTGTGTGTTCTCTTCGGAAAACTGTTAAAGAGTAAGAGTTTCAGTGAATTGTTGTGATAATTGAATGATTTAATTCATTAGTGGCTTAGAAAGTGCCTCATGCATGGTTAACAGTTGATAATTGTTAGTAAATTTTATTATCTGAAATATGTAGCCCAACTGTGGGATGTGAAAAATTGTAACTTAATGTAGGATACAAGGTTAAAAAGATCATGTTATTAAACATAGAAACACTAGCTAGAAGAAAAAAAAACACAAATGGCATAATCATTAATACATGTATTAGACCTTATTTGAAAAGGATAAATTCACATAAAGGCAGAAGGGAAAATGGCTTTCCTGGTTTCACAGCAAATGTGCTTTTACAATTTCCCTCCTGCCACTGGGAAAGTTTTTGGCTTGCACCATCCGTTGTCCTATCCCTGACATCTCCCTCATCTTAAATTGCACATTACAGTGGCTACTGTCTGGCTCTCCAAGGAAAGAACAAATTGCCTTCTGTTTATTTCCTCCATCAATCAGGTAGAGCAATAGGCTATTTCCTCAAACCCCAGAAATGTGTCCAGCTCAATGCAAGCCCCAGTGGTTGGAAAGTGTCCAAAGTCAGAATAAAGAATGTAAGAGTTGTAGACCAGAGTTCATAAAAAGAAAGCGTGCCCACTTGAAAATTTTAATTGTGGTCTGTCTTTCTGACTCCTGGCAAATGAAATGTAATGGGGAAGAACAAATGTAATGTAATGGGGAAGAACAAATCTGACTTCATATTAGGTCTGTTTCTTTTACTTTAACCTTTGTATTCTATTGCTTTTGCTTTAAGAATGTTGCTTATAGCCTGAAATATACAGGATAGCCTATTCTCAAGGTTCTGACATTTAAGAGTGCAAAACTTTCCATTCATATAGAGATAAAATTTGCTTTGAGAACAGAGAATAACATTTGTCTTGTTGGAGGTTTACAGGAACATCGTGACCTAACCTAAGTGGTCAGCTGCAAGAACAAAGGATTTCTATACCGAGAAGTTTGCAACGACCAGCCAGGCCCCTCCCTCACCTTGACTTTAACAATGCTTTGCTGAAACCCTTCTGGGAGTCTGGGACTTTGGGGACATGAGCCCCCCATTCTCCTTGCATGGTCCTGCAATTACACCCTTTTTTTGCTCAAACTCCAACGTTTCAGTATTGTTTGGCCTCACTGTGTGTAGGGCACACAAACTTGCATTCAGAAACATTAATAGTTCTTTTGTGGAACAGTGAAAAATCCATGAGAATGTAGATAAAAAGTCTTAGTCTGATCGCTGTTTCTGGAAGAGCTATGTAGTATTCAGTATGTCCCCCTTCATTTATTTCATTTACTCCTATATGGAATGATGATAGAAAAATCTGCATAACATCAAAGCCTTCTAAGACTATGTTGCTCAACTCCTTCTCCCTCAATAGCTCATCCTTTTATCATCATCTCTACCATGTCCTAGTGCTAATAAACTCCCTGCAATATCTCTGGATATTTGTTTAAAAACAATTTTTGAGTGGAATTATTTAAACCGTACCCTTTGTTGACCTTCCTAACTTCCAGGCATTATTTAATACCTAGCACAGAGACCATACTTTTCCCTGGATCTTTCTAAAATCCCTGCATTCAAGCTGTTTACCAACCCTTTTGTGCCTTTTCTGTACCTAGTTTATACCAAATAATACTATGGCACTTTGTGCCTCATCGCTTATTGCTTGCATTTACCCCAACCCCTTCATGTAACATAGACCACATTTATTCATTTTTAGTGCCTAGCTTATATCATGATGGCTAAACTGGCTAAATCATTTTTTGTTGAATAAAAGAATGGAGACATAAAACTCAGTTCCCTCTAAGTGGGAAAGTGGGACTCTGAAGTTCACTTCAGCTATAAAAGTAAATTAATCTATGCATTAGACATTTCAAACACACCTAAACCAATGGGAGCACACTATAGGGAAAACAAACAAACAAACAAACATTTTCTTTATTTCTTAAGTAAAACAAAATTGGAGCTATAAAATGGGTTGCCTGGTAAGTGGAGGCTTTGTTTGGCAGAAACAAAGGTGTAGCAAACTAGATAAATGGGAGGGATTCAGAGATCAGTTACTAGGAAAACCCACAAGTAAGAAACGAATAAAATCCTAAACCAGGAAAATTTTAAAAGGGAAGACAATGGTAGCATGCCAAACAATTTCCTTATAAACAAAACAGGAAAATTCATTCTCCTGAATCACTGGGTAGTGGGCCCCACTAGCTCAAAGCACAGTTGTGCAAATAGAAAATTGCTAAATTAAAGCTTTTATGTTTTAACAGCTTTTGAAACAGTTAATCCTTGCCTTCCTTTTGGACTTTTTTCTTCTCTTGTAGTCTGGAGCAACTCAATATTCAGATTTTTTCTCCTCCCTCATGGTGATTCCTGGCTCTTTACATCATCCTGATCTCTAGATGTTGCAGTATCACTGACTTCTGTCGTTTAGCTTCTCTTTTTTTAACTATATAGAATTTTTAGTCATCTCACACAGTCTTAAGACAGTAAACACATGCCACTGACTTCAAAATTTTGTATCTCTAGTTCTTATTTACCCCCTTAGTTCCAGATTCATATGTCTGCTACTCATCAACTTCCCTTGTACGTCTAGTACTTCAAATTAAATACTCAAAGCAAAACTCTTTTCTTTAGAACACAAAAATACTGCTCACAGTCTTCCTCATCTTTATAAAGAGCACAAGTGTGCTTAGGCCCCTAACCCAAGTTACATATTTGTTAATTTTCTTTCTTGATGTATCAGTTATTGAGGGGGGCATTGTTGATATCAGTAACCCAAATCATCCATTCATCTTACAATTTCTAAAATTTTCCAAAAATATTTTGTCCATTGCCACCTCCTATCTCATTCTCTCTTTTACTTTGAGGTTATGTGTTTTTCATTATTTTATTGTCAGTTTAGGGTGGATTCTGGAGAGGCAACTAAATACATCTTTGTCTCCATCATGTTTAACTGATACCACCAGTAGTTACCATAGTAAAATTTTTGAAAAAGTCTTAATGTTTAATAATAAAAAAGTAGCTTAGTTATTTATGGTAATTCTGCTTAATGGAACAACATGTCATAATTAAAATACTTTTTATAATGATTACATCATTATATGGAAAATGCTTATAGTGAAGAATAGAATAATAATTTTACATTCAATGCGTTTGCAATAGTATTTTAAAACATTCATTAATGGGAGAGTAGTAAGAATTAAAGGTACACTTCAACATGTTAGCAATGTATAGAAATGATAAAATTAGAAATTGTTTGTAATCATTTTTCATCATGTCCGTGTTCTCTACATTGATTTCAATGACTAGATAATATTTTGGTAATGAAAAACAAATTGGACAATAGAATAAGTGCATAGAAAAATGCCTTATTCACATAATAAAAGCTTCACGTCCAAGTCTTTGTAAAAATCAACAATGCCCATCTCCATGCTAGCTCACCAATTGTTTCTACCAGCTGGACATATTGGCGATTCACCAAGAGAATGGAGATCACACCTAATTTCCATAATTATGGAAGTTGTTTAGCAGCTGTTATTTCTTTTCTATTTAACCTTTCTACAGGAATATGTATTTTGTAAAAGGATTTGAGAATGACAATTAGTCTACCTTTGTAGCATCAGTATAGATAACATAGGCAGATGGAACAGCCTGCCATTAACTAGCTGCCTAACTCTAGAAAAACAATGTATCTTTCCTCAATATAAATATTTTTATCTGTTGAATGATAGTTTGACTTCAACATAGTTACTATAAGCAATGCTGTACTTACTTTATATATAACAGAGAAATCTATTTGAAATGTTTTATACCAGTTGCTTTCAAACTTTCTTAGTAAATGGTCCTTTTAACATCTTAGTACCTTTTTCATGGCACATGGACCAAAAATCTACTTAACAGCTCCGTTTATTTATTAAAAAGTTTCAAAAACTTCGTAAGTATTTACATCCCAATAATTAAAGTTTTGAAAAAATTATTTATGTTAAACTTAAAAGAATTATTTCATTCTTAAATAATCACCATTACTGATACTGAATTTGCCTTTTAGGCTCTGTACCACCTCTCAAACCTTGGAATCAAATTGGACACCATCATCTTTATTTCCTGTTCCACACTGATTTTCTTGCTTTATATAGCAACCAGTGAAAACTCAGCTTCACAAAAATATGACATCATTGAAAGATATGTAATGGAATCCAATGTTGAAACTGTGAAGTATCTCAAGCTAGTGTTTGCATAGTTCCTAGCACATACTGAATATCTCTCCCTTTGTCTCAAAACATTTAAATTGTCCCTCAGTGGTTCTCTGGGTGCCTTAACACATAGTTTTAGAATTGTGGATTTACACACGTATCTAGAAATATTTAGAAAGCTAGTATCTATTCTGCTTTTGGAGACATGTTTGGAATTAAAGAAATTAGAAGATCCTTCTGTAGAAGTGTTATAAGTCCAGAGCTGAAAGAAGCCCTAAATGTATCTAATTCAATTAATCTGCTTCACAGATGAAGACATTAAAACAAGCAGATAACAAGGCTTGCCAAAGGACACAGAGCTAATTAATAGAATACCACTGTTATATCATTTGTGATGTTTTATTACAATGTTCTGTTGATGTATCAACTTCGATCACCGAAAAAGAGGAATCACGTCTTTAGCCTTTCATCTCCTAGTCTTGGCACAGGGGGGATTGTATGTGCTCAGTAAATGTCCCCTTAACTTATTTAAAAGTCCAGGTAGGCATTCATAGTAAGTCAGGTCTGATTCTTTTTTTTCGCATAATAATACCTTTGAGAAATTATTTCTTACAATCATATGAAACAAAATACAAAATTTCATTTGCTCACTGGTTTGATAAGAAAATCAGTAGTCCTCTTGCTTCTTGATATCAAATCTTTAAAACTATTCATACTTCATTAGAATAGCTTTCAGAGCATCAGCCCTAATCTATATCTATTTTAATATCACCAATTTTTGTTCTATTTAAGAAACTAAAATTTTTATTATTTCAGGCATACTTAACTGTTTGTTTTTATGGCATTCAGACACAAAAAAATCTAAGCAAAAGCAAGGAACTGGTTATAAAAATAACTGACTATTAACTAACTCAAGAGTAATATAGAACTGCATGTATTATTTTATTCGTATATGACTTTATTCAGCTTACCAATTTAATTAAAATTTTCTTAGTTGCCATATGCTGCTGTAGCTTCCAGGAATCCAATGTAGTATAAAATGCTTATTGTCAATAGTTCAAACTCCAGTAAAATATCAATACATAGAAACATAAACAACTAGCTCTAATAAAATGTGATGATTGCTATAGCAGAACAATTACACTAAAGGCAAAGAGCAGTTTACTCTATCTATATAGTCCAGAGAAGAATTCAGAGAGGAGGGGACAATTGAACCAAGGGAGAAAGTTTGGCCAGGATGAAGAAGAAGCATGAGCATAAAGAATCATAAAGATTTAGGAAATTTCTGGGAGAGAACACATAGCTAGGCGGGTTGCAGTTTGGAAAGGAACAGAGATAAAGAGAATATTAGTCTGAAATGTATAAATGAGGAAGCTGAGTCTCAGGGAGATTAGTATTAACTCATATCACCTGGGAGGGACTCATCATCTCACACTCAGACCCCCATAACACTCTTGATAAATGGTATGTTTCCTCCACAGTAAATATTCAGCTATGGTTCTAATTTATGTCTTCAGGACATGTCACATGCCCCAGAATCATCTGTGTTTGAACTCTAATCATCATCTGATCCTGGAATCTTATTTACTTTCTAAGATCTTTTATATTCCCATCATAAAATGTGAATAGTATAAATTTTGAAGTTTTTATGTGAAAATTAAATGAGACAATGCATTTATATTACCTAGTGTAATAACAAGCCCACAGAAGATGTTAAAATAGAAAGAAAGAAAGAAAGAAAGAAAGAAAGAAAGAAAGAAAGAAAGAAAGAAAGAAAGAAAGAAAGAAAAAGAGGAAGGGAGGAAGGAAGGAAGGAAGGAAAAAAGTTAGATTATCTATCCCATTCAAACTTCATTAAACTACTACTTGTGCCACTGGATCTTAGTTCCCTGACCACCAGGGATTGAATACGTGCCCCCTGCAATGGAAGCATGGAGTCCCAACCACTGGACAACCAGGGAATTCCCCAATGCCTCTTCTTACAAGGGCACTAATCTCATCTGTAGGCACACCTTAATGACCTCACCTCCCCAAGGCTCCATCTTCACACACCATCACATTGAGAGTTGGGGTTTCAACATGATTTTTCGCAGGGCACAATTCAGTCCACAGAACAGTAGAAATGTTCAATTAACAAAGAATACAGAGAGTCTTTATTCTGTTCCACTCAAAAAAGGAGTTAGCTCAGCATTTGCTCCACAATGGACACAAGTATAAAAATTGTATTACAACACATTTAAACATGTACTTTTTCAGGTTTTTTTTTTCTTAAGGTGAATGTGATTGAGAAGTGAAACTCAAGTCACAATTTGTAGAACTCTAGAAGAACCTCTGTTGACCTTTAGGAAAAACTGCCTTGCTACTCCAACTCATTTATTTATAGAAGAAGAAAGTACAGCTCAGAAAGAACTAACCCTGTTGAGAAAAATAATGACCTAGTAGCCAAGCTAGGATACAACCCTCAATATTGCCACTGCTTTTCCCACCTTACTTTCCCAATAAGCCACTACACTACTACATCCATGTGAAAATATATCTGTTTGTCCTTCATTTTGTTTAATTTCTTTGCCAAGGTCTTTTTGGTAGTGACAATTTCATTGAAAAGTAAAGAAAATTCAGTAAGGTATAAAGATGGCTACTTTAATTTTATTGTTTCAATCCATGTTCTACATTTGAGATGCACTGATGAGGTAAATTATAATACGTCTCCAGCTGTGGTGTAAGGTAAAAGGAAGAGAGAAAGAGAGAAAAAGATTGAAACAAAGAGAAAGAGAAAGGCAGAGAAAGAGAGAGAGGAGATTGGAGACACATAAGGTGTCTTGTGCAGTTAAGAAATTCTATTTTAAAACAGTGTTACACTTGTGGTTTTGTTGTGCTAAAGTTTGTAAATTATCTTTCTTGAAAATATACATAGTAGACAAATTCTGCAGATAAGTGACGTTCATTGTTTGATCACCGCTGGTAGTTGCTAGGTGTACTGAAGACATACGGATTTTACAAATCAATTAGTAGTGAAATTGTTATGGAAATCCTTTGTCATTAATTACAATACTTCGATGCCAAATAAATCCAAATCGTTTCTGATCGTGTGAAGCTATGAGGAAAACTTATCTGTGGGGCTAATACGTCTTAGAAGAGGTGGGCTCTGCAGACATCTTGTCTTTATTCCAGTAGTGATGAGACAGATGCTCATTCAAAAAGAATACACTGTGAGACTATTGTGCTCAGAGTGCAACCCAACCCACAAAACTTTTGAAATGTTTTATAGTTTTATGTTTTTGATAGACCTGTAGCTTAGCAGGTGAAAGAGAGTTAGAAAAGGGTAGAATTTAGAAGAACCTGTTGGCCTTTCACAATCCTCCACACATCCAATGCCTTCATTCTCTCATGTCCAGACATTTTAGAATGCAGAAATATATCACTTTTAAGTGACTATGTCCATAAGATTATAAATACGATTCTCAGTTTCTTCATCTGCAAAATGGAACTATAATAAACCACAAGGTTGTTGTAAGGATGAAATGTGATAATATAATTAAAACACTAAGCATAATAACATTTAGGTTACAATAAAAGCTGGTACATAACAAAAATATATCCTCTAGAGAGAAACAGAATTCTATTGTTTTTTCCATAGGCCTAATTCACCATCATAGATGTCTGGGAGTCCATCCTGACATGTTTGCGTGCCTACTATGTCAATCATTCTTCTTTTACCTTTAATTCCTAAAAAAGACCTAATACTCAAGCAAAAGAGTGTTCGTGGTATGATAAGCCTTTGGATACTGCATTTTAAAGATTTGTTTAAACAGTATGTGAAATAACCCCCTCCCTTCCAAAGAACAGGAAGAATTCACATCGCTACCTGCAATTAATGGATGTACAAGGGAGGGTGAAGTGGAGCCTGCTGAGAGCAGGCTGATGAGTGCTCATGGGGATCTGGGGTCAGCAGCTGCCTGCCAACCACTGCAGTCTTCTCCTGCTCAGATCTAGCTCACTTAGCTCTTACAGTCCCAAAGCAAAGGGAAGACACTGTGAGAAACAATTCAAGGGAAAGTAGGACTCAAAGGAAAGTAAGATTACTGCTAAATAATGAGCAAAGGCAGGAAAACATGCATGGATGTAAACAGAAAAAATAGAGGTAAAGAAACTAATGAGAAATGACTTAATGGATGTGCTTTCAGGCCACACATCTGCATTTCTACCTTACATCAGACACATATTAGCTGGACGGCCTTAGAATGACATTTAACTATCTGAGCCTCAGTCTCCCTCCATGTAAAAATGGAAATAGAATTGATCCTGTGTGGTTGATCAGATGGTTAAGTGAAAATGCATGTGGAACTCATTGTACCACTGCTAGAACTGTAAATATGTATGATGCCTATGTTCAGAGGACATAAAGGAGAATTAAGAGAAGCTTCATGACAGAGTGAAGAAAATATAACAAAGAGAACATAAGCTTTGGAGTCAGAAAATTCTGGCCTTGATTCACAGATCTAGTACTTAGCAGCATTTTGACACTGAGACTAAGCTTAAGTTTCCTTATCTGTAAAATGATGGCAATAAGATCTACATAGCAGGGGTGTTATAAGCATTAGAGATGCTATATGTAACCTACTTATTATTGTGCATGGAACGGTCTCTTCAAATTGAATTACCTCTTACTGAAAATTATAAGACATAAAAATGAAAAAAGAAAAAAACTTTTCTCAGAACTTTCAAAGATTTGTGAAGGACATTCACATTTATTTACTCACACCCATTTGTTCACTGTATGCCTTCAGTATTCCTACATCATATACATACAAAGAAATAACATGGTTTACACATGAGGCAACTAAAGTCTCGGAGGTTAATTAATGAGCATCTAGTGACAGGGCAGAAACAGGAGGTCAGGTTTACCTCCATGGAAGCTTAAGCTCTTTGGAACTATGCATCCTTCCCACTCTGCTCTTGTATCAATCTGGAAAAGATGTTTATTGGCAACAAACAACCCAAAAATACCACTTTGCCTCAGAAAAATGACACATCTATTTTTCTGGAACTCTTGGACATGCAAGGGCTGTGGCAACTATCATGGAATTTTCTAAAATAAATGGATGTGTGGATGGCAGTTCATAATAGATGGCAGAAAGATGTAAATGCCATTAAGAAAACTTTGGAAAGTTTTATGGAAGGCAAGGCCTCTACAGCTTACAGTTCAATAAGTGCCTCATGGCAAAGACACACATATGGTTAAAGAGCAAAGCAAACCCTGAAAACTGAACACTTGTGAGTTAACAACCATGTTCATCAGAATCACCTTTGAAGCTTTTTCGAAATGCCTGAGGTCAGGTTGAATCGTTGCTGTTTGGCATGTGGAGTCTACTCAAAGGGACCTAGGCTCTCTTGTGTCTCCAAATCAGCACCTGATTCCATGACCAAGAGTCAGAGGAAAGAGAGCATGACCTGGCACGCACTGGTTCCAAATGCTTCTGGGAGAAAAAGGAACCATGCAACCATCCGCCAGATTTGGTGTCACAGGGCAGTCTGTACAATCCTCGAACAGGGAACAGCCCCAAAGAGTAGTTTACAAGATCATAGGTAATAACTAACTACAATTCTGACCAACTGTTGCTCCACTTTTCCCAGGGTTTTTATTTATTTCATTAAAAAGAGGGCAGAATTCTGGAGGAAAAGAAGTGGTTTAGGATAGAAAATCAATGACTCCCTTTCTAGTTACATGACTGTGTTGGGTAACTTTATAGAGAACAGGTGATAACTTTTATGATTTCTTATGATTCTCAATTAGTATGAGCCTTAGAGTTAAAACCATAAAGAAGAGACATTATTTCATTTTTTTTTCATGCAGGAAGCATTTTGTTGGCAGACAGCATTCTTGAATCAGCTCTTTCCTTAGAACCTTAACTTGTTTCTGTCAATAATACTCATATCTAATGGAAAGAAGCTGACAACTAAACAAGGAAGAATATCCAATTATTTCACACATTTTAACGTCTATTGGTATAGGATTGCTTTAGTTTAGTTTTGTCTTGAGGGAATGGGCAAATGAGAGGGTAACTTTAAATCAAGGTAACCTTTTTATTTTCAGTATCATGGAAAATAAGAAATCTTTAAGGCAAGCTCAGGATACAGTGTAGTTGTGAACGATGGATTAAAAAACCCAGGATTGTTTTCAGTAAGTAATTTCATTACTTGGTATATACCACTATAAGGAAAAAAGACCAAAGCAACAGACATAAATTCTCTCAAGCCTCTGTAATGTACTTGAAAATAACACTGGGGACCATTGAACAAAATAGGAAACTAATAAATCAAAAAGAAGGCTCACGAATGGAACTGCTTTAACAGTTTGGAAGAGCTGAGATATACACAGATTCTGTCCTATGAATTTTCAGTTCAGCACAGTATTTGTGGTACTGTTTCCAGCAGCAAAAAGTGTTTAATATCCAGCACAAATCTGAGTGTAGAACACTGACTTCATCTCTAAAGTCTACCACCAGCACTCCTGTGACTTTAAACGAGTCTCTAATCATCCCTAGATCTCATTCACTTCAATCTAAAGTAGCTCTCATATCTCCTCCAGCTCTAATATTCATGGGTCTGAAAAAAAAAATGCTTTGGGGAAATATATCCTCAAGTTTCCACCATAATAGAAAATGTAGACAATCAGAATGCCTTACTATATTAGTTGGGTTCTCCAGATATATATATATAGATAGATATAGATATAGATGACAGAGGCGGAGAAAGAGAGACAGAGAGCAGGAGGGAAGGGGAGGAGAGGGAGAGGGACAAAGATTTAATAGAAGGAAATGGCTCTCATTGTTATGGAGGGTGAAAAGCCCCATGATCTGCAGCTGGCCAGCTGTAGACCCAGGATTGCTGGTGGTATAGATCCAGTCTGAGTTTGAAGGCCTGAGAACCAGGAGAACTGATGATGTAACTCCTAATGTGAGAGCAGGAGAAAACTGATGTCCCAGCTCAGGAGTCAGGCAGAGAGAGAGAGTGAATTCTCTCTTACTCAGCCTTTTGTTCTATTCAGGCCTTCAACAGAATGGATCATGCCCACCCACATTGGGAAGGCAACCAGCTTTACTCAGTCTACGGATTCAAAGGCTAATCTCACCCATAAACAACCTCACAGACATGCCTAGAAATAATGTTTAACCAAGTATCTGGGCACTGTGTGGCCTGGTCACCTTGACACACAAAATTAATCATTAAACTGTTCTTAGGTATTTTGATTGAATTAAATACACCCCTTATAACCTTTTTCTAAAAATGGAGAAAGTATCTCATTGATATTAAAAGGTATGAAAATATGTCTTGATGGTGTGGCACGGTTCAGCATTAGGTCAAGTGACAGGAACAGACTATCCTGGCCTGGAAGATGCTACCATAAGGAAAGTTGAGTTCTAGGCTCAAGACTTAGGCTCACATCCATGCTTAGGTAGCTGGAGTAGGATTATAATTGTGGTCACTTGTTCTGCTGACAATTTTACTTCTCATGACTCAGCCATTCTGGAACTCAGGATGCAGCCTGAGGACAATGGCTATCTTTATTTGAAATAATAGAACTTAACTACTAAGTATTACAATGGAGTCAGAGCAGTTTCTGTGGGCTACTCATGACTCAATATGACACTGCAAGAAAGATTGTTATTCCTCATAAATGTAAGGGCCGTAGAGGTCTAGATGACCAGTTGAGGTCAATTCTGAAAGTTTAAAGAGGTAAACATGCAATGGAGCTAGCAGTGATGTGATCCATCCAACCTTATTGTGCTAGGACTGGTAGGAATTCTGCATGGAATTCTGTACTTCACTACAGGCCACAACAAGGTAGTGGTGTCACAAGGATAACCAGCTGTGAAGAAAAATTCCAGAGACCAATGCTTGCAGAAATCTGCCTCAAGGTATCCTGTTTATGCTTTTCCTCAAAATGTCCCTACTTCAGTAACAAGGAATAATTCCTAGACAAATGTAAGTAAAATTGGTGTATTTTAAAATGTAAAACCCTAATTAAACAGATAAAGGCTGGATGTCATAGTAATATGTATATTAAAGAACATAGAACTTTATATTGTAGTCACAGAATAGTGAGGTCAAAACTTTTAAATTACACTTAGAAATCCAACTTAGAATGCATTTCTTATAAAATTGTTTTCCATTGTTAGTATTCCTTTAAGGTCAAACTGTAGATTTTAATGTTGGCAGAAATGAAAGAAGTGTAGTAACTTTAATATGGAACAAGAAATGGAGCATAAAAAAGAGAAAGCAACCAGGCCAAGGTAGTTTCACTGGCCTTCCTTATCAAACATTTTAAAAGGTATAATAACAATTATATACAATCTCTTCACAAAAATAGAAATAAAGAGAATATGTTCTAACTTAATATATAAGGCCAGCATTACTTTAATATCAAAACTAAATGAGGATATTATAAGAGAAATATAGACCAATATCTCCCATGAACACAAACCTCAACAATATATTAGTAAATCAAATCCAGCAGTGTATAAAAATTATTATACACCACACCTAGGTAGAATTTATCTTAAGTATGCAAGACAAGTTCAACATTCAATAACCAATTAAAATAAGTCACCATATTGACAAGCTAAGAATACTAATCATAGGATAATATCGGCAAATGCAGAAAAAAAACTGACAAAACTGAACATCCACACATGATAAAAATTCTTAGCAAACTAGAAATTGAGGGAAGCTTCTTAAGTTTATCAAATTTAAGAACACTTACAAATAACCCAAAGCCAACATCATTCTTAATGATGAGAAATTGATTTTTTTTACTCTATAGTTAAGAGCAGAGCAAGAATGTACTATCTCACTATTACTATTCATCATTGTACTGGAAGTCATAGCTAATGCAGTATGACAAGAAAAGGAAATAAAAGGCATACATCCTGGGAAGGAAGAATTAAAACTGTCTCATACAGCATGTTTGTCTATGTAGAAAATCTCCACCCCCCCCAAAAAATAATATTCTATAACCAATAAGTGATTAAAGCAAGATTACAGGATACAAGGTTAAATGCAAAAGTCAATTGCTTTCCTATATACCAGCAATGAACAATTAGAATTTGAAAGTAAAAACACATCATTAATATTAGCATCCAAAAAATGAAATACTTAGGTGTAAATCTATTAAAATATGTACAAGATCTATATGAGGATAAATTCAAGCTACCAATGAAGGAAATAAATATCTAAATAAATTTGTATATATCCCACATTCACAGATGGGAAAAACACTGTTAACACTATTATTAAGATTTCAGTTTTTCCCAACTTGGTCTAGAGTCAATGAATTACCAATCAAAATGGCAACAAATTATTTCTGGGTTATTAGCAAATCTATTCTAAAAGTATAGAAAAGGTAAAAGGCCCAAAATAGCCAGCACGATATTGTGAAAAAAACAAAGTGAAAGACACTACTCGACTTTACGACTTAGTATAAAACTAAAATAATTGAGGCATTGTGGTATTGGTGAAAGAACATACAAGAATATACAAATTGATCAATGGAACAAAATAGAGAGCTCAGAAGTAAACCAATACAAAAATATTCAATAAAGGCATTAAGGCAATTCAATGGAGAAAGAGTAGTCTTTCAACAAATAGTACTAGAGCAACAGGACAACTGGGCATCCACATGCCAAAAAAAAAAAGTTAAGATAAAGACCGTATGCCTTTCACAAAAATGCACTCAAAACGGATCACAGATCTGAATGTAAAATGCAAAATCATAAAAATTCTAGAAAGTGGCATAAGAAAAAATCTAGGTGACCTTGGGTTTAGTGTTGACACTTTAAGTACAACACCAAAAACATAATCCATCACTGAAGAAACTACTGACTGGGACTTCACTAAATTTCTTCTCTGAAAAAGATATTACAAAAAAAATTAAATTACACAATATACAAATTGATCAATGGAACAAAATAGAGAGCTCAGAAGTAAACCAATATAAAAATATTCAATACAGGCATTAAGGAAATTCAATGGAGAAAGAATAGTCTTTCAACAAATAGTACTAGAGCAACTGGACAACTGGGCATCCACATGCCAAAAAAAAAAAAAAGTGCAGATAATTTAATGAAATTGAAAGAGTTTGAGAAGGATAAGCATTAGTTCTCCTTTATATGTTTGGTAGAATTCCTCTGTGAAGCTGTCTGGTCCTAGACTTTTGTTTGCTTTGAGTTTTCTTACTACAAATTCAATTTCACTACCAGTGATCAGTCTGTCCAAATTGTCTTTCTTCTTGATTCACTCTTGGCAGGCTTTATATTTCTAGAAATGTGTCTTTTTCTTCTAGGTTGTCCAATTTGTTGACATATAATTGTTTGTAGTATTCTTTCATGACTTTTATATGCACTGGGAAACCAAAAATATTGCTTTACTAAAATATTTGCTTTATCGTGGTGGCCTGGAACCTAAACCACAATATCTCCAAGGCATGCCTGTATATGGATATTCTTTGTACTTTTGGCTCAACTGCCTGAAAACCTAAAACTGCTTTAAAAAAGCATATTAGCAAAAAAATTTTTTAATCAGAAAACATGAGATCAGAACCAGTAGCTATAAATAAAAGTTAACAAAATAAATACTGTAAATTACTTGTAAGAATTCAGTGCCTGTATGCTCATAAAATAAGTTATCTTTTAGTATTCATTATCTTTGCCTCCTGAGGAACATGTGGCCCTAGAGACCCTGGGAAACAAAGCTGCTGACTCTACATTCCTTACTTCCTGTTGAAAAGGAGGATTTCTCCATGGGTGTTACGGAGCTTTTCCATCCATGTTCAAATACACAGAGATTACATTTTTAGACCCATCCACATCTACATTCCAGGGTGAGCAGAACTTAGCAGGTGACTCTAATTTAGCTACATCCTCCTCATCCACATTTTGACATCCTGCTGCCTAACAAACAAGATTATAGCCCTTCTCTTCATATTTTTTGTCTTCCTCTGACTGCTTCCCAAGACATCCTTCATTCCCTAGCACTTTACTTACCTTTCCTCCTTTTTATTTCTAGATGATATCAAGTATAGGGGAGAGTATTTTCCCTAGACAGTAGAAAAGAGCCTGATTTTAATTCACTGAGCTGCCACAAACTCACTCTGACCTTGGCCAAAGTATTTGGGCAGTCTATCCTCAGTGTTTTCAGCTGTATGATGAGTGATGGGGGCTATCAATTGTTCAGCATAATAAGTATTCTCTGATACTTATTGCTATTATGTTTCTTTTAATGTAAACAGTGGTAGTAATAATGATCATAATAATGAGCAGGAGAAGGAGAAAGAATGTCTCTCACAAACTACGGGGAAACAAAGAATTTTATAAATCATGTCTCATTTATTCTTTATTCTTCCAAATATCACTGAGAACCAGTGAGTAACTCCTAGAGTGAATGCATTATGAGGTTTTTAAATTTCTTTCAACATTACACTTATGTATTTTGAAACTAGAGCTAAATTAAAAATAAAAATAAACAAGGTTTTTTTCTTCTAGACTATATTAGGTCCTTCCTCATCCTTTTAAAGAAACCTCTGTGAGTCCCTGCTGAATGAATTTCTGAATTAGGTTTAGTTTTACCAAGAACATTTTTTTTAAAAAGGTCAGAGGAAAAATACCAGTACGCATTTTGACCAAACTAAGAGATGTTTTTGTATATGTTAAAATAACACTCACTGATCTGCAACAAGAAAAAGGATTATTTCCATCGATTGCAACTATGTAAATGTCTTCTAGGTAAAGGCATTTTTCACTATTTCAATAACAAAAATCTTGAGTGCTTACATGGTAACAGGCAGAATCAGTGACAGATAGTGGAATGGTTTCAAACCTTACTGGGCAGGACTGAGCACTTGAGCTTAGAGAGGGGAATGGAAATCTATTCCCCATTGTTCAGAGAAGCAGATATCATTGCATTCTCAGTGTTCTCTGGAGTCTTCAGTGGATTACTCTATAATTACTTCATACCTAATAACAGGGCAGTTATGTATAGCAATAAAGTAACAAAAATAAATCCTGTAAACGATCTTTGTGGTTGATTGAATTATTTACCACAATTCCTCACTCCTTGACATAGAATATGAATTCACATGCTTGCTTGCACCCCTTGTGGGAAGAGTATACTTTCCAACCTCTTGACTTTGATTTTGGCTGGGAGGCTTGTATTTGGTTAATGTGATGGATGTCACAGTGTATATGATGAGAGCAGAGGCTTGAAATTATCTTGTAAAGTTGGGCTTGCCCCGTTGAACTCCAGTGACCTGTCATGAGAATAACCTACCCCAGAGAGCTGGGACCCTTTTCATTTTGGACCCAGGATGAACACACATGAAGTTAACATAAGCACAACCCGTGGTTTGGAGCTCAGACCAGTGGGGTCTTCAGCTAGAAGCAGAGAGGCTCACAGCTCAGACTATACTGGGCAGTCCACAAGTTGAACTGCTAAACTAAACATAGGAACACATATCTTTGTTCGCCACCAAGATTGTGTGTTTCTTTTTCATACAACAATGTCTCCTTTTCTAACAAAGTCTCATAGTCTAACGAAGGCAACATATAGAACAAACAATTGCAAAACTGTGCATTTAGTGAAATAATAGAAATAGGTAAAAGTTACCAGAGTAAGACAGAAAAGAAGTGATTTTTTTTTTTTTTTTTTTTTTTTTTTTTTTTTTTAGCCATGTCATGTGGCTTGCAAGATTGAACCCAGGCCACGGCAGTGAAAAACACCAAGTCCTAACCACTGGCCCACCAGGGAATTCCCAAGAAGTGATTACTTACAGAAGAGGAGTAAAGAAAGCTTTGTCTAAATAGGTATCAAATGAGACAAGGGTTCACCAGGAACAATGGGAGAAGAAATGGAATTTCAGGAATTTTGTAAATATACTAGCAAAGAGTAGAGGGGGAAATCATCAACCTAAAAGAAACACTACGTAGGTATTTTAATGCATTAAAGATATTATGCTGTCTGCACATCACAAGTGTACTTTTCAACAATCTTCATGGCAGGAATTTTTCACAGATACTCAGACCTATGACTTTTAAGTGTGACACAGCTAGGGAGTAGCCAAACTGGATTTTATACCCAGGCTCCTCCGACACGTTATCCTTCAATACATTATCTTCCTACTATACCACACTAAAGTATTGTGAGACCAAATTTCTGATCTCATTTAATAATATTCTGTACTTAAACTTTTTTCACTATTGAATTGGATAAATGTGTGATTTCATATACTTTTTCCACCCATTTTGAAGAGAATAAATTATTTCTCTCTGGGCTGCAAAAAAGAAATGGAAAAACAACTTAATGATATCTCTTATGGAGTCAGTAATGATTAAAAGCACTGTGGCATTTAGGTCTACTTCTCAAGAGGAACTAATAATGGAAGTCTGATAAAAAGCCAGAGAAGCTCCGCTCTCTTTTCTGCCCCCAGTCTTCTAAAACTAGATAAGGTGGGTGCCTACTACATTTTAAAGAACAGAGTTCCTTGTTCAACAACAAGACAGGGCATCTTTTAAGAGATGTATGTAATGGGGGTCATAATCTGCATTCTTTCTAACAGACAATTCAAATTCAACAATTTGAATGTCAATGTGCTCTGTTCCTGTGGCTGTTTGGCTAGGTTCTTGCTCACCTAGACTTCTGATTCCTTATGATTCTTGTTTTAATCCCCCCTAACAATATTACCCAGGCTTAATGTCTGGAAGTGTGTGTGTGACCGTGCACATGCACACACATACACACACATTCTGGCAGACTGCTTCTTTATGTTGTTGGTAATAAGAAAATGAAAATAACTTTACAAGGAGCAATGGTTTCCCATTTCTTGCAAGGTTAAATCCAAACACCTTAGCATGGAATACTGGGCTCCTCAAATACTGGACTCTATTCTCTTTCTGAGAACTTCTTCCTCCCACTCTGCACATGATGCTTAGGTGTCACTGAGTTTCTGATAGTTCCCTGCATGTGCCACATCTGGCCCAACTTTGCTCTTCCATGGGCTTGGACACTAGTTTTCAAATATCTTTGGTGCTTTGTAAATACTTTAATATTATTTAAAACCCAGCATTGTTTTCATCAGGTTCATCTAGGATTTCTCCACCCTTCCTCTAAACCAGGGTTAGACATTGCCCTTTTGCATTATTTTAGTAGCAGCGAGATAGTACACTAAGGAACTAGGCCAACTTCAGAAAAGCCAGTTTGCAGAAGGAACACTTTGCCAAGGAACCAGCTCTTAATATTTATCAATTTATCAAAAATATGTCTTAAGGAAATAATAGTCTCCAACAAATACAATTAATGGGAATATACTCTTCTTATATGTTTATGAATACAGTAAACCCTCATGCAATTTTATATGACTCTATTATTTTAGTAAACACAAATTTTATACTTGATAGGATTTTCATATATTTAATTTGAACTTAGAATGCTAAATTTGGAATATGCTCCAGAGATCTAGCTGCTTCTCTGCACCGACACCTCCATCATTTTACTTAGAAGAAAACTAAGACCAGAGAAATAGTCTTTTGCCAAATGATCATATAGCTGGTAAATTATACATAAGACCCAGGATACGGGTCTTCTGAGTACATCCTGTACAGTGTTCATTACAGTCTATCAATTATATACCAATAGATAGGTACAATATGCAAAAATATATATTTATATATTTACATTGCCAGAATTAGCTGTACTTGAGGTTAAGGGCATAGTCTACCTGAAGATTAAGTCTACCCAAGACTTCTGACAGTGACAACAAGTTCAAGGATGTCCCCAAACCACTCTCAGATTTGATGGTTCACCAGAAAGACTCACAGAACTCCCCGATTGCTATGATACCAAAAGATGCATTTATTCTAGGCAAAGGATACAAATTAGAAGCAGCCAAAGGAAGAAGGAATAAGGCAGGATTGGTAGGGGTCTCAACTGAAGCTTCCGGTAGTCCTCTCCCTATGGAGTCACGGACAACAATATCTCCTTCTGGCCACAATGTGTGAAAATATTCACAGAGTATTGCCAACCAGGGAAGCTCACCCCAGTTATGATGCCTAAAGTCTTCATGTTTAATTGAAATATTGCCCATGTAGCTGAATTCAATCTTCAGCAACCTCCTCCCTGGAGGTTGGACTAATTCACATGGCCTAAAGCCTCCAAATCTCTAATCACATGATTGGTCTTTGTGGTATGACCAGTCCCCTCACACTAAGACTATCAGGTGTGACTGAGGGACCCACATGGATAACAAAGACATTCTATCTCTTGGGAAATTCCAAAGATACAGAGGTGACCAGGAGCTGGGACAAATACAAGACCTCTCTTTAAAGACCAAATTCCTTACCACACACATATATACCAGATGTACAATATACATGTGTCTATAACAATAATGCATCTATACATCCATCTGATCTTAACATATCATTCATATTTTATTTATGTGTACATGTGAAATTATTCCATCACTATAATTCTCTATAGATGTAAACAGAGTTAATAATATTTTCAACACAAAATAATGGGGAGGAAGGATTGTACTGCACTCCTCATGTTTACATACAGAAACAGTCCTCTGTTAAAATAATCTTCCAGTACTCTCTCAGGCTTATTCAGTACTCCCAGATAAAAAGGGATGACTTCCTGATTAGTGAGTGTTATGAGAGAAAATGATATGCTTTGCTCAGATCACTCTAAGTTGGTTCTAAGTTTCTGCCTGACCCCAAGAAGCATGAAATCTCTGCCCTTCTATGTTTTTTTCTTTTTCCCCCCAAAGAATAGGTTCCCATGAGTCAGTGACTATTAGTCTGTTTTGACCAGATTAATCCAAATTTATGCTGCTTCTCCTGGAGCCCCATTCAATTTAAGATTTGTCCTGAATTTTTCCTCATTAAGTTATATTATTAATCCCTGCATAAAAATAACTTAGTATATAGTTTTTTCTAATTCCTGTTATGATTTTACTTAGTAGAGTCAGAGGTAAATACAGAATGTAAATGCAGAATGAAGAGTTTAACACACTAATAAATCAGAAAGATGACCAGTAATCAAGTCAACAGTCGTTCCAAATGTAATTAACTATAACCTCCCTTTAAAGTACACCATGCAGGAGTGAACTCAGTTAGACAAGAACAGCTAAAGACAGCCAACTCCTAGTCTTTCAGTGGTCTTAGGAGAAGTAGTCAGTACTGTTGTCCCTACAAGCTACCTATTATATCAAACAACTGGATCATAGAATACTGGATAAGCTGTGAGATGTATAAATTCAATCAGGTTGCCAGTTGGAGAACTCAATGGAAAATGTGGGAAGTTATAAGTTAAATGAAATATGTGTAACATATAGAGGCTGAGGAGTCCCACCACAAACACAGAAAATAAGCAAAGCTCTTGCTACTGATGAAATCACAATTATTTATTTTGTTATACTACTTGATAACATTTTAATTTAAAAAATCCTATAGCATCAATGAAGTTTTAAAGAAAATGTATAGCTAATAACATAAAAGTAAGTTCTAATATGCTTCATGATACCTAAATGAAAGCTGCAGAATCTGACCCAGAGGTCACATACCTGCCCATATGGTGAAGCAGTAGTGTATCAGAAATGCTGCTGGAAAGCCTTTGCTGAACTTTATCTTTTTTAATGATAAAATGCTCATTTTACATCATTTTACATGATTTTAACCAGCCACAATTTTTGTTTTCTAATTCCATAAAAACTAAAAACAGATAAGAAACACATTGATGGATATTAATGGCAATAAGAAATAATCGACAGCCACTCAGTGTCAGAGCAGAAGATGAAAAAGAGAAAGAAAGAATAAAGTACATTGTATCTTAAGAAAAGAAGGGAAAAAAAACTATTAGGACAAATGTTTCCTCATGATAGCATAGAAATGAAAGAGCATAAAAATGAGATTTTCAAATAAGTATGACTTTGAAGTCTTTACAACGGCAAAGAAGTATAAGTTAATTTTATGGAGATTTCAAAAAGGTATTAGCAAATATACACAGCATCATTTGATAAGATGGAGTTATCTTTAGAAAGCCATTTAGCTGGCACAATATATTATAAAGTATTATAGTAGAAAATGTCAAATGATACAATTTTTTTGGAAAGGTATGCAAGACTTTGAGATGAATTAGAAAAGTCCTCACATTATATTAGCAAGTACTGAGGCTCAAAAAGATAATCATTTTCTACAAAGTGGGAAAATCTAGACTAGAAGCCCGTGATCTTAAAATACCTTATTATGCAGAATACATTTTTGGACATATTGCACATTTGGGGGGCTTAATATTCACTTTTATCCTGAAACGTTTATTTACCAATGGGAGACCTGAATCAAGTATGCATTAGACCCCTCATAATGGAGCTGTTTGAAACTTTGTCCTCCTTAAGATACAAGAAGGATCATTTTGCTGCAACTTTTTCTACAAATCATTGGACAATTCAGACATTGGAATTGCAATGCATTTTGGCCATGATTATCTCCTTCAGAAAAGATTTTTCACCAGTTGCTGCTGAGAAAAATGAAGGCCATAAAAAATGTCATAGTAGGTGGTAATGTCTTTGATATCACTTTTTGGCTTCAAGGAAAGTCATTTCATCTTCTCAGCTATTGAGCTGGGAGTCAATTCAGCCAAGTATATAAACCACCAAGAAAGAGCAACCATTAACTATTATCGAATCAGTAAAGTTCCATTTGTCATCCTGTGAACTTTCTGCCTTCCTGGGGAAGCAGTAAAGAGACATTAGTTATGATGCCTTCAGCAATACATAAAAGAAAATTCAACTCCAAAATGACTTAAATTGAAATGACGACTAAATATTTCTTATTTCAACAATATCAGAGGTAGAGTACTTCCAGGACTGGTTAATTGGGTGAGTCAGTGAAATCATCAATACTTGGGTTCGTTTTATTTTTCTGCTCTGCCATTTTCCACATATTCTCCCTCAAGTTAATCCACTTCATGGTATAAAGAAGCCTATAGCAATTCCAGGTATCAAGTGAAGACACAACATCCAGAAGAATTAAAAAAAAAAAAAAAGAAAGAAAAGAGAGAGAAAGAAAAAGAAAAGAAAAGAAAGAGGATTTCTTCTGTGTGCCTCATTTTGACACCAAAAAAACAAATAAACCAATAACCTTTCCTACCTCATTAACTGGCAAGGGGAATGTTGACCCTATGACAACTTACTGTGGTCCTGAAAACTTCTTAAAAATGAAACCAGCTGATACTTTAGGAAGATGAGATCATACGTGTTTCTTTTTCTTTTTTCTAAATTTTACCACCTTTAAAATGTTTGCCTTATATTTAGGGGAAAAACTTAATAGTAAGACCATTTTCTTTAGATTTCTGATAGATATCTTAAGAAGCTTTTCTTAAAAAAAAATAAAGCAAAATAAAGGAAGCCAGTTACAAGGTTCACCCATAAAAGTAAGAGAATTGTTGACATAAGTAAGAAAACTTACTGCAACTGAAAATCAATTATGAAATATTTATCTTATATCTGTTGACAGGGATAATAGGGCAAAGACTATGATAGAAAATAATTTAGTAAATTATGAGTAATTGTACTTCCTTTCATTTTCCTGGTTGTAGTTGCAATGTTTAAAAAAAAACAGCTTCATCTGAAAACCCACTACTTTATCTAGGGAAGAATCAGTCTAGTGGACTACCTTATCTCTTTTTATTTATTTATTTTTCTACCCTCAACATTAAAGCAGCAGTTCTTGATTAAAGGTCCTTGAACCCTATTTTAAATAATGGGCTTGGGCAGGGGGCTCCAACATACTTTTTATGTTAAACTTTACGTGTATGTCCATTTTCCTGGGAAATGGACATAACTTTCCTCATGTGCTTTGAACATTCTGTAACGGGTCCTAATTTTGTCATTTTGTCATACTCCTAAGAGTCACTGGCCTAAGGACATAGCCAAGGTGGTGAGTCCAGATCACCAGAGACTTGAACACAGCTGGTCAGATGTTTCAATAGTTATGGCTGGTAATCTTCTCTTAATGAAACTAAGTTCTCTTGGGGCTCAGGGAAGCCTACCCCAAAATATATCTCAATGACATATTGATTATTTTGAATTTAGTTGCTTGAAAATTCAGCCAGTACAGGAAGGACACATTGACTCTCCCTTGTCTCCCTGAAGGCAGGAAATAAATGCCATATCCTCCCAGTACCAGGATGCTAATGAGAGAAATGTTTATGAGGATAGAGAATTCATGGCCCAGAAACCTGCATGAAAAAAATCTTGTTACTTCTTTACTAATATACTACTCAAGCCCAGACTTTGCTAAAACTCCTTATTAATTAAGCAGCCAAACCTAAGCTTCTTGTCTTGTTAAATCCTCATCAGTTTATTATTTCTCTATGTAAAAAGATATAAAATCTGCCTGCTTTTGGTCACTCTCTGAGCATGATTTTCATGATCTCCCATTATATGAAATTAAATTTTTCTCCTGTTAATCTGTTTCACATCAATCTAATTCTTTGAGCAGTCAGAAGAACTTAGGAGGGCAGAGGAAATTTACTTCCTCCCCAACAATTGGTGACCACAAAGGGACAAACTTCCCTGGCTGGACTCTGACCCTTTGAGGTTCCTGCAGCTGAGAGATGTTAGGACATCTGATAAGTGCCAGAAGATGGTAAGAATTCTTACCATCTCAGTCTCCTGAATCTCTGCCTGAGGGTCTATAGGAAGTGAGAATGGTAAGAGTCCTTTTTCTCTTTCTAAATTTAGATTAGCAGGAAAAAATATTTGTGGGATTATTTCCTTGGGACATAGTGACTCAAATAAATATGGTAGAGTACATTTGACTTTATCTTTTTCCTCTCGTCTTTTTACTCTTTATGACTAATGAAAATATTCTCGCTGTTCTCTGCCAGCTGGAGGATGCATATGCATCTGGTGAGTAGGCTGTGGACCTGGTTTAGGAAACCTTAAAAACAAACAAACAAAAATGTAAACTTCTGACTTTGTAAGTCACACTATTCTGTTTATTAGGGGAGGAAAACGTGATTCCCTGTGTTTCAGAAAAGCCGTTTAAAACAGTAGTTACCCTACTAGTTACCCTACCCTAGCAGTTACCACTTTTCCTTCCTTATGCTAACTCAGGGAGTGAACTTTCTGGATCTCGTGGGGGCTGCATTTGGGGTTTTTTTTTGTACTTTCTGTGTGAGACCTCTTGCATCCTTGGTTAAGCCATAAAATAGCTTATTGGTTTGAGCTGCTGTTGAGATTTATAGACCCTAATTGTCAATGGCCAGGCAAAGGGTCCTGTGAATTGGAAAAACTTCTAAATAGAAAATAAAGAAAAAATAAATAGAGAGCTCTCATAGTGATATAATGACTAGCCATTAAGACTCCTTTAATAATATGGAAGGATAGAAATTTGAACAAAAGTCAAAATCCAGGCCTTTCTACAAACAGTCAGGAAATGAATCAGCCGGAGGCCAATATCCAAGGGCTAATAAAAACAGTTGTCTTTATCTTGCAAGTTTCTACACACCAGAAATACAACTCTAGAAGCAAGTCAAAGCCCACCTACCTTTACCAGTACCAAAGTTTCTCCTGTTCCTCTCAAAATGCTTAAGGATATTCTAAAAGATCAAGATATTAAAAACAACACTGTCCTCTACTTTTAAAAAGGAAGGAAAATTTTATACAGCAATTTCCCTGAAACTCCTAGGGAAAAACTTCATATTCTTTCTCTGTCATTGGAAGTTATAAATTTTACTGTGCCTTTAAAATGTAAATACTCCAAGAGCTAAAAGCCCACAATCACCAGAGACTGAGCCCAGCTAGCTCAACCTGTAGAGCCTAAAACTGAAAGATAAAAAAGAGGAAGTAAAGCTTTTTAAATATAAACTACACAAAGGTCTCTCTTGACCATAACAAAACTCTAGACCATAACCTCCTTAAGATTACTTTTAGGAACAAACATAAACCTTAAAAGATTTTTCCACAAACAGCAAAGAAGCATTAGCCATCTGAGCAGAAAAACTTAGCTTATTCCAAATAAATAGCTTATTTATGTATAAACTGGTGAGTTTTGTATTGTACCTAATTCATGACTAAAACTTTAAAATAAAAACTATGGGGTCTCTCTGCCTATCTGTATTTATGTACATCTATGTGTGTACGTTATGGATATGGTATTTATCTAACTTAAAGTGGTATTGCCAAAATTAAATCATTAAAACAGCTCTGTTTAATTGGCTTACAAATAAGTGCTTACAAATTAAGTATTTCTAAACTTCAGAGATATAGTAAAAACTAACCCAATATTTTTTCAGGTCACAAGATTTTGAATAATCTCTGGTAAATAAAAGCTAATTTTATGTTTGTTGGTTCAACTAATACAGGTATGACTTCAGAGTTATCAGCATTTAATATAATGCAGATAAATAACTTTTGTTCCACCTGTATCAGATAAGTTCATGTTGTCTCTGTTGCAAAGTTTTTCAGCAAAATCATCATCATCCTCATCCTCATCCTCATCCTCATCGTCATCATTGGTAATTGCTAACTGCTTTAATGCCTCATGAAATCTTCAGAAGTAATCTAAATATCATTAAAGAGCAAAGAAATTAAATAGATGTAAGTAAGATAAGTTGGTAAACTTTTTAGCAATGATTATTTTTATGATTGCTAATGACAACAATTTTTTATGATGTCTACTTAAATAGCTTCCCAAACCTCTTTGGTAACTTACACACTTAAATTAAATGATGAAAATGTATTAAATATCTAGATTATTTTCAAATATGATAAAACAATGGTTACTGAATGAGTCTATTTCATTTTGGGTTTCTTTACAGAGAAACTAGAGATGTTTGGGCTACTGGTAAACATGTGCCACTTCAACAACTCATACTATGAAAAATGTATGTTTCCAGAAATTATGAAATGTACTGATAAATTTGTAAATCTTAAACAAATGCTGGTATGTCAGACATTTCACAGTTTTTCATTTCTTAGTTTTCACTGGAAGTTTAGGCTTCTAAGGGTTAAGAATTCTAATTAATATATGTAATTAAAGCTCCTAGAATTAATAAGGAAAAACAACTCTGTATGCAAAATAGTAGGATATGTATTTGGATAAGAAAATACAAAGTTAGGAGCTTCAAAGTGGTGGAAGAGTAAGACGCAGAGATCACCTTCCTCCCCACAAATACAGCAGAAAAACATCTACATGTGGAACAACTCCTACAGAACACCTACTGAACGCTGGCAGACCTCAGACCTCCCAAAAGGCAAGAAACTCCCCTCGTACCTGGGTAGGGCAAAAGAAAAAAGAAACAACAGAGACAAAAGAATAGGGATGGGACCTGCACCAGTGGGAGGGAGCCGTGAAGGAGGAAAGGTCTCCACACACGAGGAAGCCCCTTGGCGGGAGGAGACTGCGGGTGGTGGAAGGGGAAGCTTCGGAGCCGCGGAGGAGAGCGCAGCAACAGGGGTGTGGAGGGCCAAGCGGAGAGATTCCCGCACAGAGGATCGGTGCCGACCGGCACTCACCAGCCGGAGAGGCTTGTCTGCTCACCCGCCGGGGTGGGCGGGGAATCGGGCTTCGGTGGGATCCCAGGGAGAGGACTGGGGATGGCGACGTGAACACAGCCTACAGGGGTTAGTGCGCCACGACTAGCTGGGAGGGAGTCCGGAAAAAAGTCTGGAGCTGCCGAAGAGACAAGAGACTTTTTCTTGCCTCTTTGTTTCATGGTGCGTGAGGAGAGGGGATTAAGAGCGCTGTTTAAAGGAGCTCCAGAGACGGGCACGAGCCACGGCTATCAGCGCAGACCGCAGAGACGGGCATGAGACGCTAAGGCTTCTGCTGCCACCACCAAGGAGCCTGTGTGCGAGCACAGGTCACTGTCCACACCTCTCCCGGGAACCTGTTTAGCCGCCATGCCAGGGTCCCGTGATCCAGGGACAACTTCCACGGGAGAACGCGCAGCACAATTCAGGCTGGTGCAACATTATGCCAGTCTCTGCCGCCGCAGGCTCGGCCCGCATCCGTAGCCCTCCCTCCCCATCCCCGGCATCAGTGAGCCAGAGCCCCCGAATGAGTGGCTCCTTTAACCCCATCCTGTCTGAGCGAAGAACAGACGCCCTCAGGTGACCTACATGCAAAGGCGGGTCCAAATCCAAAGCTGAACCCCAGGAGCTGTGCGAACAAAGAAGAGAGGGAAATCTCTCCCAGCAGCCTCAGAAGCAGCAGATTAAATCTCCACAATCAACTTGATGCAACCTGCATCTGTGGAATACCTGAATACGTAACGAATCATCCCAAATTGAGGAGGTGGACTTGGGCACAACGATATATTTTTCCCCTTCTTCTCGTTTTTTGACTGTGAATGTGTATGCTTCTGTGTGTGATTTTGTCTGTATAGCTTTGCTTTTACCATTTGTCCTAGGGTTCTGTCTGTCCAGTTTTTTTTTTTTTTAACTTAAAAATTTTTTTTTTCTTAACATTTAAATAACTTTATTTTATTTTATTTTATCTTCTTCTTTCTTTCTTTTTATTCCCCCTTTTATTCTGAGCCGTGTGGAGGACAGGCTCTTGGTGCTCCAGCCAGGCGTCAGGGCTGTGCCACTGAAGTAGGAGAGCCAAGTTCAGAACACTGATCCACAAGAAACCTCCCAACTCCACATAATATCAAAAGGCGAAAATCTCCCAGAGATCTCCATCTCAACACCAACACCCAGCTTCACTCAACGACCAGCAAGCTACAGTGCTGGACACCCTATGCCAAACAACTAGCAAGACAGGAACACAACCCCATCCATTAGCAGAGAGGCTGCCTGAAATCATAATAATGCCACAGACACCCCAAAACACACCACCAGACATAGACCTGCCCACCAGAAATACAAGATCCAGACTCATCCACCAGAACACAGGCACTAGTCCCTCCACTAGGAAGCCTACACAACCCGCTGAACCAACCTTAGCCACTGGGGACAGACACCAAAAGCAACGGGAACTATGAACCTGCAGCCTGCGAAAATAACACCCCAAACACAGTAAGTTAAGCAAAATGAGAAGACAGAGAAACACAGAGCAGACGAAGGAGCACGGAAAAAACCCACCAAACCTAAAAAAAGAATAGGAAATAGGCAGTCTACCTGAAAAAGAATTCAGAATAATGATAGTAAACATGATGCAAAATCGTGGAAATACAATGGAGAAAATACAAGAAACATTTAACAAGGACCTAGAAGAACTAAAGAGCAAACAGTGATGAACAACACAATAAATGAAATTAAAAATTCTCTAGAAGGGATCAATAGCAGAATAACTGAGGCAGAAGAATGGATAAGTGACCTGGAAGATAAAATAGTAGAAATAACTACTTCAGAGCAGATTAAAGAAAAAAGAATGAAAAGAATTGAGGACAGTCTCAGAGACCTCTGTGACAACATTAAACGCACCAACATTCGAATTATAGGGGTACCAGAAGAAGAAGAGAAAAAGAAAGGGGCTGAGAAATATTTGAAGAGATTATAGTTGAAAACTTCCTTAATACGGGAAAGTTAATAGTTATTCAAGTCAGGAGGCACAGAGAGTCCCATGCAGGATAAATCCAAGGAGAAACACAACAAGATGCATACTAATAAAACTATCAAACAAAATACACAAAAAAATATTAACAGCAGCAAGAAAAAAATAACAAATAAGGGAATCCCCATAAGGTTAACAGCTGATCTTTCAGCAGAAACTCTGCAAGCCAGAAGCGTGTGGCAGGACATATTTAAAGTGATGAAGGAGAAAACCCAACAACCAAGATTACTCTAACCAGCAAGGATCTCATTCAGATTTAACAGAGAAATTAAAACCTTTACAGACAAGCAAAAGCTAAGAGAATTCAGCACCACCAAACCAGCTTTACAACAAATGCTAAAGGAACTTCTCTAGGCAGGACACACAAGAGAAGGAAAAGACCTACAATAATAAACCCCAAACAATTAAGAAAATGGTAATAGGAACATACATATCGATAATTACCTTAAATGTAAATGGATTAAATGCTCCAAACAAAAGACACAGACTGGCTGACTGGATACAAAAACAAGACCCATCTATATGCTGTCTACAAGAGACCCACTTCAGACCTAGGGACACATACAGACTGAAAGTGAGGGGTTGGAAAAAGATATTCCATGCAAATGGAAATCAAAAGAAAGCTGGAGTAGCAATTCTCATATCAGACAAAATCGACTTTAAAACAAAGACTCTTACAAGAGACAAAGAAGGAAACTACATAATGATCAAGGGATCAACCCAAGAAGAATATATAACAATTGTAAATATTTATGCACCCAACATAGAAGCACCTCAATACATAAGGCAAATACTAACAGCCATAGAGGGGAAATCGACAGTAACACAATCATAGTAGGGGACTTTAACACCCACTTTCACCAATGGACAGATCATCCAGACTAAAAATAAATAAGGAAAAACAAGCTTTAAATGATACATTAAACAAGATGGAATTAATTGATATTTATAGGACATTCCATCCCAAAACAACAGAATACACTTTCTTCTCAAGTGATCATGGAACATTCTCCAGGACAGATCATATCTTGGGTCACAAATCACGCCTTGGTAAATTTAAGAAAATTGAAATCGTATCAAGTATCTTTTCTGACCACAACGCTATGAGACTAGATATCAATTACAGGAAAAAATCTGTAAAAAATACAAACACATGTAGGCTAAACAACACACTACTTAATAACCAAGAGATCACTGAAGAAATCAAAGAGGATATCAAAAAATACCTAGAAGCAAATGACAATGAAAACACAACAAACCAAAACATATGGGATGCAGCAAAAGCACTTCTAAGAGGGAAGTTTATAGCAATACAATCCTACCTTAAAAAACAACAAACATCTCAAATAAACAACCTAACTTTACACCTAAAGCAATTACAGAAAGAAGAACAAAAAACTCCAAAGTCAGCAGAAGGAAAGAAATCATAAAGATCAGATCAGAAATAAATGAAAAATAAATGAAGGAAATGATAGCAAAGATCAATAAAACTAAAAGCTGGTTCTTTGAGAAGATAAACAAAATTGATAAACCATTAGCCAGACTTATCAAGAAAAAAGGGAGAAGACTCAAATCAAGAGAATTAGAACTGAAAAAGGAGAAGTAACAACTGACACTCCAGAAATACAAAGGATCATGAGAGATTACTACAAGCAACTGTATGCCAATAAACTGGACAACTTGGAAGAAATGGACAAATTCTTAGAAATGCACAACCTGCCGATACTGAACCAGGAAGAAATAGAAAATATGAACAGACCAATCACAAGCACTGAAATTGAAACTGTGATTAAAAATCTTCCAACGAACAAAAGCCCAGGACCAGATGGATTCACAGGCGAATTCTAGCAAACATTTACAGAAGAGCTAACATGTATCCTTCTCAAACTCTTCCAAAATATACCAGAGGGAGGAACACTCCCAAACTCATTCTACGAGGCCACAATCACTCTGATACCAAAACCGGACAAAGATGTCACAAAGAAAGAAAACTACAGGCCAATATCACTGATGAATATAGATGCAAAAATCCTCAACAAAATACTAGCAAACAGAATCCAACATCACATTAAAAGGATCATACAGTATGATCAAGTGGGGTTTATCACAGGAATGCAAGGATTCTTCAATATATGCAAATCAGTCAATGTGATACACCATTATTAACAAATTGAAGGAGAAAAACCATATGATCACCTCAATAGATGCAGAGAAAGCTTTCGACAAAATTCAACACCCATTTATGATAAAAACCCTCCAGAAAGTAGGCATAGAGGGAACTTTCCTCAACATAATAAAGACCTTATACGACAAACCCACAGCAAACATCATCCTCAATGGTGAAAAACTGAAACCATTTCCAATAACATCAGGAACAAGACAAGGTTGCCCACTCTCACCACTATTATTCAACATAGCGTTGGATGTTTTAGCCACAGCAAGCAGAAAAGAAAAAGAAATAAAAGGAATCTAAATCGGAAAAGAAGAAGTAAAGCTCTCACTGTTTGCAGATAACATTATACTATACATAGAGAATCCTAAAGATGCTCCCGGAAAGCTACTAGAGGTAATCAATGAATTTGGTAAAGTAGCACGATACAAAATTAATGCACAGAAGTCTCTTGCATTTCTATACACTAATGATGAAAAATCTGAAAGTGAAATTAAGAAAACACTCCTATTTACCATTGCAACAAAAAGAATAAAATATCTAGGAATAAACCTACCTAAAGAGACAAAAGACCTGTATGCAGAAAATTATAAGACACTGATGAAAGAAATTAAAGATGATATAAATAGATGGAGAGATATACCATGTTCTTGGATTGGAAGAATCAACACTGTGAAAATGACTCTACTACCCAAGGCAATCTACAGATTCAATGCAATCCCTATCAAACTACCACTGGCATTTTTCATGGAACTAGAACAAAACATTGCACAATTTGTATGGAAACACAAAAGACCCCAAATAGCCAAAGCAATCTTGAGCAAGAAAAACGGAGCTGGAAGAGTCAGACTCCCTGACTTCAGACTATACTACAAAGCTACAGTAATCAAGACAGTATGGTACTGGAACAAAAACAGAAATATAGATCAATGGAAAAGGATAGAAAGCCCTGAGGTAAACCCATGCACATACGGTCACATTATGCTTGATAAAGGAGGCAAGAATATACAGTGGAGAAAAGACAGCCTCTTCAATAAGTGGTGCTGGGAAAACTGGATAGCTACATGTAAAAGAATGAAATCAGAACACTCCCTAACACCGTACACAAAAATATACTCAAAATGGATTAAAGACCTAAATGTAAGGCCAGACACCATCAAACTCTTAGAGGAAAACATAGGCAGAACACTCTTATGACATAAATGACAGCAAGATCCTTTTGGACCCACCTCCTAGAGAAAGAGAAATTTAAAAAAAGTAAACAAATGGGACCTAATGAAACTTAAAACCTTTTGAACAGCAAAGGAAACCATAAACAAGACGAAAAGAGAACCCTCAGAATGGGAGAAAATATTTGCAAATGAAGGAACTGACAAAGGATTAATCTCCAAAACATACAAGCAACACATGCAGCTCAATATCAAAAAAACAAACAACCCAATCCAAAAATGGGCAGAAGACCTAAATAGGAATTTCTCCAAAGAAGGTATACAGATTGCCAACAAACACATGAAAGAATGCTCAACATCATTATTCAGTAGAGAAATGCAAATCAAAACTACAATGAGGTGTCACCTCACACCAGTCAGAATGGCCATCATCAAAAAATTGGCAAACAATAAATGCTGGAGAGGGTGTGGAGAAAAGGAAATCCTCTTGCACTGTTGGTGGGAATGTAATTGATACTGGCACTATGGAGAACAGTATGGAGGTTCCTTAAAAACTAAAAATAGATATGTCATACGACCCAGCAATCCCACTACTGGGCATCTACATTGAGAAAACCACAGCTCAAAAAGAGTCATGTACCAAAATATTCACTGGCAGGACATGGAAGCAACCTTAATGTCCATCAACAGATGAATGGATAAAGAAGATATATACAATGGAATATTACTCAGCCATAAAAAGGAATGAAACTGAGTTATTTGTAGTGAGGTGGTTGGACCTAGAGACTGTCATACAGAGTAAGTCAGGAGGAGAAAAACAAATACTGTAGGCTAACACACACACACACATATATATATATATATATATGGAATTAAAAAAAAAAAAGAAAAAAAATGGTCAAAAGATCCTAGGGGCAAGATGGGAATAAAGATGCAGACCTACTAGAGAATGGACTTGCAGATATGGGGAAGGGGGAAGGGTAAGCTGGGACAAAGTGACAGAGTGGCATGGACAAATATACACTACCAAACGTAAAATAGATAGCTAGTGGGAAGCAGCTGCATAGCACAGGAAGATCAGCCCGGTGCTTTGTGACCACCTAGAGGGGTGGGATACGGAGTGTTAGAGGGAGGGAGTTGCAAGAGGGAAGAGATATGGGGACATATGTGTATGTATAACTGATTCACTTTGTTATAAAGCAGAAACTAACACACTGTTGTAACGCAATTATACTCCAATAAAGATGTTAAAAAAATTAAAAATAAATTAAAAAAAATAAAAATCCAAAGTTACATTTTTGTTAATCAAAAAAAAAAACACTGTAATTTTGTCCTAAAATACAGCTGGGCCTTCAAAATAGGAAAGGCGGAAATAAAGGACAAAAACAAAAATTCTAGAAGTTTTATAGGAAAGAATCCTGGGAAAGGAATTTTATGTATGTTTAAGCTAGATAAGATTGAATGAATTTTTATAAGTGATTTTTTTTCATTAGCGTCATGATATAATTTCTCATTTGTGCAAAACTTATTCAATAAAAGTAACTGCCCCTCTTTTTTTTAATTTTTTTTTCAAGACAGGCTATTTATTTATTCATTCAATAATCATTCTTTTTTTTCCCCCCCTTTAAATCCTTTTATATACTGAACGATCTCCCTGTTGGTTTTCAGGGGGAAACCTTTTTTTTTTTTTAAACAGCAGGTTCTTGTTAATCATCAGTTTTATACACATCAGTGTATACATGTCAATCCCAATCACCCAATTCACCACACCACCACCCCCAACCCCACACGGCTTTCCCCCCATGGTGTCCATATGTTTTTTCTCTACATCTGTGTCTCAATTTCTGCCCTGCAAACCAGTTAATCTGTACCATTTTTTCTAGGTTCCACATATATGTGTAAATATACGATATTTGTTTTTCTCTTCCTGACTTACTTCACTCTGTATGACAGTATCTAGATCCATCCACATCTCAACAAATGACCCAATTTCGTTCCTTTCTATGGCTGATTAATATTCCATTATATATATGTACCACATCTTCTTCATCCATTTGTCTGTCAATGGGCATTTACATTGTTTCCATGACCTGCTTATTGTAAATAGTGCTTCAATGAACATTGGGGTTCATGTATCTTTTTGAATTGTGGTTTTCTCTGGGTATACCATATGATCAAGCAGTCCCACTACTGGGTATAATCCCAGTAGTGGGACTGCTTGATCATATGGTAATTGTATATTTAGTTTTTTAAGGAACTTCCATATTGTTCTCCACAGTGTCTGTATCAGCTTCCATTCCCACCAACAGTGCAAGAGGGTTCCCCTTCCTCCCCACCCTCTCCAGCATTTGTTGTTTGTAGATTTTCTGATGAAGCCATTCTAACTGGTGTGATGTGATACCTCACTGTAGTTTTGATTTGCATTTCTCTAATGATTAGTGATGTTGAGCATCCTTTCATGTGTTTGCTGGCAATCTGTATATCTTCTTTGGAGAAATGTCTATTTAGGTCTTCTGCCCATTTTTGGATTGGGTTGTTTGTTTTTTTAATATTGAGCTACATAAGCTGTTTATATATTTTGGAGATTAATCCTTTGTTGATTCATTTGTAAATATTTTCTCCCATTGTGATGGGTGTCTTTTCGTCTTGTTTATGGTTTTCTTTGCTGTGCAAAAGCTTTGAAGTTTCATTAGGTCCCATTTGTTTATTTTTGTTTTTATTTCCATTACTCTAGGAGGTGGATCATAAAAGATCTTGCTGTGATTTATGTCAAAGAGTGTTCTTCCTATGTTTTCCTCTAAGAGTTTTATAGTGTCCAGTCACCTTACAATAGGTCTGTAATGCATTTTGAGTTTATTTTTGTGTATGGTGTTAGGTAGTGGTCTAATTTCATTCTTTTACATATAGCTGTCCAGTTTTCCCGGCACCACTTATTGAAGAGACTGTCTTTTCTCCATTGTATATCCTTGCCTCCTTTGTCATAGATTAGTGGACCATAGGTCCGTGGGTTTACCTCTGTGCTTTCTATCTTGTTCCATTGACCTCTGTTTCTGTTTTTGTCCCAGCAGCATATTGTCCTGATTACTGTAGCTTTGTAATATAGTCTGAATTCAGGGAGTCTGATTCCTCCAGCTCCGTTTTTTTCCCTCAAGACTGCTTTGGCTATTCGGACGCTTTTGTGTCTCCATACAAATTTTAAGATTTTTTTGTTCTAGTTCCGTAGAAAATGCCATTGCTAATTTTTTTTTTTTTTTCGGTACGCAGGCCTCTCACTGTTGTGGCCTCTCCCATTGCGGAGCACAGGTTCTGGACGCGCAGGCTCAGCGGCCATGGCTCACGGGCCCAGCCGCTCCGTGGCATGTGGGATCTTCCCGGACCGGGGCACGAACCCGTGTCCCCTGCAATGGCAGGCGGACTCTCAACCACTGCGCCACCAGGGAAGCCCAAGACTAGAGGTTTTATCATAATATAAATATAAGATGCATTGCCTAATACCACAACTGTGTTGTGGGCAGTGGAAGAGAAACACAATTAAAGACATATGGAGCCAGAAACTGGTCTGTAGAAAGTTGTCCAATTACAAGACATAAAATTATAAGCTAAGGATTCAATTCTATTTGAAGTCTAGCCGAAATTAAAGGGTGGGTTTTTATTTTTGAGGGTTTAGGAATATCAATAACAAAACATATAAAATTATAAACATACTATACACAGGTAGGGGAGGCAAAATGATTTTCTCTGCCCTTATATGTTCTTGGCTGAGACTCCTCTCTGTAATAAAAAATTAACGGGAGAAAACTATACAGAAGTTTAATGACATGTCTACCTCCAAATATACATGGCAGATACCCAGGAAAACTGAGTAACTTCTCAAAATGTTTCAAGTCGCCACCTTAAATACCATCTTCATCTAATGGAAAAAAAAAAAAAAAGATGCTGGGGGCAGAGGGAAGACCTGTTACTGGAAGGTTACCAGGAAAAGCACAGTAACAAGTAACAAGACATGGTTCTTATGCAGAACTAAGTCATTGTCTTCTCCATTGATTTCAAATGCTTCTAATTTGTGGTTGGCTGAATCTGCAGATGTGGAATCCATGGATATGGAGGACCAACTGTATGTTTAAATTTAGTAGAAGATGCTAACTTGTTTTCCAAAATGATTGTGCTACTTTATGTTCATACCATATCCTATATGTTCCTCATAGACCATCTCTGTTAAAATAGAGATTGTAAGAATCTAAGGGAACCCAAGATACAGAGAACATCTCTTAAAAAGACTTGTCACTGTGATATTTTGTCTAATGGAGTAAATTCCAAAGTGATTCATAAAAGTCATCACAAAATTTGTAAGGTAATTGTACAAGTAAAACCCCCAACAGCATGGGATGAAAAGGACTGAAAACAAAGTATGTAAAGAGGTCTTTAGACCTTAAACTCTATATAGGCAGAAAGCTGTCAGAGAAAGCTATGCACTGCCAATTAATGTCATTTCTTATTTTTTTTTAAAAAAAAAGTTAGGGTGCAGAACCAAGAGTATAGAGGGAATGAGAACCAAGAACCAAGAACCACAGAGAGTAAGCCCAGGGCCTAACAATTATATTTAGAGAAGTTTGTCAAATGGCAAAATAATGTCCTGATTAGTGTACCTATAGACTTCTGGAATTTAAGCAGAATGCTCATTTTTGTGTATGTTATTTTCCATGGGCCGATACAAGATGCATATGTGCATGTTAGATAAATGCCTACGTTACTGATTTTTGCCATTCTGTTTTCTAGGATTTTCCTCTTATCTCACTATCAAAGCATTTTTAATAAAAAAATTTTTTTCAAGATGGTTTCTTAGAATTTCATGTTTGATTTTTATTTGTTATTAAAATGCAAGACATCTGTTATTGATCCTCATCTACAAAGCACATATATAGCCACATGCCAAAATATTTCTCAAATATTTACATATATAATTGATCTTTTAATGGTTTGTATGCTCAAATCTAAAAATAGCAATAGCCATAACTGATAAGTGTACCTCTATACCAGGGATTCTAAGGCTACAGGCTTCCTAGAACTATGCTGGAAGTCAGCTAGTGGTTAAACCCAGCACACAAAACATTTCTCAGCAGGTATCCCATGGCATAGAATACCTGCTCAACGATACATGAATACATATTGAATAAGTTCAGCAATGAATGGGTCATTGACATTTGGGTTCAATCTAAATCTCCTATCTTTTACATAAAGCTCTTTTCAAGTTACTCAACATCTTTTGAGTACTGAAAATAAAACTAATAATATTCATTCAGTGTTGCTTTGGGGAGAATTAAATGATATAACATGTAAAGTAAATTAATATTTATTTTAATAGTAATAATACCTATCATTTATTGTCTTTGTGCTAAGCACTATATAGTCACAATCTCATCTTTTCTTCAATCTCTCCAAATCAGTAGTGACTTTTTACCTCTATCATATAGATAAAGAGACTGAGTCCTAGGGAGATTAAGTAACTTGTGCAAATCCATCACTACAATTCAAATCTTTGACTACTGGGAAGAAAAATTCTCAGGTGTAGGCAGTTAGATACATACAGATTTTTAAACCTAGAACTGCTCTGGAGAATATTCTAAATCTGTACACTTTTAGATCCCAGTGTGTTGGACTGGGAAATAAACTCACTGCTTCCAATACCCACCTTCTCCATATTCTCTTGTTTTCCTCCTACCTCTCTGCCACTCCTTTTTAATTTCCTTTGCTAGATCTTAACATTTCTGAATGCTAAATTTTGGATAGCTCCAGTGCTTAGCTTTGGAAACTCATTTAAACTCTCTCTCTCTCCCTCCTTCCCTCCCCTCCTCCCTCCCTCTCCTTCTCTTAATTTTGGATCCATTGTCCAGACTCCAGACTTTATCTCCAACTAGCTAGCATTCCCACTTAACATTTTAGTAGTCATTTCAAACCATTAACATATGCTTCTTTTCATTCCAATCACTCCCTCCCAAATATACTCCCTTTTATTCTTTACCATCTTGGTTGTGTCAACTCCATCTTTCCAGATACTTAATTCAAAGAAAAAAACATTGGATTTGTCTTTGACTCCTCTGTTTTCTGCCACTCCACCTAGAGTCAACATTTACAAAATACATCCAGTATTCCACTAGTACTCACATTCTTTATGTGTAAGTCTGGGATTTCTGAGAATCGAATGCCAAGATAGGATTAAATATGCAAATGCATTAGGAAAAGAGCCCATGAGACAAAATAAGGTTGGGGTCTGAAGACTCAGAACAGTCAGAATGAAACTCAGGTCTGACTCCAAGTGAAGGAGAAAAGGAAGACAGGAAGTTGGGTGTAAGGGGCTTTGACAGCAGAACAATTCTAAGGAGAGTCTGGCAAGGCCATTGGAGAGTCCTTAGGCCAAAGTCACCTGTGAGAGGATTTCTGCATCATCCAGAAATGAGCCTGTCGTAGAATCCCTGCCTTGCTTACTGGTTGGCTGGGTAGCCCATGGGGAAAATGGCCTGTACCAGAACATATTGATGGATTTCAGAATGCTCCCAGTGGTCAGAGATCTGAGAGGCGCATTCTCATGGTGGTCACATACTGTCATCACCTTGGTCCAGGCCATTATCATCTCTCAATAGAATAACTGGAATAACTTGTTAACTGGTCGTATACATTTGCCTTTCCTTCACTTTAGCCTTTTCTCAGCATAACTTCTACTGTGCCTTTTTCAAAACATAAGTCAGATCCTGTCACTCTCACCTCAAACCTTCCAATGGTCTCCCATTTTTCAGTAAACCACAATATCATTGCAATAGGCTACATGTCCCCACAAGGATTGGTCAGTGCTTCTTCTTTGACCTTTCGCTCACCATAGCTCCAGACTCTCTGTCATTTTTCAAGCATGGAAGATATTCCCCAGCCCAAAAGTCTCTGTACTTGGTGCTCTCTCTGCTCAGAACTCATCCCCATGCTCACCCTTCTATCCCCAATACTCAGTGTCTCTCCATTTAACCTACCTCCTACTTTACTTATTTATATTTTCCATTTCCCCCAAGAGTGAGGACATATGAGGGTAGGCGTTCTTATCAAACTGCTGCATTCCTAGTGTCTATGCCATTACCTACACAAATTAAGGGCTTGAAAACTATTTGTTTGCATTTATAAATAGTGACAATCCAAGGACTTCTGTGGAAGACAGATGGGCATTCAAATTCTAACTTTAAACAACTACTATTTCTCTCTGGAGAAATCAATTAGCCTCTGTACTCAGGTTTCTCAGCTATAAAATAGTAGAATAATAAAATAGTAGAATAATCAAGTCCAGAAACCATATGTGTGTTGTGGATATAAAAAATCACAACTCTTTATAACCTCTCAGATGTTGTAAAAATCTCATTTATCATTGCAATACTTATCCAACTAGATTGGAGTCCGCCATCCTGTCACTCCAAACCCAACTCTTGCAGGTGATGAGAGCATTACAACACAGATCTGAACATTTTCACTCTGAGGTACTTTGTTTTTAATTTCCTTGAGGGATTATAAATCACGCTTCCCTCCTGACCAGAGATATTCCAAAGAGTATAAATTAATGGATAGAGTTTTTATTAACGTGGATTGGAAATCTGGCTTTGCCTCACTGGATATGTAAACGGAGAAAAATTATTTTACAGCTCACAGACACAATTTCTTCATCTATAATGATAGTTATACTTTTCTCTCCAAGAGGTTCTGATATAAAGTTAATAAAGTATCTAAGATAGATTTATATTAAGTAGCCAATACCCTTAAAGATGTCACTTTACCTGAAGGTGGCAGAAGGTTAGTGATTCTCAATAAAGATAGTGAAAGTATTAGATCATTTCCATACACCTGAAGGGCAGTTTCTTATTTGACAATATTGGTCCCTAATACTACACGGCTCCTAAAATGGCTAATGAAATGAAATATTAGTATTCCAAAATCATTGTATCATAATTCTGGGATGACTGAAGAATAAGATAAAGTCACCATCAAATTAGATCATTTGAGCATAACACACATTTATCCCCCAATTTCTTTCCAGGAGACACACTGCTCCTGATCTGAGATGTCCTATGTCAATATGATGTATTGGATGAATTATTTTCTGTTTAATGCTAGGACAACAACATGTCTTTTCTTTACTGACCTTGATATCTCATTTTTAGAAATACGAACACCAGAGTTTGAAAGATCTGGTAATGGCCTTGCTCTTTTTACCATGGATTCTCTGGTTCCATTATTATCTTCTACCAAAGAGTCCAGATTCTCCATGGTGTTCTGTACATTCCGCAGAGTAGCAACTTATTCTTACTCTAAATAATATGCAATCAAAGATAGAGGATCTTTAACAAACTGGTTTACAGAAACATACTAATGTGTATTTGCCTGAAAATTTACTCATGTATTTTTAAGACATGGTGCTTTTTTTCAGAGTACAGAAGTATAATTGATGACGTTTTATCACAACAATTTCTTGCATAACTATTAATAACTTAGTTCATACACTGAATTGCCAGTCACTGTTTCTGATGAGATGAGCTGTGAAAAGGCAAACCCTGAGGTCACGGCACTACAAGTTGACAGCAATCGTACCACAGGCTCCTTCAAAATATATTTTTCCCTAGAAATTATGTTGGTTGAATTCAACAAACACAATTAAAATAAATGATGTCTTTTATCAGTAGTCTTATAATAAATTAGTAGTCTTGTAATTTATCACCTACCTGGGACACATATGAAAGTACAGTTAAATTTCTACCAAGACAGCAAAATCTCAATCTCTTTCAGATAAACTGGGGAGTAAGTTCACCTTGTTTATCAGGCACCTACTATGTCTTTGTGAGGCACTTAAAATTATATTATCTCTAGATTTTCAAATAAGCCTGCAAGCATGTTAATAACTTACCGAAAACCATACCAACTTATCTAGGATTTGAACACTTTTCTTTCCCATGTAGAAAATACATGTTCTTTCCACTGTGCCACACTGCCTCCATGTAAACATGTGCTTCAGATCAACCTTTGCAAAGTATCACACAAAATATAGAAAGAATAAATGAATGTCTGTGGAGAAGACACTGCTTGCTTGGAGGTTTCAGTCCATTGGGAAACACGGAATGTAGATGTTAGAGAAAGTACATACATATAGAAGAGATTCATTCTGAAAAGGGTACTTCCGTTTTAACATGGTGACAGACCAGATAATCTGTAAACGCTTCCAGAGCAATACAATTGAAAAGCTGGATAAAATATAAAACATTCATTTCAATGCATGCCTGAGTTTGCAAGAAAAGAACAGAAATACCTAAGCTCCCAAAATATGAGAGATAACTGAATAGCAAGGGGATCAGTGGGTGCTAACCTAGCTACACTGAGGGTGAATTTCTATCTTTAGACCTAAAATACTTGAGTTTTCAAAGGTATAAGGATTGGAGATACAAGACATGGGGCTCCCTTGAGGCAGGGAATGAAACAGAGACCCTTACCTGTCCACCTCTGAGGCGACAGTTCTCAACCAGGGGTGGCAGTGTCACACTACTGGATGCTTGTACTTTTGTGTTGCTTTTTTCTGTTTACGACAATGAATGGGGGGGCACTACAGAATTTAGAAAATTAATCACTTTTTAAGATGTAAACCAAAAAAAATAAGGTTATTGTGGAATATAGAGAAAATATTTTTTAAACTGTAAATATTTATTAAATTCTGCTTGGAAACTCAATGACATAACCATGATGAGAGAGAAATAAATTCCATATATTTTGTATAAACATTAATGACAACCCACATATTATCGATGGCTTCGACTAAAATTTCAAGTATAAAATTTTCAGAGTACTGAAAATATTTAAACTTACATGTAAGCAAATAACAATTTTTACAGCATCTAAGATGTGACTTTCTTTTTAGTACATAAAAACCTTAATTTGAATATAATTTCTTAAATCATATACTTAAAAACAAATATATTCTGGGTTCTACTAACAAGACCACCTTCAGAAACTGTGAGATAAGAGACTAGAGAAATTAGCATATATTATCTTCAGTTTCTTTGATGTGGTTTGTGAAGAGGAAACATCTGTTGGCATAAATAACAGCTCATCTGAAAGCACACAATGAGATCTTTAATAATCAATATTTTGTATTCACTGAAATGTCAGTATTTATTTTCTGCTTCCCATTCTGGTTAACTTTATAATCCTCTCTGTGGATTCTGTGTTAAATTTAATCGCTAGAAAGCGTTAGGTGGAATTAAAATTGGCACAGTGTTTGTGGTTACGCAGAACTAGAATGAAACCGTGGCTTTTCAGTATCTGTCTGACCAAGGACAAATGCTTAACCTCCTGGAGACCCTGTATTTTTTATGTTTTAAATAGAGATAAATATGCCTATTTTATAGGATGAGTGTAAGAATTATTAATAATGCATGCAAAGCCTCTAGCATAAAGTAGATTTTTTTTTAAATGTAGCTATTATTATCACTATACATCAGAATTACCTGTGGGAAATTTTTGAAAATTCAGACCCGCATCTAGGAAATTATAGTGTCTAGAGATGTGGCTCATTATCAAGACTTCAGATATGTACAAGTATCTGCAACAGAGATAGTTATTTACATTAGTTTAAGGACAGCTATGTAAATGCTTTCTGCTTTACCTATATTCTTTCCAAGCTTTACACTTTGCAAAAGCTTCATTCCCCCCACCTCCACAGGAGCCTCAAATTAAGATATAATCAATTTGGCGGCTATATTGTGTTAGGAACCCTCATAGGCATGATTTCAGAAATTCTTCAAAACAATTGTAATTGGTCTTCAACCTTGTGTTGCAAGTAATTAGACTGAGCTTCGGTGAGATAAAATTAATTTTCTAAGATGAGGTAAGTAGTAAGTACAGAGGTGAAATCTGAACTCAGGTTTCTCAGATCTACAGATGAATCCTCATTTAATACCTAGCTCATATATCTCCACCTTTTAATTTCTTTCACCAGGTAGATTTACGGTTTCTACTTTCAGCTGTCCTTGCATGTTTTACCCATCTCCATTATGGCACTTTTCACTTCCCTGCATATAAATCTCTCTAATATACTGAATGTAGGATACTACAGGGAAGGGACTCTTGTTATTTGTTGTTCTGTAACCATATACTATATGTGTGCTTTCAAAAATAATTGAATGGTTAAATGATCTGTGCTTGGTGCCATTTTCTATTTTTCCCATGAAAAAAATGCATTTGACAGGGACTCAGGGGTACATTGTTAAACCTTAAACTCTACGACCCAGATTTTACTAGAGGAAAGCTATGTCATAAAAATAACCAAATAATCAGTAGAAATTACATTTTGAAATGTATCTACATGATTAGATTCAGTCAGAGGGAAGTTCAGAAATTCTTCATGAAGAAATAGTTTCTCTTTACATCAGGCGGCAATGCATGGGCCAAGAGTTTAACCTGAGAGAACTCAGCTATTTATTTAAAGTTAGTTTAGAACTCCATGATGTTGGGCAGATGCTTTCTATCTTGGAGTGTTAAAGTTTTTTATTTATTTTTCTTTATGTCTCATGGTATTATAAATATGTTTCTCTTTTAGAATAAAATTATTTTGTTAAGCAATTAAAAACACTGAAAAGTTGCAGGTACCATTGGTAAATGGCAAAAGTTAAATGAACCATTTGATTATAGGCTACCCACATGATGTCTCATTAGAACTAAATACTTTAATGTATTTTCCTACAAACAAGAACTTTTCATTATATCTTCTCAGTTTAGCTTTCAAAAATATGAACTCAACAATGAATCATTGTTAACATTTCTTCCTCAGACATCATTCAAATTTTTTCAGTTGTTCCAATGATGTCATTTTTATAAGAAAATGAATCAATTTCAAACCATGCATTGCATATAACTCCTTCATGTTTCTTTTAGCCTCCTGTTTCCTTTTTTTCCTTAGTTTTCTGGACCCTGATACCTTTCAAGATTACATGCCAGTTATTTTGTAGAATGTCCCCCAATTTAAGTGTGTTTGATGTCTCCTCATGGTTAGATTCAGGTCAGGCTACCTCTCCAAGAGTGTCTTGCCTTGGTTAGGGTTAGCCAAGGGTCTATAGGCACAAGCTCCAGGACCTGACTGGGTCACAATAAGCCCAAGACTCACACATTTCTTGATATGTGGCTTCTCTAGACTTCTCTAGACTTTGAGAGTCAGCATTTCTTCCAAACCACTCACTCAATCCACGTAACACTTCTGTTTTTGTTTTGTTTCATTGTATCCTAGCTTAGTGAACAGTTTGCACATAATCTCAACCCTGATGGAGAACTGAAATTGGTTTATTGTATTAGTCAGTGTTCTCCAGAAAAACATAACCAATAAAATGTCTGTGTATATATACATATATATACATATATATACACACACATATCAGAGTCTAAAATCTGATGGAGGAGGCTGGCAGGACTGATTTCACAGGTGAACTCTGAAGGCCATCTGCTGGCAGAGTTCCCTCTTGTTGGGAAAGGTCAGCCTTTTGTTCTACTTAGGTTTTCAACTGATTGGATGAGAGGCCCACTCATTTTGGAGAATAGTTTGCTTTAATCAAAGTCCACTGATTTAAATATGAATCTCATCCAAAAACAACCTCACAGAAACATCCAAAATAATGTTTGACCAAATATCTCGGCACCATGGCTCAGTCAAGTTGACACATAAAATTAAGCAGCACAGTTATCTACTCATCAGATTGTCTGAAGCTATCTTATTCCAGATGTCCCAAGGCCCATTCTTTTCGCTGGTAAGATTTTCTGTCCCATGTCACCACTGTAACAGAAGTATATCTAGAGGCTGTCAGAGCTGGAATCAAGCTGAGAAGTTACGCTGTGCTACTCATTTCTGTTGGTTTACATCCTCAGGAGCTGCCCGGGTAAAATCTGAAACTGGCCCCTGTATATAGAGGGCAAAGAGAGAACAAAGAAAGAGGCAGACACCACTGCAGACAGTAGGTGGCAGGTTTAATTACATACCAGGCTTATCCTGGGCAGCTGTAAGACAAGTAGTTCTCTGCACCTGCCTGCCAGAATCTTAAAAGTTTATAGAGAGGGGCTTCCCTGGTGGCGCAGTGGTTGAGAGTCTGCCTGCCAATGCAGGGGACACGGGTTCGTGCCCCGGTCCGGGAAGATCCCACATGCCGCGGAGCGGCTGGGCCCGTGAGCCATGGCCACTGAGCCTGCGCGTCCGGAGCCTGTGCTCCGCAACAGGAGAGGCCACAGCAGTGAGAGACCCGCGTACCGCAAAAAAAAAAAAAAAGTTTATAGAGAGGCCTTAACTGGGTTTAATCACATATTCAGTCCAGATGGTCTCAACAATACCTTACTCTCTCAAGGCTACATCCTTGGAACAGCTCCCACTGTGGGACCAGTGGGCTGAATGTACATTCTAAGGATGGGGAAAGGGTGAAGACCCTCCAATTACCCAGGTACAGCTCGTGGGTAAACCAGTAGTCACATCCTCTTGATGACCTTCTCCAACAACTTCACAGGTTCAGGATGTGAGGACCAGAGAGGGGTTATGATGTTCTCAATGTAACACTGCATGTTCAAGTCACCAAAGTATCCTCACACCTAAGATATTCTTATCGCTATAATTTTCTAAATATTTCCACTGACACTGAAAACAATGCATATTAGTGCTAGGACCTAGAATCATACATTGGGGTGCCCTGCAACAAAAGTAAGAGTTCTTTGAAAGTGTACGTTCTATACCTAAATCAATGTAAACTTGCATTCTTATAATATATCTGTGGGGTTTTTCTGGCCACACCAGGGCCTATGGCAGTGAAAGCACAGAGTCCTAACCACTGGACTGCCAGGGAATTCCTATATCTGTGCATTTTTTAATCTAAATGTCTCAAAATAAAAATTTCTCCAAATCTTGGAAGAAAATTCATAATCTAATAAGATCCTTACTTGGGGCAAAGGCTTTCTCTATAAAGAGTAATCTGTTGCTTTCTGCCAATATCTCAATTCTGCATTCTCCTTTTCACTGTCAGATAGCCATAGAAACTGCCTTCCCACAGAAGAAGAAATTCCATAGCCACCAATTGAGGTAGGGTCTGCAACAGTATTTGAGAGTAATGAACCAGTACCAGGGTTTTAGCAATAGGGTCCACACATCTAATCTCAAATCCTGCCCAGCTGATACGAGCTGCTGAACTCTTTGGAGACCAAGTCAATAAGGCAAAACAGAATGATAATGGGAAAAAAGCATAGAAGTCTATACCCCCAAGGTCATCAGAATCACTCAGCGGAAAGCTAAGAAAATCCCCTCTGTTTTCACAAAGCCAGATGTCTGTGGGTGCCAGTTTCAGAAACCTATATAGCTTTTGAAGAATCCACAATTAGGTAGCAGATACTGAGAAAATCAAATTTCAGGATAAACCGATTGCAAACAATAAGGGAAAAATTCACACTCTGTGCAAGAGGAGAAGGAAGTGGAAGAGGTTGATGAGAGAGGAATCAAAAGTAAGGAATCAGGGCTTCCCTGGTGGCGCAGTGTTTGAGAGTCTGCCTGCCGATGCAGGGGACATGGGCTCGTACCCCAGTCCAGGAAGATCCCACATGCCGCGGAGTGGCTGGGTCCGTGAGCCATGGCCGCTCAGCTTGCGTGTCTGGAGCCTGTGCTCCGCAACGGGAGAGGCCACAACAGTGAGAGGCCCGTGTACCGCAAAAAAAGTAAGGAATCAAATTGGTCATGATGCAGGAGAGTGTATGGAAAGAAGGCAATCTGGGTCCTCAAGAAACATAGCAATGTAGTTGTAAATACTATGAGGAAACAAATGATGTATTTGTCTGGAAGTGTAGATTCTTTCTGAAGCCTCAAAAGAGTAAGTTGTAGTGTATCTAACAATTTTTGAAATTGTGGCTTCTTCTTGAATGATTAAAAAAAAACCAACAAAGCTGGGATGAATCACATTTTATTTCTTCATTGATCACAAAATTTTATACATACAGATACCTAAACTGGATGGTAAATGAACACTTGATCAAATGATTCTCTCCTTAAAGGTGTGCTATAAGTAAAGGAATTAATGACACCTGCTCAGGAAAGGTAAAAATGGCAGCTCTTTCAATTGTGCCTTAGTCATTTGATTATATCTCCAATTTAATTGAGGCAATTGATTTCCAAAAGTCAAGAAAATTAAGCTCATTGTTCTGGAAGAATTTAATCCTCAAATTATGATATTTAGCTTTATTTAAGCATCCTTAAGTTATAATGAAATTAGTTTATTGAATAATTCTTTAAATGCAGTTATACTATATTTAGCATTAATTTTTAAAAACAATTTTAAACAATTTTTTAAATTAATTGATTTTATTTTTGGCTACATTGAGTCTTCACTGCTGCGTGCGGTCTTTCCCTAGTTGTGGCGAGCAGGGGCTACTCTCGGTTGCGGTGCACAAGCTTCTCATTGCAGTGGCTTCTCTTCTTGTGGAGCACGGGCCTTAGGCGCATGGGCTTCGGTAGTTGTGGTGCACGGGCTCAGTAGTTGTGGCACACAGGCTTAGTTGCTCTGCGGCATGTGGGATCTTCCTGGACCAGGGCTCGAACCTGTGTCCCCTGCACTGGCAGGTGGATTCTTAACCACTGCGCCATCAGGGAAGCCCTGTATTTAGCATTTAAATGTACTGTTTGGAGCCTCTTCTTTGTAATACAAAGTCTCTAATTATTGTATTCTTACAACCATATTCATGCCATTTTATGTTTTTATAGAGGCTTCTTTCAAAGGGGCACATAGAGGAAAATCATAATACAATGGATTAAGAAATTTTCTTTTTCCTATTTTACCAAGTATGTTTTAAAGCATTAACAAAACATTTGCAAATGACCCACAGAGGCTCATATATGTGTTTCTTCAAATGTACGATAAAACATAAAGGTTTAATAGTCTGTAATTCTCTGATAATGAATCAAATACTCAGCACTATGCATACTGTACTTAGTCTTTGGGCTTGGAATAAAGAGCTGGAATGTCTTTTGTGGCAATTACAAATAAAGTAATTCATGTAATTATTCTGTAATAATGTAATCGTTGCCATGTAGACTATAGAACATAAAAAAGCATTAAGTAATTGTAGGGTTATTTATGGCCTGAAAATTGGCTGGCAATTATGCTAGAGGTAATACTAGCATGAAATTCATGGCTTAACTGTTACTTGATTTTAAAATGTAAGATGTGTTTTTTTAATTATAGATCTAAGCACGTACCCGCATAATTGTATCACATACTTTGCATAGAATGGAAAATTGGGCACAATCCAATAGAGAAACATATTCTTCTGCTTAATTTTAAGTAGTTGAAAAATTAGCTTTTTTAAAATTGGTTATGTCACTCAATTTCCACATTTTTTAAATTAGGAATTTTGGTTTAAATAGTTAAATGATACTATTCTTTAGTGTACCTTAAGTTTTGTGTGTGTGTGTGTGTGTGTGTGTGTGTGTGTGTGTGTGTGTGCGCGCGCAGATGTATGGTAGAACCTCCTCTGTTCTTTCAAAACATCATTGTCTAGGAAGATGGCACAGTTTTTGATAAGGTTATTTATCAGAACTTGGCATACATGATATATTCCATCTCTTGTGCCGATGTGAAAACTTACTTTCTGAGAATAAGATACAGTCCTTTTGGAAGACTTAACTGGGAAACATAGGTTATGGTCACAGTTTATATTTATCAGAGATAAAGTCTGAGATAGAGAAAACTCACCCTCCCTAACCCCTATCATTCTTAGCCTCACCACCATTGTCCACCCTGAAGCCATTAGGTTATTCTCCCCTTTTTACCTTGTTCAGTCACCAAAACAGTATCCAGATCCCAGATCACCATTCACTCACACACTTGAGTCCTTATAAGGCTCCTGATGTCCTTAGTTCCTTTTCTCACCTTTTTCAAGATTTACGGCCATTCCTCAGAACACTTATAAGTCAGTTAATTTTTTGATTTAGGTTTGAAAAAAATGTTACATCAGTCTTCAATTTAAGAAAAATTTTTATGTTAAAATGCCCGTATTACCCAAAGTGATCTACAAATTTAATGCAATCCCCATCAAAATACTGATGACATTTTTCACAGAAGTAAAACGAATAATTCTAAAATTTATACAGAACCACAAAAGACTCCTAATTGTCAAAGCAATCTTGAGAAAAAAGAACGAAGCTAGAGGTTTCATGTGCCCTGATTTCAGACTATACTGCAAAGCTACAGTAATCAAAACAGCATGGTACTGGCATGAAAAACAGAATAGAGAGCCCAGAAAAAAACTCACACAACTACATTTAATTAATCTATGACAAAGGAGGCAAGAATACACAATGGAGGAAAGACAGTCTCTTCAATAAGTTGTGCTAGGAAAACTGGACACCTACATGTAAAAGAATGGAATTAAGATATTTGATCACACTATATACCAAATTAAACTCAAAATGATTAAAGACCTAAATGTAAGACCTGAAACCATAAAACTCCTAGAAGAAAACATAGGCAGAACAATCTTTGACATAAATAGTAGCAACATTTTTTTGGATCTGTCTCCTATGACAAAGAAAACAAAGGCAAAAGTAAACAAATGACCCAATTAAACTTAAAAGCTTTTGCAAAACAAAGGAAACCACTGACAAAGGAAAAGACGGCCTACTGAATGGGAGAAAATGTTTGCAAATGATATGACCTACAAGGGATTAATATCCAAAGTATGTGAAAAGTTCACAAAAAACCAATATTTAAAAAAAAAAAAAATGAGCAGAGGAACTGAATAGCTATTTTTCCAAAGGAGACATTATTTACAGATGGCCAACAGGCACATGAAAACTCCACATCCCTAATCATCAGAGAAATGCAAATAAAAACCACTATGAGATATAATCTCACATGTGTCAGAATGGCTATTACCAAAATGTCTACAAATAACAATTGTTGTTAAGGATGTGGATAAAAGGGTACTACCCTAGCACACTTTTGGTGGAAATGTAAATTGATGTAGCCACTATGGAAAACAGTATGGAGGTTCCTCAAAAAACTAAAAATAGGTCTACCATATGATCCAGCAGTTCCAGTTCTGGGTATATATTTGAAGAAAACGAACACACTAATTTGAAAGATACATGCACCTTAGTGTTCATAGCAGCATTATTTACAATAGCCAAGATATGGAAGCAACCTAACTGTCCATTAACAGTTGAATGGATAAAAAAGATGATACACACACACACACACATACATACACACACACACACACACACACACACACAGCCACGGAATATTACTCAGCCATAAAAAAGAATGAAATTCTGCCATTTGCAACAACATGTATGGACCTAGAGGGTATTATGCTTAGTGAAATAAGTGAGAGACAGAAAGGCAGATACTCTATGTTATCACTTATGTGTGGAATCGAAAAAATAAAACAAACAAATGACCATAGCAAAACAGAAACAGACTCACAGATATAGAGAACAAACTAGTGGTTACCAGTGGGGAGAGGGAAGCGGGGTGGGGCAAGATATGGGTAGCAGATTTTAAAAAGAATATTCTTTAGTTTCTGCTCTAAAGAATGGCGGCTTTTCCGAGGACACTGCTTTCCCTGTCAGACTCTCAACTGATTGCTGTTTATATCTCCTCATCCCTACCTCCCCCATCCTGCAAACTGTCCTCTTATGCCACGTGGCTGTTTCCCAATTTTTTCCTCCTCGCTTTTTCTTTGCCTCAATCCACCCATATGAAATCTGATATCAGCAAATTTGTCACCCTCCCCTTCACTGTTGCTGCTTTCCACCATCTCCTAGAATAGTTTACTCTATTTCTCAATAGTTTTATTTATGGGATCACTTTCACTCTTAACAAAACAACCCATGTCTTAGTCATTGATTTAAATATATATGTAAATTCTATTTCCACAACTCTGGCCTCTCAGCTTTTCCAAGTATATTTTAAATCTAAAAAAAAAATCCTTTTATGACAACTCCTCTGAAAAATGGTGCTACATTTATTAATTAAATATTGAATACATTTCAGTGGCACATTCTTATGTCAAATTCAATAAGTAATTTAAAAAGCATAAGACTCTGCCATAGTCTTCAACTATTTAAAAGTGGTAGCAGACACCCATCCACAAATCTTTTATAGGCTCACCATCTGTGGACGCTGAAGTGGACCCTTGTTGTTCACTTTTTTATAGATATTCTTTATCAAGTTGACAAAGGTCCCCTCTATTCCCATCATGAATTGTTGTTGGATTTTGACAAATGCTTTTCCTGTGTCTATTGATATATATACATTTCTTAGTCTGTTGATATGATGGATAACATTAATTGATTTTCAAATGTTGAGCCACCCTTACATACCTGGTATATATCCCACTTGGCCATGGTGTGTAATTATTTCTATACTTTACTGAGGCTCAAATTGCTAATATTTTGTTGAAGGTTGTATCTGTAAGAGATATTTGTGTGTCTCTCTTTCTTGTATTGTCATAATCTGGCTTTGGTATTAGGGTAATGCTGGTCTCATAAAATAAGTTTTGAATATTTTCAGTACTTCAATTTTCTAGAAGAGATTGTAGAAAATTGGCATCATTTTTTCCTTAAATGTGTAGTAGAATTCACCAGTTTAACCATGTGGTCCTTGAGCTTTCCTTGTTGAAAGGTTATTATTGATACTTTTTTATAAGCCTAGTTTTTTTTTTAAATAAACCTAGTAAGAATGATGATGGTGATGACGGTGATGATGATGATGATTTGTGAGTCTAGTAGTTTCTGTCTCATAAAGAATTAGTTCATTTCACATTAGTTATCAAATTTGTGTACATAGAATTGTTCTTAATATCCCTTCATTGTCCCTTTTAATAATCTGTGGGATAAGTAGTAAAGGTCCTGCTTTCACTTCAGATACTGGTCATTTGCATCTTCTACATTTTTTATTGGTTAACCTGTCAATTTAATGTCAATTTAATTAATACTTTCAAAGAACCAGTTTTTGGATTAATTAATTTTCTCATTTTCAATTACACAGATATCTGCTCTAATTTTATTTTTTCTTTTCTTCTACTTTAGGTTAACATTGTTCTTCTTCTAAGTTCCAAGGGCAAATACTTATAATATTAATTAGACTTTTTTTCTTTTCTAATATATGCATTTAATTGTATAAATTTCCGTTGAAGCACTGCTTTCTCTGCATAACAAACATTTTGATAAATTATGTTTTCATCTTCATTTAGCTCAAAATATGTCTTAATTTCTCTCGTGAATTCATCTTTCACCCATTTTTATTTATAAGTATGTTGCTTCATTTCAATATATGTTGGGATTTTCACTATCTTTCAATTATTTATGTATAATTCTGTTGTAATCTAAAAATGTGCTTTATATAATTTTTGTTATTTTTAATATGTCTTATTTATTTAAATGTGTTTTTGGACCAGAAGGTGGACTATCATCATGAATGATCTATGTCAGCTTAAGAAGAATGTGTATAATGCTGTTACTGAATGGAGTATTCTATAAATATCATATCATCAAATTGATTGACAGTGCTGTTCAGGTCAAATGTATCATTACTGATTTTCTGCCTGTTAAATCTACCAATTATTGGAAAAGGTATGTTGAAATCTTCAAATATAATCATGAATTTGTCTATTTCTGTTTGCAGTTCTATCAGTTTTTGCCTCATGCATTTTGATGCCCTGTTGTTACATACATACATATTAAGAACTATAATATCTTTGGGGAGGATTGATTCCTTTAACATTATGGAATATTCCCTCCTTATTTAATATCTTTTCTTTTACTGAAGTCTGCTTCATTTGAAATTAATATAGCTACTCCACTTTCTTTGATTGGTGTTAGTATGGTGTTTGTTTCTCCCTCTCTTTATTTTATCCTATCTCTGTCTGTATATTTAAAGTGCGTTTCTTGTAGACAACATACAGCTGGATCTTGCTTTTTATCCACTCTGAAAATCTTTGTTTGTTAATTGGTGTATGTAGACCATTCACATTTAAAGTGATTATGATTTAGTTTGATTAGTATATTCCACACTTCTGGTTTTTTTGTTGTACTTGTTTTTGTTTTTTCTTAATTGAGAATTTTATATAATTCAATTTTCTTAGCATATCGACTTTAACTATTTAAAAAAAAACCAAACCTGTTGGTTGCCCTAGAGTTTGCACTACACTTACAACTTGTTGAATTCTATTTTCAAGTAATTCTACACTATTTCACATGTAGTGCATGTACGTTTGTACAGAGTATCCCTAATTCCTCTGTTCCATCTCTAAATTATTTTTATTCACTCACTTATCCATATGCTGTAATCATGCAATGCATTGTTACTATTATTATTTTGAACAAACTCTAGATATTAGATGAATGAATAATAAAAAAATATTTTATTTGAACTTTAATACTCCAAGACTTTTTCTTTTTTTATGTAGATCAGAGTTTGTGACTACATAATTTTCCTTCTCCCTGAAGAACTTTTATTAACATGTCTTGTGGAGAATATCTGCTGGTTATGAATTCCATTTTTTTTTCATTGTGGTCTGAGAAAGTCTTTATTTCTCCTTCATTATTGCTAGATAATTTTGCTGAATATAAAATTCTAGATTTGTGTTTACTTTCTTCCATTACTTTAAATATTTCACTTCACTGTCTTCTTCCTTGCATGATTTCTCACAGCAAGTGTGTTAGTCAGCTGTAGCTTTTATCCTTGTTCCTCCATTGGTAGGGTTTTTTTACACGTCTTAAAAAAGATTTTGTATTTATCTTTGTACAGTTTCAATATAATAAGCTTAAATGTAGGCTTTATTTTTCTGTATTTATGCTGCTTTGTGTTCTCTGAGCCTCTTGGTTCTGTGGTTTGATGTATGCCATCATTTCTTCAAATATTTTTTCAATTCCAATCTCTCATTATTTTCTTTTTGATATTCCAATTACTTGTATGTTAAACCTTTTGGAATTTTCACACGGTTCTTACATATCTTTTTTTTTTCTTTCATTCTTTTAATCCTTTCTTTTTTACCTTTGTATTTCATTTGAGAAAGTTTTTGTTGACATATCTTCAAGGTTGCTGATTCTTTCTTCAGTCATGTCCATTCTATTACTAGGCTTTGCAAAGACATTCTTCATTTCTGTTACATCATTTTTAATTTCTAGCAGTTTTTCTTGGAATTTCCAGCTATCTGCTTACATTATCCACCTGACCTTGTTTTTTGTCAAATTTTCCATTAATGTACATAACATATTAATCATACTTATTTTAAATTCATTGTCTGAAAGTTCCAAATATGTACCATATCTGAGTCTGGTTCTGATGTTTGCTTTGTCTTTTCAGACTGTAATTTTTTTGTTGAAAGCTGAACATATTGTATCAGGTAATACACCTTAGACTGAGATTTTATGTTAATCTGGCTCTGAATTGGTCTATATTTATATTTTTTTGTTAAAGAAGATATTGGGATTTCAAATTACTTTGTTATCTTTGCTTTATTCTCCCCTATTTTCTTTGGATTTTTCTAAGAACTCTTTCTTAAGGTGAGTCTGAGCATTGCTGCTCTTTCAGCTATAATCCACTGTAATTTTACTGAAGCCCTATAGATATGGTGGTAAGGAGTGGGAAAAGAATTCATAATCTTACTATTAAATCTCAGTCTTTTCATGGGCCTATGTTCATGGGCTATGATTTTCAAAGTGTTTCAAGTTGTTATTGTTGCTGCTGTTTTCTCCTTTCCTACTAGATTGCTAGAAGGGGCTAGTTTAGATATGACCCTTGAGCATAAAGGAGATAGGTTTTGGCAATGCTTTTTACTCTAAAGAATATGTGTTTGTTAGGAAAACACACTAGGCATATCTCACATTTTTACTTCTTCATGCCCCCTGCCAATGACACAGAGTGATTTTTCTCATCCTGCACTAAGAGAACTTTATGGAGTCCTAGAAACAAAACTCATAAAAGTGCACGAATTTCCCTAAGACTGTATGCTCCCAGAATTTTCTTACTCTCAAGCTAGTCCACTGTCATCAAACTACCATTTAAATATTCCTGCCAGTTTATGGCTCCAGCAGTTTCTGTCCTAGCTAATCTGATCTCTTTGGGGATTCTCTGTATTTGCCTGTATCTCCAGATTTTAGTGTGCCAATTTACCCTGCAACCTGAATTCTCTGATGGGTAGAGGAAATTCACTGATTTTCAATTTATTCAGCTTTTTTCTTGCTATAAGCGTAGGGTGAGAACCTACAGCTCTTTACATGTTGGAAATGGATGACACAGTTTCTTGTCTATCTAAAAGTTTCTGGTCTGCTCCAGATATAATGATCATGAGGCAGTAGATAATTAGTGTACTTTTTTAAAAATTATGAATTTATTTGATACTTATACTATTTAGTCCAAAAGCCTAGAGGAATCACTTGATTGGATGTATGTCACCAGAGATTTAAAACCAAGCTAAATATAATTCCCATTATGAATGGCTTCAGGAGTTTCAGAAAAATCATTAATTTTAATACACAGGGAGAGAAATAGCATTTGAGAACTTATCGAGTGACACGGTGAACATATTATTTAGTCACAGTCAGTAATGCCAGAGCTTTGATGTGTCCTTCCTGGAACTGATTATTTACATACATACACACACACACACACACACAGACACACAGACACACACACACACACACACACACATTCATCCCCTGGGATATAAATGTTAAGATAATGACACAAATTCAATCAAGAAAAATGGATTTGTGCAGACACTATCATAAAACCACTATTAGTGCTCTTCTCTCTGTCTACATATCTCATTTGGATGACTTGCCCATTAATAAAAAGGCTGTAAGTCCCTGTCACTTAGAAGATATTTAATAATTGGAGAAAAAGCAAAATGAAATCTACCAGCAACTGCGTGAAATTGTTCTCCTTTTATAATAGATTTTATCTAAATATTTTAGCTTCTTTAAGTTTTAAAGACAAAGATGCATATATTTGTTGCCATAAAATAAACATCACTTTGGTGTCTTTGCTTGAATCAATGGTTCACAACCAGAGGTGATTACTTCAACCAAGAAGACATAGGAAAATATCTGGGGATAATTTTGTTTGTCATAACTGGGAGGTTGCTACTGGCAATAGAGATTAAAGATGCCTCTAAACCTCCCACCATACACAGATAAAGAACACAAAACAAAGAATCCTCTGACCAAACATATTAATAGAGCCTCATGTTAGAATTTCTGACCTGGTTTAATTGTCTCCGCTAAAAAGCCTTTTCCCACTCCTCTCTTTACTGTCTGTTCTCCTTGTTGATGTAACTCCCTATGAGTCTCTTAGTGTATATACACTGCAGTACGTATCAGTTTTGCACACAGTATTTTCTAAGATGACTTTTATTTCTAAAGATATCTTCAAGAATAGAGATCCAAAAGAGTAAAATAGATAGTAGAAAATAGATAGTAGAATTCACATATTCTGAGACCTGGCTCATAGTAGAGGAGATCTTCTTTGCCTAAAGACATCTCCTGGGGATGCCTTTGGGTGATGGGGGAGGAAATATGTGTGGTAGACCATAGGGACTCTCAAATTACATTTTGTTGGTTTACATTTTAATTTACCTTAACATAAATTCAGGTCTTAACTTTGAGCTATATAAACTCTAATAAAAACATTCAATTACTTATGTGGTAGTAAACACTGAAAATTAGTTTTCTTTAAATTTCTATAGTTCTACTACACATCAGTGTAGATTGATAAGGTTGATTTATTTGAATGGGAATTAAAAACATAGCTTCAAGTCTTTCATTCAATTTATACATTACAGACATTATTTGGTCAGAGTATTCAAGATGAAGGAAAGAAAACTTTGTTTCCTAAAACTTGCCTATAGAGATTCATGAGATATCCAATACATTTTTTGAGGATCCTTTCCCATCAATGAATTATATAAAAATATAGACATTTTGTATAAATGAAAATAAAAACAAGGCCAGATCTTTAAGTAAATGGTCTATCATATGTCATTTATTTCCAGAGGCTACAAAATAGCATTTACTGGATAATCTACAAATGTTTTAGAATGAATGGATAAATCTCAAAATGTGAAGGGTGAGGGCAGACACAAAAACTTCAGGTTATATGATTCCATTTATATTATTTTCTCAAAAAGGCAAAACTATAGGGATGAAAAAACAGGTCAGTGGTTGTTAAGGGCTCTGGCTAGAGAGAAGGGTACAAGGGAATTTTTGATATGATGAAAATGTTCTATATCTTAAGTGTAGTGCTCACTATTCTGTACATATTTCTCAAAAGTCTTTGAATTGTTCACTTAAAAGGTGCAATTTTATTGTATGTAAATAATGACTTGAATGTGAATAATTTGCTTTAATATTAAAAGAGCTGCTTTTATCCATCCTACACTATTTGAACAGAGTAATAGTTTCTACTGTGAAATGTATATTTAGGTCAATATTATTAAACACCTCATCAGGTCCATCTATTAGAAGAGGCTTCTGACATGGAACAAGTTAAATACAGGGCTTCAGTTTCCTTCCATTCTTTGGTGGTTGCCATTGATGTCACTGTTGAGCCCCAGAGATCTACAGGTTGATTATTCTGCATCAAACCATTCTTTCATTAAACTTAAAATATATACATTTTGATTACATTATTGAAGTTCCTTTACTTGCAAAAACCTCCAATGAGATAAAACTGAAAAGCTTTTCAAGTGCAATTTCTTAAGTGCATTATCATAGTATCATAAATAGAAGATTGGTTGGTTATTGTGATATAATTTCTTATAATGTTTGAATCCATACATTAATTTAAACTAAATAAAAGCATTCTGTAAGCATATTTTATACTCTGTAAAAAAAAAAAAAGAATAGTTGTTTTTTATCCATTTCAATTTTACTTAGAATTATAGATATATGATAGCTCTTAGCCATTTTCAAGCCCAACAGTGATTTTACTGGAAGCATAATTTATTTCATCTTTATGACAGACATTCAGGAATGTGATTATAAAAAAAAGGTAAGCCTAATACAGATATAAAAATAGTTATTTTTCATCTGACATAATTTAAGATGCTACCTGTTTCCCCTCTGTATGCCACTGTGAATATGTATATATCTCTCACACTGTATTTCAGTTGAATATTTGATTTGATTCACATACTATTTATTTTATTTATTTATTTTATTTTACTTTCACTCTAGATTATGGTAATTTATTAAATAAAGCACTGAAAAATATGTTTTATCTCTACTTTTTCAACTCTGAGACAAAATAGGTAATCATTCTGTGCAAATTGCGGGTTTATTTTCAGCTACATATTAAAATGCAAAAATACTCCAGAAAAGTCTTACACCATAAAGTGATTTAATAATGAATCATCATGGAGTAGTTGGAAAAAGAAAAATTACTTCCTGCTTTTCTAAAAACTGATAACTTAATGCTAATCCTCAATCTCATTCTCTAAAATATTAACAATTACTCTTACTTCACCAATTTGGTACAAGAACGAAATAAAACACATCATTAAAGATACCTACCACATGGCCTAGAATATATTTTATTCAAAGCTGTAGGAGCTTATTTGCACTTCATGTGGAACTGAGTAGACTTGGAGTTTCCCCTAGTATTGTAAATCAATTCTAATTATTATATGTGTTATTGCTAATCTGGTTCCTATCTGTCCACAAAAATATGACATAAATCATGGAATACAATTTTTTTTTCTATATCATAATGCATGCCACCCTTGTAAGGACCTTTCACAATTAGATAGCTCTACATCTGATTGACCAGAAGGATAATCACATTGGCTTTCTAATATTAGTCATGGATAAAGCACTAGCTTTAAAGGGATGACAGGTCTTAATCTGGTGCTAATCCTAGAAATAATTTAAAAATAATGTTCAGGAAGAGTTCCAGCTGCCAATGGGCAGGTTAGCCTCCAACAGCAGTGGGATGTTTTCATGACCTTAACCCTTGGCGTTCTGCCCCACCAACTTCTCAAGGTGCTGCTTCCTACTTAGCAGGAGCAGTCTTCAGTACCACAGGATAATACCTCTGCCCAGAGATCAGTACAGAAGCCAAGTCTTCAAGCAGTGGGCTGTACTGCTCTCTATTCTTTAGGCAAGGCCCCTTGTGCATTGAGATGGCCTTACTAGCAGGCAGGCATAGCTCACTCTGGTACAATGGAGGCTGCAGTCTACCCTAGCCCTCACTGGGGCAGGGCCTGAGTTGCAGGCTACTGCAAATGCTCTGGTAGGGACCTTATCTGGGACTGTTATCACACAGGTGGTCTAACCAAGTAGAAGCTGGAAGTGGGGTTTCCTGAGCTATTGCACATGCTTGTGAATGCTGGACATCTAAGTTCCTTGTCTCCTTCCTTACAAAACTCTAAGACTGGTCACAGTTTAGCTTGTATGCCTACTGACAGGCCTTGTAGATGCCCAAACTAATTAGGAGAGCATGTGGCAATGGAACCTCTGGTCCTTAGTGTCTGTTTAATCTGATCATTCCAAAGCCAGGATTTTATAATTAACTTTAAACTCTATAATTGGGCTATTTGACATAAATGAGGTACTCTCTCAGTTTGGAGAGGCAATACTAGAAAATGAAATAATCATTAACTGTGGAGTGCATTAGAAATATTTGCTACATATACAACATTTATCTCCAATTTAGAATTAAAAATAATAAAATGACTTTTACGGCCTACATATTTGCAGCCTAAACTATTACTTAATGACAGTCCTAAAAACCAAGAGACAGCCACCAATATCATGTTCTTTATTTCTATAAAGGAAGACTAACATCATCTATCTACCTACTTGAAGAGTCAAATGAGTTCAACAATAAAAATAACTAATATAACAGGTAACAGATGGCATTGTGTCCCTTGGGACAAACTCAGCATCAGTTTAGAAACCTCAGTACACCTGACCTAAATAATTTTGTCACCCGCATATGCTGTACATCTGCCATTTGATTTAAATTCATAATCATATTCTTTGAAATAATTGGCCTCGATGTTATATAGGCAAGTTGTTTTTTATAATTCTAGATACACTGAATCTTACCATTGGAATGAACAATGAAAATTATCTGGTCCAAACTTATGCTCAAGGTTGCAAAACTTTCTGTCTGTTCCTGACAAATGGAGACCCTGCCTGTGCTGAAACTTTTCTAGTGCAACATATTCTGTACTGTATACACCAGCCCAGATTTTATTTAGGGAAATTTCTAGTTAGTGAATAATTTTTCATTACCTTTATAAAGTGCTTCCCACACAGACTTATACAAATCATTTCCTTATTAAAAGTTAAGAAAACACTCCAGAGATTTATGACAGCAGTAGCTCTACTTTATAGTAAACTCTGAAGCAAATTAACATGTAAGCTATTGGAAAATTCATGCTAAGTTACTACTGAGTGATTTTGTGATGCACTTTATGTAATAAAATAAACCTGAACACGGTTTTCTAGGTTGATTACAGCTGAGAATAGGATTCTATTTATTAGGAAAAGCCTGTATTTTAGTATATGTTCATTTATTCTGGGAATGATATGGAATTTTGTTACAAGTAACTGTAGACTATGTACTGATACTGAGTTAAGACTTAAATTTAATTTCCTTATTAAGCAGCAACCCTTGTGACAAGGATTCTCTATAAAGACCCTTAACAAAATTGATCATTGAGTTCTCCCTAATGTATCACATGACTATCTTCATCTGATTGAATATTACACTCAAGTCAACATACAGGTGTTGAACACCTACAGGTGTTAATGACTACATTCAGAAATACAACATATATAGCCAGGTGTTCATGGAGAAAAATATATCGAGAGATTTATACTCAAACAACTAATTACTTTGTAATATGAACCAAATACTGACAAAATAAGTAATTGAATGTGTGAATTATTTTGAGGCGGTTCAACAAGTACTTCACAGGGTAAACAAAGTTTCCTTTGCAAAGAGATTAGAACTTAAATGTTCACTTCTCCCCCCGCCAAAAAAAGGATAAATAGGATATCTCATAAGAATATAAGAATCTGGCTAAAATCCTTCTTTTGACATTATTTGAACTTATTCTGCCAAATAGGAAGTCTTGTCAAATCTTGACACAATATGAATAAATTGAAAATGTGTTTGCTTGTTAGAAACATATATGCTCATTTTGGAACTAGTTGGTATTTTTCAAAAAGATAAATAATAAATCATTCTGACTATATTTCCTAAGGTTGTTTTCATCCAATTAACCTAAGCATTTTTCTGTGGGTCTGAGTTATATCCAAAAATATCAATATATAACCATAAAGACAATTTCTGGAATAGATTCCAGAAAAATGGTAACTCACAAGCATCTTTTTAACCTTTCCCTTTCAACTCCAGCTCAGCCCATTTTTCTGAGTCAAGTAGTTTCTGGGCCCTGTGGGTAATTAGGTGGGAAGGAAGACTCTGGCTTCAGGGGAATTCAATAGCACAGAGGTGGAGAAAGTTCTTGTGGCCAGTGCAGGGACTAGAGGCTGCATTAAGAGAAGTCCAGTATCAAGAGAAAAAAAACATAACGCCTACCTATATCTATATCTGTATCTATATCTTTTCTATCTATATTTATCTTCTAGAAAGAGCCTGATCTACAAAGTGAAAGAACCACACTGATTGTGTGGGGTTTTGCCTGATCCACTTGGTCTCCAAGGAGCCAACGTCTGAGTCCTCCTACTCACTGAGGTGTTACCTCAATGAGTGCACCCTACTGTTGACAGCCAGCCAGCCATCTTTACCTTGCACCATTTGTAGAGCCACCATTACTCAAGGCATCCCAACAAAAGACTTGGGCTCCAGTGAGCAGGTAAAGAACAGTAACACCACATGTAAGGGGTCTTGGAGCCAACCATTAAAAAAAGAAAAAAACAAAAAAACTCAAAGATAAAGAGAAAATCTTATAAACTCAAGATGAGAGAAACAGTTTCTTAAAAAAAGAAAAGATCAGAGTAGTATTAAATTTCATTTGAAACATCAGAAGCTAGAGGGTGGTGGAATAACATCAAAAGAAAATGACTGCGACACAGGAATGTTATACCCAACAAAGCTGTCAATATCTTACCAGAGAAAAAGAAGGGCATTTGTGGATATCCAAGAGCTTAACACTCATGAATCTAATTTAAAGGAGATACTTGAGTGAGGATGCTAACCAACCATATATATATATATATATATATATATATATATATATATTTTTTTTTTTTTTTTTTTTTTTTTTTTTTGCGGTACGCGGGCCTCTCACTGTTGTGGCCTCTCCCGTTGCGGAGCACAGGCTCTGGACGTGCAGGCTCAGCGGCCATGGCTCACAGGCCTAGCTGCTCTGCAGCATGTGGGATCTTGCCAGGCTGGGGCACGAACCCGTGTCCCTTGCAACGGCAGGCGGACTCTCAACCACTGCACCACCAGGGAAGCCCAACCAACCATATTTTAAAATCTTTACAATGAGGAAAATTTTTTAAAAGAAGAAAGTGATGAGTAACAAGGTGTGTAAAATATATAGTGATACATAATTTACATGAATATCTAAGGATATATATATAAGTAAATGTAAAATAAACCTTGGCAATATAATTTAAAGAAACATATATAGATGAAGGATTATAAGAAAAATTCTAACAACAGATTAAATGAAAATATATAATCCATATAAGTAAATAGACATGGATACTGAAGGGAAAATTTAAAAACTAGAAGCATTTGGAAGGTCTCATTTTGGGAGTAATGGGAACTGATGATAGTAGAGCATATTTGTGGGGAAAACATTTAGCATTTTGTTTTTGAGTTAAACAAGAAAAATAAGTATTTTATCATTATCAGAAATATACACCCCCCTCAGAAATAACTTCCCCAAACATCATGACTAATGAGACAATCTTATCAATTTTGAAAACATTATCTGATTTTTTCTTGATAGTACTTACTACTTGACATTTTATTGTATATTTATTTGCTTCATTGTTACTATCTCTTTTCTGTTATCTATTTTGTTCAGTGATTTATTCCCATGCTAGGAAGAAACAATAAATAGTGGACAATTAATAAATATTCATTGAACAAATCCATGAATTTCAAGTTAAGAAAGTTAACAATTAATAGAATGGAGAAGCACACTAAATTTTCTAAGCTGGTGATGGGAGATATAGAATCAATAGTAATTTGACCAAACCAGAAAAAATAATCAAAATGCAAAAAAGGAAATAACAAAGTAACCAATTAAAATATAGAGTAAGTTGGGCTTCCCTGGTGGCACAGTGGTTGGGAGTCTGCCTGCCAATGCAGGGGACACGGGTTCGTGCCCTGGTCCGGGAAGATCCCACATGCCACGTGAGCCATGGCCGCTGAGCCTGCGTGTCCAGAGCCTGTGCTCCACAACAGGAGAGGCCACAACAGAGAGAGGCTCGTGTACCACAAAAAAAAAAAAGGAATTGGCTATCAAGCCCCAAGAAGACATGAAGAAATCTTAAATGCATATTAAGTGAAAAGCAACTGAAAGAAGCCAATCTGAAAAGGTTACGTGCTATATGATTCCAACTACCTACCATTCTGGAAAGGGAAAATCATACGACTATAAATAGTTTAATGGTTGCTAGTGGATGAAGAGGAGGTTTTTGTGGTGGAAGGATTGAACAGAGGAAGCACAGAGGATTTTTCAGGGCAGTGAGCTATTCTGTATAATAATGTAATAACAAATACATGACATGATGCATTTGTCAAAATTTATAGAACTTTATAGCTCAAGTTGAATCTTGATGTATGCAATTCAAACAAAAGCCATTTATGAAATCAGAAGATCCTGGGACAGAATGCAGAATGTGACAAAAAAATCTTTTTTAAAAAATGTATGAAAGAGTTTTTGTTGAAGGAGTTGGGGGTAAAATGTAGTGACTTAATAGTGACTTAAGTAACTTTGGAAATGAGTAGAGTCTGTGAGACTCAAAATAAAAAGTATTATACAGACACACTGTACTTTAACAAAATTGTTTCACAGAGATACGGGCAAAAAAGTTTGGAAACTTTATACATGTTCATTTGAATTGAGCAACTGTAATTGGGTAATAAATTGAGGGACACAGTTTCCTCATGGAGTGGAATAAACAAGTAGAAACAGATAAAGAATTGGGAGAGGACAGAATGATACCTGTGGTAAGGGATTGGAGACGGACATGGATATGAACACTTGTTTAATTAAATACAGATACAGATGGTTATACATATAGGAATATTTATAGAGACGTGTATGTACGTATTCATTTCCCAGTGGAAGAACAAAGAGAGCCTATTCTGGAGGGAGGGGGAAATCTTAGCTACATCACATTTTGTACCTTCTAAATCCATTACTGACCAGACCAGAACAGTTTCTGTGTGTGCTGTATACCAGGCAGGGATGAGATGATAAGAGAATTGTAAAGGCAGGCATTAAATTTAGGAAACCCAAGGGAGATTTTTGAATCTAAGGAACCTCAGACAATAGAAAAGTGCCATGCTGGGTAGGTCCAGAAAATAAATGATTGACATATCCCAACAGAGAACGTCCCTAGGCTGGGTAATCCTAATAGTACTCAGCATATACTCTGCTCCAATGGACCACAGAACACGGGACAATCAACCTCCATCTACTCTAACCCAGTTAAGTCACACATCTAGAGACCCGGAGCCATGATGCTTGATATTTTCCTAGCTTCTCTGAATAAGAAAATCATGAAAATCCCATAGTCCAAAGGAAAGAAACAAGTATCAAAAACAAAACAAAACAAAACAACAAAAAAAGCCCAGCTTCATCAGTAGCATAACTGTGACATTGCCCATGTTTTTTCTTCCCTTTGAGTCAGATTCTTCTTGAACACAATGGGGATATTGATACCTAACTGAAGTTCGTTCTACATTTAAATTTTTTGCCACTAAAATAAATAGGCAAATTTTATGAGCAGCTGTTTAAGAGAAATAGCATTCCAAATGGCCAATAAATAACATAAAAAGGTGATCAACCTCCCTCGTAATCAAATAAATAGAACATAAAAGAGTGGAGTATGGAAAGAGGGGAAAATAGTAAGTTTAAGTGAAAAAACAAACTCTCATCCAGGTGCTAAAAGTCAACATCAACATCAATACTAATAGCATGCACCCTTGATATAAAATGATAAGAATGGCACTTTACCTCTGCAATCTTCCTCCCCCAAACATCATAACCTCTTCTAATGATGAAAGGAAAATCAGATAATTAGAAACTGAGAAACATTCTACAAAATATTGATCATACTCCTGAAACTTCTCAAGGTCATCAAAAACAAGAAATGTCTGGGAAATTGTCACAGCCAAGAAGAGCCTAAGGAGAAACACCAATGGCATCCTGGATGGAATTCGGAAACAGAAACGGTTGGTAAAAAAATAAGGATATTTGAATAACATATGGACTTTAGCTAATAATAATGCATGTATTATTGTAGCTACTCTACCAAGCTAATATAAAATGTTAACAATACAGGAAAATGAGTGTGGATATATGGGAATTCTGCACTATCTTCCCATTTTTTCTGTACATCTAGAACTATCCTAAACATAGTTTACTTTAAAGAAAATACCAAAGAGTTGAAAATTTGTTAACAGTTAATATTGGACTTAAGAGAAATTAGGAAATGTGTAGGAAGGTGTCACTGAAAATTTCTCAGAAGATAAACAGAACTACTGAAATGAGGTATCAAGGCTGAAAAAAAGTTTACTGAAGATTATTGTGTTTTCCAAACAAGAGGATAATATATTGATATACTTACTCCCTGAGATTGAAAGAACACTCCAAAGCATCTATTTCATAACAGAATGGATACACAGAAGGAAGGAAGTTTGAGGCCGGGGAGCTTGTAAGGAAAAGGACAACAGGAACAAGATGATAATAGAGGGTCTTACGTGCCATTCAAAACAGTCCAGTAGTAATTAACCTTTGGGGTCTTTTAGATAGCAGAACACCCGGGGACAGAAGGTCAGAGTGGAGCTGATGAATGACTAGGCTAAGGCAGCTGATGTGGGATAAATAACTCAGAAGCACCAGGAATATAAAATAGTCTTTGTAACTATTCAAGGCATGATAACAGGATAGCATGTTAAAACAAAATGACATTTCTCACTGGCAGATGCAGGCAAGGCTAATAACTTATTAATGTTTTCATGTTTTTATACGTCTCTAGAAGCTTGTTAAAGGGCAGAGCCAGAAGTTCATAATTGAATTCAGAACAACCGGAAGAGTTGCTCTAGCTTGAAATGCACAAATAAACCCCAAAAGTAAGAAGTAGAATTTAACAGATTAATTCATATACTAGATTTAATGTAAGAAGTTTAAAATTTCAATATTTTAAAATTTATTAAAACTTACTTTATGGCACAGCATAGAGGCTAAAGAGGAAGTTGAGAATTTTCTCCCTGCTGGGCAGTAATTAGTGACCCTTCTTCCCCACCTACTGTGTCAGTGGAGAACACATAGGATCCTAAACTCCCACCTCCACCTGGGGGTAAGAAGACAGTCATCCATCTTCTAGCTGGAGTGGTGTGATCTAGTAGAGAGTCAGGATTTTCAACAGCACCCAGAGGTAACAAAGCTAGACCCCCTCAGTGCCAATGGAGGCCATGTGGGAAACAGTAATAAGGCTTTTCTATCTCCACCCACCCTAGCCATAAGAGTACAGGAAAGTAAGCATCTGTAACTCCCACCTCAACTTAGCAACAACAAACTACTCCCCAGAACTCTTCCCCCTTGGGTGTCAGTCAATGCTGAATAGGAACATGGTATTCCACCCTACAGGGAAGCAAGGAGGCGGTGTCCCCTTTCCCTTGGTGGGGCAGTGTCATAAAAGGCAAGGTAAAACAGAAGATTTAAATAAGATTGAGAGACTCAGAGCATGATATGCAAAATATCAAGATTTTCATCAAAAATCACCAGTCATAAAAAGAACCAGGAAAACTGAAACTTGAATGAGAAAGGCAGTCACTAGATGCCAACACCAAGAGAATAGAGCTAATATCTGACAACGATTTTAAAGCAGCACTCATAAAAATGCTTTAATGAGCAATTATGAACACACTTGCAAAAAATGAAAAAAAAATATACAAAGTCTAAACAAAGTAGTGGTAATGTAAAATTACACAATCATGCTAAAAAATAGTTTGCAGGCCTCTGCTTAGGACCTGCGCACAGAAGCGGAGAGGCAGCACATCGAAAGGAAGGCCTCTGGAGTGTAGGGTTCCAGAGTTTGGAGAGATGTAGATGGTGGAGCTTTTCAGAAACAAACAGTGGAAGAGACGCAAACATTTATTCAAGACTCCATCCAAATAAACCATCAATAATTCCACATATACTTTTAAATGGTAGTTCCACCAAAACAACAGCCAGCTCTAACCACCACTGGTCTGTCCCACCAGGAAACTTGTGCAAGTATGGGCAGACAGCAGAAGCAAGAAGAACTACAATCCTGCAGCCTGTGGAACAAAAACCACAATCACAGAGAGATAGACAAGATGAAAAGTCAGAGGGCTATGTACCAGATGAACGAACAAGATAAAACCCCAGAAAGACAACTAAATGAAGTGGAGATAGGCAACCTTCCAGGAAAAAAATTCAGAATAATGATAGTGAAGATGATCCAGGACCTCAGAAAAACAATGGAGGCAAAGATTGAGAAGATGCAAGAAATGTTTAACAAAGACCTAGAAGAATTAAAGAACAAACAAAGAGAGATGAACATTACAATAACTGAAATGAAAAATACACTGGAAGGAATCAATAATAGAATAATTGAGGCAGAAGAACAGATAAGTGACCTGGAAGACAGAATGGCTGGATTCACTGCTGCAGAACAGAATAAAGAAAAAAGAATGAAAAGAAATGAAGACAGCATAAGAGACCTCTGGGACAACATTAAAGGCAACAGCATTCATATTACAGGGGTCCCAGAAGGAGAAGAGAGAGACAAAGGACCAGAGAAAATATTTGAAGAGATAATAGGTGAAAATTTCCCTAACATGGGAAAGGAAATAGCCACCCAAGTTCACGAAGCACAGAGAGTCCCATACAGGATAAACACAAGGAGAAACGCGCCAAGACACATAGTAATCAAATTGGCAAAAATTAAACACAAAGAAAATTATTGAAAGCAGCAAAGGAAAAATGACAACGCACAAGGGAACTCCCATAACGTTGACAGCTGATTTCTCAGCAGAAACTCTGCAAGCCAGAAGGGAGTGGCATGATATACTTAAAGTGATGAAACGGAAGAACCTAAAACCAAGATTACTCTACCCAGCAAGGATCTCATTCAGATTCGATGGAGAAATCAAAAGCTTTACAGACAAGCAAAAGCTAAGAGAATTCAGCACCACCAAACCAGCTTTACAACAAATGCTACAGGAACTTCTCTAAGTGGGAAACACAAGAGAAGAAAAGGACCTACAAAAACAAACCCAAAACAATTAAGAAAATGGTCACAGGAACATACATATCGATAATTACCTTAAACGTGAATGGATTAAATGCTCCAACCAAAAGACACAGGCTTGCTAAATGGATAGAAAAATGAGACCCATATATACGCTGTCTACAAGAAACCCACCTCGACTTAGGGACACATACAGACTGAAAGTGAGGGAATGGAAAAAGATATTCCATGCAAATGGAAATCAAAAGAAAGCTGGAGTAGCAATACTCATATCAGATAAAATAGACTTTAAAATAAAGAATGTTACAAGAGACAAGGAAGGACACTACATAATGATCAAGGGATCAATCCAAGAAGATATAACAATTATAAATATATATGCACCCAACATAAGAACACCTCAATACATAAGGCAAATGATAACAGCTATAAAAGAGGAAATCGACAGTAACACAGTAACACCTCACTTACAGCAATGGACAGATCATCCAAACAGAAAATTAATAAGGAAACACAGCTTTAAATGACATAACAGACCAGAGAGATTTAATTGATATTTATAGGACATTCCATCCCAAAACAGCAGATTACAGTTTCTTGTCAAGTGCACACGGAACATTCTCCAGGATAGGTCACATCTTGGGTCACCAATGAAACCTCAGTAAATTTAAGAAAATTGAAATCATATCAAGCATCTTTTCAGACCACAACGCTATCAATTAGAAATCAATTACAGGAAAAAAACTGTAAGAAGTACAAACACATGGAGGCTAAACAGTACACTACTAAATAACCAAGAGATCACTGAAGAAATCAAAGAGGAAGTCAAAAAATACCTAGAAAGAAATAACAATGAAAACACGATAACCCAAACCCTCTGGGATGCAGCAAAAGCAGTTCTAAGAGGGAACTTTATAGCTATACAAGCCTACCTCAAGAAACAAGAAAAATCTCAAATAAACAATCTAACCTCACACCTAAAGCAACTAGAGAAAGAAGAACAAACAAAACCCAAGTTAGCAGAAGGAAAGAAATCAGAAAGATCAGAGCAGAAATAAATGAAATAGAAACAAGGAAAACAATAGCAAACATCAATAAAACTAAAAGCTGGTTCTTTGAGAAGATAAACAAAATTGATAAACAATTAGCCAAACTCATCAAGAAAAAGAGGGAGAGGACTCAAATCAATAAAATTAGAAATGAAAATGGAGAAGTTACAACAGACACTGCAGAAGTACAAAGCATCCTAAGAGACTACTACAAGCAACTGTATGCCAATAAAATGGACAACCTGGAAAAAATGGACAAATTCTTAGAAAGGTATAACCTTCAAAGACTAAACCAGGAAGAAATAGAAAATATAAACAGACCAATCACAAGTAATGAAATTGAAACTGTGATTAAAAATCTTCCAACAAACAAAAGTCCAGGAATGGATGGCTTCACAGGCGAATTCTATCAAACATTTAGAGAAGAGCTAACACCCATCCTTCTCAAATTCTTCCAAAAAATTGCAGAGGAAGGAACACTCCCAAACTCATTCTATGAGACCACCATCACCCTGACACCAAAACTAGACAAAGACACTACAGAAAGAGAAAATGACAGACCAATATCATTGATGAATATAGACGCAAAAATCCTCAACAAAATACTAGCAAACAGAATCCAACAGTACATTAAAAGGGTCATACACCATGATCAAATGGGATTTATTGCAGGGATGCAAAGATTCTTCAATATACGCAAATCAATCAATGTGATACACCATATTAACAAACTGAAGAATAAAAACCATATGATCATCTCAGTAGATGCAGAAAAAGCTTTTGACAAAATTCAACACCAATTTATGATAAAAACTCTCCAGAAAGTGGGCATAGAGGGAACCTACCTCAACATAATAAAGGCCATATACAACAAACCCACAGCAAACATCATCCTCAATGGTGAAAAACTGAAAGCATTTCCTCTAAAATCAGGAACAAGACAAGGATGTCCACTCTCGCCACTCTTATTCAACACAGTTTTGGAAGTCCTAGCCACGGCAATCAGAGGAGAAAAAGAAATAAAAGGAATACAAATTGGAAAAGAAGAAGTAAAACTGTCACTGTTTGCAGATGACATGATACTATACATAGAGAATCCTAAAGATGCCACCAGGAAAGTATTAGAGCTAATGAATGAATCTGGTAAAGTTGCAGGATACAAAATTAATGCACAGAAATCTCTTGCATTCCTATACACGAATGATGAAAAACCTGGAAGAGAAATTAAGGAGACACTCCCATTTACCACTGCAACAACAAGAATAAATTACCTAGGAATAAACCTACCCAGGGAGACAAAAGACCTGTATGCAGAAAACTATAAGACACTGAGGAAAGAAATTAAAGATGATACCAACAAATGGAGAGATATACCATGTTTTTGGATTGGAAGAATCAATATTGTGAAAACAACTAAACTACCCAAAGCAATCTACAGATTCAATGCAATCCCTATCAAATTACCAATGGCATTTTTTATGGAACTAGAACAAAAAATCTTAAAATTTGTGTGGAGATACAAAAGACCCCAAATAGCCAAAGCAATCTTGAGAAAGAAAAATGGAGCTGGAGGAATCAGACTCCCTGACTTCAGACTATACCACAAAGCTACAGTAATCAAGGCAATATGGTACTGGCACAAAAACAAATATAGATCAATGGAACAAGGTAGAAAGCCCAGAGATAAGCCCATGCTCCTATGGTCAACTCATCTATGACAAAGGAGGCAAAGATATACATGGAGAAAAGACAGCCTCTTCAATAAGTGGTGCTGGGAAAACTGGACAGCTCCACGTAAAAGTATGAGATTAGAACACTCCCTAACACCATACACAAAAATAAACTCAAAATGGATTAAAGACCTAAATGTAAGGCCAGACACTATAAAACTCTTAGAGGAAAACCTAGGAAGAACACTCTTTGACATAAATCACCCTGAAATCTTTTTTGATCCACCTCCTAGAGTAATGGAAATAAAAACAAAATTAAACAAATGGGATCTAATGAAACTTCAAAGCTTTTGCACAGCAAAGGAAACCATAAACAAGACGAAAAGACAACCCTCAGAAAGGGAGAAAATATTTGGAAATGAATCAACAGACAAAGGATTAATCTCCAAAATATATAAACAGCTCATGTAGCTCAATATTAAAAAAACAAACAACCCAATCCGAAAATGGGCAGAAGACCTAAACAGACATTTCTCCAATGAAGACATACAGATGGTCAAGAAGCACGTGAAAACTGCTCAACATCACTAAATATTAGAGAAATGCAAATCAAAACTACAATGAGGTATCACCTCACACCAGTTAGAATGGGCATCATAAGAAAATCTACAAACAACACATGCTGGAGTGGGTGTGGAGAAAGGGAACCCTCTTGCACTGTTGGTGGGAATGTAAATTGATACAATCACTATGGAGAACAGTATGGAGGTTCCTTAAAAAACTAAAAATAGAATTACCATATGACCTAGCAATTCCACTACTGGGCATATACCCAGAGAAAACCATAATTCAGAAAGACACATGCACCCCAATGTTCACTGTAGCACTATTTACAATAGCCAGGTCATGGAAGCAACATAAATGTCCAACGAGAGATGAATGGATAAAGAAGATGTGGTACATATATACAATGGAATATTACTCTGCCATAAAAAGAAATGAAATTGGGTCATTTGTAGAGATGTGGATGGATCTAGAGACTGTCATACAGAGTGAAGTAAGTCAGAAAGAAAAAAACAAATATCGTATATTAACACATATATGTGGAACCTAAAAAATGGTACAGACGAACTGGTTTGCAGGGCAGAAATTGAGACACAGATGTGGAGAAGAAACGTATGGACACCAAGGGTGGAAAGCGGCAGGGGGTGGGGGGGGGTGGGATGAATTGAGAGACTGGGATTGACATGTATACACTGATGTGTATAAAATGGATGACTAATAAGAACCCGCTCTATAAAAAAATAAATAAAAAAAGAAAATATGAACTGTTTCCATTTTAAAATTAATATTTCTATATCTTTAAAAAAGTAGTTTGCAGGGTTTTTTTAATGTAAATGTACACATATGATTCAGCAATCACTCTTCTGGACATTTCCCCAGAGAAAATGAACACTTATGCCTTCATAAAAATCAGTATAAGCTTGTTCATAGCAGTTTTATTTGTACTATGCAAAATATGGGGAAAAAAGAAATTTCCCATAAAGAAACTGTAGTAGATCTATGACATGAAATATGCATGAAGTCATATGCTGTATGCATGTGGTAACTAAAAAAATTAAGAAAGTATTGATATACCTACAGACTTGAATGGATCAGAAGAAAATCATGCTGAGTAAAAGAAAGTTCAATATCATAAGTTTACATATTTTACAATTTCATTCATATAACATTTACATTACATTATTAGGATGACTAAATTATAGAAATTGAAAACAGATTAGCAGTTTCCAGGGGGCTAGGGAAAGCGTGTGGAAGTGGATAAAGAGGTAGCATGAGAAAGATTATTGCAGTGATGGAATAGTTCTATATCATTATTGTGGTGGTAGTTACATGAACCTACATGTAATAAAATGTTAAACTATACCCATACATTTTATCAACGTCAATGTGAATTCCCTGGTTTTGATATAGTATTATAGCAACATTAAGATGTAACTGGGTAAAGAGTACATAAAACCTCTCTGTACTACTATTTTGCAACTTCATATAAATGTATAATTATTTCAAACTTATACACACACACACACACACACACACACCAATAGTGCATCAATTTATCTATCAAGTTGTAGTGGGTGGTGAGAAATTGGTATCAGATAAGAGACAGTCTGAAAAGTTGGTTATTCAAGATAATCAGTATCAAATTGTCTAAATGTCTATTTGGTAAAACTTTTGCCTGTGATAATTTGGAAAGCAGATAATGAGCCTTCAGGGATGACAGCGCTATAGGAAATCATTTTAAATAATGTGTTAGTGTATATGGTAGGCATAATAACGGTCCCCTCAAAGATGTCTATGTCCTCATTCCTGGCATCTACAAATATATTACTTTACATGGAAAAGGGGAATTAAGGTTACAGGTGGAATTAAGATTACTAATCAGCTGACTTTTAAATACATAGCTTACATTGAGCTATCCATATACATCCAGTGTAACCACGTGAATCCTTAAAAGTGGAGTAGGGAGGCAGAAGAGAACAACCAGAACAAGCAGGTAAGGTGAGAAGAACTCAGCTGGATACTGCTGGCTTTACAGATGGATGAAACAGTCCTTGAACAAAGGAAAGTGAGTGGCCTCTAGAAGCTGCAAAAGCAAGGAAACAAATTCTCCCTAAGGTGAACAGAAGGGAATACAGCCCTGCCAGCAACTTGATAGACCCATTTTAGACTTCTGACCTACACTTTAAGATAATAAATATGTGCTGTTTTAAGCCATTTAGTTTTAGGCATTTTGTCACAGCAGAAACAGAACCTGAATATTGTGTATTTCAATGACTATGTGCTGTGTTTCACAAAGCATTATAAGAGATGAGCTCATTAGATAGCTGGCTAGATTTCAAGCATAAGGAAAAACACACACACACACACACACAGAAAAGTCCATCATTATTTGACTATGAGGAGGAAGTTAGTAATTCCTCTTCACTTCCAAAATAGCAACAACAATAGGTCTTGAAGCCCATTAAAGGAAGCCTTTGTTGAAGATCAAAGAGTATGGTTTTACCATTGAAGCTCAAGATCCCCAAAGTAGCTGTCATCAGGACTGAGGTGGAAGAGCCAAGCACAGAGGCTGGAGAGAAAAATGCTGATTTGAATACAATATCTAGGAAATAACTCTGCATGTGATGTTGGAACATGGAACTGATTCATAACAAGTAAATCAGAAGTTTACTATATTTTTGCAGGAATTATTTTGCCAGGGAACATTAGGCCCAAATTAAACTCTTTGACCATTAGAGAATTAAGATAATCTTGAGTCGTTTTCTTTGAGCAGAAAACAAATTTCCAAAATCGAATGGCCTTCAGGAATCATACATATCCCAATCCATGATTCATTCACGGCAACAGAGGATACAGGACAAGGAAAAATGATGCAGAAAGTAGGGTCAGGAGTTAGAGAAAAGACACAAGGGAGTTCTTCCCAGAGAGCAAAATTAGCTGTAATCAGGAAATATTCTCCCACAGCCATGGGCAAAGAAACCTCAAATTGTCTGTTTCACAGAATTCCAGCATTGTGAATACTGTGTGTTTGTCCTAGGTTTGTTCCCCTGTGTTGGAAGTGTTTATATGGAAGATGGAGACAGATAACTTGACTTTCTGGTCCAAAGTTGTCAAATCATGAGCTACCATTTAAAGTCCTTATGGAAAGTTCTGTGCATTGTCCCAAGAGTGTGATTGGATGGGACACTGGGTAATTTTTATACGTATGTAAAAAAATACAAAATACATTTTAGGAAAGATTGTGATAGAAGCAAGTCTGTATTGTAAAAACCATGTTTCATTTTCCGCCTGGGGATGAATGGATAGATAGATAGGTAAATAGATAGATAGATAGGGAGAGAGACTACGTTCTCTTGCCTTTCCTACAATTAGGTGGATCATGGCTTTGAGTTCTGATCAACAGATTTGGCTAAATAATGTGCACTCTTTACAGGTCTGACCTTAAAATCTCTCACGAGGTCTTTCAATTATTATTGTTATTATCATCATCATCATTATTTGCTATTTTCACCAGCTGAAAGTGAAAAGTGAAGGTGTCTAGAGTATGGAAGAACAAAAACATGGATGAGTCTCCTGAAAGACTGCTAGAGCCTCCTACTGATTGAATTGGACTATGGCTTGAGTCAGAAATAAACTTTTATTATGCGAAGCCACTGGGATTTGTAGTTACTTGTCACATCAGTTAGCAAAGCTTATCTTGATTAATACAGATTCACCTTCACATAGTGCATATAAACCCTTGGGATTGTATGAAATAAAGAAGGAACAGAAAAAATTTAGAAGAGACAGCAAACTGGAATATTCAGAGCTGAAATGATGTTAAAGCTAATCTCAGGCACCTCACCTTTTATAACAGAGGGACGGACAGAGACTCTGTGCAGATCTTTGTAAGCTGAGCAGGGGAGGTCCAGGGGAGACCTTTCAGATGAACTACATGTAACAGGCATCTCCTGCAGTTATGCAAAGCATTCAGCCTGGGGGTGGGATTTAGACTAAAATAGGGAACATTATTATGGAAGACAGAATAAAAGTAAACAAAAACAAAAAACACAGCAATGAAAACCGTGTTTTTATCATGGTGGACTTCCGCAAACTGAGTGTTCTAGACTTTAAATTTAACGTACAGGAAACCGGTTCTCAATATATCTCTGTATGAGTATGTATGTGTATGTGTAAATTTATATTCTGCTTGGTTAGAGTTTTTTTCTTTAGTCTTACAGAGATAAATAGTTTTTCTCAACGGACTTGTTCCAGTAGAATGCCACTCTTTTTATTTATTACTCATGAATTGGAAAGTAAAATAAATTGACAGCAGTTGATCAGTAGGAAAGTGGAAAATGTCTCAGCATATATTGTTTTTCACAGGCAAAATTCTGTAAAAATAACAATTAAAAGATAAGTTGCCTTTTATTCTTTGATCTACAGCGTTTAGATGGTTGTAACTGTCATGGTTAAGCACATAGCATTTCTTGATGGCTCAGGCTTTCTTCAGTTGTGTGCACCAGATATTCGCATGATATATAGACTTTAACTCCCAAATGTGTCTTTTCATTATAGTTGTGGGTGAGTTCTCACTTTTATTTTTATGGGAATACCCTATGGCATTGACAGGAAATGAAAAATCATCTTGTTGATAACAGGGATTTAGGAAAGAAAGAAAGAGTTCTACTTGTGCAGTAAAGACTGTATGGGTAAAGGGAAATTAACCTTCATCAAGGACTTGTCTGACAGATGAGGTAAGTGTTCTCATTTACAAAATCAGATGTAGAACAGAGAACTATTAAATACCTCATATAAATTTTAAATGCAAGAAGCATGTACCTAGTACTTAATATGTACCAGGTGATTTTTATACAGGGTTTAATTTAATCATCTCTGAAATCCTACCAAAGAACTGTCAATAGCGTCATTTATATAGATGAGGACATCGAGGTTCACTAAAACCAAGTGATATCCACAAGATCACTGGAGGTGAATAAAAGCTAAAATTCAGCTCATTTTTTCCTCTACACCCTGTTGCCTTCTTAGAGTGAGACATATCCTTACACTTGCTGAAAGCCGGCTTTTTTGGTTGGCAAGTTTTCTCTGGCATACATCATTATCATCTCTGAGGAGGAAAAAGAAGAACTGTATTTAAAAGTCTAGATACTCCCAAATGGCATAAGGAGGTCCTGGATATGAGAGAGGAAATGCAGACACTCTGGGGTCTCTGTCCAGCCTGTCCCCACTATGTTAAATGTTTCCTTTAAGGTCATGCTAATGTAAGACCATGAGTGCTGTACAAAGTACTCACTTTTTCTGAAAGTATAACTTTTCACAACAGTCTCAAAATTTGTAGCAGCAGAATTGAAAGTTCCTGCAGCAAAAAGCTCAGTTATTACTAATAATGGAATAGGAGTAAATCCTGCACAGATTACCAGACTTTTTTAAAGTATGGCTCCAACTGCAGGTTATTTCTTGAGATTGTGTTGGAAGTGGTTAAACGTCTTTTATTTGGAACTTGTGATTACCTTCTAGAATAAATTTCTTTTTTTTAAGTTTCTTTTGTAACATGAAGTCAGGCTATTTAAAATACTATGAAAATGCTAATATTTGATGAAATAGTGAAAGAGATCCTTCTATACCTTCTTGTTATTCATGTGACAACGTAAAGAGGAAATACCATGAGGCTGCCACAAAGACAGAAAATCCTTATTGTTTCATTGTTACCTCATAATGAACAGGTAGTTCACTGGGGGAGAAAGGTTTATCTGATGATTTTTCTAGTTAGAGGATATTTCTGACAATCTATTTTGAAAATAATTGGGAAGTAATAATTTACTGAATCTAAATCCCAGCAAGTTACTTCGTAGATATTGAAAAATTGATTCTAGTATTTATGGGAAAATAAAAAAGACCCAGTACAGCCAACAGAATAGTGGAGGACACAGCTGGAGTTTTGACACCATCCAACTTCATATCATACTGTAAAGCTATAATAATGACAGTGTGATAATGGTGATAAAATAGATCAGTGGAACTGAATAGAGACCCACAAAAATATTGTCAACTGATCTTTGACAAAGGAGTAAAGACGTGTCTTTAAACAAATGGTACTGTGACAACTAGACATCCACATGCAAAAAAAAAAAAAAAAAAAAGAATCTAGACACTGACTTTACACATTTTACATACATTAACTCCAAATGCATCATACACCCAAATGGAAAACACAAAACCATAAAATTTCTAGAAATTAACGTGAGAAAATTTAGCTGACCTTGAGTTTGGCAATGAGTTATTAAATACAGTAACAAAAGATCCATGAAAAAAAATGGCAAACGTGACTTCATTAAGGTTTAAAACAACTAGTCAGTGAAACACAGTATTAAGAGAATGAAAAGCAATGCCACAGACTGGGAGAAAATATTTGCAAAACACTGTCTGATAAAGGTCCTGTATTCAAAATATACCAAACTGAAGAATAAGAAGTCAAATAACCCAATTTAAAAAATGGCAAAATATCTGAACAAACATCTTAACACAGAAGATAGCCAAACAGCAAATAAACATGTGAAAAAATATACAGCATCATATGTCATTAGAGAAAAAATTTTAAATGAGATACCTCCACACCCCTATTAGAATAGCTAAAATCCAAACCACTGACAAGACCAAATTCTGACAAGAATGTGGTGCAACATGACCTCTCATCCATTGAAGGTGGCAATGCAAAATGGTACAACCACTTTAGAAGACACTCTGGCAGTTTCCTATAAACATCATCTTACCATACGATCCAGTAATTGGACTCCTAGGTATTACTCAATGAGTTGAAAATTTATATTCACACAAAAGCATAAACATGAATGCTTGTACTAACTTTATTCTTATTTGGCATAACTTGAAAGCAACAAAGACGTCCATCTACAGGTTCTTGGATAAACAAACTGTGGTACATCCATACAATGGAATAGTATTCAGCACTAAAAATGACTGAGCTACCAAGTCATGAAAAGACATGGAAGAAACTTATATGTTTATTTCTAGGTGAAAGAATCCAGTTTGAAATGATTACATATCATATGATTCCAACTATCTGACATTCTTAAAAAGACAAAACTATAGGGAAAGTAAAAAGTCAGTTGTTGACAGGAATCAGTTGGGGAGAGTGTAGGGATAAATAGGTGGAGCACGGAATTTTTAGGGCAGTGAAACTATTCTATATGATACTATAATAGTGAATATATAACGTTATGTGTTTGGCAGAAGACATGGAACTGCAAAACATTTTTTTCTCCAAATTGAAAACTTCTCTAAAAATAAAGTCTATTAATAAAATTTATTGAATCTTCTTTTTTTGTCTTTGAGCTAAAATAATATGGTTCATGTATAGCAGTTAACTTGATAGCATCTGATTCATAAGACACATAAATAGCTGAATTCTTAATCATATATAGTGAGGCTGAAGGTAACAGACACCCCAATGAATACTTATGTATCCTAACTTTTTATCATTTATGTTATTTCCTAAAAGTTTCAAACTCCTTGTGTCCATATGGATTTTCATTTCATATCAAAGTGTGAATATTTAATTTTTTAAACCAGACCCTTAAGTGTATAAATTGATATCCCTCACCAAATAGTTTGAACTATGATCCTACAGTATCCAATAAGTGGTGAGAATTGACAAAACACTAGAAGCATTCTTTGCTGAATCATGCATGTCCTTATCAATCTATTTTATTACTACCTATAAGCAGAAACCATTGTCTTTTGGAGGAATTCTAAATGTCATCCAAAAATAGACTACTCTTGCAAAGAAAATTTGAATTTCACCACAAAGCTCAAATTAATGTGAAGGACATTCATTTTACTTATTGAAAACCCAAAATTTAAGGAAGGGTTAAGATCAGTTACCCAGGATGAATAAGAAGGTAGAAAAAGGAAGATGAAGAAACCCAATTGCCAGACTTCTAGTCAGGAGGAAGCAAGAAAGTACAAGAGTGAAGGAGGACAGAAAGCTTCAGCAAAGTGGCAAAGAAAAAGGCCAGCTGAATTACAAAACTACAGCAGGTACACTGGAAGAACTGAAGGGAAAAAATAAATATTTGGTGTTGTCAGAGTAGAAGGAAGGAATTAAATAAATCAGAATCTATGCCTATCAACATATAAATTTTTAAATTACTCTTATGAAATCCAAAGAATGATGTCCATTAGAGAGGGTTTTATTTATCCCTGTAGAGGACATATCTATTCAAACCTTTAAAAATGATGAAGGCTTTTAGTGATTCAAAAACAGTACTTGACATATTTTCTAGATTGTGAGTTCTCCGAAGACAAGGGTAGTGCCTGTCTTGCTCTACCTAAACAGAACTGGGAATATACTAAGCTATATTTGCTGAATTAATTCATGAATAAAGTTTTTAAGGCTAATTATTATCTAAGTGGGTTTTAGCATGTTCCCTATTGTAGGCCCTATGTTTATTGAGGAAAGAATGTTATAAGAAATTGCAAAGTCAACAACATCTGAAGGGCAACATTGGTAGGTAAATTTAAGAAGTTAAACAGATGTTGTCCATAAATTTGACAAATATACAGGCAGATTCTGAATTATCAAAAAATATTTTTGCTGAAGTGAAAAAGTGTACTACTGCTGTTTGGGGAAATTTTTATTTTTATAAACAAAAATTGAGACTAAAGACATTCACTCCTAACAAAATTTAGTTTCATTTAATCAGAAATTTATGAACAGTCATTCCTTGAATTTGTGGTTTAATTTACATTTTTCTTCACTTTGTTTTTAGCATAAAAGTCTCCCTGTGGTGTTATGTACATAAGATCATCATGCCATATGCCATTAAGTTATTTACTTAATGCTTTTGTCCTTTGGTTTTGAAATTTTTATTGTAGTAAGTTCTTAAATTAAAAAGTTTTTAATATCTATGAATTTTTATTAGGTAAATGTAATCTGTATTTTGTTATTTTGTGCAGGTTGTTTTGAAATATATTTACTTTAAATGATTTATACATACATAATACCTTGTGGCAATACATTTTGTTATATACTATTAAAAATCTACTTACTGTTTACAAATAAAATGTTCTGGCTGTAATTCTTCTGTTCTAAGCCAACACTAATCACCATATGGATAGGCTCTGAGAACAAAGAGCGTCAAAGAAATCTTGGATACTGCTTAAGTTTGAATGTAAAAAGATACCAGTTTGGCATGTTAGGAGTCAAAGGGATAAAAATGCCTGCAACAGAAAAGAAGCAGGCAGATTTGTCTCCATTTGTCCTAGGAGGGAGGGTTAATTTGGTGAACTCATCACTCCCCAAGGCTTGGTCATCAGACAGGGACAAACAAGAAGTGGGCTTTCTCAGTTACTGGAAATGTTCAGAGTCTTGGGTATAGCTTGACAGCGACCTAAATAACCAAAACAGAATCTGTGTGCCGATATGGATATGGTCTTCCAGAATCAACATATCCAGAAAACCAAATGAAGCATCCTATGAATTTTTGCAGATAGAATTAAAGAGAGACAGTTTGAATAAAAAATAGTGATAATAAAAATAGTTTTCAGTGATTGAGCACACACTATGTTATTCTCTGAATTTATTATCTCTTCCAATGTTAACAGGAATTCTGTGAGATAGAATTGTATTCCCTTATTCGAGTTGAAAGAATACTGCAATTAATAACCAAATCCATGTACATTATTTTTATTATGTTAAGCGCCTAGCATGTGAGATGCACAGAGAGGCACTTGGTATCTAACTTGCCATTAAGGCTGTCTTCTCTGTCGATAGCTTTTGTCTCAAGAAAGAGAGGCAATCTTATCTCCAGCATTTACATCTACCTGCCCTCACACAAAGAGATGTATAGGAGATGTACATATAGATGTGTATATATATATATATATATATATATATATATATATATACACATCTATCTATCATCTATCTATATACACTCTTATACAAATCACTAATTGATTTTATTCTTCTCAAGTACCAGTTACCCTGATAAGTTGTTCTAATGCTTTTCATTTTCTTCCTGAGGTTAGGAACATCAGATTTGCAATCCTGCTATTGTCTCTCTTTAGATTTGTATTTTGCACTTTCAAACGTCTACCTATCCCCTGTTAAAAAGGGAACATTATATGGCTACTTTAAAGGATTAACTTCTCCTCCATCAATCTGTGTATTAATGATCGTCTATCTCTGATAGGTTCAATATTCAATTTCTGTCTCTACTTTTTCTTTCTTTCTAACTACCAAAATGCTCACGTCCTTAAAATCCTACAAAATGAAAATTAAATTAAAAATCAACCCATGGTAATAGGAGATACTCTCAAAGCTATGTGTTTTAATATTAAGCTTTTCAAAATATCCTCAGATTGTATCCCCTTTCCAGCTTTTCTCTAGTGTATAAACCCTTGAAATCAGTTCACTAGAAGTGCTCTTAATGGGGTAAAAAAGGAAATCATTAAATGTAGAGTCCTTTATGACTTCTTAATTTTGAATTTACAGTAGCATTCAACAACACTTTAATCAAAGCTTTCTTTTCTCTGCTTCCTAAAATATAACTGCAGATTTTTGTTTGTTTTTTAGTTCTTGTCCTTCATTCCTGTCTCTTTCTCCAACTTTTCTTCCTTCTGTATTCACATGGAAGAGCTCAATCTCTGTATCCATAGATCGCTTCTGTTTTATTTTTTACCTTTCCATCAGGGAATTCATCTTTTCATCTAACATCAATAATTCCCAAATCTAGATCTCTAGCTTTGGACTTCTGTTCTTGCACATTGAATGTGTTTTCTACTAAACAGCCAGCATATTCAAAAATGAACTCATTATCTCTTCCCCGTCCACTTCATTTGTTTCTTTTGATGTCATTATTTGAAACTTCATTAATAGTGTGCTACAATAATTTTTAAATGTTTAAAGTGAAATTATCACTGAAATTGTTTTTCACAATGTTGAAATTTAAATGAATAATCAGATGAGTATTGTGTGACTCATGAATGTCATCTTCTCTCTAAGCACAAAGAATAGGTAGTCAATGGTATTTAGAGCTACAACATGAAGCACAACACGAACCTGATAAACTCACGGCACTGAATAAACTGGCAGATGAGGGAGTAAATGTCAAGGGTTATATGCTTTGCTGGCTTTGGCATCTCTGGCCTTTATGCCTTACTATAAAAGAAAATGGGATCAACTTAGTCCAATAATATACCTAAAGCTTGGATGGATATCTTGACTTCATTAATTATGGGTGTAAAGGAGACCAATGCCTGGAATAAAAATCACTTCTAACAACTTAAACAGGAAGTACAGTTAGCTCCGTACTGTACACCTCTGGTGCACTGTGGCACATCCCCTCACATGTATCCACAGCTGTAAGGTACTGTTCTGAAGCACTCAGACTCACTCCCTTTTGCCAATGACTCATCTCACATTCACTTAACTCACCTTTCTGCATTCTTTTCCAAGGTCTTCTCCAGTGACAACTGTCATCTCTAAATGCAGGGAGTTTACATCCCAAGGGCAATCTTTAATCGGTTCTGCAGTCAGTGGATAAAGACCACAGCCTTTTAGGCAGACAATTCTGAGAAGTATTTCCTGTAATTGTCAGAGGTCTCATGTTGCCTACAGATGAAATATCTGTAATACACATCATATTGGATTGTCCTCCTTTCTTGTCTCACTGTCTCCAGTTATTCCTCAATCACCTCCCCCAGATATTTTCTGCACCCAAGTTCTTTTTTCAGATTGCCTTTGGTGACCCTAAACTAAGATGAGTGAATTTTGATATCACTTTTCTTTCTAGATCAATAATAAATGTGTAATTTCATTTGTGCAGGAAATATTTTTTTCCAAATTAATCTTGTTCCTTTATCTTCCAAATTCTAGGAAATTTCTTCTATCTTGTTTTCAGTCTCTAGCATTTGGATGAGGGTGTGACTTTTTGTTTCAGTGCTCCTTTTTTCAGTACATTTTGATATTTGTTTACTCACTTCCTTCAACTACAATCTAAGTACCCAAAGCTCTTAATTGAATCCCCACAATATATTTTAATTATCAACAATATCCTCTGCAAAGTGTTGATTCTTTTTCATTAATTAATCTACGGAACAGGTGAACGGAACTCCATTTTTACACCAATCTCTTCCTCTCCAAATTAGGACACTTCTCAGTACACCTGTGTTCTCTCTTTTCTGGCTGCATCTGTCTCTATCATGATCAACATATCACTGAAGTTGTGGAAATTAAAGGAAATTTCAAATAGTGTCTGGTGGGAAGACTCACTTCTTTTGCGGTCTGAGCTGAAAATGTACCTTGCGTTGCGTAGCACAATGCCTCTATGTGTATAAAGTCAATAAATATTTTTGGGAAGTTATATCACCTAGTCTCACCCCCAACCCACACTAATGTGTGGTGTGCAGGAAATCACTGGGCTGAGAAAAGGAGACCTAAATTATTACACCTAATAAGCCCTGTGATCTTGGGTATGTTTTTAATCTTCTCAGAGTCTCCGTTTTCACAGTTTTTAAATAAAATGGCTCCACCTGATGATTTTGCAGGTGCTTTCCAGCCTGAAAAATGTCTACATATAACAGATGGCTTTTCTACTGTATTATCTTTCTCTATTATCTAAAAAACTAAGAGATTTTTGTCTTCCAACTATGATCTAGCCTCCTTTTTAGGACCAGGATAACTTTTTCCAGCAATTCAAAAATTCTTACAGTTGTTCCATAAAGCCATATAGTGTGCCCTCATACACTGCGGTAGCTTGATTGTAAAGGGTGCAGCTGGTAGGTGTCACATTGCCACTGGGTATTCATCCCTCAAACTTGGGTGTGTTGACATAGTTTTCCATCTCAGCTGTAACACCTATATTTAGTTTCTAGTGTATGTTAATTTAAGTCTCAAAGCCTAATGTGATGTACTATTTCAGCAGCTTGTCAGAATGAATTATCAGTTTCTTTAACACACTGAATTAATTATTCTGTCACTGAGAAATTTACTTTTACTTGAATGTGTATTTACTGAAACTCTCTTAGGTTTTTCTATTAGAGATCATGCCTTTTGAACAGATGAAAAAGCTACGGCGTTTAGTCCGAGTTTAATCAGCTAGATTTCAAATCCAAACTCCCGTTCTTACTAACTTTGTGGATTTTTATCTCCCTGAGTTTCTAATTTTTCCTTAAAGGTAACATATTTACTCCAAGTGTTTGAAAATAAAATGATACAGTGTTTATAAGACAGGTAACATAAGACCTAGTACATAATATAGTTTCAACAAATCTTACTTCTTATAGAAACAATAAATGTAGTCCAATTCACAGGAATTTAAAAGATAAGTGCATTACTTCACACCAGTTACCAGAGATCCAGGAACATGCAGTAGAGTCTCAGGAGCTGTTGCATAATGAGAAAAATAGTCCAGACCTTCGAGTCAGAGCTAGGCTCATTCCCCTGCCTACTGTTTACTTACTAGATCTGTGTCAACTGGTTAGTTGTATAGTTTCTTCAGCTTCATATTTCTCAGTAAAATAAATGCCTATTTTTAGGATTGTTCTGAGGATGAAATCAGATTCAATAACAAACACCGAATGCCAAGCATGGCACCAGGCAGGGAGATGGTACTGAACCAACAGTGGCTAATAATACCTTAAAAATCATTAGTCATCTTTGGAGACAGATACATTTTGAAATATGTCTTATTGACAGCCCATAATGTAGAGCACCTGTCAGGTAGCATGTCTAAATTTATAATCAGTACAATATGGGCACTGTGCAAATATGTCCAATATTGGTCCTGGTCTTAAATTCATGCCTTCCTTGTGAAAGCATTATTTTAAAAGCATGTATATTTGCAGGCTATAACAGAAACTTTCCCATACCTGTGAGGGTTTTTCTAAATTAATCTACAGGTATTGTTTGGAAAGAAATGAGATATCTTTGTTCTACAGAGAACCCTTGTAATATTCCAGTTTCTAACTTTTCTAGACTAATATCAATTCAACTTGTCAACCTAAACGTTTTTTTCTCTGGGAAACCTTCCTCTACCTTAGATAAGGTCTTCCTACTTTGGCTCCCCAAAATTGTACTTTATTTTATTAAAATTGCTTTTTAAATTTTCACTAGCACAGTGTCAAATGTAAAGTTAAAAACCAATAAATATTTTCAGAGTTCATAAATTATTTGTGATAATTTATAACTTAGTCTATGGCATGTTATCAAAGAGATACCATGCTAAAAGCATGTCAAATAATTTGATTTTCCAGAAGGAATTTCATCGTTGGGACTCCATGGAAAAGAGATGCTACATCTGTTTGTGCAAAAGCAAACAACCAAAGCATTGAATTAATATCTACTGTGGGGAAATGTTTCAATAAGTGCTTTTATCAGAAAGACAGAGTTATTCTGTATACTCAAGGAATGAATGGTTGTAATAGAATTCAATATTTACACAACCATTTAGAAGTCTAGGGGAGCAAAGGTCATAGAGGCTGGTGTCTAAGTTCCCTTTAGCACCAAGATTGGCGGTTCTCAGGAATTCCTCCAGAAGCTGCTTAGCACCCTGCATGAGCCCTCTGAATATGTATCTGCCTATAAATTACTCAACAGAATTGTGACCTCTGTTTCCCTTCTTTGTTGCAAATTTCACATTTGTGCCTCATAATGAGGACCAAAAAGGTTTGCCTATATTGTTCCTGGCTTTTCCTTTACAATGCAGGGGAGATCTTAGGAGTTGATGGTGATAGCAAATTAATAATCACAGGCTTTACCAGAATTTTGGCAAAATATTCTCTAAATCATATTTTCTTTATCAGTTAACAGAACCACTGTTTTATACAAATCAAGAGGATGAAATTACCTTAGACTCATGTGAATGTGTCCTCTTTAGTAGTGCAATTCATGAGCTATGCAAGCAAATCTTCTAATTATTCAGATTGCTAGATATAAAGGCCGGGGTGGTGATGAACTGTATACAGGACTCTAGCTGCTAAGGAAGAATATGTTCCATATTAAATCACTTAATTGGCATAATGATTTATATATTAATGTGAATCTATCAACAGATGATTAATAACTGAGGTTGTGGGATAATTAAATATCTGTGTGGAATAAATAGCATGCCTAGATAAGCTGGGGATTCACTAATTTTATCTACTCTAGGATCAGCATTTAGATTAGGAGTAACTGAATACAAATTCTATGAAAATGAATACCTGAAAATATTTTTTATCATCTTTTCCTTTCCTTTCTTCTATTTTCTTTTCCTATGTTTCCTTTCCTTCATTAAAAAAATATTATTTTAAAATTGAGGTATAACATACATACAGTGAAGTACACAAATCTTAAACATGTAACTCAAATTTATATATGTATGTATTCATGTAAACACTACTCAGACTGAGACACAATATTTTTATCACCCCAGGATGATCCCTCATGTCCTATCTCAGTCAATTCATTCTAGGTAACTCAAGCTCTTATTTCTGTTGTCAGAGATTAGTTTTGCCTGTCTCTGAGATACACTGCTAGCGAATTACATAAATATGCTTGTTTGTGTTTGTATTCTTCCATTCAACATAATGTCTGTGAGGTTCAACAATGTTCTATGTTATCACAGCCTGTTTATCTTTATTGCTGTGTAGTGCTCCATTATGGAAATATAGTTCACTATACTTTTTAGACATTCTTTTTTTGTTCTTTATTTAAGTTGTTTCCACATTTTAGCTATTATGAGTAAAGCTGCTATGAACATCCTTGTATGTGCCTTTTAGTTGACATATACATTTCTCTTGGGTATATATCTAGGAATAGAAATGTTGCATTATATGCAATTGTTGGCTTATGTTTAGCTTTAATAGGTAAAAAAAGCTGTTTCCAATAGTTTTTTGAGCCAATTTATATTCTATCAGAAATTCTATCAGAAATTTCATATCAGAAAATATGAGCATTCCACTTCTGCTACATCCTCTTCAGCATTTAGAGTGATCGTATGTTTTAGATATAGTCGTTGAATTAACTGTGTATTGTTATAACAGTAGAGTTTCTTGTTATTACTACCATCAAGTCTACATACAGTAAACAGACGTTCACGGTACACTGTTCTGAGTTTAACATATACATAGATTTTTGTAACCACCATCACAATCAAGATGCAGCACAGTTTCATCACCAGAAAAAGTACCCCAGCGCCACATCTAACACTTTAAAACCACTGATCCGTACTCCATCCTTACAGTTTTGCTTACTTGAGGACGTCTTATAAAGTATATTATATAGTTGAAACCATTTGTGGCTGGGTTCTTTCACTCAGCATACATAAAGGCTTTAGATTCATTCATGTTGTTGTCATGTTGCTGAGGGCTATTGAGAGGTAATTCCTCTGTGGTGCTGAGTAGGGGTAGTTCATTTTATGGATGCACCACACATTGTTTAACCACTCACACACTGATCTATATTTGGGTTGCCTCTAGTGTCGAGTGATTATGAATATAATATAATCAATATCATGTAAGAAAATGCCCAACTATTTTCCAGAGTGGCTGTACCATTTTGCATCACCACCACCAATGCATTAGAGTTTTAGTTGCTCCAAAACGATACCAGCACTCAGTCTTGTGAGGATTATTTTATTTTAGCAATGCTAATTAATGTGTAATAATATTCCATTGAGGTTTTATTTTGCATTTCTCAAATGGCTAATGATATTGAACATCTTTTCATGAGATTAATTACCATATGTCTTCTTTGAAATGTCTAAGTCTTTTGCCCATTTAATTTTTTGGTGGTGGAGAGCTGTTTGTTTTGTACTCCTGAGTTTTGAGGGTTCTTTAAATATTTTTCTCGCTATTGTTACCACTCCATTGGAAAAGCTTATATTCATACCCTTCTGACCCAAAAGTCATTTTCTAATTAACGTCTAAGCTGAGAGTAGACCTCCTTTATTAAAAAACATGTTTTTAGATGTACAGCCAGTTAATTAAAAAGTCTTACCTGCAGAATCTCTTTGTCATATCATTTAACCCCTAAACTAAGCACCCTACACTATGTCCCTAAACTATACCATGTATGCCAGGTTGTTTTTCACCAGCTCAATCAAACTGATCCTCAAAAGAAAGCCTCTTTGGGCTTCCCTGGTGGCGCAGTGGTTGAGAGTCCGCCTGCCGATGCAGCAGACACAAGTTCGTGCCCCGGTCCGGGAGGATTCCAACATGCCGCAGAGCGGCTGGGCCCGTGAGCCATAGCCACTGAGCCTGCGCGTCCGAAGCCTGTGCTCCGCAACGGGAGAGGCCACAACAGTGAGAGGCCCGCGTACCGCAAAAAAAAAAAAAAAAAAAACACGAAAAACAAAAAAAGCCTCTTCTCTCTACTATTCTATTATTTCAATTATAATCAAACTTTGTAATCATTTACTTAGTGTCTGTCTCACTACTAGATAGCGAGTTCCTTGAGGAAAGAATTCATGTCTTGTTAAAATCTGAGTCCCACTGAATGTCAATGTTATTTGTACTAAATATGAGTTTTGTATTCTTCTGAATAGTGGCATTTGGACAGTCTTTATTTTCTCTCTCTAATTTATACGTTTTGCCCAAGTTACTTTATACATATTTCCCTTATTTTATAAGACTTATGTAATTTGAAAAGTTACAGGTGATAGTTTTAAAAATCAAATAATTTATATTAGCATAATGACAGAAAAGTCACTATCTTAAAACATGAAAAAGTTATTTAGATTTTAAACTACCCAATGAAATGATGTATTTATTGCTACAATAATAATTTACTGCTACAATAATTTATGAAAGTTTCACTCAACTGCAATAAGCTACAGTTTAAAGCACACTGAACTAACATTCAGCACATTTAGGATAAAATCTAGCCAATGAACATGGTAATTAGGCGGTATGGGTCATACTGTGTCTCAGTTTAGGCCTTAGATTTCTCAACTATAAAATAAGTAAGCTTTCTTTGATGATATCTGAGATTACTTTCAGCCATGATGTCTTTCTAGCTTTCAAAATAGCTTCACTTATTTCTAAACATATAACAAAATAGAAAACGAAAGCACTAGTTTTCAGCCTGAGTTTCCTTGGCTAATGTACTCTCAAAAATAGATGTTAACCAATATGCTAGCACATTATGCTTCAGGCTGTTTTCCACAGAGACACAAAGTAAATCCCTAGAGAATTCTATTTCAAATAAGAAAAATGTAATTTGTCACCACTAAGATATTTTCAAAACTTCTTATCAACACCATGAAATGTGAACCCAGAGGAAAAAAAATTTTTTTTTTAATGGCACAAAAAGGTCTATCATTCTTTGAAAATGGGTAAAATGATGCATGTTGTGCAGCAGACCTAAGCAACCCAGAAAACTTACACAGATACACAAAGTTGATTTCCTTTTTTATTCAATATGATCACAACTAGTAACTCAATTTATATTACAACGTTCATGATGTTTCTTTTTGTTGCCATCAACTCTCTTGTCTGCCATGTCACTCCCTAGGCATACCAAGCTCCTTGTGTCAAAAAACATAAAACAATAAAACATCTGAATTTCAATGAACTCTTTATAACTCCATGCCTAACAACACTCCATTCTGCTATGAAAGATAAACTTAAAATATGTAAATCTATTATTCTCCTTTAATCCTTTCCATATTCTCATCACCTTGACAATAGAACCCAAAGCAGAATAGCCTAGAAAGCCCTTCCTGATATTACATTTGTTTACCCATCCATACCATCCCTGACACTCTCTTCAATGCTATTTGTTTTATCAAGTACTTTTTAAAAAACACCTGTTTAGAAAAACATAACGTTATTTTTTTCCTCAAAATCAGTTGCTGAGGGTTTAAATTTAAAACCCTTCTATTATTCCTAATTCTGTTTTGCGTAAGTTATTTATGTTTATTAATATTTCAATTTAGCACAAAGGAGAGTTAAGCTTGCCTTCTGGGTCAGAGAACAGATAACAGCCAGTTCTCTAAGTGCATTTTAAAATCTCTTCAGATTCTGGTTCTGCAAACTTAGATTCTTCTTCACCTCAAACACTCCATGTTTCAAAGGTGACATGATAAATTAAATTCTGCTCAGGATTTAGCATCAGAGAAAATGAAACCAGGCTCCAGATAAGAATGATACAAAAAGAATACTAACATTAGGAAGAATAGGAGCCATACTAACAGCTATTTAGTGCCCATTATGTGACAGCTGCTCTAAATCATACTTCCACTAGTTCTTTAGAATAATATTTTGGAGGAGGAAGTTATTAGCCTCACCTAATGAAGAGAATACAGAAGACTGAAAAAGTTAGGTGATCTTCTCAAACCATCAAAGGTGGTAAATAGAGTTAGCATTCAAACCCAGGTTACGTCTGACACAAATACTCTTATTCTTTCCTCCCTTCCTGACAAGTAAAACTATGTTATGCAGGTCAATTTATTTGATATCTTTGAAAATCACTTTTCTCCTCTAAAATATGGGTATAATATTACCTATCTTAAATATTTTTTGAGGACAAAATGCGAAAACATATGTAATGCCTCATTCAACTGTATGTTATTAAATATTCATTCATTCAATAGCATTTATTGAGAAGTATCTTTGTGGCAGATCTGTTTTCTAAGTGTTCCCAGTACAACAGTAATAAATAGAACTGAAACCAATCCCTGCCTTCAAGGCATATTTTATTTTAGTGGGAGAAATAGACAATAAACAAAATAAAAAATAAAAAGGAATGAATCCTTACAGCTAATGCTTAGTTTGCCTTGAATTGCAACATAAGTTTAAGGCCTAGGAGCACTGGAAGCTCTGCTTGTGAGTAAGATGTAGAAAGAGGCAAGAGACTGTTACTACCATTCTAAGAATGAGAAAAGCCAGATAATATACAAAATCATCATGTTCCTCGACCCCACCAAAGAGCTAAGGATTTTAAAATACAGTCAGCTCTCTGTATCCACGGGCTCTGCATCAGTTGATTCAATCAACTGTGGATCAAAAATATACAAAAATATTCCAGAAAGTTCCAAAAAGCAAATCTCAGATTTGCCACGTGTCCAGCAACTACTTACATACCAATATATATTGTATTAGGTATTATAAGTAATCTAGAGATGATTTAAAGTATACAGAAGTATGTGCTGAGGTTATATGCAAATACTACATCATTTTATACAAGGGACTTGAGCATTGATGGATTTTGGTATCTGTGGGAGATCCTGCACAGATCCTCCACTGATACTGAAGGACAACTATATCTATGATCACTGGGTTAAAGTTTTTAGTGTGTTGTGGGTTGAGTTGTGTCCTCTAAAATGATATGTTGAAGTCCTAACCCCCAGTACCTGTCAATATGTCATATTCATAAATAGAGTTTTAACACATATAATTAGTTAAGTTAAAGTGAGATAATTTTGGACTTGGGTGGGCTCTAAACCCAATATGACTGGTATCATAAAAAGAAGAGAACACATAGATACAAAAAAATACAGAGGAAAATGTTATGTGAAAATAGAGGCAGAGATTGGAGTGATACATCTCCAAGCCAAGGAACACCAAGGATTGCCAGCAAACCATAAAACCTAGAAGAGGCAAGAGAGGATTCTTCCCTAGAGACACTGGAGGAAGCATGGCCTTGCTGACAGCTTGATCTCAGATTCCTAGTCTCTAGAGCTGTGAGAGAATACATTTCTGTTGTTTTAAATCGCTGAATTTGTGGTGAATTATTACAGCAGCCACAGGGAAACAGTACATAGTGTAAATGGTGGATTGCATTCATGAATAGAATAAGGAGTGGGGAACTTCATCAGAGAGATGAAAAATTATTTTAAAAAGTCATCTGAGACCACAAGAAAGGAAAATATGATATCACAGTTAAACCATTCATTCAATGAGTTTATCAGAAAATAGAGCTGTGGAAAAAATCAAATAACTTGAAGAGAGTTCAACAGAAATTGTCTAAAATGAAGCACAAATAAAAAATAAAAAATCAGAAGAATCCAAGAGGTTAGCTCAATATCAAATATCTTGGCCTCATTACATAATTGGAGACTTGGAAAGGAAAAAGAGACAGGTCAGAAGAAATATTTCAAATATTCTCAATAATAATAAGAATTTTTGAGCAGAATGAAAGAAAGGAGAAAAGAAGTACAACCAAACACAGATTTAAAGGAGCTCAGAGAAATATAAATATTATTAATTTTTTAAAAAAAGGAAAAGAAAAGCTAGGCACATCATAGTCAAATTGCACAAAAACAAATATTAAGAAGGAATTTTGAAGGCAGCATGAAGAAAAAAAAATACACACAGAGGAGCAAGGATAAGGCATATGTCATGACATCTTTAAATACTAAAAGAAAGGGAGAAAATTTGCCAACACACAATTCTATACCCAGTGAAAATATCTTTCAAAAATGAAGGTGAAATATTTTCTTAAACAAAAACTGAGATAACCCATTTCTAGTCGACATATTTACAACAAACATTAAAAGAATTTGTTTAGGCAGAAGAAATATATTAGATGTAAATTTGTACCTATATGTAGAAAAAAAAGAGAAGTGTATATGGTAAAAATGCAGGCACATAGAAAATACATATCCTTATTTTTAATTACTTTAAATAATATGGATTATCTAAAGCAAAGAGAGCAATAACATATTGTGTTTTGCAACATATGCAAAATTAAATTGTATAAAAAGAATAGTATAAAGGATAGGAGGGAGAGAATGAAGTATACTGTAAGATTCTTACATTCTACATGAAGTGGCATTATATCATTTGATGGTTCATTGTGATAAGTTAAAGTTGTGTATTCTAAAATAAATAAACATGTAAAAAAATAATGTGTAAGTGGAAGGAGATGAATTAATAACAAATTCATAATTAATTGAAAAAAGGCAGAAAGTGGAGATGAAAAGTAACTAATGAGATAAATAAAAGTCAATAGAAATGGCAGATTGAAATCCAACCATATCAATTTTGTATGGAAAGGACTATTATCAGTCAAGAAGACATACAGTGTAAAATATGTATGTATCAAACAATACAACTTTAAAATTCATGAATCAAAAAACAATGATAGAACTGAAAGAGTAATAGAAAAAAATCATAATTCCTTTTGGAGACTTCATCACTTACTAATTGACAGAACGAGTAGACAAATTAATCAGTAAGACTGTACAGGACATAGGTAACTTCAAATACTAACAGCCAACTTAATCTAATTGGCATTTATAGTAAACTTTACTCTGAAAGGAGCAAGATACTTATTTTTTATATACATATGAAATATTGATTAAAAAATAAAATTCAACATATTTAAAATAATTGAATTCATACAAAGTGTGTTGTTTAACCATGATGGAATTAAATTAGAAACCTATAACAGGAAGATATCTAGAAATTCTCTGAGGTTTTGAAACTTAAGGAATCCATCTCTAACTAATTCATAGATCAAGGAAGAAATTACCAGGGAAATAAACATTTATTTTGAATTTAGTAAAAAACAAACAAACAAAAAGTTTGTGGGATGCAATCAAAGCAGTGCTTAGCAGCAATTTTGTAAGATTAAAGGTCTACATTATAAAGCAAGAAAGAGCTCAAATCATTACTTAAAGCTTCCAAAACTAGAGGGAAGGAAATAAAATACGAGCAAATATCAATTAAAAAAAGAAAAATATCAATGCATGTAATAAAAAGTAGTTCATTGAATAGATCAATAAAACTGATAAATCTCTAGCCAGGCTGATAAAGTAAAAAAATGAGAAAACACACAAGACACCAATATCAGGATTAAAAGTGGTGAAATCACTGCAGAGCCTACAGATATTAAAAGAATAAAAATGGAGTATTATTAAAATTTTATGCCAATATTTTAATGATACAGAAAATATATAAATTTCTTGAAAGACACAAAATACTACAGCTCATTCAAGATGAAGCAGATAATCTAAATAGAAAACTCTTATTAATAAACTGAATTTTCAGTTAAATACCTTTCCCAAGGTAAAGCTTCAGGCCTACTTGGCTTTACTGGTAATTAATTTTAAAAACATAAAGAAGAATTGATAGCAATTCTACTAAACTAAGCCACAAAGTAAAAAAGGAGGAACAATTTACAACTCCTTTTTTTTAGGCCATCATTCCTGTAATCCCTAAACTAGCCATTACAAGGAAAGAAAACTACAGACTAATATACCTTATGAACCAATGAACAAACAATGCTTAACAAAATGTTGACAAGTAAAATCCAGAAGAATATAAAATATATTTTAACAGTACATCATAGTTAAGTGAGATTTATCCTAGAAATTCAGAATTGTTTCAACATTCAAAAAAGTCATTATAATTCAACTTTTCAACAGAACAAATTAAAAGTGAACCATATAATTATCTCAATAGATAGTTTACAAAATTCACTACCCATTCATGATTCAAAATAAAAATAAAGAAGAAAGTAAAACACTCAATACTTTAGGAATAGAATAATATTTTATCAATTAGATAAAGAGTACCTATGCAAACCCCATAACAAAAATCATACTTTATTGGAATGACTGAATGCTTTCTGGTTGAGATGGGACCTGGGAAAAGATATCCACTCTTAGCACCTCTGTTGAGCTTCATACTAGAGGGATGGCCACTGCAATAAGGTTAATAAATTAATATTTAAATAAATAAATCAATTTAGAGATTATAACATAGGAAAGAAATATTTTTATTTGAAGACACACAATCATCTATGAAGAAAATCCCTGACTACACAAAATAGCTATTACAACTAATAAATTTAGAAAAGTCCCAGAAAACAAAGCAGAATGGCTTGATTATCATGGGAAATGGAGGCATTTTATTGGGGTGATGGAACTATTCTTTATGTTGATTGTACTGGCAGTTACATGATTATATGGGTTTGTCAAAATGCAGATCTGTACAACAAAAAGAATGAATTTCAGTGTATGTAAATTAAATTAATAAACAAATAAAGTATTATTGGAAAATAAGAAAGAAACAGACATAAAGATAAATAGGATGAAGAATACTATTTCCCCTATCCTACCAAAGGCTTTCTCTTACCTTCACCTCTAGTCTCATCTAAATTTTCCTTTCTTTTTTTATTTTAGCTGTTTTAATTTTATTTCATTTTATTTTTTAATATTTATTTATTTATTTACTTATTTGGCTGCACCTGGTCTTTGTGGGGCACAAAGGATCTTTGTTGCCGCCTGCAGGATCTTCGTTGTGGCATGTGGTAGGGCTCTTTCGTGTCAGTTTGTGTTCGTGTGTTTGGCTGGGGGTTGAGATGGAGGTGTTAAAAGTATCCACTGGGTTGATATTTATATTAGTTTGTTCTCAGTAATCTTTGGGTGCTCACTTTTTCTCTGGATATAAATGTAATTGATGAAATCTTTGTTTTATCAGAAAGTATTATTGAATTTCCTTTTGCTGTCTGAATTATTATGAATCAGAGAATACTTTCAAAATTAATTTTAGTAAGTCCTTCCTGAAAAATTCCTAAAAGCACAGGCTATTGCTTGAACAAAAGAATTATTATTTCTAAAGACATATTTCTGTTTTATTTTAACCATACTTCACCTTTTGAATGATCCAGCTGTCATTCATATTGTGAGATCTTAAAGTTAAAAAGGATTAAAGAGACCCTGGGCTCTAGTATTTAATCTAAACATTGAAGATTTCCTTCTCAATTTCCTTAACCCATGGTCTCTGCTCTGCCTCCACTCTGAAATCAGCAGTGACACATTGCTCCATGCCTTTCTTGGGTTACCCATTCCATCCTTCCACAGTTGTTGTTGTTTTGTTGTTGCTTTCTTTGCTTTTGTTTTAATGTTCTGTTTTACATTCCTCTGAGTCATACTAATGCAGCCCTCAAGCCACACAGAAGTTCTCTTGTTCTGCTTCCACATGCTAGACAATACAACATGGGAAGGTCTCAGATTTTTCTGTGCTCCACAGGCTAACCTTATTTCTACTGTTCTCATGAACAGATTTCAAAATCCCTTGCCATCTTTTAAGTTTAACTTCACCCATTAATAATCTTCTTGTAGAGCAGTAGCAAGAAATGAACTCAATTTTCCTGCACCTAGTATTCTGTCTCTACATTTACTGATTTAGTAGTGTCAAATGATTGCTTTTATTAAAAAATTCTCCCCTTTAAGTTTGTAGCTTTTAGTGTTTACCATTATTACAGTAACTATGATTTTTATGTGATATCATGTTAGTATATTATAGGGTATATAAGAATTTCTGTTACATTGAAAATAATTCGTATTATCTTCACATACCCACCTGCTCAATCTTTTGAACAAGAAAGGAGAAAGAAATTACTAACACTACTGAAGAAGCTATTACATGTCAGGCACTGTACCATAACTTTTGCATACATTTTCTCAGTCATTTCCAAATCAGCCCTATAAAGTTAGCATTATGTATTTCCTTTTTTTTTTTTTTTTGCGGTACGCGGGCCTCTCACTGTTGTAGCCTCTCCCATTGCGGCGCACAGGCTCCGGATGCGCAGGCTCAGCGGCCACTGCTCACGGGCCCAGCCGCTCAGCGACGTGTGGGATCTTTCCAGACCAGGGCACGAACCCGTGTCCCCTGCATCGGCAGGCGGACTCTCAACCACTACGCCACCAGGGAAGCCCTGTATTTCCATTTTAAATGGGAAAGCCAGGCTCAAAGAATCTAACTAAACTGCCTGAATTTACACAACTTGTGAGAGAGAAATAAGAATGTGAACAAATGTCTGTTGTCATCAAAGACCAACAATACTATGACTTGAAATCTTCAGAGAACAGCAAACCAGAATAGTCTGAATATATTGCACATTATTTACAAAAATGGACCATATATTGTCATATTTGTAATAGCATGCATATGAGAATTTGTGATTTTTTTCATGCATCTAGGACAATATATATTAGCTATTTAATACTCTAGAACATTTACAAGAGCTTGCTCTAGCAGTCACATATTCTAGGGCATTAAGGGTGAATGTGGAAGAAGTATTTTACAATGATCAATTATGAATGCCCACATACAAATGATTTAACTAATAATATCTTTTCTTAAATTAATGATTATACATTACGGACAATTAAATAATTAGACACTATTTAAGCCAGTGAATGTAAGCTCTATGTCTAACTTGGTATGCTAGTTCAACCCAGTTAGGAATCATGTGACAAAAGGTATGTAAAGAGAACTGCAATTTTTCCTTGGTAAGATTAAGCACCCAAGAACACTTTCTTTGTGCTAGCCATGTTCTCCCAATCTTACCCCTACCTGATTTTCTACTTGAATAAGTAAACCTAGCCTTATTTATGACTTTGACACTTGGAGATTTTGGCAACACTTGATTTCTTGGTTCTTACAAGGATGCTCCTTACACAGCAAAAACTGCCCTCATCCCAGCAACTCGGGATCCAATACTGACAACGTATTTTTTTCTTTCTATGCTTTTTCTTCTCCCTTAAAATCCCCTCTTCTTTACCAAGTCACAGTCTACCAATACTTTTTATTTTTTCTGTTGAGGTATAAATTGACACACTGGACAACATATTCCTAGTCATTACATTGCTCTCTAACTGAACACCAGTAATAACTTGATGACTACTCTCTGTCTCCTTGTCCTCAAAATTTGAATAGCAGATTTAGAGAACATTTATATTTAGATAGTTCAGCTATCTCAGTTGATTTCTAATTAGCTTCCACTTCCTACCCCCAGAGAATAACAACATTGGCTAAATATCTTACCTCACTGATCTAGTTATTTAATTGATATTCCTGGCCATTACTTCTGAAATATGGTAGATGTGCCCATATAATTCTTGGTTCCAAAAGGAAACAGCAAACCATTTACCAATGCGCATTCACTTATGCACTTTGCAATTTTGGGAGAAAGGGAAAATTTGCTTGGACCCCCATGCTTTCTATCTGGCAGTCAGAAACACCATCTGGTTACTGTGACCATTCAAAGTCCAACAAATCCCACTAAGTTCGAGTATGGCAGAAACCATGTATGCTTTTTAAAAATCTTATGCTAATGAGGCTCTATGAGACCTCAAAGACAACTGTATGTAACTGAAAAATAAATCTGTCAGTTAATTATTATGCAGATGATTTTAAGGAAAGGAAGACCAAATTTTAAATGGAATTTCTAAGTCAAAGGTTTATTTTTTGATAAATGAACGCTTCTTTATTATTATTTGAGATAAGCAATGGTAAACAGCTCTTTGTTCCACTTTTTAACAGATACACAAGAAAACAATCTTCATAATTTCTTTCTTCATCAATACCACAAAATTGCTCTGCTTTCTGGAGAGGTTTAAAGAATTAGGCAGCTAACAAGTGACATTGGAAGGTTAATCTCATTACTCTGCACTCTGTTCACATCATCTGGCCTCCTCACAATAAGAAGGGATTACCTGTTGACAGTACAGCAGTGATAATGAAATAGTTTGTAAACATTATCTAGAAAGAGAGAATAGTCCACTTTCATTTTCCACAGGACACTGCCATGCAATCATGATCTTCTTTGGACTTCTAGTACTTAAAGAGGAACTACAAGAGAATATCTCTGGTAATCATGAAAATATAATTTTGACAGGAGTTAAGCTGATTCACTTGTTGCCATGACTAAATGAAATAATCTACGTAAAGCACATTATACTGTTCTTGGCCCATAATCACTTGAGTATTATATATTTCTTTTCTAATGATGTTAAGGTATAATATTTATATGATCACTAATAAGGTGTAGATATTAACATTAATATTTATTTTTCTAATGCATAAGCAACACCTGGGCTGACTCAATCTTTGATGTTTTTACCAGGTGATCAGCATTTTAAAATAATGCCTCATTTAAAATACTTTCCTCAGCTAATCAGGACTGCCAGGCCCATTTCCTGCATAGCACTTCAGGGGATATCTGAATTGTGAAGGGGTCTCTGTCTATGTCTTTAATCACACAATTTGCACGAGACAATTAGAATAAAAAGTCAAAGAATAAAAAGTCATTAAAAGAAGAGGGCATATGAAACACAGTATGTTAGTAGATGAAAATCAGGATCACATCATGATTAAGTAAAGGATCTTTGTCCAGTGTAGGCTCTGAAAATTAAGAAAAGTAATGTACACTTTCTTAATTCAGTTTTTTTTTTTTCTGTATATAGCGGGAATAGTGCTACCTACGCTGTAATATTCTTATGAGGTTTAATGTGAACATGTGTATAAAGCATTTACCTCTTCGAGAAGGCCCAGTGATGTAAAGGCTTGTGTTACTTAAAACTCCAACCTGTGACTGCACATGAACTTGGCTGATTGATGACCGAAAATGTAGGCAAGGTTTTCATCAGAGCGTCTCTCATTCCCTCCTTCCATCCTCATTCCCATCCCACTGCATTTCTAGTATAGCATTAGTCCTGGGCTTTGCTCCTTGGTTTTTGGGAAATTCAACAGCTCTACTTCAGAAACCAGTGAAGGAAAACAGGAAAAATTGTAGCTTATTTGCCTGTGTAATACTATCTTCTTTTCATCTACATGGTTGTTATCCTCATCATTGTCAACATTTGTTTTCCACTGAATAATTCTGATTCTTCCTGGAAGGGCTCTGTCCAATGATTTAGTTTGCTCTCCTCCATGGGCTACATACTGCCATATTGCTTCCCCATTAATTCAGTTATGGTCCTTACATATAGTCACTTTGATTCAGTACGGTCTCAGTTTTAAAAAATTATTAGTTCAGTGAAATTTACTTATAAAATTGAATAAAAAAGGTTGAAAAGCAAGTATATGTATAAATGCAGTTTGGAACACATGCTATAATAATTATGTAAGGGTTTTTATTATATTTTGTATCAATTTGCATCTTCTATTTGACTAACTTACACTTTTTTAATAGAAAAACTACAATATATGGAGTTGAATAAAGTTGGTGAGAAAGGGTATTTTATTCTGCATCTGGCCTCTGCTTTGTCAAGGGGACACTATATTCCACATTTTCTCATTAAATTATTCAACAAAAAATATGTATTGGACAAATATCATATGCAGGGACTGCTATGTAGTTTGAGGGGATGCAAAGAAAGATGAACAAGACATGGGTTCTACTCTTACATTTCACATTCCTAAGGCCTAGGTATGATTTGTAAAGCCTAAGAATTCTCCTTTCCTTTCTAACTGCCTTAAAAGTAACTCACAGATATATTTTGAATATTGAATATTTTACAAGTATGAATAATAAAACTCCTAGGATCGTAGACCATAAAAGTTGAGGTGACTTTAGATGTTGTTTTTCACCCATCTCCATATCTTCCCCCTCCCCATAATTTTACTTCATAAAGGAGAGGAAGAAGATCCATAGAAAGGTAAAGTCCTCTGGGATTTGTAAAACAGAAGAAGAAAAAAGAGCAGCCTAAGGAATTCTATCTAACAAGGTTGAATGACCAGCTGAGAAGATTTAATAATACACAAATATTATATTTTATATATTTTTCTTACACTAAATTCAAAAATCCAGTGTTCAAATTAATATAAGGGCTATGTGTTGTTAAGGAAAATGACGAGACAGGGAGTCACACACAGCAAAAATAAATCTCAGCTGGGCTCCTAATTAGCTCTAGATTTGGACAAGCTTTCAAGTTTTTTTTTGTATTAGTTCTTTAACTGTTCATTGAACATAGTAATACTACATATACAACCAGATTTTTGAGCTTTAAATAAAAAATGTAATTTGATAGAAATATTAAATACTCAAATAATATTAGATCTCACTAACTAGGGGCTTTTAAAAACGATCCACTGTTGCAGAAATATTTTTCAGTGCACTATCCTTTATTTAATGTTAGGACATTGCTGCTCAAGCAAAGTCAATTGCTGGCAAGTCTCTGACTAGTTTATACCTTTAGGTTTTGCCAATTATATTTCTACATGGCTCCTCAAAAATTATTACCTCTACCGTTATCAGATTTAAGGAGTTACCAGAAATCTGTTTATACTATAGTTTTATAACAGTACTAATGAGAATTTATTCATTCATTTATTCATTTGTTCAAGAAATACTGATTTAGCACCTATTCTTTACCAATTACTGGGTCATACACTAAAGACAGACTGTTATAAAAAACAAGCTCTCTGTCCTCATGGTATAATGTTAATAACTGTAATTTAAATAAGTCCCAAATGTTTTCACACACCCTATTTTATTGACTCCTGATAATGACCATGTAAGGTAGGTACTGTGACTATCAAAAGAATTTCACTGATGGGAGTATTTATGACCTGAGATACTAAAAGAGTGTCTTACCTTGCATAATTCCAAATCTTCTACCAATATAGAATACCTCCTAATCGAAGATTTTCTTCAACTATCAATACAAAGAACGGCCAAGCTGTGGGTCCCCATGACAAAACTGTTAGCAGATGTTGCCTTTTCATTGTTTTTAGGGCTCAAGTCAGAATATACATTGTCCATTACCAAATCATACAAAATTTTTTACCCTTGCCATTTCAAATAGCCTGCATTATACCTCCTCTTCCATCAGTGCACATAATTGAGAGCTGACTTGGAGTTAGAGAAAGCTTATATTGAACAATTTCCTTAACCTAAAAGAGTTTCTTTCATTCTTACAATTTTCTGCTTATTGCTTGAGCCAGAGAATAATAAATGCTTGATTACTTGTTCTTTTATAGCTGCAAGTATTGTCTGTTTCTAGAAAACAGGGACGTTTGTATATTACATTTTACGAAAGATTAGATATATCACCTCATTACCTGGGGAGTATGCCTCCATACATAATTTATCCCACAATCTTTCTTCTATCCTACCTACTTCAATTATCTTTCTCCTCTTCTTATTACTTGGCATGTATTGCCTGAATTACTAGGCCATGAAATGTCCTTTTTCCTATAACTCAGTCTCTGACATTTCCAAATCTTCCTGTGAGAGATATCAAAAAATAAACACTTCATTCTTTACAGAATTAATAAGATGTATGGTCTTAATCGCAAACTTTTTAGCTAATTAAAATGAAATTGGAATGCACATGGTAGAAGTAAATGTCTAAACTCGCTGATGGAAATATTTATGACTTCTAAATTTTATATTTTTAAAATTGTACTGTTATTTGTTTATTCAAATATATACAAATATATTGAATCCTCTTGCACAAAACAATGAAGGTGGAAAAAATAATTTTATTCTTCATTGCTGTTTGTGGCTCTCTGCCATAGTGATTTTAATTTATTATAATTCATTACAAACAAGAAAGATTTCTGATTCTCACTAAATCTGTTTTCATTTCATTTTACTTGAACAATGGAAATCACATTCCTAAAGCACAAGCACATGACTTCTGCACGTTAAAAACTAAATAAGCTCAAATACATAAGAGCATCTGAAGATATTTATGACCATTTTCAAGCAGCACCTTAAACTCTGTTCATATACAAAGATCAATTATGCATATTAAAAAGCCATTAGGTCAAATTAAGGCTTGGATTACATGTGAATGTGAATTAATCCTGATTGCTTTTTTAGTATTACAACGTTTGAAAATGTAAACAACTATCTCATGGGTGCTATCTAATATATAATCATTATTTTGGCTAATACTGAAAGTTATGTTTATAACTATTTCTCTGACATGTGTTTGAATGTTCATAGATAAATACATAAATTCTATGAGACTAAAGTCCCCACTCATAGGGAGATAACTGGTCTATCTATTATTCTCAGGCTTTCAGATTTCTAAAGTGTTACTATCACTCTCACAGGTACTTTTTTGATGAGTATATTCTTCTCTTTCCCCCTGGCATTGATATGATTACAACTCTTTTTTCAAATGTACTAATGTGGGTGTTTGAACTTGACAAAAAAAGAACATGGTTTGTCATACAGAGATAATTAGCCTAAATACAAACAGGCACAGTGAGCTTGATAATGGTGCAATGTAAACTTTGCAAAATGAAATGAAAAGAGAAAAACAAGTTAAAAAATAAAACAGAACATCCAAGAACTGCGGGACAATGTCCAAAGATGTAACATAGGCATAACTGGAATGCCAGAAATAAAAAGGGAGAGAATGAAGCAGAAGAAATCTCTGAAACATAATCATGAATTTTCCAAAATGAATGACATACAACAAGCCACAGTTCTAGGATGCCCAGAAAATATCAGATAGAATAATTACTAAAATAAACCAACAAGAGTCCTAAGCATATCATTTTCAAATTTCAGAATACCAAAGATGAAGATGAAGTCTAGAAAGGACCAAGAGAACTGGGGTTGGGCAACACCTTACCTACAGAGGAACAAGAGTCAATTACAGAAGAGTTCCTAGAAACCATGGTTTCTAAGTGGTTCTTTAACCACCGCTTAGAGAGTGGAGTTAAATACTTAAAATATTGAAAGAAAAAAATATAGACTTATATCCACATTAAATTGTTATTCTTCAAATTGAAGGAAAAGTAAAGATTTTCTCAAAAGCTGCGGGAATTCATTGCCACTAAATCTACCCTGAAGGAAATGTTGAAAGAAGTCCTTCAGGCAGATGGATACATATAGGTCATATACTTAGATCTGCATAAAGAACAGAAGAGTATCAGATAAAGAATACATAAATGTAATATCAAATCTTTAAAAAAATTTTAATTGATATTAAAAATAAATGATTTTTAATTGGTTATATTAAAAACATATTGGTGGCACATGGGTAAGTAAAAGTAATGAAAGCAATATCACAAGGAGCTATAGGTAGAAACTGGGAATACTCGGTTATAAGTCCCTGCACTACACGTGAAATGGTACAGTGTTATTTGAAGGTGAATTTAGATAAGATAAAAATGTATATTGCAAATTCTAGGGCAAGCACTATTTTTAATACAATTGTTATGCTAATAAAGGCGATAAAAATGGAATCATACAAAATGCATAACAAAAACCAGAAAAGGGAAAAAAGAGGTAGGGGAAGAAACAACAAAAAATCCAATAAATATTAAGTACTAACTAAACTAGCTAACTAGCCATTAAGTTACTAACTTGATACCAATCTAACTGTATCAATAATTGCTTTAAATGTGAATGTTTCAAATACACCAAATAAAAGACAGAGATTGTCAGATGCTACAAAAAATTAAGAACAAACTGTATGTTATCTAAATAAGTCCCACTTTACATATAAAGACACATTTAGGTTAAAAGTAAAGAATGGAGAAAGACATACCATGCTATCACTTAACAGAAGAAAGCTGGAATAACTATATTATTTTCAGACAAAGTATTTTTCAAAAAATGATTAATTGTTGAGGATAAAGAGGGGCATTACATCATGAAAAAGGTGTCAGTTCTCAAAGAATCTAACATTCTTAAATGTGTATGAAGATAACAATAGAAGGTCAAAATATATCAGGCAAAAACTGACAGAACAGCAAAGATAAGTAGATAACTCCACTAATACTGTCAGAGACTTCAAGAAGCCACCCTTAGTAATTGATAGATCAAGTAGGCAGAAAATCAGTAAGGACACAGCTGACCTGAACAGCACTATCAATCAACTTGATCTAACTGGATATCTAATGGATATGCCATCCAACAGCAGAATACACATTTATTTCAAGTTCATATGAAACATTCATCAAGATAGACCTCGTCCTGGGCCATAAAACACAGCTTTAAAAATGTGAAGAATAGAAATTATACAGTGTGGTTTCAAATCAAAATGGAATTAAAGTAAAATTCAGTAATAGAAAAATAGCAGAAAATCCCCAAATATTTGCAAAATAAATATCACACAACTAAATGACACATGAAGTCAATAAAGTCTCAGAAAAAGTTAACTTTTTTCAACTAAAGTAAAATTAAACCTCAACATTTCAAAATCTGTGAGATGCAGCAAAAGCAGCACTTAAAAGGATATTTATAGAATTAAGTTCATACATTAGAAAAAAATCTAAAAGTTATACCTTGTGTTTCCCCTTTAGCAAAATAAAGAAAGAAAAGAAATTTAAGCCTAAAGAAAGCGACTGAAAATAAAAAGTAAATAAAATTTAGGAAAGATATCAGGGAAATTGAAAAAATGAAAATCATGGAGCAAATCAACAAACCCAAAAGCAGGTTATTTGAAAAGATCATTAAATGTGATAAAACTCTAGCCAGTCTAACCAGAAAAAAAAGAAAACTACAAATACTAGATATGAAAAAGGGATTATCTCTACTTATCTGATGAGATTAACGGGATAATAAATAAATTCTATAAACAACTCCATGCTCACAAATTTAATTACTTAGATGAAATCTACCAATTTCTTGAAAGGCATAAACTGCGAAACTCACCCATGAAGAAAAAGATAATATAAAACCTTACATCTATTGAATCGATGACTAGTAACATTCCAAATAGGAAGGCATCATATCCAAATTGTTTCACTGGTGAATTCTACCAAATATTTAAAAGACAATATCAATTCTTCATGATCTTCTCCAGAAAATAGAAGCAAAGGAAATCATTCCTAACCATTTCTGAGTCCAGCATTACAAACCAGATAGAGATATTAGAGAAATGAAAGTTACAAACAATAAATCTCATTTAACTTAGATGAAAAAATCCTTGTATTATTGGCAAATCAAATTCCACAGTGCATAAAAAGGATTATACAAAGTGGTAAAGTGGAATTTATTCCAAGTATGCAAGGCTATTTCTACAGTCAAAAGTCAATCAATGTAATCTACCACATCAATAGGCAAAAAACAAAAACAAAACAAAAAACATCACATATGATTATATCATGATTACATCAATTGATACAGAAAAAGCATCTGACAAGATCCAAAATGACAGAAAATTATTGTCATTAATGATAAAAGATTTTTCAGAAAATTAAAAATAAAGAGGAACTTCTCCAACCATTCATTCCTATTTAGCACCATGCTGTTAGTCTTAACTGGTGCAATAACATAAGAAAAAGGAAAAAATATATACAGATTGGTAAAGAAGAAATAAAATTGCCTTTATTGATAGATGATTTGATTGGTCATGTAGAAAATCCCAAAGAGTCAACAAAAAGTTCTTGGAACTAATAAGTGAGTATATGACGATCACAGCATAGAAGGTTAACATAAAAAGTTCCATTTATTTAACATTCTGGAAACAGGAAATTCTAGAGTCATGAAACATATCAGTGGTTGACCTGGGTTTAGATTCAGGAGAGGGTTGAATAGATGAAGCAGTGGGGATTGTTAAGGCAGTGAAACTTTTCTGTATAATGCTGTAATGGTTGATACATGACACTGTGAATTTGTTGAATCCCATGGCACTTTATAGTACAAAGAGTGAACATTAATGTATACAAATTAAATAGAGATATGTAGATAAAGATAGAGAAATATGCTTTAGGTGATGGTTGGAGAATTCCGGAATGGAATGCCAAATGTGACAAAAGAAATTAACTGCATTGCAAATATATGAAACAACCTCACTTAAAGGAGGGGGGCAAAGAGTTACGCACCTAATTAACATTGGAAATGAATGGAGCCTGTCAGACTAAAGGCAAAAGGAACCACCACACATAAACTCTGTACTCTGTAAGGTGTGACCTGCTAGGTCAGGCTAACAATTCTGAAACCACTATACATGTATACCGGAGTTAAACAAGTAAGTAGATGTATGATGGATGGTAGGAGATAGGGTTCTCAGTCTTGGATTGGGAGGTTACAAGTAATCAAGTGGTAAAGGATAGAATGGTTCCTGTGGCAATGTGGTACTTGATTAAATTTCAACATCAGTATGATGATGCAGAGTAAAAATATCTAGAATGTTGAAAGAAAAATAAACTTAGAATTCTGTATTCACCAACACCTCTGAATGTTAGGTTTTATTATTATCCACATTTTACACATGAAGAAATTGAGGCAGGATGGAAATAATTTACTTCTTCCAAAGTCACATAATTAGTCAGTGACACAGCTACAATTTGAACCCTGGCAGTATGTCTATGAGACATGTTCTTATTCATTATGCTATAGTGGCTCTCTGTCCATTTATTTTTATTGTAACTTTTATGTGTTTTTATGGCACCTGTTTGTTTGCATAGCTGTCCTGATGATCATGAGTTAAGTAAAAGACCAGATAATCTTTGCTAATTAATGAAAGAATGAATAACAAAACTTTGAAATAAGTAAATATATCTGTCCTTGGTTCCTTTGGAGCTCAAATTACTACATGAGCTATGGGAGACTAATTCAAGTTAGCCTAAAATATGAAAGAATGATTTTTGTATAATCTAGCCTGTATTGAGTTTAACAGTATACTAAAGAATTTTTCAATCAAATCAATAAGGTTTTATTTTACTAAGCATTTATTACATTGCTAACATTGTACTTGACACAAAGGGAAATATTTGGTGATGACTCCATCGCGGTGCAAGCACTAGGTTTTAGAAATAATCCCCACTACTGGGAATCTGTGAGATAACAGGACAAGACAAACTAAAATTTTGTTCTAAGTTGTGTGTCACTGACTGTAAGTATATGAAAAGACAGGGAACAGTAGACTTACACGTGATGAGGTCTGTCTGGGAAACATTCTTTCACAGTATTCTTTGAGGGACAGATTTACCTATGATAGAATTCATCAGCTATCCTATCCTTTTTGGGAGAACACATGACGTCCCTGCTAATTAATTTAGTAAGTCAGTGGAGTTGTTTTTCAATTTAGTGTTTTAATCTGAAAAATATTTTAGCAAATGTTTATCAAGGGTCTTGTATTTGCCAGGCACTTAGGTAGTACTGAAAAAACAGAGAGGAACAAAGGGGCATTCCCTGGATTCAGAAGCTGATGGTCAGGCCACAGATATATAAGCAAATAAGTAAAATACCCTGTTCAAATTATTAAATATATTATATTTGAGATATATAGGAGGTATAGACTGACAAGCAGCTTGAGGGTCTCTTATTTCAAAGTGCCACTTCTAAAGTTCAGAATATTCTCCTCCAAAAACATGGGGCAAAGCACTGCTTGGGCCACTCACTGAGAGCTTGGGGACTGTCATTGCCTGGTGATTACAATCTAAGTCAACAGTTCTCAACCATGGGATGATTTTGCCCCTACTGTGATGTTTAGCAAAGTCTGAACACTGCATAATGATCAAGGGATCAATCCAAGAAGAAGATATAACAATTGTAAATATATATGCACCCAACATAAGAGCACCTCAATATATAAGCCAAATGCTAATACCTATAAAAGGGGAAATCGACTGTAACACAATAATAGTGGGGGACTTTAACACCTCACTTACACCAATGGACAGATCATCCAGACAGAAAATTAATAAGGAAACACAAGCCTTATGACACATTAGACCAGACAGACTTAATTGATATTTACAGGACATTCCATCCGAAAGCAACAGAATACACTTTCTTCCTACGTGCACATGGAACATTCTCCACGATACATCACATCTTGGGCCACAAATCAAGTCTTGGTAAATTTAAGAAAATTGAAATCATATCAGGCATCTTTTCTGACCACAATGCTATGAGATTAGAAATTAATTACAGGAAAAAAAAATAACTGTAAAAAACACAAACACATGGAGGCTAAACAGTATGTTACTAAACAACCAATGGATCACTGCAGAAATCAAAGAGGAAATCAAAAAATACCGAGAGATAAATGACAATGAAAACCCGACGATCCAAAACCCATGGGATGTAGCAAAAGTAGTTCTAAGACAGAAGTTTATAGCAATACAATCTTACCTCAGGAAACAAGAAAAATCTCCAATAAACAACCTAAACTTACACCTAAAGCAACTTAAGAAAGAAGAACAAACAAAACCTAAAGTTACTAGAAGGAAAGAAATCATAAAGATCAGAGCAGAAATAAAAATCAAAATGAAGAAAACAATAGCAAAGATCAGTGAAACTAAAAGCTGGTTCTTTGAGAAGACAAACCTTTAGCCAGACTCATCAAGAAAAAAAAAGGGAGAGGACTCAAACCAATAAAATTTGAAATGAAAAAGGAGCAGTTTACAACTGAAACCACAGAAATATAAAGGAATAAGCAACTGTATGCCAGTCTGGAGACATTTTTGATTATAGTGACTGGTGGGGCAGAGGGAGATACTGGCACCTAGTGGTAGAGGACAGGGATCTGTCACATATTCTACCATGCACAGAACAGCCCCATACAACAAAGATGGATTGGATTTGAAATGTTGATCATACTCTGGTACAGGGGCTGTGAGTGGGACCAGCCAGCTGTCAGCTCAGAATCACCCAGAATCTATTTTGATCCTGATAATAGGAATGTGAACAAACTCAGCTCAGCTCCCGAGAGAAGGAGAAGGTTAGGTTTAGGGTTACAGTAAATTAGCAACTGGTGATGGAGAGGACCTAGCCAAAGTAAACCAACTACTTGAGACAGCTGCCCTACCCCACCCCAAGAGAGTCTGAATCTAAATTTATTTTCTACCTGATTATATTTACTTAAACCAATCTCTCAGATCTCAGTGTCTTTACTTAATCCTCCATTCAATTCCACTACTTTATACCTTTTCTTTATTTCTTGTTTTCATTCTGATAAACCCAATAAAATACATTTCAGGATTTCACATATTGCTTCTCTTTTTTTTTTTTTTTTTTTTTTGGCGGTACGTGGGCCTCTCACTGTTGTGGCCTCTCCCATTGCGGAGCACAGGCTCCGGACGCGCAGGCTCAGCGGCCATGGCTCACGGGCCCAGCCACTCCGCGGCATGTGGGATCTTCCCGGACCGGGGCACGAACCTGCATCCCCTGCATCGGCAGGTGGACTCTCAACAACTGTGCCACCAGGGAAGTCCAATTTAATAATCCATTTCTTTGAATATATAATTTTGTTGAACTGGGAATTCCTCTTTGCTTTGGCTTGATACCAAAGTATCAATAAACCTTTGAACCTCTAAAGCTCCAAAGGATTAAAGTCATCTATTGTTGAGTAATTACTACTCTTTTAGCTGTATTAGAAAACCTTCCTATGTTCACTTTCAAAATTTATTAGGTTTTTGAATTTTCAAAGAATTGAACAGGCATATATCCAAGATTTTATGAGGATTTATAACTCTATATTTCATTAAATAAATGTCTGGAACTAGTGCTTTAATAGGAAAGAACAGGCTTTTAAATTTTGAAAACCAGCAATACACTTGATGGTCTGAATAAAGCAGTAAGGAGAAATAAATGAAATTCTATAACATATCAAAAATTTACTTGAAAACATAAAGCAATAGAAGGAAGTTTCTTTCTTAAGCACCAAGGAATTATTGTGCTTGTTAGTTTCAACTCCTTGAGGGATTTATCTTTAGGAGATAAATTATATCATTTATAATAAAAGGAAGGGCATGTTATATGAGCAAAATTGAAAAAGAAAGAAGAAAGGAAAAACAGAAGTGGTGAAAATGAGAAATGGGACAAATTAAGAGGATTGAAGATGTGGGGGAGTGCAGGGTCACAGAGGGACTCCTGGAATCTCAAAAGAGCTATTTTCAGAATAGCAAAAGTAGACTTAGCATGTTATCTGAGCTTTATTAAATATATTGAGAAATAGTTTTCTCTTTTTCTAATAACAACTTTGAACCTATAATTTAGTACAGATTAAGAATTAAGGGGCTTCCCTGGTGGCGCAGTGGTTGAGAATCTGCCTGCTAATGCAGGCGACACGGGTTTGAGCCCTGGTCCGGGAAGATCCCACATGCCGCAGAGCGGCTGGACCCATGAGCCATGGCGCTGAGCCTGCGTGTCCGGAGCCTGTGCTCCGCAAAAAGAGAGGCCGCAACAGTGAGAGGCCCGCGCACCGCGATGAGGAGTGGCCCCCGCTTGCCACAACTAGAGAAAGCCCTTGCACAGAAACGAAGATCCAACACAGCAAAAATAAATTAATAAACTCCTGCCCCCAACATCTTCTTGGGGAAAAAAAAAAAAAGAATTCAGGTGGGCTTCCCTGGTGGCACAGTGGTTGAGAGTCCGCCTGCCGATGCAGGGGATACGGGTTTGTGCCCCGGTCCGGGAAGATCGCACATGCCACAGAGCGGCTGGACCCGTGAGCCATGGCCGCTGAGCCTGCGCGCCCGGAGCCTGCGCTCCGCAACGGGAGAGGCCACAACAGTGAGAGGCCCACATACAGCAAAAAAAAAAAAAAAAAAGAATTAAGGTTACATATTTTGTTATCTAGGAGTATTAATCTTAATATCTCCCATTAAGATGATGGCATTGAGTCATTTGAGTATAGACTGGAATAACAGATATGCTTTTGGTTCTAAACCTACTTCATGACTGGCCCTCTGGGATTGCATCTTTGCCTCTTTCTTTGTGTTCTAAGATATATTTAGACAGAAATTTTTTTGTTGATAAATGGGAATTGTGTGTTTGTGTGTACTTACATTCTAATTGCAAACCTTTACTGTCATAGGAAGAGTTTTGGAATCTATTAAACAATATCATCAAAAAGTTACTTTGCAGTTATTAAAGTTGATGTAATTCTTAGAAATGATTGTCCTTAAAAGTTATCTTCTTTGGCAAATATTTTCTATGGAAAAAGATTTAAAAACTCAATTTATCTTACTAATAGAGAACACTATTTTAAAATAACTGTTTATCAAATAAACCAATAAACAAACAAACAAAACAAAAAATATCACCTTTTGTCTTTAACTTGCTGGATTTTTGGAGTAAGCATTATTGCAGGAAAACCTTCCCAGATTAAATTTGTTGCTACTGTTACTTTTGTGGTTTTAAATAATTCTCACAGGTTTTAATTCATTGCATATTTATTTAATTAATGTTCATATTTCCCTACTAGACAATGCTTCTAGAAGGCAAATTCTACATCAGTCTGATGTCCAATGCTTGACATGTAACAGCAGCCTCATATATCTATGAATGTAGTAAGTCTAGTACAACCTCTGAGAAGATGGACAGCCTGTGTTGTGTCACAAGGCCCACTCTCCTGGCCTTTGTGACCCAAGTATTAAATAATTTTGTTCTGATACATCTTCAGATTTCTCAGTTTCTATTTTACTCCAAGATACCACAATTTAGGAAGGACAGAGTAACACCCATATCCTCAGCCTCTCACTTGTTGCTAATGAGGAAGCATTACATGTAAATATAAATTGATGATGTGTTTACAGTCAAACCTCCTTTGATTAAAACTAATGAAGAGAGAAGGCTGGCTGTGAGGTAGGATTCTCACTAGCTTTTGTGTTTCTTTTCCAAATGTATCTCCCCAGTGTTCAGCAAGTTTTATCTTGCTAAACGTTAGAAGATTATGCTAATTAATATACAAGTGAAGACAGCAGAAAGGATGAACAGAACATTAATTTATCCTTCTTAAGATTTTAGATAAAATCTTCTCAGGCCATGAGGGGAAAAAATAACTTAGCCTTTTAATAGCACATAGCTATTAATGAATATTTATTTATAAATTATTTTTACCCAACCACATGAGAAGAGCCACTTGAAATTTAATGTTTTTCCCAAAAAGTCGAAAGAAATTGCCATGTCCAGCTCTGCAGAACAAGAACATTTTATGTTTTATTTTACTTCATCTTGTTTAAGCTCAGTGGGTTAGAATTTGTTAGTTCATTGGATTGTAAAATATACCTCTGCAGAAAACTATTACTGAAGTGTTTTGTCATTGAAGCATAGAAGTTAGCCTCCTGTAGGATTATCCTACTAGTGATTTCATATGCAGGACCCACTGGAGCTGTGTCTATCTGTTCTATTGACAAGCCAGAGTCTAAACTTTTAGAAGAATTATGTTTAACAATACCTCTGCATTTTTCCTAAAAAGAAATGAAATATTTAGAGAAAGGTCCATGGTTTTAGGAAGGAGAAATGAAGTATCACCGAAAGCCACTGTGTTTTCCTATTATGAGGCTCCCCGTGTATGTGATACACTGTTTATCTACAGGCCTATCTGCAGAAATGCTGTGGATTTGATCAAATCTATAAAATCTATAGTGTTCACTGTGCCAGAGAAAATTCTTTTGCTTCCTTGTAGAAACCTGCATAGGAATACAGATTCTTGCGTAGCTGACTGCTATCTGTGCCACATGGGAATAAAAACGATAGGGCAGACCATGGGTAGCTACTGGATAAGCAGAGACCCTGACGAGAAGGTGGTTATGGGAATCTGAGCAAGAAGCCACAGAGGAACAAGTCTGGTGATGAAAAGTCAGGGAATTTTCCCTGTGGGAGAAAGACAGAAGATCTAAGTTCCTTACAGTTTGAAAGGGAGAAGTTGAATAGACCCCTAATCTTCAAGGAGAGGAAATATTGTTTACGGAACAATGAGCAGTGAACTTTTCTGTTAACTGAAGGAATAAATTAGAGTTTTAGCAAGAAAGATTTAGGTTAGGTCTTGAAAAGAAATCTGTGCTGCAGACCAGGGAGCAAAGAAGCCATGTTACCAAGTAAAATTTCAGATTTTCCTTGTGGAGATATTCCTATATGATTCTGAAATCTGTGACTTGATCAACTTTACCTAAAAGTACAAATTTGTTCTCAAGTGAATTCCCAGTTTTGAACTCTATGTCCCAATTCCAAGACGAGAAGGATTGTGTGAGGCCAAACCTAGAGGCCACAGTTTTCAATGTTTCCAAACAATTCCCTAAACTGCAACTTCATAGAGTCAGAAAATCCCAATAAGGAGTCATGATACTAAGATCATTCCATAGATGATATCTACAGTTCTCCAAATAAAATAGGCACAGATATACATCAATATTTTTATTTTATTTATTATTTATTTTTGGCTGCATTCGGTCTTTGTTACTGCACGCAGGCTTTCTCTAGTTGCAGCGAGTGGGGTCTACTCTTCATTGTGGTGTGGGGGCTTCTCATTGTGGTGGCTTGTTTTGTTGTGGAGCATGGGCTTTAGGTGTGCGGACTCAGTAGTTGTGTCTCGCGGGCTCTAGAGTGCAGGCTCAGTAGTTGTGGTGCACAGACTTAGTTGCTCCGCGGCATGTGTGATCTTCCCGGACCAGGGCTCGAACCTGTGTCCCCTGCATTGGCAGGCAGATTCTTAACCACTGCACCACCAGGGAAGACCTACTTCAATATTTTTATTGCAAATCCCAATTGATTTAATTGCATTTAATACATCTTAATGGAAATCCCATTTCAAATTCAGTTCTATGCTTGGGATTTTGGTATGTTAATCCTGCACTAAAGAATCACAATCCAGCAAAGGAAAGAGGTATCTGTGCAATAACTATAACACAATGTAATAAGTGATAGATATATGGGGAAGTTTTAAAGACAGACAGAAGAGGGAATTCTTCCTTCTGATTGTGCTGGGGTAGAAGATATTCCTTTCAGGAGTAAAATGGTAGATGAAGTGACATTGAGCTAAATATTAAAAGATAAGTTTTTTACTAGTTGGAAAAGAATGGAGTGCTTGCTCCAAGCATAGTAAACACTATTTGAGAAAGAGTAGAGGTGTAAGAGTTTTCAGTAATACTTGAAAACTAGTAAGACTTTAGTGGTATTAACTGGATGTGGCAGAATTGTTGGAGAGAGAGAATTGCTGGGGGAGAGAGAGAAGATGGAAAATATATGGGAACAATATACTGGCTACTTTGTAAGGGCTATAGAATGATGCTGTAAAGCTATTAGACTTTATTCTGTAGGTATAAAAATGTCTTTAAAATGTTTAAGCATGAAAATAGCAGGCCCAGAAATAATTTTACAAAGATGAATGAAATGGAATGAGAGAAAGTAAGAAATGGGGCAGGGAGGACACAATGACATTTATCACAGCCGTCCATAAAGGTGTGAGGATAAGACCTGCAGTACCACAGCAGCGGTGAGGTAGGGATTAGAAAGTCAGGTAAGCTTGTCTCTGCAGGAAACCACTGAGCTTGGGAAAAGTAAATATTAACATTGTGCATATTTAAAATGATGCACATTAAATCACTTCCAATATAATATCTATGTGCCTACCACATTCAGGGTTTTCATGGGTGTTAGGTTGAACCAGATATAATTTCCCTTTTTGTAAGTCAGATACCATTGAATATCAGAAATTTGATATACTTCAGCCTAATATAATTAGATGTTAGTTGGCACATGACATTGTGGGAATGGACTGGAGGAGATTAAAAAGTCATGAAAGAACTTTAAGTTTGGAAGTTCTGTTGTGAAAATCCCAAATCCCATGTAACTTGCAACTGGGATGCAAGGCAGTGTGGTTATGGGAACCATGATACCCAGGCCAATGCACTGGAAACATATTATTACTCCCAAGACAAATTAAATTAAATCTCAGGCATCCTGCATGGAATCTATGAGCGATTATATGACATACGGGTGGAACTGGCCCAGAGAGGCCAAGAGTGAGGAGCTCACTAAGTGTAGTTACTCAGCTGCATTCTGGCCAGATCTGCTGGAATCCAGCACTTCCATTTCCTTTTTTCTTTTTTTCCTTTTATTTTCTCTTTTTCCTTTTATTTTATTTTTTTTCTGTGGGAAGAATAAGTGATTTTTTTTCAGTTTTTCACAAAATCACTTTTATAAGTGATTCTTAATTTCTTTTTCTTGGAATTTTTGAGATTGGTTCTTGTCATTTCTGTTAATACACTGCTATTTTTCTATCTATCTACCTATTTACTTATTGTGTATCTATGTATCTATCTATCTACCTATCCATCTACCTGTCATCTATCTGCTATGGACTGAAGTGTGTCCCTCTGCCCCCAAGTTCACATGTTGAAGCCCTAACCCTCAATTTAACTATATTTGGATATAGAACTTTTAGGAAATAAAGTTAGATGAGGTTATAAAGGTAGGGTTCTAATCTAATAAGATTAGTAGCATTATAAGAAGAGGAAGACGGAGAAATCCCTCTCTCTCTGCAAATGTACCAAGAAAACGCCATGTGAGCACACAGTAAGAAGTCTGCCAACTGCAAGCCAGGAAGAAAGCTTTCTACCAGAACCTGACCATACTGGCACCCTGACCTCACACTTCCAGCCTTCAAAACTGTGAGAAAATAAACCTTTGTTGTTTAAGCCACCAGCCTATGGTGTTTTTTATGACAGTGGAGCTGACTAGAACATTAATGTATTCATCTAATCTATTGCATAAAGCAAAAACAAGCAAACATGAGCATAAAAACGTGTTTGCTTCAGGTGAGGGAGGAAAGGTAACATCACGTAAGTCCGGTAAAGAACATGGTCAGGGTCCGTGTGACAAAATCTCTCACACCGGGTTGGACATGCCTCTGAAGACCTTTCTTCTCACGTCTCTCTTCCTGGAGTGTTGCATTCCTCCATTTACTGAAGGAATAGCTTAGTTTTATATCAGGTCTCTTTTTCTAGGAAGTCCTTTCTTAGTAGCCAAACACATTTTCCTCTGTTCTCCTTCTAAAAAGTGTTTTCTGCACTCTGAACACTATAATCTGGGGAACTTTATTTAAGAAAAAAAATATACAATTAAGAATAAAAAGACTATTATTGCATAACAAATAACCAGAAGTATAACAATTAAAACAACTCATTCTATGGGTTTCTGTGGGTCAGGATTCTGGGAATGGCTAGATTCTTTCTCAGGCTCTCAAAAGGACCCAATCAAGACATTGGCAAGACTATGTTTCTTTCGGAGGCTCTTGGGAATAATCCTCCTTTAAGCTTATTCAGGCCAAATTCAGTTTCTTTGTAAGACTAAATGACTTCACCTTGTGAAAAGACTCTGCTGTTAAGGGCTCATGTGATTACATCAGGCACATCCAAATAATCTCCCCATTTTAAGGTTGATTGTTCCCCATAAGATAACACAATTACAGGAGCGATACTTCATTATATTGACAGGTTATAGGGATAGGTTGGAACATCTTTGGGGGCCATTTTAGAAAATCTGCTTATTATATAGAGAATAAGAAATTATAAACTGTTGCAAATTTAGCAACTGATGAAAAGCGAATGATCACAAAACTAAGAAGAAAACATTTCTTATCATTATCATTATCATATTTATTTTCTGTCTAAAACACCTCTACCATACTTTTTTAAAGATCCTTTTTTGAGCAATTTAAGGTTCAAAGAAAAACTGAGTGAAAGGTACAGAGATTTCCCATATTTCCCCTACTGCTCCCTCATTATCAACATCCCCTACCAGAGGGTACGTTTGTCAAAGTTGATGAACCTACACTGACATATCATCATCACCCAAAGTCCATAGTTTACATTAGGTTTCACTCTGGTGTTGTGTGTTCTATGGGTTTGGACAAGTGTATAATGAAAAGTATTTATCATTAGGGTATCATACAAAGTATTTTCACTGCCCTAAAAATCCTCTGTGCTCCACTTATTCATCCCGCTTTTCCTCCCCTCCAATCCCTGGAAATCACTGATCTTTTTACTGCCTCTAAGGTTTTGCCTTTCCACAATGTCATATAGTTGGGAATCACAGAATGTAGCCTTTTCAGATTGGCTTCTTTCACTTACTAATATGTACTAAAGGTTTCTCTATGTCTTTGTATTGTCTGAGAGCTCATTTATTTTTACTGCTGAATAATATCCCATTGTCTAGATGTACCATAGTTGATCACATAGTTTATCCATTTACCTACTGAAGGATATCTTGATTGCTTCCAAGTTTTGGCAATTATGAATAAAGCTGACATAAACTTCCATATTCAGGGTTTTGGGTACACATAAATTTTCAACTCCTTTTGGTAAATACTAAGGAGTCAAACACTAAAGATGATGCTTACTTTCGTAAGAAGTCACCAAACCATCTTCCAAAATAGCTGCACCATTTTACATTTTTCACCAGCAATGTATGAGATTTCCCATGGCTCCCCATCCTCACCAGCTTTGGGTATTGACAGTGTTCCAGATTTTGGCCATTCAGATTGGTGTAGTGATATCTCAATTTTGCTTTAATTTGCATTTCTCCTACTCTTACCCAACACTTCCTACTTCTTTGGTCCCCTGAGTGACCTGGCATAACACGCTCACCCTGCCTCTTTCCTGTGTACTTCCTCCTTTCCACCTCAAGAGAGGGATAAGAAGTAGAAAACCAAAAAGATATTGAAATTAAAATAACAAAAAACAAAGCAAAAAATCTTGACTCCAGTTATCTATGATTTACAAATTATGAAAGTTTGGAACTACTTAATCATTCTGAACCTCACTATTCTTTCCTGAAAATGGGAATATTCACTATTGAACATGCACAGATTTGTGAGAAATAAGAGGCATCATATGTAAAACTCCCTCATGCCTCACCCTGACCTCAGTCCTCATATTTTCCTATAAACTATTAAAACCCCAACTCCCACCCTATACAGTCTAGGAGATCTTTCAGATGATTAAATTCTGTTTATTTCCTAGCTCCTCAGATTGATTTCATCATCATGTTTCATCTGAACTGCATGCTTAGTCTGAACACAATGTTTTTCAGCATTTCAGCAATTCAGGAAGCAAATAATAAAAACAGCGATGAATGGAACTATATACTATAAACAAATACAAATAACCAAAAGATGTGTTTTTTTGAAATGCTTAATCATATAGAAAATTCTCTGGCAATATGAATTCAAAACAAGAGAATTCACAATCTAACAATATTTCAGTAAAATAGAAACATATCCAATAGAGTAGTAGTCCTAGAAAGAGGGAAACTATTATAAATTAAAAACCATGCTTAAAGATAGAACATATATCTTAACATAACCAGTTGAATACACTGAAACTTCTACTTTTAATAATCAAAAATGCTTATATAAAACCAAAAATACACATGTTTAATCCATGTATGATACAGTAGGAAATAAAAAAAAAATGACTCTGGATAGAAAACTAACAATAGCTCTGTCATTGCCTTGATGAGAGAAGATCCTTTCTGAAAATTTGGCTCTGCACAGACAGGAAAAGCAAAAATTAATTTTTTTTCCTGAGGTTTTTGCAATCTTGCTCAGGCTCCAAGGCAGGTTTACAGCCCTAATACAAACTACTTGGGTAACCTAAATAGATGCAATCTACAAATGCAATTTAAAATTCTAACTCATATAGTGTTTGCAGGAACCTAGTAGAAGCAAAGATAAATATTTTTCAAGAGGAATTTTTATCTGATGTCAAATTATTCAAACGATTTCTACATATAAACATCCACTAAAATGAACATTTCACATTAAAATAGAAAATACAAAGGATAATGTTACCATTAGTAAGTCCAAAGTTCACAAGAATAATGATCAAAATCAAGAAATAACACTATGATAAAAAACAGAATTTCAAATATTTTAAAAGGTTTCTAGAAATGAAGCAAAGGCATACAAATTTGAACAAGGAAGATTTCAAATTCTTTCAAACAGAAATCAAAGAAATGAGAATACCACAACTAAAATAGAAAAATTTCAGCATCTCAGACTAGATACAGATAAAGAGAGAATACATGATCCAGAAAAGGATATAGGAAATATATCAGTGAATGGTCTGTTACATAGGATACCTATGATATTGAACTGTTTTCTTAACTTCTTAAAGGATGGATTCACCTTTGAAATGGCAATACGGATCAACTCATAAACTTTCTCTGAGGATTAAATGAGGTTACGTATTTGAAAGCATCTAAAATAGAAACCTGTAAATTTTAGGCATTTATTACATAAAGGATGAATTAAAATGATAAAAACATTTCTATTGTGTCATCCATTTTGTTTTATTGCCTTTGACACACCAGAGAAATTGTAAAAACTTCCAACACTTTTCTTGTGAGACTTGTCCAACCATTCATGTTTCATTGTTTCATTGAGGGAAACAATGATTTGGAACCCCGGCTGAAGTTTGTCAGTTTGGGTCATCTGTTGATATCTTAACTGGTAATTAACACAGTTTACAGCCTTAGGAAATGTCTGAAGCTTTTCTTTGTGTAACAAATCACCATTATTCATAAGGATTTTAGATCTTTCAAAACTAACAAGCTAAGTATTTTTCAATTAAGAACTGACCATAGTCCTATGAATCCTCTAAAACATCAGCAGGTCAGCCCAAAGTATCCCAAGAGGTGAAAGAAGTAATTTCCAATAGATGGCTGGGGACATGAAGGTAGCCTGCTATGACTTGTTATTAAGGCTCTTGGTAATGAATGCAAAAGGCAACTCAATTATTCAGTTATAGCCAAAAAGAAAGGAGAATTGTGAGCTGCTGGCAGAGTGCAGATATGGCCTGTTTCAAATATTGTGCCCTTGCAGTCACCATGAAAGAAGGCTAAGTGGGGCAGGGGTGGCTTTTGCATATCACTTTTTGCTTGTCATTTGGGGAAAAAGAAAAGGGACAGAGAAATGAAGAATAATGATCATTGGGATAGTTAATTTTATGTATCAACTTGGCTTGTTCACGGTACCCAGATATTTGGTCAAATACCAGTCTAGATGTTGCTGTGAACATATTTCTTAAGTGAGATTAACATTTAAATAAAGTAGATTTTGAGGAAAGTAGATTCCCTTCAATAAGGTGGATAGGCCTCACCCAATCCACCAGAAGGCCTTAAGAGAAAAAGTCTGAGGTCCCCCCAGAAAAAGGAAATTTAGTCTCCAGACTGCCTTTCAACTCAAGCTACAATATAAACTCTTCCCTGCTTCTTTTTGCTTTTAGACCTATAACTAGACTCAAGTCTCAGAAGGCCATTAAAGGTGAGGTACGAAGTGTAACTGATGAGGAGGTGTGCTACACTACAAAAGAACTACATGATTTTTTCAACATTTAGAGCAGAAATCTGGATAATATTTGTGGGAATGGATATTACAGATGTGGGCTCATGATGGAAAGAACATAAATTTACATCAGGCCGAATTTACTGATATGGGCCCATGCTTATGGGATTCACCGATCTTACTATGTCTCCCACTATCCTGAAGCAGCTGGTCTGATTAAATAGTGGAATGGCCTTTGGAAGACTCAGTTACACAGCACCAGCTAGGTGGCAGTATTTTGCAGGGCTTGGGCAAGTTTCTCCCGGAAGCTGTATATGGTCTAAATCAGTGTCCAATGTATGGTGCTATTTCTCCCACAGCCAGGATTCACAGATCCACAAATCAAGGGGTAGAAATAGGAATGCTACCACTCCCTATTATTTCTAGTGATCCACTAGCAAAATTTTTGCTTTCCCTGTGAACTTATGCTCTGTTGGCCTAAAAGTCTTAGTTGCAAAGGGAAAACTGGTTCCACCAGGCGACACAACGCTGATTCCATCGAACTGGCAGTTAAGACTGCCTTGGCCACTTTGGGCTTATTGTGCCTCTGAATTAATAGGCAAAGAAGGGTGTTACTTTTTGGCTGAGATGACTGATCCAAATCACTAAGGGATAATTGGACTGGTACTCCACAATGGAGATATGAAGACTGTGTCTGAAATGTAAAAGATCTCTTGGGGTGTCTTTTAATATTACCATGCCCTAAGATTAAAACCAATGTAAAAATCTAACAACCCAATCAAGCCAGGACTACCAATGGCACAGAGCCTTCAGGAATGAAGGTTATGATCACTCAACCAGGTAAAGAATCTCAACCAGCTGAGACGTTTGCTGAGGGCAAAGAGAAAATGGAATGGGTAGTGGAAGCAGGTAGTTATATATATATGTTAGTTATAACCACATGACCAATTACAGAAATGAGGACTGTAATTGTCATGAGTATTTCTTCATTATTTTGTTATGGATGTTTGTGTGTATGTGTGTTTGTGTGTAAAATCTTTGTTTTCTTCCTTCTCTTATTCCTTATTATAAAACATATGTTGACTTTATGTAATAATATTTAAGTATTATTAATGTTATATTATAGCATTTAAGTTACAGGATATCAAGGAGAGTAAATACCACCCAGAAATGCCAGTCTAGAAATTGCTATGAAGGTATTTTTCAGATGAGATTAACATTTAAATTTGTAAACTTTGAATAAAGCTGGTTATCCTCCATAATGTGTATGGGCTTCATCCAATCATTTGAAGGCCACAGAGAAAAAGACTGAAGGACCCCAAGAAAGAGGGAATATTGTCTCCACACTGCCTTTGCACTCAAGGTGCAGCATCAGCTCTTCTCTGGACTTCTGGCCTGCCTCCCTGACCTGCAAATTTTGGACTTGCTAGCCCCCAAAATCATATAAATCAATTCCTTGAATCTCTTTTTCTTCCTCTTCCTCTTCTTCTTCCCCTTTTTCTTCTTCTTCTTCTCCTTCTTTCTCTCTCGCCCTCCCCTCCCATATTCTCTCTTTGCTTGCCTTGACAGGGACGATCCTGTAACCTCAAATGCTGCCTCTAATACAACTGGTAGGGGAAATCCTCATCATATTCACATTACATGGGAAAAGTAAGAATCCAAAGGAATTCCAGCCTTTAAGACTATTTTCTACTCACCTAAAAAATACTGAAAATTAAGGTAAATCAGCATCTCAAAGAGAGAAAGAATTTAACAAAAATTGACCCCCTGAACTTACTTTGAAGAAAATGGGTGAGCGAGAAAGATTATAAAATAAAGAATAACAATACAACAACTATAACAATAATGACAACACAAAGGTTTGGTATAAACATACACCCAGAGCTGATATGATGCCATAGAGAAAGATGACAGTTTCTAAAAGGGAGTGCTTCTGTGTAAATGATTTAGAGGATATTAGTTAAATGAAGGAATGGTTGTGTGTGTGTGTGTGTCTGTATGTGTGGGTTTCAGGGAATAGAGTAGAATTAATCTATGTGTGTGTGTATATGTGTGTGTTTCAGGGAATAGAGCAAAATTAAACAGCTTTAGTCTATCATCATTTAATTAGAAATTACATTAATGACTTAAATTCTACTCTTTTAATATATTAAAATTATATAAATATTGATCTTATTCTATTCCATTAATCTTTCTCTTTATGTGTCAATATCACCCTTTTGAAATAACACACAGTGCATTGTTTTCCTTTTGCAGATTTTTTTTTCTTCCAAAAAATCTCTGATTATTCTCATGTTTTTTCCTCCTAAGATGAATTTTAGAATCATTTGCACTACTCCACAAAATAGCCCACCTTGCTGGGGCACTGGTCTTGAGTGATTAAATTGTTGCCATCTTTTTTTCTCTGCCTAATCATTTCCATCTTTGGCTCACTTAAATGAAGATATGTTGAATTTTTATTTTTCAGGTTCACCTGAAATAATCATCCTTTGTCCTTTAAATGTGTTTTTAAAAAGGTCATCCATTAGTTCATGAGTTAATAAGAGTCACATGTCTGGCCTCTCTCTGTGGTGCTCTGTAACTCTGTCTTAATTCTCTCCAATTTAAGTACTCTGTGTTCCCCGACTTGATAATTCTATGTTCTGCCTCTGTGTTTTGCATCCTGTCACACTCTTTTGCAGCAAAAGTGGTACTATAATTTGCTCCTTTTGGTGAAAGTAACTTTCATGTTGAGCTGAAAATGGTTTCTTTTCCTATGCAGGAATATAGATGCTTTCTCCTTCATGTATAGCATCATTGAGCATCCCCTCTGGCTGCAAGAGTTCAGAGGTGTGCTTTATCATTCATCATTTCATATCCAACATTCAGAATCAGATTTATCTCGTATGACATTGACATTAAAAAAGAGATCATAAAGCTAGGCACTTTTAGGGTCATGCTACTCCGAACACGGCTTTGGGCATTTCCTATTTATGTGTGTAGTTGGGTATGAGTGTGTGTTGTGTTCATGTGTGTTCAGTCATTCTTTTATTCATTTAACAAGTGTTCATTAATTAGCTATACCCTTCCAGGTGTGATATTATTGCAAAAGATGAAAACATTTAGAAACTGTGGTTCCTGTGGTTAGAAACTCTGAGATAGTTTATAATCTATATAAAAATAGACAAATAAACCAAAACTTTAGAAGACTTGATTAAGCATTTTGAAAGCAGGAAACATGAGAAGTGGTTGCATAGGAAAAGAACCAAACTCTGATTAGTGGATGACCAGGGGAAGCATCCCTGTGAACATTGTGAATGGACCAAATCTTGCAGGATGAGAAATTCGCCAGGAAGTACAGTGCATGGGTAAAAGGCATTCCTGTAATAGAAGGAGCATGTGCATATTAGATCAAATGGGAGAAAGCAGAGTGCATTCAGATTTTTAAAGCACTTCTGTAAGACAAGTATAAAATGTGAGGAAAACGTAGTAAAAACTGTGGCTAGCAAGGGATACAGAATGTAAGCGTTATTAACAATCGTTTACAAGATAAATTGTACACAATGTTCCCTGATTCTAAAAAACTGAAAGTTATGATGTATCTACACTTAAATAATTTTGGAAAGATTATAAAAGATGGTTTTCAAGACATACCTATGGGCAAAAAGTGGAAAATATTTATTTTATTAATGAATTTAAGGTTAGTGATCTCTGTAGTCAAAAAATCTTCTTCATAGTCAACTCTTTAGATCATTTCTTCTGATTTCATTCCCATGGGAATTATAAATCTGTCACTCTTGTACTTCACTTAAGCAAGGATATAGGTGACTTCATCCCTCACTCTACCATTTCCATCTTTCGCTGCTTTAAATTTACCCTTTTTGAAGGAGCACTTTAGTTCAGGGCTTGCACCACAAAACCTTCACTGACTCTCAGGCAGAGCCATCTGTTTCTCTTCTGATCTATCAGCCACTTCCTGTGGCAAGGTTTTATTCATTTTTGAAATCTTAAGCTTTATTATATTAGAAGTCCTTTTATTTTTTTTTAAAGTCTTATCTATCTAACTTATCTTTGAGCACCTTCAAGCCACCTTCAGTATATTCCTTGTTCTTCATGGTTTAAAATAAGCACATACAACTCTGCATGGAACAGAAGATTGAAGGCATATTTTCTAGAACTAGAGACTATAGTAGGAGGTGGTATCATGGAAAAAGACCATAAAGAACACTGCAACTCTTGCTCTGTAATATCTTTCGCCCAGGAAATGAAGTACTATGAATACCATGGGTACTTTCAAAACTGTGAATATGTAATAGATTGCCACCAGTCTTTTTTTAAACCACTGTATGGATGTATAATTGACACACACAAAGCTGCACATATTTAATGTACACAACTTGATGAATTTAGAGATAAGTATGCACCCATAAAACCCTCATCACAATCTATGTCATAACTGTGTTAATCTATGTCAATCTATATCATCACCTCCAAAAGTTTGCTCTGGCCCTCTTTACTTTTTATGTGATAAGTACACTTAAGATTTGCCCTCTTAGCAATTTTTTAAGTATATAATACAGAATCATTAACTATAGGCTCTATGTTGTATGGTAGAATTGTAGGACTTACACAGCTTGCATAACTGAAACTTTGTACACTTTGACTATAACTTCCCCATTTTTTCTCCCTCCAGGCCCTGGAAATCACCGTTCTCTTCTCTGCTTCCATGAATTTAACTATTTTAGATTCCTTATATAGGTAGTGTCACGTAACCTCATTAAAGGAGAGAAAGAAGATTGTCTTACAGGAATTTAACTTATTGAAATAATAAGTTAGAAGTCAGCTCTTCTTTTCCTAAGTAATTTAAGAAACTCTGTTTCCATAATATACTATTTGTCTTACATTATTTTGAAGCTAAGAAATCTAGAAGTAACATTGACCTATATACACTACCATGTGTAAAATAGATAGCTAGTGGGAAGCTGCTGTATAGCACAGGGAGCTCAGCTTGGTGCTCTGTGATGACCTAGAAGGGTGGGATGGTAGGAGGGTGGTGGGAAGGAGGGGATATATGTATACATATAGCTGATTCACTTTGTTCTACAGCAGAAACTAATACAACATTGTAAAGCAATTATACTCCAGTAAAAAAAAAAAACAAAGAAAAAACAATAAGATAGCATTTCCTCCTTTTCATTCTCTTAGTATTTTACCCATTATTCATTATTCTTTAAAGATTCTTAATTGTACTTTGATAAATCTATTTTTCATCTGTCTATTAATAACATCTGAGGTAAACTGATGAGATATGTTTTTATTTTTTTAATATCTGCTCTTTAATAATGGGTTTTTCTTTGTGATGTTTATAATTCACATCATTTTATACATCAGTCATGGGTAGAACTAAAATCAAATTCACTGAAAAGCTTATAAAAGACGTGATAATGAAATAAACCAGTTTATGGGATTTTATTGGTACAAATGGATAGAACATGTCAGAATTACTCTTGTACACATAAGCTCCCTAGGGTTTTCATTTTTTTTACCTTTCAGAAATACACACACACACACACACACACCCCCCCCACACACATATAGTTTTAGAGAATTCCTCAAAGGTTTCTGAGGAGAAAAGAAATTCAGAGATCAATAGATACAAGTTAGATATGTAAGTAATTGGGCATATACTGTCAGAAAAGAATAGATATAATTCCTAAGTCACATTTTTTGAATTGCCCATAAAGATAAAAAACTTGAGAGTAGAGGTTGTGATGGGAATTGCCCTATTTTCTGAGAGCAGCTGGTCATTTGTTCTGACATGTAATATGGCAAGTCAATTCACGAGGTGTTTGTTTTAGAGAAGACTTCACTCAAAATACTTCTGTGGACACAAGCTATAAATCACAATGAATTTTGAAACCTTGGTAGAATTTTTTTCTTGGAACAGGCTAGGAGTAGGATAGATGATTCTACTCATACGACGTAAGTCAATATTTTAGAAGTAGGCCAGTTAAATAATTATTATAGCAATAAATGGCCAATATTGCACTAGTCACTTAAATTTTCCCTAATATTCTATCAGGAATAGAATATTTTCTCAAAACTTACACAGACTGTACGTATAAAGTGTAGAATAATTTAGGGATGGAGAAGACATTGAAGTCATCTAGCCAAATGGTTTAAAGAATTTAAAATATTTGACACATAAATGCACATGTGTATATATGTATGTATGTATGACTATTCACATATATTTCTGTGTATGTGTGTATATATGGGTGTGATTGGGTTGCCATGGTTTTAAGCTGACTTTTGGAAATTAAGAAAAATTTAAAAACACAAAGTAAAATTCTATATGCTGTTATGCTATCTTCATAGAACGAAAAGAAATTTTTTTTTTTTTTTTTTCGGTACGCGGGCCTCTCACTGTTGTGGCCTCTCCCGCTGCGGAGCACAAGCTCCGGACGCACAGGCAAAGAAATATTTTTAACACCATAGTTAAGAACAACAGAGTCTCAGATGAAAAAGGAAGATTATACCAAATTGAAAAAAAATTATATTTTGAAATAATCTATATGCCTTTTCCTAATTTTGCTGAATACAGTTATTTAGTAATCACTCATTTGGTTCAATCCAATGTTTTACTTATTATTTATTGCAATGTAAAATAATTACTATATTTGCTCAATGACACACAGTTGGTTGGTGGCATATGCTAATCTGATCCCAAGGAACATACCCTATTCAATGTAATAAATTACTGGAAGATCGGTATCTTGGATTTTCCATTTTTATTGTAATATACACGTTGTTCTTTGTTTAGTATATAGATTGTATTCCAAAAAATAATAATTATATCAAACTAAAAAAAAAGTATAATATATAGGAGTTAGGGTCCTGGGTTACTTTAATACAGGCACTGGCAAACTTTTCTCTAAAAGGCTAAAGAATAAACATTTCAGGCTTTATGGTTCATATTGTCTCTATTACAGCTACTTAACTCTGCTGTCATAGGGTGAAAGCAGCCATATATAATACATAAACAAATTAACGTGGCTGTATTCCAATAAAAACTTTATTGATCCTGAAATCTGAATTTCATAGAATTTTCATACATCATAAAATATTATTCTTCTTTTGACTTTTTCCAACCATTTGAAAATGTAAAAATGATTTTTGGCATACAGTCTACACAAAAAAATTAAGCAGGCTGGATTTTCCCAAAGGCCATAGTTTGCTGACCCCACAGTATGTTAATATGAACGCAAATATATGACTTTACTAGAATGACTTCTGCAATAACTTATTTGCTTAGAGTTTACTTAAATCCTACTTAGTCCACTTATAAAAAATGGATGCAGTATACTCAAAAGATGGTAAAGGCACCAATATATCTTCCTTGGTACCTACACAAAATCTCCCACTGTGAGTTTCAATGTAGGGGAGAATTAATTACTTGGTATGACCGCAGAATGTGAAGTTTTCTTCCCTTGCAATAAAACTGAATGCACTATACATCTACTTTTCAGAAATTATATTTATATTTGTAGGAGATATAAGTGGTCAGTTGATTCTCCAAGCATAATATAAACAAGTGAGGTGTGCATCTTTGTGCACCTACTAGCCTCTACAAACCAACTATTACGTCAGTTACCCTCTACTCTTTGTTCTAAAGATTCAATTGACCTGAGCAGAATATATGGAGCTGACTTTAAAAAAACTCAAATTATTCCATATAAACCCCTGCCTGAGTTATATTTCACTGTGTTCTGAAACATAAAGCAACCTCAGAAGGAAGACCTATTACTGAGTCTTTATTAGAACAAGTATTTACTACTCTGTGCATCTGTCTTTGCAATATTCCCATATTGCCAGTTAAGGAGCTTAATGGAAGAGGCAACTTATCTGTACAAGCCCTCAGAGCAATCAACAGAACTGTAATACCCTGGATTCCAGGGTGTTCCTATCCACTAAATAAACACTTTACAATGGCAGATTTCTTTGCAGCCTTCTTTAGATGCCAGTATATAAGGGTGGTTAGTATTTATTCACTTTTCGATGGGACAATCAGCAATACTTGATTGGTTATGCTTCAGGTACTTATGAAAACCCCTAAATACTTCTCTCAGTGTTGAAATGATAATCTTGCAGATTTGATTTTTGCTTGAGGATTCACCCTGAAGTGGCATGTAAATGACTTAGCGCTCTGTTCTTCTGAACTAGTCCACTAGGGGACTCCATATACCTCTTAAGAAGATTAGCTGAAGAATGATATAAAGCATCTAGAGAAAACTTGCAAATCTGTAAAGAAGCTGTGCAATATTTTGGTCATGATCTCACCAGACAGACTTTTTCTGTCCTTTTGAGAATAAAATCTATTCAATGCTCAAGAGATTTTAAAAAGTAAGGTATAATTGTCAGAGGTGGGGAGGGGAATGCAGTGGGTCATTTTGTGTACAAATTTCCCAAAGTTTGATGTTGGGGTAAACTTTTATTTTTAAATTTTTGTTATTATTATTTTTTAATTTATTTATTATTTATTTTTGGCTGTGTTGGGTCTTCGTTTCTGTGCGAGAGCTTTCTCTAGTTGCGGCAAGCGCGGGCCTCTCACTATCGCGGCCTCTCTTGTTGCGAAGCACAGGCTCCAGACGCGCAGGCTCAGTAGTTGCAGCTCACGGGCCTAGTCACTCTGCGGCATGTGGGATCTTCCCAGACCAGTGCTTGAACCTGTGTCCCCTGCATTGGCAGGCAGACTCTCAACCACTGTGCCACCAGGAAAACCCTGTTATTATTTTTTAATCGGGATGTAGAACTGGAGGCTAGCAGATGTTACTGGTTGATTAGGTAGGCTCATATTATTTGGCCTATTTATCACAATCTTGCAGAATTTGTTGGATACTTCAAAGCAAGGAGATCATTAGACAATAAAGCTAACCTACAGATTCAGATGTTACCACGAATGCATAGCTCTGGAGGGCTATCCTTTTTCTCCAAGCAACTTCTCATCATGTTTTTCTTTTAGGAAATTATAAGGTTAAACAAGATAATAGCAGTCTCATCTAATTGCTTTATGACTGGTTTAATGAAATTGAATGATACTACTGATACTACTATCCTATTCTTAGGATAGGAAGTATCAGAAATGAGATACCTAGTCCTCTAAAATACAATAACCTTAGATAAGATCTTTGTTTGAAAGAGAGGTACTTGTGCTGCCTTGGGGAAAGAAATCTTAAGGACATACTAAAGCTATGTACATCATTCTGGCTGGATACTTTCATTCAATATATTCATTTTGAGATTCATTCAAGTACGGCATATGTCAATAGTTCTTTCATTACTAAGTAGTGCCCCATTATATTAGATACATGACAGACAGTTTGCTTGTCCATTCATTTCTTGATGGACATTTCAGTTGCTTTTAGTGTGGGGCTATTACAAATAAAACTGTCATGAACATTGGTGTACAAGTCTTTATATGGATATATGCTTTCATTTACCTTGAGTAAATACCTAGGAGTGGAATGATTGTAATATTTGGTAGGTGTACACATCACTTTTTTTGAAAACTGTCTGTTTTCCAAAGCGTTTGTGCCATTTTACATTCTCACCAGCAAGGTATAAGATTTCAAATTTCTTCACATCCTTGTCAATACCATGTGTTATCAGTCTTTTTAATTTTGGGCATTTTAAAAGATGTGAGTGGTATGTCATTGTGGTTTTAATTTGCATTTCCCTAAAGACTAATGATATTAAGAGTTTTGTTATATGTTTGTCACCCTCATCTCATCTTGCTGAAATAACTGTTCAATTTTTTTCTCATTATTTAAAATGGGAGGGGGCACATTTTGGTCCATAACAAGAGGTATAACATTTTATATATATATATATATATATATATATATATATATATATATATATATATGTAAACTATACATATACACTTTCTGGTTTGAGAAACTTATGTGCAGAAATAAGCAAATTATCATGTGTATTTCACATATTTTCACCAGGTTTTAAAAAATGTACTGTAATACAAATATTAGTGAAAAAGTTAAAGTAAGTAGGAGTAAGATATATATGAGAATAAAGATCAATAAAGGGAATGCTAACCAGACAAAGCTCTAGGGAAGACAAAGGCTTGTGATTCTGGTTAAAAGGATATTCATCTGTATCCATATACTATTAAGAAATCACTGTGTGTATGTGTCATACACACACATATCACTGTGTGTATGTGACAGAATGGAGAGGGAAGCAGGGAGACAAAGTGTCCACAGGAAAAAGTCAACTTCTGAAGACTATCCATCTGCTCCAATTTTAAATGGTGCCTCAGCAATAAGATTATCCCAAGAAAGGTCTTACTAAATTGAAGGTAATTTTGAAAATCCTTCCAACAGTAACAGCAATTAAAACTGTCTGCAGAGCTTAGAGGTGGCAGTGGTTATTTTAGACTACAGAAATGCATCGGAAATATTGTAGGTTTGATTTCAGACCACCGCAATACAGTGAATATCTCAATAAAGGGAGTCACGTTAATTTTTTGGTTTCCAGGTGCATATAAATGTTATGCTTAAGCTATACTGTAGTCTTTTAAGTGTTCAATAGCATTATGTCTTTAAAAACTTTGCATTAACATATGCTAATTAAAAATAATGATGCTGGGAAAATGACACCAATAGACTTACTTAACACAAGGTTGCTACAAGGCTTCAATTTGTAAAAATTGCAATGTCTGTGTAGCACAATAAAACGAGGTATGCCTGTAATAGACAGGGGCCCCACCTCATACTCCAGATTATACTCATCCACAAATCTTCATACCTCTCTGAACTTTACAGTGAATTCCTTCTGCCCAGTATCTAGTGCTTTCACAGCCCTTCACAGTAGTTGTCACCATGTGGGCAACACCATAAAATAACACTTAGCAGGTGTCATATGTGCAGAATTTGCCTTCTGTTTATTTGCAGGGAATTCTGATTTTTAGAGCCCTGAGGGCAGCATCTCATCTCCCCATATGTGTGGTTTAGCATTAGGATGAAGGAAAAGAGAAAGGCTTTCCTTCTTTTTAAAGCAGTTTGACAGAAAATTACAATGCTGTGCAATTTTTATCATGAACAGAAATGAAATTAGAGAGAGTTCTTTGGAGCCAAATGAACAGTTCACACCATCTCGTATGGGGGTTTACATCGAGTAGGGTTTGTGTTGGTCTCACTCAGCTGTGCAGCTTGAAAGTTCTTTTTGACAGTTTTATGGCTTACAGTGTACTTTAAAGTTGGGTATTTTTCGCTTAATTTGTTGGAGTAATGTCAACTTCTTCTTAGGCTAGGCTGTTATTTCTGCATGTAAATGCCAGCTTCTGAAACTGGCTGGAGAAACAGACATCAATAACATTCAAGACTTAGACTGGTTCATGATTTCAGTTCTCCAGCTGGAGGGCCCAGTGGGCGAGAGGGGTAACAGGAAGAAAAGAGTGTTTGAAAAACCTGTACAGTCTTTGATCTTTAAACTAACATTTCAGAATCTTCAGAAACTGCTTACGTAATAGGGTTTACTTTTGTAAGTTGCCTTTGAAACTGCTAAAACATTTTTTTCTTATACTGCTTTTGTTGAGATAGTAAGATATCGCTCACCTTTAGTATGTCATTGTATCGTTCAAAGATTGTTATCAGTGAATTTTAGTATAAAGCATTTCTTTTTGAGTCTGGTTTGTTCACTACTTATCTTAGTCTGTTCAGGTTATTATAAGAAAAATACCATTGACTGGGTGGCCAAACAGCAAACATTTATTTCTCATAGTTCTGGAGGCTGGGGAGTCCAAGATAAAAGTGCTGGCAGATTCTGTGTCTGGTAAGAACCCACTTCTGGACTGCAGACTGCCATCTTCTCACTGTGTCCTCACATGGCTGAAGGGATGACGGAGCTCTCTGGGGTCTCTTTATGAAGGTCACTAATCCCATCTATGGGGGCTCTCCCCTATGACCTAATTATTTTCCAAAGGCAGAACCTCTAAATACCCTCACACTGGGGGTTAGCTTTCAAAATATGAATTTGAGGGGAGCACAGACATTCAGTCTATTGCACTACCTAAATAGAGTGATGGGTGTTTTTTGTTTTCATTACTGTTGTTTAAATAAAGGAAGAGAAATTTTTTTACAATAAAGCCTGTGATTAAGATGAAAGAAGACCCAGGAAATCCAGTGTTGAAACTTCAGCAATAAGATAAATTAACTTCAGATAAGGGTCACCTCTTGTTCTGCATGTATTCCATCTGCAGCAGAGAGAAGCCTGCAGGGATCTGCAGAACTGCCTCTGTGTCTAAGAACAGTGTTTCCATTTGGGAATTCTTTCCCAACACTTCTCAGAACATGTATTTCTGAATCTCGAATCCTGAGGAAAATCAGTCCAGAAATTGTAAAAATGGCCAAAAGTTTTATAATTTCCCTGTGAGAACATAGAAACATTAATGCTTTGAAGGAATCTGTTGATATCAAGTCAAAAGTAAGAGCTACATGCTAAGTCAAAGGTTTAGGTTGATATTTCCCAGAACAAGGACAAGAGCACATGAGAGAAGTGGTCAGATATCAGTCCAGGGAACAGCAAACTTTTTCTGTAAAGCGGCAGACAATAAATCATTTTAGGCTATGGTCTTTGTTACAACTACTCAACTGTGTTATTGCATCACAGACAATACAAAATTGAATAGCTCTGGCTTTGTTTCACTAAAAATTTATTTATGAACACTACAATTTGAGTTTTATATAGGTTTTAAGCATTATGAAATACTGATCTTTTGAATTTTTTAATTTAAATGGCTGAAAGCCATTTAAAAACATGAAAATATTCTTAACCTGTGGGGCATACAAAAATGGGGAGTGGGGGGCATAATTGGCCAATGTCTGATCTGTTCAATCCTTCTGTTGTCATGTTGGAGGTGTGAATTCTGGCTATAATTGCTGCAAACAGTGAGTTATTTTTGCAAATAAAACACACATAAAAATAATATATGCATAGTCTCTTTAAAAAGATTCTATAAGTGGTGTTTCAAGAAACTACAAGTTTGGAATCAAAACAAGTTCTAAAATTAGCGGTTTTGACATATGATTTTGTAAGATGCTGTTAACCATGCTAGGAAATCTGAATGTTAAGTTGTTCCTAAGTTATCCAATCAAATGTCACCCAACTACCCAAATGTGTTCTATAACCTTTTTTCAGAGAGTGAGTCTTCAAATTTGCTGTCAATAGCATTCTTTGTAAATACATCAACAAAAGAAATACAAGGATGATATGAATTTCTTTACGAAATGCTCCAAAGTAAAATCAGTAACTGGTCAAAATTTGTATTAACAAAAGCAATATTTATTTTGGTAGTGGTGACTGAAGAAAACTACAGAACATAAGGTTGCGAGTTAAGTTTTATTCAGGGACCTTACTGAGAACTACCGCCCTGCAGACACTTTCTCAGATAGCTCTGAAGAACTGCTCTGAAGAGGTAAAGGAGGAGCCAGGATATATAGGAATTTTTGCTGAGGACAAAAAAACCAAAAGTTTTCTGTTAATCACAAAGAAAACAGACATCTCAAGTTAATGACTTTAGCACTTTTCTTTGTATGAGAAGATGCAAAAATCTGGGCTCACTGAAATTATTCCTTAGATATATATCTTAACTATCTAGGGCCAGTATCCAGAGCACAGAACACTTCCTGTTTTTCTCCATCCTGAATTCCCCTTGGGGCGCACCATCAGGCGGCTGCAGTTGCTGATGTGTTGATGCTGGGCAACATTCCTTGTTTGCTGGAATGGCAGGCAAAATTCCCTTTCCACAGTGGCCAAACCAAAAGCAGAACAAGGCAGACAGTATTTTCATTGTTAAAAAGGAATTCAGGACAACAGGTATAGGGAGAAACAACTTACAATTTTATTTTAGGAATATACTCTAAATATTTGTGTTATCTTTTAATTTTTAATGATTTCATTTAGAATTTATTTTAATACTTTCTTTTTTAGTCTTTTCTATTATCAAATAGAAATCATTTTTAGATGTTATTGGAATATATGACCTGGTTCTTAGTTTCATGATAATAATAAAATATGCCAAGTATATATATGTGTGTGTGTGTGTGTGTGTATATATACACACACACACACACACACATACATAAATGATATAGAATAGAATACCACTGAAAAGTAACCCTCTCACAGATAAACAATTCACAGTTTATTGTTATGGTCACTCATTATTATTTAAAATATATATTTAAAGTATTAAGAAAAATGCAGAATTAAGTGTGATTTAGAGAATATCCAAAAATTCCTAGAAATGATGATGTCATTCCCAAATGCTGAAGATTAATATGGGTTAGAAATTGGGAAATAATTTCCTGGGAACAAAGGAAGAAGGGTCACACCTAAGAAAGGAGACTGAATTATTAACCAAAGCAGAAAGTCTGAAAGTCCTGTCAAAGAAACAAAAACAAAAACATTAGGCCTGACAAAGACAGAAGATAGGAAGCCTTTATTTAAGGGTATGCAGTAGGGGACAGAAGCCAGAACTCAGTCTGAGCTCAACTCCACTAGAAAAAGGGTTGGAGAGTTTTTCAAAGCTGGGATTGGGGAATTTTAGGCCATCTGTGTTGACTAACTGATCTCACCCAAAGAAAACTGTCTCATATCTTGAAGACAGGAGGTAATTTCACACTTGGAGGAAGGTGACCACCAAAGTTAGGCTCTTAGCCTTATACTGAAACATAAAGATAGGGGTGATTACATTTCAAAAGAGATGGCCCCCAGGTCCCTGAGAAAGAAAGTCTTGGTTGTAAACATGGCAAGAAGCTTTAAACAGGATTTACACAACAAAGGGGCAGAGAAAGAATTTGCAATCACAAGTTTTCTAAAGTCAATGTTCTAAGCAAAGGGAAGTCAGGGGCCTTTAGGCAAAGACATGTCTTCTTGGTCAGCCCATGGACAATATCTATGTACACAACATGCCAGTCAGTATGCTAGACACTTTACATAGCTTGCTTTTGCCAGGAAGCAAAGTTTCCCACCCAAAATGTGTCCCTTTGGCATAAGCATTTTGGGGGGCTAACTGTTTTTAGAAACAGAAAACTCAGGAAGAACCTTTGGTCTACCCCTAACTGTGTAGATGAATTTAGATGGAGGACCTACTCCAGGAAGGAGCTATCACCAGAGGTATCTATAATATAATATGAACTAGGTCTGCTTTACAGGGAGGAACCTAGCATCGTCTGTTTGTTAAAATTCCTCTCTGTGTCCCATTATTTCTACATGGCCCAGCAAACATTAGTTTACCAAACATCTGCTTTTTTTCTATCTTCCTGGGATTTGCCTCCTTTCCTTTTTAAGTCCCAGAGCCCTGGCCCCTTCTTATTTCAAAATGACATATATACCTAATTTTGCCTGACTGTCTTTGGAATCTCCCATGTTTGGATTCCCCCTTACATATGTAATTAAATGTGATTTTTTCCTGTTAATCTGTCTCATGTCAATTAATTCTCAGACTAGCCAGAAGAATCTAGAAGGGTAGAGAATTTTTTTTTTCTTTCCTCCTGGACACGTCTTATCCTTACTTTCCAAAGAAAGGGAAGAATACAAAGTTAATGACCACATTCTGCCTTGGAAGTTTCACTGTCTAATGGAATCAGAGTTGGAGGGAGGTCACTGAAGTGCAGGACCAGACAGTCCTGAGTTGGAATCCTACATCTATACCTGACCACTATATGATTTTGCACAATTAATAAAGCTCTGTAATCCTTAATTTATTGCTGTGTGAATGGTGATATTGAGAATGCCTACTCCATACGTTATGTATAGAAAAAGTGAGTGTAAAGTGCCACATGATGCCTTGCCTACTGAAAAGGTTTAAAGAGTTTTAACATGAACAATTAATTGTAAGGCAATATATAATGCAAAGTGATGGCTCTAGAAGAGATGTATAGGTACTGTTCTAGAAACTCAGAACCGGGAACAATTAATTTTGCCTGGATGATTTAGCAAAGGCTTTATTGAGTAAAGGAACTACATCACAAAAAAAGAGACAGGAATTCATCAGTTAGAAAGAGGAGCCCAGTCAGAGAAAACGCCCATTCCAGCAAGATGTAAACTCCAGGACAGAGCTATAGCCTCTGAATCTTGGCACTGAGCTTGTTAGACATTCAGGACTTATTTATTGTATTGAATTTATTGACTTCCAGGAATTCAAAAGAATTAAGTGTGCTCAAAAATTGTGAATACTTCAACATGAATAGAGAATGTAATCCTCAAGAAGTAGGAAGCTGTAGGAGATGAAGCTGGAGAAATATTTTAAAGGAACTTGATTCTTACTTTATACTATAGGCCAGTACTATCAAAATTCTTTTTATTCCCCCGAAGTACATTTATTTATCTCCAACCAAAGACTGGCCAAAATAAATAATTTTTTATTATATTCTTATATAGTAATAATATTCTTATTATATAAGAATGTTCTCTAGAAAACCATGTGATGATTTTGAGTTGAATACAAAAATTATCAGATTTTTATTTTTAATGAAAAACATTGTTTCATGACATCTGCATCTTGGGAAAACCTAAAAGATACATAATTTTTCCTTTTACTAATTTAAATTGGTGCATTTAAAATATTACTTTGTAATAGATAAAGAAATATTTAATTCCATTTTAAATATAGTATACACCACAGCAATCAGAGAATAAAAAAGAAGTAATAGGAATCCACATTGGAAAAGAAGTAAAACTGTCACTGTTTGCAGATGACATGATGCTATACACAGAAAATCCTAAAGACGCTACCAGAAAACTATTAGAGTTCATCAATGAATTCGGTAAAGTTGCTGGATACAAAATTAATATACAGAAATCTGTTGCATTTCTAATACACCAACAACAAAATATCAGAAAGAGGAATTAAGGAAACAATCCCATTTACCATCACATTAAAAAAAAATAAGACATCTAAGACTAAACCTAGCTAAGGAGGCAAAAAACCTGTACTCTGAAAACTATTAGACGCTGATGAAAGAAATTGAAGACAACACAAAGAGACAGAAAGATATAACATGTTCTTCAACTGGAAGAATCAATACTGTTGAAATGACCATACTACCAAAGGCAGTCTACAGATTCAATGCAATCCCTATCAAAATACCAATGGCATTTTTCACAGAACTAGAACAAATTTTTTAAAAATTTGTATGGAAACATAAAAGACCCTGAATAGCTAAAACAATCTTGAGAAAGAAGAATGGAGCTGGAGGAGTCACTCTCCCTGACTTCAGACTACACTACAAAACTATGGTGTGGTACTGGCACAAAACAGATGTATAGATCAAAGGATAGAAAGCCCAGAAATAAACCTGCACACTATGATCAATTAATCTACCACAAAGGAGGCAAGACTATACAACAGAGAAAAGACAATTTTTTCAGTAAGTGGTGCTGGGAAAACTGGACAACTACATGTAAAAGAATGAAGTTAGAACATTCTCTAACACCACATACAAAATAAACTCAAAATGGATTAAAGACCTAAATGTAGGACTGGATACTATAAAACTCCTAGAGGAATACATAGGCAGACAACCTTTTGACATAAATCACAGCAATACTTTTTTGGAGCCATCTCCTAGAGTAATGAAAATAAAAACAAAAATAAATAAACGGGACCTAATTAAGCTTAAAAGCTTTTGCACAGCAAAGGAAATCATAAACAAAATGAAAAGACAACCTATGGACTGGGAGAAAATATCTGCAAACAATGCCTACCAACAAGGAATTAATTTCCAAAATATACAAACAGCTCATACAGATTAATATCAAAAAGGCAAACAACCCAATCAAAAAATGGGCAGAGGACCTAAATAGACACTTCTCCAAAGAATATATACAGATGGCCAAAAAGCACATGAAAAGGTGCTCAGTATCTCTAATTATTAGAGAAATGCAAATCAAAGCTACAATGAGGTGTCATGTCACACCAGTCAAAATGGTCATTATTAAAAAATCTACAAATAATAAGTGCTGGAGAGGGTGTGGAGAAAAAGGAGCTCCTTCTATACTGTTGGTGGAAATGGAAATTGGTGCAGCCGCTATGGAGAACAGTAGGAGGTTCCTTAAAAACTAAAAATAGAGTTACCTTATGATACTGCAATCCCAGTCCTGGGCATATATCTGGAGAAAACTCTAATTCAAGAAGATACATGCACCCCACTCTTCATAGGAGCACTATTTACAATAACCAAGATATGGAAGCAGCCTAAATGACTATCAACAGATGAATGGATAAAGAAGATGTGGTATATTTATACAATGGAAGAGTACTCAGTCATAAAAAAGAATGAAATAATGCCATATGCAGCATATAACCTAGAGATAACCTAGAGATTATCAAATTAAGTCAGACACAGAAAGACAAATATCATATGATGTCACTTATATGTGTAATCTAAAAAAATGATACAAATGAACTTATTTACAAAACAGAAATAGACTTACACACATAAAAAACAAACTTATGGCTACCAAAGAGGATAGTGGGGAGGGGGGGGAGATAAATTAGGAGTTTGGAATTAATATAAACACACTATTACATATAAAATAAGTAAACAACAAGGACCTACTGTATAGCACAGGGAACTATATTCAATATCTTGTAATAAGCCATACTGGAAAAGAATCTGAAAAAAGAATATATGCATCTATATATATATCCGAATCACTCTGCTGCACACTTGAAACCAACACAACATTGGAAATTATACTTCAATAAAAATGGTTAAAAATATAGTATGCAAAGTCAGGTAACTTGTAATGAAAGTTTTTGAATCATATTTAAACCCACAGCTTTGTTTTTCTGGATCTAATTTATTTGATTCAAAGGTCTCTACTCACATTGGTTTTGTAAAAATAAACAAAGACCACTCAAATGAGAACAAACAGAGGCTATTTACTCAGGACTTGCTGTAGCAAAAGAGTCAGCCAACATCATCACTTGCATCTGATAGAGGCTCACAGGCAGGCAGGAGAGTGGGACAGCTTTACAGTGAAAAAAGGGGAAAGTTGCAAGTATGTTTTTATTGGAAGTTCTTGTCATGGAGAAGCTGGAGGTGGGCAGCAGGACATCTTGGTGATTGATTTGGGAAATAAACTTTCTCTGATTTGTCCTGTCTTGAAAACCAGGGCAAAATAAATAGGGACATGGGGGTCACTGATACAGTCCTGATGTTTTTTGGCTGACGGTTGTGATTGTGGTTTGGGTTCCTCGACTGGCTGCTGCAGAAGTTCTGGGTCAGAATTCTATTGTCATATATAATCTGGCCACTGTCCATCTGTATATTGACCATCTCACTTCTAACCACTTCCATGGATGCTGAGCACTTTGGATTAATCAAAACCTTCAACACTCAATGGAATCTGAATGCTTCATTTATGCTAAAATTATATTTTTATATAGTGATGTTGAAATAAAAAGACAAATTTTGATTAAATAATTTGAAAAATTGTTCTCAATGACTGGTCACTGAAATCAATAGCTGATGCATGATTTACCTCCTGAATTTGGGGCATCTCTCAATGTATATAAAAATATGTGTGTATTTATATTTATTATCATGTAGTTTAATAACACAAAAACTTTTTTATTCAGCAAAAGCTGCCTTTATTCATTAGCATTAGACTTATTAAATCAATCTCAACTGAATGCTTTAGTTTTTTCTATGCTCTTAAAAAAAGGATAATAAATGAGGCAATCAATGCCATTTCTTTCCTAGGCAAAACCTAACCTATCATTGGAGTCTTAAAACAGTACAATGGGATTATAGCAATACATTTTGATAAGAATCCAATCATTCTTTTTGAAATGTAAATAATAAACAAAAGGATTATACAAAAAGCAGTTGATTTAATAATTTGATTAAATGTAGAGCCTTTCTGGATTTTCTAAGTACAAAAATGAATTTTAAGAAAATTATGGAAAGCATCCATATAAATAAAATAGCAACCCATGAACCACTGGATACATAATAATTATAGTTTATTTTAACTAGTTTTCAGTGATTTTAATATTTTTATTTTACTCAGTTTTCAGTGAGTTAAATATTTTGGTTAATAGGTATATGCTACATTTGGTAATGAATTTATAGGGAGCCATAAACTGAACTGGGGAATGTTCTGAGTAAGATGCCCACTGGTGTTTCATTCTATTCAATTAATATTTATTAAGTATCAGAGGTGCTAGGTTATGGGAACATGACACTGAAATAGCCACCATCATTGTTCTAAAGTTAACTTTCAATTTGCATGGATACTTTGTGTGTATGTGTTTGTGTACATATAATAGACACACAATCACACATTAAAATATATAGTTATATATTATATAGCAAAACAATTATATCATATATATGTAATTTTAAATCATGTGTTCAGTGGATAGTTACCCTTTGCCAACTACTATTCTAGAGGCTGGGGAAATGATTATATATGAGACATAAAGAATTCCTCACAGAGCTAACATTTAGTGAAGACCACAAATAAACATATATAAATGTATATGTCAAATGTGTCAGGCTTGGATATTAAGCAAAGTCTTATAGATGTTGACTGAGTTGAATCTTGAGTTTTCCAACACAGTAACAAAGGAAAGACTCTTCCAGGAAATGTTATTATACTTTTGTTTGTGCTCACAAATATCTCCCCTAACCTTATTATCTTGAAATTTTACAAGGACCTTTAACAATAAACTATAATTCTTAATAGCTGGTATCTTACAAAGATGTGTATAGAATTTTTTCCAAAATTGGAAAAAATGATATTAAAACATAAAGAAATTGTGCCCTCTGTTTCAAAGCTCTTTGATGGTCACAAACTCATTCCTCTTCTTTGAATTCATAGGAAGGAGTTACAGACAGATGGGCTTTATTATTTTGTTGACAGACAGATTTTATTCTGATCATAATTAATAAATAAGAATAGAATCTGAAGGTCATCTTCTCATTCCAATTGTATTCTAACTTGACAGAAATTTAATTGGTACTTCACCATTATGACTCAGTCTTTGGTTTTCTAGGTCTCATGGTTCAGAAGTGGGCACAGTCTTATAAACAAGTCAGGGTGACAATCAGAGTTATATTCAATAAAAAAAGTAACCATGATAATGAAATATGTACAGAGTATAAAGAAGAGAGAGACTTTTTATTTGTAGGCAAGTTCCAAACAGTATTATATTTAAACTTCTCTTTTATTATCTTAAATCTGTTTTCAATCACACAGAGAAACTTGCAGGCCAAAGAAAAGGGGGAGGATGTATTCAACACAGCAATAATATTGTCTACAAAATCTCATATGTATGAAACAAGTAGTGCTCATATTCATTAGTATCTGCTGCGGGAGCCTGCATATCCGGAGCCTGTGCTCCGCAGCAGGAGAGGTCACAACAGTGAGAGACCCGCGTACCGAAAAAAAAAAAAAAAAGTATGGTGACCTTAATTCACATTTAACATGTGAAAGAAATTGAGCATTGGCTCCTATCTTTGCCAATGACTAGGTATGTGAACTTGCACAAAATTGCTTAGTCTCACCGAATCCCAGTTATGTACTAGTGAAAGTGGATAATACAATGGAGTCATTGTTAAGATTTAAAGAGATACACCATGTAGGCTTCATGTACAAGACCTGATATTTAGTGCTGCATTCTCCACTACTGTCAATAGTTATGAAAGCAGCTCCTTTCATGATTTATAGGTAACAATACAAATAAAACTAACTAACTAGATAGCTAGCTAGCTAACAAAATATCCTCCTCAATATGTTTTTTTATATGTATATATCAACATTGGCAATATTGACATAAGGGCATATAGGATAATAAAACACTTGTTATAGGAACTTTTCACTGTATCACCTCACCATTCGACTTTCAATGCTCTGTCCTCTGGACTTTTGTCTGTTCTCCATTCTCTTCCACTTCCCTCATTCATCTTGATTCCTTGCATTTCTACTCTTGGGATAGCAAAATTTCCCTAATAACAATGCAGAATAACGTATTTTTCTCAAGCTTGTATTCCTAATTGAAGCACCAGGCCTACTTTACAGATCCAAATACACAGAGGACTCAGCTGAATAAAACAAGAGCAACTCTAGTGTTCTTAATTCGCTAACATCACTTTCCCTTAAGACTAGCTGTTGTTAATACACTGTTAAGCTCCTTGTCATAGGAGGCCCTATAAACCAAGGTCAGTCTCTAGGCTCCCCAGAGCCAGGTCTTTGGACTTCCCAAGAGCCGGGCACAACATTAAACATGATAAAAAATTATTTAGACGACGCTAAATAATAAAGCTGTGGATTGCCATTGACATTTTTCAGCTACTTTAAAAATATTTGGTATGTATTTGCAAACCACATGTATATTGGTGTTGTGATTTTTTTTTAAAAAAATGAATACTGATGTGCTTTGTTAAAGCTCACTGATGTGATTGTTAATTTGTTCTCTGGTGAGAAAAATTTATTTTCCATATGCTCAGGATATAATTTCATACATTTCCAATAAAATGATTTAAATTAATAAATTAGCGTTCATTAGTAAATAATAAAGTCCTAATTGGTAGATGATTGCCCTCAAAATAGTTCATAAGTAAAATGATTTCTATCTATAAAATATTTAATCTAGTAAGCAAACTCTATAATATGCTCAGTCAAAACAAAACTACCTCTTCCAGGGAGCCAATTCAACACCTGCACTGAATAAAGAAATATTAATTAAAAACCTATTCTGGTCTAGACATGATTCTAGGTGCTCTAACTTAGGGGTTAAGAGTAAAGACTCTGAAGCCAGACTGACTGGGTTCAAATTCTTTCTTAGCAACTTACTGGCTTTTATGATCTTAAGAAATGCACTTAGTTTCTCTGTTCAGTTTCTCAACCTTAAAATAGTGATGGCAAGAATAATATGTACTCATATTATTGTTATGAGAATTAAATTATTCAATGCATGTTAGTGTTTATATAAATAGCATCACTTCAAATATATATTTGTAATTCAAATATATATTTGGAGTGATACTATTTATATATCATAAATATATAAATGTACATATGCATATAAATCTGTGTATATATATATTATATATAAACATTCATCACTTAGAACAGTGACTGAAAAATATCAAGGACAGAAATATCAAGTGCATTCTGTTATTACTAATGATGACTCAGTAGTGACAAAAAAGAAAAACACCTGTTTTCAGGGATCTTCCATACTGTGGAGAAGAAAGAGTAAATAAGTAAACAAATACAGTAGAAAAGCCCCTATAGTAATAAATACTAGGCTAAGAATTAAAACCGAGCCATGTGGACGGGAGAGAATAGTTACATACTTTTGGTTGAGTTACTAGAGGAGGCTTATCCGGAAAGATGACATTCAAGCTAAAATCTTAATCATAATAAGTCCAGTATAAGGATTTCAAATGCTATTCTGTGTCAGGGAAGCTTCTGAAGGGTTTAGGGTTGAATGAGGAGATAGGAAAACAGGGCTATGAACAGATTTTGTATAGTAAAAATACTTGAGCTGTTATGTGGAAATTTGAGGGAGGCAGTTGTGGAAGCATGGATGGATTAGACAAGGGTGATAACATCAGAGATCTAGCCAAGTAGACAAATTTAAGATACACTTGCAGTTTCATTGGATGTTCTTTGTAGAACACCCTTTTGAATCAATTCCTTTAACTAGGATATTTTGTAAGAATAAAATATAAGACAAGTAAATGAAGGCTAAAACAGAAATATTCATGAGACCTAAATAAATCAGAATTATCTTTAAATATTTTATTTTGATCTACTCAGTTAAATGTTAGCATATCATACATATATCAATTACATATGACATGCAAATATGCAAATTATATATCATAAACATGCAATATATTCTAAGGGGGAAAAACACAGAGTATTTCATGTACCTATACAACACAGAAGAAAAAGTTACAAGAATTGCTAAGATAATTCTTAAGTAGAAGAATATACGTTTCCATGTATCCTTTACCCAGCTTCTCCCAATGGTTACATCTTACATAATTATGGTATACTATCAAAACCAGGAATTTAACATTAGAACAATATGTGTGTTTGTGTATAGTTATATCTATTTTAATTATGCGTGTAGATAAATGATATCACTGCCAAAATCAAGATACAGAAATATTCCATTGACACAAAGGACACAAAGGATGTAACACCCATACATTCTATTAGATGTACCTCCATATATGTCCCTGCCAGCACTACTTTGGCTGTGTCCCACAACTTTTGATATGTTGTATTTTAATTTTCATTAAGTTCAATGCATTTTTCTGAGTCTTCTTCTGGGACCCATAGATTATTTAGAAGCAGGTTGTTTAGTTCCAAGTATTTGAAGACTTTTCCTGTTATCTTTTATTTATTGATTTCTGGATGGATTTCATTGTGCTCAGATCTGGAATACCCTTTGTACAATTCAATCCTTTCAAATTTGTTGAGATTTTATGCCTTAGGGTGGCATCTGTCCTGGTATATATCTGAAGGTGCTGAAAAATGTGTATTCGGCTATTGTTTAACGTCACAATATCACTCTCAATAAACAAGAAAAATAATCTTACTTATTTAAAAATCTCCTTTACTCCATCTCAGCAGGCCCTTCTCCCAAGCAGAAAGTAATACAGTTCACAAGATCATATTATAAAACTAAAACAAAACAAAATTAAATTAAAAAATCTTCCTTTTCCCAGTCTGCTCATCTTTTACTTCTTTTGTTTTCCCAATCCCAGTCCTTCTTTTTTTATAATAAAAAATTCAAAGCCATGATCAACTCGTTAGAAATGTGCTAGGCTTACTTCTGTAGAATATGGTCTCCTCTCCTACTTTGCCTTCTCTTTCCATGGGTTTTGTTTGCTTTCAGTTTTTATCCATCAACAATTATGCACAAACAATCCTGAACTTCCCCTTCACTCTTAGCTACTCAGCTGGCAAAGTCTATGTTTATGGAGTTGCAAACCAGAAAGTGCTAAATCAATGCAGCACATTTGCATACATTCCACTTGAAAAAATTAAAACAACATAAACAAGACAGGTGAGGCATCCTGGGAAGTGATGTGAGAGCAATTATTCTGTTTAAAATGTTTCGTCTATATATAGTATAACCACCATCACTCACAGCATGTCTTCTCTGAATGTGATTTCTGACATCCTGTTGTTTGCTGTACCACTTAATTACACTGAGTAAAGAAGAGATTTTAAAGCCACACTGTGTCACAGTTAATAGGGTGAATAATTAAAGTAATAGTAGAGTTGGTTTCCCTTCTGCACAAACCATTTGGTCTTCTAACACCATTGTTTAGAATTTCCTGTGGTGATTCACTTCCTCAGAATTTATCGCTGCATTATTTCAGAAGTCTGATTTTACCACTGTGTTCAGCACAAGACGAATGTGAAAAATTAAGCTTTGTGAAATCCCTGGAAACAATATATTAAGGCAAATAGTTATGGCTTTATGCCTCTCCTGACCCTCTGTGAACCCCCCTCAATTGGGATTAGGGTGGGCAATTTGTTTGTCTGAAGTAACATGCAGTTGATTATTCATTAAGTGAATAATTCTGAATTACCAGATATTTTTTACTTTCATATAGGTGATATAGACTTATGCTGGATATAAGACATAAACAAAAATTATCTTCATAGTGATGTCTAACAGTAGAGAACAAATGCATAGAAACCAAAACGTACCTGGCACGGAGGGGTGGGAATGAGTAAAACTGATGAGATTAAGAAAGGTCCAAGAAAAATGGAGGATAAGCAAAGGATAGTTGAGAGTAAGATTAGGAAGAATCTTTAATGCTAACGTAAGAATATGCAATTTATTCTGTAGTGAACTCAGGACCATAAAGTTCTGAGCATGAATGTAACACTGTGCAACTAATTTTATAAAAACTAAAGAAGATAAAAGAAGATTAATTTGTAAGGCATATACTTGGTGCATTAGGATATGTAGTTATTAATTTCAGGTCTTCCAGAGACTAGAATTCTTCATACTGAACATGAAATGTTATTGTTTAGGAAGTAGATTCACATAGTGGAAACTTCCCTGGATTAAAATCAAAAGGCCAAAAGTCATGTCACCTTACTGGTCTTAGTTTTCTTATCTTATAAAATAGACCTGTTCTGTCTTCCTCACAGGGTAGTTAGGAGCAAAATGAAATGCTGACTGGGCTTCCCTGGTGGTGCAGTGGTTAAGAATCTGCCTGCCAATGCAGGGGACACGGGTTCGACCTCTGGTCCGGGAAGATCCCACATGCCGCAGAGCAACTAAGCCCGTGCGCCACAACTACTGAGCCTGTGCTCTAGAGTCCACAAGCCACAACTGCTGAGCCTGTGTGCCACAACTACTGAAGCCCATGAGCCCCAGAGCCCATGCTCTGCAACAACAGAAGCCACCACAATGAGAAGGCCGCACACCACAACAAAGAGTAGCCCCCACTCACCACAACTAGAGAAAGCCCACACAGCAACAAAGACCCAACTCAGTCAAAAATAAATAAATACATGTATTAAAAAAAGAAAAAAGACCATATTATCTGCTGGTGGGGAAAAAAAAAAAAAAAGAAATGTTGACTGCAGACCCTAAGAAAGGAAAGCAAAATAACCTGTTGGTCAACAAACCAAGTTTCTTGTTTACTGCAAAGATAGAGACCACTACCTTGACAGAGTCCAAGTACTATTTTGTAAGAAGAAGGTTCAAGATGGGATATTTACAAACTTTTGGGGCCCTGGGTTAAGGCAAGACTTTCAACGTGGGGGCCTGATTGGGATTGGGCAATGTTTATGATATAACAGTTTAGAAATAGGCATGGACATACATACACTACCAAATGTAAAATAGCTAGTGGGAAGCAGCCACTTAGCACAGGGAGATCAGGTCGGTGCTTTGTGACCACCTAGAGGGGTGGGATAGGGAGGGTGGGAGGGACACGCAAGAGGGAAGAGATATGGGGATACATGTATATGTATAACTGATTCACTTTGTTATAAAGCAAAAACTAACACACCATTGTAAAGCAATTATACTCCAATAAAGATGTTAAGAAAAGAACCAAATCTTTTCAAAAAGAAGTAACTTCTGCATAAAAATATCTAATATGTCACATTTCCTCCATGCAAATTAATCTTTATTTCTCCAAACACCCATACTTTCTTAGCATTCTGTCTGCTCACATTTTCCAACAGCCTGAGAAAACCACCCACATCTCTATACATTAAACTAATTATATACATTCTCAGGAACCAATTTAAATATTATCTTTTCTGAAAAATCTTTGCACAATCCATTATAATATTTTTATTCCTTGGTTAGGGCATTTATTACTTTTACTTTGGATTGCAGACACTTGTTTATGTATATGTACATTAAATCATTAAAATAAGGATTCAAATCTGTTTCATCTCTTCATGTCTTCTATTACTTTAATAGGTCTTAGAGATAGAAAATGTTTAGTATTGATATGTATTTTGGAAATGAATGATTGATTGAAGGGATGAATGTCAAAATTAAATTATCTCTATTTAAGTTTATAAAGATAGCTCCAGAGGTCAGGGCCAGGGGAAGATGACACACAGGTAAGATAAATTCCATATTGTTCTAAAATTGCCAAATTTATGGTCTCTGAACATCCAGAGGAAGGTGTTCAAAGGGAGAATAGAACGCAGAAAGAGTAATGAAAGGGGATCACAGACCATAAGAGTAAGGGAACTGGGATTCTATTTCTAAGTCAGCTAGTAAATACATTGTAAAAATTATTTAACACACTCTCTGGTCACATTTCCCTGTGTCTCTTTTGAATTTTGACAATTAATGATTCTAATTTTGGACCCACCCCCCCAATCATAATGCTTTGTGTTTATGTACCTGTATATCCCCCTGACCTAAAAGTATACATTGCCTCATAATCTTTCTCTTCACTATACCTCAGCTTTCCAGAATTTCCTGCCTATGCAAACAACACTGCTGCCGCCGAGTTTCCTCTAGTGATGGCATTTAATAAATCACCCTAGGCCCAGGCACGTGGATTCTGTTTGTCTTGTCGTTTAATCACTGCCCATTACTTTGTACAAGTTTGCATTTCAAACACTGGGGTGTACTTGTTATAACACCTATTAAGCCCCCTTCTCAAGCTTTGAACCCGCTCAGGATCCATAATGGATTATCTTATTATCTCAAATAAACTGTAGTAAGATTGTGATTTGCATGAAGTACATCTTTCTGGGTGTAGAAAGGACCAAGATGACAGTACTGAAACATCAGGCTTTCAACTTAATTAGTTCTACCCCAATGTCTGGAATTTTTTACATCCTAGTTTTAGCTACAATTATGCTGAAAACAAGAGGCAGGGAAAATATTTTATTTGTGAATTAAGGGCTTATTTAATAAAGCTGTGCCACCTCATTGTCTACTTCTTCTTCTTAGGATCTAAGGCATATATGTGCAAAAATAAATTTGAAACCCTGTTTATGTGTTATTTCTTTAAAAACATTTTATCTCTTGAATCCATATTAATAATTTTTTAAAATGAGAAAGAGAGCTAAAGAAATGAATAAACACTTTCCTAAGACCCAAAATTAGCACCACTTGTACGTATTAGACGTATAATACATAAATTGGGTAATTTTATGGTCCATTTCCTTTGAATACTTTATACAGGAGAAAACAAAATTGGCTTCAATTTAGTGTCTGATATATGAAGAGGATGATTTCTGGATGAAGCTGAGAAGTTTGAAACAGGGACACTCAAAATTGTGTTTTCTTTTGAAATTGCAGGTCACATTTTGGTATATCAGTCCTTACCCTGGAATTCCATTCAAACTCTGTCTGCCTTTCCCTTGGGCTTATGAGACCCTTCTGACTAAATGAACAAGCATACAAAATCTTCAACAGCCTTGAATAATGCCTCCCTTTTTTTCCTGTTTGTTCGTTTTTTTAGAAAAGCATCCAATGACTGTATACGAGAGAAGGTCATAGGGAGAGATGATCAATACTATTCCTTCTCCTTAAAATATTACCTTTCCCACACCCATGTCCTTTAAGCTAACTCCTACTCAATGCTTAGTTGCCATTAAATATTACTTCTTCCAAAAAGACTTTCCGGAAATCTGAATTAAATTAGTTGTCTGTAAGGGATTCTCTGAGAACCCTGAAAAATTCCATTACTGGTATTTTTCATGCTTTATTCTAATGCTAGCTTAATTTCTTGGACCCTCATATTAATTTCAAGCTCACTGAAACAATATGACATATTTACCATCCTATTTCTAGTTAACAGACTATTTTATACACTAGTATATAGTTCAATCTGATTCTATGGTATTAAAAATTGAACTGGGCCTCATAATCAGAAGAACTTCAGACTTGGTTTAATGCTCTGCTGCTACTTTCTTGAAATTCTTAATAACTTTATCTTTGAATTTTTATTTTATGTGTGAAGTCAATGGATCTCTGCTCCCTGTGAATGAGCAGAGAAAATATGCACAATAGGCATGTCTGCCATGGTTCCTTGCTAGCTCATTTGCACAGTGTTTATAATACCCCATGAGTATAGAGTTCCTGTGGACCCATGATGCATGAAATTTCAGTGACACTCAAAGCAACTACAAGGGAAGCATGTAAGGAGCTGTACTGACAACACTGAAACGCTACACTTCCCCCAAAAGGCTATGGCATTCTGAGAAAGTCAGAGCCAAGTAAGCCTGACATATTCATTTTTACTTGTGTTACTTGATTATATTAGCCAACTACTTACATTGAAAATAACAACATAAAAAGAAAGGAAAATATAGGACATCAAAGACAGACAAAAATAGTTCTTTTTTTCTTTCAGTCCTTTTCTACTCATCTATGAGCCAAAGTGATGATAGAAGGCGTGCATATCAAAAGTGAAATATAAATAGTTGAGTTAGATTTCTGCATTGTTTCCACTGTTCTGGTAAGAATAAAATGCATATGCACTCATGAACTATAAAATACAAATTGTACAATTTTGGTTATTCAACATATGAGTTAAATGCACCTATTTGCATTTAAAACTGGCATTACACAACATAAAGATATACAGTAAAATCACTGTTAGTTTAAAATTGTAATTCTTCTTTAGAATGCTATTACATAGCAAATATGAAGCACTATGGCATTCTGAGAGATAACAGAAGAAAAGAAAAAGCTTTATATTTAGTTCCACTAATGTCACTATCTTCCTGCTTTTTGATCAAGAGTGCTACATTTTCCTTTTGCACCGGGTCCTGAAAAATATGTAGCCAGCTGCGCAGTAAAATTTTAACTCCGCAAACTTGGAGTTTTAAAACCCTATGCATTCCAAAGAAAGGACTTAGCCTTGACTAGTTTCTAGGGGATAAACTCTGAGCCCTTGGATTATACTACTTGATAAAAGTGTTTTTTGTATACTTGAGACCTAGGGCCACACCAGATAGGTGCTACTAACAGTATGATTTGTGGTGAATATTTATTTTTGTTCACCTGAAACCCTGGGCCATGCTGTATCAGTTTGACCTTTGGGAGATGGCTGGAGACTAAGTGGCTAAGGTTACTTACACCGGGTGCTCCATGCCTATGTGATTGACTCCTGATAAAAAATCCTGGCCACAAGGCTCAGGTAAGCTTCCCTGATTGGCAATATTCTATACATCGTGTCAGACATCATTGCTAGGAGAATTAAGTGCTGTCTATGGAACTAAACTGCAAGAGGTCAGTTGGAAGCTTGTGCCTGAACTTTCCTAGATTCCACTCTAAGTATCTGTTACCTTTGCTGATTTTAATCTATATCTTTTCACTGAAAAAAAAACATAACTGTGAGTATAACAACTTTACTGAGTTCTCTGAGTCTTTCTAGAAAATCATCCAGCATGAGAGCAGTTATGAAGACCCCTGACACACTGACCCTGAACTCATAATTACAAGCTGGGGAACGACATTTCCTAGTCCCAAAAAGATCACAATAGGGTAGGCATTTTCCACAATTTGAAACCAAAGTATTGTTCTAAAAGGAGAGGAAGAAACCAATCATACTCCAATAAAAATTAAAAAAAAAAAAAGAATGAGACTCAAGGCAGTAAGACCAAAGTTGAAACAAAATAAAATAAAAGGAGGATTAGTGATAAGATAAATATTCGTATGTATATAGATGAATTTCCTTCCTTTTTAAGTCTGAAAAGTATTTCATTGTATGTATCTACCATATTTTGTTTGTCCATTCATCTGTCAATGTACATTTGGGTTGCTTCTACTTTTTGGTTCTTACAAATAATTCTACTATGAACATGGGAATAGAACTGTCTCTTTGGGACCCTGGTTTCAATTATTTTGAGTATATACCCAGAAGTGAATTTGCTGGATCATACAGCAATTCTGTTTGTTTAGTTTCCTGAAGAATTGTCATAGTTTTTTTTTTCCATAATGGCTATGCATTTTTACATTCCCACCAACAGTGCACAAGGATTCCAATTTCTCCACAGCCTTGTCAATGCTTGTTATTATTATATTTTCTACAGTAGCCATCCTAATGGGTATGAGGTAGTATTTCATTATGATTTCGATTTTTTTTCATAATAATTAGTAATGTATAACATCTTTTTATGGTCACATTGGCTATTTGTATATCTTCTTGGGAAAAATCTATTGAAGTCATTTTTCCATTTTTAACTGAGTTGTTTTCTGTTGTTGTTGAATAGAAGGAGTTCTTTATATATTCCAGACAAGAGCCTCATATCACATGTATGATTTGCATATATTTTCTCCCATTTTCGTACCTTGCCTTTTTATTCTGTAATTGTGACTTCTGATGCACAGAAGTTTTAAAATTTGATGTAGTCTATTTTACCTACTTTTTATTTTGTTGTCTGTACTTTTGCTGTCATATCCAAGAAATCATCATCAAATTCAATGCCATAAACTTTTACCCTACATTTTCTTCTAAGAGTTTTATGGTTTTAGGTCTTATATTCTTTGATCCATTTTGAGTTAATTTTTAAATATGGTGTAAGGCACAGGTCCAGCTTCATTCTTTTGCATGTGGATTTCCAGTTTTCCCATACATGCTGATATTGATCCACTAAATTAATTTGATGATATATTGATAATTATAAGCTGCAGTATGAAACACTTCACAAAAAGATGGGTAGAGGTGCTGAAAACTATTTTATCACAATAACCTAAAAAATCTACCCACTGTCTTCAGTTATAGATTTAAGTTTTTTAACACTGTATGTGATAGGGTCTATGTTCTATTCACCACTTGAAATTGAGATTTCATTCCCAGTGAACAACTTCAATATCTAGATTAATATTTCATATCTAAGTTTATGTTACTTTGTTGTTTCTATACTCTCCTACCATCCTTTATGCCTCAATAATTCACATTTCAAATTGAGCTTAGATGTCTTATTTGAAAGATTCATTCTCTTCTCTTCCTCAATGCTTGCCACTTCCACATTTGGTTAAGTACAATCCTATACACTCAAATAACACCTGTGATCAACCCTATGATATCACTAGATACACTGTATTGTAATTGTCTCTATCTGCTCTTTACAAGGGTAAGTATGCATCCTTTTACTTCTGAATCTTCAGCCTTTCCTCTCTGAGATACAGAGGAGGTGATCAGTAGTTTTTCAGTTGAACAATCTATTGAACGCATTACTCTTATGTAGGCCCATTCTGATGACTTTCCACCACAGAATATTGACTTTGTATGTCCTTAGCATTAAATTTTTTTGAAATATTTCCACTGTTTAATATTTTTTCTTGAAGTATAGCCAATTTACAATATTGTTAGTTTCAAGTGTACAGCATAGTGATTCACCTTTGTTTTTGTAGATTATATTCCATTATAGGTTATTACAAGATATTGGGTATAATTCCCTGTACTATACAGTAAATCTTTGTTGCTTATCTTTTTCATGCATAGTAGTTTGTATCTGTTAATCCTATATTCCTAATCTGTCTCTCCCTGCCCCTTTGGTAACCATGTTTGTTTTTCAAGTCTGTGAGTCTGTTTCTGTTTTGTATATAGATTCACTTGTATTATTTTTTAGATTCCACATATAAGTGGTATCATATAGTATTTGTCTTTCTCTGTCCTACTAACTTCTCTGTCCGACTTACTTCATGAAGCTTAATATTCTCCAGGTTCATCCATGTTGCTGCAAATTGCAATATTTCATTCTTTTTATGGTTGAGTAATATTCCATTGCATACAAACAAGACAGAAAAAACTGTGACCGCCCCCCAACATCATCAAAGGTTGAGTGGGGAACCACGACTTCCACCATCACCAGGCTGTGAAACAAGGCACCTCAGTACCTCAACACTCCAGCTAAGGTCGCATCAGTGGAGGCCACATGGAAAGTGGGGATTTTAATTCCTGCCAAGTGATAACAAGTCCTCCACCTTCCCCTCACAGTATCAGTGAAGAAAGATTCTCAGTGTCACCTAGCAACAATGAACCACCACTTCTTCTCCCTGCTGGGGTTGTGTTGGAGGAAACCTAGTGGAAAATCAAAACTTTTCCATTCTCCAAAAAAGACGAGGTCACCCCACTCTTGATGTCAGTGGAGGCTAGATGGAGAGCAGTAACAAGGTACTCCAACTCCTCCCAGCCAAGGTATTATCAGTGGAGATCAAGGGGGGAGCCAGAAGTCCCACACCTACCCAGTAGTCATACGGATCACCCACTGACATTGGTGTCAATGGAGGCCAAAAGGGAAATCTGAACATCCACCTTCACCTGACAGTAATAAAGAGACATCCCCCTTTCCCATGCCAGAGTGAACTCAGGAAAAGAAAGCTAAAACAGTAGGTTTAGAAGAGATCCAGAGTCTCATAATATGATATCCAAAATATCCAGTGTTCAGTAGAAAACCTTTCAAACCAAGAACCAGGAAGAATGAAAAAGAATGAATGAAAAAAGATAACCAATAAATGCTAATGCCAAAAATGACAGATATGTTAGGTTGGTTGACAAAGATTCTAAAGCAGACATCAGTAAGTCCCTCAATAAATAATTATAAACAGGCTTCAAAGAAATTAAAAAATAGCAAGAATATAGAAAAGAAATAAGAAAGAGACAAATAGAAATTTTAGAACTGAAAAATACAACAATAACTGTCAATAAATAGGTTTAGTAGAATAATAAAGAGGATAAAAGAATCAGTCAAGTGCAAGGTAGAATGATAGAAATAACCCAAACTGAAAAACAGAGCAAAACTTGGAAAAAAATATGAAAAAATGTAAACTTTGTGACATCAGAGTCCTGAAAAAGATGAAAAAGAGAGAAGGACTAAAAAGTATTAGAAAAATAATATATGGGTACTTCCTAAATTTGAAAAAGATACAGAAACCTACCATTTTAAGAAGCTCAGAAAACCCCTAACAATATAATCTCCAAGAGAACCAGACCAAGACACAGAATAATCAAACTTCCAGATACCAAAGGCAAGGAAAAATTTTTGAATGTAGTGAGAGAGAAACCACACCTCATCCTTAGGGGAAAAATGATTAGAATGACAGTAGATCTGTCATAAAAAACCAGGGAGGTCAAAAGAAAGTGGCACATTTTTCAAGTGATGAAAGACAAGCATCATCAACCTAGAATCTTATATCCACAAAATATATCCTTCAGAAGTGAAAAGGAAATCGACATAGACTCTGATAAAGGAAAGCTAAGAGAATTTGTCACCAGCAGACCTACCTTAAATGAATGACTAAATCAAGTTACCTAAGAATAAAGAAGAGGGTAAAAGAAGGTTCCTCTGAAGGTCATGAGGAAGGAAGATCACAGGAAACAAAAATGGATAAATTTTCTTCTCCTCTTGACTTTTTCAAATTATGTTTTATAATTAAAGAAAAATTATAATACTGTCAGATGTGGTTCTAAATATGTGTAGGGAAATATATAAGACATTTATAGTATAAATGGGGGAGGACAAAAGAGTGTGAAGGGAAACAAGTTTTCTATACCACTCAGACCAGTAAACTAATGGCACGGGTAAGACTGACACATTACGTACATAGGATGTCATATATAGAACAACCACTAACAAACCTATAAAAAGGAGATGTACTCAAAAACTCTGTACGTAAATCAAAGTAGAACTCTAAAAATTGTTCAAATAACCTACAGGAAGGCAGGGAAAAGAAAACAGAAAAAAGAGAACAAAAAGAAAACAACAGGGCTTCCCTGGTGGCGCAGTGGTTGAGAGTCCGCCTGCCGATGCAGGGGACACTGGTTCCTGCCCCAGTCCGGGAAGATCCCACATGCCGCGGAGCGGCTGGGCCCGTGAGCTATGGCCACTGGGCCTGCGCGTCCGGAGCCTGTGTTCCACAATGGGAGAGGCCACAACAGTGAGAGGCCCGCGTACAGCAAAAAACAACAAAATAAAATGGTGAACTTAAGCAGTAGTATATCAATAATGACATTAAATATAATTTGTTTTAATGACACCAATGAACAGAGATTGGCAAAGTGGATTAAAGAGTCTGACCCATCTATAGATTGTCTACAAGAAACTCATTTTGAAAATAATCATATAGGCAATGTGAATGTAAAAGGATACAAAAAGTAATATTATGCAAAATTTAATCAAAGGAAAGCAGGAGTGGCTATATTAAAATCAGTTAAAAGACTTTAGAGCAAAGACAATCCCCCAAGATAGAGAGGGACATTATATAGGGTAAAAAGGCTAATCCAGCTAGAAGACCTAACAATCCTAAATGTGTAGGCACAAGACGACACAGCCACAAAAGAGTGAAGCAGAAACTGATCGAACAAAGAAATAAACAATTTTACAAATACCTGATAGAAAAACTAGAATGAAAATCAGCATTGGTATCGAAGAATTCAGCAACCCCATCAAACAGTAACATCTAATAGACTTTTGTAGTATACTCTACCCAACAGCAGTTGAATGCACATTAATTTCAAGTGCCCCAGAACAAACACATACTAACTTAGAAAATATGTTGGCACACTAAAAAAAAAAAAAAGAAAAAACTCAAAATATTAAAATAATTGAAATCATACCGAGTGCATTTTCTGAACAAAATGAAATCAAAGTAGAAATCAATACCAGAAAAATCTCCAAACACTTGGAAAGTAAACAACACACTTGTAAATGATACATGGGTCCAAGAAACAGTATCAAGGGAAATAAAAAATGCATTGAATTGAATGACGGTAAATGTAATATATAAAAAATTTGTGGGAGAGAGATCAAGCAGTGTTCAAAGAGGAATTTATAATATTAATGCATACATTAAAAAATAGAAAAATTCTCAAAATCAGTAATCTAATTTCACACATCAGGAAACTACAAAAGGGGCAAAATACGTAAAAAGTAAAAAGCCAATTAGGAATTAGGCAAAATACATGAAGAGACATTTCACTGAAAAGGACATACAGATGACAAATAAGCACATAAAAATTTGCTCAATTTCATTAGCCATTAAGGAAATTCAAGTAAAAATACCAGAATGAGATATCATCACGCACATAAGAAAGGTTTAAATAAAAAATAAGTACCACCACCAAATCCTCACAAGGATTCAGGGAAATTGTCATCCACATATGCATTGCTGATGGGAATGTAAAATTGTACAGCCTTTCTGGAAAACATTTTGGGACTTTCTTAAATAAATAATGCAATTATAATTCGACCCAGCGATTGCACTACTGAGCATATATTCCAGAAAAATAAAAACTTATGTTCACACAAATCTGTACATTATTGTTTATAACAGCTTTATTCGTAATAGTCCCCACCTGGAAACAATACAGATGTCCTCCAATGGGTAAATGGTTAAACAAAACATAACACATGCATGTCATGGAATATTAGTCTAAACAAATAGGAAGAAACTATCCATACACACAACAGTATGGATGAGTCTCCAGGCAATTACAATGTGTGAAAAAAAATAAATCAAATGGTTACATACAATATAATTCTATTTCAATAACATTGTTTTTTGTTTGTTTTTTTACATAACATTGTTGAAATGACAAAATTATAGAAATGGAGAATAGATTAGTGGTTGCCAGGGGTGAAGGAGGGGTTGAAATTAGAAGGGAAATGGGAGTGATATAAAAGGATAACAGGAAGGATCCTTTTGCTGATGGGATGTTAAGTACCTTAACTGTATCAGTGTCAGTCTAGTTGTGTTATTGTATTCTTGTTTTGCAAGGTATGACCTTTGGGAAAACTGTGTAAAGGGTAAAAGAGATCACTCTGTATTATTTCTTGCTACTTCATTTAAATAAATAACTATCTCAAAATTTACAGAAAGTATAAAAAAGAAATACAGTTAATTAAAAAATAAATAAGAAAAAATAAGCAACAGCAATCTCTAGATTTTCTGTTGCATTTCAGAATTTATTCAAAATCAGATTTCCAAGAGGAAGACTGATGCAGGACCAGGCCAATATGTCATGTTTAAATTTATCAATGTATTACAATAACTTTCTGTCCTTCAGTTTAATTTTAATACAGTATTCTTATACACTGTTTATGTTTGTTTCTCACAACTATCTGTGTAGTGCAGTGACCTCCTAGAAAGAGCACTGAAGTGGAAAGTGCTGGTAATACTTATCACATATAATCATTAATATACTTGTCTGGCACCTTCAACAGAATGCAAATTATATGTTTTTATTCCTAGATATATATAGTTTTTATTGCATAATAACCTTTTATATATATGTCTATTTAATGAAAAAGTAAGTTTGAATTTTAACTGCCACTTGCTACCTAAAAAAATCATGTTTTCTGACTGTAATATGACTGTTTAGACAAGAGTGTCTAACAAGCCCAGATCATTTATGCTTTTGTGGCTCCGGTAACTGCTGAACATGATTAGAAAAACTTCAGGTTGGCATCCATTATCAGTACTTATGGATTAATTTTAACAATGAGAAGGCAGGATTCAGGAATTTGTGTCTAAGGCAAAGTCAGAAAGTAGAAAAAACTTGACCGAACAAGTTAGGGTCAGTGATATCAGAGGCAAATTTTCAGAGTACAAAGACACATATTTAACTCCTAGCTCTGACATTTTCAATACAAGTGGTCTTAGACAAATCTTAAAACAATTTTCATTTTCTTCATCTATGAAGTTGGATGATACTCCATAACTCTTATGATTGCTGTGACTATGAAGTATGCTATTGTAGGAAAAAATTATTTGTAATATTCTAAGCAAATAGCAGGTATTTTTCTACCTTCTGCTTAACAGATTTTTTTTCAATCTCCTTAACTCAACAGAATGAATCAAGGATGAGATTTTGTTCTAAACTAGCATGTTTTTAACTAGCCTGTAGTGAAAAATCTAAACTAGGACGTGACTTCTTTGTGCTAGGCAGGGGAGATTGGAAGATAAAGTCAAGAAAATAGAAAAAAGGGAGGACCACTGAAAATAAGTAAGAGATATTATAGATTTAATGATTTGTTTAGTTAGAGCCAAGTCTAGTGTATGTTTGGAAAATTTTCAAGGGTGTTTCCTTCCTTAAGTATCCACAATGACAAAGAAACATCAGTATTTTATTGATTGATTATTGGATATTTGGAGCCAGTTTAGAGTTTTCTACTCCGCCTTCTAGGTGTCTGAAAAGTGTCTAATTCAGAGGCATTTCTATAACTTGTTTGCCAGATGAATGAATGGGTGAATGAATGAACGACTAAATGTAAGAAACAATGACTCAATTAATATGATTAATTTCAGCCTCTAGATTTTAAGAACAACAAAAACACTCAAACACCTGTGGTGCTTCGCCATTTGGGGAAACATTCCTGATGATTTCCTTCTATGCAACAGGAGATAGCTAGCTCAGGAACAACTTGAAATTTTCAGAAAATTATATTGCTTCCCAGGATCCGTGATGCTCAGACAACAGTTCAAATGTCATGAGGCTGAGCGAGACACACTAGGCTCCTTAAAATGTATGAGCCAGCCATAAATTTTAGCATAAGGCCCTCTCATTCTGGCCTGAATGATATGTAGATTACAGTGACAGACCTCTTTGTACAGGGTATATCCATGCTAAATCTTGGCTGTTATTGATGAATAAGTAGGTTTGGTAGAGTCAAAATGCCATTCTCTATGAATGGAAACCACAGAGGGGAAATTTTTCATTGTATAACAAATCAAGGGAGACCATATGGCCACTTTAGTGGTTTTTAAGAATTTTTAATTTTGGCGTGCATAGGTTTATAGAACATATTTTTTGTAACCATAATGCCTGACAGAGACTCATTTTCCTAACTGTTAATGTTTGTCCTCAAGCTGCTTCCTCTTCCCAGATCTACCTTGTGGCAGGGGTGATCTTCCTAATGCACCTTGGATTTAGTTGTTTCCATGTCATCCCATTGTCTCTGAGATAAAGCCCAAGCTCTAACATGGTGTGTTAGGCTCCCATGGCCTGGCTTCTTCCTTTCCATCCAGTTTCATTCTTCAAAATCCTGCGTCTTAAACTTTATGCTCCAGGAAATCAAAACTTTTAGCAGTTCCTATGGATGCTATGGGAGTTCATGCTTTGCCATTATTATTATTTTTCTTTTGGTCACACCGTGCAGTATGTTGGATCTTAGTTCCCTGACCAGGGATCAAACCCGCGCCACCTGCACTGGAAGCGAGGAGTCTTAACCATTGAACCCAGGGAAGTCCCCAGGAGTTCATGCTTTGATACCATCATTCTTTCAGTTCTCTTCGTCTGAGATGCTCTACTTTCCCAATCTCTTTTTGGAGAAAGCATAGTTATCTCTCAAGATTTAACTGAGTATCTTCTTCAGGACTTCTTCCATGAAGCACCTCATTTGGTGAAGCAACCCCTCCCTGTGCTTTACTCCTTGTGTGTTTACTTTTCCATGGCACTTGACTTAATGTACTGAAATTTTCTCATTACATCCTTGTCTTCCTCATTAGACCTGTTTATCTCCAAGGGAAAAGTACATTTAAAGTCATCTTTGAATCTCCTGGGTTTGGTGAGTATTCAGAAATGTGCTCAATGACATTTACTGAAATTAATTCAATAAGTGCTAAGAAATAATCTATGTTAATGGAATACCATCTGCCGGTCTGAGGGCTATCTTTCCCGAGACAAAAGTCAAAAACAAACAAAAACAAACAGCACCATTAAATGTTTAACAGAAAGATTACAGCCAGTGACTTTTTTGAAAACAAACTGGTTAATTTATGCAGTGGTGTAAAAGGTTATATTCTAGGCCTTCCAATTTTCTATAGACTTAGAATGTTTATTCCGGATGTCATGCAAGAATCTTGATTCCCTTTTCTGTAGTGAATGTGGCTGCTTTATTTTATTTCTTCAGAAAATCTGTTATGTACTCTACAACACTCAAGAGATTATTTCTTTTTAAATGAGCTTCTTTAATTTCAGATACATAAATTGGCTATATAATTCAGAGTGAAATATGTCATTACAGTCTCCCAGCATTTATAAATGTTCACAGATGTTAAATTATAAGCCATTCAGACACTTTAACGAATGCATGCACATGTACATTGGGCAGCACATAATGAGAAAATTTATCTTTATGTTTGGCTGCACTATCTATTTTTATTCCCTGGACTATTTTAATTCATCATTTAAACCTGGTTCTAAATCTTCTACTAAAAAATATTTCTAATGGGGTCAATAGGGGCTGGCAAACAGAAGTATGAAGGTACTTATCTGTATGGGGCATTATGTAATTAAAATGCTGCAGGCACTTTTTAGTATTTTAATCTTCTCCAAATGTACCTAGCATACACTACATGTTTTAAAGCAATGACTACTATTACTAACATTTTGTTTATAGTAGTTCCTTGAGTAATAGTAGCTCCACCTCCAAATTATTTTAGCTTATTGAATGGATACCCTGTTGCTTATACTGTTGCTCTTTTTCTTATTTTATTGCATAAATTGCAATATTCATTGAATTGGAAAGTAAGTTCACCCTGTACGTGCATGTAGTAAGTTCTAAATCAACTGAGCAATATAATTCCTCAACAAAATGATTTGTTGATATTCTCTGTACTTTCTTTGAATAAGTAATTCTTATACTCACATTCTTTCTGGAATATAGGCTGGTCAAAATCCATCATGCTATAGCGGTAGAGCAGGAAGTGGTGAGTGGTTCAATTCTTTTTTCATATAGAAGAAGATAATGTATGCAAGATCCCAATAGGCAAAATAAATAGGGACATGATTGCTCTGATGGACTGAAGGAAAGAGACTTCAATCCCAGACATACAGGCTCTTGCTTGCACAGTTGTGGATCTTGGGATTCTAAGGAGCACAATTGAGAAAACTAAGGTACCAGATCTCTACTACTCCTAATATTAACCCATAGAAGCACAATCATGGAGGCTTTTTTCTACATATATAAATAGGTTTATATATTCCAGGCTCTAAAATACTAAGGAAAGTCTGGAAAACAAATCAGGGAAACAAAAGACTTTAGGCATTATATTATCTTCCTATTAAAATTGCCACTGTCTTAATAGTATTCATTTATATCTTTAGGTTTGAGATATTAACCCTTTTATAAGCAATTATGCTTATAAGCACCTCTATAAGCATAATTTCATATATACTATGGTCTCTCATTTGAGAATGAAACATAGTGACAATGACCTACTGTATCCTTCTTCCTGGATATCTGATAAATCTGTCATATTAAAAATTTCTTAGGCTTAGTTTATCAATTTAACCTTAAGTTAAATATTTATTAACTTGTGCGTGTATGTGTGTACATACATACATATTGACACTACACTTGAAACAGTTGCCCAGTTTAGAAATTTGAGGGTCATCTTGACTACTTCAAACATTACTTTTGCCCCACTCAGATATCTACACATTCAACATATTACTGAGACTTACAGATTTCCACTGTAATAATCTCTTATACCTTTATTTTCCATTTTAATTTATATCATTTGAATTCAGTTCCTCATTCTCTCCTGTCCATGCAATTGATTAATAAAAATAAACCATCTAAACTACAAGGTAATTCTAATTTTCCTATTATTGCATTCTATATAGTTTCAACTTTTTCACAATTATTAATAGTATTTGTGCAGAAATGTCTATATTTCATATTGGTTATTCATGAAAGCCCATTAGGATTTCTGTAACAGTATGGCATGGACTTAACCTGTGTTTTCAAAGGGTGAAATATATTCTCAAAAATGGTGGCTACTGGGAGTTCCCTGGTGGTTTAGTGGTTAGGATTCTGGGATTTCACTGCCGTGGCCCAGGTTCAATCACTGGTTGGTTGGGGAACGGAGATCTCGCAAGCCATGTGGTATGGCCAAAAAAAAAAAAAATTGTGGCTATTTATAAATTTGTTTCGGACAATAAAGCAAAGGTCACATCAATTAGTAGAATAATAGTGTGCAAGTTCCAAATATAAATCAAACACTTGAAAGTATCACAAGTTCAAATAAACCTAGGAAGATGTAATCATTTACTGTCAGGATGTTTTGGATAAATTTTGGTATTCTGTCTACTTTCATATAAAAGTATATGCTAATAAAAATACCAAAGCATTGAATTTACCTATTCCAACAACATGTTTGCTGTTATTGTTATAAGTCCAAATAGAGTATTTAGAATGTTATAAATTTTATTTTTTTAATTTTTTTAAACTTTTTTTTTATATTGGAGTATAGCCAGTTAACAATGTTGTGATAGTTTCAGGTGCATAACAAAGTGACTCAGCCACACATACAACATGTATCCGTTCTCCCCCAGACTCCCCTCCCAACCAGACTGCCACATAACACTGAGCAGAGTTCTCTGTGCTATATACAGTAGGTCCTTGCTGTTATCCTTTTAAATATAGCAGTGTGTACATGTCAATCCCAGCTCCCTAACTATCCCTTCCCTCCACTCTTCCCCTGCCCTGGTAACCATAAGTTCAAGAATGTTATAAATTTTTGTAGAAGGGAAAGTTTATAAAAATTATTTCAAAGTCGATGGCTCATGTAACCAAGTGAACAATTACATTAACCACAGAAACCACAGAAAGCTTGAATATGACTAAATTTTGAATAAAAGATTGTACGTTAGAATTTTAGAAGATTACAAATTAGGATTTTTTACTTATTGAGTTTGGTAAACCTTTGAGAATGCAAGAGTATTTTAAATAGGCAGTTTGATATACAGATGTGGAGGCTGAAGGAGTTATCTGAGATGAAGGTTCGTTTCTGGATTGTCTGAATACAGGCTATTCTTGAAGACATTATTGTGAATGAGATCATTCAGGGATAAATATATTCTGAAATGATTTGTAAAGGGATAATTAACTGGTCATGGTGTAATGAGACAAAATGCAGGAAGCAAAGATTTCTATTCTATAGGAACCAAACGTAAATGTTTATATATGTATGATAAGATAAAGTATGTGTACAAAGAAAACAACTTTAGTAAATTCATAAGAAAAAAATATATATTTTTTAAATTCTCTATTTTTTATAATTCTCTCACATTATGATATAAAATTATATTATTTTGATAATCTAAACAATGTCATTATAAGTTAAGAAAGTGAATATTTATCTGTCATTTCATATAAGAATTGGATAGTTAGAATGATAAAGTATAAGGCAGGGAACAATACTGTGATAATCTGTAAAATATAGGATTTTGTATATGAGTGAGATTAATTCAAACACGTATCTATTTTTATTTTTTTAATTTTTATTTACTTATTTTTAACATCTTTATTGGTGTATAATTGCTTTACAAATGGTGTGTTAGTTTCTGCTTTATAACAAAGTGAATCAGTTATACATATACATATATCCCCATATCTCTTCCCTCTTGCATCTCCCTCCCTCCCACCCTCCCTATCCCACCCCTCTAGGTGGTCACAGAGAACCGAGCTGATCTCCCTGTGCTATGCGGCTGCTTCCCACTAGCTATCTATTTTACGTTTGGTAGTGTATATATGTCCATGCCACTCTCTCACTTTGTCCCAGCTTACCCTTCCCCATCTCCATGTCCTCAAGTCCATTCTCTATGTCTGCGTCTTTATTCCTGTCCTGCCCCTAGGTTCATCAAAACCTTTTTTTTTCCTTTCGATTCCATATATATGTGTTAGCATATGGTATTTGTTTTTCTCTTTCTGACTTACTTCACTCTGTGTGACAGACTCTAGGTCCATCCACCTCACTACAAATAACTCAATTTCGTTTCTTTTCATGGCTGAGTAATATTCCATTCTATATATGTGCCACATCTTCTTTATCCATTTATCTGTTGATGGGCACTTAGGTTGCTTCCTTGTCCTGACTATTGTAAATAGAGCTTCAATGAACATTGTGATACATGACTCTTTTTGAATTATAGTTTTCTCAGGGTATATGCCCAGCAGTGGGATTGCTGGGTCGTATGGTAGTTCTATTTTTAGTTTTTTAAGGAATCTCCATACTGTTCTCCATAGTGGCTGTATCAATCTACATTCCCACTAACAGGGCAAGAGGGTTCCCTTTTCTCCACACCCTCTCCAGCATTTAATGTTTGTAGATTTGTTGATGATGGCCATTCTGACCGGTGTGAGATGATATCTCATTGTAGTTTTGATTTGCATTTCTCTAATAATTAATGATGTTGAGCATTCTTTCATGAAACACGTATCTATTTTTAAACAAATTAAATGTAATCCTTAAGTACTATGAATGGGAAGCTTGTAGGAAAATTTTCAGGGTGCACAGAGGGAGATTCAAGTAGTAAAAGAATGTACACAGGAGAATAATTTTTAAATGCAAAAAGGGGAATATGGCATTAAAAATCAATCAAAAAGAACTAAATAAATGGAGACATATATCATGTTCATGAAGAGGAATGAATAATATTGTCAGTTTTCTCAAGATGTCAGCTCTTCTCAACTTGATCTATAGAGTCAATGCATTACCAATCAGAATCCTAGCAAGTTATTTTATGATTATCAACAAACTGATTCCACAATTTATATGGAGAGGCAAAAGACCCAGAGTTGTCAATACAATATTGAAGGAGAAGGACAAAGATGGAGGACTGACAATACTTGACTTCAAGACATACTGTAAAGCTACAGTAATCAAATGAGTGCAGTACAGATGAAATAACAGACAAACAGATTCATGGAACAGAATAGAGGGCTCAGAAACAGATCTACAAAAATATAGTCTACTGATCCTTGACAAAGGACCAAAGGCAACACAATGGAGTAAAGAAAGTCATTTCAGCAAATGTTGCTGAACAACTGGACATCCACATGCCAAAAGACAAATAAGCAAATCCAGACACAGACCTTATACCCCTTACAAAAATTAATTCAAAATAGAGCATGGATCTTAATGTAAAATGTAAAACTATAAAGTCTTAGATGATAACATAGGAAAGTATCTAGATGATACTGGGTATGGGGATAACTTTTTAGATACAACACCAAAGACATGAGCCATGAAGGAAAATTTGATAAGCTGAACTTCATTAAAACATAGAACTTCTGCTCTGTGAAAAACACTGATAAGGGAATAAGACAAGCCACCAACTGGAAAAAAAATATTTGCAAAGACACATATGATAAAGAACCATTGTCCAAAATACACAAAGAACACTTAGAACTCAATGACAAGAAAATGAAAAACCTAATTTAAAAGTAAACAGAAACCTCACAGACACTAGATCATATGGAAAATAACCATGAAAAGATGTTCAATTTCATGTCATTAGGAAAAGGTAAATTTAAAAAAGATACCACTATAAACCCAAGAGATGACTAAAATCTAAAACATGGCAAGACAAAATGGTGGCAAGAATGTGGAGCACCAGGGACTCTCTTTCATTGCTGGTGGGAAAGCTGAATTGTACAACCACTCTGCAAGACAGTTTGCTGGTTTCTTGCAAAACTACACAGATTCTTACCATACAATGCAGCAATCACACTCCTTGGTATTTTATCAAATGAATTACAAGTCTATGTGCATATAAAAGCATACACATGGATGTTTATAGCAGCTTTACTCTTATTCATTTTTATATAAACATATTCATATGTTTATAGCAGCTTTATTCTTGTTTTGTCATTTCAAAACAGGGAAGCAACCAAGATTTCCTTCAGTAGGTGAATGGATACATGAACCATGGTCCATCCAGACAATGGAATATTATTCAGCACCAAAAAGAAAGAAGCTATCAAGCCATGAAAAGACATGGAGGACCCTGTAATGCATTTTTCTAAGTGAACGAAACCAGTCAAAAAAGCTAAATAGTATGATTCCAACTATATGACGTTCTGGAAAAGACAATTCTATGGAACCAGTAAAAAGGTCTGTGGTTGACAGGATTTAGGGATGATATAAGGATGAACAAGCATAGCAAAGAGGATTTTGGAGTCAAAGAAATCATTTTGTATGATACTACAATTGTGGATACATGGGACTGTACATTTGTATAATCTGTACAATGTACAACACTGAGTGAACAAAGTAACATATGGACTTTAAGTGATAACCACGTGTTAATGTAGGTTCATTGATCGTAACATATGTACCACTGTGGTGAGGTATGTTGATACTGGAGGAGATTGTACATGTATAGGGGAAAGGGTATATGGGAACTCTGTATTTTCCACTCACTTTTTCTATAATTCTAAAACTACTCTAAAAAAATACTATTAAGGTTAAATAAACAAATAAAGGAAAAATAAAGCAGACAATGAATGAAAACAGCATAAAAAATTCACATCTTTGATCTCACAGAAGATGCAGGAGAGGAAGATCCTGAAATCCATCCCTCTACCAAAAACACTATTTAGCTCAAGAATTATCTGAATCAACTATTTAAACTAGAGAAACTCTGGCTACTTGAATATTTGCAGAATTTTAGAGAGTGCTTGATGCAGAAAGAGGGTTGTAAATTTTGGTGACGTTTGACATTTTGAGTAGTGGGTACAATTTTCCCTGCAGTAGGCAGCTATAGGGATGGTGGCCCATATTCCTGGTAAGATTTTTCTTGTGCCAAATTGGACTACAGGGACCTTGTGCTACAAAAAGTGGTACTGTGGGTTTTGATGTACTTGATGGTTCCCTAAGGGGATGGCATAGAGGCTCACCATTACTTCAATTCTCAGTAGCTTAAATAGCTTCCCTTGCAGTGTTGATCAAGGGATTGAGAGACAGAATTCCCCCTCATTCATTCATTCATTCATTTATTATTTAATTCAGGCATTTAAGTAAATCTCTTTCATGTCATTGGCTGCCTGTGGAGAAAACAGAACAGAAACTTCCTAACAACACATGACAAGGAACACAGTCTTTGCAAAAATTAGCTTGGAAAAGTCACTAAACTAAAAAACAACCACCTTCATCAGGGCACAACAGCAATCCCTGGGAAAATGAGAAAATCTGATTTCCAATTACCACATTACAATATCCAAAATGTCCATTTCTCAATGAAAAACTACAGAGCACACAAAAAATAGGAAATTTTGGCTCTTACAGGAAAGCAAAAATGATAGAAACCATTCTTAAGGAAGCCCAGTCATTGGACCTATTAGGCAAATATTTTAAATTATCTGTCTTAAAAATGCCCAGATAGATGAAATAAATCATGGATTAAAAAAACTAAAACAAATCAGGGAAACAGTATATGATCCAGTAAGGAATATCAATAAAGAGATAGAAAGCATAAAAATGAACCAAACAGAAATTCAGAGTTGAAAGTACAGAAGCTGAATTAGAAAATTCTACAGACAGATTCAACAGAAGATTTGAGCAGACAAAAAAAAAAAATCAGTAAACTTGAAATTAGGACAATTAAAATTAGCCAGTCAGTGAAGCAAAACCAAAAATGAAAAAACCGATAGCCTAGGGACCTATCAAACATTAAACTTACTCACATTAGTACTAATATTAGAGTCCCAGAAGGAGAAGAAAGGGTCAGAAAAAACTATTTGAATAAATTATGGCCAAAACATTACTTAATGCAAAATGTGAATTTACATATCCAAGAAGCTCAATAAATCCCAAGCAGGATAAACTAAAAAATATCCACACTGAGACACATTATAATCAAATTTTCAAAAGCCAAAGACAGACTATTGAAAGCAGCAAGAGAAAAGTGACTCGTCAAGTGATCCTCACTAAGCTAAACAGCCAATTTCTCATCTGAAACCATGAAGACCAAAAGGCAGTGAGACAATATTTTTAAAGTGCTGAAAAAAACCCCAAAACAAACCGTTAACCAAGAATTCTGTATTTAGAACAATTATCTTTTAAGGAAGGAGATATTAAAATATTCTCAGATAAACAAATGCTAAGGGTGTGTGTCTCTAGTAGACCTGTCCTACAAGAAATATTGAAGGGAGTCTTTCAGACTGGGGGTAAAAAAAGGACAGTGTAGTGCTTCCCTGGTGGCGCAGTGGTTGAGAGTCCACCTGCCGATGCAGGGGACGCGGGTTCGTGGCCCGGTGCGGGAGGATCCCACAGGCCGCGGAGCGGCTGGGCCCGTGAGCCATGGCCACTGAATCTGCACGTCTGAAGCCTGTGCTCTGCAACGGGAGAGGCCACAACAGTGAGAGGCCCGCGTACCGCAAAAAACAAACAAACAAAAGGACAGTGTATAGTGACTCACAGTCATACAAAGAAATAGAGATCAATAGTAAAGTTAACTATACAGGTAAATATAAACACTAATATTATTGGTCTATAAAATTACCTCTAGGTTTTTAGTTTTGTCATTAGTTCTCTATATGATTTAAGATAAATGCATAAAATGGTAATTACATATCTATGTTGATAAGCACACAATGTATAAATATGTTATTTGTGACAATAACAATGTAAAGGGTAGGAGAGAGTTCAAGTATACTACTGAAACTAAGTTGGTATCAATTTATACTAGACTGATATAAATTTAAGACATTAACTATAATCCTCATGGTAACCACAAAGAAGATAACTGAAAAAATATACAGTGAAGGAAATGAAGAGGGAATCAAAATGGTACGCTATAAAAATTCAATAAAACACAAAATAAGACAGTACTGGAGTAAATGAGGAAGACAATATTTATGATATACAGAAAACAAATCAACAGTGTGAAAAGTTCTTCAACACCAGCATTCATTTTAAATGTAAATGGATAAGTTCACCAAATAAATGACAGAAACTGGCACAATTGATGAAAACCACAATATCCAGCTATATGCCACCCATAAAAGACTCATTTTAGTCCCTAAGACACTAACAGGTTGAAAGGGAAAGCATGAGAAGAGATATTCTATACAAACAGTAACCATAAAGAGCTGAAGAGTTTATACCAATACTGAACCAAATATATTTTAAGTCAGAAGTTATTTTAAGAGAAAGATAAGGCATTTTACAATATATTGACAAAGGGGTCAATTCATAAAGAAGATCTAACAATTATAAACACCAAAGTCCCAAAATATATGTAGCAAACACTGACAGAATTAAATATATTTTTTATAAATTTATTTATTTATGGCTGCATTGGGTCCTTTTTTTTGCATTGGGTCTTCATTGCTGCATACGGGCTTTGTCTAGTTGTGGCGAGAAGGGGCTACTCTTCGTTGCCGTGCGCGGGCTTCTCATTGCAGTGGCTTCTCTCATTGTGGGGCACAGGCTCTAAGTGCACGGGCTTCAGTAGTTGTGGCTTGCGGGCTCTAGAGCGCAGCCTCAGTAGTTGTGGCACATGGGCTTAGTTGCTCTGTGGCATGTGGGATCTTCCCGGACCAGGGCTCAAACCTGTGTCCCCTGCATTGGCAGGCAGATTCTTAACCACTGTGCCACCAGGGAAGTCCCCAACTCTCTATTCTTGTTAAAACAATTTTATGTTCATTTTTCAAGCATTTAGCTGAAAAATTTATTTACAGTCTTACAATTTTAAATTAAGCAAAATGTATTGAGCTAATACACTCACCTCTATGCTATATTCTGAAGATACTAACGTAAGTGCAGACTTATGACTGTATCTTTCCTTGAAGGAAATTATAGCTCAGTGTGAGAGTCAGATAGGCTAAAAAATATCGCACACAAACATCATGCATGCACACAAAAAATGTGAAGAACTTTATGTTAAAATAAAATATAGATTATAACTTTTTTATATATGCATGTATGTATTTCTAGAAATATTTAGGGAAAGAAATTAGTTTTTTCAGCCTCGATAATTAACTTTCACTAAACTCCATAAAAGAGTTTCTTTTAAGCTGAGACCTGAAGTTCAATGAGGATATCAATGGCAAACTTAACATGATTATATGGAAATAAGAAAACACTTATTTTAATTGGGTGATTGGAGTAAAGTCTGAATTTCAATCAATGTGGTGGTCATAACTGTTGGGGTCAAAAGTTTGTAAAAATGTACTGGATGGGGAAGAATTACATGCCACTCTAACGTACCACTGCAGAGTCGCAGGTATGGAAGGACCTTGTCTCTCTGTGGTTGTCATCCCTACATGCAGTGTTGTGGGTCTGAATAGAACCATGAAAAAAGCATAGAGAGGAAGTGTCAGTATATCAACATTTAATTAGTCTATTTAAAAGGAATTGGTGGCCAATTAACATAGAGCTAAGGAAGCCACCCGGCATATGTGGCTATTGTTCACTTAAAATATGGTCCTTTTGAATTGCTATGGCTATAAGTATAAAATACACACTGGATTTAAGAAACTTTTCTCCTCCCCTCTGCTCCAAATGAATCTGGCCCCTTCCAGCAGTGAAGATGCTGATTTTCACAGCTTAAATCTCCAGAACCAGAGTGGGAGGGATGGTGTCAACACCAGGCAAGAACACAGTTTCCCAGTCTCTTACACAAAGTTCAGTAATTGGTTATGGTTAATTTTCAGAACATTGAAATGATTGTTTTTGATAGTGTTGTACAGTTTTAGTTTGGGGGGGGAGAGGATTTGCAAACATCCTTATATATTCATGCTGAAAGTAGCCTCTCAAAGGCATTAACTTTTGTTTAGATAAATAAATCTAATTCAAGTATCCAAATTTCAGCAGTGGCTTTCTTTTATGAAAAAAAGACAAATAAAAATGACAAATAAATAAATAGGATTCCTGCGGAATGATTTAGAACCAAAACTGCAGGGTGAAAATAGAGGGTCATTATTTCAATTCAAATTTTAAAGTCCTTACTATATATATGTACCTTTATTCCCTGGTGTGGGAGAAGTATAATGTTTTTCTCTGGCTACTAAAAGTGCTTGAATGATTTTAAAAGCTTTCAATTTTCCAGTGCATAATAGACCATAATATCACAACATTTGTGTGTGCTTTGAAGCTACAGTGTCCTGACACTTTTTAAATGGGCTTTCTTACTACTATTGTTAACTCCTGGAGTTAATATTTACTCATCAACTGGGAAAATTTTAAAGAAATTTGCATGAAAGGGGGAAATGTGCCTCAAATCATCCATGCATGGCAATACTGGCTTCATATAATTCCCTTTCCAACTGATATTTTTTAATGCCTTATTTTTTACACATCCCTGGGGGCCGGAGTGTTCTGTAAAAGATGCATATTTGGTTGATGAAATCAGGTGTTATCCCAGGAACCATAATGTTCCTGGCACTGTGACAAATAATCTAGGAGATTAATGACTAGAATCCAATCATCTTTCTTGTTCCCTCCCTGAACTCTGAAAAGTCTTCAGTGTGTCCTCTACATGATACGTTACATGTCCCATATTTTATCAAGCCATTCTTCTGTCCATTTATCCTGTCAGACCACAGTGGCAATTGTAAGTTCTTACCTTCACTTACTCTTCTTCAGTGTCAGACTATACTGTACCGTTGGTTAGATATGGTCTCTACTGAAATGAGGTCAGAGATCTGCCATGGAAATCTAAAGATAATTTAAACTTGCTGATTAGGACCAAACTCATCAAAATGCTTCCACATTTTGGCCTAATCGCCCTTTGCCCCTAAATTTCAATTGCAAACTCCACCTTTTCTCCTAGTTTTGTGCAGTATGTTCTCTTGCTATATTCAACTGCATGCCCTTTCCAAAACATGGCAAATATTCACAAACCATATACATTGCCCATGCAGTTTATTTACAATTCTTTAAATGCAATTATTAATTCAAACACATTCTCATCCTCATACGTATGAAACAACTACTAAGAGAATATCTGGAAAGGGAGTCAGAATTTTCAGGGAATACAGAGAGATTCTGAAGGGAAAATGTCATTTAAAGTGGGCTTAGCATGATGGATGAGAGGAAGTAATATTTTATTAATTCGCTTTTTTATACTTAAAAACATTTTTAAACAAAAATTATATCCAATAGTCATAGGAAACCAGCCTACCATTAGCTGGACATTATGCTCAACACTTTATTTTTATTTATTTATTTAACATCTTTATTGGAGTATAACTGCTTTACAATGGTGTGTTAGTTTCTGCTTTATAACAAAGTGAATCAGCTATACGTATATGTACATCCCATATCTCCTCCCTCTTGCATCTCCCTCCCTCCCTCCCTATCCCACCCCTCTAGGTGGTCACAAAGCACTGAGCTGATCTCCCTGTGCTATGCGGCTGCTTCCCACTATCTATTTTACATTTGGTAGTGTATACATGTCCATGCCACTGTCTCACTTCGTCCCAGCTTACCCTTCCCCCTCCCCATGTCCTCAAGTCCATTCTCTACGTCTGCATCTTTATTCCTGTCCTGCCCCTAGGTTCTTCAGAACCATTTTTTTTATTTTTTTGATTCCATATATATGTGTTAGCATACGATATTTGTTTTTCTCTTTCTGACTTACTTCACTCTGTATGACAGTCTCTAGGTCCATCCACCTCACTACAAATAACTCAATTTCATTTCTTTTTATGGCTAAGTAATATCCCATTGTATGTATGTGCCACATCTTCCTTATCCATTCATCTGTCGATGGGCACTTAGGTTGCTTCCATGTCCTGGCTATTGTAAACAGAGCTGCAATGAACATGGTGGTACATGACTCTTTTTGAATTATGGTTTTATCAGGGTATATGCCCAGTAGTGGGATTGCTGGGTCACATGGTAGTTCTATTTTTAGTTTAAGGAACTCCATACTGTTCTCCATAGTGGCTGTATCAATCTACATTACTACCACCAGTGCAAGAGGGTTCCCTTTTCTCCACACCTTCTCCAGCATTTATTGTTTGTAGATTTTTTATGATGGCCATTCTGACCAGTGTGAGGTGATACCTGGTAGTTTTGATTTGCATTTCTCTAGTTTGCATTTCTCTAATGATTCTCTAATGATTATGCTCAACACTTTAAATGTTACAGCTGATTCTCAAAACTTAGTACATATCTTTGTTCTCTTTTAAATATGAAAAAATATTTTCAGGACTTCCCTGGTGGTACAGTGGTTAAGAATCCTCCTGCCAATGCAGGGGACACGGGTTTGAGCCCTTGTCCAGGAAGATCCTACATGCCGTGGAGCAACTAAGACCGTATGCCACAACTGTTGAGCCTACACTCTAGAGCCCAAGAGCCACAACTACTAAGCCCACTTGTCACAGCTACTGAAGCCTGTGAGCCTAGAGCCCGTGCTCCACAACAAGAAAAGCCACCGCAACGAGAAGCCCGCGCACCGCAATGAAGAGTAGCCCCCGCTCACCGCCACTAGAGCAAGCCTGCATGCAGCAGAGAAGACCCAACGCAGCCAAAAATAAATTAATTAATTTTTTAAATAAAAGAAAAATTATTTTCAGGTTTATTAAGAGATTATCCAGTATGTATATGTTTGAGGATTCACACTACTTATACATTAATGGTTTGGTAAAAGCAATGTGAAAATGCAAACTGTCTTTGAATTCCATAAAATAAATTGTGCTATTTTTAATTAAACTGACAACTGTGAAAACAGGAAGGCCATAACCCATATGTATGGGGTAACAGGTTCTCACCATCTACAGGCCATGATGGATTGGTGGATTATACCAACTCCTCTTCCACTTGAACTGCTGCACAGGCATCAGAGGCCCTTCCTGCAGCTTCTGTGTGTTCTGACAGTGAGGCGAAAACCAGAGCCAGAGTCCATGACAGCAACCCCAATGGTGTCTTTGTTTGAGTCGATTTTATTGTTCCTTTGGAACAGGAAGATTGTCATTTGATTACTGGCTTGTCTAAACCTGTGCAAAAATTGTTCCTCTAGTTACTATCAAGGAAGAGGAGGATAATGGAGTCAGGTATTACTACGATCTCAGACTTCAAAAAGAGTTGGAGTTAGGCTGATGCCAAATGAGCATAACATCTGAGAATTGAGTTTATAAAAGAATGTAATTTTTACATTTGGATTGAGGAGCACATTCAATTCCTCGATGACAAAGTTTTACCTATACAATGAGTGGGGTGAATATGTAATTCAAGGCATATACAATGACAAACATCAAGAACGTCTGTGTGTGTGTGTGAGCTGAGTATTTGAAATAAGTTTTCAAAGTTACTATCCAAAATAATATAGCTCATGAGTGACTGATACAAAGATAATGGCCTAAACTATGGAGGTGAGATTTGAAATGTAAACAAACAAACAAACAAAAGTATATTTCCTTTAACATTTTGGGAACAGAATTTAAAATGATTTAAATGTGGGGATTAAAGGGGGAGAAGATAGGTTATATGCATGTTTATATTGTGCAAAGCTTCACGACTCAGTGATATACAAATCCTTTGAGGAAGAGCAGATTTTTTTTTTGGAGTAGGGGAATAGGAGGTACGGGTGGAGTAGGGGAATAGGAGGTACGGGGGATTGCTAAAATTTGCTTTTGGACATAACTGTATGTGTGTAACTTATATATAAATATTCAAACAGAAATATCCAGTGGGTTGCATAATATGCAAGTATGGAGACCAAGGGAGAGAACTATAGTAAAACTTTAAAGGGAGCAGATCTATAATACTCTAAATTTAAAAGCAGACAGTATAAAAAAGAACATGAGATGTACAATCTGGGGGCAAAAGATCTTGAAAATCTCAGAATGAAGAGGAATTCAGAATTAAACAATACAGAAACAGGACCACTATCCCCAGCTGGCAGGCTGTTTACTCCACCAGACACCCTAGCTGTTAGTGATTATGCTTTGGAATCCTGCAAAGTTCCACTCTCAAGAAGTGAGCTCAGAGGACAGGCTGCACAAACGTAAAGCCTTTTTGTCTTTCAAACAAAAATAGAGTTTTTCAAACTTTTAAAATAGTTCCATTCACAAATTATTCTCTTAACTTGGCTATCCTGAAGATGTTATCAGTTCCTTAGTGAAGAAAAATTGTATTTTTTTTTTTACTTAAGCCCATTACATATCAATTGAGTTTACCATGAGTAATGTTTAAGACAACCAAATAATAAAATTTTTCAAGAGTTTTTTTTCTGTAAAGTGTCTCAGTCCTTAAAAACTATTTTGGTACATTCAGAAGGAGTTCTTTTGTGGCTACTCCACCACTCAAAAGAGCTACTTCATGATTCAGTCATGTTTAAGTGAATAGGTTTTTTTTTCTTGAGATTTATTTCTATATGATTGATAATAAATATCCCCTGTCAAAAGAAATTTAGTAGGAGGGTCTTTAAATATTTTTTAATACAAAATTATAAATATTTCACTTTTATAACAGCAAAAATTAAAAAAGAATCCACTTGCTACCAAAGTAAAGGCTTGAGCCACAAACATTATGTAACATCAGGTTGGAATACATTCTCAAGTTTTAGTAGCTTTAAAATCTTATTATTCTGATTCCAGATTGAATGGCAGATGTGACTTTTTTTTCATCATCCATATCATGCATGCATTTATAATTGCTTTTGCTAAAGTTTCAGAGAAAGAAAGGAAGGAAGGAAGGAAGGAAGGAAGGGAGGGAGGGAGGGAGGGAGGAAGAAAGAAAGAAAATAAAGAAGGGAGGGAGGGAGGGAGAAAATATACAACTAAAGTCACTCTGACATTTTATTGGCTTCAAATAAGGAATAGCTATATAACTGCATGTTCTCAGAAATGGACAGATATTCATTCACATATCCTAGAACTACTTTTAACCTCACGAGCCTTGTTTGAAATTAGGTGCAGAAAGAAGTCATCATTTTGGGTGGTATATTAGTATGCTACAGCTGCCATAACAAAGTACCACAGACTGAGAGGCTTAAACAACAAAATTTTTTCTTCTCACAGTTGTGGAGCCTAGAAGTCCGAGATCAGGTGTTGGAACAGTTGTTTCCTTCTGAGGGCTGTGAAGGAAAGGTCTGTTCTAGGTCTCTCTCCTGGGATTGTAGTTGGCTATCTTCTCCCTGTGTAGCCACACTGTCTTCCTTTTTTATCTGTGCCCAAATTTCCTCTTCTTATAAGGACACCAATATTATTGGATTAGAGCCCATTCATATGATCTCATTTTAAATTTAATTACATCTGCAAAGACTCTATCTTCAAATATTGTAGCATTTTGAGGTTATGGTTCCCAAGCAAGTCCAAAACCTAGCAGGATAAATTCTATTGTATTTTAAAGCTCTACAACAATACACTTTGACTGAATGCTCTGTCCACTGTACTCCCCAGGATAGTAGCCCTGCCTTCCAGGAAGACCAGTGTAGCCGGCCTAGTCCCTTAGCTCAGGGGACCTTGATCCCTTGGCCTTGGGCCTTACCTTCTAGAACCAAAAGGTAGATCCACCCCCGCCTCTGGAACCAAGGAGGAGACAGGCCCATCCATGAGGCTTTTGCCCACTGGGTCTTCTTGAGTTAAAATGCTGAACAGCTGCCCGAGAAGAAAACTGTGTATCTTAGCATTTTTTTTTTTTTTTTTTTTACAAACTAGAGACCCAAACACAAAAGTCTTAGCATCACCAACTACTAACCAATGCCACTGGTTAAGCTGCTTAACCTCTCTGAGTTTTAGGGTCCTTGTCTTAAAGTATGGACAATAATGCCTTTAAGAAAAAATTTTTTTTGAAGAATAAAGAATAAAAATAATAAAAATAATAAAATCTCTATACCATGAACTTCCTAGGAAGTCAATATTATTGTTAAAGCAAATTATTTACTGAGAAGTAAGTTAAACGAGATGAATCTTGAACTGCCATTCTCCTTCAAATGCTATGAAAAATTCTGCCATGTAAAATCCATGACAGAAACCCCCAGACTCCTCTTTAATAAGCCTTCTGATATTTTTACTGCTGGCATAACAACACTGTTAAGATAAGTACCAGTGACAGAGGAGAACAACAACAACAAAAATGCATGCCTAGATTTTGAAAGTTTGTTTAAATTCCAGTTCTTCTTTTTATACTTGACCTTCTTCCTAGATCACCTGGATTAACTGGAAAGAGAGAAGACTGTTGTCCAATGGTTTTTTAGGAGTGTAGAAAGAGAACACATTTTCCCCTGTGTGCTCAAACATAATTCAATTCCAGGCAGTACAGTGTTCATTCATACAGTAGAATATAAGAGAAACAACATAGGCTATGGTTTCAGAAAGACAGAAGTCAGAAGTTCAACTCTTTCCTGTATTAGCTGTGTGATATAGGACACATCTCTTTTCCTGAGTCTTAATTATACCTTCTATGAAATGGTGATAACATTAATGATCTCATGTACCATCTACCTCAGATTAAGACATAATGACAAAACAGATGAAATTGTGTAAGTTGGAAATCATAATAAAGTTATTTATTTGGACACCACCCAATTAAAAAAAGCCAGAATCCTAAAAAGTAAAAACTATACAAAAGAAAGAGGTGAAATTTTAAATATACCCCTCTACGTAAACCATGAGGAGATACCATGAGGTATATTGACCTGCACTTTTTTTTCAATTATCCATGCTGTAATCACTCTTTTTAGATAATTTTTAAAACACAGAAGTTCAAGTTGATTGACTTCCATATCTTAAACTGTAAAATTTTTGACAACTTATTCTCATTTTTTTCATTAAATACATTTTTGTTTAGCTATAGAGTGCTCTGTGAGACTTGATTTAAAAAGCTTTGTTCCTGGGGGGAGAAGAAGGAAAAAACTAAAAAATCCTCTGTAGGTTCTGCCTGGGAAACAATCACAGATCTACACGGAATGACTCTCCTTCAGCACAGGCCCACATTTGTCCACCTAGTCACTGAAATTAACCTGATGCCCACTTCTGGGGCCAGGCTCACTCAGCCATGGATAGGTATTTACCTAGAATGTTAGATCTGTTTCACGTTTATTTGATGAGGAAAGATGATTTTCTTCATGGACTCCCTACATGTTCCTTCATCATTTTTGTCATTTAACAGTACGATATTTTCAAGTTCAGTAAAGCAGAGTGAATGCATTATATTACAGTATAGTTATTTTCAGCACTACTACTACACTACTCTTTGAAGATGGAAATTTTTTTTTATTTTTTTTTGCTGTATGCGGGCCTGTCACTGTTGTGGCCTCTCCCATTGCAGAGCACAGGCTCCGGACGCGCAGGCTCAGCGGCCATGGCTCAGGGGCCCAGCCGCTCCGAGGCATGTCGGATCTTCCTGGACCAGGGCACGAATCCATGTCCCCTGCATCGGCAGGCAGACTCTCAACCACTGCGCCACCAGGGAAGCCCAAGATGGAAACTTTTTTTCATGTATATTACAGTACTTGGACTAGAGAGATGAGTTTATTTAAAAATTATGTTTAAAAAATATTATGTTGAAGACAGATTTTTTTCTGAATCAAATAAAGAGAAATTTTGCCAAATAATGCATAAAATAATACGAGATGACCCTAAAGGAACATTTGAGAGGATTTAAAAGGGCAAATTGAGGGGAGAAATCCTCCTTCAGTAAAGTCATGTTAAGCAACAGTGGAAAAAAGAAAATCCCTTGTGTGAAAGTTTCTCATGATTAAATATGTAGGTTAAATTACAAGAGAAACCATAATTCTTTTTGTCTGAGACTTGAGATCAAGGCCACCATCAAGACATAAGAGATCATTTGAACAGACGTCAGAAAACCGAAGTTCAATAAATATTAATAATTTATATTTCAATGTTTATCATGAAACTTCTACCTATAATAATTGCATCACCTTAAGTACTTCCTACTCAGGGTCCACTAATTATCTTTGAATTGGAGGAAGTCATTAGACCCTTGGGGTAATAACAAGTCTTATGATGCCACATAATATTTTAAAATAAAATAAAACATGTAACTTGGATTAATGTGTTAGGAGAACAGATAAGAATTGTTTTTACATGTGATATCAAATTATTTTTGTTACTGTAAACATGTGACATTAATTATATTCTTAAACTTACTGTTTTGAAATAAAAATTTGGAGGAAGCTGCAAAAAATAAACATGTAGATCCCATACACGATTCAGTAAACCTCCTCCAGTGGTAGCATATTATATAACTATTGCACAATATTAAAACTGGTAAATTGACATGGGTACAATTCACAGAACTTATTCAGATCTCACCATTTTCAAAAGCACTCAATTATGCGATTATATAATTCTAAACAATTCTATCAAATGCATAGCTTCATGTAATCACAAGTGCAATTGAGACAGAACTGTTCCATCAATACAAGACTCTCTTGCTATCTATCTATATGTCTCTATCCCTATCTATTTATCTATCATCTATCTTTGTATCTATTGCTACTTATCTATAGGTTTCTGTGTACATCCCTAACCACTAATCCCTAAACACTGACAACTACTAATATGTTCTCTATCTTTCTTATTTTATGTCAAGAATGCTATGTGAATAGAATTATACAGTATGTAAACTTTTGAGATTAGCTTCCTTCACTTAACACAACTCCTTTGATATCTGTCCAAGTTTTTGTGTGTACCAACGGTTAGATTATTTTTATTGTTGAGCCATATTCCATGATATAGATAAACCAGAGTTTGCTTAACCATTCACTTGCTGAAGGACATTTGTATTGTTTCCAGGTTTTGCCTGTTACTAATAGGGCTGCTGTGAACATTTATTTGTAGGTTTCTATGTGAATATAAGTTTTTATTTCACTGGAATAAATGCCCAAGAGTGTAATTGCTGGATCATATGGTAAGCACATAAATAGTTTTAAAAAGAAATGACAAACTATTTTCCAGACTGGCTCTCTCATTTTAAATTCCAACTAGCAATGTATGAGTAATCCAGTTTTTCCATATCTTAGACAGCTTTTAGTATTATCAATTTTTTTTTATTTTAGCCAGTCTGATAGGTGCGTAGTGATATCTCACTGTGGTTTTCATTTACACTTCTCTGATCATTAATGATGTTTAAAAAAACCCCACAACTTTTCACGTACTTATTTGCCATCTGGATATTCTCTATAGTGACCATCTGTTCACGTGTTTTACCCATTTACTAATTGAATTCTTTTGGGGTTTTTTGAGTTTTAAGAGTTCTTTACATATTCTAGATACAAGTTCTTAGTCAGGTATGTGATTTGGGAATATTTTCTTCAAGTCTGTAGTTTATCTTTTCATCCTCTTGAGAGAATCTTTCACCTGACGAACACATTTAATTCTGGTAAGTCCACTTTAACAATTGTCTTTCTTTATGATCTATGCTTTTGGTATCAAGTCTAAGAACTCTTCACCTAGTCCTAAGTTCCCCAAATTTTCTCTTATGTTGTTTTTTTCCTAAAATTTTTATAATTTATGTTATACATCTAAGCTTGTAATCCATTTTAAGTTACATTTTGTGTAAGTTTTGAGGTTTAGATTAGGACCATTTTCTTTTTTTAGTGTAGGGCTTTTTTTGTCTATTGAAAAGACTTTCCTTCATTAAATTGTTTTTGCACTATTATAAAAAGTAAATTGGACATATTTGTGAGGATCTATTTCTGATTTTTAAAATTTATTGTGTTCCATTTATCCATGCCTATTCCTCACCCAGCTCTCACTGTCTTTATTATTAGAGATATTTAGTAAACCCTAGCTTTAGGAAAAATGATTCTTCTTTTGTCAAAATTTTTTTAGTTCTTTGAGGTTCTTGCTTGCAGATGTCATGATTTTCTTTTCAGTCATATTTTAGAATATACGAGTCAGTGTTTATAAAATTCCTTGCTAATATTTTTATAGGAACTGCATTAAGCAATCTGGGAAGTACTGACATCTTTACTATGTTGAGTTTTCCAATTCATGAGCATGGTACATGTCTTCAAATGCTTAGATCATCTTTGAGTTCTTTCATCAGAATTTTCTATTTTTCATCATACATATCCTGTACCTATTTTGTGAAGTGTTTTGTTTTCTATCTGTTTTGTTTTCTTGGGAGTAATTATTAATTTTGGTTTATACATGTTTGTTGCTAGTATATAGAAATGTGACTGATTTTTGAATATTGACCTTATATCCTGTGACCTTGCTGAATTTATTTCTAGTAGGTTTTTTAAAATAGATTTTTAAGGATTTTCTCTCTGTAATAATGTCATCTTCAAATAGGGAGAGTTTTATTTCATCCTTTTCAATCTGTATGACTTATTTCTTTTTCTTGCATCAGTGCAATGGCTATATCTTCCAGCATTGTGTTGTATAAGAATGGTGACAGTTATATTATAGACTTGCTCCTGATGCTAAGGGAAAAGCATTCATATTTTGACCATGAAAGTATGATCTTAGGTGTAGGTTTTTTATAGAAGTTCTTTATCAATTTGATGAAGTTTCCTTCTAGTCTTAGTTTACTGAGAGTTTTTATTATGAATGGGTGCTGCGTTTTTGTTTTTGTTTCCTCTGTGTGAATTTGGTTTTTCTTTTTTAGCCTACTTTTTGAATGTTAAACCAAGCTTTGTAAATATGGAATAAACCTCACTTGATTGCGGTCTAAACTTTTTATATGTGCTTGCATTCAGTTTGTTAACATTTTGTTGAAATGTTTGCCTTTAGGGTCATAAGAGATATAGGTCAGTAGTTTTCTTTTTTTGCACTGTTTGTCTGATTTGGTGATCTATGTAATACCGGTTCATAAAATAAAAGTGTTCCCTTATAATCTATTTTCTGAAAGAGACTGGGTAAAATTTTTGTAATTTATTCTTGAAAAATCTGGTAAAATTCTCCATTGAAAGTATTTTGAATTGAGGATTTCTTTTGTGGAAGAATTTTAGTTACAAATACAGTTTCTTTAATGGTTTTAGGACTATTCAGATTATTCTATTTTTATTGAGTTTTGTTACTTCATAGTCTTTGAACACTTAGTCAATTTCTTTTAAGTTGTTCAATTTATAAGTATAGAGTTGTTCATGGTATAGCCTTATCCTTTTATCTGCTGAGGATCTGAAGTAATATCCCGTTTTATTTCTGATAGTGGTGGTTGCACCTTCTTTCTTTTACACTGTCAATCTTGTGATTTATTAATCTTACTGGTTGTTGTTTTTCAATATCACTGATATCTGCTCTTATCATAACTATTTCCTTCCTTTTGTTTCTTTAGGCTTATTTTGTTCTGTTTCTAGTTTCTTAAATCAGAAACTTAGACTGTTGATTTAGACCATTCATCTATTTTAATGTCAACATTTAGTGCTATAATTTTCCCTCTCAGCCCTTCTTTAGCTGCTTCCACAATTTTTGATATATTGCATTTCATTCTCTTCTGGGTATTTTAATTATTTTCTTAGGGACTTCCTCTTTAAACCATGTATCTTTTAGATGTGTGTTGTTTAATTTTCAAGTGTTTAGAGGTTTGCTTTTGTCTGTCACTTATTTTTAATTTTATTCTATTATAGTCAGAGAAGATTCTCTGTATGTTTTCAATTATTTTTAATTTATTGAGGTTTGGGCCCAGATTGTGGTCTCTTTTGGGGAAAATTAAATGAGCGTTCTGCTCTTATTGTGTGACATGTCCTATAGATGTCAATCATATCCTATTAGTTGATGGGTCAATCAGTTCTCCCATATCTTTGATAATTTTAGCTTTAATTATCCTATCAAATGCTGAGGATAGGATGTTGAAGTCCCCTACTTTAACTGTAGATTTTTCTATTCTGCCTCTCAGTTTTACCAGTTTTTGCTTCATATATTCTGAAACTCTGTTGTTTTGTGCACATTTAGGATTGTTATGTCTTTTTAATGGTTTGATACTTTTATCATTATAGTGTCTCTGTTTGTCCCTAGCAATGTTCTTTGCTCTGAAATATATTTTATCAGACATTAATATGGCCACTTTGCATTTTTATTAATGTTTACATTATATATATGTATTTTTCATCCTTTTTACCTTTGCATAACTATGTTATTCTTGTAGACAACATATAAATGGGTTTGTTTGTGTTTTTTGTCTTTATCTACTCTGCTAATCTCTGTATTTTAATAAGTACTTAATTCATTTACGTTTAAAGTAATTATTGATATAGAGAGATGACAAATAAATATATGAAAGAATGCTCCATGTCATATTTCATTAAAGAAATGCAAATTTAAAAAGCAATGAAATACTGCTACATACCTATTAGAATGGTCAGAATTTTTAAAATACTGACAGCAACAAATGCTAACAAGGGATGTGGAGTGACAGGAACTCTCATTTATTGCTGGTGAGAATGCAAAATGGTACAGGTTTGTGTGTTGAAACCAGTGTGGCACTTTCTACAATACTAAAAATACTCTTCCAAAAAAATCCAGTAATCATGCTCCTTGGTATTTACCCAAATAAGTTGATTACTTGTGTACACACAAAATATGTACTTGGACATTTATAGTGGTTTTACTTATAAATGCCAAAACTTGTAAGCAATCAAATATCCCTAAGTAGGTGGGTGGATAAATAATCCATGCTCCATCCAGAAAATGGACTACTATTTAGTGCTAACAAGCAATTAACTATCAAACATGAAAAGACATGGAAGAACATTAAATGCATGTTACTAAGTGAAAAAAAGACAATATGAAAAGGCTCGGTGCTGTATGATTCCAACTACATGATATTCTGGAAAAGGAAAAACTATAGAGATAGTAAAAAGATCAGTGGTTGCTAAGGATGAAAAAGAAAGAGGAATAGGGCTTCCCTGGTGGTGCAGTGGTTGAGAGTCCACCTGACGATGCGGGGGACACGGGTTCATGCCCTGGTCTGGGAGGATCCCACATGCTGCGGAGCGGCGGGGCCCGTGAGCCATGGCCGCTGAGCCTGCGCATCCGGAGCCTGTGCTCCGCAACGGGAGAGGCCACAGCAGTGAGAGGCCCACGTACCACAAAAAAAAAAAAAAAAGAAAGAGTTATAGGTGGATCACAGAGTATTTTTAGGGCAGAGAAACTATTCTGTATGACACTATAATGGTGAGTACACGTCATTACATGTATTTTTGAAACCCATAGCATGTATAATAAAGTGAACCCTAATGTGAACTATGGACTTTGGGTGATAATGATATGGTTCACCTATTATAACAAACATACCACTCTCATTCAAATATTGATAATAGGGAAGGCTGTCCATGTGTGGGGGCAGGTTTTATATGAGAATTCTCTGTACTTTCCATTCAATTTTGCTGTGAACCTAAAAGTGCTCTGAAAATTCAATTATGGATAGATAGGTAGATAGACTTTTTTTAAATACCTCATCATTTACTTTCAACCTAATGAAGGGAGAGGTTGTAAAAAGACTGAAAGATTAGGGAAATATTTTTGAAAAATTCATTATTGAGATGTGAGTCCCACCGTTGACTTGTATGAACAAGGTAGATGAAACCTAGGGAAAGTAGCTCTGAAGGACCACCTAGTGGGCTTGATCTATCACCCTTGGAACTTGAAGACAATAAGCAATGATGCCTATTTCATGATTCAAAGAGCTAAAGAACAGAAGTTCATGGCAATCAGGATTCTCTGATGTTAGAGCAAAGAGAAGTAGCTGCATTAAGAACTGTGTGCCTCACCTCATTTCTCATACCTGCTTGTAACCCAGGAGATTTCAGAAACCACAGTTAAGATGGGGTAGAACACATGCTAGATGAAGCAAGATGGAGAAGTCAACCATACCGCTATTCACAGTGTAGTTAATAAACTGATTACAGACCCAAGATAGAATGAAGCAACTAATTCACTGCACTACTCAAGTTATGTAACAAGACTGTTTTGTAGCTAGGAGTTACCAAGGATATTTGTTACCTGAACATAGCCAAAAAAGCACGGTAGCTTCCCTTGGATTTCACACAAGGCTCTTGGGGGAAAATAACCTTTTGATAAGTATGCAAGAAAAATGGAGTAATTGAACACAGTGTTTGGTCTAACTCCCATGTGTCTTTCTTTCTTAATCTTGGAGCTATAACTCTTACATTTAAAATAGTAAAATAACAAAGAATACGTAATAGCAAGCAATTTAGTAAAAACATATTTGGTAATCTACTTACTGATGATATTTTAAATTAAAACAGTTCTTCTGGAAAGAAAGTTTCCAAATGCCTCAAGGATAATAAAGTTATCCTAGCATTGGGCACAAGTTTATACTAAGGATGTAATAATAATATTTAAAAATCAGCAACAACATAATTATTACATTATTTATACATAGGAGCCTCTATTTTTCCTCCAGATGACTTTTTAGTTCATAAAAATGATTAACATTTGACTGTACTGAATATTTGCTTTCAGAAAGAAGGGGAAGAAGTAACAATTAACTAGAAACTAATATTTAAGTCCTTTCACTCACCTTATTTCTTTCAGTTCTTAACAACTATTCTTGACAGAGTTTTTAAAGATCTCAGCATGTGTTTTCATAGGTGACAATCTGGGAAAATTGATCATTGACTTTATAAACATAAAGCAAGCAAATGGCACAAGCAGGACTTGATTTGCAAACTGTTATTCCAAAGTTCATGTACCTCAGTATTTCTGATTCTCTACTACACTTCTAGGATCTAGTATTACACCACTATTAAAAAGGATATTGATAGTTGTTTTTTCTTTGTAAAATCTTGAAAACTTAACACGAAAACTCAGCAATACGTACTTCATGATGGGGTAAAAAGTTATGCATATTTAATTACAAATTAAGTTACTACAGTAAATTATCTGTGTCCTCCCCCCCCGCAAAAAAATGGCAATAATAGAAATAGTTAATGTGGTTGTGAAGGAAAGAGTGAAGAGAGAGAAAAGGGGCAGTGATACGTTTAGAGTGGGAAAAATTAGGTGTATTTCCAAAACCTAGTGTTTAGGACGCACAACTATTTTAGTCACGCCACAGAAATCTTAGCAAAAGCAAACTCTTAATGACTCCTCTGATGTAATAATGAACATGAACGTTGAAGTTAGGCAAACAAACAAACAACACTGATTTCAGTTACATCCATTCATCAGAGATTGAAAGAGAAGATGGATCGGTCATATGCCCAGTCTCAAACTTTTCATCCCTAGTTGTATTATAAGATCCCTTTCAGCAAATCTGCCTCTATTTGCAGAGTAGACTTTTTTTTTTTCCTTCTAAGTGTGTTTTTCTAGAAAGTCCTGGTTACAGTATAATAGGAAAAAAATGCTGTGTTCTCCAAAATTGTTGAAAATAAATTTAAACAGAAAAAAACTGATACTGCAAACATCAATGATATCTTCTCAATTGCCCTTTCTTTTCATTCATGGATGAAATACTAGAGAAAGTGAAGTCATTCTAAGCAGTGTGATTAAAGATTTATATTCATCACTTAAAGACACGACACCAGTAGGCAGCCGGATCAGTAAATCTTGTCCAGTTCTTAACAGCAGGTAGACAAGTCTTTGGAAGGAGAGAAAAATTGTGCTGTCGGGTGAATCCAATAAATTGAAGTGTGGAAAGAATTAGGACTCTGTGGGTATGCTCAAAAGCTCATTCAAGTTTCTTGTCTTCTTAACACTTTTATGTTCCTAATGTTATGGAAATTTACTTCTAGCTTATAGTGATATTGCATAAAACTTCAAGATACTAGAGCAGGGTTTCATGTATGGTTTTTTGTTTGTTTGGGGGGACTCCAAACTGTTTTAGAAAATGTATATGAATTATTTCAGACATGGCATATTCTTTGGTGTTGGCTATAGTTCATACCACTGACTACTTTTTTCACCTAATACTTTACTACTTTGAAAACCTGTCACTATAAGAAGTAGAGGAGAGGCAATTATAAGGGGAAAAAGGTAACAAAAATCCCCGGGATGCCATCTAAATACTATAACATATAAATAGATATTGCTTTTCAAAAATTAAAGCTGAAACTATTCATAGATTACTTGAAGATTTCTGAAAATTGAGAAATGTATCAGCAGTTTCTATACAAAACTCTACCAAATAACTGCCTTCAATTATTCCTGCAAAATATGTTTGGAGATTTGAAGGACTCACATTGATTAGAGAACATTCAAAGAAGTCTTTTAAAAAGAGATTGGGACTTATTCAGGACCTTATTAATTTAACCCTATCAATTTATGATTCTGACATTTGTTTGTCCCAAGAACAAAATCCATCTAAGTTTGTCTGTCTACATTATAAAACTTTTCTTATACATACAGTGGTATACTACCCCTTAAATATGAAATTACACTGATAAATGTGGCATTCTCTTATGAAATTAAAAAAAAAACAGCATCCTATTATCCCAATCTGACAAGTCAGTCCTCATCTACCTTATCCTCAGCAGCATTAAGCATTTTTCAACTCTCCTTTCTGAAACAATTTCTTCTCTTAATTTATGCAAACTCATTCTTTCATTTTGTTATTGTTATTGTCTGTCTGTTTTTCTCTGTACTTTTCAGGCCACTTACTGCTCAGTCTTCTTTTCTGACTCTTCTTCTAGCTGGATTAAACTCAGTCCAGGACCCTATTCTGTACTCTGTCCTATATTCTCCTTAGAAGATATTCACACTCATCTCCTTGAGGGCCATCTGTGCATATATGAGTCCTACAGTTATACTCGGCCTCCCTTTGAATGATGCTCCCATGTGGCCTTCTTACTTTCATTTCTCCTTGGTGTCTCAGTAGCATGCCATGCTTAACAAGTTCAGAATGATTTACTGATTTGCTGCTATCTTCAAATCTATTTCTCCTCTTATGTCGCTCATGCCATATGTATTTATTTCTCTCTATCTTTAGTATTGCCATCTTAGTTTAAGCCACTATTAGCTCTTACCATCCTAATGTATTTGCAAAAGTCTACTAATTTGCTTCTTCTTCTTCCCTTGCCTTTTTGCGTTCTATGAAAAATTGTCAGAGAGATACATACACTTTTTTAGTGATTCCCTTTGACCTTAAAATAAATAAGAATCCCTTAATATAGCCATTATGGAGTGAACTGTGTCCCCCCCGACAAAAAATATATATATATTAAGTCCTAATCCTTAGTAGCTCAGAATGTAACCATATTTGAAAATAGGTCATTGCAAATATAATTAGTTAAGTTGAGATCATACTGGAGTAGGGTAGGCCCCTAATGCAATATGACTGGTTTCCTTATGAGAAGTCGGCCATGTGATGAGACAGAGTCACAGAGGAAGAACACCATGTACAGACAGAGGCAGAGATCGGAAAGATTCATCTACAAGGCAAAGAACACCAAGTATTGCCAGTCACCACCAGAAGCTAGGAGAGAGTCATGTAATAGATTCTCCCTTCATACCCTCAGAAGAAATCAATCCTACAAAAACCCTGGATTTCAGACTTCCAGCCTCCAAAACTGTGAAATAATAAATTTTTGTTATTTTAAGTCACCCAGTTTGTGATAGTTTGTTCAGCAGCCCTAGGAATCTCATGCAGTGGCTTAAGATTCTTCATAATTTACAGTTTCCACCTTCCTTTTCAGAACTCATCTTGTGTTACTTTCCTCTTCTTCCTCTGTTTCAGCTATAGTGACTTTCTTTAAAACTATTTCTCACCTTGGGGCATTTGTCTAGGCTTCACATTCCTATCCCACAGGCTCTATTCTCCACTGTTGGACTCATGCAGATGTTACCTTAAATGTCACCTCTTCAGAAAGGCCTAGAATTCTATGTTAACTCTGTTTTGATAAAGTGACTTATTTTGTAATTGAACGTTTATTTTTCTATCAATTGAATGTCTTTCTCCCTTGATGTATTTGTTTAATGAGTAAAGAGACTCTGTCTTGTCACCCTGTAGAGCCGGCATTTAGCATAGGGCCTGGGAAGTAGGCCTTACTCAGTTGAGGAATATACGGAAATAAGTTAAGCCATTTAAAAATAGATTTGGAAAAGTTAGGGGGAAGCTAGCTGCAGAAGGCAATGTTATGCTGAGTGTTTTTCAATAAACAATGACTGCCATCCCTTGTAACTGCTCTCTATTTACAATCAAGTCTTCCTGAGGTGAGTATAGATGTAGAAAAATTAGTAGCTCACCAAGTGCCCATTGCCTTTGACCTCAGAATAATAGCCATCTGAGTCTAGTGTCACTGACCACACCTCTGTCCTTTTCTCAGCTACAACTAAAGATGTGTACCTGATTGCCTTGATCTATGCTCACTGCAAAATTATCACATCTGATGTGCTTTCGAAACTAAGAATTCTAATTTAAGAACTGAAATCCTTTAAATTCAAATTATTTAAGCATAATCTCTGTCACTAATAATTTTTTACCTTAAAATAAACTTTAAGGCCTCAAGGCCACAGTGCTCATACTGATAATATAGAGATGGTAAGAGCTGACATCTTTTTCTCTCAGGATTGGTGTGAGTATCCATCAGTAGTTAAAAAGGCAGTCTCATTCCAAGTATTCAGTTTTGTATAAATCAAATAGATTTGGTATCAAAGAAATCTTAATGTGTAAACAGTAAAAAAAATGTGGCTAAATAGTAAAACAATATTTTTTCTAATCTAATATAGTCAGATACATTGTATTCCCATGAATTTTCTGTTCTGCAGAAATTTCTTAGATACTCCCATATACAATTTCAGCCTGCTATTTTTACTTATCTATTAAGTGATAGTTATCTTCACAAAAATTATCTCTTCTTAACATAAAAGGAAGCTTTCAATTCCATAAAACAGCATATAACCTGAGAAATATAGTATTTACAGGTTCATCTACAGACATGTTCTTTCTCAGAAAGTTCTGGAATCCCATAATCTGCCTGTAACCACTCATCCCTTTTTACCCACTCTGTCACTACTTCTATACTTTGGGGAAACAAAAAATGAGTAACATAGACTCTGTAACTCTGTGCAGTTCAAACTTGGTGTGACTTATAAATCAACTCAGTTTAAGGAAAATTGATAAATGCTATTCAATGAAAAGACATAGGCTATTTTACATAAACAGATCTCGAAAGGTTGTGGCTCAATGATTTTTCTGAGGATTAAATGAAATCATGTGTATAAAGTTCTTAGCATAATCCTTCCTCACAATAAGCACATAATACATAGTAGCTCATTTATTCTTCTCAAACTTGTAGCATGAACTCCTAGGATAAACAATTCTTTGTTAGATATATAGAAAGTTCAAGGAAAAAATATGGCATTTCTTTCTAAAGTACCAACTTTTCCTGATGGTAGGCAATATAAAATATTAACCATGTATTAATTTAGACACATGATATACTATGGTAGAAAATTTACATTTTTAAGCACAATGACTTATGGATTTTAATAAAGCTGGGTAGTACACAAAGAACAGAGATTTTGAAGTCAAATACCTCAATTTATAATGTAATAGACATAGAACTATGGCAAGATTTTTTTTATCATCTTATATGTGTCAATATAATAGAGATACTAATAGCTGTCTTGGAAGACTGTAGTGACTTAAAGTATTTTAAAAAGCCTAGAATTATGCCTGTCACATAGTAGGTGCTTAAAAATATTAGATATTACTACTCTTTAACTTCCTCTTGGGGTAAGATTCTATATATTTATAAAAATAAAAATGTTAAAAATACAGCTGTGAACTGTTCTAATTGCTTACTATTGGGAATACATTTCCTTCACTATTGAGTAAGCTTTTAAAATAAAAACTCCTTGTTCCTCCATTTTTTTAAATTTATATATCTGGGGTCAGACAGGAGGTTGTTACTACAGGGACCTTTATTCCCCCAGTGTGGAGAAACAAAAAGGTAGAGGTTTTAAGAATTGTTTAATAACAAATGTATAATATGAATGCTCTGCTTCCTAAAACTGATTTAATTTTCTTTTAATGTGCCTGAAACTTTGCCAAGATTTAAACTGAACTCTTTAATTTGATTTTGTTTAAAGGTTTTGATATTTTCCATCACAGATTCATTTTTTAAAAGTTTAGGACCTATGCATCAAATTAATGCTTTTGGCACTACCTGTGCATGAAGATTTGAAGACCAATTCATTAGAAATACCTCAGATCTCTCAGAGTATTCATATCCTGCACATCACTGGGAAGGGTCATTTGGCCATCTTATAGAGAGTATAAATCCAAGTTAAAAGATCCCCTTGGCGACTTCTCTGGTGGCACAGTGGTTAAGAACCCGTCTGCCAATGCAGGGGACACGGGTTCAAGCCCTGGTCTGGGAAGATCCCACATGCCATGGAGCAACTAAGCCTATGTGCCACAACTACTGAGCCTGCACTCTAGAGCCTGCGAGACACAACAACTGAGTCCGCAAGCCACAACTACTGAAGTCGGCGTGCCTAGAGCCCATGCTCTGCAACGAGAAGCCACTGCAATGAGAAGCCCACGCACTGCAATGAAGATGCAACAAAGCCAAAGATAAAAATAAACTAATTAATTAATTTTTTACAATTTAAGAAAGAAAAGATCCCCTTGGAATCCATTCATTCTTTCAGTTTTAGGCAGCTGGCTATGTTAGAAAGAACACCAGCCCTGAGACAAAAGACTTGGGATGGATGGTCACGTCTTTTAGACCTCTCACTCCCAGAAGTTAAATTACCCATGAAATAAGTAAAAAGGTCTACTCTTTCCTAAGGGGTTGTCATTGCTAAACGACACAATGTATTTCACGGTTTGCAAAATGCATAAAAGTGAAAGCCATTCACTACACAAATATTTGTTGAAATTTACTATGGGGAGACCCTGGGGGGAAATACAGACACAATTTATGGTTTCATCCAATCTGTGGTCTAGCGTAATAGGTAACAATCGATGAAAACTTAGGCTACATGTTAGAAAGTGATGTATCCTGAAGAATGTAGTGACCAGACAAGTTATACTACTGTAATGCCACATTTAATATGTAAAACTTGATTGTTTTTCAAGTTGATTTTATAAGTTGCTTTTAATTATGTAAAAAAACCCACACCAAATATTCAAAAAATATATAGAGCATAATAAAACCAAAATACTAATACTTAATGTCTTTAAAAGTGTATATAGATTTTTTTTCTTTATTCTTTGCAATTCTTTTTTAACAGTCTAATAATAACCTTTTCCTCCTTGCCAACATTTCCTTAGGCATACCTACTAGGAGACACACAGGTAAAGAACCCAGTGAGTACAGAGAAGGTACATAGAGTTTCTGGTTTGGAAAAAAAAAAAAAAAAAAAAAAAAAGGGCAGGTTTAATGGCATTTATGCTGGAATTTAAAGGAAAGGTGGGATTTGCAGATGAACAGATGTTGGTGGTTTGAGCATATTTCTACAGGGACTGACAATGCAGCTATATATGATATCCCAAATCAGAGTTCTGTAAAAACTTGCCAAGGGAACCTGCCCAAAGACTCAGATTCCAAACTTGGTAGGGAAGGAAATTTTTTCCTACATGCCTTTTTTTCTCTCTTTAATAATTTATTATTTTAAGACTTCAGAAATGGTCCCCTTACTTGTCCTCTGCTGTTTCATTCTTACCTCTATATAATCTGATATAGAGCAGCAATACACAACTTGAGGGGAGAGGAAAATATAATTTTTTTTAAAGAGCAGACATTGAATACATTTTCTAAAACACTGGAGGAGAATTTTTTTTTAGAAAATAAATGTACTTACCAATATTTAAGTAATATTCATTCTTTTACAGAACATTGGGAAACAGCACAACCTTTAAACAATGACCTATTATTCTATTAATTCTACCTTTAAATACATTTTCATCTTTACCCCAACTCTATATGCTATATAGTATTATTCACTTTATTTTACAGATGAGAAAAGTGAATCATGGAATGGTTAAGCTAAGGCTCCCCTAAGGTGATACTGGAGCTGAAACTGGCTGAGGAAGTAGAGTAGAAATATGGAACATAAGGCCACATCCTCTACAGAGCATTCGATAGCACAGTGAGTGTGCACTAAGAGTTTGATAAATGGATATCAAACCTTTTTCATGGTACTACGAATGTGATTCCAGAGAGTAGAAAAGCATGAGTTTTCAGTCAACCAGAATTGATTTCAATCACAATTTTCTGAGTTTGGAAGATTTCAACTTAATCTAAGATCAAGCTTCAACTTTTTCAACCTAAAATGGCACAATGATACTAGACAGAAAGTAGGGCTGTGAGGAGTCCATATAGTATCTGTAAATCCACAGCAGCAATATCTACATATACAACTCAGTAAATGGTAGATTTTAATATTGACATGCCCACCACTTGAGGCTAATTTTATTCTTTTTCTCACTGACTTGTGATGCAGAATCTCCAGGGTACCACTCTATCAAATCTATCCAAAATAGCTCATATTTTATGAGCAAGTGAAGTATAAAATCACTGTAATGCAAGAATCCCTCTGAAATTATTTGAGTGCATGTCAGATTCTCTTGTAGGCAGATCAATAATTAATATTTGAATAGTGCTTTGCAGTTTACAAAGAATCAGTAAGAGCAGCAATTGATAATAGCTGATAAGGCACCACCCACAGAGGAAGCTTCAGACCTTGGATTATTTCACTCAGCATCATATAATAACTCTGAGCAAAATCTGAGGGCGTTATACCAACATTCATAAAATTATTCTACAGAAAAATATGTTTTTACCTCCTGGAGAAAGTGAAAATGAATAAAAACGATTACTATTACTAATTCTTTACCAGACAGAATATTGCCAGACCGCTTTTTAGAGCAGTAAGAAGCAAGGAAAATAATGAGAATAAAATGAGTTCAGATATAGGTAGAATGCAAACATGATTTGTGATATAGGTAGGATGAATATCTATCTATCTATCATCTGTGTATCAATCATCTATCCATATTCATTTTCCATTCACAAAACATCACTAGGGTGACAATTTCACTTTGCAATATTATGCTGCAAATGAACATCATGTTTCTTTTTTAGTGGATACCTTTTCTATTCCTAACCATTTGTCTGAAATAGTGGTTTGCAAACTTCGATGTGTCTCACGATCCTCTGGGGAGCTTGTTAAAGCACAGACTGCTGAGGCCAGTGCCAGTTTCAGATTCTGTAAATCTCAGGTGAGATCTGAGAATTTGCATTTCTAACTAGGTCCCAAGAAGTAACCATGCTGCTGCTCCTGGGAACATACTTTGAGAACTAGTAAAGGCCGCACTGAGGCTCAAAACCACTCTTCCCACAAAGAATCTTTTGATCACTCCTGGCCCCCTTAAAACCTTCCTCCTATGATGTTTTTTGCACATTACCAATTAAATTCATCACATTATAGGAGTGACAGAGGAGAGTGAAAGAAACAGTATGAAATGGGGAATAAATATTTGTTTGGACTTACCCAATAAGTAGCTATATCCTCATGGACAAGTTTCTTTCCTTCTCATTAAGGTTTTTTTCCCTAAGGTTTTATCTTGTTCTTTTGTTTGAAATGCATTCCTCTGTTTCTTCATTTTGCTTGATTCTCTGTGTTGGTTTCTATGCATTAGATGGAACAGCCACCTCTCCCAGTCTTGAAGGAGTGGCCTCCTGCAAAAGATAAACCTTGTTTTTCAACGCTGTCCTAGCTTTGGTTGTCTCTCAAACCTCTGTGATTGTCCAAGCAGCCTATTTTATTTTAAATAGCTCCTAGTAACTGAGGGTGTGCCAAAGCCTGTCAGTGTCCCAAAGTGGAGGACCTCAGTCAGCACTTAGATTCAGGCTGATTGGAGGCATGTAAAAGCTCTCTCCTGGGATTTACTGGTGCTCTGGAGCACAGCAGAGGGAGAGATGGAGGGAGGGAGACAGGAGGGAAGTTGGAAGATAGCACCTGCCAGAGGGGAAAAAAAGATTCCTCACTCCCAACTTTAGCAAAGCAGAGGGAAGCAGAAACTCAGAATATGTGTAAATCACCCATGCCCTTAGAGCCAGTAAGTAACCTGCTAGATTCAAATTCGGAACTACTCAGTTCTCAAATGAACTCTTCTCCATTCTAATTAGAACAGAGAGTAGAGTTGAGAGGTTGTACAGGTCACTACCACCTCTGAATTCTGTGGTCTTAATCATTTCAGATGATTAGTCTCACCTTTCAAATTTGAAGCTAAGTCTCCTGAAGTATTATGTGTTAAAGCAAATGTTAATAATTTATTTGCTGTATTAAGGCCTATTCTGTGCCAGGTATATCATAGGAGATATACCTAATTTAATTTAATCCATACCTCCACAGAGAGGCCTCTGGTTGACCCGAATGAAAGTAGCTTCTTTCAGTTTCATTCTTTTATTACCATATTGTATTCTTCAAGCTGCACTTGACACTGTCATAATGTATAATGCTTATTGCTAGTCTATATTGTGTCTCTCTGCTTTGAATGGAAGCTTAATGAAATTAAAGATGTTATTTGAATTGTTTAATTTTTATCTTCCCCAGCTAGCATATAGTGCCTTAGAACATAGTAATAGACAAGTAACTATTTGTTGAATAAATGTAGAGGATGTATATTATTCCCTCTTTATGACTATTTCAGCTAACAGTTAAGACATTATCTTAATGATACATCAGTTCAGATTTATTTTTCCATTTGACCCCCAATGACCACGCGAGAAGCCTGCAGAGCTTCTCAGAGTCAATAAAGAAAAGTTTTATATCCAAAAGCATTGTCCTTAATGATACTCTACATCCTCACTCTCTTTCCATGAGCACCAAAATTCTAACTACAGTTGACCCTTGAACAACACGGGTTTGTGTTGTTCAATCCACTTATACGTGGATTTTTTTTCACTAGGTACATATTACAGTACTACACATGCATGGTTGATTGAATCTACAGATATGGAACTGCAGATATGGAGGGCTGACTATATTCTTGTTATGTATATATACATGTGAACTATTTTTATACGATTAAATATCTCACATTTTGAAGAAATTTGGCTTAAAAACACAGGTGATGACAAAAGATTTTCAATGAAGTTTTTTAGGAAGATTTTGAATTTGATATCATTGTTTAACTGTCAGTCTTCCACTAACAGAGGAATAAAGAACAGAGTTTGGCATCAGGAGACTTGGCATTAAACCTACTAGCTTGGATGGGCAGTATAATGTAGGGTTTAGACTGTTGCATCCCACCTCTGTCACTTACTACCTGCATGATCTCAGCCTATCCATTTAAATTACATATGCCTTGGTCTCTTTATCTTTAAAATACCACTGAAAATAAACGCTTCATCATATGTTCTAAGAATTGGATGGGGAGACGCATATAGAGTTTTGACACAATCTATACTTGACATATGGAAGTCTTACCTATAACTTTTCTTTCTCATTTTTCTTTTTCTTTAGAATAAGACACCTTTACCTTATCTTCACTGTCCTTTTATTCCTCTCATTTCAATTTTTAAAGAAATAATAATAATATAATGATGATAAAGAAATTAATAGTTTTTTCAAGGTGAAATCCAGTATTCAAATTCAGCTGTTAATCTCATCCTTTCCACCAAGATGGATGCTTCCTCATTTTATTCCTTGAAAACTGAAGCTGCTCTTTGTAAATACGTTCTACTTTATCAGGTAGGTTGGGCTTGTGAGCTGGTTAAACCTGATAGAGCTCACCAAAGGCTCTTGATTTTACCTGGCTTTCTTTATTACAATTATCACATGGAACAATACTGGTTAACGTCATCTCTCCTGGGTTGCAATTAGCTTAATCTCAAGTATACTTCAGCCTTTAGTGGGCTTTTGATCTAAGAATGTTATTTTGTTCAGGCCATCTAAATACTCATTGGTCTGAAAGATAACTAGCAACATTTATAATGGAGGTCACTCTTCTATTAATTTTAACTGTATTATGGCTTTTGATAAAGTGGGCAAGAGTGGATGTTAATCTATTTTGTACCTGAAAAAAAAATGCCTTCATGAGGACAAAGTGCCAGTGGGACAAACTATACTTTATTTTAAAATAAATAAACATGTTTATTTATTTTAAATAAATGTTTAAAGAATAAATATGTTTTCAGAATAAATCCCCTTGATATAATAATTACTTTTGGCATTTCTGACTCTTGTCTTTTAATGGGAAAATGAACATACTAGAGAAAATGAGCATCGTGAATTCATGAACCAACTTTTTACTCTCAGTGCGGAGGTGAGACTCCCATAGAGTCAGCAAGTAGTTATTGGCTGTGTATGACATACCAAGTACTGTGGTAGATCTAGGGCAGGGTTTCTCAACCGCAGCACACTGGACCTGTGAGTGAGGCAATTCCATCATGAGTGGTTGTACTCATAACATCATAGGCTGTTTAGCACCATCCATGCTCTCTACCCACTAGATGCCAATTTCACCTCCTCCTCTAGTTGTTACAACCAAAAATGTCTACAGATATTGCCACATGTCCCCTGAGGGCAAACTTGCTCACGGTGGAGAACCATTAACTTAAAGTGTATAGAGATTAATCAGACAACTCTTGCCCTAAATATATGTATCAATTTATCTAGAAACACATGTAATTAGAAAATTCATATTCATAATTTCCATGCATATATCTGTATGAGAGTAAATAGAGTATAAACTTATATTTAAGGCATTACCTGCAACATTATCTGTATTAGCCAGAAGAAAAAATAATCTCAACTTTCTAGAAGAAGGAAGAAAACAATTTGTATCTCAATTGTTTTCTATATGAGTTTACTATATGTTAGGCAACACGCTAGATTTTGTCACATATATTAGTTCATTTTTTCATGAACATTCTATGTTTTATTATTTTTTTCTCTATTTATAACTAAGAAAACCATTAACATTGTTAATCATGTGTTCGAGTAAACACAACACACTGTTGTCAGAGCTTGACTTCTAATTCAGATTTGTCTGATTTCAAACATTCTGCTTTTTACACAAAAATCACAAAAGAAAAGTGTTTAAGAAACAAAGTTAAAAAAAAAGAAAATGTTAATACAATAGGTTAAAATATAAACTATTTGGAAAAACTATGAGAAAAAGGAATTTTTTCAGTTTAAAAAACAAAATATGCAAAGATATGTTGACTATGATCACAATCAAAGGAATCGATGTCAACATGGGTATAAAGTGTATATGGAACACATCGGACTTGAATGGTTCATGCAAAAACAATCACTTCTGGTTAGTGGGGCTATGAGGTGATATTGTTATGAGGAATTATTATATTTGCTGTTTTTAACAGCTAATATAAAACACATTATAAAAAGCATTTATGTGGAATCTAAGTGTACACTTTAAAGTCAGAGATTTATTTGACTTTGAAAGAAAAAAGCAGGCTGGATTTTAATAGCTCTTTTGCTCTGAGAAAGTAAAGTGCTTTGCTGACCTCTGGGAATATAAAGCACTTCAGACTAGGAAGAGAATGAAGAGAAAATAAATCGCTGCCACCCTGTGAGAGTGTGTGGATGGGGCATGTGGACTGACTCACACAAGCATCAATACATGGGAGATGGACACAGCAGGAAGAGATGCTCTGGAAACCTGTCAGCCAGAGGCAGAACCACACATGGGCATGACCTACAAGGACTTAGATTGCAGTAAGTGGGCAATTATTTTCTGACTTTTAAAATGCCACACATGTTTTTTTCTCAAGAAAATATTTACCTTTGAACTACTGAACTGTTTCAAAGAAATATAGATTCAGAACTACAGTAATCCAGTTCAATCTTTTGTTACAGACAAGGCAATGCATACCAAGGAGAAATATCCCCAAATTCAGTGAAAAAGTTTGCAAGAAGACAGTATATTTAAATCAACGTGAAAAACATTTTTGTGGGAAATAGTTCCTTTGTGTATTGCCTGCACGTTTTGCTCTTTTAGCTCTGTTTCATTTCCTTCACTGTAAACATTTATCATCCACCATGTCATATTCTTCATAAATTGCTAGGGAAACAGAAGTAAATACATAGCTCTAAAGCTCACTTCCTCCAGTGGCGCTGGGGTAACAGTGATCATAAAGTGAGGAGGCAGCTCTAGGAAGGTTGGAGGGCTGGTAACAGGGAAGGCTTCATCTAAAAGTTTAATTATAAGGAGAGTCAACCAACCAGACTATAGATAACAGATATTCCAGACAGAAGAATTAGCATCGAAGGATAGGCTGTCAGGGTGAACTCAATTGTAAAAGGTTCAAAATCAGATAGCAAACTCTGTGTCATAGACAGTCTTTCAAAGATCTGACCAAGAAGGATGATATTTTAGGACGAGAATCATGCAACAAATCCTGGGCTAAGGACTTCTTGTAAATTATTAATTCTCCATAGTAACCTGCCAGGTAGAGATTTCTGTCTTCATTTTAAAGGTGAGGAAACCAAAGCCCAGAGAAGTGACTTGCTCAAGGCTCTGAAGTGCTGAAGCTTGAATAATACTCAAACTTATACAGTGCAAGATGATTTCTAAATGGCTTCCAGTATACCACACTGAGCAGAGATGTCTCTTACCCCATCCATTCCCATGTGGTCATTTAAACACAATAACTTGCACTGTTAATTTTGGTCATTTGATTTCAGTTCATAAAAACTCTAGGGCAAACAGGCAGTTCCAAAGGAGAGAACTGCAGGCTGAACACAATTAGCTTAAAAGAATAGAAAAAAGGTTTTGGAGTCTGCCTGGGATATGCCTATGTATCTTTAATATTAGAAGATAGCTGTGGGACCAGCAAATGCTGGAGAATTCACATAGTATGTTTGTCATAATCCCATCCTACTCTCTAACTTTAATGGTTCTGTGTATCAAAAATCTGTCCACAAGAAAACTCTCAACAAATTCTTGTGTTTTCCCCAGGGCCTACAGGATAAGTAAGCTGCAGAAGCCCTTGCATGGCTCAGGAAGTCATCCACAATCTAGCTCCTACCTGTCCTTGAACTTCATCTCCTCTCCCTTGCCCCTTATGCTTTATAGTTCAGATATATAGATTATCTGTAGCTTCTCCAACATGCAATACTCTCTCAGGTCTCTGCACCTCAAAAAAGTTTTCTCTAACTGGAAGCTCATCTTTTTTGTTTGTTGGCCTGGAAAACATCCACTCATCATTCAAGTTCCAAGCTAAACTCTATCCCTACTATGACACCTTCTCTGTTTATCCCCTTAACAACAATCAAGTAAATTTCTTTGATGCTTTCTAGCTTGTAGACACCTCCACTAGCTTGTAGACACCTCCACTAGCAAAAGTATTTCATGGTGTTGAAATCATTTGCTTGTTTGTTTTTTCCCCCACTAGACTATACAACCGTATTTCATTGTGCTTCTTTTTATCTGTGAATTTTTTTTTCTTTTTTTTTTTTTTTTTTTCATCTGTGAATTTTAACATCAACACAATGAGGGACTCATGGTATATATTTATGACGATTAATTTTATGTGTCAACTTGGTTAGCCCATAGTATCCAGATATTTAAACATTATTCTAGATGTTTCTGTCAAGGTATTTTTTTAGTTGAGGCTAACATTTAAATCAATATACTTTAAATAAAGTATATTACCCTCCAAATACAGGTGGGCCTCATCAAATCAGTTGAAGGCCTTAATAGAAAAAAAGACTGACTCCTCCAAAAAAAGAATGAATTCTGCCAGCAGATGACCTAAGGACTTGAACTGCAACATCAACCCTTCCCTGTGTCTCCAGTCTTGTTAATCTCCCCTGCAGATTTAGAACTTCCCAACCTCCACGATTGCTTGAGCCAATTTCTTAAAATCAATCAGTCAATCAATCAATCAATCTTCCTCTCTCCTCCCTCTCTTCCTCTCACTCTACTCTCTCTCTCTCTCTCTCTCTCTCTCTCTCTCTCTCTCTCTCTCTCTCTCTCTCTCGTCCCACATCCTATTGATTCTCTTTCTCTGAAGAACCTGGACTGATACAATGCTGAATGGATTTGTTAAAAAAAAATTAATTGATAGAATCTTCCTCTTCCTACACTGGTTTTCTTTTGTCTGTAAATAAAGAATAATGTGTACAACTGAATAAGCTTTAGAATTTATACTAATAAAAGCTCTGATGGTTATTATAGGGGAAAGGTTTTCATTAGTAATTACTTCTACAAAAGAAACTATTAACTCCCAAATGTCCCAAAATTCCATCCTCACTAGGAAGACATATTTTCATATATTTCAATTCCTCTATTAATTATTATTTGAAAACTGACTTAGAATCAGAAGATCTGGGGTCTGACATAAGCTCTGCCACTCAGGAGCTGGAAGATCTTGGGCAATATCACTCAACCTCTTTGACCCTCAGTTTTCTCACCTGTGATTTGTGTACTTTCAGGTGACTTGATGTCACCTACTTCTATGAAAGAGAGGAAATTTAAGTGGAAGAAAAGCATGATTTAGACACAGAGACATAAGGTTTGAATTCAGGCTTGTTAACTTGTTGGTCATGCATTTCTGAAAAATGTTGTTCACCTCTCTGTCTATCAGCTTCCTCATCTATACATGGAGATAATTGCATTTGCCTCAATGTATTGTTATTCGAATACAGTCTGGTGCTGCAGACATAGCTAAGGCTTGAAATGAAATAATCAGGGATACACTTGAATTGCTCTTGAGTCTAGAGGGAGTGTTTCTTGTTAGTGCCCAGATAGTCATGACAACTCTGTGCAGGGAAGTGAGTTGTTTCCCAAGTCTGCACTATGCAGGAAATGAGCCTTCCTACCAAAGGAATTTTAAAATATTCCTCACATTATCTCAAGAGCGAAGGGTCCTCACAGAGTAAGTGCACACACCATGAGCATGCAGATACACAAGTAAGATGTCCAGGTAGGAGATGCAGAGAGGCTGCTCTTCACAGCCTGGTCTGCACACTGAAGACCAGTGATTCGGACATTGACAAACCCTATGTACCCTAGAAACATAGGTAGAACTTTGTACTTCAGGACTGTTCTTTGGGAAGTCACATAATCCAGGGCTAAGGGTCTCATCTGTTAGTGATAGCGCTTGAACAAGATGAACAGATGGGCACTCACAGAAAATCTTTGGACTGGACTAAAACATGTAACCAGACACTTCAAGAGAGTAGCTAATTCTAAGAAGGACTGTGAAGTTTCATTGTTAGCCACTACAAATTCTTAAAGTTTATTTTATATTCATGTGTACATCTAATTATATTTTTTTCAAGATAAAGTTTCAGCCCTTAGTAACACATTTTTCATCATCAGAAAATACTGAGTGTAGGGGGCTCTTACAATGTTAAGACTAAAGTGATGGATCACATGGTACCACCTAATTATACAAGCCAGGATTCTGGTGATCAGTGTCTAAACTGCTTCCGAAATATAATGCTGACTAAACCAGGTATATATTTTATTAGTAGTAGTAGTAGCAGTTGTTGTCATATTAAATTTTTGAAGGGTAGAGGTGTTGTATGAGCCATAAGGAAATTATCATGTATAGATATTTTCGAAGTAAAAATTGCATAGGACAAAGTTAAAGAAGTAAGGTAGATTTATTCAAGGCTGTTGCAATAGAGAGATGACAGAACTCAGCCTGAGCGCAAACTGGGGAATTTTAAGAGCTGGAATTACAGGCCATCTTTGTTTGCTAATTGGTATTACTCAAAGGAAAAGTGAACTTTCTAATATCTTCCTGATAGGAAGTTGTTTTAGAACTTGAAGCAAAGTGCCAACTGAAGTTCATCTCCTAACTTCCCACAGAAGCTAGGAAATTGGGGCACTGTCTTCCTTGATGATCATATTTCAAGGGCATGGCTCCCAGGCCCTTGAGAAAGATAGTCTTGGGTTATGAATATGGCAAGAAGGTTTTTAAAAGATTTACATTTCTAAGGGGTAGAAACAAAATATGAAGTTCCAAGTTGTCTAAAGTAAACGCTCTAAGGAAAGGGAGGTCAGGGCCTAGAACCTTGTCCAAAGTTTAGTCAAGCTGAGGGTAACAGCAGGACCATCTTGGTAAACATGTAGATCACAGGACATCCTCAATGCATTTGAGCTCTCATGATTAATACGCTCATCATTATCCGTGCTCTATGTTTTTCCATTTGGAATTTGCCTTTGTACACTTTCTCAAAGGGAGGTTGTTAACTGTTCAAAAATATTTTTCTTGTGCTTCAAAAAATAAATGCCTCTCCTCTCATGAGATCAATAATTCATTATATTAGTTGTCTCCTTTCTCACTTAAAAAAACTAATTTTTCACTGCACTTTACACTTGAAAGGATTTCAACATTAAAGTTTGAAACTTTCCCTCACATCAGTTTTATTTGCTTTAATTAAAACAAGATTAGCTGACTTTCACAAGTCATTTACAAAATGTACAACTGCATTCTGAGAACTTATCTAATTATATAGACAACATGGGAAATTGCAAGAAGATACTGAAATTTAATATTTTCTTTACACTACTGTCTTCAAAGCTTCATTAATGAATGGTTATTAACATATTCTCTGTGAATCAGAATCTTGTTATCTTTCATTTTATCTTTTTAACTGAACAACAGAGCTTCCTAAAAAACACAAACAATTAAAATGGAAGCATTGGGAGAGAGAATCAGCACTATAAGAAAGTGCTCTGTTCTGGATTCTTTTACAGACATACATGATTTTATTTAATCCACGTGGCTATACAGTTGACTGGGTGCATTATTCTCATTTCACAGATGAGAAATTTGAAGCTCAGTGATGTTAAATAACCTAACCAAGCACAATAATCTAGTAAATAAAGAAAAAAGAATCAAATCTCTGACCCTAGTCTGTCATCTATAACTCCCATATACTTATCATTATCAATAAGAAGTAGGTACAGAAGAGGACTTGGTGAGTCATTTTGGAAAATCATATTAAATATTAGAATATACATTTCTACTTGGCATATGGAAAATATATTTAAAATATAAGTGGTAGAAAGTAAAGTTCCAAATGAAAAATTCAAAGTAAAACTCTTCTCATTTGAAGGACAAGTAATCTCATTGAAGAAAATAAGAGAATCTTGTTTTGTTAGGGCTGGGAGATACTCACTTTTCTATAAAGGAAAAATATTAGAAAATATAGAGACCTTTCCCTATACTGTGAAATTGTTTGATATTCCATTTTGGAAGAGGCGGTACAATTTTTGAAAACATAAAGATCGCCATGAAGTGAACAAGTAGAAGGTAACGCAGCACTGGATTCGAGAGTTGGCAACTTGGGAGGCAGGCACAGAAAGTTCAGATCTTGGAGAAATGGAAAAAAAGAAGAGATTCAACAGTGAGAACCTATAACTTCCCCCTGTAAGCCACAGGCTCCTTCATTCTTGGAGGGAGATGGGGAGAGAGGGAGAATGTGGGGACTCTGTCTCTCCCTAGAACATACTATAGCAGAACCCTACCAGCGCCAACAGTCTGAATGACCCTGGAAGCAGATTACTCCCCAGAGCCTCGGAGAAGAAAGCAGCTCTGCCAACACCTTACTTTTAGTCTGGTGAGCCCTATATGCAATTAAACCTACAGAACTGTGAAATAATAAGTTTGTGTTGTTTAAACCACTAAATTTATGGAGATTTGTTGTGGAAGCTATAGAAAACTAATATACCACATTCATCTGAGTTCATCTGTGCACTACTGCATATAACTTAAAAAAAAATGTTTCCTGAATTTGTTTATAGTTGCTATGCTAGATAATGCTATTTCTCATCTCCTCTTCTCAGTTAAATTGAGACTTCGTCAGAGATACAGACCCAGACTGATTTATTACAGTTGGTATACAGTACGAGTGACACAAAACTTTTCTCAGATCTGGCTCCATCACTCTTGGGTTTTTCAAGACTATGAAAATCAGTGGATTTCGGTTCCCAGTTTCTGTGTGTATAAATGTGGGTGTAATTGTGAATATCTGCTCTTCAAAATGAAAGTAATGTATACCACGTACCTATATTCATGTGATGGGTGTAGTGCCTGGTGCACCATGTTTCCTGATGACTATACTGTGGGACATGCACCTAGAAACCCTGGCTCCTCAAAGCAGGGCAGCTTCACTGTGAATGTGGGAAGTGAAACACTTTACCCCAACACCCACAATAATTCCCCTTGTCATCTAATTTTTAAAAATTATTGTTTAAAACAGGCTGCATTTCCACTACTTCCACATTCTGATGCTAACAGATTGTTTCCTATATAACTGAAAAGTGATTCTTCACTGAACTACCCATTAACTGTGCTATTTTCTTGAGACTGCTCACAAAATCAATAAAGCTGGAGTTTGAGAAAGAGTGATAATAAATTCTATCACTCTCTCAGGCTTTAAGTGACGGATTCCTGTTAGATATAACTATGGATTGAAGGCACTAAATGCTGTCTTGTGCATTTTATCTGACTTTGTGTTCATACAAATTGAAAGTAAGCAATATCAAGGTGTCTGTTCCCCAAAATAAAAGGAGAGATATAAAAGAGAAGACAACTGAGTTGAATATCAAAACTGAATGACCCCATGAAATACATGTATATTTCAGTCAAGATTTTATGGAAAAGGAAATCTGAGAGAATATCTATTTTCTGCTATGTAATAAATGCTTAGGGTATACAAAAAGAGACAGATTGCCCTGGGCAGACTTGGAGCAATAATTGTGTGCATGCATAATTACCAAGCTAAAGAGAAAATTTTAACTAAAGCATGAAATTTCAAAGACAAATAACTTTCTACACTACTGGGACTATCTTCAGTAATTTCTAAAACTCGATAAACTCGGCAAATGGATTTAATGAAGTCAATATTACTACCCTTCCCCAAAATTAGGCATGTTCAACTAAAGAAAAATTTGATGATTAATTTTTGGTTAACTCTTGGCTTTCTATCTTTTGCATCCTTTTACCTTCAACCTTTTAGGGTTTTATCATATTTTTTTCCTTTACCAGTTAGAAAATTATAAATTGATATCTAATATTTTAGTGGTTACTGCAGAAATTCTGACCTATGTTCATATTTACACAATACCTAAATTTAAAAATAAAATGTAAATAATAATTCCTAACTTAAATCAATACAATAAATCTTCTGCTTTGAAGTTCAAGAAGCTTAAACATCCTTAATTTAAATTACCCATTTCTTAAGTGGGATCTGGGATCTGACTTCCTTTATTCCTTACAAATTAAATATTATGAAACAGTTAGTGAAACACATTAACATTAATGAAAAATAAACAAGAATTTAAAACTGTACACGCCAACCATATTTACTTGCCAGATTCTGCCCTCAGCCTACAAGTCTGCAATCTCTGATTTATGAGTTTCTTTAATAAGGCTTTTAAGGTAATAAAATATCAGTTGGGGAGAACTGAAGCTAAATACAAATTAACTGTATACTTTTCACCAAATGGTTAATTGAAACAAATTTTATAGTGATGGCATCTACCAGTACAGCTATAATTAAAGTAAAATTCTAGTGGAATTAGCTATTCTTCAAAATGAAGTACTTTGTAAATTCACATATGGTTAAGGAAAATATTTCAATTTTGGTTAGTACAGTTTCCCTGCTCTAAAATTTAACGATGCATTGGAAACGGTTTCAATGAAAGCTTTATTTGCAAAATCCTTCAATTACAAATTTTACTGGCATTTTGGTAGCAAAAATAGAGAGTCATTTTTGTAAATATTTTACTCCTTGAATACAAAAATTATATCAAAGTACAATTAAAACTAGACGAAGATTTTTAAGTTAGAAATTGGAACTTTCTCACTTCATTCACACAATCAGCAAGGATTTGCCTACTGGAGTAATACTTCATTAACTGCCAGTGGCAATGAAGCAGGTAAGTTGCTCTGCCCAGACAGTGCATGTGATGTCCAAAAAATTACCTAAATTTACTAACCCTCATTTTTGTCATCTAAGATAGAGATAATGACACTTTTCTGTCACTGGCAAAGCCTGCCAACAATTCCTGGGACGTAATCATAGAATCTGGGTAATAAAGTCTAACCTTTTTTTCCCTTTTGTTTGGTCTCGTTTCACTTACTCATAGCAGGGGTCGCGTGCTGAGGCCACACATCAGCCCTTCAGACCAGCGTTCCTCTTGTGAAAGGGCCGCGCGCCACACTTCAGCTTCGCGTACCCCGCACGGGAGCTCCGAGACAACACTGCAGTTCAAGATGGCGGCGGCAAGCTGCGGGCCGAGAGGCTGCACCCGGCACTGCGATCTGGAGCAGCTGCGCCAGACTCGCGAGAACTCCGCAGCTGCGCAGGACTCGCGAGAACTCCGCCGCGCCCCGCTCCCCGCCGGAGAGAATCCTCGAGAGCAGCCCCTCCCACCGCCTGTCTGGAAGGACCTGTGCTCTAGAGCTCGCACCTCTCCTTGCTTTGATCAAAGAATGAAGCTTTTCTTTGCTTCTGAACTGAATTAGGCCTCCTATTGGCTCCAAAGACACGGAACAGAGGGATTCCTGTTGGGGATTGACTTGAGAAGGTCGGTAACATTTTCTTAAACATTTTGCTACCTTGTAGCGTACCGAAGAGAAGTGCTCTCACAGAAAAATCACAAATAAATGTTAGCTCATATGATTATTTGCCATATTCCATGTAAGTAGTAAACTCTTCTTGGATAAGTTGCCTTCTCATTTCTGATGAGAAACTGAATAATAAGGAGAAAATATTTGCAATAATAAATAAATAAGCAAATACAAGAAAAAGTATGGATTTTTAAAATCTGAATAAAATTTTTAGTTTATAAGGTCTTTGTTTTCAACCTCTCAAGAGAAATGATAATAGCTTTCTACACCACTTTGAAGAATCTGTTACCTGAATCATTTTCAACGTTTTTTTTTTAACTAATGTGAAACTGTACGAAAACCTCTGTGATAATTGTGGTAGGTGTGTTTAAAAACACAACTCGTTAAATCTTTTGTTTTTTACATTATGTTACTAAAAATGTTTTAACATATAGAAAAAATAGACTAGTATTAAAAATAGTCTAGTATTACAAACACCCAAGTGCTTGTTACTGACGCAGTTGTCTGTCAGTATCTGTGGGGGTCGATTCTAGGACCCTCAGATTCCAAAATCCCCAGATGCTCAAGTCCCTTATAGTATAAAATGCCACAGTATCTGCATATAACCTACATATATCCTGGCCCATATGCCTTAAATCACCTCTAGGTTACTTCTAATACCTAATACAATGTCAATGCTCTGTAAGTAGTTGTAAATACAATGCAAATGCTGTATAAATAATACAGTTGCCTTCTGGAGTGTGGCAAATTCAAGTTTTGCCTTTTGGAACTTGCTAGCATCTTTTTCTGAATGTTTTTGATTGGCGGTTCGTTGAAACTGTGGATATAGAGCCCTCAGATAGGGAGGTCAACTGTATTTACTGTTAACATTTTTTTCTATTTGCTTTATCTATTTTTAGTTTGCTGAAATGTTTTAAAATAGAGACATCTTATAATTTTATCCCTCGTAATATATTAAATAATTTGAAAAGAAAATGATGATTTTTGATTTTACATTAATGTATATGCTCAGGCCATTCACAAGCGAAATAGCTAGTTTATGAACGATCACATGAAAACTGCACAGTACCAGCTGACAGTGTAATAGTCAACTACAAATTTATCAGGATTATTACACTTATGCAATGTCAGTAGTCTGTGTAATTATTATATGTAATGCCATTAGATGTAAATATTTCTATCAATATTCTATCAATTCTCCCATCTTTATTCATTAAAGGCAAAATTAGCCATTTTATTAGAAATTATGATAAAACGTAGTCATAATTCACATTATGAGAAACCTGTTCTTTCTTACCTTTTTTTTCACTTTAACAAGGTGATTTTGTTAAGTGTACCTATTGTAATTTATGTTTACTGTATTTGAAATTTCAATTTATTTATATTTAAGAAAAAATATACTTAAAATTATAAAAAGAGCATGAAGCATGAAGCTGTCTCTGCCCTGACCACATCCATTCAGTTTACCTCTGATTCTGAATATAGACAGAAATGTTCCTCTGTGATTAGTTTATCATCATACATAACAGGGGCTAGAGTGAAAACTGAAATAATGCTAGGTATTTATAAAAAAGAATTTGAAACAACAAGGTCCTACTCTATAGCATAGGGAACTATAATCAATATCCTGTGATGAACCATAATGGAAAAGAATAGAAAAAAGAACATATACATTGTATAACTGAATCACTTTGCTGTGCAGCAGAAATTAACACAGCACTGTAAATCAACTATACTTCAATTTAAAAAAAAAGAGTTTGAATATAGGTAATTGGTTAACAAGTTTCTTCCAAGGTAACAGGAACAAATGAAAGATGGTGTGTAAAAGAACTTCTGGACATGTTAATTTTTTTTAAGTTATAGAATATCCAGACAATAAAAAAATCGCCGTACTTATCCTAACTGGCACATTAAACACTGTACCCACAGATGTAGAATGCACATTATTTTGAGGAGTTCGTGGAACATTTACCAAAATTGACCATATGCCAAGCTATTTAAAAAAAAAAAGGCTTAATTTATCTTAAGGGATAGAAATTATCCAATATATATTTTCTGACTTCAGTGAAAATAAGCTAGAAGTCAACAATAAAAAGATAACTACAAAATATCCAACTCATTATAAACAAAGCAATAAAATTCTGAATAATCCATTGGTCAAAGAAGAAATAAAAATGTAAGTTAGAAATGACTTTGAACCGAATGGTAATGAAAATATGACATGGAAACTAGTGGAATATACATTTCATCTTACTTCTATTTTGAGAACTGGCTCAAAAAAACTATCTCATTAATAAGAAAAAAAATCTTTGATAACGTCCCTTAACAAAATAGCAATTTTTACATGAGATGCAATGACCGAAGAAAGAAATAAAAAATTAAAACTATTGTTAAAATATGTAGCTATATATAGATAGACACTTCAATTTGTTTGGAGGGTTAACCAATTTTATTCTTCCTTTCTTAAACATATGTCAGCTATAAAATCATCTGATGCTACCAACTAGATTGCCTAGCTTATAGAAGAAATTCAATGAGTATTTGTTGGACTAATATAGTGCTATAAAACTGACTAACATTTTCCCAAAATGACATTAGTTTTCACAGTTTTGTCTATCTTTGCTTATTGTGTTTCCTGACCTTTGATAGCTCTTCTCTTTTCTAATTGAAAAATCACTCTTCCTTCAAAAATCTCACCTCAAATGTCATCCCTTGATCTTTCTACAGCATAGTGCATGTAGCTCTTGAGATACAGGAAGTTATAAAAATGAACAGCCTTCTTGTCATTATTTGCCAATGACTCAACCCATATTTTTACTTAGGAAAGGTAGCATTGAAAATGTCAGCATTCATTAGGACTAAATTTATTATCCTTAAATTCTTATGTTGTCAACATCATTATTATATTATTGTAGTTATTCTTATATTCTTTCTTTTAGCAATCATACATGTGGACCTTTCAGCATATCTAGAGTAATGTGGTATATACTATATATGACATGCATGGCTTCCCTCAAGTTTTCATTATTCTTTCCTGTTGTCACCACAGACCAGGAATCCCAATACTTTGTCATCACAAGACAGAGAATATCACATAACAAGAATATCAGTTTGGAAAGATCTATTTGTAAAACTAAATTTTTGGACCTAGTCATACGTAGGATTCCAATTGAACCTTATCTGGCTAATATATTTTAAAATGTATTATAAGACAGACACAGTGCTAAGCGATTGTTACACTACTGTCTGATTTGCTCCACAAAATAGCTATGGATAAGGATTATGATTTTCACTTGTAGGCTAATAGTCTTTTGAAATGGGATGAAAAGACTTTCTAAAGCATGTGAAGCTGAGCCTGGTAAGTGCACTTTCCTCTCTCCTGAAAGGGATCCAAAAAGTAGAGGAAAAAGTAAAATTAATTAAGTTTAAATTATTTTATTATTTAATAGTTAAATTAATTAATAATTTAAAAAATTTAATTAAGTTAATTAAATTACGTAAATGAAGTATAATTAACCTCCAGGTTAATTATAAACAATATTAATCTGAAATTCATATTTTGATCTAATTTTTCCACTTTCTTCCTTCACTCTGAGAACAGTTGTCACATTATCCATTGGCATGGAGCAGTCTTCAAAGGTAGAATCCTACATGTAGTAGTACACGATGAAATAAATACTAAATACTCCCCAAACATAAAGGCATAGTAAACACTTCTAAGTACCAAGTAAATACCAAGTAGACTAAACGTTCAGTTACAGTTCATCAGCTGAAAGTAAAGCCAAATGATTTATGATGTGTCCAACAGCTTATATAAGGAGGAATAGTTTCTTAAATATGTCGTGTCTTAGAATTATATTTTGAATTGAATTAGCCCAATGTTTATCATGCATTTCTCAGTACTTATTTACAAACAATAACCTTCTACCCACTCAGTTTTTGACGGTGAAACTAGAAAAACACATTGAATTCTCAAAAATATATCGTTATTCTTTATGCTTCTCTTATACTTTCTGCCACTTGAAACTTTGCCATAAGGTATCTGCATCTGAGAACCTTGCAAATCCAATACTTTACTACAGCTCTGAACTTGAGAAATGTTCAGTGCCCCAAAGAGAAAATTCATTTTTAATATGTAGCCTACACCATGTGTGGCATTTCTAAAAATGCATATCTTTAACATGAAAAAAGAAATGCTAAACCCATTAGCAGAAGTATTTATCAAATAGCTGTCTTTTCGAGTTTTGGTTTGCTCAGACTTAGGATCAAGTTATTCCTTTCTCAGAAGAAAAGTCCTTAATACCTAAGTTATAAAGCAAAACTTTTTTGTTAAGTCTTTTAACTCACTGAAGATCTTGCTGTTTTCTACCTCTTCAGTCTTATCTCAAAACTGTCTGTCACAACAACTGATATCAACATAGCACTGTCCAAACTAATCTTGACCAATAAAAAACACAGGAAGAAAAGCAGAGGGTTTCTTTTTCCCCCGCTTTTCTTTGATTTCTAAAATAGGACAAGAATGTCTGAATCACACCAAACAAGGAACTTCTGAAAATACACAATTCTTAGCTTCACAAGTCTCAAGGCTCAGGTGAGGCTGGATCCTGAACTCACTTTTTCAGCTCCCCGGTAGGGAATGTGGGACCCTCTTGAAGTGGACTCTAGAGGCTTTGGTGCAGATTTGCCTATACGTATGTCTAGCATCAGCTTCAAGCACAGTTGCTTTAAATTTGCTTGAAAAAGTTTCACTAACTAAACCTTGTACTCTGGATCATTATTCATGTGCTTTAGGTTGCCTTGTTCCATTTCTGTGGGAGGGTGCCTTAAGCTAAGGGTGTCAGGTTTCTATCAATTAAAAAGTATTTAAAATTACAGCCCTAATTCAGTTCCCCTAATAATATAATAATAGTAAAAACAATCTTGAGTGAGTAGCCTCCTAATAAGATCAAAGGAGAGGGACCAGATTTATCTTCTCATCTGATACAAGGAAAAACTACCAAACTTCCGGAACAATGGTTTTCAAGACATTGGGCAATAAAGGACAGTAATCTCTGTGAAATGGGAAATACACGTTGTAAAAAGAGTCGTAGTCTCAAAAACAGGAAGAGGGAACATGATTGTGGTAATAATAAGTCAAGACTGTTTCCCCAAATAAGCAACAGAACTTAGCAAAATCTCAAACAATAGGGAATCACCTATCATTAATGCTGGGGAAAAATCAATGCAGCTGTCCTTGTTAAGAAACGCAAGCTCAATTATGAGTGTTAAAAGAATTGCTGAAGCCTCTATGTGGCAAGTAATTCAAAGGAAACATTAAATTTCCTTGATAGGTATGACCTGTTTTTGTTATAATGTTCTAATCCTGAGACTTTGTCTATTAGGGTGATGCTTCCCATGCTGTGATGTTGTAATTAGCCATCACTCTGATGATGAGCCAACTCCTAACCCTTCCGCTTTGAAAATTGCAGTCCCTTTTCAGGCCCTGTGATCCTGGGCTACTCTAAGAAGTCCATAAATTCTAATAATAGGGGGAATTATTATTCATTTTCTCCCCCCAAATGTTATTAACTGTAAATTTTAAAAGCCTTTATTCCCCAATATATCCAGGCAGGCCATTTTATTATTCCGGACTTGGACTAAAATTTTATTGCCATGGTACTTCTGGAATGAAACAAGATAAGAAAAAATGTATAATTCTTCAGCTTTTATATTATTCTGTCCAGTTTAATATCATGGGATAAGAAAAAGTTCTATCTTTCCACAAAAAGCTTTTTTAATAGATTTCAATTGCTCAATCCTGTGAGAGGGGTATTGATAAAGTTTTCATACCAACATATATATCAATATAATATATATATATACATATATATGTTAATATATTAACATACATGTATTTGGCACCTCCTGTGTGACAGAAGATGTTCTAAGTGCTAGTTAAAAAATAAATATATTGTACATATCAGTCAGGGTACAAAGAGGAAACAGAATCAGCACAGAAATTTGAATGGGGAAGATTTCACATAAAAAATTATTAACTATAACAGGAAATTGAGTAACAAGGTATTGGCTCATAGTAAGTAAAGAGAACTCTAAACAATATGGGAATAGTGGATAAGAAGCAACCACTAGGCCTTGGGCTGAGTGTACCCCTAACGCCCAAGTCTGAGATCCAAACCTTGCTGGAGGTCACAGCTGTTGTCCCCTGGGGGCAGAGAAGTCACTAAACTGCCATGCTGGGTGAACTTGAGCATGCCTTCTATGGTTCCAGAGAAAGTTTCACGGGGAGGTGACTCCCCAGAGGCTGCTAAACCACCCAGGACAGAGCAGTTGCCCATTAAGGCG